>NC_090266.1:1034450224-1035715224 GCF_040414725.1 Anabrus simplex
GATTCATGTATTATAAGCTGTAATAATTGAACTGGTTGTATGTAGTAGACATTAATAATAGTCAAGATTTAACATGCGAAGAATATTATCGTACTTCCGAAATGTTCTTATGATGGTTAAATAAATGAAGCCGCAATAAACTTCCTTTATATTTGTTGGGACGTCTTTGGTCAGCCCGCTGGCGTTCTAAACTTGCGGCCACTGAAGTAGGCGGGTGAGGAAACTGCGCTGTTGTCTATATTGGAATGGTAAAACGACAGATGGTCGAGAGTCGCTTACCTCTGATCGTGCAGTGCTGTCTAGTCGAAGCTGGTCCGCTCCAGGTCCACGTATTCTTTAGTTCTGTTTTATATATTACAGAGTCCAATATTCAAGTATTTAAAATGATATTGTAAACTATAAACACATATTTAAATAAAACTGATACAGGTTAATACGTAATCCGAAAGTACTTACCGTGCCCTGCGTCCTGCGCTGGCGGGCGCGACCCGAACGAACTCGTCAAGCGACATTTCCGGGCCATTTTCCAGAAAAACGAAAAGACCCATGGAAAAATGTTTCAGATTAATAAGTTTAAGTTAGACGATTTTCTACAGTTTTCCCGCATACAACATTTTATTGGCTGAGAAAGCAAAAACGTGGCCGCTTACTGAAAATTTCAATACACGATTTTACGGATGTAAATTTACTTGTTCAGGATTTTATTATTTATAATTATTTTAATTGGTTCATGTGGAAAATAGTTATACCGCTGAATTCAGCAGTCTTTCCTGAAGCTTCTAGTATAATTTGTTTTGCAACATTGTAGGAGGTAACATCAGGAGTTTGGGAGACAACAAACTGCCTCGCGCTCCGAAATGTTGTGTTCAGTATTTGACATTTCTTCGCCAATTGCTACATAACCTTGGCAACAGCGTAATATCTCATAACTGCCTAATTTGGTGGCGGCGACAATAGTGTGTGTGTGTTATCGCGGTATCTCTGGTAACTTAACGACTTGGACCTGGTATCAGTGTAGGTGATAGCATTACTTAGCCGAGGTAGTAAAGGCGTGCTTCACTTATACGAAAGAACGTGGGATCCATTCCCGTCATATAGTCATGCAAATAATAGAAAAGAGCTTTTCACTCCTGAAGAGGTACATGGCCGCTGCAGTTCACTTGGACTAGACAAGAAATTTATACCAGATTCATTCCTGGAGAAAAAGGCCACCAGGCGTAGAACTAACCTCTCTATTCCACTGACGAGAGAACGTTTTGGTGTGGACCAGACAGGTCTGAATGCAACCCTAGTGAATGATTAACTAATTTATTCTACATTTAATGGTAACAATAATTTTACCTTAAAATCGAAAGTAGTGTTAGAATTTATTCCTGAAAAATATCTGGGCTGTTTGGAACGTTAGCTGATGACAGAATGACCATGCGAATGCAGTGTAGAAATATACCGATAGTTCTACTTTAAAATTACGTAAACACCGTAAAGCACTTTTTACCTTACATGAGAGTATCACGCTCTACAAACCTATTTTATTGGCACAGTATACGGATATATCAAAATATTAGGATGTTAATATTTCTGTATCATTTATAGCCTAATGGAAAATAAAATAAAATCGTGCAGTATCTAATAGTCATTTACACAGGGAGTATGGTTATAGACTTTCTACTTCTGTTCACAGGCCGTGGGAATCCCCAAGCGGTGCCATATGGCTTCAGTCAAGCTTGGCGTGATAAGAAGTGTTGATAGCTGAGGCAGCACGATATTTAGCTATGTCGCTCAGTTCACTAGTAACGATTGGACTTTTATAGGTGTATTGTACGGATATTATCACGATGGTTAAGTACACCGCAGTGCAGAGAATATTTTTGATCGGTGTTATTGGCTCAAGAAGAATAAACAAGTTAAAAGTTGTCTTCGAAAATTCCGTAAACAGTTTCCCGGTTCTGCAGTACCATCAAAACCTTACGTGCATCAACTCGTTTATAAGTGGCGTAGTACTGGTTCTGTAACTAATCAGAAAAAGCAGCGGAGGAGAATAGGTTAGAAGATATACAGGCAAGATTGCAAGTCAGTCCACATATGTTATTTCATATTCATCAGCACGTAATGCAACAAAATTATTACATTTACGATCTTACCGGACTCATTCATTCCATAACATACAGCCTACAAATTTCATTGCAAGAAAAAGATTTTACAATTGGCTAATGAATAGTGTCCACGATGGTATCGTGGATCCTAACTTTCTTTTTATGAGTGACGAAGCATGGTTTCATTTGAGTGGATATGTCAATTCACAGAACCATAGGATCTGGGATGCAGAGAACTCGCACTTTTTACAGCCGAGACTTCTGCACGACGCGAAAGAGGGTGTTTGGTGCGCTGTTAGTGCCCGACGAATTATCGGTCCGATACTTCTTTAGGACACAATTACTTCCGACCGTTATATTCACAACATTCTCGATCCACTTTTTTACTGAACTGACCGAAGAAGAAAAAAGGTTTGGTTAATTCCAACAGGATGATGCGACGGTTGCAGACATTGTTCGATGATGATCAGATCATCAGTAAACGCTTATGGCCTCGTTCGCTTGATTTAAATGCCTGCGACTTTTGTCTGTGGGGAAATCTCAAAGAAAAGTATACTGGAGTAACCCTCGAACTGTAGAAGAATTAAAAATAGAAATTAGGAACACTGTGCTTTCCATCAATGTACATGAACTGAAAAGCGTGTTTCAAAATCTCAAATCTCATTACAAGATGTGAAGCCTGCATCGTAGCTCAGGAAGATCACTTTCAACATCTTCTGTAAATAGTGGTGAGTTCAGTTTCATTTACTAGTTTATTTATTTATTTATTTATTTATTTATTTATTTATTTATTTATTTATTTATTTATTTATTTGTTCTGAGCGTGTATGTAGCTGGCGAGTTCAGTTCCGTTTAGTTTCTATAGGCATAATCATGCCGCTTCTTTGAGAAGATTACGTCCGCTCGCCACTGCGGGCACTGGACTCGCTGTCACCGCTTCTCTGCGGTCCTATGCCTCGGCACTCTGCGATGAAGTCTTAAAATATACTCCCTGAATATAATCATACATTTTAGTAACATAATCTTTTTTTAGCAAAAACGAGGAAACTGCCGGATTCCTGTTCAGAATCAATTATTTTCTTAGCCTATGGACAGCCCGTGTACCAACAGCAGACGTGCAGCAATGCTCTGCCTTTATTGATCTTCCTACTCATCTTGATTGTAATCGTTCGGGTCCAACCTAATCGGTTCCCTTGTTTTAGCCTCCACCTCCAGGGGTGCGAACTAAAAGTAAAGTAAATCTTTAAGACGGACTTCGCTTTATATATATAAGCCTTAGAACTAAATAAATTACTTTTTCTGCTAACGGTTTAACAACGCAGTAGCATATGTTAGAGTTCGGCTCGGACTACAAAAATAGCAACCGTGGCTTTAAATGACGTACAACTCCAGCATTTATCTAGAACGCAAATGGCAAACCACTAAAAAACATTTTTAGGGCTTCCGACAGTAGAGTACAATCCTATCTTCCACCGAATGCAAACTTACAGATACACTACCAGAACCCCGTAACTAATTCGTTCGGTAAAATACAGTAAGGTATCCGCCGCTGTGGTGTAGTGGTTAGTGTGATTAGCTGCCACCATCAGAGGCCCGGGTTCGATTCCCGGATCTGCCACGAAATTTGAAAAGTGGTGCGAGGGCTGGAACGGCGTCCAAACAGCCTTGGGAGGTCAGCTGAGTAGAGGGATGTGATTCCCACCTCAGCCATCTTCGAAGTGGTTTTCCGTGGTTTCCCACTTCTCCTCCAGGCAAATGCAGGGATAGTACCTAACTTAAGGCCATGGCCTCTTCCTTCCCTCTTCCTTGTCCACCCTTTCAATCTTCTCATCCTCCCAGAAGGACCCTGTTCAGCATAGCAGGTGAGTTACTGGTCCTCCTCCCCAGTTGTATCCCCTGACCCATAGTCTCACGCTCCAGGACACTGTCTTTGAGGCGGTAGAGGTTGGATCCCTCGCTGGGTCGGAGAGAAAACCAACCCTGGAGGGTAAATGGATTAAGAAATAAATAAACATAAAAATAAAGTAAGTTGCCACCCCAGCCTTTGCATGGGGTGAGTTCACAATGAACCTGGGGTAAACCACACACACAGGCTAGCTACTTGTTTCAAACATAGGATTTCCAAAAGGAAAAGGTTCCCAGTTATGGAGCAAATTTAACTGCCCGGACCAACGGTGAATGATGGAATATCTTCCCGGACTTCAACTTTTCATTTTCAGTGAGCAGTTTCCCTCAGTCAGTTTGTACTCGAATCATTATAGTTCATGAGTCTCCCGTAAGTACTTTCTAGTGTGGCCTCCAGAAAGGCCTGGTGCAGATCTTGCGAGCTGACACCGTATAGGTGACCTGCGCGTCTATGAGAATGGGGTCCTACATATGAGCCATCGGAATTAACCAATAAAGGTTAAAATCCCCGACCCGGCCGGGAATCGAACCCGGGATCCTCTGGACCAAAGGCCAGCACGCTAACCATTTAGCCATGGAGCCGGACAGTACTTTCTAGTGAGATGGGCAAACTATTCTTGTGTCGCCTTTATGATCTTTTATCTTCATGAATAATATGTACGTACTTCTTCATGATAAGTCAAGGACATGCAGTATTGTGCATTTAATTTTCATAGCTTCCGGGCACGCAATCGAGAGCGGCAAAGAAAACTCACGCAATGAGAACTATATGATCGATGAGAAAAATTCTAATATCTTACAACATTATGTCACAGCACACTTCAATATATGTCTCCCCGAGTGGAATATTGGAATAGCGCTTTGTGAATTAACTCGGTTACAAGGAAGCAAATCAAACTGAAACAGATTGTATTCCTCTCGGAGAGGGCTGGCGTTGAGCGTAACACAAACCCTTTCAAACAGCGATGTTAATTTCTGTTACGTAGTTAACCTCATGTTACAGCCGTGCGTCTTCTATTAATAGGCTTCGCCGCATGAATAATGGACCGGTTAACTCGGGACATTCTGGAAACTCATCTGGTTTGTCGCTCTAGCGTATGGACTGTGATGAGAACCGTGTCGATTGTAAATGGTCAAAGATGATGATGCGCCTTTCAATGGATGTAAAATGAGCTTAAAGGCGATCCTATAATACAACACAAATACAATACAGTACAGTACAAATCAATAGATTAAGAAGAGGCCATCTCAAAGCACACTTAGCTTTCATGGTTTTCCTTTTTTTAAAAAATAATTCTTGGGTTTCGGTTCTACTCCTCTTTCCTGAGATCTCAAAATCACTACTAAAGTATGTTCAAGAAAACAAGAACCTGCTACAAGAAAGGTGTTATTTGAAAACTACAGAGACATGGAATTTTAAATCCAAGGGGAAATTTCTATCTAATGTTCCCCGCCACTCAGAGCTGGTAACTAATAGCACGAAGAGTTCTTTTTACATAATCGATTAGGCTTTTTTACATGTTCATTAGAGAAGACCAGACACTTCTGAATCCACAAATTGTTTTGGGCTTTTATTGTTTGTAATACATCTGTTCCCAAACTGCTGAAGCATTTTCAACTTCCCTTTCTTCGGTTGCGTTGGAAGCATTTGTTGCCTTCTGGACGGATTTTATTTTTGCATGGATGAATTCTGAAGCATTATTGGATGACGCGTTCCCATATCAGACTGAGACGAAATACATAGTATGACCTTATATAACTACAGGGGCGATTTGGAATAAGTATGGCCAACTTCTACTGTGATGAAAATATCGGATACATCGAAAAGACAAAATATGCTTCAAAGGTAGTTAAAGTATGGAGGAACGAAATGGTATAGTAGTTTTCAAACAGTTTTATTCAGAACAAAATATTAAGTATAAGATTTTTTGTGGATTAAGAATTTTTTTGCAAGTTGTATGTGAACATGGAAAAGCCTAATTGAGCAAGCAATGGAAATTTCTTAGTGTTGTTGGTTACAAGGACATTCAACAAGTTTTGAGTGGTAAAATACATTATTAGATCAAGGCTTTTAATTTTATTTAAAATAATATCTATATGCCCGTATTTTTTTAATGTAATATTTTTGTAAGATGTACTTCATTTCTTGGACGTTCGATTTTTGTAATACTTTCTTGAGTTTTATTACCCTGAAGCTCGTACTGTGGGGACCATTAATTCACCCTGTCCACCTCTTCTTCGACAAGAATGCGGAGAAGGTATTATATTTTATTTCCTGGAGATCTTAAGTTGTGAAGCCACGAGTGGGATGTCATGGGGCGGGGAGATTTATTCTAGTCTTCACCTTGTTATTCTTTTCTCGATAAATACGTTCTCTCACCTTCGTATAGGATATCTGAATTTATAGATGATGTGCATTTTGTTAGTGATGGAACCTAAGCTTGTTCAGCAGCGCTACAACTCCCAGTGGTACATATTACGAATTTTGAGATAATATATATTTCTTATAATTACTTCAGATGATAACACGAAATTTTCTGCAAAATTATGAAGAAAAGTTTAGGTTATATCATTATAGGGATTTTAAGGAACTACTAAGTTAATGTAAATTTCGTCTACTCTTTGAGATTTTATATTTGCTAAGTGTACCGGTATATTGAAATGTCAAGTCAAAATATACAGAGTATATGAGCTTTGGAATATAACCTGTCCTTGTACCTCAGTGGCGCAGTTGATTAGTTGCATTTCAGTATCAAAGATGAGGTCGTTATTAATGCAGGGTATTTCAATTCAGCAACTCCATGTTAAATTACTTCTTTGGGACATAATATGACATACCGGCTTCTGTTAAGAACTACAACAATTAAAGGGATGTTAAACAAGTAACATAATAGTTCATTATTGTGATTAAAATTATTAATGTGGAAATTTTGAAATCTCTTTCCAGTCGTCCTGATTTCGCGTAAAACAGGATAGTCCGTGGCTATGATCAATATAATTAACTACAGCCATGTAAAACTATAAGCTTGCTTGCTTGATTTTTAATAATAAAAATAAAATAGCATGGCGCTACTGCTCAGATGAGCCTTGGCCTGCCAACTGACCTCTGCTTAGCCCGAAGGCCTGCAGATTCCGAGGAGATGCGTGGTTGACGTGATGAATCCTCTCGGCCATTTTCCTTGGCATTCTGTACTGGGGCCCCGCAGTAGCGGCGATTGGGAATTAAAAGTGCGGGGGCACAAAAATTTATAGATAACAAAAAGACTACGGATCCCAGGGATATTGCGGGGGGGGGGGGGGGGGAGGGAAGGGGTGGTAGACAACAAAATTGAAAGAAATTGCTATAAAATGGTAAGTTTTTGGTGATCTCCGAGCGAATTTCGATAGACGGTTGACAGTCTACCAACTTAAGTGCTATAATAATACTATGCAATAAAACTTTCCCAAAAGGAACAATAATTACACATGTATTACAATTAAATAGAAGTACGGCGTGATTGTACAATTCAAAAATAATTTATTATTTGACTGCACACTAAGTAACAGACACATTGAGCGAGTCTGGCTGACTGACGAAGGCAAGCGGGTGACCTTGGCAAAAGTATACCCCTGCTACCCTTCGTCGCAGAACATGCTACACATTTCTCCGCGAGTCTTCACTACTTGCTGCGGCGCTGTACCAATCGGTTAGCCGCGACCAACGATATTTTGTGCGTATTTCCGCGAAGTATTTTCCTTGAATTAAATAAATTAAAGGAAAGTATATCCTGAAAAGACAGCAGGGTTTGTACAAATTGCTCTTTTTAAAAATAATTTCCTGTTTCAGGCGGCTAAAATGGAATAAAAATTGCATAATTTCTACACAAAGTGGGGGGTCGACCGCCCCCCCTCGCCCTCCCCTAATTGCCGCTACTGGGGCCCCGGACCCCCCGTCAGAGAGCACCTCCGTTGTTCTCACGTTTATTCTCAATTAGGCCGAGCGGACCTCAAACCAGTCCTCAGATGAAGGTAAAAGTTCTTCTCCAGTACGGGAGTCGAACCCGGGGCCTCCGAGTAAGAGGCAGGCGCGTTGCTTCTAGACCACGAGGCCAGTTTTAATAATAATAATAATAATAATAATAATAATAATAATAATAATAATAATAATAATAATAATAATAATAATGATATGTCCTATTAAGCAAACAAAGTTTATTATTTAAAAGCTATTTCTTGTTGTGTCTGTAGTATCTTCAACAAGTTTTATGAAACTTGGGAATATAGACCTGAAAAGATTTCTTTCAGTGTGTTGGTAAATCTACTGACACGGATTCCCATGTATTTATGCAGTCTTAAATACCGATTGAATATGCTAGTATTCTAACACGTAATCTTGAGTGTAGGTGGCGGTTGCGTTCCCATATAAGCTACAAGGCCGAACGTTTATTATTTAAGTTTGAGACAAAACAGAGGTGCTGATTAAAAAGAGCGCTGTGAGGCTTATGAAATACGGAACTTGTTTTGTAATCGGACGTATCAAAACTGGCTGGAGATGAAAGAAACTGAATAGTTAGTCCTGATAAGGCTCCACATAAAGGCGAATGCCTGTGATATATATGTGCTGAAGTGGCTGCTTTTGTTGTCAAGCTATTCGCCCCAATATAGGTCTCACTGCCTCATACATCTTGTGAGTTAGCTTTTTCCCCTCAGAGCCTTCGGCTATTTACAAACACTTGCCAAAGGATCAACCTATGTCATCACATAATAACAAGAAATATTGGACTTTCATGGGTAAGATAAGGCTCCGTATTATAAGCTTGACACACACGTGGATCCACTCAACATGGCTCTAATACTTTTCAGGACACTAAACCGGAACATGGATTGGCGATACCTTGGTCCAAAGTAATGTCAGCTTCTTGAGCCGTCATTTTGTTTGTAAACTCTGAAGATTTTCAGCATTTTTTCTCTCTCTCTCGGCTTAAAGATACAATACGGAACTCGCAATTGTGTTGGGAGATAGGAAGATTGTAATTTGACGATCGAGTTGGTCGCGCGGTCAGGGTCGCGTAGCTATGAGCTTGCTTTCAGGAGATTGTGGGCTCGAATCCCACTGTCGGCAGCCCTGAAGATGGTTTCTGTGGTTCCCCATTTTCACACCAGCCAAATGCTAAGGCTGTACCTTAATTAAAACCACGGCCGCTACTTCTCATTCTTAGCCCTTTCTCACCCTACCGTCGCTGAAAGTGTTTGATGTATTAGTGCGACGTTAAACCACTAGGAAAAAGCAATTTGGGCAAGAACGTCCTCCTCAAATATCCTCGGTTCCGTTAAAGTTATGGACATAATATAGGCCTAATTCACTTTCTTAAATGTAGGGGCAAAGAGCGTGTCTTTTGGCGGGAGGGATCGAGTTTCCCTTCTAAGTCAGTTCAGGGATTTCTTTTTCCTGGATCTGACGACTGGTTAGAAGTCCAATCAGCATACGTGAGCATACAGTTGACGGTGAAGTTGCGGCCCCAATCAAGAAAGCCAAGAATATCGGCCTATAGAATTCGTTGCATTGACCACGCGTCAGCTCGTAATCTGCAGACCTTCGAGCTGAGCAGTGGTTGCTTGGTAGGTCGAGGTCCATCAAGGCTAAGTGCCAAGGGGTTTGGTTTGGCTTTATTTTTCTTAAATTGTATTACGAGGCTAGTGAAATAATATGTTTTTTTCCCCGTGGAATTACAGCTAATGAAGATACTGATATCAATTTCGTTTTTTAAATTGAACTATGCAGGCTTTATCCACTAACACAGCTGTGTTGTTAAATTAGGCAAATTCACAGGTGTTGTTGATTTTAACGTTCAATAATCCTTTTGGCAACTAATCGATATATCAAACTATACTCTTTCAAACGTGTTGCGAAACCCTGTAGGTAATTATTTTATATTTTGCTACTGGTTTAACGTGGCACTAATATATCAAAAGTTTCGAAAGAATGGGAAAGTGATAGGATTGGGATGGTATTGGCCGTGGACTTACTTACGGCACAGCCCCAGCATTTGTCTTGTGTGTGAATGGGAAACCACGGAAAACCAGCAGTGCGATTTGAACCCACCATTTCCTGAAGGCAAGCTCACAGCTCCGCGACCCAGACCGCACGGCCCACTAGCTCGGTGTTAATTAATTTAATAAAATAATAATATGATTTATTTTACACCCTACTCAATACATTTACGGTTTTCGTAAACGAAGGGGTGATGGAAATTGTGTCCCACATGAGTTCTTTTACGTGTCGGTAAATCTATCGACATGAGGCTGGCTTATCTGAGTACCTCCAAATAGCGCTTTGATGCGCTGGGGTTGAACCAGAAAATTTGGGCTCAGAAAAACAGCACTCTACCATGTGAGCAACTCAGTGGGGAAGTGATTAATCTGTTTAGTGCAGAATGGAAAGTTTTCAAAATGAATTTTCAAATATGTTTCTTAATATTAATCTTATCATATGAATAAAACGAGCCTCCTTGGCACAGTCAGCAGTGCGTTGGCCTCTCACCGCTGGGTTCCGTGGTTCAAATCCCGGTCTCTCCATGTTCGATTTGTGCTGGACAAAGTAGAGGCTGGGTAGGTTTTTCTCGGGGTACTCCTGTTTCCCTGTCATCTTTCATTCCAGCAACGCTCTCCAAAATCATTTCATTTCATCTCTCATTCATTAATCATTTCTGCAGAGGAATGCGACAGGCTTCGGCAGCCGGCACAGTTAATATCCTCGCCGCTAGATGACGGCTTCCTTAATTCAATTTCTGATCCGGTCGAATAATTGAAAACAGGCTGTGGATGTTCATTTTCATATCAATAAAATAAAACCTTTACATTAGAAGGTATTATAAAGTGTAAATTTTTCTTTCTCATGATAACGGCGATTTTATATTCAGAGAGGCCCGTTGTAGATCTTTTGAGTTGACGCTCTGTAGGCGACATGCGCATTTGTGAGTATGGGGCCCTAATGCTGAAGGTGGCACGAACACCCAGCCCCGAGCTAGAGGAATTAACCAGTGAAAGTTAAATTACCCAACCCAGTCGGGAATAGAAACCGGGACCCTTGAACCAAAAGCCAGCATGCTTACTATTTAGCCATGGAGCCAGACATAACGACGATAATATGACTTTAGATTTTAAGTATTTATCACGTTATTTGTTGTATATGATTTTATGCTATTGGTTTAACGTTCTATTAACGATCTTTACGGTTTTTAGAGACGTCGATATGCCGAAAGTTTGTTCCACAGGAGTTAACACAAGGATGACGTCAATGAGCAACTTCAATTACTACTGGACTGACCCGGGATCTAATATGACAACGAGCGCTCAGAAAGCCATCACTCTACCCTCCAAGCCATTCAGCGAGCTATTAATTTTTTAACTAATATACTCTTAAACATCATATTGAGAACACACCGAGATAACAGTAGATGGTGTGTATTGACAATCGAATTTAGTGGAAGTATGATGAAGATGATCTGTTACTCATGAGAACCTTACAGTTACGATCCAGTAATCTGGTAATCATCAGATCTTACTGCCACTAACCAGTAATTTGGCGCTCATCAGAACTTAACCACCACGAACCAATCTGGCACTCATCAGAACTTCACCATCACGAACTACTAATCTGGCACTTATCAGAATCTTATCGTCAAGAACCAATAATCTGGTACTCATCAAAACTTACCTATTACGATCCTGAAATCTGCCACTCATCACAACCTAACCGCCACGAACCCATAAATCGAGCAGGTAGGTGAGCGGTTTAGGTCACGTAGCTATCAGCTTGCATTCGGAAGAGAGTGGGTTCGAACCCCTATGTCGGCAGCCCTGAAGATGGTTTTTCGTGGTACGGTAAAGTAAAAAAATAAAAAACGTGCACTGATCGTTTTGATGTCCGACCTTAAAGTAGATCTATGGAAAAGGTTCAAGTGTCCTGGGATTTTAAGTACAATACTACACTGTCTTGTATTTGTCTCTGAATGAGTGAGGAAATATCACTCGGGATAATCTCCCTCTGTACTAGGATTCGAGCCTCGAACCATAGAACATTTATTTTATTTACAACTTGATTTACGTCTCACCGGCACAGATAGGTCTTACGGCAACAATAGGACAGGAAAAGGTTAGGAGTAGGAAGGAAGCGGCCGTGGCCTTAATTAAGGTACAGCCCCAGCATTTGCCTGGTGAAAATGGGAAACCACGGAAAACCATCTTCAGGGCTGCCGACAGTGGGGCTCAAACCCACTATCTCCCGAATACTGGATACTGGCCACACTTAAACGACTGCAGCTATCGAGCTCGGTGAACCATAGAACATTGCTGCTGCATCCTATAATGAAACTGACATAACAGCCTCGCCAGTCCTATCATGGGGCACATACATTAATGGGGTCGGTTCGTAGATGGGCTAAGGCGAAGTAATATATGGTCTGGTAAGTATAAATATAATTATAATTTACGGGACATAGATGCCTCTGGAGAAGTGGAGATCGTGTCCTCAGTAGGATAGAGTGCTTTGCTGCATGCTCAGTCTCCCTTATCCCTAGGAGTTAACGTGGTACCGATTTCTCGTGTAAGCTGAGTGAATTTCATAGCCACAAGCCTTCCCAGAAATGGACTATACTGACGGAGGATCGAATTCACGTCATTCTCAGTGAACAAAGTGTGCGTTTATCGTCTCTAATATGCTTCCGCATAGCACAAACGAAGTAGCCCTCATGATGGATGAGGCAGGTCATGACCGAGCTCGATAGCTGCAGTTGCTTAAATGCGGCCGGTATTCGGGAGATAGTGGATTCGAACCCCACTATCGGCAGCCCTGAAGATAGTTTTATGTGGTTTCCCACTTTTTTGCTAGTGGCTTTACGTCGCACCGACACAGACAGGTCTTATGGTGACGATGGGATAGGAAAAGCCTAGGAGTTGTAGGAAAGCGGCCGTGGCCTTAATTAAGGTACAGCCCCAGCATTTGCCTGGTGTGAAAATGGGAAACCACGGAAAACCATCTTCAGGGCTGCCGACAGTGGGATTCGAACCCATTATCTCCCGGATGCAAACTCACAGTCGCGCGCTCCTAACCGCACGGCCAACTCGCCCGGTGTTTCCCATTTTCACACCAGGTAAATGCTGGGGCTCTACCTTAATTAAGACCACGGCCGCTTTCTTCCCACTCCTAGCCCTTTCCTATCACATCGTCGCCATAAGACCTATTTGTGTCGGTGCGACGTAAAGCAACTGGTAATAAAAGAATCGGGTCATCATTAGGATAATATAAGGAATACAATGCTCAACACGCAGAGCCATAGTATTGTGCATCACTACGCTTTTGGAGCGAGTCCATTTGAAAACCAAGGCTTTGGCCTGCGATATGTTTAACCCTGGGGATTTATAGGCCTGCATCTTGCATAGAGCCGAATACGACTGCCAAGCTTGTCTTATTCTTTTCAAACAATGTGATATAAGAATGATTTTTGTTTAAAAGTAGTTCAGAATTAGTTTTAAAACTCTGTATACAGTTCCTCCGCAACCTTCAGCAACAGACGAGCACACATTTGTTTCGCCTGCGGGCATATCTCCCAACAGAAGTGAGGAGTGAAGTACAGTAAGTAGGAACAGTACTTAAAATACTTTAAAAAAGTGGATCGATCAACAATATGCTATACAGATCAGGATGGATTTTAATTCAACATAAAACACACTCAAATAATATAAATAATATGTACACGAACACACCAAGAGAAAAGAAAGACACTTAATAACACGTTGAGGTTGACCAGTAGGCTCCTCGCATTATCACTTTCAGAAAGAGGTTCAATATATACAGTCGATAATGTATAATCACTTCACACTGAAGAAATAAATTACGGGTATTTAGTGCTAAAGCTCGTCAAACCATGTTCAAGTTCACTAGCATTAGTCAGTATCCTTATCGCTTGAGTCACAGGTCTTCAGGTAATCTTTTACGGGTGTGGGGTGTCGGGATTTGGTGCCGACATTAAAACATACAGCGCCGAGAACTTGGTCTAACCGGTTGAAGAACGTCTTCACTGTTAATCGAATGTAATGATTAGGTCCCGGATGTTTATGCAGTAATAGGTTACAATGCAAACTTACTGAAGCGAGTAATAAGTTGAGTTTACCCGCACGACGGTAGTGCTATGAGGTTTGCATAAACATTAGGGGTTCTGCCCATTAGAACCCCTAGAATTTATGTTACTCCCACTGCCTTACGTTAGAGTGGGCTAGTCGACATTTCCCACTAACGTACGTAATTTTGTTACTAAATAATTTTGTTAGTAGGATATGTCGACTAGCCCGCTCTAACGTAAGGTAGTGGGAGTAACATAAATTCTAGGGGTTCTAATGGGCAGAACCCCTAATGTTTATGCAAACCTCATAGCATTACCATCGTGCGGGTAGATTACTTATTACTCGCTTCAGTAAATTTGCATTCTAACCTATTACTGCACAAACATCCGGGCCCTCGTAATGATGAATTGGTGAAATTCCCGTTTCTTTTTGCAATTGTTGGTTACCTACAAACCGGGAGCATTGGTAATTACGCGGAGAACTTTATTCTGGATTATGTAGACGTTTTAGTTAACCTTGTGATGCTGCTCCCTTTGAAGGCTGGCATATGTGATGATGGGGGGCAGGAGAGATTTATATACCGAGCTCGATAGCTGCAGTCACTTAAGTGCGGCCAGTATCCAGTATTCGGGAGATAGTGGGTTCGAACCCCACTGTCGGCAGCCCTGAAAATGGTTTTCCGTGGTTTCCCATTTTCACACCAGGCAAATGCTTCCTTCCCACTCCTAGCCCTTTCCCGTCCCATCGTCGCCGTAAGATCTATCTGTGTCGGTGCGACGTAAAACAACTAGCAAAAAAAAGGGAGATTTATATAAAACCTAGAATTGAGCAGGCTATTGCGAGTGAGGTTTTCCTGTTCAGTAAGTGGTAGAGTGTGTGAAGATAGGAGTGTTTTCAGAATTATAAATCTCGTAGAGTAATGCCGAACTGGTCCAAAGGTCAAAACATTCGAAAGATATTTCCCTTCCATAACGAAAGGTCGCGGTTGAACTGATCCGACGGGCAGACGGGCAGTTGGCAGGTAGAGACAGGAATTCCCGAATGGGTTACTAACCTAACCTAATCTAACCTAACCTAACCTAACCTGACATAACCCCAACCCCTCAACAATTGCGTCATTTCTCTAGAGACGGTGTCAATTCTCAGACAGTCTCAGTGCAGTGTAGGTCAGTGTACAATGTTCCCCATGTCAAGTTAGAGGGGCCTTAAGTTAGTCGGTTTTGAGGGATTTAAATATTCAAAAGCTGACAAAACACAATCGTATCGAAAGTGGCGATCCTAACCTCACCTAAAAACCACAATATATATAGGTTATTCGACAAGGCCGAAATGCCGCTAGATATATTTGCTATATTTCCCTGTGTAATATTAGGACAACTGGTATAATATACTGTATGAGAGAACGACAAGGCTTCTCCGGCCCAAGGAAGAAGTTATAAGTTATTAAATTTTATTGCTTTTTACCTTTACGTCTCACTAACTTATCTTTACCGTTTTCAGAGACGCCAAGGTGCTGGAATTTTTTCCTGCACGAATCCTCAACTGTCTGAGCCACCCATCGCGGCAGTTTACGTTTTAAAACCAAGTAAAGAGATCTTTAAGGCCATAGAGGCATATGCAGGAGAGTAAAGGAAAGGCTTCTATTATTCGGAACATCAAAAATAACATAAACTGGTCAGCTCTATGCGGAGCAGTCTTTAGTTCCTAGAAATAGCTGAGGAAATAAGAAGGAAATTTTATTTGCTCCAAGCAATTACTAAATCAAATACACAAGTGCAGACACCACACTAGCGTAGAGTATCAGGCGAACTTCACAATATGGCCCTATTGACTGCAACACCTGTGTATTAACATGGAACCTGACAATGTTATTTCTCTTGATAATTGATATCGGCCCTAAGATTTGCAAAGACCATTGTCAAATTTCCTTCATTAAAGGAAGACCTTTCATAATCGTAAACCATACAAACTACTTGAATAATAATAATAATAATAATAATAATAATAATAATAATAATAATAATAATAATAATAATAATAATAATAATAATAATAATAATAATCTAAACTCGTATCCTCGTTCTGAAATGATGCAGCTCTTTTCAGGCACACCCCCAATGGAGGTGAGCAGCATGCACCATTTTAACCGCATACCAGTCCTCCTGCCATTATGAAATCTCTGCCAGTACCGGGAATCGAACCTGGGCTCCTCAGGACGGCAGCTAATAGTGCTAACCGTTACTCTACGAAGACGGGAATAATAATAATAATAATAATAATAATAATAATAATAATAATAATAATAATAATAATAATAATAATAATGTTATTACCATGCGAGTTCGCTACACTGTTCGGGTTATGTAACTGTGAGCTTGCCCTCGGGAGGTGGTGGGTTCGAACTTCACCATCGGCAGCCCTGAAGACGCTTTTCCGTGGTTTCTCACTTTCACACCATGCACGTGATGGAGCTGTACGTTAATTAGGGTCACGGCAGCTACCTTCGCAATCCTAGCTCTCTCCCGTCCTTGCGGCTCTGAAAACCTTCGATGCGTTTGTGCGACGTTCAACCACTACCCCAAAAAAGGAACTTTTCCCTAATGATTATGTCTTTTAATAAATGAAATATTAATAACGAACGATTTATTTGCATCATTTCACAGAGCATCTTTGGCGAGCAAGGCGTACGATAACGACTAATGTGACGTCGCTGAATCTACACTTTCTATTTCAACACACTCTAGTTATACAAATCAACAGCCGCAGCGTTTTGGGGAGCAAAGCCTACGGTAATGACTAATGTGACGTGACTTCCGTTACACATTTGGTCGCCGTACGCAAATTTTCGGGTGACCTCCAGCCATAAGACATATTCATGTCAAAAACAAAATATTAGTTTTACCTTCCATTAATCACTTTTACGGTTTTCGGAGGTTCGCTGGTATGGGAATAGCCGGGATGAGTGGCTCAGACGGTTGAGGCGCTGGCCTTCTGACCCCAACTTGGCCGGTTCGATCCTGGCTCAGTCCGGTGGTATTTGAAGGTGCTCAAATACGTCAGTCTCGTGTCGGTAGATTTACTGGCACGTAAAAGAACTCCTTAGGGACTAAATTCCGGCACTTCGGCGTCTCCGAAAACCGTCAAAGAAGTTAGTGGGACGTAAAACAATTAACATTATTATTATTATTATTATTATTATTATTATTATTATTATTATTATTATTATTGGTACGGGAATATTGACCCGTAGGGTCTCTATTTACTTATAGGTCAAACTACCATGCGAGTTGCACTCTACCGGTCAGGTCGTTCACATTGCGCGCAAGGTTCTATTGGTTCCAACTTGGATTGGGAATTTTCATCACACGACAGCAAGAATCCATTATATTATAAGAATGTCGTATGGTTTTATCTACATTTAATTTCTGTATCAGAAATATTGGACCTCAAGCAAGATAGACACCCTCTGCGCCAATGTTCAACTTTCAGTTCTCTACCTGAAGATGCACTTGAAATTTAGAACTCAACAGAAGTATCTGGACTTGCATTCAACCGGCATATTACATTTTTAAAGTGCAATTTTAGAGTATTCACTAACAAGGACATATTTTAATCATCATTGTAAAAAATGTGTGATACTATTCTTACAGTCTAATTGTAATTGACGTAAATCCTGAAAATTTTATTTGTCATTGATCAGTACAACATTATTTTATCTATAACATTTTATCACTCCACCATTTTATATGTACATTATCGCATCACATAGACAGTTCATTCTTTTAAATTTTATTTACACAATGTAATTTTGTCTTAGGACTTCGGCAAATCCATAAGTGTATCTTAGTTAGGCTGATGATGACCCACATAGGGTCGAAACTAGTCCCTTGATAACATATTGTAATGTATTTATGGACATTACAATTATTGTACAGTATTGAGTAGGTGGAATAAACTTTGTACATTATATGTACCAACAGGAGACTGGAATATTTGAGCACCTTAAAGTACCACCGGTCTGATCTGTGATCGAACCCACGAACTTACGTTCATCTGTGCCATTCAGACCGCAGCCTACTTTGAAGAACGAAAACTTTTGAAAAATAATTTCTTGATAGCAACGTTTTGGAGTTAGTTCTCGTATTTGTTGTAGACAGTCTATCTGTGGATGGTACACACTCATCTTCTGTTCTTGATCTGTCATGGAGAACGATGAGCGATCATGATTGAACTAGTGCACCAGTAAGTCAAGTTGATAGCAGGCGGGACTAGAAACCAATTATAACTCTTGTCTTCAAGTTGAGTAAACAAAGTCTTGCTCTCTCCGAGTTTCAGACTTCTTTCTATGTGTCAATAAAGAATAAGAGTTGTATAGCTTTCTAAGTTTCGTGGAAGTACACATACTCCACAAATTAATCAATTATAGATATTATTGTTTGCTTTTCATCACCCCACTTGTTATTTAATTGAATCGCTGTGAGACAGTGGCAGTTACCAGAAGGTTAGGACCCATTAGGGTGTGGCTGGGTTCATCACGCAAGCATTGAGGACCATTGGGATCTCCATATCTCGCAGGTATTGTGATCATTACCCCACTAGCACGAGATGTTCTTTGGTGTATTAACTCTTCAATCTGGGACTGTACCTTAATTAATGCCACGGACGTTTCCTTCCCGCTCCTTGCCCTTTCCTATCCTATCGTCATCATAAGAACTACCTGTGTCGGTGCAACGAAATATAACCACTCATCAGGCCGGTATTTGAATGCCTAGCAGCTCACTCCTTTTCCAATATTTAAATATTTGCTTCATATCAACTGTGCAGTCAACTACGGGACGTTGTGGTAGGATCTACAAGCACACTAAATTGTTTTTACTTCGTCGCTGTCATAACCATTGTCACGCCCCGACTAATACTATCAATTCTGGAACTCTTTCCTCTTACTCCCAACTAGAAGTTCGTAATTCCTGACATGCGCGGCATCTTTTATCTAGTTTTCCTTCAATTTTTTGTAGACGTCTAATATTTTGACACGGTTTTTGATTTGTGTGCGTCATAGTGGTGATTTTTGTTTTGAGAAGAAATACAACTAGGTAATCATCCTCTCTGAACAAATGAAGTGGAGAGGAAATTTAAAACCGAGCTCGATAGCTGCAGTCGCTAAAGTGCGGCCAGTATCCAGTATTCGGGAGATAGTAGGTTCGAACCCCACTATCGGCAGCCCTGAAGATGGTTTTCCGTGGTTTCCCATTTTCACACCAGGAAAATGCTGAGGCTGTACCTTAATTAAGGCCACGGCCGCTTCCTTCCCACTCCTAGCCCTTTCCTGTCCCATCGTCGCCATAAGACCTATCTGTGTCGGTGCGACGTAAAGCAACTAGCAAAAATAAAGCCGTCGATATGTTACCTAGGAAAATGATGGACTCTGTCATGGAGGGCAAGAGGTAAAAGGAGACCAAGCCGACGAGGTTTAGACTCAGCTTTTAATGATTTAATAATAAGAGACGTCGAACTAAACGAGGCCAGAGAGCTGGTTGCAAGCAGAGGATCGTAGAGGCACTTAAGTAATTCACAGAGCCTTCTAGACTGAACGGATAAAGGTATAACAGTCTAAAATGAAAATGTATGTATGTAGGTTTATGTATATATATAAAGAAATGCATTTATTTCTGCTTCCCCCACTTGGAGGCTGCCAAAAAAGACAAAGCTTACATAAAAATTGATTAGTAATTCCAAGGGCCGTTTAAAATGTGTCTATAAATATGTATACTACAGTAAAGCCTAAATAATAACAAATTGCATCAGTCAATAGGTATGAAATACATGAGAAATTCCTCATAGGACAAAGATATAGCTAGGAGTATAAATGATTTTTTACAATGGCTAACGATCCTTTCAGAGCTGCTAACCCAATGTCCTTAATAGTTGGTTATGCAAATTAAATTTCTTACAAAAGTTGTGGAATGTGTGAGTAATGGTGCCTCTTGCTCCCATCATCAATCCCAACACATCTGCGAGTCCAGGTGATATTTCTCGGCATAGTACGGAATTGTAGGTTCATATATACCATATTTCTCCTTGTGTACATCATGTGGTTGAGTGGCTGATGCTTCAGTTCTAATTGTGGGGTCTATTATGAACCCTTTACTTGAGCCCGGTGATATAGCTATCATGTCAATCCTGTCTGAGACAATCCATGTACCTCCTCGTAGACTGTATAGTGCTTTTCTCTCAGGGCTTCAGCAATCATAGATCTTATTCGATGATGTCGAGAATTCCGCAGGGTGTCAATAAATGGACAGGAACGCAAGACGTGACCAAGTGTTTCAGTCTCACTGTGACAACGCCGACAGTGGTTATCGTCTTGGGACCTGCCAGGTAATGCACGAACTGGAACTACATTTGCTGTCAGTTTTATGGCATTTCTCCAGTCGCTGCTCGTTAAACCTTCGGGCTTTCTTACCCACTGATTGGCTGGAGTGTATTCCTTATACAGTATAACACCCTCACCTTTTTTTGGTAAGGCACACCAGGTATCGAACTCTTTCTCACGAAGTTGTTGTCGCAGGAGCGAGACCTTGACTGATTCGCGTTCAGTATTCAGGAGTAGGCAAAGTTTTTCGAAGCAATTCTTTGTTTCTGTATGGAGGTCTCTGGTATGATTGATGCGTATACTGTTGGGTCGATGGAGAACTTGGCATGCATTTATGTGCTGTAGATAAGTCTCTAAACCACATTTTTAAAGACCGAGTCCTTTATACTTTTTGTCGGAGTATAACATGCTGTCTGGTGTAACTATTGGAAGTTGAAGAACTTCTTTCAAAGTGCTTTTGATAAGTTTGTCAGTATCAATTAGGAAACTCGCAGGTATACGATGTAAAGGTGTAGTGTGGAATATGTAGATCAAAGATGGGCATGTGTAGGTTGATAGCACATTAAATTTCTGGTGTGGTTGCAATAGTGGAGTTGATGCTAATGCGTCTAGTTTACTCTTTTCTCCATCGTTAATTTAGCATAAAATATGGTAACATTGTGATAGCTTACTCCGAGGTAGCCGATTGTCTCTGCAGGAGTTATAGATGCAATTTTATTGTAACCATCCAATGTTAGAGAATTGTAGGTAAGACTTCCTTTTACTATGGAAATGGATTTAGATTTGATGACATTGATCCTTAGGCCAATTTCTTCGAATTACTTGATATCCATTTCGGTGATCTTTCTAGCTGAAGTCTCGCTTTTTGCTACAGTCAACCTATCATCAGCAAAGCCTAGAATGGTTACGTTAGGAAGGCCCGGTATTATACAATATCCATGTTTTCCTGGAACTCTGTTGATGAAAGTTCTTCTAAAATATGGTCAGTTGCAATGTTGTAAAGCGCCGGCGATAAGGGAAAACCCTGCATTATACCTTTATTGAGAACAATTGGTTTGGTCTTCTTGTGATGGGATTCAATTTGAGTAGTATTATCAGTTTGTAGTGCCATTAGTGACAGTAGTTCATAATACCTGAGCAGAATTATGTCGTTACGCCTGCTTTTCATTCTCACATATATGTTGATAGTTTTACTGTAATACATTTCTAGAGATTCTCTTTTTGTTTCACTGCACTACTAGTTTTATGGGGGTGATAGGTAGAAAAGCGGTAGGAGTTGGGAAGTATCGGCTGTTGCCTTAATTAATATACAACCTGCTCTGAAAATGTGAAGCGACGGATATCCATCTTCGGGGCTTCCGACAGTGGGGTTCGAACCACCAACTTTTATGTGAGCTATAGAACTAGGAATTCCTGCTCCCTCTACGAACATTTTACTGTGTTAATAAGATGAAACGTGCGTTGCATGTATTGCTAGATGATCCACAAGGCAGAGCACGTAAATCACTGTTTAAAAGGAAGTAAAATAGACATTAACCGTAATCAACTGACGCATTTACGAAAGCAGCTCGATATTACGGAGTGTGATGATAGATAGATAGATAAGGAGAGTAACTTGTAACTGGGAATAACTTCATAAGGAGCCATTACAGCGGAAATGAAGCTCTTGTCTGTAATTATGACAACAGCTGTGGAATTAGAGGAAAGTGGGATTTCATATTGATGTATACTACATACTTCGAGGAAATTTTCCCTTGAAAATGGCTAATGAGGAAAACCACAGTTAAGTGTCCTCGTATTTCTAAATTCGAAGTTTCATACTGAAGTATTTTGTGCACGCACATGGCCTACGACCTGTAACTGGGAATGTTGAGTAGTAAATCGACGAAACGTATTACAGCACTTTTTTTTCGTGTGGCTATTTCTAGCCGAGTGCAGCCCTTGTAAGGCAGACCCTCCGATAAGGGTGGGCGGCATCTGCCGTGTGTAGGTAACTGCGTGTTATTGTGGTGGAGGATAGTGTTATGTGTGGTGTGTTGCAGGGATGTTGGGGACATCACAAACACCCAGCCCCCGGGCCATTGGAATTAACCAATGAAGATTAAAATCCCCGACCCGGCCGGGAATCGAACCCGGGACCCTCTGAACCGAAGGCCAGTACGCTGACCATTCAGCCAACGAGTCGGACAAGTAAACTCGTGTCCTCATCCCGAGGTGGTGCAGCTCTTTTCAGGCACACCCCCGTTGGAGGTGAGCTGCATGTACCATTTCAGTCACATACCAGCCCTCCTGCCATTCTTAAATTCCTGGCAGTACCGGGAATCGAACCCGGGCCCCCGAGGACGGCAGCTAATAACACTAACCGTTACGCTACGGAGGCGGACATTACAGCACTAAATACTTTTAAGTGCGACATGTAGAATAAAAAGTACACTATTACATGGAATGTAACATTGGATTTATTTCAAAATAAACCGCTGTCGCGTACTTCCCATCACATTTTCTCTGGCGGTATGGGCCACGCGGAAACATCATTTAATATTTTAGGAAAGAATGGAATGCTAGTAACCGTCTTGTTCGATCATAATATGGAGAGGGAGTGAACAGCAGGTTAAGAGTGCATTGATCTGTAGCTAACACCGTAGGAGTTAAGCATAATCCAAGCTCGCCTGGTGGCCATGATTGTTAAAGTGTTGAAGTCGAAAGTGTCTGGCACCGTGGTTAGCCGGTTCGAGTCCCGTTGGTCGAAAAAAAGTTCACCGTCAGAATGTTGGCCAGCAGGTTAGGAGAGGTGGTGGTATACACGTTCTAATCAGAAGATTGCGTGCCAAAAACCTGGATTTAATTCCAAACCTTTCCACAGTGTGGATATGGACTGAGTGAATGTTTTTTTTTGCAAGTTGTTTTACGTCGCACCGACACAGATAGGTCTTATGGCGACGATGGGATAGGAAGGGGCTAAGAGTGGGAAGGAAGCGGCCGTGGCCTTAATTAAGGTACAGCCCCAGCATTTGCCTGGTGTGAAAATGGGAAACCACGGAAAACCATCTTCGGGGCTGCCGACAGTGGGGTTCGAACCTACTATCTCCCGAATACTGGATACTGGCCGCACTTAAGCGACTGCAGTGAGTGAATGTGGCGCTGTTGATGTTCAAAGGGACATGTCAGATGCAGTGAAATTATTTCATACCTACAGGTCTTAATTTTCCAATTGTTTAAAATGAGGGTTGTGTTGGTAAGCTTGTCTTCACTTTTTTAGAGAAACATTACATACAATGAGAATGATAGTGAATCTGAACAATGCAACAATTTCCGAAAGAACACAATTGCTTGGTCAATTTTGAGCATGTTAGTCTACTTCGAGTTCACTGGGAAAGAGAACTTGCACCTTGATGGTGAAGACAGCACCATGCGATGAACATGTAGATGTGAATGAGGTGGACGAAGCTTAGACTACTGTGGATAGCTGTAGTGAATGTTATTCACTAGACATACAATACAAGAATGAACAGCTTCCCCTGGGTGTTATAAGGAATATTGTAAATAAGATATTGCCAGAGAACACCCAATATGATCTCTAAACACGCCACAGAAGAAAGGTTCCATGAAAATGCGGAGTAAGAGTTTACTGTATCAATGGACAAACGATATCATAAAGGGAGAAGTGCCTCTCGATAAATATGAGTTCATGGCAAAATTCACATATGGTAGACTAGCAATTACCAGCGGCTTCGCTCGCGTGGATTTCGCAATTTGATCACAGTAATCGTTGCTCGGCATTGTACTAAGGCATTTTCTGAAAATTCCTAAGGTATAAAAATTCTTTTTAAACCATGTGTGTTGTATTTCCTTTTGGGGCTAAGACGTCTATGCGACATAGAACTGTACATGTGAGAAACAGTCTTCTCTCAAGTCGAAAAAATAAGTACATGTTTCTTTGTTTTTAGAGGAGATTCCAAATACCAATTTTCACGTCTGTAACATATTCAGTTTTTAAGATATAAGTATCCTCATAAAAATAATTCAACTATTTTTCAGTTCTTTTCACCACCCGTTAAGTGCCTTCTCCGAAAACAAAAAAGTACATGTTCATGTATTTCCTCCCCAGAGGAGTGCTACAGGCTTCGGCAGCCGGCACATTTCTTATCCTCGCCCCTGGATGGGGGCTTCATTCATTCCATCCCTGACCCGGTCAAATGACTGGAAACAGGCTGTGGATATATATAGGGTTTTAATCATCCATTTCACATCATTTCGTTTCTTTTCTTTGTATCGCGGCTATAACGTATTCTGAACGAACCACATATTGGGTAAAGTATTTCAACATCATTCATATTAATAGCTTGCAGTAAATTTTCCAATAGCCGTTGGGAGGTGACCAGTGTCAGCAGGCTAATTTCAGCCCATTTCCAGGAAATGCACGTCATCAAGGTTACGAGAGACCTTATCCTCTCCACCTTCTGAAGAGACAGTTGAAACATTATGAACGCCGACTTTTCGAACTTCGCTACCTGACGCTTTGATTTCGCGGGAAAGTTCAGCCTATGTGAATGTACGTAATGAAGCAACTTGATGGATTCACAGCAATACATAGGAGAAGGGATGAGACCTCGAATCTTACTGAACCATGTAATATAGCTGATGGAGGGAGACTTTTAAACCTATATACTTCGAAGACAAGAGCTGGAGTGGACATTCTTACTCTTAGACACAGAGACGCTCTTGGAAGACACTCTTACTACGATTCTACTGTACGTCTGCACATCGGAGAAGATTTTAACTTAGTTCACTTCGCATCTGGATAGTATATTACTCAAAAGTTACTCTCATTGGGGCCTGTTATCTCAATGACGAGAGGTAGTCAACGGGAGACCGGTTTTGACTAGTATAGGGGAGGAGAGCTTTTATTATGAATTTAGTTACGCTACTGTTCCGTAATACGGAAGAATACAAGTGTATTCTCCCCATGAACATAACCCATGGTGGTTTTGCATTTAAAATTAGGACTCATTACGACTTTATGTTAGGAGTACAGTAGGAAGTGTTAAGGCAGGAAAGTCATATTATAGCTAGTGTATTATGCACGAAGCAGAAGTAGGACTGGAATCCAACAACAGATGACGCAGCCGGTACGAGAGATCCATCCATCATCAGCTTCCAGATAACAGAGTCTACAAATGGTGAGCTAATGGCTTAAATTACTGCAAGTCTACGCGTTACAATTCATGTTCTTAGAGTTCATTTAATTTAATTTTTCTTTTGATTCCGTAAGTTCAGATTTCGTTAAGACGCCGCTACGTCACGTTTTTAATCTTAATAAATAGCTGTTTTAATTTGTATTTTCTGAAATTATTATTAACGATCCTTAAATTCCAAGTTAGTGTACTTAATGATTTGTGTTCCATCACCTCACCTCTGGGAGTGTTTTGAGTCTCATTATGTATTATTATTATTATTATTATTATTATTATTATTATTATTATTATTATTATTATTAATTATCAACTTTCGTTGAAGGCTGGCGCTCATGGGATATTGTTTATGGAGAAACAATGAGATATCATTTATTTATATTTATATTAATATTAAAGTGACCCGCCACATTATAATCACAAAAAGAGTAGTTTTACAAACACGTAGCAAACTTTGGGCTGGGAAGACTTGGAAGTAAGGTAACGAATTGCTCGAATAAGTGGTACGTTCCGAGCTGTCAGAGGAGAGAAGGCGTGGAATGACATTAGTAGACGAATAAGCCGAAGCTGAGTTTTCAGAAGTAGGAATGATCATAATATGAAGATAACATTGAAATTCAAGAGGACAAACTGGGGCAAATATTCATCTATAGGAAGAGGAATTAGGGAGTAGAATAATTTAGCAAGGGAAATATTCGATAAATTTCCAAGTTCTCTGAAATTATTGAAGAAAACTTTAGGTAAATACTTGATAGGGAATCTGGTCGGCGGCACGAATTGCAGATCATTGATTGATTGATTGATTGATTGATTGATTGATTGATTGTTTGATTGACTCATTTTTCTCTTTCTACAACAAAGACATATCTACACGGGAGAACATGGAATATGCAAAACTGTCCGTAAAATGTGCATGCGAAAATCTATCGTTTGTCAAGTGTCTGTGGTGTTAAGTACTTTTATGTTTTGCTTGTTTCTGTGATGCATGCCGTCCAGCAACATGTGCAAGAGATCGCAGGCAACATGCGGATTAATCTCCTGTTTGTTACTAGCAAACTGGAATAATGGTGTGTCGCACTTGTACTATAAATTTATCATTAATTATCTCATGTAGAAATTATCGTTTGCATCTGTTTATAAATCTCCCGCATTATGAGCGTCAGCATTCTGACATTCATTCACAACAATACATATCTTCCGTTACAATAGATATTCCCCGTTTCAAAAAGTGTGCATGATGTTACACAAACAAACGGCTCAAGTGGGGCTTGAACCTGGAAATAAAGAGATACTGAATGGACTTTGTGAAAGGAGAATTTGTCGAAATTTGGCTAGAAGAAGTATAGACGCCCAGTTCTCCTTAAGTTAGTTTTTGAAGGAAGTGTAGGCGGAAAGAACAGTATGGGTAGAAACGACATTAATATGTCTAACAGATTAGAATAGATGTAGAATGTAGTAGTTACGTAAAAATGAAGGTTAGCACAGTAGTGGCTAGTATGGAGAAGTGCATTAAACCATTATATGGAATAAAGACCCAAATAACAACATTCTCGTTAGAAAATTTTTCTCGATATGAAATGCGGGATTTCTATTCAGGAGAAAGTAATCACAGTCACCACGTTTAGCTTTAAAGAAATGTAACTCTTCTTTTTTCAACCAGTGGTTCCTTTAACTATGTTTATCCATATCATATCAGTACAAATGAACCATTGGTTTAACATTGACTTCAGTTATCTCAGAATGTACTCCATGGTGATTGTTTCCTTTCTGATTAGTGTTGTCCGATTCACTGAGTGATTATATCAATGTGTGTTGAAATGATTAAAAAAACATGTTCTACAAGCTCTAGGATATTCCTTAAGGAAATATTTGTTCATTAATATTGTTACCTTTTGTATCAATTTTTACACTAATAGTTATATTTTGTGAGTCAAATTACTTTGTCAAAAAATAGAATCCAGAATGTGTTATTCATATGAATAATATACGCTACCATGTAAAATTTCTTGAAAATATGTTCAATAGCTCTTTATGCTTCAAAACTGCTTAATTTATTTAATAAAAATTTAAAGGAAGAATTAGAGATTAAAGAAGGGAAAAAATAGGTTCCAGAATAAAAAATAGAATACATTTCCCCGAACCTAACTCGGAAATATATTTAAAAATATCTAAACATGCTGATACAATGAGACTGAGACAAATTCAATTTTTAAGCCATTTTGAAAAGAATGAATAACACCCGACTTACTTATCAAATACACAAATTTCTGAAAATTAAATGTTCGAGATCAAACTGGTATAAGCAAGTAGAGAAAGACCTCACTGGTCTAGGCTCACCAAATCAGCTGGATAGAATTGTGATCAGAAAAATTGTTCACACACGGGGATTTGAGGAAGATGAGAAGAAACCAAGAAGTATCGATTGAAAATGAAGAACTATTGGGCAAGGACGGAAGCACAACAAATGTTGATTCTGCATGGCCCTAAGTGACCCTTCTGCTCAGAAGAAGAAGAAGTTATGGAATTGTGATTGAAGCCATGTATAAATATGTAGGTTACGAAAAAGTGAGAACCAGCAAGCGACGTACATGGACATTTACACACATACTGTATTTTGATTTCACCAGATTACAGAGAAGTGCTGGGAATTGTGGCTGAGATGAGCCTATGTTGGTGGGATCGAACTGGCTCAGTATAGTGATATTTAAAGGTGCTCAAATACGCCAGCCTCGTGTTTCATCAGCACGTAAAGGAACTCCTGCAAGACTAAATTTCACACCTCGGCAGCTCCAAAAACTGTAAAAGTAGTTGGTGGGGTGTGAAACGAATGGCATTTTTATTAAAATGGAGAAATGCGCGCTTTTAGCCATAAAGATGTACCTCCCCCTTAATAGATTAAATATAAGCAGAAGGTGAAAAGCTAACGGGGTTATAATTAAAAGTTTAATCACCGGGTGAGTTGGCCGTGCGATTAGGAGCGCGCAGCTGTGAGCTCGCATCCGGGAGATAGTGGGTTCGAACCACACTGTCGGCAGCGCTGAAGATGGTTTTCCGTGGTTTCCCATTTTCACTCCAGACAAATGCTGGGGATGTACCTTAATTAAGGCCACGGCCGCTTTCTTCCCATTCCTAGGCCTTTCCTGTCCCATCGTCGCCATAAGACCTATCTGTGTCGGAGCGACGTAAAGCAACTAGCAAAAAAAAAAAAAGTTTAATCGTATTGAAACTGACATTTTCGTTAAACAGTGGGGAGCAGACGTTTGAGATCATAATTAAGTCAACTCGAACTCATATTTTTCTCCGACTACTAGAATACGGGAGCACGTTGAAGTGTCTTATTCCACTTTAGAAAAGCACAGTGACTCCTGAAACACTGAAGGCGCACTCAAACTAAACTAACACAACTTCCATGGCATGCTGAAGCGTATGATAAGTGTTCGGCAATAGGAGGCATAATTATGCAAGTTTATCACGCAATCCGTTTTCAATTTTGTATCATACTTGCCATTATTGAAATAAATAAAATCTTCTGTAAATCGACAAAAATAACAATAGAAGTACGCTTGACGTTGAACTTCATTTATAATCTGACTGCTATTAAAATGTAGTACCTTTTTGTCAGAATCTCATTAGTCATCGTTTCATTTAACATCTACTAGCGGAGTCTTTCAAGCTTTCCTGTTTATAAAATGAGGCTATTGTTTCGTTCGTCCAATTAAATGGTACTTTATTCTATTAATACGCAATTTATAAAGTAGGGGCCTTTTAATTACGTGTACTTAACAGTTTATGACTTTATTTTCGTGTTTCGGTGTTTCTTTTGCACTGAAGATTATACTGGTATTTCGTTCAGTTCGACAAAGAATGGTTTTAAGAGAGAGAGAGAGAGAAAGAATTGAACTACATTAAATTTATTGATGTTTATGCTACTACAGAAGATCGTTCAGGATCTCTGGTGACGAGTTTCAAGGCCGCTGGCGGAGCTGTTATCAACTTGAGCAAGTCAAAACGAGGAGTGGTGATTCACATCAGTACTGAGAACGTGTGTGTAGATTTTCGTGCTGCAACGATGCCGAAGCGGATTGACCCTTACTGGGAGGACTACATAACAGCCCTTTCTGGTTCTTAATATAGCTATTCTGCTATCAAAGTAATGTGCAAGAAGCGTGATTTCTTGGTATCAAAGAAAGGGATCAGTGCTCTATTGAATAAAAAAAGGCAAAGGCCGACTAGGTTTAATTCCAGATGGGAAAAAATAGGCAAATCCACGACCGGCCATCAGCCGTACACCAGAAGTGGTGAGGAAAGTGAAGGCCCTTGTCTTAGGTGGTAACCCTGCCGCCCAAAGCACTATCGCACGTATGTTGAGGATGTCTGCTTTAACAGTCAACACCATAATCAACAAGGATCTGCAATTATTAGAAAAGCATCATAAGCACCGAGTTAACAAGCTGTTACCTTATCACATTTCGGAATGTCGCACTAACGCAAGAAAGCTGTATAAGGGCTATCTGGCCGGGGACAGATGGAAAAATGTGGTGACAATAGACAATGCGTATGTGTATCTTAGTGACTGTAACAAACCCCACTTGATATACTACGACCCTAGAGACAAAAAAATAATAAAAAAGCAAATATTATATAAAGAATTCCGAAAAAGTTTTCCAAGGGTTTTCATTATTATCACACTATCGGCAGCCCTAAAGATGGTTTTCCGTGGTTTCCCATTTTCACACCAGGCAAATGCTGGGGCTGTACCTTAATTAAGGCCACGGCCGCTTCCTTCCAACTCCTAGGCCTTTCCTATCCCATCGTCGCCATAAGACCTATCTGTGTCGGTGCGACGTAAAGCCCCTAGCATTATTATCATTGGATACTGCCACAATGGCAAGTTAACCATTCGCCGCATCGATAACAATGTGAAGGTGATCTCTACATACTATCAGCAAGACGTTTTAACACCCATTTACAACAGATATCCCAGCATTGTATGGGAGGGAGAAAAATCAGGTATGGGTACATCAAGATAAAGCATCCAGTCACACCTCTCGTTCGACTCGTCTCTTCTTAGAGAGAATGGAGATGGAAACTGGAATCCGTGTAATTCCTTTTACTGACATTCCGGCGAAGGCACCCGATGGGTCAACAATGGACTCCTGTGCATCTGGACTCCTAAAAATGCCTTAGGAAATAGATATGCATGCGCTAGCAATGGCGTCTGGAAAGCCTGTCAGTAGGAGTGGGATAAGGTAGACATGCTAGCTCTGCCCAAATGTCTGCTGCAATGGAACCTGGCTTTCCAACTGAGCATGATTGTTGGTGTAGACATGGCTTTTCATAAGCTAATTACCCTTCAAACATTGTCCCCAGAGATCCCGAACGACCTTCTGTACTGTCCGATTCATTGGCTGAATTGTTAGCGTCCCGGTCTTCGGTTCAGAGGGCGCCGAGTTCGATTCCCTGCCGGACCGAGGATTTTAACTACAGATGGTTAATTTGTCTGTGTTCGTTTTAATGCACTTCTCTTGAAACTTAATAAACAAAGGAAAGCAAAGTCATCTCCATACATATACGAAGGCCACTGGAGGAGTGGAAAGTAAAGGCTTCCTCTATTCCTAACTTCGGTATAAGCAGGAGAGTGTGATCAACTATGAGTCCAGCCACCATTGCTCCCAGGAATGAACTTATTACTCATTTCCATCGTAGACTATTTGGAGTCCAGTGCTATAAGCCTCTCCAGAAGGAGAAATCTTCTTTCTAAATTTCTCATTTTTCTGACGAGGAATCAAACTCACGTCCTTCCCGATGAATCGACGTATTCTTTACTACCTCGACTAGACTTCGTTTTGTACTAGTATTAGTAAAATTGCTAATATAAATTATTTTAATTTTAATCTTTAATTAAGTTATATTAATTTATTATTGTTGTCACACACATAAATAAATACAATGACCTCCAAACAAGAGTTCACGGCAAACTCAAACGAGGGCGCATAGCAAGTTGATGGGAAGGAAATAGCCACTGTTCTCTTCAGTGAGAAGAAATTAGCAGCCTTATTATCATAAAACACAAGAAATAATGAAAAGCAGGCAATAATTTTCCTTTTATTACTTTAATAATATAGCAGCTGCTGAGAATGATTTCCATTTTCGCTAATACAAATCTGGTATCTTCGAAGGAAATTCTAAGACACGCGTCGTAATTCGTCTTTTTCACTTATTCTCCTTATTTCCACTTTCAGAGCCTCAACTGTATGCGGTTTGTTCTGATAGACTTAATTTAATCTAACTTATTTCGTAAAAGGCACCTGAGCCGTGACTCATAGGTGCAATACATATCTGATATACATGTAGCAGAATTAGGATATAACACAGAATCTTAAGTACACTGCAGTTTTACATGAGAATAAAGAGAACGTGAGTTAATCTCATTATAGAGGTGCGATACGTTTAACGTATACAAGTTACACAGTAAAGATATCTCAGATGTTCATAGCATCTTATGAAAATATTTTAAACCTTTATGATAAGTAAAAAGAATGAAGCAGCTTGTCGAAATATGTTCAGGACGTGAATTATACCCATGTGCACAGTAGTACCATACATATTTGTTGCCATATTTAGTTGAGTTAATTAATTCAACGTGTATTTTATTGATAACTCTTGTATTGTGTGAATGAACGTCAGAATTTTTTTACACAAAAAGAACTGGAGCGAACCAAATTATTTATCAATTTATAGATCATCACAGCTTATGCTTTATGACGTAAAGCCTCTAGTGGAAGAACATTACAACGTTTGTATAGATAAGTTGTTGGGGCCAATGTAAGTAGCTTAAAAAGTATTTTTAATGATCTCTTGTGTAGAATTTCAACAGTATGAAATAGATCGTTCCTGCAACATGCCTGAATATGTACCATATAAAGTATATGACTTTGAATAAGAGTGTGACAAATATTCTTTGCTTGTACTTTGTACTTCAAGTTTCCCCACAAGTAAGTCACACACACTGAGAGGTGAAGAACGAACTGGCCATAATCACCTACTATTTATTAGGTCACCAAACATATTTCTTATTGCAGCCATAGAATTGCGTGCAGTGTGGGTCGTAGCACCATCTTAGTGAACGACGGTATAGTCTCTCCCTTCCTCTGTCAGCATGTTAAAGAAAGGATACAAAATAAGATCCAGATATCGTTCAGAAGTCAGTGTTTCTTAAAAAAAAATCGATACTCAATGGTGTACTTAATCAGGACTTAATAATCATAATTGATGAGTACGTCAAGAAAATCATGTGTCTCATAAGTACAGAGCTCCACTAACGACCGAGCGTTACAGGACAGAGAATGGGACAAATAAGCTGTTGTCTCCCGCTGTTCGTCCCCTGAATGTGTTGTAAATACTCGTTTGATATTCATTGTGATACCCAACATGTCCACTGTAGTGACGAGCTAGTTTAAAGTTCTCAAGATGTACGTGCAATCCTGTCCGGAAATGTCAAGGGATGTAAAACAATGGCTCTCCATTTCGTAGTTGTTAGAATATAAACGAACATTGGTCGTACATTTGAATGCAACGAACTTCCATAGTAACCAGCGACACGAAATATATCCGTGGTCATAATACGGTTTGTAAGTCTTTGATTTTCCGTCGTTAGTGCACTTTCGAACCTCACGAAGATGTCTAACAGAGTTCGTTTATCGAATCTGTACCTAATTTTTAATTCGTTATCCCTGTAGAACTCAGTCGAATTTTCCGCATCCCGTATAACTTGACGAAGGGTATGTGGGGATTGGATAATCTCCTGGACATATTCAAAATCTTCCACAAACTGGATTATGTTTAGGATGCCCACCATTGTATTATCCTCTACAGTCAACTTTGCGAAGTCAAAGTGTGGGTTGGCGACGCTGAAGCAAAGTCAAGGCCAAAGTCTACTTTCCGCAAATGGTGACTTTGGTGGGTACCCAAGGTCGACTTTGCCTCAAAGTCTTGTTCTTGAATACGTCCCTTAGCCCTATGTTCGGTTTTCTTTGCAGCTAGGAATTAATCTGTTACTCATTTTTGGTACAGACTGAGTGAATCTCAGGACCATGTGCGTCTCTGGAAGTGGAAATCTAGCGTAGTAGGCTTTCAACTTCCTGAACTGATGTCCCTCCGGGTGAACTGACTACGCCTTTGCCGCCTCGGTTAGGTAGCCCCTTTTCGTGAAATATCCTTGGGATACCTGTGGAAACCTGTTCACCTTCTTCCGTCGCGTTTCCCATAAACTGCTGGTCATGATTGCGGACTGCGTGAACTTGGCCCTATGTTACGGCCGGATATCCTTCCTAACACCAAACTTATGTGAAAGGATTTATTCACTGTTGTGTCTTATTTTGGTGGTTAGTTGTGTTTGGTGTATATTGAGACAATCACCCAATCGCCGAGTCAGGTGAATTGGCTAGACGAGAAAAAATCCCCGACCCAGCCGGGAATCGAATCCAGGACATTCTGAACCGAAGGCGCGACGTTGACTGTTCAGCCAAGTTTGCTATACATTCTTATCAGACATCGTTAACGTTTTTCTGAGCAACAAATCGTAAATGGAAGTCCAATTTAGACGATTTATTTCAAAGACGAACACGTTCAGTGTAGATTTGTCCAAAATGGGTGCACGATTTGTACATATTCGCATATTTGTTCTGATCGTGTTATTTTAAAACATTGTACATGAATAACATTCGAAGGCTTCGATACGTTTCAACATGACAATGTAAACTAATTGAATAAATAAGGATCACGATTAGAATTTCTGCGAAATATAGGTTTAAAATGCTGGGAATTACTACAAACAGTGACAAGGTACACACAGCCTTAAGTCTACTATCTGTTACTTTCACACCTTCGCCAAAGTAAACGGTTGTTCCTCGCTCTATTTACTTTAGATATGGTTCTGTATTCCTGGATTATTTGCCATTGTACGATAACATATAGGCCTTTAGAGGCTATATATTAATATTAGACAAGATTAAACATCAAATGTTATCAACAAAGTATTCTTTCACTTATAATCCAGTCATTTGTGTGGACAGATGTGTTTTTAAAAATTATGTTCTGCAAAATTTTTGAGAATCTTGTCATTTGATATTATCCGCTACAAATAGGACTAGGTGTGAGGGCTGAACATTCCCGTATAACATCGATAATGCTACTTTAAATTTTAAGAAACTGAGGTGTCACAATTTTGGGTCTCGCAGGAGCTCCTGTATGTGCCGGTAACCAATGACACTGAGTTGTCGCATTAAGCACTCTAAATGCCACCGACTTCAGTGGGGATCGAACCTGCTATCTTGGAAACAAAGTGAACATGATTAAGCGACTTAGGCTGGCAAACATGTCCCATATTCTGCACCAAACGCAAGCTGATTTTTGAACAACGTATGACGAATGCAGCAAATAATGTGGCGATTATTGCAGGTTTTTCTGTGAAGAAATTTAGTTGCATCCTGTATGACGAACCTGTGTTTGCTGATAATATTTTACGACATTTGAGCGACTGACTCGGTGCGAAAACGGGGTTGAATGTAAATGGTGTATCAGTATCCTGAAGGATCCATTTAGAGCTATGAGGCCAACGACATGGATGACATATTTGATAATTATGGTTCTGCCGCAGAAGCTGACAAAGAAAGATGTAATCGTGTATGTAGCTCCTACCGTAAATACAACGATTTCAAGGTTATTGAGGTGATATTTAGTAATGTACTTGGGGGGTTCAATCTATTCCTTACCTCTTTGCCGATTTCTGCTGTGTGTGCTGCATTTGCTCGAATCTGACCGTTGGATTGATTAAATGAGTGCTGAGATAGTGGAGAAACGTGACCTCCTTCATGGGCGAGCGAGTTGGCCGTGCGGTTAGGCGGGCGCAGCTGTGAGCTTGCATTCGGGAGATAGTGGGTTCGAACTCCCCTGTCGGCAGCCCTGAAGATGGTTTTTCGTCTTTTCCCATTTGCGCACCAGTTAAATACTGAGGCTATACCTCAATTAAGGCCACGGCCGCTTCCTTCCTACTCCTAGACCTTTCCTATCCAATCGTCGCCATAAGACCTATCATTGTTGGTGATACGTAAAGCAAATTGTAAGATATAAAATAATAATAATAATATTAATAATAATAATAATAATAATAATAATAATAATAATAATAATAATAATAATAATAATAATAAATCTTCTTCATGGCCAAACATACCAGAAACATTCAAGTTCCTGGCTACGATGAAACGAATACTGGTATATCTGGCATGCATTGAAGATTCATTTGTATTTGCAGTGTTCTCAGATATGGTGGAGTGTTTCAATTTCGTTGAGTTGACAATGCTTACTGTCATGCGGCCAGGAATAACTCATGTTCTTACTAATTGCCAACTACAGCTCCATGAGGCCGTAAAATCACTCGCTGCTAGTTTTGAACCCACTGATTAAATTGTATATATTACTTAAAAAATATCACCTTTATATTTTTGAGGGATATTGAACTGACTCTCATGTTCTGCATCTGTCAGGTATCAAGGAAGTGTGTTTTCTTACGGTGAAAAATTTTCATTGCGTTTATATTCATTTCTGGGAAGTACGACTCCTTAGTTGAATGATCAGCGTTTAGGCCTTCGGTTCAGAGGATCCCGGGTTTGATTCTTGACTGGGTCGGGGAGTTAAATCGCGTTTGATTAATTATTCTGGCCCGAGATTGGGTGTTTGTCCCAACACTCTTCTCTTGATATTCAGTCAACGCACCACACTAACAACTACCACAGAAACACACAATAGTGATTACATCCCTCCACGTAGAGATGGCGTCAGGAAGGGCAAAATCCACATGTTCTGTTCGCAACCGCGACCCCACAAGTGTAAGAAGAAGAAGAAGAAGAAGAAGAAGAAGAAGAAGAAGAAGAAGAAGAAGAAGAAGAAGAAGAAGAAGAAGAAGAAGAAGATTCAGTTTCGGGAAATAATGAATAATTTCCTCGTGATTTCGTCTTATCTTGTTGATGCAAGGGTATTTAGCTCTGTGTAAATATTTAAACGAATTTATTCGTTGTAGGAGCCTTCCCATGTCGATCTGAAAATCCCAAGATCTTTGAATTATTATCCTATTGGAATAATTTGGTCACCTTTTAATGTAATTGACTTTACGTCTCACTAACTACTTTTACGGTTTTCGGAGACACCGAGGTGCCGAATTTACTCCCGCAGGAGTTCTTTAACTTGCCGACACGAGGCTGTCGTATTTGAGTACCTTCAATTTCCAACGTAATGACTCAGGATCGAACCTGCCAAGTTGGGTCAGAAGGCCAGCGCTTCAACAGTCTGAGCCACTCAGCCCGGCGTCTACTCACCTTCATCATTTTGGATTAAGTGTCAAATATACTAAATATTATATTCTCCTAGGATTTGAATTAGAATCTACTGATCCCTCACGGTATGTCACCAGTTTTTCCAGTACGATGAACACTAAGAAACTTTACACTAACTTGTAATGAATGAACTGACTGTGGACTAGCGACATCAATGAAACGGAGCCCATTTAGTCACATTCCTCAGAGACCTCAACAGAGGACGACAGAGAGTGCTGTACAATACGGTACAGTGGTACACCAAACCCCTCCGCCACGCTTTGTCAGAGCAAATGATTTGAAGTTAATTAATTCAGATACCTTGAGTTCGGTAGACTTGTGTTGTATTTCAGTAGTGACCAACCTTAATTCTATTTAGAACACTGAAAAACTTTCAGACGTTTTTCTTAAAATATATATTGGACAGATACAAAGTAAAATGAATAACTGAAATATCGGTGGCAATGGAAAATGTACTTTTGACAGACACCTTCTTTATCAATTGTTTGTTAGAATGAAGCAATTCCGAATAGAGTTAATAGAGCATACCATACTGTATCACTTCAATCGGTGAACTGTTGGACATAATAATCTATATAAATAAAATTGTAGGGGGTCCGCTGTTTGTTTGTCTGTCTGTCTGTTTGTCTGTTCCACCATCACGTCGAAACGGCTAGATAGATCTCAACCAAACTTCATATTTAGAGTATACTCATCCCGGGGAAGGTTTCGATATGCATATTATTTTAAAATGTTTGAATACACGGGGGTTTATAGGAAAACCAGAATGGTTTTTCCACCATCACGTCGAAACGGCTGGAGAGATCTCAACCAAACTTAATATTTAGAGTATACTTATCCCGGGGAAGGTTTCGACATGCATATCATTTTAAAATATTTGAATACACGGGGGGTTTATAGGAAAACCAGAATGGTTTTTCAACCATCACTTCGAAACGGCTAGATAGATCTCAACCAAACTTCATATTTAGAGTATACTCATACTGGGGAAGGTTTCAATATGCATATTATTTTAAAATCTTTGAATAGACGGGGGTTTATAGGAAAACCAGAATGGTTTTCCTCCATTTTCTCTTATACTATTGATTTTCTGTAAACTTCGTTTACCGTACGTGAAACGTCTCTTCATTATAAACAACTTTCGTTATATTCATAATTTACCTTACTCTTCACATGACGGAGAAATTTACAGTTTTCCGCTGGTATCATGCTCTGCATTGAGTGACCGACAGACCGACAACGAACCTACAGGTTACCATGGCAACGTCTCTGACTGCATGCCAGCAGGGAAGTAACGTATTGACATTTTCCTCATTATGCTTTTACATTCGTGGTTGTTCCTTGGGTAGAAGGCAAGAGAGGCGTCAATCGGCCTATCCGAGGGATATTGGCGGAATATCGTTGGATGTTATAACCGCCCTCGGATAGATTAAGTAATAACACCATCAGTCATCTTATTATTTGTTTACCTAGGAATCAGTGGACCTAAATTTCTCCTCTGTTACCGCTTTATTATATCCATAACTCACACTAGCATAATTTATTGAGGGGCATTTGATTTTCCAATACATTTACTTGGCATTTACATATTTGTCGTTATCCGGGTGTCCTCAGTTATAATCCATTTTCTATTACTTTCAACTTTCTTAACTGTATTATTTTCTTCCTTGATTACGCTGTATGTACGCGAGTGCTACAAACTACTGGATGTATTTCCACCAAGACTCATATTTAGAATATATACCTGTCCTTGATAGGTTTTAGGGCAAATATTGTTTCTAAATCCCTGAACTGACTGGAGGTTTATACGAAACCGAAACAGTGATTTTGCACCTCCACAAAATATACACAACCAAAGTTAATTTAAATCTACCTGCCTTGGTAGAAATTAATTTCTAAACCTTTTTTCTCATGTGCATCATTTCGATACGAGGATTAATAACGGAGATATCATTAACGGACCGTTTTTCTGTACAAGTTCCATCGGACTTAACTCACGAGCGGGTGCATGTAAAGCGTATTCCTTACAACTTGAAAACTACTGAAGACATTCAAACCAAAATTTATATTTAGCATCCACCTGTCCAAAGGTAGGTTTTAAACGTAAATAAGATTTCATGTTCCAGGATGGACTGGCGGTCTATAGGGAACCGAAATGGTGATTTTACTCTTCCACAATATATACAGAACAAGACCAACCTGACTGGAAATCGACCAAACGTGATGGAATTCCACCTCTAAACCTTTTTTCATGTGCATTTTTCGTGAGGAGGATTAATAAGGGAGATATTATGAATGGTCAGTTTTGCAGGTTAAGTCCAGCGGACATAGCCAAAAAGGTGTTTTACATGGAGCAGATTCCTTATCAATATAAATGAAATCGTAACGACTGTGTACCTCTACACTGACTATTTTGGCGAAATTTTCGTACAGCTTTCCGTTTAAGGGGTAATAATGACCATCTCCATAATTTTTGGTTTAGTTTCCTGAAAGTCCTAATTTTTACCCGCCTCACCCAAAATCCAGATTGCGGCATAATTTGCCAGAAGAAAAAGAAGATAATTGAAATTTGACAAAATTATACGTTTTAGCCTGTAACGAACGGAAAACATCCAAGATCATTAAATTTTTCACTTTTTATCCCCGAAGAACATCGAAATATGCAGGCAATTTTTATGATGGTGCAGACCTTCGGAAATTCCTATCACATAACAGATTGCACAATCTCCGTTCAATTTGGAATGATCTACAACTTTGGTCTTATGACTTTTTGCCGTATCTGTATACATTTTACGTTTGATTTTTCTCCATTAATCGATGTTAAGTCAATTTGGAATTTTCACAGCATAATTCATACTTTCGATTACTCATATGAAATACGGACTCATCAAACTCTTCACGAAAATTGGCCCACCCAGTAACCATATGTGAGCCAATTGCTATGTATGTAGCTGTCACATAATTATCCGAAAAGTAATGTAATGTGAGATAATCTTACAAAAACGTTACCCTGTTCCACGTTTCTAACTCAATCTGACCCAAGAATAGATGACATATCATAGGACCAGCCATTTAGGCCACTAAATCCGGCGTGTCTTATGGTATAATCCTTTGTCTATATGACGTACGTTTAGTAGCAGTTAATCTGTAAATGAAGGTCTTCAATATTGTAAACACGCATATACTTTCGTATGTCGATCTATATATATTCACTGATGTCGATTTGTAGCGATCGAGAAAGGGTGGGTCTGCTATTGTAATCAGTACTCCCCACACGCACTTTGACTGGCAGTATGAAAGGGTTCCTTCTCCAACTCCTGTGTAACTGTCATTAGTAAGGAAGGCCTACAATAGTAATGAATATTTCCCTTCTCGATTTGACTGCACAACTCAACTTCGAGTGATAGTAGGGTAATTGCCTGCCATTATAATAAAAACTCCTCAACTGTAATCTGTCTGGAAGTAGGAAAGGGGGCTGCCATTTTAACGATACTCCCCAAATCGATTCTGTCCGCGTAGTAGGCAATGGGGCCTGCAATTATAATGTAAACTTCCCAAATTGATTGTGAATGGCAGTAGACAAGTGAGCCTGCCGTTATATCACAAATACATAACAAACTTTTTACATTGGAAACAACGTACGGGGACCTCCCCATGCTCTTTCTCGGATAACGCTAAGAGACATGCAATTTTAAAACAATCTTATTTACTGCATGTACACTATTTACGTCGATATTCGAATACAATGTAGAATACCGTAGCGAAGCACGGGTATATTCGCTAGTAATAATAATAATAATAATAATGATAATGATAATAATAATAATAATAATAATAATAATAATAACAATAATACCGAGCGATTGGCTGTGTGGTTTGGGTTATGTAGCTGTCAATTTGCATTCGGGAGTTAGTGGGTTCGAACCATGCTGTCGACAGGTCTGAAGATGGTTTTCCGTAGTTTATCATTTTTCACACCAGGTAAATGCTGGGGGCTGTACCTTAATTCAGGTCACGGTCACTTCCTTCCCATTCCTATTACATCGTCGCCATAATATCTGTGTCGGTGCGACGTAAGGCAAATTGAAAAAAAAAAAAATAAACTGAGGTAAGAGTTAATGAGAAGATGAATGGTATTCTTATGAGCCACTTTAATTCTCCTGAAAGTACATGGTTCAGAGATGAGTGAATAGAGTGATAATATGAGCGCAGTTAAATTTAGAAACGAAGGAATTAAGAAATGGACATCATTTGTGTTCCCAGTAGACAATGAAGTTGAATAATTACCCAAGCAATTTAATCTTTCATTACGACTGAAGAAAGAAGTGCAGCTTATTACGATCATCTTCTGCCAGAACCGAATGGCGCTCCAGGAAGTTTATACCTTAAGTGAAGTACTGCAAGCAATTCACGGTGGAAGCAATAAAAACTGGAATTGAGATATCATTTCTGTAAGTAGGAAGTGCAAATGATAAATGTTGTGAGGATTGACACGGTCTTGTGAAATCGAAACTATGTACTGTTGATCTGAAATCTCACGTAGTACACGTCCACAGTTTACAAAGCCACGTACGGAAACGCTTATCTGAGTGGAGTTATACTCTATAGCGGGGCCTGGGTTCGATTCCCAGCCAGATTAGGGATATTTTTGCCTGGAACTGCGGGTTGGTGCGAGGTCCACTCAGCCTAAGACAGAACGGTTGAGTACCTCAGCGGCAAAATGGCAGATCGCAACTCACCATCTAACTTATTTTTACGGGAGATTTACTGTGCTGTTCATCATCATCATCTGTTTACCCGCCAGGTTCGGCTTTTCCCTCGGACTCTGCGAGGGATCCCACCTCTACCGCCTCAAGGGCAGTGTTCTGGAGCTTCAGACTCTTGGTCGGGGGATACAACTGGGGAGAATGACCAGTACCTCGCCCAGACGGCCTCACCTGCTATGGCAAACAGGGGCCTTGTGGAGGGATGGGAAGATTGGAAGGGAGAGACAAGGAAGAGGGAAGGAAGCGGCCGTGGCCTTAAGTTAGGTACCATCCCGGCATTCGGCTGGAGGAGAAGTGGGAAACCACGGAAAACCACTTCGAGGATGGCTGAGGTGGGAATCAAACCCACCTCTACTCAGTTGACCTCCCGAGGCTGAGTGAACCCCGTTCCAGCCCTCGTACCACTTTTCAAATTTTCGTGGCAGAGCCGGGAATCGAACCCGGACCTCCGAGGGTGGCAGCGAATCACGCTAACCACTACACCTACTGTTGTGTTAACTAGTAAAAACCTGCTTTCAAGGTGGGGTGTATCATTTGGTCGTAATCTATCCTCGTGGAGGAGGGGAATATCCCAACCAGTCTGAGCATTAAGTCCGTAACACGCTGTTGATGTCGAGCAAAATGAAGTTGCTCACAGGTACGGTGGAAAACGATCACAAAAACCGCAAAAGTGGGTGAAGTATAAACGAAAAATCACTTACAATCCCAGGTACTTCTCCGGCACTGCATCAAGTCGTCTATGGACGATGACCTACTGAAACTGTTGCTACTGATTCCTCCTGTTTTCCATGCTTTTACAAGAACCTCAAGACTGTAAATGACACAATTCACGGTGAAAATATTGAATTTAATGATTATAAAACAGAGTATGAGTAGTTGTTCATAGGCCTGTAATGGTGTCTTAAGTTCACAAGTACCGGGCGAGTTGGCCGTGCGCGTAGAGGCGCACGGCTGTGAGCTTGCATCCGGGAGATAGTAGGTTCGAATCCCACTATCGGCAGCCCTGAAAATGGTTTTCCGTGGTTTCCCATTTTCACACCAGGCAAATGCTGGGGCTGTACCTTAATTAAGGCCACGACCGCTTCCTTCCAACTCCTAGCCCTTTCCTATCCCATCGTCGCCATAAGACCTATCTGTGTCAGTGCGACGTAAAGCCCCTAGCAAAAAAAAAAATCACAAGTTAAAACTCTTTCATTGTAAAACTTCATGATTACCTACGACACTACTGATTTTCAGTAGTATTTTTTCATATCCTCTCGTTCCTCTAAAGCAGTTTTGATGTAGGCTACGTATGTGCTCTGCTTCTTCAATACATTTACACTCACTTTCACTACACGTATTTCACAAGTGATTTGATTTGGGATCTGCTGTTTTATCCACTGATGTTCTCAATTTATTATTGAAGACCTATCTGACGGTGATAAAACGGTCCCGGTCTAGAAAGCTAAGAGTAAGGTTTAATTTCGCTGACCACGCGTTGCCTCGTAACCTGCTCGCCTTCAGGCTGACTTGGTAGGCTAAGGCCAATCAGAGCTATAGCGCCATGCCAATTTTTATAATCTGTATTTACACAACATGCTGTTCAATACATGTTTTACCATTCGGGACATGGTGAGTTCGAACTCCATTGTCGGCAGCCCTGAATATGGTTTTCCGTGGTTTTCCATTTTCACACCAGGCTGTACCTTAATTGAGGCCACGACCGCTTCCTCCCTACTCCTAACCCTTTCCTATCCCATCGTCACCATAAGACCTGTCTGTGTCGGTGCAACGTAAAGCAACTTGTAAAAAAATACATATTTTGTTTCCAAAACGCAAATTGAGGGGGGTGGGGTGGATGTGATAGCTGAGTGACATCGTCTTTGGTTTCTCATCAACACAGCCATGGATCGAATTCTGGGCAATGCATGTAGAATTCTTGCAATGAAGCGTCGTGTCATTATGATCGTACGAAAACTGAAGACCCATGACTATAATAACATCACAAAGAAGTAAACTTCAAACATGCTTGTTTTACTCTTCTTTTTTTATATACCCCTATTAAATGCATTGCTACAGTACTTCCTACAATAGCAGCTCCTTGGTGTGAGAGTAGCGTACTACCTGGAGCCCCGGATTCGATTGCCGCTGAGTCCAGGGATTTTAATTCTGGGCTAAGGTATGGAGCGGTGTTGACCCAGCCTCGTGAGACTAACTGACAAGCTGGCTGATACAAGAGACAGTTGATCCGGTCAAGAAAGCTAAGCAATAGGCTGATGATATCGTTACGCTGACCACGTGGAACGCTAGTTTCTGCAGGCCATCTGACTGGACGATAGCCGTTTTGGTAGGCCAAAGCCCTAACCCTTTCTGTCCTGAATTATTTTTCTTAACAAAAAAAAAATATTTCACTGTTCTTAATGCGTTATTTGGATTTCAAATAAGATATTATGACCATTTTTAAAGAAATTCCCATTGTAATTCTTGTCCGACTCGTTGGCTGAATGGTCAGCGTACTGGCCTTCGGTTCAGAGGGTCCCGGGTTCGATTCCCAGCCGGGTCGGGGATTTTAACCTTAATTGGTTAATTCCAATGGCTCGGGGGCTGGGTATGTGTGGCGTATTCAACATTAGAAATCATCCTAGGTAGGGCCCTCATCTTCATCTTCACAGACAAGCAGGTCGCCTAATAGGCCGTCTACTAGAAAAAGACCTGCACCAGGCCTCTCCGGAGGCCATACGCCATTAATTAATTGTAATTATTGAAGTAATTATTATAGCCATATGGCAACTTTGGGGCATGGTGTCAAAGTAATAGACACTCACTAAATTTAATATTCTTATTGCACAATTAGTATACATCACAATAAACACATCAATTAATAAAATACAACAGTGAAAAAGTTAAAATTCAAATTACAGTTGAATACATCGCAATAAATACATCAATTAAGATAGTAAAACAGTGAAAAAATTACAGTTAATTACAGTTGAATACTAAATATGATGTGGGCCTAGTTCTTCTGAATTTTAACTAACGATTGTGAAATGGGAAGAAGCAGTCATTATTCCCATTCAAGCATAAGCCAACCTTGCACTTCTTACACATCACCCTGGTGAAACCCACTTTACAGCTCCTACTTTTCTGTTTTTTAATATAAAATGGCCAATGGCACAACCCATCAAACCTCACCTGAGAAACTGGCATGGCTACTTTTGGCCTTCTTTTCACAGCAGGCTGCAACTCTGAGCTCGGTCGACCTCTTTTCCTAATTTGTGACTTTTCTGCAGTTGTGAGTGAATTTGCAATCACAGTCTGAAATTTCAACAATGAAAGTGCAAGGAGAATCAAAATCGACTTTTCTCCACTTTGGATAAACTTTAATTTTGTACGTTGATGTTGATGCTGTATCTCTGGATGTTTGCTGCAGTTGTGTAGGTGAACCGTTGCTACCAGAAATGTCTATTACAGCAGAATTATCTACTGCAGGAAGATTGGGCCTATGAGTCAGTGCAGTCATATCTACTGAATTTGGTGGTTCATCAGTTGTAACGCTCCTGCGAACAATATTCTGTTCTACTGTTTCAGGGTCGTCATCAATATCAACATCTGATAAATCCCCATCAGGAATTACTGCCTCATTTAGTCCGAATCTCCATGTGACAGTGGGAGGTTGGGGTCCTACCAAGGAAACATTACTTGGCCTGAACTCGCCAATATCCCAAGTGCAGGCATGCTTGGCAACCATGCAGCCCAGGTCGCAGGTCGAGTACGGAATTGCCCACACATTCTCTCAGGCTTATTATCTCGCATATTTACTGTTTCACCTTCCAAATTCAATTCTTGTTGTCTTCTGACCCTAACAGTATTAGACTTTCGAACGTTATGGGAAATATAATGTTCCCCTGGTCTTGGATATTCTCGTAACCTTAGTTTTAATATGAATGACCTGTATGTACTAATAAAGAAATAATAATACAGTACAGTACACAGTACATTCATCAAGAAACTTGAATCATATGAGATAAGGGTATGAAAATCTAGAAGTAAACAAATGTGTACTACCGTACCTAACCTCCAATGACTGTAGTTGCCATATGGCAATAATTATTTTAGGAACCAATTACAGTAAAATACATTAGAGATATGACTTCATTCATAGAAAAATATAATTTAGAGTCTTTTACTGACATGTATCTAATATTATTTAATGATTCATGCTTCAAATAAACTTTTTATTCACAGTTGAAAACGAAGCCCGCCATTCACATTACATGTTTGAAGCGGCTGTTGAGACTTAAACAGAAGACATGGAGCTCTAACAGTGACACCGACGTCAGAAACACAATTATTTCGAAGAAAACATATCCAAGTGGCTAATATGTGCTAAACTAGCACGGTGTTCAGTATAATATCGTTTCTGTAAAGGGTAAAAGTAATTGTTGCCATATGGTAGGTATGGGTAACAAAGGGCTAAGGGGTTGTTGCTGCATGGACTTTTATACTTCCTACAATTACAATTACTTGGCCTGAACTCGCCAATATCCCAAGTGCAGGCATGCTTGGCAACCATGCAGCCCAGGTCGAGTACGGAATTGCCCACACATTCTCCCAGGCTCATTATCTCGCATATTTACTGTTTCACCTTCCAAATTCAATTCTTGTTGTCTTCTGACCCTAACAGTATTAGACTTTCGAACGTTATGGGAAATATAATGTTTCCCTGGTCTTGGAGGGCTATCATTTGACTATCATTTCCATTGTTGGAGTCATCGAAATCATAGTTTTCATTGCCAGTTATTATTTCAAGGATATCAAATCTCCTTGTTTTCTCCTTGAAATCAGAATACCACCCTCATAGTTACTTAAAAATGCAAGGCCGCTGATTTCGTGATCATACCCACGCGGCCTTCTGTCTTAGGTGAAATCCAAACCACACAGAAATGACTCTTCACTTGAAAAATCCCACCTTCATTGACCGGGAATCGAATCGTGGCTCCCTCGAGAAAAGTCCAGTGATGATATCACTTGGCTGATACGAGAGACAGTGGATCCGGTCAAGAAAGCTTAGCAATACGGCTGATGATGTCGTCAAGCTGACCACGTGAAACCCTCGTATCTGCAGGCTATCTGGCTGGACAACAGTCGTTTTAGCAGGCCAAGGCCCTAAGGAGCTGTTGTGGCATAATTACTTCATCAAACACAAGAATTAGCCTTCTTTTTTTTTTTGCTACTTGTTTAATGTCGCACTAACATGTCGAAGTATAGGAAAGAGCTAGGATTGGGAAGGTAACGGCCGTGGCCTTAATTAAGGTAGAGTCTTAGCATTTGCCTGGTGTGAAAATTGGAAACCACGGAAAACCATCTTCACGGCTGCCGATGGTGGGATTCAAACCCATTATCTCTCGAATGCAAGCTCAAAGCTGGGCGGCCCTACCTTACGGCCAACTCGCTCGCTACTTAGTTTTCTAAATTAACATTCTACAAATGGACGAGAGCTCCGTCGTATAATAGTCTAATAACAATGATAATGTTATTGGCTTTACGTCCCACTAACTACTTTTACGGTTTTCAGAGACGCCGATGTGCCGGAATTTAGTCCCGCAGGAGTTCTTTACGTGCCAGTAAATCTACCGACACGCGGCTAACGTATTTGAGCACCTCTTGTACATTGTATATTTGTACCTAAGCTTACGTTTCAGCTCATAACAGGGCAATACAACTTGTCGAGTGTTGTATTTCGATATCAGGATGTCCATTTCTACTATGGTGCGTCCCGCGCATGGTGTGAGACAGTGCTAAATTATTTCCACCTCAGATGTCGGTCCAGAATTTCATTTCCTGTTCTTCTGTCGGCTCTTGTTCTATCATCTGGACAAAGAGAAGGACAAGGAGGAGGGTGAGTAGGAATTACAGGTACGTTCGGAGGATCTTGTTACGAGACCCCTCCATCACATCCAGCGCACATTGCAAGTCGCGAGACAAGCATAGCCCTTTGGAATACTGAGAGGCAATTTAGCTGCTATTTCTATGTGCGTTTCACTGCTTCGATCTTTCACTTCCAATTAGCGCTCTCCAACTTTAATTATTAATTCGTGTTGAAATTTTGAATTCAACGTGAGCGGAAGTTCAGATATACTTGGAAGAAATTAACAAGTCTACTCAACCTAACAAATACATTTTATGGTATACAGGATGCAACAATAAAGCACGGCCAAACTTTCAGGGCACATTCTTCACACGTAGAAGAAGAAACTATGTTATATGGACAAGGGTCCAGAATCGCTTTATATCCGTATTAGAAATGTTGTAAAACTCTACATACCGGGCGAATTGGCCGTGCGGTTAGGGTCGCGCAGCTGTGAGCTTGCATCTGGGAGATAGTGGGTTCGAACCCCACTGTCGGCAGCCATGAAGATGCCTTTCCGTGGTTTCCCATTTTCACACCAGGCAAATGCTGCGGCTGTACATTAATTAAGGCCACGGCCACTTCCTTTCCATTCCTAAGCCTTTCCTATCCCATCGTCCCCATAAGACCTATCTGTGTCGGTGCGACGTAAAAGAAAATAGCAAAAAAACCTCTACATAGTTCATTAATCATGGAAACACACAGGAACAGAAGGTACCAGCATACCTCATGAAACTCTTTCTTACGTGATATGTAGAAAATGCCCCCCGTTAGCATCGATACATGAACTAATTCGCCATCGCACTGAATCCCGGATATGCTAATGTATCCCTGGAATACTCCGATAGAATGTTAGTATAGTGAGAGACTTCAGGAGGTTAATGGGACTGATGACTGAAATTTTAAACTACTACAATTGTGCAGATATTAACATGAAATTTTGTGAGCACATTGCCAACGGCCGTAGCCGTGTTGAAACACCGGATCCCGTGAGATCTCCGAAGTTAAGCAATACTGGGCGTGGTCAGGAGTTGGATGGGTTGCCACGCGCTGTTGGTAGGGGTAAGGGAATGGAGGAGCGGAAAGGAACTGGCCACCCTACCGCACGTAAACTCCGGCTCAGGAGCACCTCTGCGGAGGTTCGGACCTGCCTTCGGGCAGACTAACCCTTACCTTACCTTGTGAGCACATTCATGAAGTAAATATTACATATTATACCAAGTTTCAAAGCAGTGGGTTCATCCAATCTTCTTTAATTATTATTTTTGTTATTTAGTTATGAGTTACTGAAAAAGTTCCCTGAGACACAATTTTAGTTTCTATGACTTCAAAATTTGTTAATGGTGCTTACACACACACACATATATATAAACATAACTTATTTAAAACATGTATTTCGTCTCAAATATTCGCCTCCATGGCTAAATGGTTAGCGTGCTGGCCTTTGGTCACATGGGTCCCGGGTTCGATTCCCGGCAGGTCGGGAATTTTAACCATCATTGGTTAATTTTGCTGGCACGGGAGCTGGATGTATGTGTTGTTTTCAGCATCATGTCATCCTCATCACGACGCGCAGGTCGCCTATGGGAATCAAATCAAAAGACCTGCACCTGGCGAGCCGAACTTGTCCTCGGACACTCCCGGCATTAAAAGTCATAGGCCATTTCATTTCATTTCTTCTCAAATATGTATCAGACTAGAAATTTTTGAATTTCTGGTTTGCTAATTTTTATAGAAAAATAATATACTGTCATAATCAAAGGCATGTAACGTTGCTTCCAATCAACAAATACAATTCTTTATAAGTATGTGTTGTTTGTTGAAGATATTAATATAACTCCAGAGCGTTTCATATCAATCAGACAAGAACTGCAGCATGCGGAGCTTTTCGGGAGAAGCAAAGCACTGAAAAAGTGAAAGGTGAAAAAAAGACACCGGAAGTTTTCAATGCACCTATTAATTTTAAAGGTTATGAGGTAAACAGTGGAACACCGTACCATTGTCATTTGTCAAACCTTGGGAGCCAAATTCAAACGGAAACCACGAAATACTGCCAGAATATGCGATGAAGTGCCATCAGTGTGAGGTGTGCGTGGCAGAGACACACAACCCATTAAAATGTTAGTACGGCCTTTAAAATTAGCGGACTTGAATTATTCTGCCATTTTCTGATAACAGAAGGATTGATGTTATTTTTAACAATAATTTCGAAAATGAATTTTTGTAAATAAATCAGGAAATTGCAGTCATCGGTCCTCGTAACAGTACTTCGTGGTTTCAGGTGGTATGAATTTTGTGGTTAGATTTATACCCCTGTAACCGAAGGCTTTTGTTGACAGATTTGTGTCGGTTTGACCTGACCATGAATCCAGGAACAGAAGCGATACTTCCTTTAACTCCGGTTCCAGTATTTAACGCATCCAGGACAGTACGAGAGTTGCGTACATCTTACCACTGGTGCTTCAGTCATCCGCAATCACCCGCAACCCCTGCATCAAGGCGTTACTAGTGGAGCACGCGACTATGTACGTCGTTGTGGAAGACCGTAAAGAACAAGAGGCGGGGAAATTTAAGCGAAGACATTGCTCTCATTCACGACAATGCAACATCAAACAAAGGACACACAACAGAAGCTTTGCTGCAACGGTTTCGATATAGAAGGTATGGCAGCATCCGTTATACAGCCCGTATCTTGCACCATGCGATTTCCGTGTGTTCGGCAAGCTGAAAGAAACATACCAGTTCAGTCAGCGGTTCTCCGATGGTTCCAGGACAAAGGAGAAGATTTCTCTCATTAGAGAATTGAACGGTTCTTGCAGGGTGACTGTGTGACTGGGTGACTGGGTGATTATCTTGAAAAACAGTGCATTGCATCTGTGTCCCTTTGCAATGTACTGCAAAAGACAGTAAACGTTCGCTGACCTCCCATAATCACGTGTTACTTATTTTCAAAGGCGTCTCATACATCATTTAGAGGAACAGGTAGCCTATGTGATAATAGGGAAGAAGAATCTACTCAACTGAAGAGTAAAGTGGATTGATGAACGTTAAAATTTATTTCTGGGTTAATCAATGAGCTGCTTATTTATAACATAATTTAAGACACTTGTAATATGAAGACCGTTACAGAATGGCGGATATGTATCTGAAATACAATCTTAAGAAGAACTGATTTGTATGTATTCATCGCAGGTAGATATTATGTAACTGCTAGGGATGCCCTTCATGTCGTTGGCTTCCGCCCTGTTAAACATCTCCCTGAGTTTCTTAAAATCTACAAAAACTGAAGGGGCGTTAAAAGAAATAACATGTTCATCATCTTACGAAACAAATGAAAAAATAATAGATTTATGGAGTATGTTATTTTCTCTACTCTTTCCTATCACTATATATACTAAGATATTTCCGGACAGTTCCTCTATGACACTTGGAGTTGATTAAATTTCTATCTCTTGGAAGATATGTTCGTATTCTTTTCTGAGGCAGGTCGGCAGAGAGTAAAGCCATTAACAGCTTTGTCGGGAGGCTGTAAGTCTAGCGAATGTCCGGGTACGACTAATCTTCAGCGACAATCAGAAGCCCCTTAATTCTCAAAACCACAATGGTACTGACATGTTTCATGAGTGGTCATCTGCATGGTGTCATTTTAAATCAGTACTGTTGTGTACTAACATAGAAATCCCAAAGGAATAGATTTGAAATTGAGAAGACCAGAAGTGTCGAAAGCTATCACATAATTTCCTTCTATAACACGTGTTTCATTGTTATAGCTAACCGCGATTGGAACCTTCTTCCGAAAGAGGTCAGTGGAATATCAACCCTCGGAGGTTTACAATACTCTCCTCTTAATTGTCCGACTCCTTAGCTGAATTGTCAGTGTAGTGGCCTTTGGCTCATAGGGTCCCGGACTTGATTCCCGGCCAGGCTGATCTGGTTAATTATTCTAGCTTGTGGTCTGGTTGTTTATATTCTGGACATACATCTTAATTTGCATTTACATATCACACAACTGACCACCATAGAAACATCCATCCTCATAGGGTTGGCGTCAGGAAGGCCTTCAGTCATAAAACTTTGCTCAATTCACATGAGTGTAGACCCCAGACAATTACGAAGGAGGCCAATAATAAGAGGAATAAGAAGAATATATCTTCTTAAGTACCTGCATATAGCTGTAGTTGCAATCCTGCAACCTGATTTAGAGTAAATCGGTCAAATTTTTATTTATTCATTAATTTCTTTTTGCTGACGATTTAATGTTACTCCAACGCATACAGGATTTTGGCAATGCTGGATGGGAAAGTGGTAGCAGGATTGAGAAGTTAGTAGTCATGACCTTAGTTAAAATGAAGCTTCGGCATTTGTCTGGTGTGAAAATCGCAAACAGTAAAATACTGCATTCAGGGCTGCCGACAATGGGGTCCGAAAACCCAATCTCCCGAATGCAAGCTTATAGCTACACGACTTATAACGCGTAGGAAACTCGCTTGGTACTCTCATTTTCTTTCTGTATCCTTATGCTGCTGACTGTATATTCTTTGGGACTTTCCACTAATCAGTCCATGCACTACTTACTATCTAATTTCTTCGACCTGAAGATTTTCTAACCTCGTCCATCCGTAGATGCTACTCCTCTGCAGATGGACTTCATTATCTATACCCTGTGCCTAGAAATACTTAATTCATTGTAGGTCAGATAGTGGTCTGTACAATCGAAAAGTCTCCGTAAACCCCATACATTCCTAATAAATTTTCTTCTTTTAAATTCAGTTATGATAAAGTATATTAGGATTCTGATACCCCTACCTTCCCATGTATAACGGTGATCAGCCTTATGCTTGAAGAATGAATTCGTTAATTCGCAACTGCTAATCTCATACTAGCACGAAGTCCAGTAATCGCTTCCCATTCTTATTAGCTTCCGTATATTCCCCACATTCACCCATCACTTTCTAACGTCCTTCAGTTCTATTTTCAATTCTCGTATTAAAATCGCCCATTACCACTGTCCTATCCGTGCTGTTGACTGCGACTGCGATGTCACTCAGTGCTTCATAAAACTTGTCAGCTTCATCCTCATTTGCACTCATGGTGAATACACTGAGAAAATTCTCATCCTAATTCCTCCAACCACTATCTATCCACATCAGTGGCTCATTTACGAGTCTAATAGAAAACATATTGCGTGCTATGGTGTTTCTGATGAACAGTATAGCCCCACATCCTGTCCTTCGCCTTTTCGCACCTGTTAACACCTTATAATTCCTTACATCTTCCTCGGTATGTTCCCTTTCCCGAACATCATTAACTTCTAGCACATCCAGGAACATCCTCTTTGCTAACTCAGCCAGTTCTACTTTCTTTCTCCCTTAAAGCCGATTAATATTGATAACCCCTCATCAAATTCGTCAAGCTGTTTCGAAGGTGTCTCTGTTCTGTAAAATGGAAGTGAAACTCCGTCACTACCATAGGTCCATGGCTTGCTTAAGATTTTCTGAGCGTGCTCGGTAATATTTCTGTGAAATATGATACTACGCTATTTACACATAATCCCAGTGAGAATATATTTTCTAACGGGTGGATTTTACAGTTCTAGATGTCTAAACACAAGGAGGTCTATGACTCCGAATATGTCCGAAATGCCCACACTTTCTATGCTAACTGGTGTCCCGACTCTCAGGACAACTTACTTGACCACTCAGCCGTTGCCCTTGGTTCAAGAAGTAGGAGTTAATTAGAAAGATGCATCAATTCTGAGTCAATGAGGGATAGTTGATTTGATCCTACTGATACTTAGAGCTCATGGGGAATTTAGGTACTCCTTTAGTTTCATTATCGACCATATTACAGGGAAACGTACGCAGGGAAAGCAGGCTGTAAGGGATTATTAATACTAATAATAATAATAATAATAATAATAATAATAATAATAATAATAATAATAATAATAATAATAGTGATTTTACGCGACACTAACTACTTTTATAGCTTTCTGAGACGCCGACGTGCAGGAATTTTGTCACATAGTTCTTCTACGTGCTGGCGTATTTGTGCAGCATCGAACACCATAAAGCTGAGACACTAAATTGGACTCAGGGAGGGGCCAGTTTATGTACATTATTAGCGGTAGAAGGGAGCTTATTAGCCTTTAGTTTGTGGATACACTGTGGTGTAGAGCACGATTTGGATACGCTATCGCTAGTAACTAATTTCATTGTGCAGGAATGACGTCTTTGGATTCTAACGAATAATAGTTCATTGTGTTTACGAAGGTCATCTTCCTCTCTAATGAGTAAAGTGAAATGAGATCCGTATAACGATGACTTTCTTTTAAAACATCTTCTGTCCCAATGCTCTTCATACCCGTTATATTTCTTAAGACTAATCACGTCTTCCAGCCACATATTTATATGCAGTCCATCAGAATAATTTTCGTTGTGTTTATTTTCCTGTGCTGATGCGAAAAGGAAAATGGATCTTACCATACAGTATTGTAGGGATGTTGTTTGCATGGTGAATTTAAGCACTCCTACAGTAACATATATTTAAGGATCATTTTTCTTTACACATTAGCATAGGAAAATGAACACAACGAAAATTATTCTGACGGACTCCATATAAATATATGGCTGGGAGGCGTGATTAGTCATAAAGGAATATAATGGGCAGGAAGAGCAATGGGACATACGAGGTTTTAGAAGAAAGCCATCGATAAGCTATCCTCGTGCCTTCTTCGAAGAAGGTGGCTGGTGTCTTTCAAGGCAAGCAGCTATGCTCCGTTACGTGCAGGAAGCTGATAGGAATTCAGACGTCCTGCAATTTTGTTCCAACTCTTGAACTATTTCGAAGTTTCTTATGGATAACACAAAGTCAGAAACCATGCACGATGGAAGAATTGACGTCCACTAAATAGCCAATTGAAACAGTTCTTTATATCTCTTCACTGATAATGCTTAAGAAATGAAAAAATATCCCCTTCTGGCGTAATGAGAACAATTTGTCTATTAAGAAACTGACTGTAAGTAAAGACAATCAAACAATATTAATACAAATAATGCTTAATATAATATCCTTCCTGCAACTAAATGTCTTTCTAAACAGTCACCAAAACATCTCCGTACAGGCTATGAAATCCCTTCGATGTTGTGTAGAACGGTTAGTTCTGTGCCTGGCTACCTTTGCCACCAGGAATTAACCTGTTACTTAGTGTCGGTGTAGGTTGAGTGAACCTCAGGATCATGTACCTTTTCAGAGGTGGACGTCTCGTTTCTGAATATTTCGACTTATTGACGGGAAATCGAACCAACTTCCTGCCAGATGAATCGAGCACGCCTGTACAGCCTAGGCAACCACTTCTTAAGAGTTAAAACTTCAAAAACCGTAAGTGAAGTAAGTACTGTATTTGCAAAACAGTATTTGAGGAGTGGGCCTGACAGAATTTTTTAAAAAATGTTTACACAGTAGGTACAGCAGAATATAAAATAATAAGTGAAGAAAGAAGTAGCACCAATGTAAACTGATCAATAATGTCGCACACGGTCTTGGCTAATAAATCGGATGTCCTCTCTCTCCTTCCAAATTGTAGAAATCGTTGAATGTGATACTCCCAGTTCCTTGCCGAGATTGAGGTTTGTTTCCCCATTTTGTAATCGCCTCATTATTTATAAATTTTCTTCAAAATCAAACACTTTTCCTTTCCTTTACAACTTCTTCACAGCGATGCTTGCTTTCATTATTTGACAGACTGATTTGCAATCAATAATATGCTTAAAACAAGGGTTTGAAAAGAAGCTTTACCGGGCGAGTTAGCCGTGCGCTTAGGGGCGCACTGCTGTGAGCTTGCATCCGGGAGATAGTGGGTTGGTACCCCATTATCGGCAGCCCTGAACATGGTTTTCCGTGGTTTATCATTTTTCACACCAGACAAATGCTGGGACTGTACATTAACTAAGGTCACCGCCGCTTCCTTTCCACCCCTAGGCTTCTCCTATCCCATCGTCGCCATAAGACCTATCTGTGTCTGTGCGACGTTAAACAAACTGTGAAAAAAAGCTTTTCATTGTTGTCGGCAATCCTCAAACGCATAACAAACAAAAATGCACATTTGACGTTATAGTCGATACAGTTTTCCAAAAATGTGATGAAAATACACCGTTTTATACGACACGTCATAATAAGCGATGCCGTACTAAGCGAATTAATAATAATAATAATAATAATAATAATAATAATAATAATAATAATAATGCCATTTGCTTTACGTACCACTAACCACTCCTTTACGGTTTTCGGAGACGCCGAGGTGCCGGAATTCAGTCCCGCAGGAGTTCTTTTAAGTGCCAGTAAATCTACCGACACGAGACTGACGTATTTGAGCACCTTCAAATACCACCGGACTGAGCCAGGATCGAACCTGCCAAGTTGGGGTCAGAAGGCCAGCGCCTTAACCGTCTGAGCCACTCAGCCCGGCACTAAGCGAATTCTTAAATACAATATTTATATAGGATTCAGACGGGACCGTTAGATTTCGCCGTTATATGAAATACTGAACCCATAATTCTACGATGAAAAATAATTGCAGATATTTATTTCAACTACAAGTAACTTTTTTGAGAGTAGCCATGTTTTATTTCAAGAGCCTCGCTATCTGTGGGAACAGAACTCACCGTGATGAGCGAGCCACCCTCTCATGAAATGCCGGGACACTTCGGTTGATATCGAGTACTGACTAATTTAGCAATTTTGGAAAATTCTTCATTCCGAGAGATTTTGGCGACATGGTTAATCCAGGAATAAAGGATCGAAATTATTAATAAACATTACAAGGAGACAGAATCCATGGGGTGAATATAAATGCAATTAAGCCTGGAGGAAATTTGGAATCCATACTAGCGGATTTGCGGCACGTGTCGAGGTCAATTCCTAAGAAAGCCCGCGAAGTTACATGTCGGAAATAAATTTGTTACGCCCGTTGCAAGCATGGGAAAAATATAAAATTAACACCAGAGTGAATTATAATTCTGTCTGAATTTGTGGAATAAATTTCAAGAAAATTGGTCCAGCGGATGTGGAATTAGGAGATCGCACCAGCAAGCTTCATGGTGAGGATAGCGTCCTCTCAGAGGGTATAAAAGAAATCCCCTCCACCGACATTTACCCATTCTATCTGAAGGTCTGGACGGTGGAACCCACGTCGCTCGTCTACGAGAAAGTGCGGGATTTGTGTCTTAAAATTAACTTATGTTGTCTTTTCATGGGAATGGTTTAAGTAGAGTATTTAACTGAAGGTGATAGAAATTTTCCTGAGCTTCCGCCGACGAAAACTTGAAAGCATAGATATCTGCTTAAAATACATAGCTGAATTAATCTTATTACCTTGTGTGTGTTTAATATTGTCAAAGGGGGTTTGAAGGCTAGTCAGAGAAGGTCTGATTTCGTTATGTTCGGAACTCCTGTTATTATTAGGGTGGACGAGGACAGAGTCCTGGGAAACAGTCGCAGTCGACAGCAGAGAGGGAAGTTCGTCGCACGAGTAAAGCGAGGAAAGTGCGTCATTTGTGTTGTTAATCAATAGCGAGTGTAAGATCTGTGTATTTTTAAGTAATCTATAAGAATATGATGTATTCTGCCAACATGAGGGGCTAAATCCCAGGTCATCTGCTAAATGTATCCGGAATCTCCAAGATGACTACTTACAGGTCTGTCTATATTTTGTATTAATGTTGTAGATAGAATTTTTTGTTCCAATAATATTTCCAGTGCGTGTGTCGAATTTGTATTTAATAATGATCAGGCGAAAGTGTTATATTTTGGGTCGTCGTGTGAAAATCTTCACGGCAGTAAAAATCACGTTGAGAAACTGTAAAGTGCGAAGTTTAAATAATGTGTTAAAATTCTTTGAGATAATGTTCAAACTGAGTATTGTTAGGAAGATGATAACGATAATATAGTCGCAGCCAACATGATAATTTCGAATATCCTTTGATTTCAGAAAGATTTAAGTGAAATAATAATAATAATAATAATAATAATAATAATAATGATATTTACAGCGGGATAAAAAATTTCGATCTTAAACATGTATTTAACCGTAAGATTTGCGTTCGTGTCGAAATCCAGTGAAGTCTGAAAAAGTTATATTTATTCGTGGGAAGTTAATTTTTGTAACACCGTGTATCTTGTGATATGGGAAATCACGGTATGTTATTTTGTCCTTGTGATACGAGAAAAGTTGTAATAAAGTGAATTAAATGTTTCTTATAAGATTGTTTGTTTGAAAGGTTTTGAAATAGAAAGAAATGGATTTTGTCGGAATGGTATGTTGAGAGAATAGTTATGTAGACGTTGAATGCATGGGAAGCCTGTATTTCATGAGTAATGCCGCCGTGATGATAGGCGATGAAAATTTTTTGAGACAGGCTATATTTGCCGATGGCGAATAATTTTTGAGACAGGCTGTTTATTAAATGTGATATTCCTGAGGCAGGCTGTATTGAGATTCCGTTGGCAATCAGGAACAGCTGACCGGTTGAATGGTGGTCAAAGTCGAAGTGAGTGCTTTGGTACGCACATTATGATTTCAAGTCAAGAACTCCCCGTGAAAAACAATTTCTGTAGAAGATTGTAACTCTTGGCAGTTGAGTCCAAATGACGATTTATGTAGTCAGCATAGTGAATGTTATAGTACGCACCTCAAGAATAGAAGGGTATTCTGAAATATACGGTTGGTTTTATTTAACTGTGGTAACAAATTTTCATTCAGTAAATTTATTATTACGAGACGGGATTATCATTAAATCGGAAACATTGTGGGATGAGATATTGGACGTTATTAAAGTGATAATTTGGCTGTGTAGATTCATTGAATATTTGCTTCACTGGCTAGTTTATGGATATGAAGGTTTGAAACAGTGAGATGGTAGCGATTTTTGGGCCTCACCCTAGAATTACGGTGTGGATTTTTGTGATGGTGGTGATGACTGTTTTGGCGATATTCACGTAATGTTAGTTGTGTGCAGAAAGTTATTATTATTTTTCCAAACTTCACTGCGTGTGTCGAGATCGTGTTTGAGTCGTGGGTTGAGTATCCGCGCGTTATTAATTTTAATTTTTACGTTTATTGACGAGATCAGGACTTGGTTGCATTTCCAGACTTGCGTTCATTCTGTGGCAAGATTCGTTTCATTGTGGTGATGATGATGATGCTTGTTGTTTTAAGGGGCCTAACATCGAAGGTCATCGGCCCTCGTTTCATTGTGTGCTATAGTTTCGACAAGGTTTCAAGCTAAATAACAGTAATTATGTTTAAAGTTACGATTTGCCTGACATTTTAGAGGATGAATAGACATCCCAGTTTCCGCTCGACAATAGATTTAGGACTTTACGCGTTATCATAGGAGTATACTGATGAGTTGACATCCCCATTTACGCTCAACGATAGGTTTAGGATGCTGTGTGTGTATATAGATGTTATCGTTAGGGTGTCGTCTGTATATAGCCAAGTCTTAGGTTAGGTGTTTTGGCGAAGTGACTTGAACGATAGTAGTGTCTGCAGTAGTGTATGAAATGCGAAGAGTGTTAGCAAAGTAATATTGAGGCCATGTTTCGGCACAGCCCTTACCAGCTGAAAGGTGTTTACATATGATTATGGAACCACTAGTGGCATAAACGTGAGGGTTGTCCAGCATTGGATACTCAGCTAACGGTGATGGATTATTACTGCTGTTTGCCACGCGTGTTTAAATTCATTGAACTTTAGTATTTTTGATTCATTTCCGGACTTAATTATTTTGTCGTTCAGACGTCCGAGTGCTTTGATAGTGTGCGTGTTGACACTTAGCTTATTTCTGTGAGACTTGAGTTACGAATGCGGTTTCGATTCGTCAGCATTGAATATACTTTATTTTCAATTTTCGTTCTTTCATTTGATAATAGGTATGACTTTCATCTATCAATAAATTGTTGTTAGTTTATTGGGACAAACATAACTAGGCGTACTTGTAAGGGTAGTCAGAATCTGTAAAATGGAAAGAATTCCGCAGATTGTTTTGGTATTTTCGTCTTTTATTTTATCATGTGGACTTGTAATTTTATTAAACTCAACATAACCGTTTATAACCTGAAAGTTGGTTTTGTAAGAATATTTTTTAAGTGTGTTACCACGTTTTTCTTTAACTTCAGTGTTTAGCATTTCTTCTAAATTCATGATGGATAAGTGCTTCCTGCATTCCGGAGTTTTGTTCCTTCGAAACGACGTAACGTAACATCCTCTCGGATCGAGTTGTTGTTGGTTCCTTCTGAACAGATGTTTGGGGATGCATGTTTCAGCATCGGGAATATTCCATAACTTAAGGTTGTCACGAGATGACAATACATGGTGGAATTTTATTTTTAATTATGAGTGCTGCTGTTAACTTGTAGTGAACATCATGCTTTCCAGTAGTATTTCGCAACCTATCCAAAGCAACTGATAGTCAATTTGATTCGATTAAGGGTCCATTCGGTGGGTGTTCCCATATCCGACAGGGTATTTGACTGGTGGATAACCTTAATTAAATGTAAATCTCTGGAATTCTACTTGTTGAAGGCCAGATTTTCCACGGATCGTGTGGATTAATTCTCAGTTATCGTTTGGATCAAAAGGTGCCCGATTTTTAGGTTTTGTTTTCATTTTTCCAGTTTTCGCTGTCCACTAATTTGTGATATTTTCTATTTTCCTTCGAAGAAGGTTCTTCGATAAATGTAAAAGATAAAACTCACGCAATGCAATGTGACTGCGTTTAAATGTTAAATAATTAATTTTTTCTCTGATGAATGATTTATAACTTTTTTTTTTTTTTTGCATTTTGATAATTCAGTAAATTTTTTTTTTTTGCTAGTTGCTTTACGTCGCACCGATACAGATAGGTCTTATGGCGACGATGGGACAGGAAAGGACTACGAGTGGGAGGGAGGTGGCCGTGGCCTTAATTAAGGTACATCCCCAGCATTTGCCTGGTATGCCAATAAAAGTTAGTAAGCACATATTTGCTCCCCATTTCAAGTAGTTAGGCTCTCTTCTGAACCCCATCGTTTGGTCAAGATCGTGATCGAAATATACCCGCTACGACCCCAAAATTTAAGAGTTCGATATTGCTCTTTTGCAGCAGCTGTGGCCGACCACCGATGGAATAGTAAGTTCAAGGGTTCAATACGTCGTTATAAGCGATGTCGTAAATACTGTTCCGACTGTATAACTTACGTTCTTTTTGTTTTATCTTGTTTGGTATTATATTTTTGGATATTAATCGGTACATTTATGTTACATTGGCATTTAGTTACAGCCTTGGTCCTACTTGTAATTAAATTTCAACAAATACATTTCGAAATTACATGCACGTGGTTTGGTATAGTTACTGAGGAATCTATACTATTACACTAGTGTCCAAGATTTAAGCATAAGTTACGAGTAAGCAGGGCAACAGGAAATAGAACGCAAATCGGTCGACATATGGACCTACCAACCTTACGTGTTCGCTCTTGCGAAGGACCGCAAGGTAAACACAGGCAGTATCTGCGCCCCATATTCCCTCAGTCGTGTTTGCCCTGTTATAGTGTGCGGAGTGTAGCCTCGTGGTGAACGTGACAACATAATGGCACAACGACGCCATTTGGACCCCGTTTTGCAGGGTAGAATACTCGGCCGCCTGTAAGCAGGCCAGACACAGACCGAAGTCGCCGTATCCTTGAATGTGCCACAATGTGTCATTTCCAGGCTTTGGAGACGATTTCGAGACACAGGAGATGTTAGACGTAGGCCAGTACCAGGTCGACCAAGTGTAACCACCCCACAGCAGGACCGAGATCTGGCCTTAACCACCCGACAAAATCAGGGTGCATCTGCAAGACAATTGTCGGTGGAGCTCGCAACCGTCTCAGGGGTTGCCGTTTCCTAGCAAACTGTTACCGGAGGCTCAGAACAGCAGGGCTGTTTGTTCGACGTTTAGCGGTGTGCGCCCCGCTCACTCCAGCACAGAGACGGACCCATTTACTGTGGAGCCGTCAACATCGAAACTGGACCATGAATGAATGGAGGCATGTGCTCTTCACAGATAAATCCCGCTTCAGTTTGCAGAACGATTCCCGTCGCACATTAATCTGGAGAGAACCAGGTAGCCGACACAACCACAAGAACATCGTGGAACGGGACCAGTATGGTGGTGGTGGCGTCATGGTGTGGAGCGGCATCATGTTGAATGGCCGTGCGGACCTGCACATTTTCATGGGTGGTCCGAGGAACACTGTGAACGCTCGATGATACAGGGATGAGGTACTGAGACCACATATTCGACTCTTCAGAGGTGCAGTTGGTCCAGACTTTCTCTTAATGGACGATAATGTCCGACCGCACCGCGCTGCTCTAGTGGATGAATTTCTTGCTGGGAAAGACATTCATCGCATGGACTAGCCAGCGAGGTCTGCGGATCTGATTCCTATAGAACATGCCTGGGATGCATTGGGGAAGCGAATTGCATCCCGTTAGCCCCCACTAAGGACCCTCCAAGACATTCGCATTGCCCTTTCGGAGCAATGGGATCGACTGCCACAAGAGTTCTTGGACCATCTGATAGAGAGCATGCCACGTCCCTGCGAAGCATATGTGGCCGTTAGGGGTAACCATACACCCTATTAACAGCATATGTTTTGTGGAAGACATTGCCAAGTTTTGTTAGTTGTTGTCAAAGGTGTAATTTAGCTATCAGAACATTTCTGACACTGTTTTTTCGGACAAGCTGTGTGACATATGGTGTGTGATTCAGCTTCCGTTTGTTCAGCAATCCTTCTGACATTCCTATCAGGCGATATGGTCTCGTGTAGTGATTATGCTTAACTTTTGGACACTAGTGTAGATAGGTTTCACACGGTGCCCCTACAGCTTAAAATAATGATAAGATCTTCCTCTTTATAAAATACGTTATGCCCCTGTTGTACTATTGCGCGGCGTGTTGGTTGGTTGGATGGTTGGTTGGTTGATTTCTTTACGAAAAATTATTCTATACAAAGCCTTCATATCATTCTGATAATCCCTTTGTGCGAATTATCACTATTGCTTGTTTCTGTGGTCGTAGGTAGTGTGGTACGTCGTGTGTAGAGTAAATGAATAAAAGAGTATTGGAACAAACCGAAATGTCCAGTTCCCGACTCGCAGGAATTAATCACTCAATTTAGACTCCCGATTGAGCTGAGAATTGAACCCGAGACCCTCTGAGCCGAAAATCTCGTAGCTGGCTATTCAAACAAGGCCCGAGCTTGCGAATTAATTTAGTAATCGAACACAATGCGCAAGCTGTTGAGTTAAACACTACCCCTCTAGTGTGTTGTGCGATGTGACGTTAATGAGGTTGTATTTAGCAGTTATCTGTCACTGTTTTCCAGCATTCAACAACGTTATAATAAAGGTAATTTTCACTAGATGGATTGTTATTCATATCAGTTATAGAATGAGAGAAGAGAAGAGGAGTTTATTCTAGGGTTCGCGCAGTGGCTCGTGCGATGTAGTGCTTCGCCGTTTTTTGAAGCCTACGCGTGTTCCTAATGTACACTACAGTTTTTAATTTTTTAGCAATTTGCTTCACGTCGCACCGACGCGGATAAGTCTTATGACGTCCATAGGACAGGAAAGGGCTATGACTGGGAAGGAATCGACCGTGGCCTGGATTAACGTACAGCCTCAGCATTTGCCTGGTGTGAAAATGGGAAACCACGGAAAACTATCTTCCGGGCTGCTGACGGTAGGATTCGAACCCCGTATCTCCAGAATGCAGGTTCACAGCTACATGAACCAAATCTCGCAACCACTCGCTTGGTCCATACATATTTTATGACAATAAATACACATTTCGTTTATGAAAAACAAACAAACAAACAAACAAACAAACAAACAAACAAACAAACAAACAAACAAACAAACAAACAAACAAAGAAACAAACAAACACCAATTTCAATTATGCAAGTAGCCCGGTAGGTAGTTTGGGAGATCACACGCAGTTCTGCCTGCAATTTCAATTTAATCTCTTCAAATGAGTGGAACTATCGTCCTTTCAGTGTGAATTTCAGTTTGCGGAATAGGCAAAATCTGCTAGGACTATGTCAGGTGAGTAGGATGGATGAAGTAGCACAGTTTCCCTCCGAAGGCTAGTTGGATCCTCAACAGGTTAATCATTAGTTGCCATAGATGGCCTAGGTGTCACTGAAGAGGCGTACTAGGGAAATCAGGAGTGAGGTAGCTTCCCGTTGCTTTCCTCACTGAGCCAGATGTTGCTATTGCACATCAGTCTGCCAAGCCCACTGAAATGCGTGCACCAACCGACCCTATGGGCGACATTTTCACACCGTTCATAGCAGGGACTGGCTGCATAAGGACTGGCATTACTAGAGTCAGTCATACCTCAGCCACTTTCATATTGTCAAAGCCAAGTATAAGACTGAGACAGGTCAATGAAAGTAACAATTTTATTCTAGCCCATACCAGAAGACATAGTGCACTGTAAACACTACATCTTGCCAGCAAAGGCCTAACTTATTATTATTATTATTATTATTATTATTATTATTATTATTATTATTATTATTATTATTATTATTATTATTATTATTCACCGAGCGAATTGGCCGTGAGGATAGGGGCGCGTTGCTGTGAGCTTGCAATTGGGAGATAGTGGGTTCGAAACCCACTGCCGGCAGCCCTGAAGATGTTTTTTCGTGGTTTCCTATTTTCACACCAGACAAATGCTGACTGGGGCTGTGCCTTCATTAAGGCCACGGACGCTTCCTTCCCACTCCCAGGGCTTTCCAATCACATCGTTGCCTTATGGCCTATCTGTGTCGGTGTGACGTAAAGCAGACTGTAAAAGATTATTATTATTATTATTATTATTATTATTATTATTATTATTATTATTATTATTATGCAGCACGGTTCATTCCGTAGATAACGTACGGTTGTCGTATATTTTCTTTCAAGCTCATTGAGATCTGTACGCGTGCAGCTATTGTGATATAATGTGTGGGAAAGCAAAGGAGCAAGAGCAGCTCAGCACAACAAACTGCCGTTGCTACGCGTGATCTGATGATATGCTCTCTAAAAACCCTCGCAATCCCCATTTTAGCAAATTTCTCCCGTACATATCAATCGGTTATCAGACTGGCTACGCTTTAGTAACTAATGAAGTTCCGCTCAGTGTAATCACATGACAGATGGTCAGTGCTTTTTTTGTGGCGGTACGCAACGGTACGTAGTATTGGTACCTTTCTCTGGAAGGAAACAAAAACAGTGGACTGGATCTTATTCGGAATATTCCTATCACATATCCTACGAAGTGCTGGAAAATCAAGCTTACCGGGCGAGTTGGCCGTATGGTTAGGGGCGCTCAGCTATGAGCTCGCATACGAGAGATAGTGGGTTCGAATTCCACTGTCGACAGCCCTGAAGATGGTTTTCCGTGGTTTCCCATTTTTACACCAGGAAAATGCTGGGGCTGTACCTTACTTAAAGCCACGCCCGCTTCCTTCCTATTCTTAGGCCTTTTCTGTCCCATCGTCTCCATAAGACCTATCTGTGTCGGTGCGACGTAAAGCAAATTGAAAAAAAAAAACAAGCTTGTTTGTCTGCTTTTGTTACGCATCTATACATATAATGCTTACGAACATATGTCTGACGTTTCTTTAAACTGTTGATGTAAAATTATCATTCATTTCGTGTTAGTTCGGAGTTTAGGAAAGCTAAAGAGAGAATATTCGTCGTGTTGTTTCTTGCCCTTCCACATTCTTTTTTACTGGAATGCCATAGAGCAGGGGTTTGGTTTTATCATCTTTCAGCAAACTGATTTTGTCAAGAACAACCCAACGGTATCCGTACTGCGGTTAATGTCAATGTACCAGCAAAAACCTAGTAAATAGTTAAACATCATAGTTAATCTGGGGTTGATGTATGTTTACATTTAACTACTTTCGATGTTTTTAAATAATTTGAAAAGCATAACACACTTGTTTTGTATTTCCGAGGCAAGCGAGTTCCTAGTTATTTAGTAGGAGCAATGGGTGCAGGTGGTTCGCAAGGTAGAGAAGTGAAATTAAGCAAATAAATTATTTTGCACCGGTGTGCAATTGACGATTCTTTTGAACTGTCTCCTGAACCTGCGAACAGTGAGTCATGTGAAAGTGAAGGAAACATCGCAAGTACCGGTAGATTTACTGCAGTTCAAGAGGGAGACAATTCTCACCATGATGGGCACGATTGTTGGAAATTAACTCAGAAAAATTACTTCTTCCGAAGGAACGACTGGCTTTATGCGAAAAGTAAAATGCTAGGTTGTAAGGCATGCCGAGATTTTACAAATTTAGGACCAGAAATACAGATATTGATCCAGTTTCGTGTTTTAATTTAATATCTGTATTAATTATTATTTATTGTGAACATTAATATGAAGACTCTTCACCTTTCGTTCTATTAATTGGCAATAGGTTACAGGTCCACACAGCGGGTAGACTAGAAACGTGTGTGCATGCGATTGGTGTGTATACTTTTTTTTTGCTAGTGGCTTTACGTCGCACCGACACAGATAGGTCTTATGGCGACGATGGGACAGGAAAGGGCTAGGAGTGGGAAGCAAGCGGCCGTGGCCTTAATTGAGGTACAGCCCCAGCATTTGCCTGGTGTGAAAATGGGAAACCACGGAAAACCATCTTCAGGTCTGCCGACAGTGGGATTCGAACCTACTATCTCCCGAATACCGGATACTGGCCGCACTTAAGCGACTGCAGCTATCGAGCTCGGTGTATACTTTTGTAACATAAAGCGTGACCAAGAGGAAGGAATAAATAATTACCTATAGCAATATAACGAGTGCACTAGCACTAATCTAGAGAGAATCTAGAGCTCGAGTTGTACTTATTTTGACTATTTAGGGAATAGCTACAAAATTAAATAAGCGGGCCCTGCAGTGTAAGGGTAGCTCTTACCCGGAGGCCCCGGGTTTGATTCCCAAGCAGGGCAGGTTTTTTTTACCTCGATCTGGGGGCTAATTCGAGGTCCTCTCCGCTTACGTGATAACAATTAATTGAGGAGCTATCGGATGGTGAGATGGCGGCCATGGTCTAAAAAGCCGAGAGGATTCGTCGTGCTGACCACCCGACACCTCATAATCTGCACGCCTTCGGGCTGAGGAGCGGTCGCTTGGTAGGCCATGGCCCTTCGGGTACAATTCCAACAAAATCAGTGGCATTACGCGTGCTTAAATTAGGGTTGTCCATGTCAGTAGAACTGAGCGAGTTGGCAATGTGGTTGGGGGCGGGTAGATGTGAGCTTGCATTCGGAAGATAGTGGATTCGAACCCCACTGTTGGCAGTCCTGAAGATGGTTTTCCGTGGTTTCCCATTTTCACACTAGACAAATGCTGGGGCTGTACCTTAATTAAGGCCACGGTCCATATTATTATTATTATTATTATTATTATACCCGCCGTACAACGCGAGTTGGCCACGTGATTAGGGTCACGTAGCTGTGACCCTGCATTCGGGGGATGTAGGGTTCGAATCCCACCGTCGTCGGAGGCTCTGAAGTTGGCCACTACCTTCCCAATCCTAGCCCTTCCACATCCTTCGATGTGATAATGTGATGTTAAACCACTAGCAAAAAGTATTAAAAATAAGAATAAAAATGACCCGTGGTGTAGGGGTAGTGCGCCTGCCTCTTACCTGGGGGCTCCGGATTCAATTTCAGGTCAGCCCAGAGATTTTAATTCTGTGCTGAGGGCTGCAAGGGGGTGCACTCTGCCTCATGAGACCAACTGAGGTTATATGTGTTATGAGAGACAACGGACCTGGTCACGTAAGTTTTTTTTTTGCTAGGGGCTTTACGTCGCACCGACACAGATAGGTCTTATGGCGACGATGGGATAGGAAAGGCCTAGGAGTTGGAAGGAAGCGGCCGTGGCCTTAATTAAGGTACAGCCCCAGCATTTGCCTGGTGTGAAAATGGGAAACCACGGAAAACCATTTTCAGGGCTGTCAATAGTGGGATTCGAACCTACTATCACCCGGATGCAAGCTCACAGCCGCGCGCCTCTACGCGCACGGCCAACTCGCCCGGTGTCACGTAGTTGAACAATACGGTTGAGAATCTCGTAACGAGGAGCACGTTACACTGCGCTCTCTGCAAGTTATCTGGCTAGACAGCATAGGAGACCAAAGGCTTCAATGGCGTGTTTGCTTCTTTTAGTATCACCCATCCGCAGATGGCCCAGTACATCCCGACTCGGCCATTCGTGAAGGAGATCTTACTTGTAAGTGGGAAGTAACGGAATCAAATGAGAATAATTCCGGAATGAATCAGAGTTGCATTAGATTGGCGATGGATATCTTGTCAGTTTTGTAGAGAAAATATCTACTAAACTCAGGCGAACAAGAGAGCAAGCATTGGTAAGAATATACGGTACTGATTGGTAACGTCGTTACAGAGTACACATCCCTCCAACATGGCTCATCTCCGTTTCAGATAATGAAAGCCCCTGAAGGAGTGGAAGGCAATGGATTCTAGCGTTGGTCCAGCCAACTTTTCCCCAGGAATCAATTTGAAACTAATTCCTGCTGAAGGCTGGGTGACTTTTTTTCTTACAATTTGTTTTACGTCGCACTGACACAGATAGGTCTTATGGCGACGACGGGATAGGAAAGGTCGGCCGTGGCCTTAATTAAGGTACAGCCCCAGCATTTTGCCTGGTGTGAAAATGGGAAACCAAGGAAAACCATCTTCAGGGCTGCCGACAGTGGGGCTCGAACCCACTATCTCCCGGATGTAAGCTCACAGCCGCGTGCCCCTAACCGCACGGCCAACTCGCCCGGTTTTATAATTTTTAGACCTGACTACGACTCGAGCGCGAGTCCTTTCAGATGAACCAAACATTGATGTCAGTATTCACCTACTTATATTGCGTCGGCGGGAAAGTATTGCCATTTGGAATATATTACTGCTTGACATTGTAATGACTGGGAGAGAAAGGGTGGTCGCCTTCTCCAGCGCAACTCCAATCAACAGTGTACGAAAAGGAGAACATTATTCCAAGAAATTTGAATTGTAAATTTCCTGTTATTTTATAAAGAGATAAATGTGTTTGTGGAGGCATGATGCAACATGTCACGCCGAATAATACGTTACATTTAAAATAGATTACATGTTGCAGAAGTACTTAAATTCAAACGTTTCGGTGAACAATCGTAAATACAGAAATGGGACATCTGAGAATGAATTAACCATCGGCGTAAACTTAACCAGGGGACACTCGAAACTTGGTTTCAAGGCCAATACCTGTGTGTAATTAGAGCCTCTGAATCCTGTGCGATATTGATGTTTGTACCTGCTCAACGCTTTTGTAATCTACGAACCAGTTATGCTTATGAAGGGCTGGTTGTAACTCAGTCGGGCTGAATGGATCAGACCATAGAACGCTGGCTCTCTGAACTAAAGCTAGCAGTTCGACCACGGTTTACTCCACTGGTATTTAAAGGTGCTCAAATACTCCAGCTTCGTGGCGGTAGTTTTACGGGCACGTGAAATGACTAGTTATGGACAAAATTCTGGCACCCCGTTGCCTCCGAAAACCGTAAAAGTAGTCGATGGGAGGTAAAAAACCATTATTATTATTATTATTATTATTATTATTATTATTATTATTATTATTATGTCCGGCTCCATGGCTAAATGGTTAGCGTGCTGGCCTTTGGTCAAAGGAGTCCCGGGTTCGATCCCCGGTAGGGTCGGGAATTTTAACCACAATTGGTTAATTTCTCTGGCAAGGGGACTGGGTATATGTGCCGTATTGATCATCATTTCAGCCTCATCACGACGCGTAGGTCGCCTACGAGCGTCAAATCAAAAGACCTGCTCAAGGCCTCTCCGGAGGCCGCAGTACGTTAGGACTCGATGTTGAATGGTTTGATGGCAAGATGTGAATAATCGTAGAACACTGGCATTTAAATTCTAATTCTGAATTTGTTCCCGTAACTCTGAGCTTAAGCGGTGGGTGTATAACAAGTGGGGTGAAAAACTGCTTGTAAACTTCATTGCTGGACATGTTCAGCGAAACTAAAGGATTTAGTGAGTGGAGTACTTACCCACACTGATATTCATAGACACATTTGACGGCTGGGCTGAGTAGCTCAGGCGGTTGAGCGCTAGTTGTCTGATTTCAAGTTGGTGGGTTCCATTCCAACCTAGCCCGGTGGTGTTTGAAGGTGCTCAAATACTCCAACCTCGTGTCGGTAGATTGACTGCCACCTACAGGAACTCCCGCGGGACAAAATTCTGGCTCTTCTGCGTCTCCGAAGACGGGACGAAAAACCAATGATATTTTTTACAGTTGGCTTTACGTTACACCGACACAGGTAGATGTTATAGCGACGATTGGACAGGATACGGCTAGGACTGGGAAGGAAGCGGCCGTGGCCTTAATTAAGGCACATCCCAGCATTTACCGGTGTGGAAATGGGAAACCACGGAAAACCATCTTCGGGGCTGCTCACAGTGGAGTTCGAACCCACTATCTCCCGAATGCAAGTTTACAGCTGCGCGCTCCTAACCGCACGGCCAATCGCTCTGCGTTATTATTATTATTATTATTATTATTATTATTATTATTATTATTATTATTACAAGACGTGGTTGCTTACCGAAAGCTTTAAAGGTGTCCTTGTTTCATCCGCAAGGACGTGGGTTCGATTGCCCATCGAGAAGTTGATTTTAACTCGTGGAGAGGCATAAGGCCGTGAGGTTCACTCAGCCTACACCAAAAATGAGTACCATGTTAATTTATGGAAGCGAATGCGATTGGACAAAAAGTAACTACTCTGTCCCACTTAGTGCCGCCATTTTAATTAATGTAAGCCTTTACTTTCCGCATACCTCCAAGGGCCTCCAATGGCTTTTATCTTGTCTATAATCGATTTAAACGTACGATTGAATGATATCACATTCGTTTTAGTGTAATTATCTGCACACTGCATTTAGTATCGTACGCGGAATGAATCACCTCACTTTATCACCAGAAATGGTGTTATTTTGAAATATTATTTCAAAGGGTCAGAGTTAGAAGAGGGACTCATGAAATTTAGGGAGAGATATTCTCGAGCTGTGTAATGCAAAAGAAATCTCAACGTGAGGTTTATTTCTAATCTAAGCGCCCTATAATTTCCTAGATATGTGAAATGAGAATAAATGGATTAATGGCAGCGCTTAGTATATTGTTCTGATTCAATTATGTGTGAAGTTTCTGCGACGTAAAATGAATTGAGGAAGTGCCGTTAATTCGCATTTTCGTCGCATTTAACGAAATAAGCTCCCTCTCTGAGACCTCTCGAATAGTTCAGTAGCTCAGACGATAGACAGCTGGATTTCTGAGTGGGTTTGATCCCGTCTGTGTCCTATGTACAAGAAGGTGCTCATATACGCCGATCTCGTATCGGAAGATTTACCGGTACTGTTCGTAAAGGAACAACTCCGGAACAAGATATCCAGCATCACTCTGTCTGCGTGTATAGTGGGACATAAAACCAATAGGCGAAACATAACTATCATCAGTTAAGGATTTGGGGTAGCTAGTTCGAATTCGGCTTAAGACGTAATACTATTATATCATTTAAGTGAGAGCCGAGGTTAGGGATAGTGGAAGCCTTTACCTTCCACCCCTCCAAGGGCCTTCATGGCCTGTGCAGAGAGAGACTTTTGATTATTTAAGTGACATTGATCCCTTTATATGTAACTACTTATGAGAATAACAACAATAATAATAATAATAATAATAATAATAATAATAATAATAATAATAATAATAATAATAATAATAATATTATTAATAATAATAATGTTATTTGCTTTACGTCCCACTAACTACTCTTACGGTTTTCAGAGACGCCGAGGTGCCGGAATTTTGTCCCACAGGAGTTCCTTTAAGTGCCAATAAATCTACCGACACGAGTCTGACGTATTTGAGCACCTGCAAATAGCACCGGAATGAGTCAGGATCGAAACTGCGAAGTTGGGGTCAGAAGGCCAGCACCTCAACCGCCTGAGCCACTCAGCCCGGCGAGATAAATACCGGTAGCTAGCTGAGTGGACATTGAGTCCTCTGCCAAATATATTTTCATAACATAACACTTCTCAAATACTGGTGAAAGGACTAATATTATTTACATAGCTGTCAGCTGGCATTCGGGAGATAGTAGATTTGAACCCCACTGTCGGCGGCTCTAGAGATAGTTTTCCGCGGTTTCCCATTTTCACATCTGACAAATGCTAGAGCTGTACCTTAATTAAGGTCATGGTCGCTTCCTTCCAAATCCTAGCTCTTTCCTATCCCATCGTCACCCTACGACCTAGCTGTGTCGACGTGACCTAAAGGAAATTGTAAATGTACAGTACAGTATAGGTAGCATTGTCGTGTGATAACGATGTTTGATCTGTGGGCATCGACTCGTTGGCTGAATGGTCAGCGTACTGGCCTTCGGTTCAGAGGGTCCCGGGTTCGATTCCCGGCCGGGTCGGGGATTTTAACCTTCATTGGTTAATTCCAATGGCCCGGGGGCTGGGTGTTCGTGCTGTCCCCAACATCCCTGCAACTCCCACACCACACATAACAATATCCTCCACCACAATAACACGCAGTTACCTACACATGGTAGATGCCGCCCACCCTCATCGGAGGGTCTGCCTTACAAGGGCTGCACTCGGCTAGAAATAGCCACACGAAATTATTATATCTGTGGGCATTAGCCTTTTTCCGTAAATGAAACCACGGACGTGGATTCGAACCCCACTCTCGGAAGACATGAAGATAGTTTCCCATGGTTTCCAATTTTCACACCTAATGGTCAGCGTACTGGCCTTCGGTTCAGAGGGTCCCGGGTTCGATTCCCGGCCGGGTCGGGGATTTTAACCTTCATTGGTTAATTCCAATGGCCCGGGGGCTGGATGTTCGTGCTGTCCCCAACATCCCTGCAACTCCCACACCACACATAACACTATCCTCCACCACAATAACACGCCTTAATTAAGGCCACGGTCGCTTCCTTCCCACAGCCAGGCCTTTACTATCCCATCGTCGCCATAAGACCTATCTGTGTCGGTGCTGCGTAAAGCAACTTATAAAAAAGTAGCGGGTAGCTTACAGTAGTGTATGAGTCCTGAAAGTGTTTTTCCATGTCGTAAATATTTGATAAACTATGCCATTTCTGTTGTTGTCGAAAGAAGAACAGATACAAAGCAAGCAGACTTGTTTGTATTCATACAAGATTTTAAAAACGTAATATTTTTTTATAACTGTTAAAATAGAATTAAGTTATTTCTTCTGTAATCATATCGACGGTGCGTGAGCAGTAACTCGTATCGCACAATGCTCTTCCGATCTATTATCCTCCTTAAAACTGGCCACGCCTGCCAGTCACACATGTCCATCAGAGCAGCGTTCGTTGTGTTAAATTTCCTGTGCTAATGTGTAAATGAAAATGAGCCCTAAATGCATTCTACTGTAGGAGTGCGTAAATACTTCACGAAAATACTCATTCCTAACGTATGGTATAATAAGGCTCATTTTCCTTAACAAAATCGACATAGGAAAATGAACGCAAGGATGGACTGCATATCCATGTGTGGCTGACCAGTTTTAAGGAAAATAATGTATAAGAAGAGCATTACGGGGTACGAGGTATTGCTCGCGCACCGTCGATGTGTTTTCTTTATCAGATAGTTCATAAGTTCTTTTATTCAAAATTGGTTTCGGCAGACTGAATAATCTAACAGTTATAAATTAACTGAGTCGGACCTGAAAAGAGATGGCTTCGGACATCACAAAAAATAAAATAAAATAACGTACTCAAAGCGAGGGGCGTTCAATTTTACGTGGAGTATGAAGCACAGGGATGAGACCTCGTTAAATCCGTTGGCCACGACAGGCTGAGTGGCTCATACAGAAGAGCGTTGGCTTTATGAGCCCAAGTTGGTGGGTTCAATCCCAGCTCAGTCCAGTGATACTTTAAAGTGCATCGTGTCGTTAGAACTGCTCAAATATGAAGTCGTAAATAGCTGAGGCATTTCTAACACGAATATTATTTATGGAAGCTGTTGATGTCGAAACGGTGGCCTGGGTTCGATTTCCAGTACTGCCAGATATTTAAGAATGGCAGGAGGGTTGGTATATGGTTCAAATGGTACATGCAACTCACGTCTATCAGTGGTGTGCCTGAAAAGAGCTGCACCACCTCGGGATGAGGACACGAATTTACTTTCTTTTAATTACTACATGGGCCGGATTTCAAACTGTGATCGTCTTGCTGAGAATCCACAGATGTTCCTATCCAGCTATTACGTTCCAAAAAGTGAAATATTTCGGTGATCATGTCTAGACTGTTTAAAGTAGAAAACGAATTAAATGTGCTCTTTTTTTTGAACTGACATTAAATATTGTACCGAAAATACTACTCGAAGTCGTTTTTGGAAGCAGAGAGGGATGGCGATGACGTACATTATGGTAGTTAAAATCTTCAGTCAGAGTACAGTTAAGAGCAATTGAAGGAAACCTGCCCACATTACCATTCTTTAGATCCCATCTGAGGCGAAAATATGAAGAAAGTGGAATTCTACAAGGGAGCTATAAGTACTGATTCAATTCATGTTTACTTTGATACTCAGAGGATGATAAGGCTGAAAAACTGTTTCCTGACTCTACCTTGAATGCCTTAAGAATTTGTAAGACATAGTAAATGTTAAAGTTTAGAAACTACACGAGAAAAACAATATAAATATTACTCTGCCGGCCACGATAGGATGTACGTATGTAATTTTATTTGAATAATTTGACTAGACCTATATCATGGCTTCTTCTAACTCAAATAATAAATAATAACCTGTCATAATTTAGAAATAATAATAATAATTATTATCTCAATACAGTGTCGCAAATTAGACAGTCATATGGCCTCTTATCACTGTGCGTTACAGTAAGTTATGTGTCTGTGGCTGAGCTCAGCCTAAATGTCCTCTCACAGATGGAACACACCACTGTACAGACCTGCTTACAAGCTGAACGCTAGAATAGTCGTCTCCCAGTATGATCAGCAAACGCACTTAGGCCATATATCTCTCTCGCCCCTTAAAAGCCACCCCACACGTGAGACATTGGAACAGCCTTCTATCACTATGACTATCAATGTGTCCCTAAGAAAAACGACCGCTTAAATGCACTCCCACTAATAGAACAACCAATGGGCCTACCCCCGCTATGCGTAACGGTACATGACCCAAGAGAGGATTTAACCTAAAGGAGCTCCAAAGGAGTTTTATAAGAGGTCCCGCAAACAGAACGGAAGTCGATCCCCACTATGACTGCTAGTGAGTACCTGACAATGACTATCTGACTGTGTACATTGTTACCTATGGAATTTAATTACCTATGTAATCTAATCATTGTGTATTATTGTGTGTATGTCCATTGGCTGCAATAAATTATTATTATTATTATTATTATTATTATTATTATTATTATTATTATTATTATTATTATTATTATTATTATTATTATTATTATTATTATTACTTAATGTTGAATGCTTTTCACGTGTTTAACTGTTAACGATTACAAATTTAAATTCCAGAATAATACATATTAGATCAATAACTGATGGTACACCTGAAATACATACATGTAAAAACACATTTCACAATTCGACACTGATAACATTGATCATTTGTTGAAACAGATAACAGTGCTAATATATGTTAAATAAACATGTTAATTTGAAATCTCAAGAAATACCACAAAGAAGATAGTACATTAATCTTCTACCTCATTTAAATCTCTAGGTCAATGGAAAAGACTGGAAGAAAGTAATTTGTTTTCCGTGGCTGGACTTCGTTAATTGTAAGCTCACAGCCAAGGAAAGGGAATATATCTTCCATCCTCTTAAGAGGAAGCGTCATATTATCGTTCCTGCTCGAAATAGACGTCCCCTTAAGAATAATTTGACCTCATTACGCTAGAATAAGCGCAAGAAAGTCAAGGCTACAAATTTATCTTGACTATTACGGCAGAGGATTGTACGTTCATGAATTTCTGAAATTCATGTTAACGTTACGTAAAACAAGTCAGCATCGCATGAAATTGAGAATGGTGCATAATCATGTAGTATCAAGAAAAAATAGTTGAATAGGCTGATCAAAATCTAATCTAGAGCGCCTTTTAATAAATGGAACGAGACCACAGTTGAAACGTACATATTCGAATGTCAATGTTAGAAAACCTATAAAAATAATCAACGTACATTTTAAGAATATTTCATTTCCTAGAGCACTCTTATCTTTTAAACGACAATTTGTGGCAAGTCAAAGATTTCAACCGATTTTTAAGGTAGAGATGTGGGGTTGTGAGAATTAGTTGGAAAAACTGTAACAAGGCATTGATAAGGGAAACAATGTCTAGAGTTTCTTCAAAGTTGGAATAGGATTTTAAGTTTGACCAGAAATTCTCAATTTCCAAGTGGAATACGAAGATAGACACTTACTGAACTCGGGAGGCCAGAGGAAGCACCGGAGAAGAGAATTACAGCAAGGCAGGTGACTAGCAGAAGCTTGATCAGACGGCCCATGGTTGCTGTCAGGTGTGTGATCTAGAAGATTGAGAAGAGTACCACAACCACCTGTTTCTGGGCCCGGCCCGCTTGGCATCCGTGTTTTATAGGCGCCACGCTTTCCACAGGCTGTCTAGTGGGGGTGCCTAGAGCGCATGACGGCGCGTGAGGAGTGGGAACTAAGGGGTGGGTGGACCAGTCCCGATAGGAGGGGGTAGAGATAACCTAAATGAATCAAGATATCAGGCGCCACAATCATTTAATTATCTCTCTCCTCTACATTTTCTTTAGATAGAAATTGGATATTTGTTGAAGAACGTAAAAATTAACATCAAATTGTGAATACGAATCTAATTCGAAACAGAATTCAGCTTCACACTAGAATAAGTCATAAATTTGGAAGAACTTATTTCCCTCCCAAGTGAGTTTCCGTTCCCAACGTAATTCCTGTCTACCAAAGAAATTATTTTTTGTAAATTTGGATGTAGTCTATCTTCTTATTGAAATTATACACACGATTTTTTCCGCGTGAATATCATTGATTTCTTCTCATATTGGCATTTCTGTCTCAGATGATAAGAGGTCGCTGTTGCATCCCAGGTTCACATCCCTGTGACTAGATCTGAAATTTGGGTTGGACAAGGAGGAGGGACAAGTTGTTCCCATGATTTCAAGTTTCCCCACACTCAATTTCATTGCAATAACGCTCCCAAATCCAATAAAACATCCCTGTTAAATTAATAATAATAATAATAATAATAATAATAATAATAATAATAATAATAATAATAATAATAATAATAATTTTCTTATTCTTCTACCGCTTTCCCCACATCATTCGGGTCGCGGGTGTGAACTGCGTTGATCAATATGATTTGAACCTGTTTTACGGCCGGATGCCCTTCCTGACGCCAACCCTATATGGAGGGATGTACTGTAATCTCTATTGTGTGTTTCTGTGGTGGTTGGTAGTATGGTGTGTTGTCTGAATATGAAGAGGAGAGTGTTGGGACAGGCACAAATACCCAGTCCCCGAGTCCGAAGAAATAATCAGAAGAGATTAAAATCCCCGACCCGGCTTGGAATTGAACCCGGGATTCTCTGAACCGAACGGCAGTACGCTGACCATTCAGATGACGAGTCGGATAATAATAATTGCTATTGATCTTATGTCCTACTAACTACTTTTACTGTTTACGGGGACGCCGAGGTGCCGGAATTATGTCCCGCGGGAATTCTTCAGCGTGCCAATAAACCTACAGACACTAGAATGACGTATTTGAGCACCTTCAAATACCCCCGGACTGAGCCAGAGTCGAACCTGAGAAGTTGGGCTCAGAAGGCCAGCGCTCTACCGTCCGAGCTACTCAGCCCGGCAGTGTTAAAACATTGATACATGCGAGATACTTGAAATGAAGCAACAATGAGCGTGGTTGAATTTGCGTAGGTGACTGCGTGCTTTTGTTTCATGGAGGCGTGGAAAGTAGTTAGGCACTCTACTGAAAGTAAATTCAGGCTTTGGATTCGTGATCAGTGCCTGGCAACAAACATATGATCACCATGTAGAACTAGTTACGGCAGTAACTGATTACTATAACACTCAGTCAGTCATTGATCATTGCATTGGGGTGTGCAGTAGGCCTCGACAGCCAACATTCCCCTTTGCCTAGGTGTTGGCTGAGGATTCCTCGTAACGAGCGAGTTGCTACGTAGTTTGAATCACGTTACTGTCAGTTTGCAATCGGAAGATAGTGGGTTCGATCCCCACTGTTGGCAGCCCTGATAATGTTTTTTTCGTGGTTTCCCATGGGTTTAGTGTAAGAGAAGCCCAAATTGCCTTAACTATGCCAATAAAGACATTTATCTATCTATCTATCCATTATCTATCTATCTATCTATCTACCTTTCTATTTTCACACCAGGGAAGTGGTGGGGCTGAACTATAATTAAGGCCACGTCGCCTCCTTCCCGTTACTAGCCCTTTCCCGTCCCATCGTCGCCATAAGACCTAACTGTGTCTGTGCGACGTAAAGCAAATTGTTAAAGGATTCCTCAGTGAACCTTGACGGGAATATTATTTATTTATTTATTTATTTATTTATTTATTTATTTATTTATTTACTTTATCATAAACAATTTATAAATCTTCTCTTATTCTAACCTATATCTCTAAGTAAGCTGAAGCCGTTGGCCTGGATTACATTATCTGCTTCTCCATACGATATTTAAATTAAGTTTGAAACGACCTGAACTAAGCTTCGTAAGTGAAACTTAAGATTAGAAATCGATTTAAATTCTCTCTACCGGTCATCCTAGATGTGATTAACGGCGGGTGTCCTCATCAGCACCATGCAAACACCAGAGTGCTGAATTGGCGAGCAATCCTAGCCTCAGTGGGTTACAAAATATAACCACCAACGCAGATACTAGAGTCACACATCTTGTTAGGCAGACTACATATTCAGTAAGTATGCATGTGTGTTAACCGTAGTATTCTAAGGCCGTAAATAAAGCAGTAACTTTTGGAAGTATACCGAGCAAGTTGATTACACGCTACGAATCGTGCAGCTGTAAAGCTAGCATGTGGAGGATGGGGAGTTAGGAACTCACCGTCGGCGTCACCTGAAGGTGGTTTTTCGTGGTTCCTCACTTCTAGGCAGACAAATGCCTGAGGTGTGCATTAATTAAGACCACTATTTTCTCAGCCCTATAATGTTCCTATTCCAGCGTCACCGAAAGTATGCTGGTGCGTCTTAAAAAAAGAATGTTAACGATTTACTGCTTGCTTCATGGAAAACCGCAAATAATATAACCAATTTATAATAAATACGACCGCCTCTGTGGTGTAGTGGTTAGTGTGATTAGCCGCCACCCCAGGAGGCCCGGGTTCGCTTCCCGGCTTTGCTACGAAATTTGAAAAGTGGTAAGGGGAATGGAACGGGGTCCACTCAGCCTCGGGTCGATTCCCACCTCAGTCATCCTCGAAGTGGTTTTGCGTGGTTTCCCACTTCTCCTCCAGGCAAATGCCGGGAGGGTACCTAATTAAAGTTCACGGTCGCTTAAATGATTAAACGTTGTTGGCTTTAGGTTCCACTAAATACTTTTCGGTTTTCGGAGACGCCGAGGTGCCGCAGGAGTTCTTTTACGTGCCACTGAGCGAGTTGGCCGTGCGGTTAGGGGCGCACAGCTGTGAGCTTGCATCCAGGAGATAGTGGGTTCGAACCCCACTGTCGGCAGCCCTGAAGATGGTTTTTCGTGGTTTCCCATTTTGATACCAGGCAAATGCTGGGCCACGGCCGCTTTCCACTCCTAGCCCTTTCCTATCCCATCGCCCCCGTAAGACCTGTCTGTGTCGGTGTGTGTAAAGCCATTAGCAAAATAAAAAATCTACCGACACGCGGCCGATGTATTTGAGCACCTTCAAATACCACCGGACTGAGCTAGGATCGAACCTGCCAAGTTGGGGTCAGATGGTCAGCGCCTCAACCGTCTGAGCTACTGAGCCCAGCGCGGCCGCTTCCTTTCCTCTTTCTTGCCTGTTCCTTCCAACCCCATCCCAACCCCCACAAAGCCCCCATTTAGCGTAGCAGGTGAGAACGCCTGGACGAGGTACTTGTCTTCCTCCCCAGTAGTATCCCCGACCAAATGCCTCACGCTCCAGGACACTGCCCTTGAGGTGGTAGAGGTGGGATCCATCGCTGAGTACGGGGGAGAAACCTATCCTGGACGGTAAACTAACTAACTAACTAACTAACTAACTAACTAACTAACTAACTAACTAACTAACTAACTAACTAACTAACTAACTAACTAACTAACTAACTAACTAACTAACTAACTAACTAGTGTACGTGCGTTTTATATCTGTGACTGGATGTTGTTGACTAAGTTAGGTGGTTGGACCGTCCCTGATTTCCAATAATAATAATAATAATAATAATAATAATTTTACGACCATGGAGCCAGATGGCTACGTGAGTTGGATCTCGTAGCTGAGAGGTTGCATTCTGGAGATGGTGGGTTTGAACCACACCATGAATAGCCTTGAAAATGGTTGTCCGTGGTTTCCCATTTTAATACTAGACAAATGCTGGAACTGTAGCTTAATTAAGGCCACGGTCGCTTTCTTTCCAATTCTAGCCAATCCCCATCCCATCGTCGCCATAAAACCTGACTGTGGTGCGGCGTTTGTTACGTCCCTCTAACTATCTTTACGATATTCGGAGACACTAATGTGCCAGGATTAGGTCCCGCACGAGCTCTTTTGTATTTGTGAATATTGAGGTAAAACAGAAATGAGCCGCTACCGAATCGGTGAAATTTGGATGAGAAAACCTGTGCTCTACCTTTTATTTTGCTGGTGGTTTAACGTCGCACTAACACATCGAAGGTTTTTAGCAATGCAAGGAAGGGAAAGGGCTGGGATTGGGGAAATAGCGACCGTGGAATTAATTCTGATACAGCCGCATCATTTGCGTGGGTCTGAAAATAGGAAACCCCCGAATGCAAGCGCAGAGCTACGCGACCCTAACGCAGAGCCAACACGTTCGGTGTTCCGCCATTCGAGCCACTCCTGTCGGCTGTCTGAAATTAAAGTAACTAGGGGAGGGGGGGGGGGGGGATGTTGTGGAATTTATTCAGTTCATCTGTTGCCACCAACCGGGAGATGCTACGGTGAAAGGCTTTGTATGCTTTCTGATTTAGGATCTGAGCAGACTCTTGTACGGGGGATTGGCGTAGAACTTTTTATACCTCGTCCCGTGGAATGGTCTCTCGTAACAAAATACAGTCAGTTACTTCTTGTCTTACTCTTGATCAGTGCACATTTTGTCCGAAAAGCGTGCGTATTTCCATTATTGTAGGAAAGTGACAAGCAGCGTTTAGACCAAGCGAGTTGGCCGTGTGGTTAGGGTCGCGTAACAGTGAGCTTGCATTCGGGAGATGGTGGGTTCGAATCCCACCGTTGACAGCTCTCACACAGGCAAATGATGGGGCTGTAAGGCCACGGCCGCTGCCTTCCCATTCCTAGCCCTTTACCTTTCTTGCTTCGCCGAAAACCTTCGATGTGTTAGAACAACATTAAACCACTAGCATAAACAAATAAAAACAACGTTTAGAACAGTTTGTGTTGAATATTATTGTTTAAACTCAGTCTAAAAGTGTAGAGAGGCAGCCCTCTATGGATAAGGTAAAGTAAAGGTGTATTCTGTCCGACTCGTTGGCTGAACGGTCAGCATACTGGCCTTCGGTTCAGAGGATCCCGGGTTCGATTTCCGGCCGGGTCGGGGATTTTAACCTTAATTGGTTAATTCCAATGGCACGGGGGCTGGGTGTATGTGTTGTCTTCATCATCACTTCATCCTCATCACGACGCGCAGGTCGCTTACAGGCGTCAAATAGAAAGACCTGCACCTGGCGAGCCGAACCCGTCCTGGGATATCCCGGCACTAAAAGCCATACGACATTTCATTTCAAGGTGTATTCTGCCCGAAGGCAGGTCCGAATCTCCGCAGAGTGTACATAAATGATCCACCGAGTATTTTGATGTCCCATTTCAGTCCTGCTTCTACGCGGAGACTTGCAAATTTTCAGCCGATCATTTTTTGTGTCAGGAAGTGTGCTTTTCCGACATTCATATGGAATGAAGTGGGAAACCTGCAGAAATCCACTTCCAGAGTGGTAGAGATATGGATCCTCTCTCGCTCCTGTTTTCAATTAGTTCGAAGGAGTGGCGTCGTAGGTCCTGTTGTTTTCCGTGGTTTCCCATTTTCGCACCAGGCAAATGCTGGTGCTGTAACTTAATTAAGGCAACGGCCGCTTCCTTCCCAGTCCTAGCTCTTTCCTATCCCATCGTCTCCATAAGACCAGTCTGGGTCGATGCGACGTAAATCCAATTATAAAAAATAAAATGAATAAAATTATTTTACTGTGTGCTTGAACTTAGATACGAGCACGAGTCAGTGTTTTACTGTCATATTTTAATTTCTTTTATAGATCATGTTGCCCAAATCCATATCTGGTGAGATACAGTGTGGAGTGTGTATTATGTTTCCTGGGGTTATGGGATAATATTAATAATAATAATGTTATTTGCTTTACGTCCAACTAACTACTTTTACGGTTTTCGGAGACGACGAGGTGCCGGAATTTATTCCCGCAGGAGTTCTTTTACGTGCCAGTAAGTCTAACGACACGAGGCTGACATATTTGAGCACCTTCAAATACCACCGCACTGAACCAGGATAGAACCTGCCAAGTTGGGGTCAGAAGGCCAGCGCCTCAACCGTCTGAGCCACTCAGGCCAGGGGTTCGAACCCCACTGTCGGCAGCCCTGAAGATGGTTTTCCGTGGTCTCCCATTTTCACACCAGGCAAATTAATTAAGGCCACAGCCGCTTCCTTTTCACTCCTAGGCCTTTCCTATACCATCGTCACCATAAGTCGCCATGTCGGTGTGGCGACGTAAAACAAATAGCAAAAAAAATCCACTCAGCCCAGCAGGTTATGGGGTAGATCAGATCTGTTACTTTCAGTTTTCTGTCAGTCTCATTCTTGGGTTTGAGGATAAGAGACTGACTGAGCGAGTATTACTACTAATACCATTTGTTATGCAGCCAGTCCCTGTTATGGATGGTATGAATGTGTTGTTCATACGATCAGTTTGTGTATGCATTTCAGTAGACTTCGGAGACTGGTATGTAACAGCACCGTAGCTCGGTGAGGAAAGCAACGGCAAACTATTCCACTCGTCATTTCTCTGGAATATCTAGGTTACTTATGACACCTGATGGCCGATCTGTTGAGAATCCATCCATCCTTCGGGCTGAGGGCTGAACATACCCATAGGCCGTGTAATTAATATTCTGTACTAGAAAATTATCCCTTGAATATCGGAGGCGTATCAGCCGTTGTTCAATGGGTTTGTACCGTTTTGAACGATTATGGCGTGTCAAGGAGGCGTGAGTACGACCCATTTGTGCAATTAACCGAGCGGACACCTTCGTGGGAAGCCAGTGACGATATTACTCGACTAGCAACTTGGAGGAAGATGACTGTAGCTTAAGGATAGGCACCATTCCAGCATTTTTCTGGAATTGAAATGGAGAACCATTGAAAATGAATTATTCTCGCGAAGCTGTATGCAGCCCATTTCTACCCACTCATTTTAAAAAATATTCTGGCGGAGCCTGGAATAGAACGCGAGACCTTTGGGTGCAGAACCACGATGGAAGCTTAAACACAATCATATCATAATTATTATGTATAAGGAATCACTTGATTTTTCCGATGTTTTTCTACTAGCCTATATGAAACGCACCATTTTCTGCTTTGGCCTGCCAACGTGTCTGCTGCCCAGCCAGAAAATCTGCAGATAATGGAGTGCCACGTTGTCTGCTTGACGACATCCTCAGTGTTACTGCTTTTATTTCGTGAACGTGTCCACTACCCCTTATATAGCAGAGCTAGCTCCTCAGTTGGTCTCTCGAGGGTAAATGAACCCCTTGAAATATTTAGAATTGCTGGTAATCGAAACCGACGCCTACCGAACGGGGTTGAAATCTATAATATAGGCCTAACTGTTTATAAGGTGGTTCTAACGGTATTATTTCGCTTGTAGTTAGCTGCTCTATCTCTATAATTGTGCAATTTTACATTCTAAATTCTACGGTAGTTATGTTGTGTTAGATCCAGTTATTAACTTAACTCTCTTCTTCTACTGCCGTTGCCGGGCTGAGTGGCTCAGACGGTTAAGGCGCTGGCCTTCTAACCGCAACTTGGCAGGTTCGATCCTGGCTCAGTCCGGTGGTATTTGAAGGTGCTCAAATACGACAGCCCCGTGTCGGTAGATTTACTGGCACGCAAAAGAACTCCTGCGGGACTAAATTCCGGCACCTCGGCGTCTCCGAAGACCTTAAGAAGTAGTTAGTGGGACGTAAAGCAAATAACATTATTATTATTATTATTATACTGCCATTTGCATGTTGTAGCTAAATCGTAGCGTGACTCCTTAAAACTTGGCATAACATTTGGTTCATTCTATTTTCTGTTGTAACGCGGAAGTCGTGGGTTTCCGGGTATGAGTTCTTGTTCAGAATTTAATCATCTAGGTCACCTCTACAACCTATAGATGTGTGTACTAGGAATTTAGATTCGCTCTATACAGTGTGCAGTAAAACTTTGTTTCCTAAATTAAAGGAGTGTTAGAGGCTACAAATAGGAATTTTCTGAGCATGGGAACCATAGGTCTGTGGTTATGAGTTTTGGCGCAACTCGTATTCGAAGATTCGAGAAGGCTGCCAACCTCCTAAGTGCTTGAGCGCAAACGTGCATTACTGCTCTCTTTTTACATTTTAGCCCCAGACAATGGAAAGCTACAATCATACAGTACTTCAGAGCAGATATTCAAAACGTCTCCCTCCAACTTGGCGGCACAATTTTGATACCGTTGCTCTTCCTTATAGAGATATCTATCCACCGCTTCATCATTGCAATCGAGAAGATTATCACAAATTCATTGCGAATTATCAATAAAAACTACTCTAATTAACTGTCGTCCATTTTGTTTGCCTATGATGGGGTTAATGGAACTTCGTGGGCAATGGTACAATGGACTCTGTTTCCTGTCCGCAAGACATTACCGGCATATGTAACTGAAAATGTTTACAAAATAACTCTATTACAGCTGACAAGGACGAAAACATGTTTATCACAAGGGCACCCCGTCCTCTCTCTCCCCTAATCAGTCTCTATTTTATCACTAATGAGGTCCCAGAAGAAAGCCTTCGGAAAACCAGGCGCCATGCAGATAATGTACACATGCCTGCGAGAATCCTTTACCGCTGTGCAGATGTATCGGTATAATTCTTTCAATTTCTTCCTTAACGACCCACGATTGAAACGTTAAATAGGACCACCCGCAGGTTCAACTGCTGACCAATAGCAGATTGCTCTTGAACAATAGCATGCTTGCCTCGCAAATGGCAGGCTCCACGTGGACCATTGTGTGGCCTTCAAAAGCGCGTCGGGAGGAAATTGCGACAACTACACCTTCCCTTTTTGTGAAATTTAATGTCTTAATGAACAATGGGACTGTGTCAGATGAACAGAAGAAATCTAAAGTGGTTCCCGTGTTGAAAGATGGCGACAGAGAAAATATAGACAACTGCCGCCCGATCTCTGTAACATCTAGTATGTGCGAATGTATGGAGCGTCTAATTGGTAAACAAGTGCTGGATTTATTTAATTAATGAGAAAATCGTGTTGAATAACAACCAGGATGGATTCTTCCCGGGAAAATCCTGCACTACATTTTAAACAAAAGCACTGTAACTGATGAGTGGTAGTCCGACTCGTTGGTTGAATGGTCAGCGTACAGGCCTTCGGATCAGAGGGTCCCGTGTTCAATTCCCGGCCGGGTCGGGGATTTTAATCGCTTCTGATTAATTCTTCTGGCTCGGGGTCTGGGTATATGTGTTCGTCCCAACACTCTCCTCATCATATTCAGACAACATACCTCACTACCAACCACCACAGAAACACGCAATAGTGCTTACATCCCTCCGTATAAGGCTAGCGTCAGGAAGGGCATCCGGCCGTAAAACAGGGCCAAATCCACTTTTGCAACGCAGTTCGCACCCGCGACCCCACAGGTGTGGGAAAAAGCGGTAGAAGAAGAAGAAGAAGAAGAAGAAGAAGAAGAAGAAGAAGAAGAAGAAGCATTCCGTGGACCAAACTCGTTTCTACAAAGTGGACTGCGTATCTCTCGACTGGAGTAAGGCCTTTGATCAGGTACCTCATCAACTGCTACTGTTAAAACTTAGCAAGTACGGTATTCGAGGCAAGCTGCTGGCATGGTTGAGATTATTCCTGATAGGTCGAACGCAACTTGCTGTGTTCAGCGCGGTCAGGTCGGATTCAACTTTTGTCATTTCGGGTGTGATCTAAGGTAGTAAGATAGGGCCGCTTCTGCTCACGATTGGTACGCTGAATCTGCCAGGTTGTGTTTCGTCCGCCATGGCGCAGTGCGCTAATGACACTTTCGTTTACAGAGCCATTCGAAATGAGAAATATGTGGATACGTTCCAGTCAGACCATAATAATGTAGAGTAGCTCTGTGGTGCAGTGTTAATAGTCTTTAAATGTACAGAAGTGATAATATATCCGATGAACTTGATCCAAAACACCGTTGTTACATCAAATTTCACTCTGTGGTAAGAACACGATAACCTCCCCCTCAATAAAACTGCTTGGTATCCATATTTGCAGTAATTAAAAATGGAACAAACATGTGGAGGAGATAAGGTCCAAAGCATGCAGAATGTTTTGGATTTATCTGCAGCTCTTTACTGGGTGCTATATTAAAAAAGGCTATTAAAACGTCCTATTTGACACAAGTACGGCCAATATTATTGTACGGCATTTCTTCCTGGCACCCCACTACAGTAGAGAACGCGACGAAACTAGAGGGAGCTCAAAGCCGAGGAGAACGATTAATTGCCGGACATAGTCATTTAAACACAGCTAGATCACTGCTCTCCATAGCCGCTCTCTGTAAACAAATAGATATTGCTTTTCCTGTGAAAATTCCTAACAGGTTACACTCACATGGACTCTTTCAACCATTTACTGTTGAACAACAGTTCCGTCCAAACAGGTCGAGGGGTGTCCCTTTTGTCTCCATTTGCAAGAACAACAGCGTATTAAAGCGGTTTCTTCATTCGTTCCACTAAGCTGTGGATTGAACCCACACCACAAGAAAAAGAATATCTTATTTCAGAAATGTGTAAAAATGTTGAAGGAGTGTATACCGGTATTTAATGAAATAATAATAATGTTATTGGTTTTACGTTCCACTAACTAATTTCACTGTTTTCAGAGACACCGAGGTGCCTGAAATTAGTCCCGCAGGTTGCTTTTTACGTGCCGCTAAATCTACCGACACGAGGCTGACGTATTTCAGTACCTACAAATACCAGCGGACTGAACCAGGATCGAACCTGTCAAGTTAGGGTCAGAAGGCCAGCGCCTCCACCGTCTGAGCCGCTCAACCCGGCACGGTATTTAATGAAACATTCTGTACATAACGTATTTTTTCTTATCTGTGTGAATATTTCTGTACGCGTGGGAGGGTGGACGATCGTTTATGTGATTCTAAGTGTGTGTGAGCGTACAGGAGTGATTTATTTTACAATATGATTTCCGTCACACCGATACAGATAAGTCTTATGGTTACGATGGGATAAGGAAGGGCTAAGTGTGGGAAGGAAGCGACCATGGCCTTAATTAAGATACAGCATCAGCATTTTCCTCGTGTGGAAATTGGAAACCAGGAAAAGTGATCTTCCGGGCTGCCGACAATGGGACTCGAACCCACTACCTCACGAATGCAAGCTTGAGAATGAATGAGTCGGCCTAGCTGGAGTATATCGTCGTTGCCGGGACAAAACCTCCTGTGTGATAATAGTTTTGAAGATAGACTGACCCGCAATACATATATTATGAAAATGGAATGGCGTATGACTTTTAGTGTCGGGAGTGTCCGAGGACAAGTTCGGCTCACCAGTTGCAGGTCTTTTGATTTGATATGACTCCCGTAGGCGACCTGCGCGTCGTGATGAGGATGAGCTGATGCTGGAGACGACACATACAAACAGCCCCCGTGTCAGCGAAATTAACCAATTTTGGTTAAAATTCCCGACACTGCCGGGAATCGAACCCGGGACCCCTGTGACCAAAGGCCAGCACGCTAAACATTTAGCCATGGAGCCGGACGCATACATTATGAAGAGCGAGAATGCCTTGACCACCTTATCGGCCAAAGTTCTAAGCTAAAATATATCACATAGGAGGTTTTTTGCCGGCAGTGACGATATGTTGGAATACGCGTGCGTGTAATTATTAATTGTTGGTACACAACAGAACCTGTGAATACTTGTAAATACCGTGATAGCATTTATGCCAGTACTGTCCTATCTGTCCCATAATTGTAATTATTATACTATCTGTTTCTCCATGCACCATCTCTAAATTGTATTGAACTATGTATGAATAATAATAGTAATAATAATAGTAATAATAATGATTGTTGCTGGAAATGATACTTCGTGGTATGGATGAAATATCTTTACATTGTAAATAAATTGATGTGATCCACACCGGAAAAAGAATGTGATAGTATAAATAATGTTTTGTCGTGTTAAATATGACATTGATATTCGAGAGTTTCGAAATAGACGAAACCAATTGCAGTGTTTGCTATATATTTAAAAGGCAAATAATTACAAAAGTACTTGTAACAACAGGTCATGTTTGCACTTAATAGACGGGAGTAATTGAAATACCGCATGCTGCACAGCGACCGAATATACTTGTACCATGTTATAATCCATCGCGATGGTCAGCCGAACTAGAAGTTTGAGCTTCAGGGTTTCGTTTGGAGAGAAATACTTCGGTGGATGAGGTGCTAGCCTATTCAGTTTGAGCTCTCCGGTTTACTTTTTGGCCGCAAGCGTTGGCGAAGGCAAAATCCTAATGTATCATTTCAACCTCCCGAGTAACTCACGGACAAGGTAGCCATTACACTCCACGCGATCTGCTGGGTATCCACGACGAATATAGTTATTAACTTGCCAGTAGGCTGTAATGATCCGTCTTTGAATGTTAGAAGCTTAGCGTAAAATCGCGAAAAATCGTATGTATACTCCATTATGGCAAATTTCATCACATACAAATGTTAAGGTATTAGCCTCAGTTAAGAGTTGTTGGTAAATCTAGGACGTTGAACATTAGTTGAAGTTTAAAGCTTGACATTTTCGTCACCAAACGCAAACGGAAAATAATTCATGCAGTAGAGGGTTAAGCCTTGAGCAGACTCCCTGGTGTTATTCGAGAGGATTAGGCTATGTGCCGACACCGGACTCCACTCTCCCCCTACCTCATCATCATCATCATCATCATCATACGACACCTGAACGCGCATTTCACCTATGGGTGTCAAGTAGAAAAACCTGCACCAGGCGAGCCGAAGATGTCCTCGTACACCCTCCACAATAAAAGCCATACGCTAAATCAATGAACTTGTTGTACTATCCGTCTCTTATGGGTTATTGGACAACTGACAATCGTATCACCAGCTGACTCGTTACCATGACGACTGAGCAAGCATTTCCATATATATATATACACCGTACCGTATATACGGTACAAACATATATGACATTACATATCGGAAATTATTCGGGGTGTTCAAAAAGTGTGACGCAATCTTATAAAGAATGTTTTTTCTTTGTTGTTGTTGCAGGTTGAAACCTTATTTAAGTGAGGACAAATGTTTTACACATTATAGCAAAATTTATTGTGTCACTTTTTGAATAATTTCCGAGGCTCAGAATGCCTTCACAGAAAAGTATGGTAAGGATTCACCAAAGAAATCCACCATCAAGCGGCTGTACGACAAGTTTAAAGAGACAGAGAGTGTGGCAGATGCAGCCAAAAGTGGTCGACCGAAAATGCTAACAACAGAAAAGCGATAGGCGTGTATGCTGCATATTCCGTGAGTCCCACGACGCCTGTGCGACGCCTATCTAGCCAGTCTGTTCTCTCCGTTAGTAGTGTCCACAGGTCATTGCGCAAGTGTTTAAAGATGCATCAGTACCCAATTTGTGCTTTTCACGAGCTGATACCTGAAGGCCCGTGGTTCATGCCATCTGTAACATCAGATGGGGAAGGCCTCGATGATTGGGTTTGGCTTGACGAAGAATGGTTCCACCTTGACGAATGCACAGAATTCACGTACTTTGGCTACTGGAAATCCTCACCAGCGGCACGAATCACCCCTGCACATACAAACATTTGGGGGTTTGGTGTACAATGTCACGTAGGCAAATCTCCATCATATTCTTTCATCGCACAGTGAACAGTGAGCGCTAGATACAGATGATGTAACAATTTGTAAAACTATACCTGAAGACCAGCTGCAGAACACGTGGTTTCAGCAGGACAATGCTACGTCTCATACAACCAACAACACCATGGCTTTCTTGGATCAGTGTTTTCATGCACAAGTGATTTCGAAGGGGGTGTGCTCCCCACGGTGTTCTGATTTATCCCCACTATTCAAGTAGTATACAGCCTAGTGGACAAGCTGGGTATTCCTGAACTTAAATGTCAAGTTTCGAGAAATTCTGTTGAACGAAAGAACGAACGAACATTGAACTGAAATTACTTTCGACTTGTGTATGCCTAATACGAGATATAAAAGAAGTGCCTGGCAAACATCTGAAGAATGCAGACAACACGATGGTGTAGGGGTAGTGTTTCTCTCTCCTACTCATAGGATCCTGTTTCGATTATCAGTCAGTCTATGTACTTTCGTCGGGCTCGCGGTCTAAGGGTAGCATGCCTGCCTCTCACTCAAGAGGCCCCAGTTAGATTACCCGACGAGGCCAGGAATTTGTACCTGGATCTGACAAGGGAACATTGGCAATGGTTAAGTCGCCGATCGCGATGAAACTTGGGAAACACATTGAGGTACACGTAAAAAACATGTCAGCATCAATTTTGAATGCCGACATTCATTAGGGCGTTAACTAAGGGGCATAAAATTTGCAACATTTCAAGTTCCGCTGAACAGCGATGAATACCTGCTGCCCAATGCTTAGCCGGCACACTGTCTGCCTTGTGCCACACCTCTGCACCTCCTCCCCTCCGCCCTTCCGTCCCTCCTTCTGGTTCACCTACGCACGTTTCCATTCTCCCCGCGCCTGCTCGTCTGTTTAGCTGTCGAAGAGAACCGGTGCTACACTTTGCGTAATCAATCAGCCTTCCTCATAGCTCTCCTTTATAATTTCCACATGTATTAGTCAGTTTACATTTTCTGAAATGTTTATGAAAACGTTTGCAACGATTCCTTAAGCTCAATGTCGTTGAGCATGTCAAAAATTATTTTTCATCTTCAATCAAATCACGGAAGTCACAGTGAAGAAGGTCCGCTGAACTTTCGGGAGCTGCAGCTTTATGACGCGATTGAGTGTGAGTGTTAAGCAGTCAACTGTTTTCAAATAGGTTTTGACGCTCACGGGGTGATGTCACACTGCGTGACATAGGCCGTAATAACGTAGATTGAAGCGTGGTCTTTTGCGCTGCATGTGAGATTTTAGGTTTTAGATTTCAGCACTGGACCGTCTGATATGTTGATACCGATAACTCTCTTCTTTTTTAAACAAAAATTTGTGTTCTCCGTTGTTTCTGTCAATAAATATACATATACCAACATGTATTTCAATTATTTCTATTTTGTTTTTCAGAGATTATAAGTTACTGTCTTGAAGGAGACAGTTTCTATATGGAGGACGTTACAAGTTTGACGTACAGGTCTGATCAGTCGGAGGAACACGAAAAGGATATTGAATATAGCGAGCCAGAAGCGGGAAAAAGCGAAGACAGTGCCAATTCGACGGACACTGCAGACTTACAGTATAAAACAAGAGCAGTCAACTACTGGAGGATTGGAAAACCTAAAAATCTGAAGTTTGCTACTGTGCAAAATAAATTCCGTCGTTTGCATAGTGAGGCGTAGCTCTCCGCCTGGAAAAAAGTAGTGGATGAAGGAGGCTCTCTCCGAGACAAATTTGATCTTATTGCGATGGATTGCAAGGAAAATTTTTACGCGGAGTACCGTACGTCCACCATCCATGACGTCACAATCAAACAGTGGGCAATGCAAAGCGCCCGCTCTCAAGGGGTCCATGACTTTAAAGCTTCCTCAGGTTGGTTGTATGACTTCAAAAACAAATTTGAAATCACATCCCGAAAAATTATTGAAGTGACAACAACGAAGAATCGTGATAGGGAAACTGACGTTATGGCAGAAAACGAAATGTTTGTGGAAAACGTAAGAGAAAAAATACAGTTACACAGCCCATCACATGTTTTAACAGAGACCATAGAGGCTTTAATTTGGAAATGTACACTGGCACAACGTTAGCGCGCCGAGGAGAAAAGTCGAATATCACGGTGGTTCAATCAATTCCCTCTACTACGCAGATACACGATTATGCCTACCGTGTTAGCAGAAGGTGAGCTATTCTCCCTGTTGCTAATAGTTTTAAAGGAAAGAAATTGTGTTTTTGGTTCCCTTGTTAATAAAATAATATTTTCACACGAAACTATCAATGTCGTTGTGCACCACGTCTGGAAAGATGGGCAAAGCAGAAGTTCAGAGCTGGTATAATGACATCTTGAAATCAAATTTACCCGATGGACAAAACATTGTATTGTTAGATTCTTTCTCTGGCCACAATGCGCTTGTTCATGGCCCGGAAGTAGAAGTTATGATGATTCCAGCCGGCGCTACAGCAGTTTGTCAGTCATTTGACGTGTATGGGTTTCGGATTTGGAAAACATATACAAGACGAATGTATTCCGGGCTGCGACTTACGAATACCGGTATCGTGCTGCATCACCGTAAAACCTTCATAAAGTTGCAATCACTGTTACATTTCCAGCTGACCCCCCCATGGCACTACAGCCCTTGAAGGGTCTTGGCCTACCAAGTGTCTGATGCTCAGCCCGAAGGCCTGCAGATTATGAGGTGTCGTGTGGTCAGCACGACGAATCCTGTCGGCCGTTATTCTTGGCTTTCTATACCGGGGCCGCTATCTCAGCGTCAGATAGCACCTCAATTGTAATTACGCAGGCTGAGTGGAGCTCGAGCCAGCCCTCAGGTCCAGGTATAAATCCCTGACCTGGCCGGGAATCGAATCCGGGGCCTCCGGGTAAGAGGCGGCACGCTAACCCTACATCACGGGGCCAGCTGACATCTCCTCGATTCAAAAACATGTGGAAGTACTCGTGGTACCGCAGTGGATACCTTGATGATCATCCTGGACAAATTGAACACCCGAGGAACACCACTATTGTAAAGTATACGTCCCGTGATAGAAGTATGGCGCCTGTTGTTAATTGTGTTTCAGTTTTCTTTTCACTATTTTTTAATGTTTCGAACAGACCAAAGATTGTTTTTGTTTACTATCAGTTATTGACGGTGAGTTTGCCCGATGTAATGTATACGGAGTCATTTATTGTGTTGCCTTGTAATTGTTTGTTGTTGTACCAGTTCGTACAATAGCCATTTAAATGTTTGCGTATGCAACTGCTATTGTACCCAGAAGACTGTAGTGTGATCCTTTAATGTCGGTACTTGCTGAATCAGCTATAACACAAAAGTACCGGTGAAGTAAGGCTACAGGTCTGCCTGTGATTACTGTATATCTACTGCATATATATAAATGCACATTTTTTTATTTTTCAAGAATTTTCTTATTCCGTCAAACTTCACTACATTCCATGTCATACTCATATCAAAGTTGCCTATGCATTAAATTTATTTATATTCGACAACCATTGTTGCAATTGAAATGTACTGTGTCTGTCACTGCAAAACATAAATCGTTCAGTACAAGCACAAATAAAAATATTCTACCTATATTCCTTATACCAGAGTACGCAGTAAGGAAAATACCAGTATGTGATGATCTTCAAAAGGCAGAAGTTTTCAGTCAGCAGTATGTAAAGATTGTTGGTTACAAGGATGATGTCGAGATAGAGGAGGAGACTAAGGCCAAAGAAGTAATAAAATTTACGTATGATAACAATGACATTTACAATAAGATATAAAAGTTGAAAACTAGAAAAGCGGCTGGAATTGATCAGATTTCTGGGGATATACTAAAGACAATGGGTTGGGATATAGTACCATATCTGAAGTATTTGATTATTGTTTGGTCGGAGGAGCTATACCAGATGAATGGAGAGTTGCTATAGTAGCCCCGGTGTATAAAGGAAAGGGTGATAGGCATAAAGCTGAAAATTACAGGCCAGTAAGTTTGACATGCATTGTATGTAAGCTTTGGGAAGGCATTCTTTCTGATTATATTAGATATGTTTGTGAAATTAATAACTGGTTCGATAGAAGGCAATTCGGTTTTAGGAAGGGTTATTCCACTGAAGCTCAACTTGTAGGATTCCAGCAAGATATAGCAGATATCTTGGATTCTGGAGGTCAAATGGACTGTATCGCGATTGACCTGTCTAAAGCATTTGATAGGGTGGATCATGGGAGACTACTGGCAAAAATGAGTGCAATTGGACTAGACAAAAGAGTGACTGAATGGGTTGCTATATTTCTAGAAAAGAGATCTCAGAGAATTGGAGTAGGCAAAGCTTTATCTGACCCTGTAATAATTAAGAGGGGAATTCCTCAAGGCAGTATTATTGGACCTTTATGTTTTCTTATATATATAAATGATATGAGTAAAGGAGTGGAATCGGAGGTAAGGCTTTTTGCGGATGATGTTATTCTCTATAGAGTGATAAATAAGTTACAAGATTGTGAGCAACTGCAACGTGACCTCGAAAATATTGTGAGATGGACAGCAGGCAATGGTATGTTGATAAACGGGGTTAAAAGTCAGGTTGTGAGTTTCACAAATAGGAAAAGTCCTCTCAGTTTTAATTACTGCGTTGATGGGGTGAAAGTTCCTTTTGGGGATCACTGTAAGTATCTAGGTGTTAATATAAGGAAAGATCTTCATTGGGGTAATCACATAAATGAGGTTGTAAATAAAGGGTACAGATCTCTGCACATGGTTATGAGGGCGTTTAAGGTTTGTAGTAAGGATGTAAAGGAGAGTGCATATAAGTCTCTGGTAAGACCCCAACTAGAGTATGGTTCCAGTGTATGGGACCCTCACCATGATTACCTGATTCAAGAACTGGAAAAAATCCAAAGAAAAGCAGCTCGATTTGTTCTGGGTGATTTCCGACAAAAGAGTAGAGTTACAAAAATGTTGCAATGTTTGGGTTGGGAAGAATTGAGAGAAAGAAGAAGAGCTGTTCGACTAAGTGGTATGTTCCGAGCTGTCAGCGGAGAGATGGCGTGGAATGACATTAGTAGACGAATAAGTTTGAATGGCGTTTATAAAAGTAGGAAAGATCACAATATGAAGATAAAGTTGGAATTCAAGAGGACAAACTGGGGCAAATATTCATTTATAGGAAGGGGAGTTAGGGATTGGAATAACTTACCAAGGGAGATGTTCAATAAATTTCCAATTTCTTTGAAATCATTTCGGAAAAGGCTAGGAAAGCAACAGATAGGGAATCTGCCACCTGGGCGGCTGCCCTAAATGCAGATCAGTATTGATTGATATGTATGTCCACTTTAAAGGACACTACCGACAGCTTTAAGGCGTTTTAGAAGTAAATAATAATTTAAGCGTAGGTCGGACGCGGTACCCCATCCCACGTCTGAATACGCCAGATGGTGCTTAACTCGGGGTTGTACCCGCGAATGTGACAACTCACCGGAATTAGCAGGAATGAAAATATAAAATTTGAATAAAATATAGGTATATTAGTTTAGGTTATTTATTATCATCATGTGTGAAACAGAACGTTATTTAAAGAATTTCAATAATTATAGTACGAAAAGAAGCACAGTATAGCGCCGGTCCCGTTCAACAGCTAAATAGCCGGCAAGCGCGGGGAGAAGGGAAACGTGCAGCGGCGGACCAGATGGATTGGGGGAGAGGAGGAGGTGCAGAGGTGTGTCTCCAGGCAGTCAGTGTGTCGGCTTGGCATTGGCCAGCAGGTATTCATCGCTGATCGCGCGGAACTTGAAATGTCGCAACTTTTAGGCCCCTTAGTTAACGCCCTAATGAATGTCGGCACCCAAAATTGATGCTGACACCTTTTTTACGTGTACCTCAATGGGTTTTCGAAGTTTCATCGCGATCGGCGACTTAACAATTGCAGATGTTCCCTTTTGAGAGCTAGGAGGTCAACTCAGACTACGTGATTACACCTGAGGAGCTGTCTGCCGGTGAGATAGTGGCCCCAGTCTTGAAAGCCAAGGATAATGGCCGAGAGGGTTCATCGCCTGACCACATGTCATCTCGTAATCTGCAAGCCTTCGGGCTGAGCAACGGTTGGTTGGTAGGCCAAGGCCGTTATGTCTATTGCGCCATGGGGTTTGTTTGTATGTGTTTGTTTCTTCTATGTACTTTCAGAGTAGGATCTGAGCCTATCTGTGAAAATTAAGGTTGAATACATTACCTTCCGGGTCTGCATGGCGTGGTCCATTTGGGTCTATGCTTCCCAGCGTTTTGCCAGAAATGCGCCCGATATCTTCAGAGGATCAGTTCTCACTAAAGGTCGGAATTGGGCTAAAACTGCGGCTGCTTTGTTTTCTGCACTGTCTAGCGTTTGCTGTGCTAAAAGAGGTTGGCACTGGTTGATTGTATTGTACATTTCCCTACATTTTCACCTGCTCCTGTGTACACTCAGCTTCTATACTTTAGCTGTTTTTGAGCACGGGCATCCAGGATGTCTTCATTCGTTCGGTTTCTTCTTTCTCATTGACATTATTGGTACTGTATGTTTGAATATTTACATATACAGGCTGTTTGGGAGGTAAGTACAATTGACATTACTGAAGTTAGGGATGAATGTCCGCAGTTTGTGAAATCCGCTTTTTTGTTGTAAAATCTAGTGAATAGTTTGTCCGAGGGAGTAGCTTAAATTACAGTGCAATGTTTATGAGGTAGATATTAGCTTCGTTTGTCCCTCAGCTTATACCATCAGCCGCATCATGCTTTACACAGTATGAAAACAATGAAAATCCACAGCCTGTTTCCGGACATTTGACTTTGTTAGGAATGGAATGAATGAAGCCCCCATCTGGTGGGAGGAAAGGAATTGTGCCGGCTGCCAAAGCCTGTCGCACTCCTCTAGGGCAATGATTAATGACGGACGCATGAAATGAAATGATATTGGAGAGTGTTGCTGGAATGAAAGACGACAGGGAAAACCAGAGTACCCGGAGAAAAATCAGTCCCGCCTCCGCTTTGTCCAGCACAAATCTCACATGGAGTAACCGGGATTTGAAGCACGGAACTCAGCGGTGAGCAGCCGGCGCGCTGCCGCCTGAGCCACGGAGGCTTCTCTGTTTACACAGTCTATAGATGTTTAATGTGTAAGAAGCAATTCTTCACAGCTCTTCACTGAAGCTTCAGGTAGTATGCATGCGTAAATTGTGCGAAAACGTTCTATGTACAAGAAGCGAACGTTTTCACACTGGAAATTATTGAAACGTATGTCAGAAAAGCTCCACGTCTTTCATGATGAAATACTAGCTGAGCTAAATACATCGAATTCTCAGCTTCATTTAAAAAATAGGGCATTTTGACGTATGTTTTCAGAGCCCTACATAAAACCAGCCGAAAAATATTGTACTTATCTCCCAAATACATCGGTATAGGGTGAATGAACACACACCGACTAAGCTTAGTATGTGTTGAGCGGCAAAATGACCATATTTCTAGCATTGTCCAGTATGTGAAAATGCATGGTTTGGGTGCTGTATGGCGTCAAAATTTGACGAAACCTCGGATATGGTGGCAGGCGTGCGTTCCAGATTTAGTAAAGAAACCTCCACCAACTCAACAAGGGCAATCAGGTCGCGCACAAAATTATGAAAGGGGTTCGAATTGTCGACAACCTGTTTGATTACAGAGGCAATTTTATTTCGAGTAATATTAAGGGGGGGGGGGCGTGTACAAGACTCCTGTTTCATCAAAGGAAGACCTTATAACAAGAATCCACACAGTGACAGAGCTCACACACACACGTCTTGACCATGAGCTCCAGTCACTTCACAGTCGATATAGCCTCTGTAATCAAGTTGCAGGTCATCAGATCTAATCTCTTTTTTGTGATTTAATGCACGATATAATGATTTTGTTGGGTTGGGTGGAGGTTTCTTGACAAAGTGCTGACTGCACACCAATCACCATATCCGATGTGATGTCGGAATTCAACACTCCGCAGCACCCAAACCATGTATTTACAGACATAAGTTCCCACTTGAAATATGATCAATTTAACGTCCCCTACAACATACTTGTGTTTTTTGAATCATCCTATACGTATGTATAATGGGAGCGCACAGCTTCAGTCCAATCCTGACCGTCGGAGAGCGTGGAATCCTTAAACATGCGGGGCGCAGTTCTCTGTAAAACGTTGGGAGCTACAAACACAATTGGACCATGGCCTACAAGAGCAGAAAATAATATTTTCTATATGCACCGAGACGCTGGCCGTGAAACCCTTAGCTGTTCCATCCGTTGGCGAAATCCTATATGTTATTTTTCGTTGTTAAACCACTAGCAAAGAAAAATAAGTCTGAAGTATATATGACGGCTATTGAGCTGCTCTGATTGAACATTGAATGCTGGTACCAATTCGAATGGAACTGTTTATAGCTGGACTATTGGATCGTTTGACTGGCTTCACCCTCATATACTGAGTCATAATAGAAAAATAAACGTTGAATGAAACAGGGTCAGCGCGCTTCTACATTGGCAAAGTCATTTGTAGAAAATTAATTATAGGACTGTAGAAAAAATAGGATATTATGAAACGGTATCAATTTAGAAAGGATCGTCAAGCAGCGTCCGCATTAAGCACGACAAATCTTCCATTTTTTGTCAGGGGTTGAACGTCGCACTAACATGTCGAAGGTTTTCGGCGATGGAAGGATGGGAAAGGGCTAGGATTGAAACCGTAGCAGACATGACCTTAATGAAGGTACAGCCCCAGCATTTGCCTGGTGTTACGGAAAAATTAAATTAGGTTAGTGTGTGAACTGCCTTTCTAAGACTTGGGACACGCAGTACAATCGAAGTGAATATCTCTATATCGCGTGCTTGGTAAAAATAATGGAATTCCTTTCAATATTCCCAAGCAATGTTTAGGATTATAGAGTACTTCTCTCTTGTATTGAATGTCAGACGACCGAGATCGATAGCTGCAGTCGCGTAAGTGCGACCAGTATCCAGTAATCGGGAGATAGTTGGTTCGAGCCCCACTGTCGGCAGCCATGAAGATGGTTTGCGTGGTTTCCAATTTTCACAACAGGCTGTGCCTTAATTAAGGCCACGGCTGCTTCTTTCCACTTCCTAGGCCTTTCCTATCCCATTGTCGCCATAAGACATATCTGTGTCGGTGCGACGTAAAGCAAATAACAAAAAAAAAAAAAAGTCAGACGATCTACTTTATTTGAAGACTGTCCGGAGCAGTATGCCGTGAAAATCTCAAGTGAAAATGTTTCGATATGAAAGATTCGCTTTCAAAATATGCGTCTTTTCAAATACTTCCTTGTTAACCGAGCTGAATGGCTAAGAGGGTAGAGTGCGGACTTTCTGAATCCAAGTTACTTGGTTCTATCCCGATCTAAAACTGTTTATTATTATTATTATTATTATTATTATTATTATTATTATTATTATTATTATTATTACTAACGGGGCATCCGTGGCTCAGGCGGCAGCGCGCCGGCCTCTCACCGCTGGATACCGTAGTTCAGATCCCGGTCATTCAATGTAACATTTGGACAAAGCGGAGGCAGGACAGGTTTTTCTCCGGGTACTCCGGTTTTCCCTGTCATCTTTCATTCCAGAAACACTCTCCATTAACATTTCATTTCATTTGTCAGTCATTAATCATTGCCGCAGATGAGTGCGACAGGCTTCGGCAGCCGGCAGATTTCCTATCCACGCCGCTAGATGGGGGCTTCATTCATCCCATTCCTGACCCGGTCGAAAGACTGGAAACAGGCTGTGGATTTTCATTTTCATTATTACTACCATCTACTAAAAGCGGGGTGTATCAGTTTGTAAAATACTGAATGTATCTGTATAGATGTGCTGTATTTGGGAACGTTCTGCCTTGTTATATGCCAGATTAATGTAATTAAATTACACTTGCAGGTGCCCAACGACGCCAGCCTCATGCCGGTAGATGTAACGTCAAGTAAAAGGACTCCTGTGGAAAAAAATCCTGTACCGCAGCGTCTCCCAAACCGTTACAATAGTGTGATGTAAAATAATATTATCATAACGATTTAGCTATAATAAATAATAATCGTATGGCTTCGGCTACTTGTGCAGGCATTTTAATTTCACACTATTTAGGCTGCCCGCTTGCAAATTTTGTCGTTCCATTTTCATCTACCAGATGGCAGAGAAACCGGAACACACTCGGGCTATCTATGACTGAGTTTTTATTGATTTTGTCGCATTAATACCAGATGTGTCCGCCTCTGTGGTGTAGTGGTTAGCGTGATTAGCTGCCACCCCCGGAGGTGGGGGTTCGATTCCCGGCTCTGCCACGAAATTTGAAAAGTGGTACGAGGGCTGGAACGGGGTCCACTCAGCCTCGGGAGGTCAACTGAGTAGAGGTGGGTTCGATTCCCACCTCAGCCATCCTGGAAGTGGTTTTCCGTGGTTTCCCACTTCTCCTCCAGGCGAATGCCGGGATGGTACCTCACTTAAGGCCACGGCCGCTTCCTTCCCTCTTCCTTACCTATCCCTTCCAATCTTCCCATCCCCCCGCAAGGCCCCTGCTCAGCATAGCAGGTGAGGCCGCCTGGGCGAGGTACTGGTCATTCTCCCCAGTTGTATCCAGCGACCCAAAGTCTGAAGCTCCAGGACACTGTCCTTGAGGCGGTAGAGGTGGGATCCCTCGCTGAGTCCGAGGGAAAAGCCAACCCTGGAGGGAAAACAGATTAAGATAGGTAGAATACCAGATGTTTTTGCAGAGATCTTTCACACTTGGACATCGAACAGCATGGAATGCTGAACTGACTTTTTCACACTGCATAAATTGTACTGCCTCTGCCAGGGAGGAACCCACGATGTCCGTATCCGGAGGACTGTTCATGTTATCGCTATGACCTGTACCCTCTATCAGTCATTTGAAATGAGGATTTATTTCGAAGTCACCTATATGAATCAGACGGATGGATGCTGGGCTTTCGTTATTGCGACTAGGGTTCAAATCTCTGTGACTCCTACGAGTGGCTGTAGGTTTTACAAGTTGAGTGGATAGAGGGTGGACGCCATTGTGCCAGTCTCGCAACAAGAGTCTGAAAATTCTGAGTATTGTGACACGACATATTTCTTCAAGGAAATCTCATTTCGGTGATGACTGCTGAGGCAAAGAGAAGACAAGCATGGAACTTCATCTACAGTTTAGAAGGAAAATCATACCTAAATGTTGTATATTCCATTTTAGTACAGTAGTAGAAGAAAATGAAAATCCTCAGCCTGTTTCCAGTCATTGGACCGGGTCAGGAATGGAATGAATAAAGCCCCATCGAGCGGCGAGGATAGGAACTGGGCCGGCTGCCCAAGCCTGTCGCACTAGTGATAGAATAGGTGACACTAAAAACATACATTTAAAAGTACGAAAGCGTACTATTCGTTACAAAATCAAACTTCAAGAAGGTAAGATATTTCCTTTATAACGAGGGAATCCTTAGATCGAATATATCCTCCCTGCATGCCATGAGGTGAGGAACTCCAACTGATCTAACGAGAGCCCCAGTGGTACGCCGGGGAAGCTGTAAAGACACAGTGAATACTGTGCTTTTGCTAAATGCAATATGAGAGGGGAAATGCAACGCACCTTTATCAGTTCCGAATGATTCGGTTTTTAGCAGAAGGATTATCGAACCAGTTGCAGGATTTTTACGAGCTAATGCCAACTTATGATTTGTTTGTCAAACCATTTTCTGTATCAGTTGAAAATATTTTACAATCATTTTTTAAATGGAGATGATTGAACTATGCCGTAAGTTTGAAAGAAAGTTATTGCATGCTTCATCAACAAATCCATTCTAAATTGCATAATTCCGCAGCTACGGCGCTTTCTGTATTGGGATCGACGTGCAACTGTGAAAAAAGGACCCGGCTAAGTGGCTCATATGATAGGCACTGACCTTTTGACTCCAAATTGATAGTTTCAGTCCAAACTCATTCTGGTGGTATTTAGAGGTTCTGAATTACTCTAGCCTTATGTTGTTAGATTAACTATAACGAAAAGAACTCCTGCTGGGCAAAACTCCGGCATTTTGGCATGTCTGAAAACCGTATAAGTAGTCTACTCAATCTACCATTATTATTATTGTACCGGGCGGTACACCTCCACGCCGCTAGTTTAAAAATGTGCGCCACTTGAAACTCCTCTGCTGGAGGAAGTCTGAACTTTATCTACGGTATTAATTTTCTACTTTATCAGAAGATGTCACTACCTGGAAATTTTGGAGTTTTTGAACTGTGTCATTTTCGACGTATTTTGTTTTGCTTGTAGTAAGAAGTGTGAACTTTCTCTTCTAGAGGACACTACTGAAAAACTACAATGGTGCACCCTAGTGCGACGTGAAAGAACTATTTTTTTGGAGAAATTTTTATTTCAAAAGTTTGTTTCTTGTTAAATTTCTTTCTGTTATTGTTTAAGTTGGCTGTATACCCCTCTCTTTCCCCTTGTTTTGTATTTAGCCAATCCCGAATTTCTTTTATTAATTTCTGACCAATCGGATGTATCTTCCCCCAACTTGAATATGTTGCTGTATCCTACCCAATAAAGAGTTTGTGGGAGGGTGTTCTCATTCCCCTAACGCCTCGAACTTTCCGCGAGAGTATATAAACTGCTGATTTTAGGGTCTCCGGGCCACTTCTGTTCCATCTTTTCGTGTGTAAAGTACATAGCAGGGGGCGGGAAGCGCCTCTTTCTTCGGCGGCAGTCAACAACCAGGTAATGGCCGATTAATTACTTCTTTTCTTGCTTGCTCAGCAGTTTAACTCTCGGGGCGGGTCCGAAGTTTTTCCATTATGTAACCTTCCTTAAATGTAAAGGAACTTGTATCTATTCTATCTTTTAAACTACATATTGGGATAGAGAGTGCTTAACTCTCTCGAGCTCCCACTCATATTGTTTTGAGGTGAACTTGTTTTCTCAACCTATTCATCCTTAACATTATGTAAATTTGTCAATTTCTAAAGTCACCTCTTTAGTATGGGATTAGCCCTTGCATCAGTGGCCTAGAGCCAAATTTGGTTTTGAAACAAATACATTAGGAGTGCAAATCGCCTCCTCTCAAATTGTTGATTTAGAGGTCATATAATTAACCTTCTTGTCATTTAACAGACCTCAGTAGGTTGGGTATTTTACCCCTGTGTATATGTCCTGAGAGGACAGCTTGAAAGTAGAATTAGGTGTGGCCTTTGACAGGCCTGAATTTTGAGAGCAAGTTGCTCTTTTCCCGAAAATTTTGTTTTCTGCGCGCCTCAAGGAGGCCTTACTGTGTATTTTGGAGCAAGTGCTCCTAGGTATGAATGGGGTTCTCCCCTCTCTGTTGACACTTGTGTTTGGGGTAAAACTGAGCTGATTGCTCAAGGATTGTGATCGCGGGGCTCGAAGCCCAAATCCTGTAAATACTGTAATTGTACTTTTGTTGCCTGGCTACTCTGTACCTGCCATATTTGTTATTTCTTGATTTTGAAAAGAAAATATAACCTTGTTAAATTTTAAATTCACGTTAATTTCGTAGCCTGAGACCTATTCACCACCCCGCACCTTCTTTCACCTCTAACTACCACGGAAAACTCCGTAACAATTATTAAAACATTTTTTATAATATCACTGTTGTTTCTGGGGTCACTGGAGCTACACAGGCTTATTTCGGCTTGGCCGAGGGTTTAAGGCCGGATTCTCTTCCTGACACCACGTGATATTTATATGAACATATCAACCGACCGAGATTCGAACCTGTCCCCCGAGTGGAAAGCTAGGAGCTAAGCCATTGAGCTAATCACGCTCCCGTGCCGGACGATATTATTATTATTATTATTATTATTATTATTATTATTATTATTATTATTATTATTATTATTATTATTATTATTATCATCATTATTATTGCTGTTGTTATGGAACATTCCTTTTGATCTGAAATATTACAAAGTCAAGGTTACGTGGTCACTCAGTGACAAGTCTGCTTCATTATCTAAGGCTGTTCCAGTCAAAGACACCCCTGCCTGTCAAGTAGCCAGTAGAGTTCCCGTTATCTTGTTCAAACACAAATAATTCTAACAAAGGTTCTTTATTCCAAGTACGTATACGTAAGGGTTTATTTTTTATTCCAGTTAATTTGTATCACCATATGGGCTAAATCGTAAAAGATCGCTGGGTGGCTTCCTATGCCCCTCCCGCCTCCCCCACTAAAATGACATCCTACGTGAGCTGTGGTTGTGGAGGTTCGGGGATGGGGGCGTTGTCGTGCCTGTCAAGGTTGAGCTCTACGGTCGAGGCGCGCACAATTTGGACAGCTCTCTTCTAGACTACGCATTATGCGTGCGAGCCAACGGTTACGAATAAATAGATCAACGAGGTAAAAAAAAAAATGAAACCTACCATATTGCACCAAGTGCTAGAGATGCTCCCCATTGGCCTACAGATAACTGACCAAAAATTTATCATGTACAGATAAAATATAAAGAAGACGACGACGATGATGATGCTGATGATGATGAATTTTATAAGGGGGTGAAACATAGAGGTCATCGTGCCAAGGAGGAAAGAACTTACACCGAAGGTTTACTTATAGAAGATAGAATGAAATTGGCACCTATTACCATTTTCGGCTGTTTATGATTTCCCCGTGTTCATGTTCTGAATTAATTTCTAAGGTAGCTCAGACGATGGAGTGCTGGCCTTCTGAACCCAAATTGGTAGATTCGATCCCTCGACATGTTCTAAAGCACACGTGATTTTGAAGTAATAATCTTAGCATTCTTATTACACTGACTTGCTTGACCAGGTGAATTGGCCGTGCGGTTAGGGCTGCGCAGCTGTGAGCTTGCATCCGGGAGATAGTGGGTTCGAATCCTACTGTCGGTAGCCTTGAAGATGGTATTGCGTGGTTTCCCATTTTCACACCAGGCAAATGCTGGAGCTGTACCTTAATTAAGGCCACGTCAGCTCCCTTCCCACTTCTAGGCCTTTGCTATTCCGTATGGCCTATCTGTGTCGGTGCGACGTAAAGCGAAAACAAAAACAAAACAACAACATTGACTTGCTAAAAGTCATGGAATAGTAGTATTCAAAGGTAACAGTCAATGGCGCCACCGTATCGTAACGTCTAGGAAGTGCTCAGACCTGTATCCGGTATGATCTGACATCTCGGGAGTGGGTGCAAACACCGTCTGTGTTGGTCGTGACAAGGTGACGTGAATTATCGTCTTTCGAGCGAGGCGTGGTAGTAGGGACCAGATGGATAGAAAATACCATTGCAGAATTTGTGCAGAATTTTAACATTCCTCGATCGCCGGTGTCACTTGTGTATCGGGAATGCCTCATGGAAGGCATTACCACCCTCAGCGAACAGCACAGTGGCCGACCACGAACGCTTAATGATCGCGATTAGCGGCGTCTGGCTAGAATTGTCCGTGGTAACAGACAAGTCACATCGGCTCATATCATATCCATATTCAATGCAGGAAGTACCAGACGCATATCCAGCACGTCAATGCAGTGTTATTTAACGTCAGTGGCATATGGGAGCAGAAGACCTACCAGAGTGCCCTTGTTAACACCACGACATCCGGCACAGCATCTCACCAAGGCGCGTGACATTGCTAATTGGACCCTGGAGGACTGGTGACGTATAGCTTGGTCTGATGAGTCACGTTTTCAGTACTTTTTGAGCTGAAGGTAGGATTCGGATACGGCTCAAACCCCGTGAAGCCGTGGACCCTTGCTGTGAAAAAGGCACTGTATAGGTTGGTGGACTGAGCGAGTTGGTCGTGAGGTTGGGTTTGCATAGCTGTGAGCTTGCATCTGGGAGATGGTGTGTTCGAATCCCACCGTCGGTAGCCCTGAAGGTTGTTTCCCGTAGTTTGCTCACTTTCACATCAGGCTGTACCTTAATTCCTTGCTCCGCTGAAAACCTCCAATGTACTAGTGCGATGTTAAACCACTAGAAATATCAAACACACAAACCAACTGGTTGGTTGTAGCTCAACAATGGTGTGGAGTGTGTTCGCTAGCACGGGCTGGATCCGCTGATCCACCAGAACAGGTCGCTGACGAGTGATTGCTACGTTGAACTGCTCGGTGACCACTTGTAGCCCTTAATGGACTTCATGAACCCCCACGACGATAATACAATCCAGCAGGATAATGCACCGTGCGATCAGGCCCGAGTTGTCCAGAATTGGTTCGAGAGGCGTTCTGAAGAGCTTCAGCGATTGCTGTACCCACCTCATTCACCTGATATGAAACATGTCGAGCATTTATGGGAAGTGGTGATGAGGTCCGTTCATACTCAGGACACTGCACCTACAAATAGCTGGAAGCTAAAAACAGCATGAGTCAGAATCTCTCCACAGGTGAATTTTTCCACTTGTGGAAATGATGTCACGACGAGCTGCTGAACTTGACCGAGCTAGAGGAGGGCCTGCACGATACTAGACCTCTATCCCGTAACTTTTGGCATGTCATGAAATTTATGCTGGATAAACAGAGCAGGATTTGATTTATCAGGATTTAAGGTTTCCACTGTCAGTTTCATTTCAGAAACACGCCATAATCGGTACTTGTCAGCAGTGGCACATTATGTTTTCTTGCGGCTCAACAGTATTAGGACATCCAATGTCATCATATCCGCCTCTTCCATGATCCCCCTTTCTCTTATCTATGTGGGATCGTTATTTCACATTTCCCTTCTCATTCCGATGGTCATCTTCATTACTTCCGGATCAGCACTGGTTGAAGACTACGCGGTTCTCCGCTTTATAAAGAACAATTACAGCCACAACGACCGCAATCACCAGTTAGCTAGTTACCATGACGACTGAAGAATATTTCCATGTCAGTAATGCTTGTTGACGTTGACGGACTTGGCATTAAGAAATCTAAATTCGTGAATATCTCAGTTACCATTGGCTTTGCGGCAAAAATGAATGAGACATAAATGGTTGGAAATCGTTGCTTCTTTAACTTTTATTATTTACAGATTTTAGATAGAACTAATGTTAACGGAGAAATTTGACATTTCCCGATTTTATCCCCTTAATATTGCTAGCCACTGCCTACTAATCAAACAATGCATAGCCTAGTTTACACCCCGACTATCCCTGAATGCAAATGCCGAGTTTCGAGAAATTGTTCAGCCAATTTTCCATGTTGTCCTGACAGACAGACACAAAATGAATTGAATGTGTGTCCTTGTCCAACTTGAATTGATATTCCTTTGCAATTTAAAATTATCCCAACGGGATCCTTTCCTACTTTCGTGTTTGCCATGTGTTCCTAACGTTTTACCATGTGTATTCATCTTTATCTTATTTTTCTTCCGCTTCTTTTATTTATCCGAATTTCTTCTTATCCTACGCTTTTCGCGTCGAGAGTGAGGATCTGCCAAGAAGGCTCCTTGATGTCCGCCCTCCTCATGAAGCTGGGAAGCACAAACGAGCTCGTCGGGTGGCTGAGAAGATGTAGATCAGAGGAGCTCACGCTGGGCTTTTCCTGCCGTTGGCACACAGCGTGTAAGTGTAAGTGGGCGGGTGAACGATCAGTGTGTGCGCTTTGGTGACAGCAAAGTTGTTGTTACGTCACAGGCCGTGAAGGTCAATGGGCGGTGAACGTTCACATGAGTATTCTTCTTGCTATTTGCTTTACGTCGCACCGACTCAGATAGGTCTTATGACGACGATGGTACAGGAAAGGCCTAGGAATGGGAAGGAAGCGGCCGTGGCCTTAATTAAGGTACAGCCCCAGCATTTGCCAGATGTGAAAATGGGAAACAACGGGAAACCATCTTCTGGGCTGCCGACAGTGGGGTTCGAACCCACTATCTCCCGAATGCGAGCTTACAGCTGCGCGCCCCTAACCGTACGGCCAACTCGCCCGGTCACTTGAATATTTCCAGTGGACAGAAATCCAGTAATTTTCAAAATAACTTACGTTGCAAGAAATTGGTTATTTCTGTTCTGTTTACGAATATTGGTGAGATACAACAGAGTTTACCGGTACCTCAAAATATTTTTGTACTTTATGCAATTAATCACAATTTTCGCAATTGGATTTTAAGAGGGGATATGCTTTGGAAACGTACCTAATATAAGGAGTAAATCGCATAAGCTTTGGCTAGTTGTTGATCAATCAATCAATCAATCAATCAATCAATCAATCAATCAATCAATCAATCAATCAATCAATCAATCAATCAATCAATCAATCAATCAATCAATCAATCAATCAATCAATCCTGATCTGCATTTGGGGCAGTCGCCCAGGTGGCAAATTCCCCATCTATTGTTTTCCTAGCCTTTTCTTAAATGATTGCAAAGGAATTGGAAATTTATTGAATATCTCCCATGGTAAATTATTCCGATCCCTAACTCCACTTCCTATAAACGAATATTTGCCCCAATTTGTCCTCTTGAACTCCAACTTTATCTTCATATTGTGATCTCTCCCTACTTTTAAAAACACCGCTCAAACTTATTCATCTACTAATGTCATTCCACGCAATTTCTCCACGTAGTCGAGCAGCTCGTTTCTTTTCTCCCTAGGTTTCCCAGCCCAAACTTTGCAACATTTTTGTAACGCTACTCTTTTGTCGGAAATCACCCCAAAATCGAGCTGGTTTTCTTTGGATTTTTTTCCATTTCTTGAATCAAGTAATCCTGGTGAGGCTCCCATATACTGGAACCATACTCTATTTGGGATCTTACCAGAGAGCTATAAGCCCTCTTCTTTACATCCTTACTACAACCCGAAAATACCCCCAGGACCATGTGCAGATATCTGCACACTTTATTTACAATTCAATTTATGTGATTATTGAGTTTAAATGATCCGTGTTTCAGCAATCTCACTGCTTCCTTGTAGTGGTAGCCTTAACAACCTGTATATGTTCAGTCTTCAGCCAGAAGGCTGGTTAAATCCTAACAGCTCCGCCATTTGGTGTCACAGATGGCCTTAGGCTCCTATTACACTAGGCCGCCAGGCGGCGCCACCAGCTCGGCCACCGGTGACTCTGTTGGCGACACGTGCAGGGCAGCCGGTGGCGCCGCCAATAACTCGTTCGGTCCTACCACGGCCGCCTTGATGTGTGGCTCAATTAGCTTCCTACGATAGTTCGGTAGTTCTCGCAGGCAGAGAAGTCTGGTCTCTGTTTTTCTCTCACTTTTCTCTGCGCATTGTTTTATTTACGCGAGTCCGATGGAACAGCATCCTATGCAACAGAAATACATGCCTTCGCCAGGATTCGTGAATCAACAACCACAAATTCATTTCTTCCAGACTCAATTTCAACAACGCCAAGATGCTAACATGCCCTTACAATTTCCTCCATCTGCAGACCCTTCAGTCACATCAAATGAAGATTCTGATACTCAAAACATTGAACCTTTGCTGTTCAATGTGTAGTATATGTAACTTACTGTACATACAAACACTCAATATAAACAAGTAAAACAATTTGTCTTTTTTATTACATTTTGGAAATAAATGTTATTACTTTTAGTCACACTTTGGATCAATATCCTTTAGACAGAATAGGATAAGTTTGGTATTAACATACAAAACTGCATTCAGTAATATTAATGAAAGAGAAATAGAAGTATATCTTCAATAAGAAATATTGAACTAAAATATTGCTATTCTGTTAATTTTTACTGTTTCCAAACTAGTTAATATTTCCTAATGCAATGACATTAATAACTTAAAATACAATTTATTGTTTTACTTGCCTCAAAGTGACTACAAGCTTTTCTTCTGGTGTGATGCACTTTCTCATTTTGGTATCTTCCCCGGTAATATCAACTTTTATAAACGACAATAATTCAAAGAAAGGCGATTTAGACATTCTTAAGTAATTAAAAATGTATTGTCGCCTGAACACAGTTTATAAAATAGAGTATAGTACAACACTCTAGATTCCCTCAACGATAACATAGAGTATACATGCATGTTTCTCTCCCTTCGCCTTCTCTTCTTCATCAAAAGAAAAAGGAGGAGCATATAAGTATATTTGTTGTCCGACATGTTCTCTCATCACTATTGCACAGTAGACTGACCACGTGGTGGTCAAACCGAGTGGTGGCGCGACTGGTTGCGCCACCTGGCTGCCCAGTGTAATAGGCTCGGTATGATACAATGCCCCGCCACGACTCTCCGCCACCCGTGGCTGCCAACGCGGTCGCGGGGCATGGCAACCAGACAGCAGCCAGTTTGTGGCGACGCCACCGGCTGCCCTAATCTAATAAGCTCCATAACAGTCAATGCCCAATGACGAGCAGCGCCACCGGTGGCGCGGCTGGCTGCGCCACCTGGCGGCCTAGTGTAATAGGAGCCTTAGCAATACTGAAGAGGCGTACTAGGGAAACGAGTAGTGGGCTAGTTTCCCGTTGCTTTCCTCACTGAGCCAAAGTTGCTATTACATATCAGTCTGACAAGCCCACTGAAACGCATGCACCAGTCAACCCTATGAGCAAGATTTTCACACAATTCATAGCAAGGACCGGCTGCATAAGGAATGACATTACTAGCATCGCTCATACCTCAGTCACTTTCATATCGCCAAAGCCACGGATAAGACTGTGTCAGATCAATGAAAGTAACACAATTGTTCTAGCCCATACCAGAAACCATAGTGCACTATAAACATTAGGTCTCGCAGCAAAGGCAACAAATAAAATCACTGCTACAGAGTTGACAGTGTACCTATCGACGGCATATTTCTCTTTTTTTCTTACAAGTTGTTTTACGTCGCACCGACACAGATAGGTCTTATGGCGACGATGGGAGAGGAAAGGGCTAGGAGTGAGAAGGAAGCGGCGCGGCCTCTACTAAGGTGCAGCCCCAGCATTTGTCTGGTGTGAAAATGGGAAACCACGGAAAACCATCTTCAGAGCTGCCGACAGTGGGGTTCAAACCCACTCTCCCGAAAACTGGATAATGGCCGCACTTAAGCGACTGCAGCTATCGAGCTCGGTGACGGCATATTTATAATACCACGTATCTGACAATGCTGTTCCTATCCATTATTATCATTATGACTGGTCGCCCCTCCCAGCCACATACTGATATGCAGTCCATCAGAACAATTTTCATTGTATTCTTTTTCCTGTGCTAATGTGTAAAGGAGCCTTAAATACATTATTCTGTAGGAGTGTGTAAATACGTCATATAAACAACTTTCTTACAGTAGGTTACAATACGGCATTCGTATTCGGGAAAATGGTACAAGACTTTGGAAATTCTTCTTGTTGGGAATCGTACGGGCACCACAGTGAATAGCCCACGACTCCTCGCATTTGTCTTATTGGAAGATTCCATCCTCCGTAGGGAAGGCAATCACCATGCATGGGTGTACGTGACATTCAAAGATGTATTTATAACCAAATCGATTGAGAATACCTTCCAGAGAGATGAATGCTCCCAGAGAATGGCACAAAAATATTTGCCGAACCACAACACCGCCATCAGCTTGTGCCCTTCCTGCAGTAATTGCAGGGTGCTTGCTTTTCGCATTTTCTCACCTGATACATGAGTGTCTATCCATTCAATCAAGGAGAAAACGGGTCTCAGCGAGGAAAGTAACCCTTGGCCAGTTAGTGGGTGTCCAGTTCAGATACTGTCATAAAAATAAGCTTTTTGAAGCAGTGGACATGCCTTAACACCCGATTGCTTCGGAGCACCCATACGCAGCTGGGTGCACTGAACAGTCGTTTTAGACATACATCCCGTAGGCTTCTGACTCATTCTGAAGGTGAGCTGTACCACTGTAGTGATTTGATCGATCTTCGCGCATTTTCGTAGGTGATGTTCTTTTCTCCCATATGTAGCATGTGGTTTTCTGTAGACTCCAAGTTGGTTATTTGCAATGGTGTCATTTGTCCACTTACAGTACAATTTCACCACAGATGCACGCAAATAGTTCACGAAATGTGCTGATTCACAAAGACTGCCTCTCTTGTCCGGAATGTACAGTAGTTAGTCATCCCGTTTTGTAAGTCATATAAATAGCCCATTTTACCCATTCCAGCGAAGCGTAATAGAGTTTCTTTTTTTGCTAGGGGCTTTACGTCGCACCGACACAGATAGGTCTCATGGCGATGATGGGATAGGAAAGGCCTAGGAGTTGGAAGGAAGCGGCCGTGGCCTTAATTAAGGTACAGCCCCAACATTTGCCTGATGTGAAAATGGGAAACCACGGAAAACCATCTTCAGGGCTGCTGATAGTGGGATTCGAACCTACTATCTCCCGGATGCAAGCTCACAGCCGCGCGCCTCTACGCGCACGGCCAACTCGCCCGGTGCGTAGTAGAGTATGTGAGGAGACGGACTGTTGCACATCTTACCGAGTGAGTTGGCCACGCGGTTCGAGTCACGTAACTGTGATCTAGCATTCGGGAGGTGGTGGGTTCGAATTCCACTGTCGGCAGCCCTGAAAATACATCTTTCCTCAAGCAACCTTCAGGTTTCTAATGTCATTGCCTCTTACCTAAGACCGTCTAATTTACACTTGTAAAATCGATTTTGTTTAGTATGGTTATGTATGTCACAGAAGTAATTGTGTACGATTGTGCTCCAATCTACATTTGTACATCAATTTTGAGAGACATTTTATTTTTATTTACCGTAATGTTGCCAGAACGTTGAGAAGTTTATTTTTGACAGAATACCTTAATTTAATAAGTTGTATCGCCAAAGGTATTGTTTTATTTTGTGTGTGTTTCATTGTATTTCAGTTTTGTTATACCTATCATTGTGTAATTGATATAATTGTGGGTCGCTGGCTGTATGACTCCTTGGAACCCAAAGCCAAAGAATAAAAACGAAGAAAATACTTCAGGGGCTACACGCTAGGGACTTCAAATGTAGTATAGTTCTCTTCATTTCCTTGTTAACGACCGGCGACTCATACGTTAAGCAGTACCACCCCCGGACATTAACCAGGTGTATGTCTGTCTACAATCGTCTCTCTTGTGACCAATAGCAGATTTGTTTTGCTATTTGCTTTACGTCGTAATGACACAGATCGGTCTTACGGCGACGATGGGACAGGAAAGGCCTAGGAATTGGAAGGAAGTGGCCGTGGCCTTAATTAAGGTACATCCCTAGCATTTGCCTGGTGCTAAAACGGGAAACCATGTTCAGGGCTGCCAACAGTGGGGTTCGAACCCACTGTCTCACAGATGCGAGCTCACAGCTGCGCGCTCCTAACCGCACGGCCAACTCGCCCGGTACTAGCAGATGGCTCTACCAATAGCATGCTTGCTTTGTCAGTGGCAGTCCACGTGGAGTACTTCAAAAGCGTGCCGGTCCTGGAGCCGGCTTGCTTGTCAGGTCTCCAATGTTGCACAGCAGCACGCAGTTCTGTTCAGTCTCGCTGCTCGCTCTCAGAGGTTAAGTAGTTAAAACGGAGAGTTGACAATGCTGTGTCTCGAGTTGAGAAAATCCTGGCACCCCACAGACAAGGAATGTAAACCCAGTCAGCCAGCTAGGTTTCAAAAGCGTGCCGGTCGTTAACGAGGAAATTGCAATAACTATACATTTTCATAATAATAGGACTGTGTATTATGCAGTGTTTGCAAAGGGAGCATAATATTTGAACGGGCACGCAATGCATGCTAGCTGAGTGGCGTAGTCACTGACTGGGTTCTCATCAAGGCGGCCGTGATTCGAATCCCAACCAATGAATGTGGGACTTTTGAAATGAAATTCGTGTCCTTGTGATTCTGATTTCGCCGGGCTGAGTGGCTCAGACGGTTAAGGCGTTGGCCTTCTAACCCCAACTTGGCAGGTTCGATCCTGGCTCAGTCCGGTGGTATTTGAAGGTGCTCAAATACGACAGCCTCGTGTCGGTAGATTTACTGGCACGTAAAAGAACTCCTGCGGGACTAAATTCCGGCACCTCGGCGTCTCCGAAGACCGTAAAAGTAGTTAGTGGGACGTAAAGCAAATAGCATTATTATTATTATTATATTCTGATTTCATGTAACTGAAGGTCCCGTGGCTATCAACACGATATCAACAGTCACGCAAAATTACAATCCTGCTTGCTTCTCTTATGTTTGAATGTGGGACCATTTACACTCCACTCTTTTCTTTCTATATACAATTTGCTGTACGTCACACCGACACACATAGGTCTTATGGTGACGATAGGATAGGAAGGGCTAAGAGTGGGAAGAAAGTGACCGTGGCCTTAAGGTACAGCTCTAGCATTTACCTGGCCTGAAAACGGGAAACCACGGAAAACCGTCTTCAGAGCTGCCGACAGTGAAGTTCGAACCAACTATCTTCCGAATACAAGCTGCTGTCTACGTGACCCAAACCACGCGGCCACTTGCCCGGTACATTTTATTCCTAATTGATAATCTTAATAATATTAATGCTGCAAGGAATATTGAAGGCATTTCGTATATTTTTCAATGTTGTGTTGCGATGAGACAGGCCTGTTTTAAAACGTAGTACGAGATTTCTAGTTTATGGTAAGAAACAAATTTCTTGAGCCTTTTTCAAATGCAATGACTATTTAACATTTCAGAGGTCCGTACGCAACCAGTTAGCACGCAGTTTCAGCAATTTAATAACCTCCTCGATAAAGAAATATGATGCAAAAAACGTAAGGATGAAAAGTAATAATAATAATAATAATGTTATTTGATTTACGTCCCACTAACTACTTTTACGGTCTTCGGAGACGCCCAGGTGCCGGAATTTAGTCCCGCAGGAGTTCTTTTACGTGTCAGTAAATCTACCGACACGAGGCTGTCGTATTTGAGCACCTTCAAATACCACCGGACTGAGCCAGGATCGAACCTGCCAAGATGGGGTTAGAAGGCCAGCGCCTTAACCGTCTGAGCCACTCAGCCCGGCAAGGATGAAAAGAAGAAGGAACTAATGTTCGGAGAATGTACAGAAATGTTTGAAAACAAAAAAAGAAACAAAAGCTTTGAAGACAGGGTTAAAATATTTCCGAGGTCATCAATGAACTCCTATCGCATATGCTGTTCATATTCTTCTTCTTCTTCTCCTTTGTCTTCTTTTTCCCACCGCTTTTCCCACATCTGTGGGGTCGCGGGTGCGAACTGTGTCGCACTAGTGGATTTGGCGCTGTTTCGCTGCCGGATACCCGTCCTGACGCCAACCCTATATGGAGGGAGGTAATCACTATTGCGTGTATCTTTGGTGGTTAGTAGTGTAGTGTGTCGTCATAATATGAAGAGGAAAGTGTTGGGACGAACACAAACACCCAGTTCCCGTGCCAGAAGAACTACTGGGCATAATGAAATTCAATTTTGGGGATATACTGTATTTTTATTAAAATGCAGGTGCCCGTTAAGGAAGGATTTTTCGATTTTTCGTCACTAAAGGGGTGAAAAGGGGGCGAATTTTTAAAATGAGTGTATCTGTATCTCAAACACTTAACCGTTTAAAGTCCGGCTTCATGGCTAAATGGTTAGTGTGCTGGCCTTTGGCCACAGGGGTCCCGGGTTCGATTCCCGGTGGGGTCGGGAATTTTAACCATCATTGGTTAATTTCGCTGGCACAAGGGCTGGGTGTATGTGTCGTCTTCATCATCATTTCATCTTCATCACGACGCGCAGGTCACCTACGGGTGTCAAATCGAAAGACCTGCACCTGGCGAGCCGAACATGTCCTCGGACACTCCCGGCGCTAAAAGCCATACGCCATTTCATTTTCAACCGTTTAAAGACGTGAAAATAGGTATTTCGAATCTCCTTAAAAAAATAAGGAAATACGTATTTTTTGTTTTCGGAAAATCCTCTTAAGGGTGGTGAAAAAAGTGAAAAAGGGATTGAATATCTTTTGTGAGGATACTTATATCTCAAAAACTGAAGATGTTCCAGACATGAACATTTGTAAAGAAACGCGTTTTTTTTGCTATTTGCTTTACGTCACACCGACCCAGACAGGTCTTATGGCGACGATGGGATAGGAAAGGTCTAGGAATGGGAAGGAAGCGGCCGTGGCTTTAATTAAGGTACAGCCCCAGCATTTAACTAGTCGGAAAATGGGAAACCACGAAAAACCATCTTCAGGGCAGCCGACAGTGGGATTCGAACCCACTATCTCCCGATTACTGGATACCGGCCACACTTAAGCGACTGCAGCTATCGAGCTCGGTGCGTAGTTTTTGTTTCCGAAAAAATCTGCTTAAGGGGGTGGGGTGGGTGAAAAAAGTTAAGGAAATGTTGAATTCTTTTTATGAGGATATGATGTCGCAGGCATGAAAATTTGTATTTGGAATCTCGTTTAAAAATAAAGAAACACGTATTCTTTTGTTTTCGAAAAATCCAATTAAGGGGTAAATGAATCGAAAAATGTTTGAGATCTTTGTATGAGGATCTTATCTCAAGAACGAAGGATGTTACGGACGTGAAAATTGGTATTTGAATCTCGTTTAAAAATAAAGAAACACGAATTTTGTGTGTTTGTTGGGGGGGGGGGGGGAGTTCAACTTAAGAAATAGAAAAATAGAAATATATTTATTTAAAGTTAATTACAAGTAGGACCAGAGGTCCCTTTGGCTGTAAGTAACTGCCACTTTAACTTAAATGTATCACCTAACATACAAAATCTAATAAAAGAATACATAAAAAGCATAAGATACATTTTCCTACTGAGGATATAAGAATAGGATTAAAAACTAAACATCTAGGAGATTACAATAATACTTTTAACGGGAGGTGTAAAAGGAGTTAAATTTTTTATGAGGATGCAAATAAGAAATGCACTTGAAACAATACACCCCTAAGGGATTTTGACTGGGGGTGAGGAATGATGACAAAAATATGCATTTATATAAAACCGTTTGAATTACGAAGTTAAAATTTTAAATGATATCCTAAGTGTTAAGTAACAGAATGTTTGAAACAAATTCAACCCCTTCAGAAAGTTAAATTCATACCTTCCTCCGAAACGGTTTGTCGTACGAAGACAAAATTCCAAAAATCGGTATATATTTTAAATCCTAGGTGTGAAATAGGAATAATTTTTAAACGTTCCACCCCTAAAGTATTAAATGTGGTTAGCTCCGTAAAGGAAATTATTCATCCCACAAAAACCGTTTGATATTAAAAGTTGTAATTTTACGAGAAGGGTCTCCTTTTATGTCCTAGGTGTAAAATATCGTATACTTCAAAACGTTTCTCCCCTAAGAGGTTTAGATGGTGGGTGACTCTCAGAAACACTTTACCCATTCTTCCGAAACCGTTTCAGGCACGAACCTAATTTTTTTTATGGAGGGTGATTTTATATGTCCATGATGTTAATAAATATTTCAAAACATTTACCCCTTAAAAAGTATTCATTTCTCCATTACTGTTCAACGTACAAAGTCAAAATTTCACAGGCTGGTCGCTTTTACGTCCGAGGTGTAAAATAGGATAGGATTTAAAACATTCAGATTCTTCCGTATGGGGTTCGAATAAGTGTTAGATTAGAAAATAGATAATCATTCCCCCAGAACCGTTTCACGTGTGAATTGAGAGCGTATCTTCCAGGCTCAGCTGACAGTGGACTCTCCAAAATGTAAAACTTTGAATAATATCTTTCAGTTTAATACCGTTCTTAAGCACGTGTATTTTGCTAGTTTTTAATGTAACTGATGATCTAAAGAACCAGGCTTTTCACAGTACTTGGACGCTACTGTTACGAGACAAGTTATAAATATTCGCGTCATAAGTCTCTTAAGAATACACTGCATAGCTAAGCCTTGTATACAGAGAGGTATATCGTCAAGATATATTTTATCAGGCATCATTTCCTCTATGAAGCGTGTAGAGAGAAAGCCATTGAGCACGCGTCTGCTGCGCAGGTGTGCGATTGTGTTGTTAGCATATTGCCAGAGAAGATCACAGACAATCTTGGGCACGTGTTCCATATCAATACTGGAGAGTGTGTGGGCATATTGCAAGGGAAGGACCCAAGTTATCTAGGGCACGTGTTCGATATCAGTAACGATGTCTTGCACAATACGAATTCACTGCACCGTGTAGCTATACGAAGATGGTTAGAAGCATTCTTCGAATAGAATAGAATATAATGGAGTAGAATAGAATAGAATAGAATAGAATAGAATGCTCTCATCCCCTAGTTCCGGCTCTCCTGGAACTGCGGAGAGAGTAATTATTTATTTTAATACAAATTGTAATTTGATACATGCATGCATGATTTTCCTTGTTACAATTCGTTTATCTGTTACTACATTAAACATTCCAGTTAAGCCTAATTACTACCGAAGGCTATTTTTAAACTGAAGTCCGTTTGTCAACAGAAACAAAAGTAGTCATGATATTGCCAAAACCATTTCATTATGTCCTATTTACACATCAAGGTATTATTTTACGTAGTTACCATGTTTGTTTAAACATTTATCACAGCGTTCCACCAATTTTTGTATCCCTTATCATAAAACTCTGCCGCCTGTGACTGAAGCCAATATTCAACTACTGTTTTCATTTCTTCGTCGGTGACAAACCGCTGGCCGGCGAGGAACTGCTTCAGGTAACGGAACAGATGATAGTCGCTCGGCGCAATGTCCGGGCTGTACGGTGTGTGGTCCATTTGCTCCCACCCGAAAGATCGGATTAACCCTCGAGTGTGAGCAGCAGAATAAGGTCGTGCAGCAACAAGACTCCACGTCGCTTATACTGTACAGCATGCCGATGAATGTCCGAAGCTGACACGTTCTTTGCTTTAAAACATCGAATCGCAGAAATTATTTCACACTCGGCGTGACGCTCGATTATCTGAAGCATTTCAACTGCCCATACCAAACCATACACAATGATGTTATGGTGTCACCTCATGCCCAAGGCATGTCGGGAGACAGCGCGCGAGCGCATTTTATCTTAGTTAAAAAATAACCCTCACCCAGTCAGTAAATAGTATTTTTCAAATTTTATTTATTTTTGCCCTAGATATTAACAGTGTTATACTATAGTCTAGGAGGGTGGTGGTCAGAGTGTGGTACGCGTACCCCTAGAGGTCGTCTGAAAGGGTACGCAAATGTACCGTAGCTTCTAACTATTTTCAGTGAGCATTTCGGAGAAGAGCCGAACCTGCTCATTTTCAATAAAATCTTGTTTTGATGTAATGTTCCCGTCTAGCACTACACAAAATCCTCTTTCTAAACTATTCATTCTAAAACATGTGTCAGTTTCTACCTCTCATCGACTTGGTGTGTAGAAATGCTTACTTATGCTGCGCTGCACCCGTTTTATTTTTGTTTTGAAATCCACTCATTTCTTATTTTTTTTCAGTAGCAGTGTATACAGTAGGTCCACCTCTGTGGTGTAGTGGTTAGTATCATTAGCTGCAACCCTTGGAGGCCCGAGTTCGATTCCCGGCTCTGCCACGAAATTTGAAAAGTGGTACGAGGGCTGGAACGGGGTACACTCAGTCTCAGGAGGTTAACTGAGTAGAGGTGGGTTCGATTCCCACCTCAGCTATCCTCGAAGTGGTTTGCCGTGGTTTCCCACTTCTCCTCCAGGCAAATGCCGGCATGGTGTTTAACTTAAGGCCACGGCCGCTTTCTTCCCTCTTCCTTGCCTATCCCTTCCAATCGTCCCACCCCCCCCCGCAAGGTTCAGCATAGCAGGTGAGATCTGCTGGGCGAGATACTGGTCATCTTCCCCAGTTGTAACCCCTGACCCAGAGTCTGAAGCTCCAGGACACTGCTCTTGAGGCGGTAGAGGTGGGATCCCTCGTGAGTCCGAGGAAAAAACCGACCCTGGACGGTAAACAGATGAAAAAGAAGAAGAATATAGTGGACCATACAATATTAATTGTTGCGTTAATAATACTCGTATCATATTTGCTATTCAAGATGGCGTGTAGTGTACCGTTCCAAGGCATCAGTACATGAACCAGTTACCATTGTTCATAAATATGACGTTAGAATGGAGCACCATCGGTGAGCCTCAAAGTCAGCCCGGTTTGTCGAAGCCTCACCCTCCCCTACTAGAATAATTCGCTAGCCGAGTCGATATCGCATTTTCGGGTCTGTGGAATGTCCGATGGGGCGGTAAGTTCTTTAGTAATAGTCTCTATAGTAGGGGAAAAAGTTAATTATGAGAGGAATACCATTTCATTACTAATGAGAAGAGAGACAATATCTTGTATAACAAATTTTTACTTATACTAGTGAAACACATTATTTGCATGGGTATGCCATACAAACACCTTACATACAGTAATTTGGGTGATCTTGACGTTTAAATGTTCGGTAGTCTTTTTCTACACTTCATTATACGTTTAAATATTCAAACTTAAGAAGGCGTTCCCTCTTGGGTTATTTACATTATCTCAGATTTAGAGAGGCGCTTCCTCTCGAATTATTTCACTCTACACTTACATTAAATCACACACATATTTAATCAGTATGGACACACCCCGCTGTAAATCTGTTTACCTGCCAAGAATTAATATATTCAATTTGCATCAAATTATGATATAAGTTTGCTAGAATCGGATGAACTGAAATAGGCAATTTACACTCCCAATCCTTTGAAAGTCGCGTTACACCACTTCCTTAAGTTAAACGTTGCCAAATATGCAGTATAATAAACACGCTCATTTCATTAGCATTTTTATCAATACATATATCAGGACATTAATTACACGACGTTGCTACCTATGGACAAGCACTTAGCGACTTCAATACCAGACATCATAAACAAATAAATGGACAAGAATATATACATTTCACACACACACAATGAGTCACAGATGGTACAAGCCACCCGCTGTTGGTAACAGTGAACATAAAGTTTCACTGTCTCCTGGAACGAACCCAAGATCTTCTGAGACGGGGTATATCTAACCTGGAATTCCCTGTACGCTATAAGTAATTAAGAAAAGAAATTGGAGGGATCCTTCCTTTAATGCTCATTTGGGATCTCTGCGACGTTGGCTCTATTTAAATTAACACACGTAATCTATGTGCCGAAAGGAAAGAAACTCGCCACTTGTATCTGTTCTATTTCACTGAAGAAAACGCCTTCACTCCCCCGTTTAAAGGGGCTCATAAAACTCCAGCTATTAGCTGCCCGTGACACACTTCCAAAGAGCGGTCCACTAAGCCTTCTCGGACAATGGTTTCACGGCAAATAATCTATTCACTTCTTTCAATAATGGCCACCATGGCACCACAACAAATCTCGGACCTATATCCGGCCGTACTCAACATATTCACATCGCGATATGCACCTCGCGTATCTTAATGACAGATTCCAAGGGAACTTCACATTTTCATTTCACACTATATATTATGGCTACAGCCTGTTCAGCCATCTCATTTCCTCTCGGTACATTGACTACGATGCAGATTTATTGATGACCTCCTCCACCAGGGTCCAAATTAACTTGCGCATTCGCGAACTATTTAATTAACGATGTAATATACCCACTGTCTCGATGCTTTGTTCAAAGTGCCTTAGTTACTAATTAGGAGAGATCTCTGCCAGGTGAAGTGCACCAAAAGAAAAAGAATTACTGAAAAATCTTGATGACTCGTATATGCTATGGAAAGATGATAACTGGAGTCACTTTTACAGAATGTTTAAGCCCTCTCTACTTGACAACGCTTCACACCTAATTAAGCCAAGGTCCTTATAATTACGTCATGCATTATCGAACCCTTATACAAGGATGGAAGTAAAATATGGTGGTCCCAAAACCATGATGAAAGTATTCTATAAAAGACCCAAATAAAAATGAAATTATTATTATTATTATCCCTCTGAAATGGCGTGCTTGCAGTCTACGTTACATCTAAGTGAAAAATCTACATATTTACAATGGGACACGACCTTCAAAGATATAAATACTTGGAAATGTACTCAGCCTTCTGGATACCACGTTCACAGCTTTACAGGGAGGCAACCATGGTTTACTCGGCTTCCATCACGTCATCAGCGATGCGAAGACCCATGATGACTTCCTGGCAGGTCACACACATGACAGCGACGTTCCAGACGTTCTTGGCTACCAGGCGAAATTCCGGCACGCAGCTAGATGTCTCGTTCTCTCCGGTACACAGGCAAAACTCTGGCATTCAGCTGGATGTCGACGTTCTCACAGACATGTAAATGAGGGGAAGTTATCTCATGTGAATGCGTTAGTTTATTACACATCACAATTTGAATATATGGTTGGATATACTCATTAGCACGACCATTCCAACACGATGTCGGTAATGTCCCAGAAACCCGACTTTAATCCCTTCTCATTTATCTAATCTTCTTGTAGGCAGCTATTATAGGCCCAGAAATTTCACTAGTTTCCCTAGAAACGACAGTGGTTAGGCCACTAATGTATTAGCATTCTCGTATTTCATGATACTAGTTCAGGCCTGTTCTATTGCACTTAGCCGTAAGTCGAGCTCTCAACTGCACTACGGATTACTTTAACGTGGCACTGTCCTCAATTGGGTCGACACTGAGCCGTTCACTGACTTTCTTGGTAAATCACATTTATATCAAGCCCGCTCGCTCCACCCACTTCGCTAAGTACGTCCCTATATATGTTAACTGAGCCGTATTAGCTTAGATACATAGGAGGCTCGATGTACGACCTCTTCTACACACGGACATCGGTTATTGCGGTTTCGCACCGTTCCTATTTTATTAATTAGCGGCACACTGTACACGCTAACATCTCACTCAGAGGGTGATTATTTCCACATATATTCACAGACTTTAATAAATCACTGCATTACACTGCCCAAATTACAAGATTATTTCTTCACAAACGACTCACACACAAACCACGACGAAATACTACCGTACTGGCGTTGCACTGAAATGCACTGGATAGTGTCGACCTCTCAGCTCTTGAATATATAGGCGAGCTACGCGAGAGGCTCGAATGCTGAGGGTGGGAGAAAAATGCAACCCTTTCTCACACGTTGGTCCGTTAATACGCAACGTATAGTGACGAACAAGATATCAAATTGTAGCTCTTGCATTCTCATTTCCACTGAGTGAATGTTTTTGAAATAGCTTCGTAGATTCACAAGCAATCTCAAAAGCATCCTTTTGTCTCTGGCGGTGAATGATGACGAGCACAGGGAATTCCTTGTATTCGCTGGCACGGTTAGGGTCCAACATCTGTTAGTCATTAAGACGCGCCCTTGTTTACAGCGTAGTTACCGCTCTGTCAGTTAAGTAGAGCACTTCTCGGTCTCATAATTATGCGTAAAATTCCCTGATTCAAATGAATGTTTGCGCTTAATTATCCATTGGGTATTTTGCGATTTATAAACATTAACAGAAATAAAACAGCTGAATGCGATAAGTTGGCAGTGGTGAATGAGCGAGAAAAACAGGGTATAATGTTAGTTTTCACGTTGGATATACTCTCTGGGCTCAGCTAGTGACCTAGATTCTTTGTCACGTGATAACGCGTCTCTTTTCATCTCGCTCGCGGTTGGAGTGAGAAAACTTCGAGTACAAGCGCTCTTGCACCGCCTTGCTGCTAATTACCAGCAACTAGAGCTGGGTCGCGCGACTCTGGATACTGCAAATCGAGTCCTGGTACGGGTGGAAAAATTCTAACTTGGGCAGTTTTGATCGTAAAATGACGCGGAAAACGGCATATTCCATCTCCTGGATATCATGACATACCATAGGTGACGTTGTGAACGGTCACAGTAGTGAGACTCGTCTGTGACGTCGCTCTGTGCTAATCTAGCCAAATCCTATAATAATAATTTCGTGTGGCTATTTCTAGCCGAGTGCAGCCCTTGTAAGGCAGACTCTCCGATGAGGGTGGGAGGCATCTGCCATGTGTAGGAGTCTGCGTATTATTGTGGCGGAGGATAGTGTTATGTATGGTGTGAGAGTTTCAGGGATGTTGGGGACAGCACAAACACCCAGTACCCGGGCCAGGAGAATTAACCATTTAAGCTTAAAATCTACGACCTGGCCGGGAATCGAACCCGGGACCATCTGGACCAAAGGCCAGCACGCTAACCATTAAGCCATGGAGCCGGAAAGCCCAATTCTAATTTATAGGTTCATTTAGTTGTCGAGAATAATCAATACACTTTAATTAGTGTAACGTTAAGAGCTTACAAAATTCAACATGACTCTTAAGGCCGTGCAGAATAACGTTTCATCGTTTGAAAGTCGGATGAAACAATTTCAAGCTCATCTCGACCAAGCGACCGTGGCTGCTAACAGTGCTACCAACTCCCACGACATGCTCCAGGATCTCCGCTCGGACTTAACTGATTTCAAGGACACTTTTGGAGGTGAATTGGTCTCCAAAAAGGAGGAGTTAGTCTCAGTGCAGCGAACAGTGGAAGTGCAGGAGGAAGAACTGGATCAAGTGGAGCAATACTCCAGGAGAATTTGCTTCCTCATCCACGGGATCAGTGAGTGCCGAGAGGAAGATGTAGCTCCATAGTGCTGAATGGGAACTAGGGGTCAAGAAAAGGTTGGCGTAGGCCTACTATAGTCAATATGGTGAAGCACAAGCTAAATATCAAGCTTACCAGGGAGAGCATTGACCGCTCTCTTAGGCTGGGGGCCCGTAGAAGAACTGCTGCTGATATTTTAACAACAGGGAAGAGGCCGATAATAGTGATTTTTGCTCGCTATCATCAAAGTAGTGCCATCTGGCGTCTAAGCTTGCCCTCAAAGGGACGGATCTCCTGGTCACTGAGTCTCTCACTCGGAAAATGGATGGTCAACAAGGCGCGTGAGCTGGTGGGAAGACGGGCCTGGTCACTGGATGGTCGAATAGTGATAATGGACAATGACGGGAAGAAACACTATTTCAACACACCCGGGGAGCTGGACATACTCCTCTACCGGCTAGATGCAGACAACAAACAGTTAGCTTAAGTTTGTATTATAGTGTTTTATTTTTGAGTGTGAATGTGAGTGCATGAAAAGCTGGCGTGACATCGGAGGAGATTCGATGGTAAGAAGCATGTACTGTATTCTACTTTGTATTCTGCTTTGTGTGGTGAGTACCGTTCTAGCCACTGCCAGCTGTAGACCTGAGTGTCCCCCTACCCCGAACCACTTCTTTTTTGGTGCTATTTTGCTTTACGTCGCACCGACACAGATAGGTCTTATGGCGACGATGGGACAGGAAAGGCCTAGGAATGGGAAGGAAGTGGCCGTGGCCTTAATTAAGGTACAGCCGCAGCATTTGCCTGGTGTGATACTGCGAAACCATGGAAAACCATCTTCAGGGCTGCCGACAGTGGGATTCGAACCCACTATCACTCGGATGCGAGCTCATAGCTGCGCGCCCCTAACTGCACGGCCAACTCGCTCGGTCTAACCACTTCTACCCGAGACGGGAGACACCCCGCTGCCAGAGCTCATTGGTGAAAGTATTTCAGGCCAGCTCACGATCACTGAATTGCATTCACTTAAATTCCCGTCCGGCTCCATGGCTAAATGGTTGGTCACAGGGGTCCAGCATTTGCCTGGTGTGAAATTGGGAGACCATAGAAAACCATTTTCAGGGCTGCCGACAGTGGGGTTCGAACCCACTATCTCCCGAATGCAAGCTGCTAGCTGCGTGACCCAAACCGCACAACCACTTGCTCGGTATAAGTAATTCACTGTTCATTAGTGTATATTCTCCATCGTGAACCTGAACAAGAGTAAAATTAGGCCATATTTGTCCAACGTTGCGTTGAAAGCAGGGTTATGCATTACGTATTTCTGCTTAAACAATTTTTCCTGGCATAATGAAGTTGGAATCCGCCTCTGTGGTGTAGTGGTTAGCGTGATAAGCTACCACCCCCGGAGGCCCGGGTTCGATTCCCGGCTCTGCCATGAAATTTGAAAAGTGGTACGAGGGCTGGAACGAGGTCCGCCCAGCCTCGGAGGTCAACTGAGTAGAGGTGGGTTCGATTACCACCTCAGCCACCCTCGAAGTGGTTTTCCTTGGTATCCCGCTTCTCCTCCAGGCAAATGCCTGTATGGTACCTAACTTCATGCCACGGCTGCTTCCTTCCCTCTTCCTTGTCTACCCTTTCCAATCAATCTTCCCTTCCCCCTACAAGGCCCCTGTTGAGCATAGCAGGTGAGGCCGCCTGGGCGAGGTACTGGTCCTCCTTCCCCAGTTTTTTCCTCTACCCAAAGTCTCACCCTCCAGGACAATGGCCTTGAGGCGGTAGAGGTTGGTTTCCTCGCTGAGTGCAAGGGAAAACGAACCCTGGGGGGTAAACAGATCAAGAAAGAAAGAAAGAAAGAAAGAAAAAGTAACAAAGCTGGAGAAATCAAGTCATCCTAAATGCAGAAAAAAGACAATTTTTATTTTTATTTTTAAAGGCCGACTTTTGTGATTCTTAATTACATTGTATGTCTCATCAAGTGTGACGTTCCAACACCTTCACATTTACGTCTATTTCTCACTCACTCACTCACTCACTCACTCACTCACTCACTCACTCACTTTCTCTCTCTCTCTCTCCCCTTCCGGGCTTGCTGTCAGCGCTGAGAACACAGGGCTTCCCACCTGAAATTGCCAGTCCTAACATAAAAGTGATCAACAGTAACATTAATGAACGAGTTGGCTGTGCGCGAGGCCGACGAGAAACACAGACTGCGGCGCGCACGTCATACACTGAATGTCACGTGACTCGGCCGGTCTTACTGTAGAGAATGCATCCCCAAGCTCACGCGAGAGACTATCGTAGCGCGGTAAATAAAATACATTTCAGTGCATTTTAACCTACTAAAGGAAAACTACTGAACTACAAATCAAATGAAACATAGTGTCTCTTACTATACTTGGTTGAAAAAAAAAACCTAAAATAACATTCATGTAAGGAATATCTTATTGAATCCAGGGTGAAATGTAGGCCTATTGTAAGCTATTTACAAGTCTTACATTTGTTCCACTCCATACTTGGCTTCAGCATATCTAATACTTAAATTATGTTCCCTTCCTGAAAATTAACTTGGATCCACGCTATTCAATTAGAAATTAAATGAAACAGAGTGTCTCTTACTAGCCTTGGATAACAAAAAGTAAAAATCACACTGCAGTAAAAAAATACAGTCACAGAAATAAAATATTGCTAATGAAACTGGTTAATGTACAATTAAGCCTATATTTTGCCTTTGCTGGCGGGACCTAGTGTTTACAGTGCACTATGTCTTCTGGTATGGGCTAGAGCAATCTTGTTACTTTCATTGATCTGTCTCAGCTTTGTCCTTGGCTTTGACAAAATGAAAGTGACTGAGGTATGAGTGATGCTAGTAATGCCATTCCTTCTGCAGCCAGTCCCTGCTATGAATGGTGTAAAAATATTGCTCATAGGGTCGGTTGGTGTATACATTTCAGTGGGCTTGGCAGACTGATATGTAATAGCAACTTCTGGCTCGGTGAGAAAAGCAACGGGAAACTACCTCACTCCTCATTTCCCTAGTACGCCTCTTCAGTGATGCCTAGGCCATCTATGACAGCTGATGGCAGAGCTGTTGAGGATCCAACCAGCCTTCGGCCTGAGGACTAAACAAACAACAAACAAGCCTATATTTACAATAACATTCATGTAGGGAATATCTTATTGAATCCAGGGTGAAAGGTAGGCCTATTGTAAGCTATTTACAAGTTTTACATTTCTTCCACTCCATACCTGGCTTCAGCATCATATTTAGTACTTAAATTATGCTCCCTTCCTGAAAGTTATCTTGAAACCACCCTGTTCAATTAGAAAGTAAATGAAACATAGTGTCTCTTACTAGGCTTGGATGACAAAGACTAAAAATCTTACTGCAGTAAAAATACACAGTCATAGAAATCAAATATTGCTAATGAAACTGGTTAGTGTACAATTAGGCCTATATTTACAATAGCATTCTTGTAAGGAATATCTTATTGAACACAGGATCAGAGGTAAGCCTATTGTAAGCTATTTACAATTCTTACATTTGTTCCATGCCATACCTGGCTTCAGCATAATATTTAATACTTAAATTATGCTCCCTTCCTGAAAATTACCTTGGAACCACCCTATTCAGTTAGAAATTAAATGAAACAGAGTGTCTGTTACTAGGCTTGGATGACAAACACTAAAAATCATACTGCAGTAAAAAAAATACAGTCATAGAAATCAAATATTGCTAATGAAACTGGTTAATGTACAATTAGGCCTATATTTATCATAACATTCATGTAGGGAATATCTTATTGAATCCAGGGTGAAAGGTAGGCCTATTTAAGCTATTTACAAGTCTTACATTTGTTCCACGCCATACCTGGCTTCAGCATAATATTTAATACTTAAATTATGCTCCCTTCCTGAAAATTACCTTGGAACCACCCTATTCAATTAGAAAGTAAATGAAACATAGTGTCCCTTACTAGCCTTGGATGACAAAAACTAAAAATCATACTGCAGTAAAAAAATACAGTCATAGAAATCAAATATTGCTAATGAAACTGGTGAACGTACAATTAGGCCTATATTTACAATAACATTCATGTAGGGAATATCTTATTGAATCCAGGGTGAAAGGTAGGCCTATTGTAAGCTATTTACAAGTCTTACATTTGTTCCACGCCATGCCTGGCTTCAGCAACATTTTTAATACTTAAATTATTCTCACTTTCTGAAAGTTATCTTGGAACCACCCTATTCAATTAGAAATTAAATGAAATAGAGTGTCTCTTACTAGCCTTGGATGACAAAAACTAAAAATTATACTGCAGTAAAAAATACACAGTCATGGAAATCAAATATTGCTAATGAATGTGGTTAATGTACAATTAGGCCTATATTTATAATGGCATTCTTATAAGGAATATCTTATCGAACGCAGGATCAGAGGTAGGTGTATAGTAAGCTATTTACAAGTCTTAAATTTCACTCCATATCTGGTTTCAACATCATACTTAATTCTTAAGTTTTTCTATCTTCCTTGAAGTCACCTTGGAACAACATGGTTTATCATTTGAGTTTTTCTCAAAATTATTGAGTAGAATTTTGTTTGTACAGAGAGATACACTTTCAAGTTTGTTTAACAGTATGTTGTTAAGAGAACACTTTCATTCAGGATTATGTATGTCTGATTTCTCTAATTTTGACAAACTTATCTTTTGAGCAACAAAGAGTTGTTTCCCACATGACATAAAATGCTGAATGAAATCTTTTGCAAGTAGAGAGACTGTATGCCACACCAATCCAACTGTAAATACAACTACCTCAGATGGCAAAGTGAGTTTACCCCTATCCAGTTCCTTAACAAAATCATATGATGGATCTACCTCAACTTCCTTACTTAACTGAAGCCATACACTACATATATCACATTTAGACTTTTGTAAAATCTTTCTAGCTGCATATCCTCCTATATAGGTCAGTATGGGCAAAGTATTACAAGGAATAACATCCATTTCAAATAGTACATCCAGAATTTCAGAAAATAGTTGTAAATCAATATTACAATCTTGCTTCTCTTTAACAAGGATCAAGGTTTTAAGCTTATATTACTTTTCTGAGCTGCAAACAGTACATCATTTTTGAACCTTAGTTTCCTTTCATTTTCTAGAACCTGAATGTAACTAATGTAGTAATTGGCACCACTTAGCTGTCTGTAGGATCCAAAACGACCTTCTAGGCTGTCACTTTGAAATTTACCCAACAAGATATAATCCACCCTATATTTGTCGAACAAATATGGAATGATATGAAGAAAAGATTCAGTTGTTACACTCAAGGACTGAAAGGTCTGTGATGTTAAAGCATCACTCGATCGAACTGAGGCCCTCCAAATTTTCAGTCGCTGACACATGTCACTTAAGAACTGAACCTGCTCATCTGTTACTTTTCTAATCGCTTCCCTAAAGGGATAATTGAATCTCTTCCCTTCAAATGCACTTTTAACATTAACGATCTTACACCAGTTTACAATAATTTGTAGAAAGATGACAGTTTGGTTTATCTCTTCAGAAACTCCAGGTAGGTCTTTCGTGGCATGCTTCAAGGCTACTATGTTATTATCATTAAACATTATTAATGCTAATTTTTAAACTTTAGTTGAAAGCGTATGCCCATATTTAACTAAAGAGTCTTTTTCTTTCTCAAATACCAGTTCCAAATGTCTGTACTGTGCTGACAATATTAATGAATGATTATTCACATCAGGAAAATGCATAGTCTTGTTGACATTACGCTTTGTTTCCCAGTTGTTCCTAATACATTTCAAAATGTGTACAGTGTCAAACATAAAAAAACAGTATCCTGGAGGAATCCAAGGGGTGCTCAATACTGGGTTGAAGAATTTTGTTAGGAGTGAAAAGTTCAAATGATATCCTATTCACACTCTTGTTGTCTGCTATGAGACTAACAACTTTTAAACCAACTCTCTCCACCATGCACAAAACATTAGAAGTTAATGATTTCAACTGTTCACTTGTCATATTTGCAACTGGAATTATAGCCACCACATCAACATACTTAGACAAAAGAGATGATACCATGAACACTTGAGCAGTTTTTGCACATGCTTGTGCATCAAAATTGCTACTTCCATATATCTCACCACCCTTAAATGACAACTGTGGCTGTATATGTATCTCGTCCATCAACAGAGAAACTAAGAGCTCACGTTCTTTTAAATGCTTAACCCTGTGTTCCAAGTAGGAACTGCTTTGTAGTGAAGAGTTCACTAGCTGATAATTACAAATAAGTTTCTGTAAGGTACGAGGATGTGGTAAAAACATTAAATCACATTTTCGAAGAGCATTGTATGCGGAGACTGAATAAATATATAAACAAGATGCTACTATCATAGTTCTGTTACCATATTGTCTGTTGTTTTTTGAGATCTGCAACACATTAAGTTGTTCTACTATAAATTTTAACTGTTCGTTGTCATCATAATTGGGAATAGATTGCAAAAGTTGAATAGCGCAGTCAACCTTATCCCTAATATTAGGCACTATTTCTCCCTTTTCCACCTGGGACATAATATTTTCTAGAGCGTTAATAGAGTTCAATATCTTAATGTTTTTGAAGGAAGCATTTACACTGAAGTCATTACCGGTTTTTATATTTACACTGAAGTCATTACCGGTTTTTATATTTACACTGAATGTCAAATCTTCCAGTACAGTGATAAAGGAAGTAACACATGGCATTCCCCTATCAACTCCCAGGAGACAAATAAATAATTTCCCCTCATGCTTAATTACAGTCCACTTATTGGAATAAACTTGCTTGGTTTCTAGAAATAAACTAATATCTTTCAGACACTTCAACGAGTCCTCTGCCAGGTAAATTTTATTGGATTCGATACTATCCTGAATAGCTGTTCGAAGATTATCCTCTTCTACATCAGCAAGACGTCTTACTTTGGGAGTGGACTTCGAACAATATGAAGGTGTATTTGGAAAAATAGTTGGCACAGCATTTTCAGTCAGTTTCGGAAATATTCTTGGAAACTCTCTCAGCTCTCCCTTAACTGTAACCCTGTCCACTCGAATTATGCACGACTCATCAAAATGTTTTATGCATACTATTGGGTTTTTCAGTTTAGAAAAATCTGTCGGAATGTAACGAAGCCATAGCTTACGGCGGCTTTCATCCGTCGGTAAGGAAAAAGTCGATGTTTTTTCAGTTTCAGTGTCATAATTAGACCGACAGCCGAAAACACTACAGCGACGAGGCATTTTCATATATCTGTAGTTAAATAGGAAATAAGTGTATTACCTCTAAATTCTCAGCACTGGAGTTGTAACTTATCCAACTTGTGTATTGCAGCCCAACATTGCTGAATGAAGTGAAGGAAGTGTTGCACAACACCAACATATTCAAATAAACACGAAATCTCCGTTATTTCCTTCCATAATCCACAACAAACTAGCAATAACACCGCAAGAACACATGTAATAACCAGCTTCGTCCTGCCATTCCTGGGACTGGTCTTGTCACGTGACTTTAGCGGACCGTGGCCTGTCTCTCACGTTGGCCTCGCTGTGCGGTTAGTGTCGCGCAGCTGGCGAGCTTTCATTCAGGAGCTGGTGGGTTCGAATTCCACCGTCGGCAGCCCTGAAGATGGTTTTCGTGGTTTCCCATTTTTGAATCAGGAAAATGCTGGGGCAGTATTTTAGTTAAGGCCTCGGCCAATACCTTTCCCACTCCTAGCCTTTTCCTACCCCATCACGGCCGCTTGCTTACAAATCCTAGCACTTTCCCTTCTTTGCGTCGCCGGAATCCTTCAGTGTGTTAGTACACGTTAAACTTCTAGGGAGAATAAATCCTTCCACTTAAAAAAATCACCACCACAATCAACATCAGAAGCTTATGGTGCGTCATTTAGAGATTAGAATGGGAAAAGCAATTTCTGTCGGGACGCATGTGTTTGTGTATACTGGGAGAGTAATGCTTTTAGGTAATAAAATACTTTGTTTAGGAGGGGATGATTTCTCCGGGTAATACACGTCTGCGCAGTGGTAGAACACGTCTCTTATTTCGTAAATTGGAACATAACAATATTACCGCTTCGTGGTAGCAGAGCAGCGTTATATTTCATCAGTCGTCTACATGGAGAAACTCTCTCTGAACCGATCCATTGCATTCCTGTGTACCCTTCTCCTCGATAAACTAACATAGTGTCTCTCTACTCTTGAATACACAGTGATATCTTCTTTCTAACTCTTCATGTATTGAATTATGAGGGTGTTTTGAACCTTGGATCTTCCTCACAGGCTGTAGGCAGCTGAGGGAAATCGTGCAGAAATTGTGTTCAAATAATTACACTGACACATGTACCAGAGACTGGCGATCAAGAAGTTTCCAAGCGGCCAGACGTAGAGCAATTACAACTATCTAACTCCCTTACCTTGAATTCTGAAAGATGAGAAATATGATAATCGTTTAATCATTTTCATAGGATTAATGAAATTGCTTACATGGAGTAACATTGCCTAATTTTTGATAACTTGACTTTATGATAACCCTGATAAGTTGTATTCTTTTGGGAGCATGCCCCTTTCTCTATTCACTTACACGTCGCATGGAAACATGAATAACTGCTCCATATAATGACGAAAAGACACGTTTCTTTTTATTGCAATTAGTAATTCGAGTTTAATACCGTAGAACACTTTCAACTAGAGATGACACGAAGAAAGGCTGCATGGCTCATGCTCCTTGCTTTCAATTCTAGAAATAATGTAACGAGAATGATAGAGAAATGCCAGTGGGAGAAGCTGGAGGCTAGAAGAAAGAAAGTACGAATATGTGTCATGTTCACGTCTCTAAGAATAAGCCAGCTTGGGAACTGTTGAAAAGTTGGCTAGAAAAGCCTTGCACCATGAGCGGGAGCATTCCCTCAAATTGATAGGTGGGTAGCATGGAACAGATTAAGGTAAATATTCTTTTGACGATCGGGGAAGTAAAAATAGTTGGTATGCGCAACCTATAGCTTCAGGCCTTTTCCCAAAATGTAATGTGTCTCAAGAAAATTCTCCACCTAAATTTTGTGTAAATTTCTGTGTGATAAGAGTAACTGAATTGTTAGGGGCAAAGATAGCTATACGTCGACGCCCCGAACAAATAGCATTATAAAAAAACAACTAAAATGTTATGCTAGTAGTAGTCTATGTCATTGTACCACTCAGTCTACTGTTATTCGTTGTATTAAATTAGTGATAAAATTGCGTTGACAATTTTCTTCTAGACTAGTCGCAATGAAGTACTTTAACTGGATCGAACCCCCTAACTTAGGATGAATCGGACACTTCACCATTGATCCATTGATTGTTATTGTTATATTACAACACTCATATCTAACCTTAGAAGGAAGACCTCATAAGTCCGATTTAACTATTTTTACAGAAGAAAAAAAATGTCTTGTTTAGATTTCGAAGTTTCTCTCAATAGGTTCATTGATAATTATGTTCCATAACATATTAGAAATATGCATGTATGTATAACTTACAATCAATATTCTTTCTTTCTTTCTTTCTTTCTTTCTCAATCTGTTTACCCTCTAGGGTTGGTTTTTCCCTCGGACTCAGCGAGGGATCCAACCTCTACCACCTCAAGGGCAGTGTTCTGGAGCGTGAGACTTTGGGTCTCGGGATACAACTGGGGAGGATGACCAGTATCTCGCCCAGGCGACCTCACCTGCTATGCTGAAGAGGGGCCTTGTTGGTGGATGGGATGATTGTAAGGGATAGGCAAGGAAGAGGGAAAGAAGTGGCCTAGGCCTTAAGCTAGGTACCATCCCGGCATTCTCCTGGAAGAGAAGTGGGATACCACGGAAAAACACTTCCAGTATGGCTGAGGAGGAAATCGGACACCCCTTACTCAGTTGACCTCCCGAGACTGAGTGGACCCCGTTCCAGCCCTCGCACCACTTTTCAAATTTCGTGGCAGAGCCGGGAATCGAACCCGGGCCTCCGGGGGTGGCAGCTAATCACACTAACCACTACACCACAGAGGCGGAAGATGTTGAATTAATACGGCTGTTAATGGACATAAAACTTTTTCATACTTTCGCGGTTAAGAGTTACGAAGTTTTCATTATATTTCAGTATATTTTCTAGTGTAACTCATACTGCATAAAGGTTGGAAATAATTTAATTTTTACTTGAAAATATTATTTCATTTAGGTAACTATAACAGGTAATTTGGCAGTTTCGTCTTTACTATTGAATGTGTTCGCCGTACGAATAGGGGCGTGAGGTGGTCAGCTTGTATTCGGGAGGTAGTGAGTTCGAACCCGACTGTCGGCAGCCGTGAAGATGGTTTTCCGTGGTTTCCCGTTTTCACATTAGGCAAATGCTGGAGCTGTATTTTAATTAAGGCCATGGTCACTTCCTTCCCACTCCTAGCCCTTTCTTCTCCCATCGCCGACAGAAAAACTATATGTGTCAGTACAACGTAAGTAACTTGTAGGAATAAATAAATAAATAAATAAATAAATAAATAAATAAATAAATAAATAAATAAATAAATAAATAAATAAATAAATAAATAAATAATTTCGTTGCAGATATTGCCAGTGGCATATCTCCTAATTGGAGATGCTTATTTCTGGGGTCACTGAAGCCAACCAGGCTCACTTTTACTGTTTAGGCCGGAGTTTAAGAACGGATGCCATTCCTGACGCCACGTGGTTCTTGAGATGAAAATCTCGACCCAGAATCAACTGGGATTCGAACCTAAGCCTTGCACGGGGGTGGGGGGCCGTCCTCAGCTAAATTACTGAGCTAATTTCTACAACCCCTATCCGCACCAGCCCACAGTTTAGAATTAAAATCCCTGTATTGGCTGGGAATAGAACCCGGGCCTCCGGATTAGCGGCAGGCATGTTACCACTATACCAAGAAAGTGGCGAATACGTATTGACATCTGACGTGGGGAAGGGTGGTGAAAACCTTACATTTTTACAATACTTACGCATTTATTGTGAGTGTATTGCCACTGGGTACGTGACAGCCGAGTGGCATTGTCACTTGCTTCTCCCAAGGCAGCTGTGTTTCTAATCCCGGCCAAGCCAGGTGGCAGTTTTGAAATGATAATTCACGTCCTTTTGTTTGGAGTACTCGTAAACTTGGCGGTTCCGTGGCTATGATCACGATATTAACAGTCACGCAAAGCTTCAAACTTGACCTTTTTATACTGACTATGAGATGCCAGAATGGGAGTGCTCCAGTCTAGGTCTAACATATGTTTGTAATGTTTTCCTGTTTACTTCACCCAATAGTGCCCGAATTCTAACTCATTCGAGAGTAGTGCTTATGCTAGCAATTACATCCGCATTTTAATATTGTTTGAAACAAATTTGTATGAATAGGCGCACACCTCATTCTTTAGATGGATTGGTTATGTCTCGGCTTAAGAGACTAGTAGAACCTTGGATGTCCGTAATTCATATCTAAGCTTCTGGTAGTCGCTAACACTTTAGAACTCAGATAATTTCAGTTCGTAAACTCATTTGGAAGGTTGCTAGGACGTACTGCTGGGTTCTCTAGGACAGAGGTGATTGTGCTCTAATTTCACATCACTTTGTATACAAGATATGGTGCATTTATGACACCGATCTTCGTTTCGAGCTTTCTTGTGGATAAAAAAATACACACACACACCTGGTCTAGTTTAGCCCATATCTAGTCACTGTCCTCATATTCAGACAGATGATACTAAAAAGCAACAAGGAAACCCCAAACTACTATATCCGTGATTGGGTCTTGGTCTAGCAAGCCGTCATTCTTGACTTTCTAGACCGGAGTATTGATCTCATCGTCAGATAGCTCCGCAAATATTCACACAAAGGCTAAGTGGACCTCGAACCAGCCTTCAGATCCTGAGCTGGCCAGAATCGAACCCGGGACCTGTGGGTAAGAGGCGGGATCACTACCCCTAGATCCTGTCCTGTCAAATATTCACCATAAGACCTAAATGAGTCAGTGCAAAGCAAAATCTGGAGAGAAAAAATGAAAAAGGATAATCGTGTTGAGGAGGTGGAGTGTCAGAGTTGTCGTATTGTTTGCTATGTGAAGATTTAGGCAAACATTTATTTCCTTTTCATGTAAGTTGAAGTTTCAATGTAGTATTGCATGCAGTATAATTAGTGAATTTCAACTTCATGGAAAAGATTGTGCCCAAGAAACGAAAAAAGTAAAGGCCATAATTATTTTATTGCCGATTTGCATGGTAGTATATCAAGAAAATAATCTTAACTACAAGTTCAAGTAATACAATTTCTCGGTTATTGCTCACCTGCAAGGAATGTTACATATTTTGTTATGAATATCAAACTAGCTGTGTTGTTTTAACTACTCTCTTTATATTTATCACATTGAAACAAACCCAATCTTTATGAAATGATTAAACACATAACCTTTTTATCATATTTCATGCACCTGTTGCCTATTCGCCCTTTGACTTCACACTTATGTATAACTGTTATGTGAAGAGTATTGCTTATTTCATTGTGCAGGGAATTGGTTTAAGTTTTGCACATGAACTCACCGTCAAATTTCAGCTAGACTGGTAGCTGATTCCCTTTAGTAATTATTCCTAAATCTTGAAAAGAATTTGCCCGATTGGGCCATATAAAGAATGCTAATGATTTGTGTTATCCGCAAGTAGATGAGTGGGGAATATATTATCTGAAGAATGTAGTTATGCAAGAATGTCAAAATGTACGTTGAAATGCAAAATAGCTTGCGATAATTCATTGCAAGGGAATGCGTGCAGAATTGTAACAAGAGTTCATTCCATCGTCAAATGTCATCTTCGACACCCCTCACGCACCATGTACTAAGATATGCAGGATACTAAAAGATATAAATTCAGTTCTGTGTAGGCTTGTCATCGGAAGTGATAATCGTTATGAATATCCACATTGATGTTTTTACGGCGTAGCCTTTCAAGTCATGTGAAGAAAACAAACTGCTGGGAAAAAGTGCATTTCACGACGACTTCGCTCCGCTCCTTCAGAAGTGAACCACAACTGACCACACCTGTTCTAATAATGTCGAAATGTTTGAATTCAATTTCTGTTGCCATTCACCTTCTTGTCTTTCTAATGCACACTAACCGTTCAAGAACATCGACCTACAAGGAATTGTTCTCGTCGTAACATGTGCTCAACCCAGTTTCCCTTGCCTTCTTATGGCTTACAGCTATCATCTCCTTTCTTTTACTCTCTCCAGTACCTTCTCATTGTTAATTCTTTCTAGGCATCTAATATATCCCGTCCTCCTCCAGATCAACATCTCAAATGAATCCAGTCTTCTTTCGTCTTCCTTCTTCAATGTCAATGTATCTCCCCGATACAGTGCATACAGGTGCATGTATGCACTTGCAAAGTCTCTTCCACAATCCTTTATCCTTATATCCACATAAGAGTTTACTCTTTCTTTTGCATGCTTTCATAGCTCATTCCTTACACATTGTTTTCTGATTAATAATCATCATTCCCAGATGAGTCCAGTCCTTTGGTGTATCCGAAACTCACCCCCACCTGGAAATTACAATTTGTTCATTGTAATACATATTTCAGTGATTACAATGCGTTAGTGTAAACGAAGACTCATTTGAATCCTTGGTTGTGGGTTTAAAGGACCTCGCGTCCGGAGTTTAGCTGCCCGTGTTTAATTCATCTTGTTCAGGGATTGGGTATTTTTGTTCGTTCTAGAAGTACAGCCTTCTTTTACACACAGCATATCACACTGCCAACCATCACAGAAATGCACAATAGTGAATACATCTGTCCTCATAGGTTTGGTGTCAAGAAAGGCATCCGCGTTGAAACTGACCCTGAGTATTTGGGAGAGGACCTTGAGGAAGAAAAATATAAACGAAGTCTCGCCTTATCCTTAGACTTCAATTCTCCGGAGATATTACAGTAGATCCCAAATGCGGCTGGGGCTAAGAGCTCTTAGCTGCCTCCACGGTCAAAGGATAGATGAGCCTTCCCTAAGCCCCAGGTTCGATTCCCGGACATGTCAGGCAGGTTTACCTGTATATGAGGACAGGGCCACCTGCTTGAGAACAAATGAGGAATTATCTGACGGTGAGATAGCAGCTCCAGTCTGAAAGCCAGGAATAGCGGCCGGTAGGATTCGTCGCGCTAACCCCACGTCACCTCGTAATCTGCGGGCCTTCGGGCTGAGCAGCGGTCACTTGGTAGGTCAAGGCCCGTCAGCGCTGTAGCGCCATTTTGTTTGTTCTAAGAGCTATTAACCCGGTAATGCTAGATCATCTTACGGACATAGGTAGACGAAGGAACATAGGTTGAGTACGAAGGGAGCGAGGCTCTAGGAAGTGGTCACTTCCCGTTTTCACACCAGGAAAATGCTGGGGCTGTACCTTAATTAAGGCCGCGGCCGATTCCTTCCCAACCCTAGGCCTTTCCTGTCCCATCGTCACCATAAGGCCTACCTGTGCCGGTGCGACGTAAAGCAAAATAGCATAAAAAGACGTGGTGTCTCATTTGGGGCTTGTTGAGTTCTGTCGCGACACGTTGTCTGTTGATACTCTTCCCGAAATGCAAAACGCATAGAATACTCATTAGTATTATTCATACTGAACCCATAATTCTACGATGATGAATATTAGAGGTAAATATTGCAGCTACAAATAATTTTTGGCGCAGCCATGTTTCATTGCGAGATTATCTCACCCTCCAATGCGCGGGACCGAACTCACCGTCGAGCCAGCCACACGCTCGTGAAATGCCGGGACACTTCGGCTGATTTCGAGTACTGACCAATTAACAATCAATAGATAACCTTCACTACGAGAGATTTTGGCAACATGGTTAATCCAGGAATAAAGAATTGAGATTAGTAAAAAATATTAAATGAAGACAGAATTCGGAGGGTGAAAATGAGTGTAATTAAGCCTACATAGAAGTTGGCGTCTGTGTCGGCAGATTAACGACACGTGCGTAGGTCAAATCCTATAAAGTGCGCGAAGTTACAGGTCATAAACTAATTAATTACGCCCGTTGCAAGTATGGGAAAATATAAAAACAACACCGTTGTAATTGTAATCATGGTGGAATATTTGGAATAAATTTCAGGAAGATTGATCCAGCGGTTATGAAATTAGAGGATTGTACCACTAGACTTCATGACCAGGGCAGCGTCTTCTCGGAGCTTATGTATAGACCCCCCATCAATATTCGCACACTCGATCTGGAAGTTTGGGCGGAGGAACCCACGTTGCTTGTCTCCGAGAAAAGTGCGGTATTTGTTTCCTCAGAATAATTTGTGTTATACCTTCATGTAGATGGCTCAAATTAGTGTATTTAGTTGAAAGTGATATAAAATTTCCTGAACTTCCGTCGAGAAGACCGTGAAGGCTTAGATATTTAACTAAAACACGTAGTTGGTTTCATTTATTCTATTGTGTGTTGGGAATTATCAAAGGAAGTTTGCAGACTAGCCAGAGACAGGCTCGAGTTTGATATCTCTTGAACACCTGGCCTAACCGGGGTGTGAGAATATAGCTCCCGCAGACAGTTTGCTGTCGTCCAGCAGAGAGAAGATACGTTCGCGTGCTAACGGGCGAGAATAGTGCATCATTTGTGTTTTTTATTAATAAAAAGTGTACAATCTGTGTAATTATAAGTAATTTATAAGAAGAAAATGTATTCTTCTGTCATGTTCGGCTGAATCTGAGGCAAGCTGAATAATATGTAACCAGAAACTCCAAGATGACTCCATCAACAGGTCTATCTAATTTGTATTAATGTTGTAGATAGAGTGTAATTTGTTTGTCCCACTAACATTTTCCATTGCATGTGTCGAATATGCATTTAAAATGTGCAGGCAAAGTGGTCATTGTTCTTGTCGGCGTGCGAAACTCTTCAGTGCGGTTAAAATCACGTTAAGAAACTGTAAAAATGCGAAGTTTTAATATCGTGCTAAAAATCGAAGAAATATTTTTCAAGCTGATAAAAGTTAGGAATGTGATAACGATAATATAGTCGTGGTGAACATGATAAGTTCAAATATCCTATGAGTTCAGAAAAAATGAAATAATAATAATAATAATAATAATAATAATAATAATAATAATAATAATAATAATATTTACATCAGGATAAATTTTTCTATGTTTAAACATGTATTTAACAGTAAAGTCGAGTGAGATTTGCGCTTTTACCGGAATCCAGTGAAGTCTGATAAAGTTATATTAATTTTTGGGAAGCATAAATTTTTTAACGTCGTGTATTTTGTGATATGAGAATCACGGTATGTTATCTTTGTTTTTGAGGTCAGAAAGATGTGATGAAGTAAGTTAAAATGTTCTCGTAACGTTGTTCGTCATGGGAATATTCGTGTTTGAAAGTGCTGGACAGGAAGAAATGCATTGTGTTAGAAATAAAATGTTATGAAAATAACTTTGAGAAAGTTGAAGGCAGAGGAAGCCTGTATTTTATGAGTAATGAATGCGTAGCCGTGATGTACGCTATGTTTTCTCGATGGATAAGAATTTTTGAGACAGGCTGTATGTTAAAAATGTGATATTTCTGAGACAGGCTGTATACGATGTCCTGTTAGCAATCCGGAACTGCTGACTGATTTAATGTGGTCATATTCTAAGTGAGCGCGTTGTAACGCCTATTACGATTTCAAGTCGAAAATTTCCCATGACAAACCATTTCTGTAGAAGACTGTAGCTCTTGGCAGTTCAAATGACGATTATATGAAAAACCAGCATAGTGCATTTTATGATAAGCGACCTCACGAACAGAGGGCATTCTGAAACACGGTCAAGGTGTTATTTAATTATTGTAACAAATATCCATTCATATATTTTTTATTACGAGTCGAAATTATCATTTAATTGGAAAAAATTGTTGGATGGACTATTGGTCGTTATTAAAGTGTTAGTTTGGCTGTGTAGATCGATGGGAAATTCACTTCACTGGACAGTTCGTGGATAGAAATGTTTTGAATGTTCAGAATGGTAGGCCGTTCGGAAGTCTCATGCCTGGATTACATTGAATGTCGAAATAGTGATTACTATTTTGGCATTATTTACGTAAAGTTAGACGAATGTTGAATTTATACTTTATTGTCCGAACTTCACTGCGTGTGTTGAGATTGTGTTTGAGTCATAGATTAAAGTAGCCGCGCGTTGTTAATTTCAATTTTACGTTTTTATTGGAAGGAATGGACATAGTTATGTTTCCAGACTTGATTTCATTCTGTGACAAGTTTTATTTCATTGTGCTAGAGTTTCGACTAGGTTTAAAGTAAAATATCAGCGATTGTGTTTGAAGTTTCGATTTCGCCTGACTTTGTAGAGGACGCGTAGGTATCCCAGTTTCCGCTCAACGATAGATTTAGGATGTTGTGCGTATCACTTGATTATACGGATGAGTAGACATCCCAGTTTCCGCTCCACGATAGATTTAGGATGCTGCGTGTGTTATATAATTTATATGTGAGGGTGTGTAGACACTACGTAGGCTCGACGACAGGATAAGGTGTCGTCTGTATATAGTAAAGTCTCAGGTTAGGTGTTTTGCGAATTGACTTGAACGATGTTAGTGTCTGCAGTAGTGAATGTAAATGCGAAGACTATTAGCAAATTATTATTGAGGCCATGTTTCGGCATAATCCTTACTAGCCAGAAGGTGTTTACATAATAGCATGGAACCACTAGTAGCATGAATGTGAGGGTTGTCCAGCGTGGATACTTAGCTAAGGGAGATTGATTACTGCTGTTTGCCACGCACGTTCGGGTTCAATGAACTTTAGTCTCTTTTATTTTATTTCTCGAACATAATTATTTTATCGTTCAGATTTCCGATATACCTTGATAGTGTCGTGTGTTGACACTTAGCTGATTTATGTAGGACTTGCGCTACGAATGCGGTTTCGGTTCGTCAGCTGTTAATATATTTTATTTTCAATTTTCGTTCTTTCAATTTATATTAGGTGAGACATCGGTATACCATTTAATGGGACAAACATTGGTAGACAGATTTGTAATGGTAGTCATAGATGAAAATTGAAAGATTTCCTTTTATTTTGTATCGCGTGGACTTGTAAATTTTTTAAACTTAACATAACCGTTTATAACCTGAAAGTTGTTTTTATAAGAATATTTTCAAGTGACTTACCACTTTTCTTTACCTTCATTGTTTAGCATTTTTTCTAAATGTTTGAGTGATGCATGTTTGAGCATCGGGATTATTCCGTAACTTTAGGGTGTCACGAGACGACAATACATGGTGGAATTTTATTTTTAATTATGACTATTGCTGTTAACTTGTAGTAAACACCATGCTTTCCAGTAATATTTCGCAAAATATCCAAAGCAACTGATTGTCTATTTGATTCGATTAAGGGTCCATTCGGCGGGTGTTCCCATATCCGATAGGGTAACAGACTGGTGGATAAACTTAACTAAATATGTTACGGAGTTATCCGTGGTAGTTAGAGGTGAATGAAGGTGCGGGCTGGAATAGGTCTCAACTACAGAAGTTCGAAAGATGAATTAAAATTTCAACAAGGTTATATTTTCAAAACTTAACAATGGTAAGATAGAATTTGAAAACTTAACAAGTCAACAACAAGCCAAAATCAGATACAAAGAAATTACAAGTGTAAGGGGATTATTACAAGGTCTGGGCTTCGAGCCCCACAATCACAATGCTTGAGCTATTAGCCCAACTTTGCCAAGTCACACATTTGATCTCAGGGGCAGAAAACCCCTTCATACGAGGAGCCCTTGCTCCCAACTTTTAACCTCAAGCCTCCCAGAGGCACCTTTCACACACAAGAAAGAGCTGACCCGCTCTAAATTTTTCAAGCCTAATTAAGAGGCCATAAACTGACTTTACACTAACTGCCCTAAAGGCACATTATAATGGCACAGAGGTACCTCGTACCCAATCTACTGGGCCTTCTCAGGAAGGAAAACAAAACGTGTTAAATAAATGGCCCAAAATACAAAATTGAATGGAGGCGATTACTTGCATTCCTACACTAAAGTTTTTAAAACCTATGTGGCGCTAGGCCGATAATACAGGGGCTAATCCCAAGCTAGGGAGGTGACTCGTATGAGAAGCATTAAGGAGAGAAGAAACGATTATGAAAACGTAGTCTCCTAAATTTCAAAATGAAGGGGAGCTCGAGAGGGTAAAGCACTCTCTATCCCCGCTTTACAGTAAAAGAGATTTGTAGATTTTACATAGACAGAAAAGGTATTTACATTTTAAAAGGATGGGTTAGATATTAAAGGACTTGAACCCTCCCCGAGAGTTAGACTGCTGAGCTAGCAAGAAATAAAGATGTTAAAAGGCCATTACCTTGTAGAAGAACTGCTGCTTGAAGAAAGAGGCGCTTCTCGCCCCCTGCTACATATCCACACACAGAGTTAGATGTTATACTAGTGGCCCGGAGACAAGAAAATCAGCAGTTTTTATACCCTCGCGGAAAATTCGAGACCTTTCATGAATGATTACGACCCGCCCACAAAGTTTTATTGGATAACAGCAAAAACTAATACACAAGACGAGGAAGAAACACCTCATTGGTGGAAAATTAATTACAGAAATTCTTGACTGGCCACATTCAAAACAGGCGGAAAGAAATGATTTATATTGCCAACCCACAACTGACAGAACAAAATTTAGTAAAGACAAAACTTATGAATACAATTTTTTTTTAAGAAAGTTCATTCCATTGCACCAGAGTGTGTTACCATAGTTTTTGGTAGAGACATCTGTTAGAGAATGTCCACACTTCTTGATCACTAAAAAACAAAAGTAAATCAAAAACACTCAGTGATATCTTCTGATAAACCATAGAATTAGTTCAGTTGTAAAGTTCAGAGCTTCTCCTGTAGAGGAGTTTCAATTGGCGCAAGATTTGAACTTGCGTCGTAGAGATGTACCGCCCGGTACAAAATGTAAATCTGGAATTCTACTTTTTGAAGGTCAGATTTTCCACGGATCGTGTGGATTAATTCTCAGTTGTCGTTTGGATCAAATGGTGCCCGATTTTCAGGTTTTATTTTCGTTTTTCTAGTTTTTGCTGTCCATTAATTTTATGATATTTTACTTTCCTCTGAACATTCTTAAACAATAATAAAAGGACAAAGTTCACGCATTGCAATGTGACTGCGTTTAAACATTCAATAATTAAATGATTTGATGGATAATTTTTATAAACATATTTTTTCAGTGGTAGTTTTATAAAATTTAGTAAGCACATATTTGCTCCTCATTTAAAGTAGTTAGGCTCTCTTCTGAACCCCATCGTTAGGTCAGTATCTTGACCGAAATATACCCGCTTCGACCCCAAGATCTAAGAGTTCGATATTTCTCTATTGCAGCAGCTGTGGCAGACGACCAACGATGGAACGGTAAGTTCAAGGGTTCAATACAATATCATTTTTATTGTGGAATCTATTCCAAATCGTCATATTATTAAATCCAGTGTAACGTTTAGATCCCACTGGTACGGATACAGCATCAAAACAGATCACCAGATATCAAGTATATGGTTATGCCAGAGGTGTTATTAATCTATAAAACAATACATATTAGGAACTAGGCTTGTTACAACAGACTTTTACGTGACACTGTAGCATTAACATAGCCGTGAATTAAGGTAATATTTAAAATACGATGGTTATATTACATGTTTCATAACACTCGCAGCAGTTAAATTCCAACTTTGATGTTCGTTCATTGTTTAAGTAGTGTGGAACACAATGGACATTGGTTTCAGCGACGTAGAGACCTTTCTTCTTTCGATATTAAAAGGAACACTACACGACTGGCAAGTCACGTAATATTATTTTTCTTTTATGCTTCTCCTTGCATAATGTTCTACAACTTAAATAGTCTGCTTATAATGTTTCTGTGGCCTCCTTTTCCTTGCTCCTTGAACGTCTTAAATTTGAAACAATGCCGTTAAGGTCGCACATTAAAAGTCTTAATAACCGAGTATGGCATTCCCGACCATCGCAGAGTGGAAGGGGTAAGTGATACTTCACGAGAATAAAATATGCTGGCTTCAGTCAGAGTCTCTGGTCAGCTTTATGACGGCGACACGGAGATAACCCGCTCACCTGGCTACTCCAGAAAGCCTCAGATTTTGTAATCCGCTACATCAACAAAAGCTAGAAAGAGAAATGACTAACAAGGGGAGTCTGTTGTGTGGAGGACACAGATTTCGTGGAGCTTTCACAGAGTTAATAAATGGGGGTGTAAAATCAATACCTATTCAGAAATTCTCTGGAGTGGGCTTCAATTTGTGAGATTTTGGCGTTTCAACTTTCAAGCACAAGTAATAAGCCGTCACGATAGCCTGCACACAGAGATGCATTCTTGTAGCGCAGTGGCAATGTGCTGGATCCATAATATACTTTGACTTTAAATCATGGGGCAATATTTGTCTTGCTTTTCGTTCGTAGCATAGCAAGAAGTGTATAATTCATAAACGTGTCGAACATAATAATAGTACGTCCTTTGCAGTATGAGTTTTATTTTTGAAGTAATGTATGGAATCTGTTTGGTTATTTAAAGAATGAAATACTCCAAAAAGAATTCTTCTCATTAGAATGCTTATTGTAGTGTTTACCTTCATTACCATTGGCTTCTCTTCACTTTATATATTTCCGGTATAATCCTTAATTACCGATATCTGGGCATTTCTTTGGTCAAAATTCTTCTTGTTTTCTTATAATTCAGTTCATATATCTAAAATTTTCGTTTATATTAATAACTGTGTTCAACATACTGGGTAAGTTTCAGAGATTAAATGGAATGCCAGTTAACGTTTTGTTGTTGTTCAACCAATTGTCGACAGGGGTTGGAACATATCCATGAAATCCCCTGCTTAGCATAAGAGGTGACAAAAAGGTGTGACTCCCAAGACAGTATGGGATAGCGGCTATGTAGCTCCTAGATGGATCCGATATTGCTTTACACTAAAAAAATTATATTACAAATTTACTTATTCATTGTTGGAGAAATCTCACGAGCATGGAGGGCCAGTGCAAGGGCAAATATGCTCTATAGTTGGACGTAATTCATTCAAATTAAATTTAACTAGGCTTTGGTCGGTAAATTATTTAATATAAAGAACATGAAGGAAGAATTTTAATGCAAGTAATACCCACATATGGATAGACTAGCAAGATACCCGTGCTTCGCTACGGTATTATACTGAAATTTATAATTGAATGCTTCTCGTTTTATATACAACCCGCCGATATTCGCGATCTGACTCGTTTTCTGAGAGATTACGGCAACGTTCTTCCCGTTTTTCAATCTTTTTTCCAGCAATCGATTTCGTATTTCCCGGGCTAGGCCCAGGTATTCCACCAGGACAGTTGGGTCCCTAAATCCTTGCCATCTTTTCCTATATGCATTCTTAATGTGGATCAAATCCTTGAGGAGATCCGGGGTGGTGTCGTCTTGGGTGCCTTGGCGGTACTGAACCCGCGGCCGGAGTGCATTCGTAGTTATTACCAGTCCAGGACCCGTTTCCAGCGCGGTCCGCACATTTTGACGACGGTCCAGAACATTATTATTATTATTATTATTATTATTATTATTATTATTATTATTATTATTATTATTATTATTATTAATATTATTATTATTATTATTATTATTATTATTAGGGTGTGTGAAAGTAGTTGAATTTAGGTATTATTATTATTATTATTATTATTATTATGATTATGATTATGATTATGATTATGATTATTATTATTATTATTATTGATGTCCTGGACCCCACAGCAAGATGCAAGACCGCTACTTGGCGATAAATTACATCTGCTGCCATTGTCATTGATGACAGTATGACCAGCACCATTGTCGGCCGTAGGCAAGTGCGCAGGATTTCTGGCGATACGAATGACATACTTCCATGCATTATTGACCTTATTATAGAGGTGAACAATTGCACGGTCAATCTATTTCCTATCGTTTATTTCAAATGTGTTTAAATTTTTATTTATATGCCAGGAGAATCTACTGTAATCTAAGAAGGTTCACCAAAGGAAAAGATGGCTTTTGAAAACGAACCCAGGAAAGATTAAAAATGATCGATTTATGATCAGAATAAGTACAATGAAAATCCACAGCCTGTTTCCAGTCATTCGACCGGGTCAGGAATGGAATGAATAAGCCCCCAGCTAGCGGTGAGGATAAAAATTGTGCCGGCCGCCGAAGCCTGTTGCACTTCTCTGGGGCAATGATTAATGAATGACAAATGAAATGATATTGGAGAGTGTTGCTGGAATGAATAATGATGGGGAAAACCGGAGTGCCCGCAGAAAAACCTGTCGCGCCTCCGCTTTGTCCAGCACAAATCTCACATGGAGTGACCGGGATTTGAACCATGGAACCCAGCGGTGAGAGGCCGGCGCGCTGCCACTTGAGCCACGGAGGCTCCTTATAAGTACATTATGAATAGTAAAATCAATTGGTCTCACCTCTTTTTTCACCCCACCGCGCTCAAGTTGATTTACCTCCACCCCCCACCTCCAGAGAAAAAGAAGGCGTGTTTCTTTATGTTTAAAGGAGATTCCAAATACCAATATTCACGTGTATTACCTTCAGTTTTGAGATATAAGTATTCCCATGAAAAAAAAAAAAACAACTTTTTTTTCACTTACTTTCACACTCCCCCCCTTAGGTGAATTTTTCGGCAAAAGGTATTTGTTTCTTTAATAGCATAGATCTTCTAAATAACGATTATCTTCAGTTTTTGAGATATGTGTCCTCATGAAACGAATTCAACTCCTTTTCACACCAGTCCCCAAAGATGATCGCACACCCAAAACGCGTTGTTTAATTTTTAAAGAAGATTTAAATACCGATTTTCACGTCTGTAACAACTTTAGTTTTTATTGGATGTAAGTGTCCTCATACAATTATTTCAATTAATTTTTCAATATTTTTCATCTCTCCCCTCTCTTCATTGGATTTTCTTTACTTTAACAGGAGATTCCAAATACCAGTTTTTACGTCTGTAACATTTTACGTTTCTGAGATATACTGTAGATATATTCTTTCTAAAAATTCACCCCAATTTGTCACTGCTGTTTAACCCCCATTCATTAGATTTTCCAAAAACAAAAAATAAATGTTTCTGTATTTTTAAAGGAGATCCCAAATACTAATTGTTAGGTCTGTAATATCTTCAGTTTCTGAGATGTAAGTATTACCATTAAAGACATTCAACCCCTTATTCACACTTTTCACCCCTCCTATTGGGATTTACAGAAACAGAAAAATGCGTGTTCTTTTATTTTTGAAGGAGTTTCTAAATCTCAATTTTTACATCTGCAAACTTCAACATTTTTGAGATATAGATACACTCATTTTTAAAATACACCCCCTTTTCACCCCCCACTATTTTGATTTTCCAAAAACAAAAAATACACGTTTCTTTATTTTTAAAGGAGATCCCAAATACCGATTTTCAGTTCTGTAACATCTTCAGTTTCTGAGATATAAGGATCCTTATTAAAGTCATTCAGTCCTTTTCACCCCTCCCATTGGGATTTTCCGAAAACAAAAAATACATGTTTCTTTATTTTTAAAGGAGATTCTAAGTACCGATTTTTACATCTGTAAACCTATAAAGTTTTGAGATATAGGTACACTCATTTTAAAAATTTACCCCCCTTTCAACCCTCCACTATTTGGATTTTCCGAAAAACAAAACGTACATGTTTTTTTAAAGAGATCCCAAATACCTTTTTTAGGTCTGTAATATCTTCAGTTTCTGAGATATAAGTATACTCATGAAAGGCATTCAACCCATTTTTCACTCCTTTTCCCCCTCCTATTTTCCGAAAACAAAAAAAAAGTGTTTCTTTATTTTTAAAGGAGATTCTAAATACCAATTTCTACGTCTGTAAACTTTTACAGTTTCGAGATATAGATACTCATTTTATTTCACCCCCCATTTCACCCCCCATTATATGGATTTTCCAAAAACAAAAAAAATTCGTGTTTCTTTATTTTTAAAAGAGGTTCTAAATTAAAATTTTCATGACTGTAACATCTTCACATTTTTTAGATATAGGTCTCCCCATAAAAGGTGTTCAATGCATTCCCCCCCCTTTTTAACCCCCTTCATGGGATTTTACGAAAACAAAAAATACGTGTTTATTTATTTTTAAAGGAGATTCCAAATACCAATTTTTATTACTCAAAACCTTTAAGTTTTTGAGATATAGATATCCTCATTTTAAAAATTAACTCCCTTTTCCACCTCCTTAGCGACTGAATATCCAAAAAATCCTCCCTTAGCGAGCACCTAAATGTTAATATGAATGTATCCCCAAAATTTCATTTCTCTATGTCCAGTAGTTTCGGCTCAGCGGAGATGAGTCAGTCAGTCAGTCAGTCAGTCAGTCAGTCAGTCAGTCAGTCAGTCAGTCAGTCAGTCAGTCAGTCAGTCAGTCAGTCAGTCAGTCTGTCAGGACAAGTTATTTAGATTAGGAATTTACTGGAAACATAGGAGGCGTCCCATGCATTAAGGGCGAACTGTACAAAGACTTGGTTCGAGAATACGGTACACATTTTAAATGGTTTCAGTAGTTGGCGAACTAAAAAAAAAACCATTTCGCGTACCTACTTTCTTTAATATTATTCTTATAGCTTTTAATTCTGGCTCAGTGAGGAAAGCAACGGGAAACTACCTCGCTCCTCATTTCCCTAGTACCGGGCGAGTTGGCCGTGCGCGTAGAGGCGCGCGGCTGTGAGCTTGCATCCGGGAGATAGTAGGTTCGAATCCCATTATCGGCAGCCCTGAAGATGGTTTTCCGTGTTTTCCCATTTTCACACCAGGCAAATGCTGGGGCTGTACCTTAATTAAGGCCACGGCCGCTTCCTTCCAACTCCTAGGCCTTTCCTATCCCATCGTCGCCATAAGACCTATCTGTGTCGGTGCGACGTAAAACCCCTAGCAAAAAATAAAATAAAAATATTTCCCTCTTCAGTGACACCTAGGCCACCTATGACAGCTAATGGTGAACCTGTTGAGGATCCAACCAGCCTTCGGGCTGAATACCCAACATACATACATACATACAGCTTTTAATTTTGAATAAATGACATGTATTGGGAATAAACATAAAGCTGACTGAAGCAACAATTAGCCTAAATTTATGCACAAAACTCATGAAAATCAGAGAATATATGGATAGAGAGGACCGGTAGAGGCAGCGTAACGGAGTTTGGACTGTGAAAACGTTCTTTACTTAGTTTGAAACCCTACTGTATTTTGTATTAGAAAGAAGGGCGAACTCTAAACATGGTACCTGCGCCTAGGTATGCTGACTGCCATAGATCTATTTCGTCCTAAATACAAAAATTGGGCTGATGTCGAGCTCACCATTTCTACGCCGAATGCCTCATATGGTAAAGAGTAGCTAAACAAAAGGAGGAAGAACACAAAAATAAATATCTTAAAAAGAGAACAAAATTATTGAATATCTCATTCTTCAAATAAATAAGTAAAGTTCTCTACACATTATTGAAAATAAGAGGAGTTGAGGTTATTTCAAAGACCTTGATTCAAAGAATACTTAAAATTGAATTGACTTTGAGCCTCTTTTCCTTTCGAGGAACTAGAATTGAAAGCCTGTATTATATTCTACACAGCTTATTGGCTATTTGTATGCGAAGGTTTTCTATTTGTGTTGTGTTATAGTAATTATAGTTTGTAATTACTATACAGCGGTCTATAATTTTTACTGGCAAATGCCGAAATATATTTGTGCCCATTGTTAACCGTTCTGTTATTTATGTCGTCAAGCAGAGATGTATAGCAGCGGAAAAGAGAGAGAGAGAGAAACACACACCTCAAGTAAGAACTGCCAGTCACTGTTACGTTATTGCTGGTCAGTTTTCGGACATTGTAAGCTATCACATTTCCCCCCTTTTTTGCGGCTCGGTGACACCGATTTCTCCTATTATTTTTCTTCGTGGTTTTCTCCTCATTTCGATGGTTATCTTTATTATTTGCCTCATCAATATGGGCTGATGGTCAAGCGCTTTGTATCTTGTAAAAGCAATGACGACAACGACGACTTGTTACGATGAGGATTTAACAACCTTCCCGTTGATGGACTTCGTTCTCAAAATCTAAATTCGTGAATGTCTCTGTTATCATAGCTCGTATGTGCTAGACATAAGTGGTAGGGATTTGTAGTTTAACTTGCGTTATGTACAAAAGCAAAGCAAAGTCACCTCCGTACAGGCCATGAAGGCCCTTGGAGGAGTGGAAGGTAAAGGCATAGGCCTATTACTAATAACTTATACTTCTCTGAAGACGAGGGATACCCCAAGATGGACGAATTCTTGGATATGAAGACATCAACACGAGCGCCAGATTTAAATTCAACTGAACGGCAGAGTATTTCTCAGCTACACCCACCGGAAGCACTTTGTTAATGAGAGTCGCACTGCGAGAAAAATGGATAAGATCCTTTTGACAAACTTATCTCAGTGGACTTCACTGTTGTCCTGCCTGACTTACGCAACAGGGGATGAGGTTGTAGACGGTTTTGGTGATGAATCAAATAATACAATTTTCAACAAGGTTTATTCAATTTCTTTCATAGAAAGCTTTGCAAATTTCCTTGTAGGTTACGCAGTTTGATGAGCAATACTTACTTTTTTTTTGCAGGTGTTGGCGATGCTCGTTCACTGAGGTACATGCAATTGCAGATCGCAATGAGTTATAAGCAAATAGCTCATTCACTCTTGGTCTCTTGCTGCCAGGAACACTTCATCACCAGGGCCAAGATTGGTGAAGTATGGAAATAATACGTATTAACAATGGAATGGATCGCGTTACATAATAATAACAACAAAAACAATAATAATGATGATGATAATAATAATATCAGTATTAATAACAATAATAGTAATAATGGTAAATAAGGTACAACATGGTCTAGATGTCGAAAGCTGAGAGATGGAAACTTCTTTTGCTACTGACATGAATGGTTCGATCAGGTACTGTCCTGGTGGAGTGAGTGGTAACTAGTGGGCAAAAATGGCGCTTGAGCATTGTCCACCTTTGGGAAACATTCATATAGAAATGTTGGAATTGTATGGTGCTGATGGTTTGGCTACATCAACATCTCCAAATGGTGCATATGGTTCTCAACTAGTATTAGATCCTTGCAGAAGGGCCTAGGAAATCATCCACCATACGTCCCAGACCTTGACCTATCTAACTTTCAGCTCTTCGAGTCACTGAAGAAATTCGTTGGAGGTCAAAACAGCGCAGGTGACTATACTCCCAAGGAAAGCGTTCTATGAAAGAGGCATATTTAACGTGGTGTCACGATGGAATAAATGTTTCCATAAAAACTTGGTTCATACGTAGAAAAATAGGTAAAACATGCAGTTTTTTTTTTGTGGAACATCTTTTTCCCTACTCATTAGATACTTTGTTAAAACACTTTGAGTGTTTCTTTTCGATCCTCCCTCGTATTTAACATTTATATGATTTGAATGGATGATGACCATAACGGTACAGGCTAAGTGACATTTTATATATTCAGAGAGAAGTACATTAATAATAATAATAATAATAATAATAATAATAATAATAATAATAATAATAATAATAATAATAATAATAATAATAATAATAATAATAATAACGTTATTTGTTCCACGTCCCATTAACTACTTTTACGGTTTTCGGAGTCGCCGAGATGCCGGAATTTAGTACCGCAGGAGTTCGTTTACATGCCAGAAAATCTACCGACACGAGGCTGACGTATTTGAGCACCTTCAAATATCACCGGACTGAACCGGGATCGAACCTGCCACGTTGGGTTCAGAAGGCCAGAGCCTCAACTGTCTGAGCCACTCAGCCCGGCACATACATTTATACATTTCAGTGCTGAGATGAAGTCACGGTTTGCATGAAATAGAACATGAAAAATGTATAGTGTTTAGAGAAAATTGAAATATACTTTCTGAGAGCGAGACAAAATTGTATATAATTATAGTTTACTTGTTCCTCTATGACATTAAAACATTGCTGCTTAATGCCATTTGCTATTTGCCATTTGTCGAGGGCGACTACAAGATACACGTGGCTGGTGCTGTGGTGTTTTCTCAACTGGTGTTAGATTCTTGTAGAAGTCCTGATATACTGGAGGAATGAACTGTAACAGAGATATCAAGTCATCAGTTTTTGCTCCCTGGTTGTTGTGTGGAACACAGTGCATTGGAAACACTCACTTTTGTCACTGCTTCATCTGATGCCAAAAGGCCTTAATATAATTCACATTGTACAGGATTATAGTAATCACCTCGGGCTGAATCTTCATGTTCGCTTCTTTCGGAACCGCACCGAATAGATTTGAAAGAAGTATCCCTTATATTTGGAACAGAATCCTCAATCAAATACGAGTCCAGCACATTCTTGTAGGAACCGTCTGCCATCTTGCAGATTTCCTACAGGTTTCAAATCGATGAGTGTGGTTGTGCCACTTATCGCTGTCCGGCTCCATGGCAAAATAGTTAGCTTACTGGTCTTCGATCCAGGGGCTCCCTGGTTCGATTCCCGGTTGGATTGGGGATTTAAACTTCATTGGTTCATTCCAGTGGCTCGGGAGCTGGGTGTATATGCCATCTTCAGCATTAGAATTGATCACAGGTGAGGCCCCATCCTCACAGACGCACAGGTCGCCTTATTTGGCTTCAGCTCTAAAGACCTGCACCTGGCCTCTTCGGAGACCACATGCCATCATTAGCTGACGGTTCACTTGAATCTCTATGTCAGTTAAGAGTATGACCATATTCAAGTGGTTAAGTGCACTTAAGTCATATTTTCAAATATTTCTTCTGCCATTGTGGTACCCAACCACTCAATAATGTCTCTCGTTCTTCAGTACAGGGCTTCTTCCTTCGGATTGTATTGCATTCTGCGATTAACTTACAACTGATTACGAGAATGAGGCAGGTGTGTAGTGGGGTCTCACTTAACACTATTGAGAAGAGAGTGAAGTTAAAATTGCACATACGACCATAGTAGAAGTGAATTTTCGAGATTTCCCTCTCCAACTTACTTCACTGTGTAACTCACATACATACTTGAATACTTCGAATTTGCATCACATTTGGGCTCTTTTACAACCCACTCTCATTCACCAAATCTGACTCTCGAAAGTAAGAAACAACGACGTATTCCCTCAAGGTATTAAAGCGGTAGACGTTTCAATTTCATTAGTAACTTCATTTACACCTTCGTAAGGGGTAGGAGTTCACTCGGTGCAATTGCCTCCAATTCTGCGCAGAGACATTCGGTACTCAGTTTGAATGTCACGGGTTTGAGTCTCTGTAAATTCGCGCAGGATTTGTTTTGCAAATAGCTTTACGTCGCACCGACACAGATAGGTCTTATGGCGACGATAGGACAGGAAAGGGCTAGGACTGGGAAGGTAGCGGCCGTGGCCTTAATTAAGGTACAGCTCCAGCATTTGCCTGGTGTAAAAATGGGAAACCACGGAAAACTATCTTCAGGGCTGCCGACAGTGGGGTTCGAACCTACTATCTCCCGAATACTGGATACTGGCCGCACTTAAGCGACTGCAGCCATCGAGCTCGGTCGCGCAGGATTTTGATAAGGCAGTGCGTACTATAGGAAGGACTTAAAAACCCCCCGACTTAGTACTAAATTGAGCTTGGATGCTTCGACGACCACAAATAAATGTTGAAAGATCGCGCTGGGTAAACAACCATTTATCTATAGGACTGAGGGGTTCGTCATCGTCTATTAGCGTTACATTTACAAGGCCGAGGTAATAATAACCGGAGGCGCATCACCCATTATGGCCTTGGCCTACAAGTTCGACTGCTGCTCAGCCAAATAGCTCGCAGATTTGAACTGTAACGTGATCATTGTGACGACATCTCAGCCGCAATGCTTGGCTTTCTTGGCCGGCTCCACTGTCCTTCGTATCAGACTGCTTCTCGGTTAGTGTCACGTGGATGAGCGAGCCCCATTCCATTCCCCACACCCTGGTGGCATCGCAGATGCTGTGTACGAAATGTGAATTTGATCCTGTATTACAGCCGGATGCCTTTGCTGACGCCTACACTATGACGAGGGATGCACTCACTATTACGTGTTTCGATGGTGGTTGGTAGAGAGATGTGTTGTTTGTATAGGAAGAGGAATGTATTGAGATGAACACAAATACCCAGCCTCCGAGTCGAGCTGACGCCTTATAGGTGACCTGCGCGTCTGTTAGGATGGGGCCCTACCTATGATGAATTCTAGTGCTACGGACGGCACACACACCTAGCCCCCGAGCCATTGGAATTGAACAATAAAAGTTAAAATCCCCGACCATGCCGGGGTTAGATCCCGGAGCCGCTGGGACCAAAGGCCAGCACGTTTACCATTTAGGCATGGAGCCGGACGATTTAATGATAAGATGTGCGGAACTAAAGCAGGCCACAGTGTTAGTTGGTAATACAGTATTGTAGAGGTGCGTTGTTAATTCACATATACTTGCAGACTGAACGCTGAAAGGCGTAACAGTCTACAATGAAGATGTAGTGCTAGTACAGCACGTACTTTTTTTTTTTTTTTACACAGTGCTTAAAGTCGCCACCGCCACAGATAGGTCTTATGGTGACGATGGGATAGGAGAGAGCTAGCAGAGGGAAAGAAGAGCGGCCGTGGCCTTAATTAAGGTACAGTTCCAGTATTTGCCTGGTGTGAACATGGGAAAGCACGGAAAGCCATCTTCAGGGCTGCCGACAGTGGGATTCGAACCCACTATCTCCGGAAAACAAGCTCACAGCTGCGAGCCCCTAACCGCACGGCCAATTCGCTCGGTACATAATTAATTTTATTCCACCACACCGTCATTCATTTAATCTTCATTAGCTTCGCAACTCAGGTTGGTGTCAGAAAGGGCATCTGACCGTAAAACATGCCATATATACTCATCTTGGGTCATCCCCGACCCTGTAACAAGAAGCAGGACTAAGGAGTCCTACATACGTATCCCAAATGTATTTCCGTGTAATTACCCCAGGATACATTTCTACATACAAATTAATGGACAATGTTCATGTAAAATATACTCATTATTAAGACAGCCATATCCCTAGTCCATAAAATAAATTTGTCAGAGTAAGGTCGCTTTGAATCTGACTTGTGTGTTTATGTTCTACTCAGAGATAAACAGAATGTAAGTCTGTGACATTCGTACGGAAATGTGGGTGACTTTTTAGGAGCATTTCAGCGTATAAGCACATTACATTGTTTACTTGAAACAGGTTTAAGCGGGAGACTTTGTATCTTATTTCCTGAAGTCTTCATATGGCAGCAGGTTTGCACGGAACGTCTGTTCTTGACTTATTATTGAATACGATTTACGTAAGCCACGCATGTCATAAGAAGTGTCAGTTGCATGTGATATACACTCTCAACCAGCCTGTTTTCTCCCCCTTAAATTATCTATTAGGTTATCATTCCAGAAGCTGGTTGGATCTTCACATAGCACCACCAAATGTCTGGTGGTTATAACGAAACCGCGGCACCAAAATTAGGCGTACTAGGCAAGATTAGAAATGAGGTAGTTAGCCATTGCTTTACTCACTAGGTTTAGAAAGTGCTGTTGCAGCACGGCCAGCTCTATGAGTAAAACGTTTCGTTACACCCAGATGCGCAAGTCGTGATCCGAATGTCATTAGTTATTACACTCAGGCTCATCCATATCCCAACAGCTTCCACATTGTCACAGCCATGGATGAGTCTTGGGCCTCCGTGGAAGCCACATTTTGCGTATGTATTTTAAGGGGTCATGACTAAAATGTTGTGATTTTTTGACCAAAATATCGAATTTTCAGTTTTAACCTTAAAAATCCCCTAATTTTTCCCCTTTATACTCCCGTTATCACTTCTACACTGTCCGACTAGTTGGCTGAACGGTCAGCGAACTGGCCTTCGGTTCCGAGGGTCCCGGGTTCGATTCCCGGCCGGGTCGGGGATTTTAACCTTAATTGGTTAATTCCAATGGCACGGGGGCTGGGTGTATGTGTTGTATTCATCATCATTTCATCCTCATCACGACGCGCAGGTCGCCTACGGGAGTCAAATAGAAAAGACCTGCACCTGGCGAGTCGAACCCGTCCTGGGATATGCCGGCACTAAAAGCCATACGACATTTCATTTTACTTCTACACTAACGTCATTCTTGATACCCTAAATGTCGGATTTAAAGGGTAGCGGCACGGCGCATATAGAGCAGGTATACGCCCCTCTCTCTCACACTGTCAGACAATATTGGCTTCAAAGTTCTTTCGGACTACCATTCCAATAATCCCGCTGGAATACATTTACCTTGTAGTAGGCCTAGGCTGTGCATAAGAGGAGGAATAAGTATGAGGGAGTAATTTGCAGTCCAGAGCAGTTTCATACAAGTATGTTTCTAAAGAATTTCAATTGCAATTTTTCTAGCTTACAATATGATCATCTCATTGGCATTTATAAAATGCTCCTTGCGACAGAGTTCTTATCAGATTCATCAGAAATTTTCTGATAAAGTTTCAATAGGTACAGGAATTAAAAGTTGTTCTGCATTTCATTATCAGTTGAATATTACCTTAATATTTTTGTTCCTAATTTTCTATTTATTTTGCTATTTGCTTTACGTCGCACCGACACAGATAGGTCTTATGGCGACGATAACTGATAGCTGATAACTAGTTGACCCAAACCACGCAGCAACTTACTCGATCACTTATTAATGTGCTGGAAAAAAATAGGAGAAGTTGCAAGTTCTGAATGTACACTGAGTGAGCAAATGTCATGGGATAGCGGAGCACTGATGCACAGGTGTGTTGTCTGCGCACCACACCCCCCGCCCTGTGCCAGTGGCAGTTGTATAGGAGACATTGTGAGCAGTGGCTGTGTGCATGTGACAGGTGTAACATGGAAAGCCGTCGTCGTGAGCTGACACCGTTCGAACGCGGTATGCTGGTCGGTGCCCGACGGATGGGAAGTGCGATTTCGGAAGTGGTGCGAGAATTCGGCTTCACACGATCAACCGTGTCCAGGGTGTATCGTGAATGGTTGAATGCGGGTGTCACCGTCCACAACAGACAAACGACCGGCCGTCCAGCCACCCTCGATGACCGTGACCGGCGACATCTGAGAAGGATTGTCAATAGTGACAGACGGGCAACCGTGCAACAAATCACGGCTCAATTCAACACAGGCCGTGCTAGACACGTCTCCTAGTGGACAATCCGTAGGAACATGGGTTCCATGGGGGTATGGAAGCCAGCGACGCACTCGGGTGCCACTGTTAACTCAACGTCATCGGGTGCAACGACGCGTATTTGTCACCAGTCACCAGGGATGGACAATGGAACAATGGCGTAACGTGATATGGTCGGACGATTCACGAATTCAACTGCACCATGCCGGTGGGACCATCTCCACCCATTTTTGGTCTTCCAGCTCCCAGACGGTTCTGCGGTGTTTCAAGATGATAACGCGCCCCACATCGCTTCCACGTCGCCCGGGAATGGTTCCAGGAACATGCAGCGGAGGTCCAGCGACTGTCACGGCCACCCAGAAGCCCCGATTTGAACCCTATCGAGCATATCTGGAATGTCCTGGAACGCAGGTTTCGTGCCATGGATCCTGCACCCACGAATAGACCAGCATTGGCGGCCGCTCTGCAAACGATTTGGTGTCAGATTCGTCCAAAAGACTACCAGGGCCAGAGGAGGCCCCACACGCTATTAGGTGACTATCCCATGACATTTGCTAAGTCAGTGTATATGAGTATTTTTGACAAGCCTCTGAAATTACAGCCCAAAAATAATGAAAACTATGCTGCGCTGAGGATTTTCCATGCAAGGTATAAAAAATAATTATTATTTCTTAATAACTTTCCAACAAATTAATTAATGAACTTCTTAGTATGTGCTGTGGTTTTAAATTTGATTGTGGTAAGTGGTAAATTTCCAGATTTCAGTGATTACTCCCCTTAAAACTGTTTACTTACTTATTCGGCTTGACTGTTACGGTTCAGCGTTCAGTCTTCAAGCCTCTGTGAATTAAAAGGCGCTTCCACATCCCTGCACCTGTGTGGCCTCATGAAGTTCCACACCGCTAATCTGAAAACCCAGTCTGGTGAAGCCATTTGGCTTCGTAAGGTACGAGAAGCTATCGCACATACAGTTCTTGCTATTAATGTTCCTCTTTGACAACCATAACTTTACTAATGGCTACTAGAAGCAGGACTTCACATTGTACCATTCTGGAGTAATTGTTCATGTTGTTATCATCAAGTTGGCAGTGAGGTGTAACACACATGCAGAAGACTCCATCTTGTTATGATTTATTGTGCTACAGGAGGATGTTTTATGATGAATAAGTGTGCATACACGATATTCAGTGTTGTTCTACCTTTTCTGGTTAGTTAGTAGCTTTTAATTCACAACTGAAAATGCCAGTAGCCAATTGGCTACTCTGGGCAGAGATTTTTTGCTGGTTATCTTTTTTACTTTTATATTCAGAAGAACCTAATAATGTCGGAGAGTTTAGCTTCTAATGAAGATGAAATAACATTACTTATTTTGGTATGTAATTTATGTGATGTTGACGTTGAAATTTAAGATAAATTGGATCAGAGGCTTGTTCTTCGTGCAGCAGCGTATACTTATGCTGATAATACTGCTGCATCTCCAGATATAGAACTGGAAACTGAACCAAACAATGTTAATGAGGATTCTGAACAACTTGATTATGTACGAGTGCTTGTTCTAGTAACTGACAATGTGCGTGATGAAACACTACGTTGGCGTTATGTAGACAATACCCCAGTTCCCGTCGAGTGTAATAACAATTTTTCAGATCCTCCCGAAGACATAAGCACGCCTGTTCATTATTTTAGAATGTTTATTGACAGTGAGATGATACATAATCTTGTTCAAGAAACAAACCCCTACTGAACACAGAAATTAGTTACATCAGCGAATATAGAAATACCCTGGAAATAGGGATTCATATTATAAGTGGGATAGTAAAAGTGCCCAGTTACAGAATGTATTGGTCGGACAGTTCCAGATATCTTCTCATAGCAACAAGAAATCGGTTCAACAAATTTAGAACATACCTTCACCTTAATAATAATAATGACAAAATGAAACCCCTAGATGATCCCAACTTTGATCGACTATTTAAATTGAGTCCATTTATAGATACCTTGAGCAAAATGTTGCTAAAATTCAGCCAGAAGAGTAAAATTCGGTTGATGAGATAATAATACCTTTCAAGGGAAGAAGCGTGATGAAACAGTACTATAAAAATAAGCCTCACAGATGGGTATCCAATGTTTTCGCCCAAAGAGAGGCCAGTGGTATCGTATATGATTTTGAAATTCACGTGGGTAAAGGAACAAGTCATCAAAGTTTTCTGGGGTATAAGCGGCAATATTGTTCTCCATTTGGTTTCAGGGCTTCCCAAACATGAAATTTTTTTGCTATTTGATTTACGTCGCACCGACACAGATAGGTCTTATGGTGATGATGGGACAGGAAAAGCGTAGAAGTGCGAAGGAAGCGGCCGTGGCCTTAATTAAGGTACAGTCCCAGCATTTTCCTGGTGAAAAAATGGGAAACCAGATGAATATTATGAAATCTTCTTTGATAATTGGTTCATCTCTCACACCCTAGTAACTGCATTGAAACGTGAAGGACTTTTGACTATTGGCACAGTAAAACCTAATCGTCTACGAAGTTGCACATTAGAAGCAGATGCAGAGATGAAGAAACTCGGGAGGGGCAGTTATATTACCGTACAGAGGTAGCGAGCAATGTAGTGGCAGTGAAATGGTTCGACAATAGGTGTGTTTATATGATTACATCCTTTAAATCGTATCAACCAGTTGAAAATATACAACGATGGTCTGTAGCAGAAAAGAAGCACATAATGGTTGAAGGACCTGACTTCGTAGAAGAATACAAGACCTTCACGGATGGTGTTGATTTGAATGATATGTTTGTTGCACTGTATAGATGCATTATCAGATCAAAGAGATTCTACTTGCAAATATTTTTCCATTTGATAGACATTGTAATAATGAATGCTTGGTTATTGTACCCTCATCATTGTCAGCAAAGATGTGAAAGTAAATTTCAGCCACTAGTAGTCTTCCGGTCAGATGTTGGTAAAGCTTTAAAACTATTCAGAAGAAGAGAGGGAGACCATCTCCGGCGGAGTCACCTCCCGAACCCAAAATAAGGGCCCTCCATTTTAGTCCCATCCAAGATGTCCGATTTGATTAAGTCGGCCGTCTACCTGTACAACGGTGTAAGTTGTGCGTCAAAAGACTCAATGGAGTAAAATAAGGGAAATGTCTGTCAAGTGGAGTTGTGTTTCAACAAAGAAAAAAATTGATACAAACTGTTCCACACTAAGTAATAAGGAATGAACACGGCATCTTAACCATTCTCAAACGTGTGCATTGTGTATTATATTGCTATTTTATGCTTTATTCAAATTGTTCTGAAATGTTGGCTAATTATGTACAATATCACTTTCCTTATACATTTACTTTTTCATGCTCACATTTGCCAGATGGCTACATGTTTTATACAGAAATATTTGCTTCTTATATGCCCAATGTTGCCAAATGGCTACTTGCCGAAAAATGACAACCCTGAACAAAGTTTGTTTTCGGTTGACACGCATTAGTCTTATAGAGTGCTTTTGTATATAATAACATGATTTTAAATTTTTAAAGTACACATTTCTTAATAGGGGCTGGAAAGTGATATGAGTAATTTTGCCAAGCCTGTCAAGTTATAACATAAAAATAAAGAAAACTGTGCCATAAGGAGCATTTTCCGTGAAACGTATAAAAGATTATTTCTTAATAACTTTGCAACAAATTAACTAATCAGCTTCAAATTTCATGGGGTACTCTATCTCATTAATACATGCTGGTGTTTAAAATTTTGGTTGTGATAAGTGGTAATTTGTGGAAGTATCAAATTTCAGTCATTACTCCCCTTAAAACTGTTTACTTACTTATTCGGCTAGACTGTTATGTTTCAGCGTTCAGTCTTCAAGACTCTGTGAATTAAAAAAGCGCCTCCACATCCCTACACCTGTGTGGCCTCATGAAGTTCCACACTGCTAATCTTAAAACTATTAAAAATTATTTCCGACCATCATAGCGTTGGCCCCTTCTGCTTCCCTTACGTTCCATAGCCAAGTATAGTAGCCTCCTAGTTAACCAATCCTCTTCAATTTGCCTCGCATGATTCCACTACCGAAGCTGGTTTATAAGCGCAGCCGTTGTTTCCTCATTTCCAGTACGCTGTGTGTACAAGGAAACATTTTCACTACTCTCATGTAGATCCAACGGTTCCAGTTTTGTATTTCCCCCTCCATACATTCAATCCTCTTAGTTTTCTTACCAGCGGACATCTGCTTAGACTTGAAGGTTTTGTATAATACTCGCTGGACCGCTTTTCAAGATCCAACATAAGAATAAGATATCCTGAGTCTCATCTTTCCCTCCCGTCACCAACGTCGGTCTGAGAACAAAGCGGTGTAAGTATTATTTCGTCCGAGAGATCACTTCCTTCTTATAGAACACCATAGATCGTAACTGCGAGCTCACTGAATTACGTTTGTTATTCCTGATTTGATTTCACTTACTATGCTACCATACTGAAAGAATACACAACCTGAGTACTTTCGAAGATCCAACGGTTCCAGTTTTGTATTTTCCTCTCCATACATTCAATCCTCTTAGTTTTCTTACCAGCGGACATCTGCTTAGACTTGAAGGTTTTGTATAATACTCGCTGGACCGTTTTTCAAGATCCAAGTTATTCAATTCCAGGCATTCTGCACTATCTGGTACTATATCCAAGTCGTCGGCATTGATGAAACTACTCCCTAAATTTCCACCAAACCGAATCCCGCCTGCCTTGTTTTGTACCTCACAATACATGATACTCGTAAACTCTGAACAATAAGGGTGAAATATTACATCTTTGTCTGAGTCTATTGCAAAACCTAATCAAGAACTCATTCAGCCATCAATTCTCACTGTGGTCTAGTCAATTACTTTGATTGCCTATAATAAACTACCCCTAATTCCATAATCCCTCAGTACGGCTAATTTCGTTTCCCTTGGTACTCTGTCGAATGTTTTCTCCAGATCTACGAAACATAAGCATAATTAACTATCTATTCCTCTTGCAGAAATTCGCACACTGAAAACTGGGCTCTGACAGCCCCGCTGTGGTCTGCAAGCACACTGATTTTCAACCAACTTACTGTCCGTTATTGATCGCATTCTTTTTTCTAAAATGCTTGTGAACACATTGTCAGATATACTCATCGAAGTAATACCTAGAGAGTTGCTGCGGTCCTTCCTGTTAAGTTGCTTGTAGACAGGTGCTATTATCATGACCCCCGCAAGGGAGGGGTTCCATATGTACTTCCAGGTCCCGGGCTCGGATCATGTACGGGACCGGTACCAAGCCCGCAATTTTAAACGTTTTTTTCAGCTGTTTAGTTGTTTTCAATTTTATAAGGAGAAACTACTCAGATTAGTGATGTTCACAATGGGAATTGCTTGGGAATAATGAAATTTATCTGCAAATATGATGACGTTACTCTTGAACATCTGGCCAAAGTAGAAGAAAACAAACTGAAAGACAAAAGAATGCGAGGCCACACTCTCAAAATGAAATTATTTCCATTTGTTGTGAAAATCTTTTGAAAAACAGTTTGAATCAAAGGGAAGAGGCAATTTTTATGGAATAATTGTTGTTGCGACCCCTGACATCTTCCACTAAGTACTTATTCTGCGTTTATTTGAACCTTCACTTGAACCGCAATGGTACATATAAGTTAGGAGGTTTGTCTGGAAGAGTTATAGGGAGGTACATTCAGGGAAACATGATGGGCAAGGGAGCGGTTATGATAGTATAGGAAGCATGAAGTCGAGTAAGGATGACATACGTAAAATTGTTTGTGTTAAACTTTAGAAGTATTGTAAAGAAAGGATTAGAATTAAGTAATTTGACAGAAATATATTTACAAGATATTGTTATAGGAATTGAATCATGGCTGAGAAGTGATATTATGGATGCGGAAATTTTCTCACGGAAGTGGAGTGTTTATCATAGGGGCAGGTTAGGAACAATTGGAGGGGAAATACGAGGTATTTATACTGGTGAAAGACGAATTTGTAAGTTACGAAAAAGTTAAGGATGAGGAACATGAAATTCTAGGTGTAAGACACATCTCTAAAGACAATAGGCAATTTGATGTTTTTGGGGTGTACAGACGCTGATGCAGAATTATTTGATGGTAATCAGCTATGTGGGGAACGGTACAGAGCCGAACGTTATTGTAGCGGATGATCTGAACTTGCCATATGTTAACCGGGAAGGAAATACGAATGACAGGCAACAAATGGCGAATAAGTTATTATGAGAAGGACAGTTGAATAAGAAATTAATGGAACCAAATTGAGGGGAAAATATTCTAGACGTGGTGCTTGTAAAACCAGATGAGCTGTATAGGGAAACTGAAGTGATAGATGGTATAAGTGATCATGAAGCTGTCTTTGTCAGAGTTAAACAAAATGTGTTAGAAAGGAATGTTGTAAAAGTAGGCTCATTAGGCAATACCATATGGCTGATAAGAGGGAATGGGGAGATTAAACAAAAAGCAATTATGATCTATGGAAAATAATGTAAACAGACTATGCGATGGGTACGAAGCAATTGTTGAGGATTGTAAAACCAGATATGTACCTTTAAAACTGGCAAGGAATAGTAAGGTCCCACAATATTATAACAGGGAAATAAAGAGATTAAGAAGGAAGTGCAGATTATAAAGAAATAAAGTTAGGATTGGTTGCGGGAGTAAGGAGTGATTGAAGGAGCTCACTAGGAAATTGAATTAAGTGAAAAAATCAGCTAAGGATAACACATGATAGCAAACATAATTGGGAGCCGTATGGATTTTAGGGAGCAATGGAAGGACATGTATAGATACTTTAAGGCAGAAACAGGTTCCAGAAAGGACATTCTTGGTATCATCAATGAAAAAGGGGAGTGTATATGCGAGGAATTACAGAAGGCAGAAGTATTCAGTCAGCAATATGATAGAGGTGGCGACTAATACTGGAGAAATACTGAAATTTACCTATTATAATAAAGCCATTTATAAAAGGATACAAAATTTGAAGCTGGGGTTGATAAGTTTTCTGGGGATATATTAAAAGCTATGGGTTGCGGTATAGTGCCATATCTGAAATACTTATTTGATTACTTTTTGCATGAAAGGGCTGTTCCAAATGAATGGAGAGTTGCAGTAGAAACCCCAGTGTACAAGGGAAAGGGTGAAAAACACAAAGTGGAAAATTACAGGCCAGTCAGCTTGACATGTTTAGTTCGTAAGCCTTGGAAAAGCATTCTTTCTGAATATATTAGACACGTTTGCGAAATTACTAACTGGTTTGATAGGAGGCAGTTTGTGTTTAGGAAAGGTTATTCCACTGAGGATAAACTTGAAGGATTCCAGCAAGATGTAGCAGATATTGTAGATTCAGGAGGTCAAATGGTCTGTATTGCTATTGACCTATCCAAGACTTTTGGTAGGGCAGATCATGGGAGATTTCTGTAAACAATGGGAGCAACTGGATTAGACAAAAGAGTGGTTGAATGGGAGGCCATATTTCTAGGAAATAGAACTCTGAGAATCAGAGTAGGTGAAGCATTATCTGATCCTGTAATGATTAGGAGGGCCGTCCCGCAGGGTAGAATTATTGGACCTTTATGTTTTCTGATATATCCAAATGATATGAGTAAAGATCTGGAATCACAGATAAGGATATTTGCGGATGATGTTATACTGTATCGAGTAGTGCATGAGTTGCGGGTTTGTGAACGACTGCAGGGGTACTTAAACAATGTAGTGAGATGTACAGCCGACAATGGAATATAAATGGGATGAAAAGTCAAGTTGTAAGCTTCACCAAGAGGAAAAGTTCTCTCAGTTTTAATTATTGTGTTGATGGGGGTTATAGTACCTCATGGGGAACAATGTAAGTACCTACGTGTTAATATAAGGAATCATCTTCATTGAGGTAATCATATTAACGAAGTAGTTAAAAAAGTTACATATTTCTTCACATGGCTATGCGAGCATTTAGGGGTTGTTTTAAGGATGTAAAAGAGAGGGCGTATAGGTCCCTCGTAAGACCGCAGTTAGAGTATGGCTCCAGTGTATGGCACCCTCACCAGGATTACTTGATACTAGAACTGGAAAAAATTCAAAGGAAAGCAGCATGATTTGTTCAGAGTGATTTCCGACAAAGAATAGTGTTACTAAACTTTTGCAAAATTTGGGCTGGGAAGACTTGGGAGTAAGGAGACGAGATGCTCGACTATGCGTTAAGTTTCGAGTTGTCAATGGTGAGTTGGCGTGGAATGACATAATTAGAAGGAACTTTTAAAAGTAGGAAAGAACATATTATGAAGATAAAGTTGGATGATTGATGTTATGTTTTCGAATATAAGGAAAGCACTGTATTTGAAATTTCAGAGAGATTTATTGAATTCAAGAGCCTTAGCAGGAAAATGGACTAGGCAAAATCTGTACACCGTGAGAAACTCTTCAAGTGCCGCTTGCATATTGTAGTGCACAGGGCTACGACAAGGGCTCGAACATGCGGATATACATTAATTCATACATGTACTTAATTCTTTACAAATCAGTAGAACATATAATGACACCATTTCTCACTTGCACTACCAACAAACGAAGTAACGAAGGCCTGCATAAACTTAGATAATATAACGAACTCACTTCAAGATGAGGTAGCCTACATGTAAACAACTGTTCAAATTGAAAATCTTGAGAATATTTCCGTCCATATTGAAGTCGCAGTACGTCACTTCACATTAAAGTTTCATTTAAGAGTTCATTTATCCCGTTCACTTATCCATTTAGTGGATGGTATGTTTAGAGAGTGCCTATTTTTAATAATGCTATGGGGTTTGGAAGGTAGATTTGGATTAATCGTTGAGTTATTGTGAGGTCAGCGAAGGAAATGTGAATAAGTTCCTTGAACCTTACGGACATCATATTTCTTATTCGACAGACCTATCACCGTTGCTGAGTCGGCTAGTTCCAAAACTCAACACGTCCATGTTAAAGTGAATTGAGATAAAATGAAGAAACTGTTATCAATCTTAATTTCGGAATTAAACCGATGATGATGACTATGATGATGATGCTTGTTGTTTAAAGGGGCCTAACATCTAGGTCATCACCGAGCTCGATAGATGCAGTCGCTTAAGGGCGGCCAGTAACCAGTAATCGGGAGATAGTGGGTTCTTGCCCCACTGTCGGCAGCCCTGAAGATGGTTTTCCGTGGTTTCCCATTTTCACACCAGGCAAATTCCGGGGCTGTACCATAATCAAGGACACGGCCGCTTCCTTCCACTTCCTAGGCCTTTCCTATCCCATCGTCGCCATAAGACCTATCTTTGTCGGTGCGACGTAAAGCAAATAGCATCTAGGTCATCGGACCCTAACGGTACCAAATGAGACGAAATGGAATGACAAAAGTCCAGAATTCACTGACCAGAATTCAAAACGTGAGGACGAAGAATGAATGGCTGGATATGAATTTAAAACAATCAGTGGATCCGACCCGCAATGTCTCGTATTCACAGAAACTGACGTGAAACAATAGTATTTCTGACCAAGGGACTGCGTCTGTAGCATAATACTGAATCGATGATACTTTTAGTCGAAAGGGATCCAAAATCCAAGTCATCGGTCCCTCATAATGGTACTTATCTCTAGGAAAGTAGAGCCATGGTATTTGTCATGTTGCGATACTAATCAAAAGTAGCGTAGACTCGCGGCATTCCACACAGTATGGTACTACTCACTGGTAATGAAATTCGCACATGGAATACAGACCTAGGCCTATGGTGTTTCGCACATTGCGGCGCCATTTACAATGGTGTTCATCACATACGTGTACTAACCACAGACACCCGCACTATCCCGTGGTGTTCCTCATATAGTGGGTACTAATCATAGGCAAGCCAGAACCATGGTGTCGCTCACCCACGGTGTCGTTCCTAAAGTGGTACTAATCACAGGTACTCAAGGCAACGCACTCTGTTGCTACTAATCACAAACCTATTTGGTACCTAACATAGTGGTACTACGCGCAAGTAAAAGCGACCCATGGTGTTCCCCGCGTGGTGGTACTAATCGGAAGTAGTTTCATGGTTCTAATACAATCATCCCTTGGTCGCCCCATTTAGTCGCCTCTCACGACAGGCAGGGGATACCGTGGGTGTGTTCTTCGTCTGCGTCCCCCACCCACAGGGGCTTTAAACCGATGAGAATGTGTATTTTGACAAGGGCAATTACTACGCCTCCGTAGCGTAACGGTTAGTGTTATTAGTGTAACGAACTCGTCACTTCACCGGCATCTACGAAATTCGCCATGCACATAACTTTTTTTCTAGTACTAATTTGGGCTCACCCTCATCTTGATATACACCGTATTTTCTCTGCAACTGGGACTTACATACTTCAGTGAATATTTATTTGTACATCACATTCTTTGCACGAACTCCGCTCTATCCATCTCTACGATCTGCTATCTACTGACTACCTTCTTGCCTGCTGACGTTATACGACACCGCTTGGTTTGTTGCGCATGCTACCGTAACATCTGGAATCTTCCAGACGTATTTCTCCTCATTATTTCCCCTCTACTCTACCGTATACAAACCTGTCCTTTCTCTGGATACTTTGAGATGGACTTTAGCCTGTGTGGAGGGAGGAACACCAAACGTCATCTCCGTCCTTAGAGACATGTGCCCAGGAGTCTCCATTTTGGGGCACTACTACGTATTTCATGATGAGGTATGAAAAACTGTTAATTTATTTTCTGTAAAACTTCAAGTTGCACCAGGAACAATTTTCCTTTCAAATTCTGATAGGGAGCATGGCATTTCCAGGCCAAGATTCCACTCACTTTTAAACTATTTAAAATTTCCATTGAAGAACTTAGTTACAATTCTCTTTCGAGCTGTGCATGTGCTGTATTTGGAACTCCGCGAGTCCTACACACGCTCATACGTGAACAGTGCTTCGCCATTTGTGTTTGTAGATGGTTAACTTTGAAAGTGACTGTCTTGGAACGGCTTTATTTGAACAATATTGTGATTTCGGCTTGCATAATAATTTTACGTGGTGTCTATTCGTGTGGTAACTAATGGTAACTGATGCAGTTCTGATTTATATATTTGGACTTTACTTCGAAGATTTCTTGCTGTTGTATTCTGATCTTGTAATTGTGTATATCTTTTTCCTTATATTTCTTGCTACTCTTGGTTTCTCTTCAGATAGGCGTATTTTTCCTTTTCCTTGCTTGTTCCTTTCCATTCCTGGTTTGTTCTTCCTCTTTCCCTTTGATATTTTATTTTGTATAAAGATTCGAATTTTTGTATAACTGGTTGGGAAAGTACCACGTTTGTATATTATTCCTTTTGTGAAAATACGTAAGAGGTTTGGTTTGTTTATTTCAATATATCTGTCTCCAAAAGTTTATTATGCTTTCTTATCTATTCTTCACCCGTCATGTCCCTAATTTCACTTGACACTCCCGTTGTTTTTTTCCCCTAATGTTCTTACGCACGATTTCCACTGCGCTATGTGCTAGTTCCTCTTGAATACTATTATCTTGATAGTTGGAAATCTTTATTACCACAGCCTCTATTCTCAATTGGCATCACTGGATGGCGTGAATACTATAACCTACCGATTTGGAAACTACTCGGTGTCGTCGATATATTAGGATCTTCCCTTTGTACAATTATTATTATTATTATTATTATTATTATTATTATTATTATTATTATTATTATTATTATTATTATTATTATTATTATTATTATTATTATTATTATGTATAACCCCTATAGGGTTACATTAGCTGCTATCTTTGGAGGCCCGAATTCGATTCCCGGTACTCCCAGAAATTTAAGAATGGCAGACAGTCTGGTATGTGGTTGAAATGGTACATGCAGCTCACCTCCATTGGGGGTGTGCCTGAAAAGAGCTGCACCACCTGGGGATAAGGACACGAGTTTACTTACTTTAAAACTGAAATAACAACAATGACTATAATGTAGGGTTTCACTAGAGTTAAATAATAATTAAGGTATTTTGGACATGTTGAGTACTGGAACAAACATCAATGGACACAGTGTGTTTTGAAATAGATTCTGAGGGAATTTGTTGCGGACTTAAGTTTAAGGTAGCTATTATTTGATAATAATGCTATATTTTACAATGTGAAAAATGGAAAAATGTTCAACTTTAATGATTACATTATATTAATTTGGGGAAATTAGATCGCGTAATGTAATAATCTGTTGACGCGTTTCGATCCTGCGACCAGGATCTTCTTCAGAGCAATAACAAGGCATGTAATGGCAACTGTCACTCCATAGTAACCAAATTCAAGATAGAGAGACCCTATTGGAAATGTAGTTCAGCCCAGGCCTCCAGAGTCACAAAGAAAGTAGTTGATGAGTTAAATATGGAGGGTAGTCATGATTTACTCAGTATATAGCCGTCAGCTTTGTTAAAGTTATTCGGGTGTTTAGCAATCCCACTATCTCCCGGATGCAAGTTCACAGCTGCGCGACCCTAATCGCACGGCCAACTCGCCCGGTATCGATACATTCAACTACGCTTTATAAGCAGAAAACCTTTCTTCTGTTCCCAGGTTACTTTGGACGTGTCAATTTTTGGAACAGAACATGTTGTAGGCATACTCAGTTTTGGAACAGATCATGTTGTAGACATACTCAGTTTTGGAACAGATCATGTTGTAGGCATACTCAGTTTTGGAATAGAACATGTTGTAGGCATCACAGTTTTGGAACAGATCATGTTGTAGACATACTCAGTTTTGGAACAGAACATGTTGTAGACATACTCAGTTTTGGAACAGATCATGTTGTAGGCATACTCAGTTTTGGAACAGATCATGTTGTAGACATCTCAGTTTTGGAGCAGAACATGTTGTGGACATACTCGGTTTTGGAATAGAACTGAATATTTCAGGTTTAATATCTAAGGAATAAGAAGAGTCATGAAACAAAACATTATCACGTATTAAATAGAGAGTACCAAAGATTATGAAACACAAAATATATCATTTTTAAAATTTTTGTTGACATGTTGAATTTTGAAACAAACCGACTCAGTTGCGCAACAACGACCACGGCTATGTACATCCACTGAATATATTGTGAAGGAAGCCGCCTGTCACGTTGAACCCATAATTCTAAGATGAAAAATAATTCCAAATATTTATTTCAGCTACAAACAACTTTTTTAGAGTAGCCATGTTTTTATTTCAAAAGCCTCGTTATCTCGTGGGAACGAAATCACTGTGACAAGCAAGCCGCGAGCTCGTGAAATGCCGGGATACGTCAGTTGACATCGAGTATTGAATAATTTATCAATTTCGAAAAATCCTTCATAACGAGAAATTTTGGCGACATGGTAAATCCAGGAATAAAGGATCTAAATTATTAATAAACCTTACGTGAAGATAGAATCCCCAGGGTAAATATAAATACAATTAAGCCTGGAGGAAATTTGGCGTCCTACTCGCGGATTTGCGATACGTGCCGAGGTCATTATCCTGAAGAAAGACCGCGTAACTACATGTCAGAAGTAAATTCATTACGCCCGTTGCATGTATGGGAAAATATGAAATTAACACCATATTGAATTATAAAAGTCTGTCCGAATTTATGGAATAAATTTCAAGAAGATTGGTCCTATGGATGTGGAATTAGCAGATTGCACAACAGAGCTTCGTGGAGAGGGTGGCGTCCCTCCCAGAAGGTATAAAAGAAACCCCCCACCTACTTTTCACACACTCTGTCTGAAAGTCTGGACGGTGATACCCACGTCACCCGTCTGCAAGTAATTGCGAGGTTTAGTTCTCAAAATAACTTGTCATATATATTCGTGCCAATGGTTCAAGTAGAATATTAAATGGAAGGTGATAGAAATTTTCCTGAGCTTCCGCCGATGAAAACTGTGAAGGCCGAGAAATATGTTTATAGTCCAAATACTTTGTAAACGTCGTGCGCGGGAATCGGCCGCGCATATGCGGAGGGGCAATCGAGGGGCCTGCCCCCTCTCCTACTCCTGTCGCTGCCCAGTTTCCGTCTAAACATCGCGCTAAGCACCGTACGCAGTGGCTGAACACAACGTAAAAGTTTCAAACAAATTTATTTAAAAACCACCATTCCAATACTTTAAAATCTCTAAGTCTAAGATACAAATACTACATACATGTTAAAATGACATGTTTCGCTTAGGCTTTGTAAGCATCTTCAGCCATACTTAATCTAAAGCTAAGTCAGGGCCCTGAACTGGGTTTCTCATTCAAGTATAATAATACAAGATAAAACAGTCGTAAAATCTAGTTTGTGGAAAAAGCAATACTTAAATGCAAATAAAATTCAATAATGAACTTGTCATAGTATTATATGTAGATGGAATGAATACTAGTGTTCATCTAGAAAAGTACACGTTAGTTATTTGTAGAACGAGACAGTCTTAATGATCTGACATACATTTGGATTGTACAGATTGCTTGTCATTAATGAAGCGCGGATTAATTAAAAATGTCAAAAAATAAAACTTTGAGCGTTGTTGACTGAGAATCAGGTACGTAGAATACAGTAGAGTTGTTGACTCCAAGTGGTTGCGTAATAAGGTCAAAAGGCGCTTGAAACATCAGTATAGAAGTGTTGTGTCTCCTTCTAGAATAATCTTTGTAATAGATTGCAGTCGCGAGCTGTCTGGCGTAGATTCAACAAATAGGAGATTATCCGCCTTCACAGACACACTCCTACAATACACGTAGCAGCAGAATAACAACTGCCAGATCGTCTCAAACAACCAACAAGACTAGTCACCTCTCTGCCAACACTAGGGTTTTCAACACGCGCTACATTGCGAAGTTTCCCACATCTAAGGCTTTATTGAACACCCTATTTGTTGAATCTACGCTAGACAGCTCGCGACTACAATCTATTACAAAGATTATTCTAGAAGGAGACACAACACTTCTATACTCATGCTTCAAGCGCCTTTTGACCTTATTACGCAACCACTTGGAGTCAACAACTCTACTGTATTCTACGTACCTGATTCTCAGTCAACAACGCTCAAAGTATTGAAATGGTGGTTTTTAAATAAATTTGTTTGAAACTTTTACATTCTGTACTCCAATACGGCTGTCATAATGAGATTCATAACGTGTAAAATAATGAACACGACGTGTCAACGAGCGAGTTAAGAGATAGCGAACCGGGAAGAGAAAGTGCACTAATCAGACCTCCCACACTACCTACATGACCACGCCCCGCCGATCACTCAGAAGGACGTTTACTAAGTATATGGACTATAAAATACGTAGCTGAGTTTGTCTCCGTATTACAATTGGGTGTGTTTCATTTTTGTCAAAGGGTGTCTGGAGGCTAGCCGGTGCAACGAGCGAGTTAAGAGATAGCGAACCGGGAAGAGAAAGCGCGCTAATCAGACCTCCCACACTACCTACATGACTACGCCCCGCCGATCACTCAGAAGGACGTTTACTAAGTATATGGACTATAAAATACGTAGGTGAGTTTGTCTCCGTATTACAATTGTGTGTGTTTCATTTTTGTCAAAGGGAGTCTGGAGGCTAGCCGGTGAGGGCTGATTTTTTGTTATCTATATGAAACACCTGGACAACATTATTATTACGAAAGCAGAGTCCTGGGAAAAGAGTGGCAGTCACAGGTTGAGAAGCGTGCTCGTCGCATGTTAAACGCAAAGAAGGTGCGGTATTTGCGGTGCTAATCGATACCAAGTGTAAAATCTGTGTAGTTTCAGTTATACATATATATTAGATGATATCTATTGTAGCCATGAACGGCTAAACAAGAGGGAAGCTGGCTAAATGTGGCCAGAATCTCCAGGTTGACTATGATTACAGGTCTGTGACTATATTTTCATTAATGTTATTGTGTAGAATTTGTTTGTCCCAATAAATTTTTCCTTGCGTGTGTCGAATTAATATTAAATAATGATCAGGCGAATGTGTTACGTTTCTAGTCGTCGTGTGAAACTCTTCAGGACAGTAAAATTCACGTCGAGAAACTATAAAATGCGAAGTTTAAATAATGTGTTAACATTCTTTGAGATAATGTTCAAACTGAGTAAAATTAGAAAGGTGATAACGATCACGTAGTCGTGGTGAATGCTTTAATTTCGAATATAGTTTGAGTTCAATTTTTTGTCGAAATAATAATATTAGTAATAACAATAATAACAATAATAATATTTACGGCAGGATACAATTTTTCTATGTTAAGAGTGTTTTTAACAGATATGTTCAGTAAGATTTGCGTTCGTCTCGAAATCCAGTGAAGTCTGATAAAGTTATGTTTTTTTGTGGGAAGGTAATTTTGTGACATCGTGTATGTCGGTGATATAGGAAATCACGGGGTGTTATTGTATTCTTGAGGTCCGAAAGTTGTACTAAAATGAACGAAAAGGATTCTTATAAAGTTGTTCGTCACGGGAGTATTGAGGTGAAAAGTTGTGAAACAGAAAGAAATGGATTGTGCCGGAATGATATGTTGAGAGAAAAGTTGTGTAGATGTTGAAGGCAGAGGAAGCCTGTATTTAATGAGTAATGCCGCCGTGATAAGAGATGAAGATGAATTTTTGAGACAGGCTATATTTGTTGATGGAGAAGCATTTTTGAGACAGGCTGTATATGAAATGTGATATTTCCGAGGCAGGTTGTAGTGAAATTCCGCTAACAATCCGGAACAACTGATCGGGTGAAGGTTGGTTCGAAATGAGTACTTTGTGATGCACATTAAGATTTCAAGTCAAGATCTCCCAGCGAAAAACAATTCTGTAGAAGATTGTAGCTCTTGGCAGTTAAGTCCAACTGACGATTTATGTAAAGTCAGCATAATGAATATTATAGTAGGCTACCTCAATGGTAGAAGAGAATTCTGAATACACGGTTGGTGTTATTTGACTGTTATAACAAATTTCCACTCAGTAAATTTCATATATTATGAGACGATAATTTATCATTAAATCGGAAACATTATGGGATGAGATGTTGGACGTTATTAAAGCGATAGTTTAGCTGTGTAGATTCATTGAAGTTCGCTTCACTGGATTGTTCATAGATATGGATGTTTGGAATAGTAAGATGGTAGGCGAAGTTTTGGCCTTACCCTAGAATTAGAGTATGGATTTTTGCGGTGGTTATGATTACTGCTTTGGCGATATTTCACGTAATATTAGACGTGTGCTGAAATTCATTGTTATTTTTCCAAACTTCATTGCGTATGTCGAGATCGTGTTTGAGTTGTGGATTGTTTGCCACGCGTTATTTATTTTCAGTTTCACGTTTTATTGACAAGTTAGGGACTTAGTTGCATTTCCCGACTTGCGTTCATTCAGTGGTAAGATTTGTTTCAATGTGTGCTATAGTTTCGACAAGGTTTCCAGCTAAAACATCAAAGAGTGTGTTTGAAGTTACGATTTCGCCTGACATTCTAGAGGAAGCGTAGATAACCCAGTTTCCGCTCGACAATAGATTTAGGACGTCACACGTCATCATAGGAGTATACTGATGATAAGACGTCCCAGTTTACGCTCAACGATAGGTTTAGGAAGGTGTGTGTACATAGATGTTAGTGTTAGGGTGTGTAGACATTATATAGGCCCGACGATAGGTTTAGGGTGTCATCTGTAAATACTCAAGACTTAGATTCAGTGTTTTTGCGGAGTGACTTGAGCGATGGCAGTGTCTGCAGTAGTGTATACAATGCGAAGAGTGTTAGCTAAGTAATATTGAAGCCATGTTTCGACAGCCCTTACAAACTGGAAGGTGTTTACCTAAGATTATGGAACCACTAGTGGCATGAACGTGAGGGTTGTCCAATATTGGGTACTGAGCTAACGATGATTGAGTATTTACTGCGATTTGCCACGCGCGTTTGAGTTCAGTGGGCTTTCGTATTTTATTTTATTTACGGACCTAATTGTTTTGTCGTTCAGACGTCCGATTGCTTTGCTAGTGTGCGTGTTGGCACTTAGTTTACTTATGTGAGACTTGAGTTACGAATGCGGGTTCGATTCGTCAGCCGGGGATATATTTTATTTTCAATTCTTTTCGTTCTTTCATTTTTATATAGTTGACGGTGGTCGATCAATAACTTTGTAGTTAGTTTGTTGGGACAACCAATAAGCAGATGGATCTGTAATGGTAGTCGTTGTTGTAAAGGAAAGAAATCCTAGATTTTTGATTTTATGTTACCATGTGGACTTGCAATTTTATTAAACGTAACGTAACCGTTTATAACCTGAAAGTTGGTTTATAAGAATATTTTTCAAGTGATTTACCACTTTTTATTTAACTTCAGTGTTTAGCATTTCTTCTAAATGCGTGATGAATAAGTTTTTCCTGCATTTCGCAACTTTGTTCCTTCAGAACGACGTAACGTAAGATCCTCTCGGATCGAATTGTTGTTGGTTCCTTCTGAACAGCTGTTTGGGTGATGCACGTTTCACCATCGGGATTACTCTATAACTTAAGGGTATCACGGGATGACAATACATGGTGGAACTTTTACTTTTAGTTATGATGGTTGCTGTTAACTTGTAGTGAACACCATGTGTTCCAGTAGTATTTCGCAACCTATCCAAAGCAACTGATAGTCAATTTGGTCCGATTAAGGATCCATTAGGCGAGTGTTCCCATATCCGATAGGGTATTTCACTGGTGGATAACCTTAGTTAAAAGTAAATCTGGAATTCTACTTGTTGAAGGTCAGATTTTCCACGGATCGTGTGGATTAATTCTCAGTTATCGTTTGGATCAATAGGTGCCCGATTTTCAGGTCTTCTTTCATTTTTTCTAGTTTCGCTGTCCATTAATCTGGGATATTTCTACTTTTCTCCGAAGAAAATTCTTAGATACTGTAACTAATAAAACTAACACCATGCAATGTAACTGCGTTTGAAATATTAAATGATTAATTTTTTCCTTGATCAGTGATCTTATGTAAATAAATTTGTGCATTTAATTGATTCAATAAAAGTTAGTAAGCACATATTTGCTCCTCATTTCAAGTAGTTGTATCACGTAAATGTTGTTAAAATAAGGAAGTGTTTAGTTATCGTAGATGAATACAGTACTCAAAATAAACAAAAATCAAAATAACGCAGAGGATAGAAATATACTTCAAAAATCAAGACACCAGTCTGACCAGTGTGGTAGGCGCAAGCAAACATGGACGAAGTACAGTAGCAAGGTAATGTAAACAGTGAAACCGATACACACCTTCACATAATGCGTGCCCAGCATTTAACAAAATTCTTCATCAAATAGTATTCAGAAACCAGTCGCAGCGAATGAGCAGAGTGTGGCGCGAAATGTTATGCTGAGACCTTTCCAGAAGTCATACGTGGTAGGTACAGGTTGACAAGAAATTAAGGATAGGTGACACGGCAATCAGGATGGTACAACCAATTAGATTTGCACAATACATATGTATTATAAAACCAACAAAATGTGATTGCATGGGCAATGTTTCGATTATTGCAGGATAGAGGACGATATTCAATTGAAACCAAACAAAGTAGAAATTGTAACACCAATGAAACGGGGCAATTTTATAAATAGTATAAATTCAAACAAGATGGGAAGAAAAATATTAATTCTAGGTTTATACACCAAAAATAAAGAATAGGATTAGATACAACAAATGATTGACTAGATTCAATATGACTATTACCCAATCAAAAATATATTAACTATATCCAGAAAGAATTCTAAATTCACGAAGGCCACTGTACAATGTGAAAACCAAAAGGGTCAGCTAAAAAGGAGAATAAAGGAACAATAAGGGAGAAAATGAAATCCAAGGGCTGGCGAAGGAAAAGGAAAACGTTCAGCCTGCAAACAAGTTTTGAGAAAGTAGTAGGGTCACGCACACAACCAGGCGTAAACTTGATAGATCGAATCACGAATGAAGGGATACTGAATCGAGTAGGGGATAGGAGATCGATTTGGCTAAATTTGACGAGACATCCAGGACTTCTTCAGTTGGTCTTTGAAGGAAGTGTAGGTGGTAAGAACGGTAGGGGTAGACCAAGGTATGAATATGACAAGCAGATTAGAGCATATGTAGGATGCAATAGTTACGTTGAAATGAAAAGGTTAGCACGGGATAGGGTGGCATGGAGGGCTGCCAAAGTACAACATTGTCAAAATAATATGGGTACCAGGGCATGCAGGTATAGAAGGAAATGAAACGGCAGATAAACTGGCCAGTAAAAGGGAAGAAACGCATTGTGTAGGGCCAGAACCTGTACGCGGGATTTCCTATGGACAACCCCGACACTACATAGGAAAATGGGTACAAGAGAAACAAATGGAAAACTGGAAAAATACTAAGGATGTAGACTTGCGAAGGAACTGATAAAAGCACCAAACAAGAAGCATACTAAGGGACTGCTGAAACTCAGCAGAGAAAATATAAGATGGGTAGTAGGACTGTTAACAGGACCCTGTCATCTGAAAAACCCCCTACACATAATTGGAGTAATAATACACAACATAGGCTATGTAGGAAATGCAATTAAGCAGAGGAATCATCTGAACACATATTTTTCGAATCTGAGGCGCTGGGTAGAATCAACTCTCTAGACTACCAGGTGAAGAAAGAGAGAAAAACCAAAAAGACCCAATAAGAACAACCTGCAGCTTTGTGGAGGGAGCAGGTATATCTAGGTGGGAATGAAGGAAAAACATGGTAACAAAAGACCTTAGAGGTCGACACTAATTAGGAACTAATATTTAGAGGCCCCATGAAGAGAAGAAGATGATTTTCTACAGTAGAGATCGTTGAGCAAAACATAACGAGACTTTGCAGAGTAACATTAGAGTAAAATACACTTCCCACTCGCGGTAATGGAAATATACACTGAAGCAGAACTTTGACGTAGTGACGAGTTTATCACAATATTGTTTTTACGATACACCAGCCGTATGTAAGCAGTACACTGTGGTTGATCCTAGTGAGATTTCTGTATGTTAACTAGTGTGTAATTTTTGAACTCATCTATTTCAATCTTTTATTTTTTGTGTATGTCTGTTCTTTTGTTTCTGTTCTTGGTATTGAGTTCTCATGCTGTATTAAAAGTAAATTACGAGAAATAGTACTTCATTTCGTGGATTTAACGATAATCATCCATAGCGGTGACCCCGACGTGGTCCAGAACACTACCTTCGTTTACGCGTCAATTTTTCATGGAACATCCATAACACTAACGAAAAAAAAGAACACCGAGCGAGTTGGCCGTGCGGTTAGGGAGCGCAGCTGGGAGCTTGCAATCGGGGGATAGTAGGTTCGAACCCCCTACAGTCGGAAGCCCTGAAAAAAGTTTTCCGGGGTTTCCCATTTTCGTATCAGGAAAATGGTGGGGCTGTAACTTAATTAGGACCACGGCTGCTTCCTTCCCATAGTAGGTTCGAACCCCCTACAGTCGGAAGCCCTGAAAAAAGTTTTCCGGGGTTTCCCATTTGCGTATCAGGAAAATGGTGGGGCTGTAACTTAATTAGGACCACGGCTGCTTCCTTCCCACTCCTATCCCATCGTCGCCATAAGCCATATCTGTGTCAGTGCGACGTAAAGCCTAGTGTAATAAAGAGAACACCATAAAGTCCTTATTCTTGAAATTGAGAGTTTGATTCCCAATCACTAGGGACAATCTCGTACACAGTGATTTGCACAAGTCCATACCCGGTGACGTTAAGTGATATTTACGCTTGACGTAGTAAGTTACAAGATTCAATTACAAAAAAGTAGAACTTTTTGCTGGTGAATATCAATGAAGAGTTTTGTACGAGGTCATTTGTTAACGGTCTAACTAAAAAATTAATCATTGTAAACTGATGCATTGTTTACAAGGCACACCCTTCAGTGTTACAAATATGCCTCCATTGTGTTACGATGGCCGGAAATGGGTTAAAATGTAAACCAATGGGATTATCAGTACAGTAGTTATCCTTCTGCTCCTCACAGAGGTCCGGTGATGATCATGGAGTACTAGTAATGTTATTGATTTAACGTCACGTCTTTGTCGGAGATGACCGAGCTCGATAGCTGCAGTCGCTTAAGTGCGGCCAGTATCCAGTATTCGGGAGATAGTAGGTTCGAATCCCACTGTCGGCAGCCCTGAAAATGGTTTTCCGTGGTTTTCCATTTTCACACCAGGCAAATGCTGGGGCTGTACCTTAATTAAGGCCACGGCCGCTTCCTTCCCACTCCTAGCCCTTTCCTGTCCCATAGTCGCCATAAGACCTATCTGTGTCGGTGCGACGTAAAACAACTTGCAAAAAAAAAAAAAATTGTCGGAGATGTACACTGTCTCCCGTATAAAGTTTGCCGTGTAATTGTTATCGGACCATTGTCTCTCTTCTATCTTGATTTCCACGATGAGAGACCGTACTCGTCGTTTCGGAAGACGTTACTGAAATAAGCCGCTTTCCTGCGTTTCATCGACGAGGCCTTTAATGTCCATCCTCTAACACTACACAACTGAAAAAAGTTTGGAATATTTGGGGATTAGTTCCTATACATGGCAGGGCGTGTGTAGTCCTATTGTAAGTAGTAAAGAGCACTGTATCCCACCATGGCACTACAGCCCTTGAAGAACCTTGGCCTACCAAGCTACCGCTGCTCAGCCCGAAGGCCTGCAGATTACGAGGTGTCGTGTGGTCAGCACGACGAATCCAATCGGACGTTATTCTTGGCTTTCTAGACCGGGGCCGCCATCTCACCGTCAGATAGCTCCTCAATTCTAATCACGTAGGCTGAGTGGACCTCAAACCAGCCCTGAGGTCCAGGTAAAAATCCCTGACCTGGCCGGGAATCGAACCCGGAACTTCCGGGTAAGAGGCAGGTACGCTACCTCTACACCACGGGGCCGGCTAAAGAGCCCTGTATACACAGAAGTATTTTTTTTTGCTATGGGCTTTACGTCGCACCGACACAGAAAGGTCTTATGGCGACGATGGGATAGGAAAGGCCCAGGAGTTGGAAGGAAGCGGCCGTGGCCTTAATTAAGGTACAGCCAGAGCATTTGCCTGGTGTGAAAATGGGAAACCACGGAAAACCATTTTCAGGGCTGCCGATAGTGGGATTCGAACCTACTATTTCCCGGATGCAAGCTCACAGCCGCGCGCCTCTACGCGCACGGCCAACTCGCCCGGTCAGAAGTAATTCAAACGCTTGTTTGCAATACAGAAGACATCACTGCTTACGGCTTGCGTTACCGAGCTCGATAGCTGCAGTCGCTTAAGTGCGGCCAGTATCCGGTATTCGGGAGATAGTGGGTCCGAACCCCACTGTCGGCAGCCCCGAAGATGGTTTTCCGTGGTTTCCCATTTCAAACCAGGCGAATGCTGGGGCTGTACCTTAATTAAGGCCACGGCCGCTTTCCTCCCACTCCTAACCCCTCCCTGTCCCATCGTCCCCGTAAGACCTATCTGTGTAGGTGCAAAAAAAAAAAAAAAAAAGAGAGAGAGAAAGAAAGGAAAAACGGCTTGTGTTGAGCCTAGGGTGAATACTGCCGGTTCAGGCGAAGAACGGTCGTAGTGTATACAGTGCAGTATGGGTTTCAGATAGTGCGTACGTTTCACGTGCAATGCATAGGCCTATTTTCCAATATGGCAGTGCCAGAATTGTGGCATTGATTCACTGTGAACATACATAAGCAGCAGTATCATCTATCGTAGGGGTTACCCAAAGTGCCATGTCAAAAACACGGAAAAGGTACCGTGAGAAAATTTATGTGACTGAAAGGCTGAGGGAAGGTCGACCGAGGGCCAGAACGCCACATCAGGATCGGTGTATCCACGTAACAGAGCAGAAGAGACCAACTTTCACTGTTCAAAAATACGAGATGACTCCTTGTGGGTAACCGGGCTTCGTGTATCTGCACAAACTGAACATCTTAATGGGGGGTTGGATGAACGGGATGATGTCATGTCTGCAGAAGAAACACGGATAGTGTGGTAGCGTCGCAGTGTGGAGTATTTTGCAGCTAACATCATAACTGTTCGTTGGTTAAACGAAGACTGGTGTTCAAGACTCATATACCCGCACATAAATCCCAACTTTCTCCGGTGAACGCTCTGCGCCGCGTTCATTGGTATTAAGAGCATCACCACTCGTCCATGGATGACTTGTAACGCGTGATTTGGAGTGATAAATCATACTAAACGATGTGGTAGTCAGATGGGAGGATTCGTATGGCAAAGGATACATGCTAGCCTTTACGGTGAACACAGTGAAATTTGGTGGAAGTGAGGTGACAGTGTGTCTTTGTTTATGGGATGTACCTACTCTCGTAATACTGCAGATCAGATCTGTTATTGACTGGTTTCTGGACAATAAGGGTCCGAAATGACTTGCTCAGAGCCTTGACCTCAGTCCTATCGAACATGTCTGATATGAACGGCGATTTGGCTCCAAACCCCAATAACCCACACCAATAACTATGTTTGCAATAGCGTTGCCAAAAGAATGGTGTACCATTCCTCCGGAGACGAGAAGTTCTGAAACCTCGTAGACAGTCTCCTTCGCAGAACTTGAGTTGTAGTGGAGGCCATGGATGGACCCACTACTGGATAGCATATCCGAGGAACATTTGGAAGACAGTTTCGAGTAAGTGTTCGGATACATTTGATCGGATATTATATATCTGAACATAATGCCACAGTTGTACTAGTCACGGAATATGGGTATTGTGTTGTATTGAAGAAAAGAAGATTTAACTTCATATGTAACAGATGTGCGTTAATAAATTAATATCTAGTTTGTTAACACCTGACTAGACAGCCTGCCGTACTTATCTGGCCATCAAAATAAGTAACATTTTGATGATCGTTTGTAGAACAGTCATTCACATATCATTCGCTTGTGTCCGAAGTTTATCTACGATTTGGTGGGAAACGATTGTAATACTGCAGCGCGTTTTGTTTAATCATGTTTGACGTTATCCAGGTGGTATAACCGATGAAGATTGAAATATAATGTTATAACCACAGAAATTCCGTGTGTTCGTTCTTATGTTCGGGCAGGCATTCCCTTGTCTTGAGGCTTACTTTGAAGATAGGAAGTCCTATTGGTCTTAGAACGTCATTGACTTGCGGGACTATATTAATGAAGGGTTGGGTAACCACCAGAGGTCATTTACTGTTATTCTTATACCACAATGGCATCGTTAGTGCAGTATGGCTCGCGGAAACCCAGTCCTGCTTGTCTGGTAGTCACCTGCCAATGGTATACGAATCTCGTTCATCTAAATCGGATTGTAGTTAATCGAAAAAACACAATATTTTGCCTTTTCACCTTCCAGTCACCCAGTTCAATGTTCCACTGCTGAGTGACGGTTTTATCATAGATTATCAGCCGTTCGAAGTGAGGAATATGTCACAAGCCTTACTGCAAGGAGGGGCAACTGTTTGCCAATGACGCACTAACGCAGCAGGTGAAGCAGATGGGCTGCTTGCCTGCAACCTTACAGCTTGCCGATATGTCACTATGGGAAGTCGAGAACTTTCTGTTTATGTGATACGTTCTTTTTCAAACTATTTTCAGCATATTCTCTATACAACAGAAACGCCTATCATGGAATTCTCCAAAACGATGAGCTTGTATATCAGCAATGCGTCCACTATTAAATTTACTCTAAGTATACTCTTCGGTTGTCCGGCTCCTTGGCTGAATGGTCAGCGTACTGGCCTTCGATTCAGAGTGCACCGGGTTCGATCCCAGGCCGTGTCCGTAATTTTAACTTAATCTTGTTAATTCCTCTAGCTCGCGGATTGGGTGAATTCGTTCGTCTCAATACACATCTTCGTTTATGTACAACACATCACTCTACAAACCACCACAGATTCAAGCAATTGTGAATAAATCCCTCAACGTAGAGTTGGCATCAAGAAACGCATCCGGTCGTAAAACTGAGCTTAATCTATAAGTGACAGACCCAGGAAAATGGGTAAAAAGAGGTACAGTGTGCTGTTGTCTCGCATACTTACATGGAATACTTCACAACTTAAACAGACTCCAAGTAAATAATAACTGACATTTTGGTGCAAAATTCCGACGTGTTTGACTGACTACCATCGACTCTACAACATGTGACGTTGTGCAATCTATAGATCTAGAACTCCTTAACCTTGCCCAACGAAACTCAATTCTAATCATTATTTAATTGCAATACTGTGTGCTAAATGCAGATATCAATCACGGCTCCTTCATAGGCTCAGATGTCGAGGACTCCCAGATATTAACGTCGTAACTTCAAATTGGCAAATGTACGGGAGAAGCAAAATAATTTGAAAAAGCACAGTAAATCCAGTTCAATTACAATTTACTGAAACTTCACAGATGAACATTTACACATGAAATGATTTAAATTGTCTGTAAACACCGGCTATAATAATTAAAAAATGGACTTCGTGGACCTACCATGCTTTTGTCTTTAAATATAGTATGTAGCGCTATATCGGTTTCCTGTTTCTCATATGATTAATAAAAAGTCAGATGTCGACGTCCACTTTTTCACAAGAACACGCTCATTCATGAGAACTTGACGCATCACTGGTACTGTGTTTTGGTGTACCAGTTTGTCTTGGAACAAAGCTTTGATATAAGAGATTATAAGCAGTAGGGATGCATTTGCTATCGCATGTGGACAGCAGGTCCTTCAACTTCTGCTGGTTGATCGACAGGGACCCATGATATGCCTATTCAAGTACCTCTCAGGATGATGGCTGTCTTCCTCCAAATTGCTTCTGAAAAAAAAAAAGAACTTTGATTCTTCCTGGTAAGTGTACTTGAAGTACACTTCGTATGATCGACTTTCTAAGACAGAAATTTCCCGTACTTTACTCCACGTCAGCTTATTTTTATTCTTATTGCGCGTCCATTTTTGCTTCTGCACCAATTTCTTCAAGCCGTATATTAAGTCGTGAGTCATTTCGTGGACTGTGTATGGCTTTCCGGTGTGCTTACTCATCCTAATTAATATGAACCACTGATCCGGAACATACACAGTTTGGTTATTCATTCAATCAGGACATACATGGATTCTCGGAGTGCCCCTGTTCTAGAAAGTGATGTGTGATTTAAATTCCAAACTTTCTGCATGCAACAGAAATCTGCTTCTGTTTTCCCTTCACAGATAATCAAGTAGAGTCTGAGTCTGAATTGTTTGCCACCTTTATCAGCTTCCATCTGTAATAAATTGTAAAGGTAGTTGGCTATTTCATTTGGAGCATGACGATCATTGATAACTAATGATAAAAGCATTACTTAAGTTCAACAGTATTCGTAAGGTTGTCAGTTATAGCAAACATTTTTAACGTTCGACTGGAGTACATAATTATTTAAGAATTTAACAGATACCAGAAAGACATCGACAGTGACCACGGAATCCGTTCTCAGTGAAACCACGGGTTACACTCATACCGATGACCACGTCTTGAATGAGCGGCTAGTAGCGGCCTGAGACGACAGTGCTCCTAACTGCAGCTAGGACGATAAGCATTGATATACCTCGCCCATTCGTAAACAGTAAACTTTTCCTGTAAAATTTTAGTACAGTTATGATTTTAATTGTGCTATCATTCTCCAAGAGGAGACATGGTAACATGAGTTGCAATTCTTTTCATCGGTGAATGCGTTCCTGACATGACTTTCGATATTCTTAAGATGTATATTGTTGCTAAGTCTGGGGCGCTGGTGATACGATTTTTATACAGTGGAAAACACTAAAGTAACGGTTTTTGCGATGACCATAACTCCTTTTGGCTGTTTTTGGACTTACGATGTTAAGGCTTGGAGCCGTCGATATACAATATGTAGTAAAATACAACATCTACATTTCTAGGGGTCATAGAAGAGACCAAAAGTAATGTTTAGTCCAAGTCTAAATTCAAAGCCTCAGAGGTTAAATTGTGAATTGTAGAGGATTGTAAGATGCGGTTGAGGAAACACAAGCAGCATTGTGTACTAGTTTGTTACAAGAACGTACCAAAAACGCGCGTATGTTATTGTATTCCAAATCTTCCTGTGTTGAACTGCCGTGAGGTCTGCACAGTGACAACATGCAATCAGTAAGTTGTTTCTTGTCGTGTGTTAAATATAACGTAATGGTGTGCTGTGTACAGGCTGGTCGAAAACAACGTGGAGCGGGTATATGGATAACTAGACATCTCGCACCGTTGTCATTTGATCAGCTGCTGAAGTTAGCCAATCACAGCACTTCATGGGCGAATTCAAATGGGCTTTGTAAGGCGGTGTTGCTAAATATGAGCCTGGCTTAAGGCTGGCTTGAAAGCACTAATCGAAGAAATATTTTCGCCCGGGGAGGGATTTGAGCATGGACCTCCAATCTGACACGAACGCGCCATAGCAAGTGCGCTAAAGTGTCACCGGTTGAAACCCACGGTGTGTTTGTGTTCGATACTTATTTCTCGGCATGACTTTCAGGGCGGCCTTAATTTACGTGTAGAATTAGCTACACCGCCTCGCAAAGCCCATTTGAATTCACCCGCAAAGCGATCTGATATGCTAACTTCCGAAGCTGACAAAATAATAATGGCACGAGATCGACTTATTTTTTCAATTTACCGGTACTTACAAGTTTTACCAACGCTATAACGCATACCTACCCCGATCACGTTGTTTTCGACTATCCTGTAGAGGCAGGACATGGGTTTACGGTGCATGTAGTGGTAATACGAGAGCTTCAGTTTGTCGTTGCGTGGAGTGATATCCTAGGCGGCTGGTGGCATATAATCGTACAAATATAGCTGACTGTACAAAAGACAAAAGTAGTTAAATGAAGGTCTGTCAGAGTGGGTACTCATGTTCACGAGTCATTCACGTCTTCATTGTCACTTTGATCATTTCCTTCTTTTGTGTAAATGTCCGACATGGGCTTAATCGCACTGTGCGTACACCCAGGTTTGACAAAGGCGTTTTGGAACAAACAGAGGATGTCACTTCAGTAAGAAAGCGACTTGTTACAGATGAATTGAATGTTGATTATAAGACTGTTCTCCGGCTCCTTGACTGAATGGTCAGCGCAGTCGCCTTCTGTCCAAAGGGCCACAGGTTCGATTCCCGTTGGAGATTTTAACCTGAATAGTTACACTGCCGGAAAAAATCCAAATATCATGAAAAAAGGAATGTAGAATACGGAAAATTTGGGAATATATTTGTCTAGGTAACATATTCAATTGATTAAAGGTACAAGACTACAGGTTCATATCTGCGCGAGAATAGCCCTCGCAAATATGCCATGCTGGTCCACTCATAACCGGTGTAATCGCGTAACTGTTGAATGCAGGCATGCAAACGTGCATGCAATGTGACGTACAGGTACCGGATATTAGCTTGTGGGATGGAGTTCTATGCCTGTTGCCCTTGGTCGGTCAATACAGAGACGGTTGATGCCAGTTGTAGATGACGCTGGAGTTGTCGTCCAATAATATCCCATAAGTGCTCGACTGGGGACAGATGGGGGATCGAGTATGCCAAGGCAACATGTCGGCACTCTGTAGACCACGTTGGGTTACAACAGCAGCATGGGGGCGTGCATTATCCTGTTGGAAAACACCCCAGGGAATGCTGTTCATGAATGGCAGCGCAATAGGTCGAATCACCAGACGGACATACGGATCTGCAGTCAGGGTGCGTGGGATAACCACGAGGGTGATCCTGCTGTCATAGGAAGATACTCCCCAGACCAGAACTCCCGGTGTAGGTCCGGTGTGTCGACGGCGCAGACAGCTAGAATGCAGGCGCTCACTTGGCCTCCTTCTAACCAACACACGGCCATCACTGGCACCAAGGCAGTGCCGGCTTCCATCACAGACACAACAGGCCTCCACTCCATCCTCCATTGATCTCTCGCTTGACACCACTGAAGTCGCGTGGAATGCACGCCGCAGGGCGTTTCGCCCAGAACTGTCCTTCAAGTAACCGATTTCGAACAGTTCGTTGCGTCACTGTGATGCCAACTGCCGCTCGAATTGATGCTGCAGACGCAGCCCGCTACACCACAGCCTTACGCCGAATACAGAGGTCCTCCCTCTGTGGTGCCACAGGGACGTTCGCAGCGCGGTCTTCTTGCAGGTGTACCTTCTCATGACCACTGCTGCCAGCACGCATGCACAGTTGAGACATTCCTGCCAAGTCGTTCTGCTTTAGCGCGGAAGGAAAATCCACCTTTACGTAGCCCTATTATACGGCCTCGTTCAACCGCAGTGAGCTGTTGATACTGGCCGCTTCATCGTCCTGCAGGCATTCTTGATAGAGCTGGGAACGGAGCTGTTGCTCCTATGATTGTAATCGGTAGTGCGAGTGCAGCGCTCCCTCCGGTATTCTCCGGTAGTCAACTGTTGTTTGGAAACCAATCGGTGGCTTCGGAGGGCGAGCGAAGGACGGAGCAACAGTACTGAATGTGTGCTCGCTTGCACTTCCAGTAGTGGAGCGCAACGGATGTGGTAGCGACGTAGTAAATACTGCTTTATAAGTATGAAGAAGGCGAATATATGAAATATATACATTCGCATTTATCGTTAACGTTTAATAATATATATTTTTCCGATGAAAGTCCATGCAAATAGAATAGACCCTTTTCATTATATTACCTTTGAAGTGTAATATGTATGATAGACTACAAGTACTCTCGTACGTCCCCGCGGTGTTGGGGCCAACGCGCCCGCCTGTCGCCCGGCGGCCCCGGGTTCGATTCCCAGCCGGGCCGGTGTTTTTTTTAAATTGTAATGAATACGTGACGTCCTTAATCTTCCTTTCCTCACACACAACATTCCACACTACCGCCATTCCAATTACACGCAGGTTCATACAATATGGTGCCTGTAGGGGCAAAAGATCCACATGGGTCGACGCCCCGAACAAATAGAATTTTGAAAAAAATAACCAGTGTTGAAAAACAACGCGAGAAGCGGGACTCGATGCAGTGAACCAGCGCTTTCGGAGCTTGAACGCTAACCACTCGACCACCGCCGTTTCGTGCTCGTGAATCCAAAGCACCGGTACATATTCGACGCGAAAAGTTATCTTGCGATTTTCTCGAGAACGCCGTACTACTTGCACATTATGTCGTCCTAATGGACTACTAAATGTGTACAAAGTTGGAAGGTAGTCCGTGATCCGAACGTCATGGCCTCCCCTTGTAAGTGTATTGTACCTGTATTCAGTCTGTGCGTATTAAATTTGCGTCTATATTTCCTCTGCTTGTTGTGTTGTGTAGGTAATGCGAAGTATATTAGAAAATAATTGTGGTATTGGTTTGATATTTAATCCCGTTTTTAGATGGTATTCGTGTTTTAGAATATTTAAAGGCATTTAATAAATTTGTACAGAAATTTGTACCACAAGTGCCACGAAGTCCGTCTGATGCATGGCATTTCTTTGAAATTACCGATGATAAACATCAGCATAATGCACATTTGTCCGCCTCTGTGGTGTAGTGGTTAGCGTGATTAGCTGCCACCCCCGGAGGTCCGGGTTCGATTCCCGGCTCTGCCACGAAATTTGAAAAGTGGTACGAGGGCTGGAACGGGGTCCACTCAACCTCGGGAGGTCAACTGAGTAGAGGTGGGTTCGATTCCCTCCTCAGCCATCCTGGAAGTGGTTTTCCGTGGTTTCCCACTTCTCCTCCAGGCAAATGCCGGGATGGTACCTAACTTAAGGCCACGGCCGCTTCCTTCCCTCTTCCTTGCCTATCCCCTCCAATCTTCCCATCCCTCCACAAGGCCCTTGTTCAGCATAGCAGGTGAGGCCGCCTGGGCGAGGTACTGGTCATACTCCCCAGTTGTATCCCCGACCAAGAGTCTGAAGCTCCAGGACACTGCCCTTGAGGCGGTAGAGGTGGGATCCCTCGCTAAGTCCGAGGGAAAAACCGAACCTGGAGGGTAAACAGATGATGATGATGATGATGATAATGCACATTTTCTCTGTGGTGTAGTGGTTAGCGTGATTAGCTGCCACCCCCGGAGGTCCGGGTTCGATTCCCGGCTCTGCCACGAAATTTGAAAAGTGGTACGAGGGCTGGAACGGGGTCCACTTAGCCTCGGTAGGTCAACTGAGTAGATGTGGGTTCGATTCCCACCTCAGCCATCCTGGAAGTGGTTTTCCGTGGTTTCCCACTTCTCCTCCAGGCGAATGCCGGGATGGTACCTAACTTACGGCCACGGCCGCTTCCTTCCCTCTTCCTTGCCTATCCCTTCCAATCTTCCCATCCCTCCACAAGGCCCCTGTTCAGCATAGCAGGTGAGGCCGCCTGGGCGAGGTACTGGTCATACTCCCCAGTTGTATCCCCCGACTAAGAGTCTGAAGCTCCAGGACACTGCCCTTGAGGCGGTAGAGGTGGGATCCCTCGCTAAGTCCGAGGGAAAAACCGATCCAGCCCTCGTACCACTTTTCACATTTCGTGGCAGAACCGGGAATCGAACCCGGGCCTCCGGGGGTGGCAGCTAATCACACTAACCACTACACCACAGAGGCGGACGCAAACTGAATTTCAACAGATCAAAATCTGTTATTCACAGCGTAACAAAATAATGAGGCAATCTTGAAACGACTGCAGCATTTGAATGACAAACGTAGAAAGACACATGCATCTGTGGAATTGATACTGAAGCCTACATTGTAATTCCACCCAAGATCACCATTACTACATTGCCCACATTAAAGTATTTGAATTTTCCGCCAGTGAATTCAATCGGAGGACTATCGGAGGTCTCCAGAGGAAGAGCGAAAACAGTTGCTCCGCTCCGCTCCTATTCCTTCTATTCTATCCTCTTTGGTCTGTCTTCGTCTTAGCTATGTCATGTTCCACAGTTTCATCTGAGATTGCATCGGTTCGTCATTGAACGTAGAGCTGAGAACGTAGCAGTTGCTCCTATGATTGCAATCGGTAGTGCGAGTGCAGCGCTCCCTCCGGTATTCTTTGGTAGTAAACTGTTGCTTGGAAACCAATCGCTGGTTCGGTCAGCGATCGGAGGACGGAGGAACAGTATTGAATGCGTGCTCCCTTGCCGTTCCATCCGTGGTGCGCAACGGATGTGGTAGCGACATGGTAAATACGCTTTATACGTATGACGAAGGCGAATATATGAAATATATACATTCTCATTTATCGTTCGTGTTTCATTTGTCGATTACTTTTGTAACAATTTGTTTTACGTCATGCCGTCTTATGGCGACGATGTGATAGGAACGATTAAGGAGGGCAATTTCTAGACGTGAAAATGGAAAACGACGTAAAACCATCTTCAGGGCTGCCGACAGTGGGGTCCGAACCCACTTTCAACCGGGAGATAGTGGGTTCGAATCCCACTGCCGGCAGCCCTGAAGCTGGTTCTCCGTGCTTTCCCATTTTCACACCAGGCATATGCTGGGGATGTACCATAGTTAAGGCCACGGGCGCTTCCTTCCCACTCCTAGACCTTCCCTATCCCATCGTCACCATAAGACCTATCTGTGTCGGTGCGACGTAAAACAAAACAAAACAAAAAGTATCCCTGACCGAAAGTCTCACGCTCCAGGACACTGTCATTGAGGCGGTATAGGTGGGGTCCTCTCTGCGAACGAGGGAACACCCAACCCTGGAGGGTAAATTGATAGAAAGATTATTATTATTATTATCATCATCATCATCATCATCATCATCATTATTATTATTATTATTATTATTATTATTATTATTATTATTATTGTACTCCCATAACCACTTCTGTGGTTTTCTGCGACGTTAAGGTGCCGGTATTTTGTCCCACAGGAGTTCTTTCATGTGCCGGTACACCCGCCGACATGCGACTCTCGTATGTCAGCATCTTCAAGTACCGCCGAGCAAAGTCGGAATTGAAACCGCAGACTTGAGCTCAGAAGTCCAGAGCTCTACCGTCTGAACTACTCAGCCCGGTACAGCATATAACCAACACCAATCAGTTCGTACTCTTCATTAAAAAATGAAATGGCGTATGGCTTTTAGTGCCGGGAGTGTCCGAGGACAAGTTCGGCTCACCAGATGCAGGTCTTTTTATTTGACACCCTTAGGCGACCTAGCGTCGTGATGAGGATGAAATGATTATGAAGACGACACATACACCCAGCTCCAGTACCAGCGAAATTAACCAATTAAAATTAAAATTCCCGATCATGCTGGGAATCGAAACTGTGACCCCTGTGACCAAAGGCCAGCACGGTAACCATTAAGTCAGGGAGCCGGACGTACTTTTCCGTAATAAATGAGCTACACGTATAACACAATGTAAGAGCATCGTATATAATACATGTTTACATGCACTGGAATATACTTATTGCTTAAACTGTTTTACTATTAATAATATTATAAACGCATTTGCAACGGCATAATATATGCCAATATTCAATCTACAGTATTCTATCCACCTGCACCTATTGCAACTGAATGTCAGCAGATCAAAATCTGTTGTTCATAGCGTAACAAATAATGCGGCGATCTTGAAACGACTACAGCATTTGGATGACAAACGTGGGGGAACACATGCATCTGTGGAATTAGTAATGAAATTTAAATTGTAATTCCTCCTAAGATCACCGTTACAACATTGCCCACATTATAGCATTTGAATTTTCCGCCCGTGAATTCAATCGGAGGACTACCGGAGGTCTCCGGAGGACGAGCGAAAACAACTGCTCCGCTCCGCTCCTACCGTTCCCAGCTCTAATTCTTGACCAACTCACAGTCACTCTGTCCATTTTCACAGGTAACTAACGCTCTCGCACAGTACAGTCTGTATTTAAAGCAAACCTGTTGTGCGATGTCATTGGGCCGCTACTAGCGCCACGCTAATGCGAGTTGCGGGAAATTTGAATCAAAGTCATCTATCAGATGTATAAACACGCCTACCAAAGTTCGTTAATCTAACACAGCCCCTTCTTGGTGTTTGAATATTTTTTCCGCCAGTGTAATTCCCCTGGCTCGGGGACTGGATTTTTATAGTGTCCCCATCAATCCTGCAACTCACACACCACATAACTATCTTCCAGTACGAGAACACGCAGTTCCCATACACGGCATACGCCATCCACGCTCGTTGTAGGGTCTGCATTACCAGGGCTGCACCAGGCAAGCCAAAAATGTCCTCGGACACTCTCGCCACTAAAAGCCATACAATAAATAAATAAATAAATAAATAAATAAATAAATAAATAAATAAAAGAATGATTATTCTGTTCCGGAGACGTCAATTGAATATGAATCGGAGAAGAAGCCTTCAGTCGTGAGGAACACTGATCGACACTACGTTTTTTTTTTGCTAGGGGGTTTACGTCGCACCGACACAGATAGGTCTTATGGCGACGTTGGGATAGGAAAGGCCTGGGAGTTGGAAGGAAGCGGCCGTGGCCTTAATTAAGGTACAGCCCCAGCATTTGCCTGGTGTGAAAATGGGAAGCCACGGAAAACCATCTTCAGGGCTGCCGATAGTGGGATTCGAACCTACTATCTCCCGGATGCAAGCTCACAGCCGCGCGCCTCTACGCGCACGGCCAACTCGCCCGGTGACACTACGTTTCGGTGTCCGAACTTACAGAGGACGTCACCCTACTGAACGGGGTTGTGAAGTAGGTGACATGTAATATCGCTTATATCACACTAAATTTTCCACTCAATTTCTCCTTCATAAGCTTACTAAACATTAGCTTTTAGGCCCAAGGTTATCTGACAAAAAAGACGTTCGTCCTGCTCTGATGTTTGGAGTATTGAACTTTGTGACATTCTATATGAAACAATGATGTATATTCATATGGAATCCCTAGTCTCGTGTCTGCACTGTGAGTGTAAAATTAGAAATTCTTCGACTGGTGTTGATATTTATCTCTTGTAAGTGAATTAGCATCGGACTAACTTAGATAGGGTTTCGGCGACGATGAGATAGGAAATTGCTAGAACTGCCAAAGTAGTGGCCGTGGCCTTAATTAAGGTACAACCCCAGTGTATGTTTGGTGTGAAAATGGGAAACTACCGAAAACCATTCTCAAGATTGCCGACAGTGGGCTTCGAACCCACTGTCTCCTGAATAGAAGCTCACAGATACGCAGCTCGTACCACGTAGCCCGTTCCCTCGGTTGGTATTGAGAAAATATGTTCGAAACTTAGGCCGCGATGTTATTACAATACAATATTGTCGCTCCTATGCTAAATCCGCGAATGTGACAATGATTTCCCTATCCATTATTTTGTCTTAAGACTGGTCACGCCTGCCAGCCACATATTGATAAGCAGTTATCGCAATAAATTTCGTTGAGTCAATTTTCCTTTGCTAATGTGTAAAGGAAAATGAACCTTTGCGTACTGTAGGAATGTACGTTTGAGTGACACACAGTATTTGCCCGCTCCTACAGTATGATGTTTCCTTTACATACGCCCGTAGGAAAATAAACTTCACGATAACTGTTCTGATGAACTGCATATCAATATGTGGCTGGGAGGTGTGAACAGACTTAAGGGAAATAATGGATAGGAAGTGCCTTAACACACTCGCGGTTTTGGCATAGAGTGATGAGATGTGAATGTAGTATGAATGTAAAGAACCTGCGCGAAAATGACCATAAAAGTCTCTCTGAGTACCTGAATTAAATGTTCCTGCTTAAGGAAACCAAGTTCCTCTCTTCAGATTAAAAATTGTGAAATTCTACACTTCCAATTTTTCTTACTTTCTATTTCTTTTGCTATGCATTTTATGTTGCACCGACATGCAATGGTGTAAGAGTTCGTTAGGACTGGGAGTGAAGCTACAGTGACCTTGGTTAAAGTACAGTCCCAGCCCCAGAATTTTTTATGGTGTAAAATGGAAAACCACGGAAATGCACCTTTAGGGCTGCCGAAATGAGTTGGCTGCGTGTTTTGTGTAACGTAGCTATTAGACTGTATTCGAAAGATAGTGGGTTCCCAAAATATTATCAACCAGAATATTTGTTCAATTTTCGTAGCTCAGTCGGCATAACAATAATAGTAGAGTGTCTTTGGAGTATTGCTAGACCATGTTTTGAAAATCGAAGTACAGATGATAAAACGTATTCAGTATTTAGGATAATTCGAATCTGCGCATCATCAAAGCGTTACGAACTGAGAAACTGACGATTGTATGTCATTAAACTTGGCTCTATCAAACTTATCCCTATTAATTAAATCAACCTTAAAGTTTGTGAAGGCGTATTCATTCCGTGGGATGGAATACATTTCTGGAGGAGATGTAAAAGAGAGTGTTCACCATACCGAAGAGACGGATGTTCCTAGAAGTTCAAAATTCAGAGAAAAACAGCCATCACCACCAGTTCAATTTATTAAAATAATCCTTTAAACTGTAGCATGAACTGTCCATCACACAGGAACATATTGCTTCGCTGGTAGCGAATGATTGCCAGAATGGTGGAAGCGTTTTGGCCAGCGAACCATGTCTATCTCGCAGCATACACGTGCAGCTCTCTATTAATTGAGTATTCAGCCTATGTTCACGAGGAACAATCTGGGTAACACATGCATTCTTGGCAACTCATTCCTCTCTATAATGATATACTACATAGACAATGTATTTCATTAACACGGTCGTATAAGTCATCGAATTTGTTTATTGATTTGTTTGTTATAGAATAGACAGATCTAGAAAGAGTCATGCTCACTTTCACTTCTACTAGATGTAAATGAAATACATTTTATTGCCAGGTATTAAAACTGATTTATCGAGTGAATTGGCTGCGCTGTTAGGATCGCGTAGCTGTGAGCTTTCATTCGGAAGATGATTGGTTCCTATCCTATCGTCGGCAGTCATGAAGACAGTTTTCCGTAGTTTTCCATTTTAACACTAGGCAAATGCACGTTAATTAGCTCTTTCCAGCCCAATGATGTCATGACTTCTCTGAACGATCTAATCCCTTTTGAACACAATTATTAAGCCATGTGAAAATGATAGTTTACCTATCTTTTAACACTACGAGGTAAATTACCATGATGTCACATAGATTGTATTTGAGTTGTTAATAATAATAATAATGTTATTGTTTTTACGTCCCAGTAACTACTTTTGACGGTTTTCAGAGACTCCGAGTCACTGGAATTTTTTCCTTTAGGTGCCAGTAAATCTACCGACACGAGACTGGCCTATTTGAGTACCTTCAAATACCACCGGCCTGAGCCAGGTTCGAGTCTGCGAAGCTGGGAACAGAAGGCCAGCGCCTCAACCGTCTGAGCCACTCAGCCCGGTATAATGGAGTTATAAATGGACTAAATCGTTCAGAAAAAGCCTTGTCGCAAAATGCCATCACTGGTCTAGACAGGGAGCCACGGCCTGATCATAAGCTGGCGCACAAAGCGGTACTTATATTTTATTTTATAGATAGTCTACAAATAACAGCGCTTCCATAAATCATTATCGAAACTTGGGGTGAGTACAAAGGGAAATGTTATTTTGTTTTCCATTCCAGGAATTTTATGAATTTTCATATGTCGGTTTCCAGAAATTATCTAGTTAGAAGATTGTTATAAAATACCGTACAATGGTGTCGCAGTTAATTATCGCGTTCTGATACGCTTTGATGTATGTTTTGAAACAGATGATCGTTTCCTTCGAACAAGTGACACTTTGAAGGCTTCCTTCTATGAAATAATACTGGTTGGAACACCACATGACTACGCTTTACCATGGTCGTGCCCTGAGGGAAAAAATGATCACAATAATTTATCCGGCGAATATCAATTCACAATTGAAGATCTTCACTTGTTTCTAGTGGTAGTTCAACTTTATGTTTCAAGTTGTAGTTCAATTCTAAATTAACTTCCATTGATTTACAGGTCAATCCGTAGTGTACTTCTTTGTAGTTATACAAAGGCACTTGAACTTTATGGCGAAAAGAGCTCACATGAAGAATTACGTACTGTACCTTACAGGCAAATATAATGATACACAGTCGAAGGGCACTAATACGTATTACTGTTAACAATAGTCATTATTCTTCTACACGAACTTTTACCAGTGGTACACGCATGTACAAAATTGGTGTCCCGACATAAACAATCAACACTGCCCCACTCCAGTAGTAAAAACGAGGGGAGGGAGTGAAGGGGTGGTGTTGGAGGCCAGTCCAGTACCGAAAAGGAGGGGAAGGGTGTGATCGGGTTGTGACAGTGTGTGTATTGCTATACTTCCGCTACTGCCCATTTTAATTACGGTACAACAAAGTCTTGTAGCGGGCTGTCTGCCTATATTAATGCGTTATGTGACGAGATGGGGAGCAAACTCGAAACGGTCGTTCGTGGGTAACGTTAAACCCTGTTACAACACAATGGTGGATGTATAGCAACACACACTGTTCCTTCAGCACAACCCGTTCACTCCCTTCCCCTCCTTTTCGGTACTAGAATGGCCTTCAACACTCCCTCCCTAACTTTCGCACCGCTGGAGTGGGGCAGTGTTGATTGTTTATGACTGGGCACCTTTCTGTGCATGCGTGTGCACTAAGGCATCGATGCCGTCATGGAATAAATCTGCGCCAAATCCCTGACGCCACGTCATGACAGCATGTTCTACGGCCGCACAATCACGTACCACCCAGGTGCTTCTTTAACGGTCCGAAAAGATGGAAATCACCCTGGATGACAGATCAGGGCTGTAGGGAGGATGGCCCACGTGGTTGATTTCCTCATCAGAGGAGCGACAGAGAATGCTGCGAGCTACTGTGACACAGCGGAACGTTTGCGGACGGCAATGCACAAAAAAACGATAACACCACACCACACGCAGCCAACAGCACACGTGAATTGTTACGACATTTCTTGCGGGAGACACTGGATTTCCATTTAAATTTATTCATTTTTATTTACAGTACTATAGTGTTCTAAATGTGATATTCATGATCGACAGACTGAAAAACTTAAGTTGTTATAATAACTACTATGTATTTCTATGATTCCTGAACCTTTTCAAGTTGTACTTTAACTTCTTGTGAACTACTTTCAGTTTTAATTAAATGGCCAGTGAACTTCCTTTAGGTTGTAGTTCAGTCCCTAGTGAACTATATTCAGGTTGTAATTCTTTCTTTTTTACTATTGGCTTTATGTCGCACCGACACAGATATGTCTTATGGCGACGATGGGACAGGAAAGGGCTAAGACTGAGAAGGAAGCGGCCGTGGCCTTAATTAAGGTACAGTCCCAGCATTTGCCTGATGTGAAAGTGGGAAACCACCCGAAAACCATCTTCAGGGCTGCCGACAGTGGGGTTCGAACCTACTATCTCCCGAATACTGGCCACACTTAAGCGACTGCAGCTATCGAGCTCGGTAGGTTGTAATTCAATCCCTAATAATCTTGAAGTGAGCTGTTTTCTCAATCTATAATACATTTGGCTCCAGTGTCGTTTGTTCGTTCCTTACAAGGGGCACCCTTGATCTCGAACGCTCTGAACCGTACGAAAACATTGTTAGAATATAGTCCGACTCGTTGGCTGAACGGTCAGCGTACTGGCCTTCGGTTCAGAGGGTCCCGGGTTCGATTCCAGGCCGGATCAGGGATTTTAACCTTAATTGGTTAATTCCAATGGCTCGTGGGCTGGGTGTATGTGTTATCTTCATCATCATTTTCATCTTCACCACGACGCGCAGGTCGCCTACGGGAGTCAAATAGAACGACCTACACCTGGCGAGCCGAACGCGTCCTGGGATATCCCGGCACTAAAAGCCATACATTTCATTTCATTTCATTAGAATATACAGTAGAACGTTCATCAAAAATCAGTGGTCTGAGTCATTTCCATGCAAAACAGTGCATAATAATTACTTCTAGAGACATCTAATCAAGTCGCAAGAGAGAAACTTGGGTAACACAACGAAACATAATACCAACATGATATGAGGAAAATCATATTGTACCGGGAAATGCTTATGGGGCCAGAGCATGGGAAGGATCTCAGGTAGTGTGCGGTTACTTATTGGAGCAGGTACAGAGAAGGATATTTTCGCAGGGCGATTAATAGGTGGTAAAATCTTTTTGACAATATTTATTGAAATTTTCATGTAAATCACCCTGCATTTGAAATGTCAAAACGAAATTTTCAGTCAATATTTTCAAAATGCAAAAATGAAATATCGGCGCTGTTATATTCTGAGATATACACTTGAAAAAATGTCCAGAAGGAATATCAATTTTCTGAGATCATAAACACCCTACAGTTCATCTAAGATCTCTTATATAGCTTTAAATTCCAAAATAACACTTTGCATATAGTACTTCATTTAACCAAATTGCGTAAAACCCAAGTCCTTCACTTGTGGTGCAAACCTACAGTTTTTCTAAGATTTTTAAACATAATATTAACACACAGTTCCATTAATAATCTGATAGTCCAAGTAAAAGTTTTCAATCACTTGCTGTATACTCCTACAATTCATATAAATCGATTTTATAGGAAAATAAAATAGTACATTTGCTTTATGGCAAACCCTATAGTTCGTCTAAGTGAAATGACTTCAATTTATAAAAGATTTTAAATAGAAATCTACAGTTCAAAAACAAGACATGGAGTCTCCTTGAATTATTAGGAATAGTAAAATTTACACGAAGCACTTTTCTGTCGACGAATGTAGCACTACAAATGATTGAGTGCTTTGTTAAAAGTCAGTGTCTAAGTGGAATTACTCACTCAAAGAATATAGGAAAAATACTTATATCACCTGTAATCTGCTTATAAGGAATGATGAAGTACTGTCCTGCGGCTTGGTGATTGGAACTTTCTGCAGCGTGCAGCCAAGACTCGAACTCATCACCAGCAGCGTGACTCGTCCATTCAATGAAGACACCACTTTATTATCCCTCGTCGAAATCATGATCATTCCCTCGCTGGATACCACGATTGAAGAAACCACGTTTAATCCCACGCTGGAAATGACGTTCTACGCAGTGTAATATCACGACACTTTGCCAAGATTTTCGATGTTCTTTTTAAGGAGAAATGTTGAAACACGGAAAGTACAATTGGCACAATATAATGAGTTGTAGAACTCTTACTTATCATTAAGAATGGTATTTCACACTGACACAAGTTCGTATTCTCACTTTTTGTTTTACGATGTTAAATACTTGACTCAGAATATCGCAGTTTATGCTATAGTATGATCCATAAGTCAAGTTAATGCAGTAATGACCTACAATCGTTTTCAAAACTGGAAAACACAGTCATTCACTCACAGTTTATAGAATAAAAATTGAACACTGTCACAGTTCATAATAGTCACTGATTATGTCTTAGGTTCAATCGTAGAATAATCATTACAGTCCATGAAACACTCGAGAATATGCCATTAATATCACTCCTATAACAGTCTCTGGAATACCAGTGTTCATAGATTAAGAAGCTTTTTTGACTGAATTTGCATAACACGAGGTCGTCTGATCTAATATTGACATAAAAAGTCCTTAACATCCAGTTAGTTTTTCAGGGTAATAATCGAGGTTCGAGAAAATACATGAAAAAATAGTCACATTTAGTCCCGTTATTTGTTGAATATTTAGTGGAATGGTATTTCACACAGTTCATAATCGTACTGGCATACGAGAAATACGTCTCAGAATTAATTAAATTGACATTAATTGGAAGTTCAGTTTATCACACACAATGTCCTAGTATGCTGTTACTGTCAATGACAAAGTTCAAAATTACGAGAGATTGACAAACTTCGCAATACCGTCAACTGGTAAACTAAACACTTGAATTCCCAATTACACTTCAATACACAGTCTCTATCGTAAATTCATTTGGTTAAGACACTCTAAAATTTTTTACAATGACGATTTAGTCGGAGAAAATTTTATAACATTTCACACGCCTCGACGCGGCTGAAACTTCACTTGCGACGTCTTCGCACAATTTCAAAGTTCTAGAGTGTAACCTTTATGTCACTCGCGAAGCGCGACGGAGCATACTGACGTCTTCTCATGATCGTAGAATTTAAGATACACTGGCTATACCCTCGGTTCGTCGACCTATTTATATCCGGCTGGGAGCCGCACTCTGAGTCAGGTGACAGATGGGTGATCATACTTCCCAAATTTTAACTCGTCATGTCTTTGAAACCACTGGACAGATTCGTCTCAAACTTGCAGGGTTGTGCTTTCAAAATGTGAGCTACAATTTAGTGTTAGTCTCATATTTATTGGTTCAGTGGTTGAGAAGCTTAAAAATAATTTCGAGACGTTTCTACGGGGAGGTAAGCTACAAGCAGTGCTGACGTCACTCGACCTTGCCCCACTCATGCTGTCTCCCTCACGCAGTGCAGTAGGGACGTGAACATTCTTTCGCACAGCTGTTCGTACGTCGTAACTTAGCCGTTCGCTCATGAATAAAGATTTTAGAACTCATATGTGCCAGGGCCTATGCCTTCCTGGTACAATATATAATTAAATACCGTAAGTATACTGATACATTTTCCATCGACAATGTCGCAAACCCTCTGTTTGAAGTAATTACGGAATACATTGGTTCTACTGACCTGATAGTGATGCTCTTAGCCTTCAAAAGTACAGATGTGGGATTACAATGAAGTGGTTAAAGTTTTTATGTTTTGTTTGGAATTGGCTTTACGTCACACCGACACAGATAGTTGTTATGGCGATGGTGGGATAGGAAAGGCCTAGGAGTGGGAAGGAAGCGGGCGTGGACCTAATTAAGGTACACACCGGGAGAGTTGGCCGTGCGGTTAGAGGCGCGCGGCTGTGAGCTTGCATCCAGGAGATAGTGAGTTCGAATCCCACTGTCGGCAGCCCCGAGGATGGTTTTCCGTGGATTCCCATTTTCACACCAGGCAAAAGCTGGGCTGTACCTTAATTAAGGCCACGGCCGCTTCCTTCCAACTCCTAGGCCTTCCCTGTCCCATCGTCGCCATAAGATCTATCTGTGTCGGTGCGACGTAAAAATACTAGCAAAGAAATTAAGGTACAGTATGGTGTGAAAATGCATTTGCTGGCAGGACTTAGTGTTTACAGTGCTCTATGGCTTTTGCTATAGGCTAGAGCAATTTTGTTACTTTCATAGATCTGTCTCTGTTTTATCATTGGCTTTGACAATATGAAAGTGACTGAGGTATGAGCGATGCTAGTAATGCCAATCCGTATGCAGCCATTCCCTGCTATGAATGGTGTGAAAATGTTGCTCATAGGGGCGGTTGGTGTATGCATTTCGGTGGGCTTGGCAGACTGATATGTAATAGCAACTCTGGCTCGCCGAGGAAAGCAACGGGAAACTACCTCACTCCTCATTTCCGTGGTACGCCTCTTCAGTGATGCCTAGGCCATCTATGACAGCTGATGGCAGAGCTGTTGAGGATCCCACCATCGTATGAAAATGCGAAACCACGGAAAACTGTCTTCAGGGCTGCCGCTAGTGGGGCTCGAACCCACTATCTCCCAGATGTAAGCTTACAGCTGTGCGCCCCTAACCGCACGGTCAACACGCCCGGTAGTGGTTAAAGTAAAGTGGAAGAGATCAATATGCACTTTTGACTAAAACCACATATTTACATGCAACATCACTTTCACATTCAAGCTGTCCAATGTCAAGAGCCGCACTAATTATATTTTCGAACGATGATATCGGAATGTATTTTGCCAAACATGTTGAAACACAGGCTTGTGCAGAAAATTGATTGTATATCACAGAGTGAATTATGATGTTGAAATGCTGATCACTTAACTTTACTTCGGGGTTTCCACATTGTAGTCCTACAAAATCAGCGATTTTTCTCATAAAGGTTAGGTTGTTCTTGTTGTTGTTGCTTTCGATGGAAATCTTTAAGTATAACGTCTTCCTTCGGAAGTTTCGTCTAAAAGGGTGTGATCAATATGACTTAACCAGGAATCACGCAGAAAGACACTTTTCACTTACCCGTTTACCAAGGACTGACATTAGAAAACCTTTCATACACTCTTTCGTCGATTTTCGCCCTTTGCTTGCCTCTAAATGAATACAGACATACAGCTTGTTAGCTAATGTGCCTACCGAGCTCGATAGCTGCAGTCGTTTAAGTGCCGCCAGTATCCAGTATTCGGGAGATAGTAGGTTCGAACCCCACTTTCGGCAGCCCTGAAAATGGTTTTCCGTGGTTTCCCATTTTCACACCAGTCAAATGCTGGGGCTGTACCTTAATTAAGGCCACGGCCACTTCCTTCCATTTCCTAGCCCTTTCCTATCCCATCGTCGCCATAAGACCTATCTGTATCGGTGCGACGTAAAGCAACTGGCAAAAAAAGGAAAAGAAAAACAAGCTAATGTGCCACTCATCACACCAATTAGATCTACATACAGCCTGCAAGACACAAGTTGTTATTTTCTCTCCTCTCTAAGAGTGCTGACATTAAAGCCATTTCATAATGAAATTGACATTGGTCATTGTTCCAAATATGTACTCTGTCCACACTTCCCTCTGCTATAAGTTGGTACACTTCCCCCAAAAAGTCCTATGCCTTCCGACGTGTACGATTATCTCCTTCTATGTCCTTAGATGTGATGAATGTAGTAACATGCCAGTATGAAATGCTTTATTGATGCTTAAAATTATCGATAAATGTAACTGAATCATTGAAATTGTCCAGGACAACCATGTTAGACGCTTCTAGTGCCCACATTTGAAGATACCAGTTGTGATTTGTAGATCCATACACCATTGACCTATCAAATTGCTACATTACATGCTCTTTTAAACTTGGTAATAGTCGCAGTCTGTTTCCTTTGAAGTGAGCTTTTTCTCGTCGTTTGCTAGCCACATCATTTGAAAATTAACTTGCAATTTGATTTACTTCTAATGCACATGTTACGTCTTATTACTTCGCTGTGGGAGTTGAAGTCATTATTGCTATAGTCTCCTGTAGGCTCTCATCAGTATCAACTAATATTCTGGACCTCGACTTTTTTCGGTGGGAATAGTTCGTACTCGCTTTGAATTGACGGTCCCTGTAGCTCTGGAGATGAAAATCTTGTCTTCAGGAGCACGCTCTTTATAAAAAAAATCAGTATATCAGCATGTCTGTGCCATCTCCGTTATATTGCTGCATTATTATACTCTACCACATATTCGCGAACTCCATATCCTCGACTCCGATTGGTTTCCATATTCAGCAGGTCACAAATTGGTCTCTAATACTTCCACAACTTTCATGGGATTAATTCCCCTCATGATGCCAATGTACACAGTTTATCCTATAATCTGCAAAAGACGCGCTCGTACTGCAGCTAAACAACATACCACCGTCCACGGGAGCAAGCAGACAACTGCTGAGTTATACATGTTGCAGCTAAACAACATACCACCGTCCACTGAAGCAAGCAGGCAACTGCTGAGTTATACATGTTGCAGCTAAACAACATACCACCGTCCACTGGAGCAAACAGGCAACTGCTGAGTTATACATGTTGCAGCTAAACAACATACCACCGTCCACTGGAGCAAGCAGGCAACTGCTGAGTTATACATGTAAAAGTCACAGACCACTGTTTTTTGTCATGAACGATTTACATTCTAAGCGTGTTCACGTGCAGTTCACAGAGTTTGATGTCTATGTTGTCCCTTGTTAGTGAATTTGGTCCTAACTGGTTTGACAGTTGTGAACATGAGTTTAGTAGTACTAGTTCATTATCTAGTGAACTGTTACTGGTTGAGTACATAATTGACATGACCCAAGCGTTATTCAGAACTCAGAACCAATGCTGTTGATAGCTTCACAAGCCATCATATCAGTGCTGTGCGTGTAAGTCCATCGTCACATTCTCCATTTTATTCATTTACGACAACTCTAACAGGTAATGATTGATCACGATACATACAACAGCAGAGTGGTTCTCCCATTTATTTCTCGCGGCCGTGCGGCTTTGCTAGCGTAAATGTACGTAAACTGATTAAACATAATTTTCAAAGTATAAAATATTTGGAGGTAGATATCTGGTATAATACTGCACTTAATCAGTGCTTGTAAATGCGAAACTAAATAATCCGTAAAATACTGGCTTGAAAGTTGTTCAAGTTGGTTGCTTCTCTTTATGGCTGGGTACATCGAGGTGAACAACTTAGTGTGTATGAAGTCTGTTTAATACTTTGTATGGTGGTAACGTCTAATCTGGAATATTTATTTATTTATTTATTTATTTATTTATTTATTTATTTATTTATTTATTTATTTATTTATTTATTTATTTGTCACAGCAACAGAACTAGGTGAAGTTAAATACAGGAAGAAAAGACGCTAACATAGCTTAATCGATAGTGCATTCCTTCGTTCGTGACACGATCTAATCCTCGTTCACGTCCGCCAAGCATTTGGTAACAACATGTGAGAATGTTAACGGAGTAGCGGAACCTATTTCTGCCAACGCTATCAATAAACTGCATTCTGTAATAGCAGAAGTGCAGCAGCATGTTGACTTTCTCATGTCCACTGGACGTGGAGTAAGCTTTGCAATACATCGCCATCACGGCTGGTATGCGAGCTTATGAAGGAGAGTTACTTCGTAAAGGACATCAGGCTACAGCACTAGTTACTAGTGATGGGCAGTCGGAGACGAGGTCTCGAGATTTCTCGCGATTTCTCGAGACTAGCGCAGGCATTATTTCTCGCGAGAAATTTCGAGAAATATCGAGAGCGTTGTCCCCACAATGTGCGGCGAGCAGCGTTTCGTATGCCTGCAGGTAATCGGAGCTGAATGTTGTTCGTTCCGAATATGCGAATAGCCAACCACGGGCCTTCTCATTTTCGTAAATACGTGTCAACAAGCGACTAGGGCGTTCATTTAAACCGAGGTCTATTTTGACGCAGTATAACATAATTATAAAGGATACGCATTCGGGCATTGTATGCACTGGTAGGTACACGAATGAGTGGTTTAAGTACAGAACCTGACGGCTACTGTACGTACACTTACCTGGATACTAGAGGCATGCATTATTCGAACTCGAGACGAGGCAAGATGCGCCTTGCTGCATATGCAACCACCATTACGCATGAGTGGAATGTGGAATCTAAATTGCTATAGAGTATTCGCGTCATAATCAGGTAGGTACCGTACTTCATATATGACGGTGCAATGTGAACTGTGTCGAATTGTACGCGACAACTTGAAGACGATGTCCGAAACGCAACGTAAGTCGTGGATGTCGGTTATTTTTAAGAGATGTCACGTAGCACAGCCCACTGTGTTGCTTATTCAAAAGAAGTAAAATACATCGGCAGAAATATTTCTGAGATGATCCGGCACTTACAAACACATAATATAAATGAAGAGGAATCGTCACAGAACACCTCCGGCCCGGTCTGAACCACCAGAAACTATTCTGCCGACAACGATTGTGAGGCATCCAGGCAGGATTACATCCTAATAATAATTATTAACAAATTATACGGGTTATTCAGCTAAGAAGTCCACCTGACATAACTCGTGAACAGTTTAAGATACTGGCATTCTGTATTCACTTTCGTTAATGGTAAGGAGCTCATAGTTAACATGCAGTGCTTTCATAGGATTTTGATAAACTTTATCGTCTCACACGTTTCCATGTGAGAACTGCTGATGATAACTGTCAAGCTTATATTAGTAGTTACTGGGACGTCTCACAGCTCGCAGCACACGAGAAGAGAACGTTATTTCACGCAATAACTGCCAATGATATACTATCAATTTTACAGACGTAGTTACTGGTACGTCGCACAGCTTGCGCTACAGGAGGATCGGTCTCGGGATTCTCGCGAGAGTCTCGAGATCTGCGACGTCAGTCTCGAGCGAGAGCGTTGCCCATCACTAGTGTGCATTACAGGTAGTCGGAGCTGAATATTGTTTGTGCCAAGTAGGGGTATCATTATTCGAACTCGAGACGAGGCAAGATGCGCCTTTCTGAATATGCAACCACCACTACTGATGAGTGGAACGAGTAATCTAAAATGCTTCAGTTTGCTCCAATTCTTTCGACAGATAGGTGTACATCGTTATCAGACCCCACATTCAATAACATATGACCACTGCTTGTGTTTACCGATATTTTGGTGACGAAAGAAATAATTCCTTACAATGTTATAGAGTATTCCCGTCATAATTATGTACTTCTATATATGACGGTGCAATGTGAAATTGTACAGTTGTACGCGACAACTTGAAGATGATATCCGAAACGCAACGTAAGTCGTGGATGTCTGTTATTTCGAAGGAGATGTCATAAAGCACAGCCCGCTGAGTTGCTTATTCAAAAGAAGTAAAATACGTCGGCAGAAATACTTCTGGGATGATCCGGCACTTACAAACGCATAATATAAATGAAGAGGAATCGTCACAGAACACCTCCGGCCCGGTCTGCATCACAAGAAGCTACCCTATCGACTAGTAATGGGCAGTCTGAGACGAGATCTCGAGATTTCGCGAGACTAGCGCAGACACTATTTCTCGCGAGAAATTTTGAGAGATCTCGAGAGTGTTGTTTTCGCCGAGTATGCCAATAGAAAATTACGCACCTTCTCCGTTCCGTAAATACCTGTCAACAAGCGACTAGGGCATTAATTTCTCTCATTCCTAGCGAGGTCTATTTTGACGCGGTGTAACATAATAATAAACGATACGCATTCTGGCATTGTATGGAGTGGTAAGTACACGAATGAGTAGGCTAAGTACTGAAATTGACGGCTACTGTAGGTACACCTACCTGGATACTAGAGGCTTGCATTATTCGAACTCGAGACGAGGCAAGATGCGCCCTGCTGCAATTGCAACCACCATTACGCATGAGTGGAATGTGTAATCTAAAATGCTTGAGTTTGCCCCAATTCTTTCGACAGGTTGGTGTACATCGTTATCAGACTCCACATTCAATATCATATTATGACCGCTGCTTGTATTTACCAATATTTTGGTGACGAAGGAAATAATTCCTACTCTATTCGCGTCATATGTAAAGTTAGCATAATTACCCCACAACAACAAGAGTAGAAGCAATTCCATAGAAAGGAAATATTATAAGTAATACTACTAATTTAACATTCTAAATCCAGCATCATCATAAACATTTTCAGTATTTCCAGTGCTTAACACTACCGCTTACATTACTATAGGTTGAGCTTTCTACTAGCTTAGCATTACAAGTGATAATAATGTGAAGTTAAACCATCATTACCCTACAACTATAACGACAACAAAAACGAAAGAAAATATGACAAGAAATAGTACTAGTTTAACTTTCTAAATTCAGCATCATTATACACAAATTCACACACAACTCAAGTATTTACATTACATAACACTATGGCTTACAATAGGCCTACTATAGGCTGAAATTACTACTAGCTTAACAACTACAAGTGATATAAAAGTTAAAACATAACTACCCAACAACTACAACAAGCAATTCCATGGAGAGAAAATATTAGACGAAATACTACTAGTTTAACATTCTAAATCCAGCAGAAAATCACAAATTCAGTGTCCGTTGTTTACAGCTTTTACTTTCCACTTTACACTAGCACTAATCATCATCTTAAACGATTTGATACCGGAAGAGAATCTATCAAAGACTAAAAAACCAAACCCATGGCACTACAGCCCTTGAAGGGCCTTGGCCTACCAAGCGACCGCTGCTCAGCACGTAGGCCTGCAGATTACGAGGTGTCGTGTGGTCAACACGACGAATCCTCTCGGCCGTTATTCTTGGCTTTCTAGACCGGGGCCGCTATCTCACCGTCAGATAGCTCCTCAATTCTAATCACGTAGGCTGAGTGGACCTCGAACCAGCCCTCAGGTCCGGGTAAAAATCCCTGACCTGGCCGGGAATCGAACCCGGGGCCTCCGGGTGAGAGGCAGGCACGCTACCCCTACACCACGGGGCCGGCTCTCTATCAAAGACTGCTGCAGGTAATTTATTCCAATCCCTAATGGTCCTGTTTACAAAGGAAAACTTGCCCATATCAGTATGCTGGTTATTATTACACTAATGTAAGTGACCATTGCCAACAGGATATTTCCCATTTGCGATGCATTTGTTAATAATAATACTTAGGTACTTCGGTAAATGACAGTGCAATGTGTAATTGTGTCTAGTTGTACGCGACAACTTGAAGACGATGTCCGAAATGCAACGTAAGTCGTGGATGTGGGTTATTGTGAAGAGATGCCACATAGCCCAGCCCACTGTGTTGTTTATTCAAAAGGAGTAAAATACGTCGCCAGAAATACTTCTGGAATGATCCGACATTTAAAAACACACAATATAAATGAACAGGTACAGTCACAGAACACCTCCGGCCCGGTCTGAATCACAAGAAGCTACCCTGCCGACAACGATTTTGGGGCATACAGGTAGGATTACATCCTAATGACAGTTATTAACAAATTATACGGGTTATTCAGCTGAGAAGTCCACCTAACATAACTCGTGAACATGTAACGTTCCAGACGTTACAGTGTAATTATGTTAATTTTATTATGTGTAATTAATTCAGGAATTTAACGTCATGATATTTATTTGGTATGTAATTGTATTATAATTCATGTTTAATCATTTGCTCACTATCATTTCATTACTTTGTAACTACGACTTATAAACGAGGGCTGAATATCCTAATATTCACTTAGATTCTTGCGACAGTTGGTTAAAATTAACTTGCAGTAGATTTCAGTTATCTTGCCACATCACCGAGGAGGAAGGGAGGACAAATTTAGACACCAAGTTCTGAGAAATGCGAGCACGTGTTCACGCGTCCTAACGTAAGCTACCGTATTTCGACCAGAATTATTCGAACTGATCAACGCCTATATTTTCAAAGGAGCGTCATGTTGCCATGGATACTGAGTGAAAGGACGAATAGAAGAACAGTTGATATCATGGTTTTGGCCCGTCAACTCTAATATCTAGAGTGGGGAGAGAAGTGTCATATGATTGGACCACGTGTAGCGGCCTGTAATTAGCGCGAGAGAAAGTTATAAAAGGGCGTGTTGGAGCTCCTGGAGGGTCTCTCTCTACAACGTCTTATTCGCTTCTGCGAGTCTCTCTACATTATTCTACGATCTTCTACGAGGCTTCTACTTGATTTTCTACTTGATTCTGCGTCTCGATACTTAGAAATTCTGAATGAGGTGTGTATAGCCACTCTCATGAGGAAGTACGTACAGCACGGCTATAAGACCGGTTTGAACCAGTCTAAGTCAATAGATAGTTTTAATCTAGATAGAAATGAAACTTCAGAGAACATTATCAGTAAAGTTGGAAGGATTCTTAATTGAGTATCCTCTCCATATAACCCAAGGTGGTTCTTCTAACTGTGACATAGGGCTTATCTCCAATCTATGGGATAAAGCATAATAGGGAGTGTTAGTTTTGAAGTCATCTTCCAATTAGTGGTGGGTGCAATTTGTAAGGCAGGAATGGTACTGAGCTGCAGATGAAGAGATACCAAAGACGGACGGTGATGTTCCCGCTACAAGGAGGGAAGCTTTCCAAGGACCAGCAGAACAAGACGACATGGTGAGCAAGCGAGTTAAAGATATTGCAAGTTTTCGCGAAGTAGAGTCATTCAATTTTTTGTTAAATTCATTTTCTATGTTAAATTCAGTTCTCGTTAAACCGTCGTCATTCATCAAATATAATAAATAGTATTTTTCTAGTTTACTTTAATCAATTTGCCTTAATTAGCCTTTTGATTTCTAATTCTCCTGCTTAATGATTAGTGTACTATCACCTCACCCCTGTGATAAGAGTCTGTCCAAGCTTGATTATAAATTTTATCTTTAAGTCCTCAACTTAAAGATTGGCGCCCTTTGCTTGCTTGGTTGCATTTCTCATTTGATGATTGTTCTCCGAGAGGGGAAGTCACATAAATGCCGCTCCAACGTGTGGCGAGAAAATCATTAAGTACGGAGCAGTTAATGACAGGAACAATATCAGAATTCGTATTGTGGGCAAAATTTGGATATCCACGTTTCATTAAGAGTGTTTGATTGTGGGAAGGATCATGGCTGATCAGACGAAAGAGGAGAGGATGTTGCGCAGTGGACGGGCGATAAAAGGCAATAACGTATTGAGTTCAGAGGAAGAGTTGTGTAGTCTTGTAGAGGAAATTGAAGATAGAAGTGTAAGTAGTATGGAGAGTGAAGGCAAGCAGAAAGAAGTCAGTATGGAGTCAGATGATAGTAGGATGGGGGGCGAAGCGGAAGTAAACACTAACAATGAAAGTAATAATAATGATCAGTTAATGGGAATGATGCAGTTAATGTTAAGTAAGATAGAGGACACTAAATCTGAGCTTAAAAGTGAATTGTAACAAATTAAAACAGATGTAGAACAAAATAACACTAAAATTGAGAGTATTAAATATGAACTTAAAGAACAGTTAGAGCAAACTAAAGCTGAATTAAGTAGGGAGATGAGGGAAAATAAGGAGGAAGCGAATCGGAGAATGGACGAACACAGTAGGCAGTTACGCGATCTGGTGTTAAAAAATGAACATTTTAATAAGCGATTAGAGGACCAGGAAAGTGAATATGTACGGCAAGGGAAAAAGGTAGAAGAAAAGTTTGCGGAACAGAGAAGTGAATTCCTGGAATTAATGGGGAAGGAAAACAACTCTACTAGGGAGGAAGTAATGAGGCAGGTCACTAGTATTGATAAGAGAGTTGAGACTCAAAGAGGGGAAATACGGGTATTTAAAGACCACGTCCAACAAGAGATTGACACGGTAAAGCTTAGAATAGAAGATGAGACCCGGGCAAGTGAAGAAAGGTTTGCGATAGCTGAAGAGAATAAGATTGAAATTAGGACATTGAAAGAGAAGCAGGTTAATTTGGAGAGAGAAATTGATAGGAGAGACAGAGATGTAGAATGCCGGATGGAGAAAGCAGAAAATCAGTTAAAACAGGTGGCAAAGGATAAACAGGTTTTCACGGGAAGGCAATGTCTAGGAAATAGCTACATTAGGGAAATTGAACTACCTAAATTTAATGGGAAACAAACAAACCCGCTAGATTTCCTTAAGATGATAGAGAAACGGTTTGAAAAGCGTCTAGAGGAAGGGTCTATGGACTGGGAAGACGTTATGGAAAATATTGACCATGCTTTTGTAGGAGAAACTCGGTCTTGGTTCATGGTATATAGGCAGACGATGACGAACCTGAAAGAATTCAGAAATAAGTTTAGAGAGAAATTCTGGAATGAAGCGATACAAGCTCGGGAGAGAGAAAGGGTGGTATTTGGGAGGTACAAACAGCATGAGGGAGTTACTATGACCGAGTACTTCCTGGCACATGTCATGATTTGTCAGAACTTAGATGGTATAACCGAAGGGTCTGATGTAGTAAGACTACTTTTAAGACATTTTCCGGACAGGGTGAGAGAAGCAGCCTGCATGCAAAAAGTTGGAACTATACAGGAGATGGAGAATCTACTAGGCAGTTTTGATGCGTTAGGTAACCTTAGAAGTAGAACGGAGAATATTCAGAACTTTAGTCATCACAACGGAATGAGACATAACGGTAGTACACAGAATCACGAAGCTCGCAATCAGTTCAGACCTCAGCAGAACAGCAGAAGCGGAGCAGCTGAATATAGGACAGGAAATTCCCAACGGAGGCCAGAGCAATGTACTAATGAGTCCAACGTCAATACACAAAGGGAACCTTTAAACTAACGAGAGGCTGTAATGTTAGGTCAGAATTCCAGCCTAGTACGGAGGTAGCGAAGTGTCTTGCCATGAAAGTGTTACCATATGACCTCGATGTTAGGGACGATTTGTTGTATGAACCCGAGCAGAATAATGGAAATGCAAGTAATAAAGTAGTCAATCCCGTGGTTAAATTGAAAGTTTGGGGGGTGTGGGTTAAAGTTTTGATTGATTCTGGTAGCCAAATATCATGTATTAGTTCTCAGTGGTATGAGTCATTAGTGAAACAGGGTATTCAGTTGGAGGAAATGCCTGTTAAGTCTACTTTCATCATTACGGCTGTTGGAAAGAGGTCTAAGCAAATTTGTAAACAAGTAGCTGTCCCGATCTGTATTAATAATTTTATTAGCGTTCAGATATGTTTGGTAATTCCGCATTTGATATTTGATCTTATCTTGGGATCTGACTGGTTAACGTTAAAATTGGCTCAGTTAAATTACAATGATCTTATGCTAAATTTGAGGTGGAATAATGAGGATATTAAGGTCAAGTTTGAGGAGGAAATTCAGAGGAAAACGGAAGTTAGTACAGTGTGGAGAATGAAAGAGGTTTCTAAAGTAAATGAAGAGGCTAGAGAGGGCCTGAAGTTGTGTCAGTTGTGGATTAATGAGGATAAAATATGTGGCTTGAAAGAAGCCGTAAGTAGAAATGAGTTAAATGAAATCCAGAAGGATAAGTTATTTGAAGTGTTATGTGAACACGTGGAGATTTTCTCCGAGAAACCTGGTGTTACCCATCTGTATGAACATTCTTTTTCTGTGCTGGATAAGACTCCATTCAGCGGACCGCGATATCCGATACCACACAAATATGCAAAAGCCGTAGAGGATCAAATTCAAGCTATGTTAGCAGACGATGTGATTGAATTATCAAACAGTCAATATGTTAATCCCTTAATTGTTGTGCCTAAGTCTGATGGATCAATACGTTTGTGTATTGATGGCAGGGAGATGAACCGACGTATTGGTGCTGATCAGTTGAGATCACAAACCATTGAAGAGTTGATACAGAATTTTCAGGGTAAGAGTTGGTTTTCTACGTTAGATCTCAGGAGTAATTTTTGGCAGATACCTTTAAGATCAGAAGATAGGCCTCTTACTGCTTTCAGCTATAAGCATAGTTTGTACCAATTTAGGCGTGTTCCTTTTGGGACCCGTACGAGTTCGGCAGCTTTAATTCGCGCACTTAGTATTGCCTTGGGAGATGATACTGGAGATTATGCTACTATTTATATCGATGATTTGGTTATAGGATCTAGTACCTTTGAAGAGCACTTGGACCACTTGGAAAGGGTTTTTTCTAAATTAGAGTATGCTGGTTTTACTCTGAAACTTGACAAATGTGCTTTCAGTAGACGAGAGGTGACTTTTTTGGGGCACCGTGTATCGGCAATGGGAGTGACGCCTGAGAGCACAAGAATTGAAAAAATATTGAATACTACGACACCTAGAAATATTAAGGAGCTCAGATCGTATATTGGTGTATGTAATTTTTTCAGACGATTTGTAGTGAGATTTGGTAACTTACTAGAGCCATTTAGAGAACTATTGAATGCTGGCAGTAAGTGGGAATGGACACAAGATCATGATATAGCTTTCCTAAAATTAAAAGAAGGATTCAGGCAGGCGGTTGTTTTGAGATACCCTATGCCCGATAGGAAGTATGTGTTGCTGACGGACGCGTCTCACTCTGGTATCGCTGGTGCACTATGTCAAGTAGATGATGATGGTAATTTAGGGATTGTGTCTTTAGCTTCCAGAGGTTTAAGTGCTGCTGAAAGCGTTATACTATAACGAAACTTGAATTCCTAGCTATCGTATACTCCTTGAGTAAATTTAGGATGTATGTTTTAGGTACCGAATTTAAAATTAGGACGGATCATCATGCTCTTTCTTTTGTATCCAAGTGTAAATTATCATCTAACAGAGTTAGTAGATGGATACTCGCCCTACAAGAGTATGATTTTAAAGTAACTCACATTAAGGGAAAGAATAATGTCCTTGCTGATTTATTGTCACGTGATCCGAAGTTGTGCGAAGAAAGTAGCCTTCTAGAGCCACGTGAGGGCATTATTATATGTACATGTTTGTCTAAGGAAAATGAAACTGCTCTAAATAGACTACGTAACCTATTGGTTGAACAGTCGGTAGACGAAGAATGTCGGGAACCTTTGTCTGTACTTCAGGGAGGAGAGCAGCTCACGGTGTCGCATGGTAGGCACATGTACAAACTGGTTAACGGGTTTCTAGCCAGGAAATGTGGCGAGGATCTCTGGGGGATTTGTGTACCCAAAGCGCTACGTGTGGAATTGATTTGGTTTATCCACAAGGAATTAGGACATTTTGGAGCTAATAAAGTTCTGTATGAGATCCGACAGAATTTTATATGGGACAAGATGGGAAGAGATATAAGAAAAATTCTTTCCACTTGCGATCTGTGTCAGCGTAGCAAAGTTCCTAACCGCTATTTAGAAGGACCTCGTCAGGCAGTAATCTCAGAAAGACCTGGTGACTTGGTGTGTACTGATTTATTTGGACCTGTGGTAAAGGGACAGTTCGGCTTCCAATATATTTTAGTCATTATTGATGCCTTCTCGAAATTGGTCAGATTATACGGTATGAGAAAAGCCACTGGAAAATCTTGTAGTCGTATAATCAAAGAGAAGTATATCCCTGAATTAGGTACTCCTCTTAGAATATTATCAGACAGTGGACCGCAATTTATTTCGAGAAAATGGAAGTCCATAATTAGAGAGCTAGGTATTACACAGGTTCATTCATCTATTAGATACCCTCAGGGCAATATGTGTGAGCGCGTTATGAAAGAGTTATCTCGCATGTTTAGATGCTTAGTGTTCGATAAGCATACAGCCTGGGTGGCTCATTTATCCCGCATAGAGACATGGATCAATGCAGTTCAACATGAAAGCACGAGATTGACGCCGTCACAAGTTCATTTTGGTTGTAAGCCTCAGAATGAACTAGTGAGAGTATTAGGTTTGCCTGAGGAACCCCCTCGTAATGCTGAATTTTTCGTCCGACTGGCACGGGAGAACCTGATTAAATCTGGAGATAAACGTAAAAGGCAACAGAAACGTAAGGTACGGGATAACTTTGAGGTAGGTGATATGGTTTTGGTGAGAGTTCCCATGTTGTCAAACAGTGAGGATAAGGTAACGAAGAAATTTTTTCTTTTATATCAAGGCCCGTATAAAGTACATAGAAAACTTGGACCCTGTGCTTACAAGTTAGCGGATGGCGAGAGCGTAATGAATGGTTCGTACAACATTAGTAGTTTAAGGAGATACCTGTCGTGTGAGGTGGCTGAACCGGATTGTGAGATATAGGTCAGTAACTCGGGGAAGTTGCTACTTGTTATGTCAGACTACGAGCGGTATGTGTTTACGTCTCAATTGTGGTGGTATTTCCTAGTTGTGTTTGTAAACAAGGGAGATGTTTTGTATGTGGCGGTAGATTTACGCTCGTTCATTAACGATAGATCATTTGTTTTACGTATGTGAGGCCATGAAATTTTATATATATTTGTTTTCTGAGATGTTACATAAGGCTAATTAAAGCTGACGACGGCAAATAATTAATTTTCCCGTATGTGCATTTCTAACTTGCAATAATTTTACCGTGAGCTTAAATCACGTGTGTATTTGTGTGAAGTGTCTTACATCATGCTTCAAGATAAGGCTGAAACATTCGAAAGAGTGATAAAAGTGTAAATTGTTTGTATCATATGTTTTCCATTTTTTTAATGTAAAAGATTGGAAGAGAACGTGTTACTGCTATCTAGCACAGAATGTCGGAAAGATGGGGAGTCAAAGGACAGATAGACACTCGGCAGAGTTTGTAATCTGAATTGTATATATTATGTTATATTCTCTAGGGTAATCTTGTTTTTTTTTACAAAAGTGAAAAGTTGCTCATGATGGGCATAATTTAGCATCTAAACCTCAAGATGAACTGAAATAACAGACAGTCGCAATGGGAAGCAGTCTAAGAGAGATATGGAAAGAGTGAGATATAATTAAGTGTATGAAAATAATGTCGCTCGTTATGGGCAGGTAATAGAGGTATTTCAAGTCAATGTGGGAGTAAGTGTGCGAGTTCTCAACTCATGTAATATTTGTTAAGAACTCATGGGGGCGTATGTAACGTTCCAGACGTTACAGTGTAATTATGTTAATTTTATTATGTGTAATTAATTCAGGAATTTAACGTCATGATATTTATTTAGTATGTAATTGTATTATAATTCATGTTTAATCATTTGCTCACTATCATTTCATTACTTTGTAACTACGACTTATAAACGAGGGCTGAATATCCTAATATTCACTTAGATTCTTGCGACAGTTGGTTAAAATTAACTTGCAGTAGATTTCAGTTATCTTGCCACATCACCGAGGAGGAAGGGAGGACAAATTTAGACACCAAGTTCTGAGAAATGCGAGCACGTGTTCACGCGTCCTAACGTAAGCTACCGTATTTCGACCAGAATTATTCGAACTGATCAACGCCTATATTTTCAAAGGAGCGTCATGTTGCCATGGATACTGAGTGAAAGGACGAATAGAAGAACAGTTGATATCATGGTTTTGGCCCGTCAACTCTAATATCTAGAGTGGGGAGAGAAGTGTCATATGATTGGACCACGTGTAGCGGCCTGTAATTAGCGCGAGAGAAAGTTATAAAAGGGCGTGTTGGAGCTCCTGGAGGGTCTCTCTCTACAACGTCTTATTCGCTTCTGCGAGTCTCTCTACATTATTCTACGATCTTCTACGAGGCTTCTACTTGATTTTCTACTTGATTCTGCGTCTCGATACTTAGAAATTCTGAATGAGGTGTGTATAGCCACTCTCATGAGGAAGTACGTACAGCACGGCTATAAGACCGGTTTGAACCAGTCTAAGTCAATAGATAGTTTTAATCTAGATAGAAATGAAACTTCAGAGAACATTATCAGTAAAGTTGGAAGGATTCTTAATTGAGTATCCTCTCCATATAACCCAAGGTGGTTCTTCTAACTGTGACATAGGGCTTATCTCCAATCTATGGGATAAAGCATAATAGGGAGTGTTAGTTTTGAAGTCATCTTCCAATTAGTGGTGGGTGCAATTTGTAAGGCAGGAATGGTACTGAGCTGCAGATGAAGAGATACCAAAGACGGACGGTGATGTTCCCGCTACAAGGAGGGAAGCTTTCCAAGGACCAGCAGAACAAGACGACATGGTGAGCAAGCGAGTTAAAGATATTGCAAGTTTTCGCGAAGTAGAGTCATTCAATTTTTTGTTAAATTCATTTTCTATGTTAAATTCAGTTCTCGTTAAACCGTCGTCATTCATCAAATATAATAAATAGTATTTTTCTAGTTTACTTTAATCAATTTGCCTTAATTAGCCTTTTGATTTCTAATTCTCCTGCTTAATGATTAGTGTACTATCACCTCACCCCTGTGATAAGAGTCTGTCCAAGCTTGATTATAAATTTTATCTTTAAGTCCTCAACTTAAAGATTGGCGCCCTTTGCTTGCTTGGTTGCATTTCTCATTTGATGATTGTTCTCCGAGAGGGGAAGTCACAAACAGTTTAAGATACTGGCATTCTGTCTTCACTTTCGTTAATGGTATTAAGGAGTTCATGCAGTGCTCTCCTAGGCTTTTGAAAAAAATGATCGTAACACACGTTTTCATATGAGAACTGCAGATGACAACTATAAAGCTTACACTCGTAATTACTGGGACGTCGCGTCGCACAGCTCGCAGCACACGAGACTCGGTTTCGAGAGCGTTGCCCATCACCCCTGCTGAAAGAATTGGAGCAAAGTTGGGCATTTTAGATTACACGTTCAACTCATGTGTAATGGTGGTTGCATATGTAGCAAAGCACATCTTCCCCGTCTCAAGTTCGAATAATGTACACCTCTAGTATCAAAGATAGGTGTACAGTAGAGTCTCGATTATCCGACCTAAACGGGACCTGGAGTACGTCGGATCACCGAAAATGTCGGATAATACAGAATAATTTTGAAAATGAACTGAAACAATCAGGAAGGCTATACTCTAGTACTAAAACAATGACATGTTTTACGGTACTCTATTTATCAAGTTATCAATTCAATTGTACAGTAAATGCAGTATTGAACGAAAACATTCCATATCTCTTACGAAAAGAAACTTTTCTCCACAGATATTAAGCTGCCAAATGCCGTACAGTTCTTTTTCCACCGATCAAGCCACCCAGCACTGGCAGGAAAATTAGGGTCCCCTTAATTAAACTCCTTCCGGAAACACACAGCGTTTTCCTGCAGAATGGGGCCAGATATTAGCAGGCCCTTTTCTCGGTGTTGAGATAACCAAAGAAATAGTGCTTCACTTACTTTTTCGTACTCACATTTTTTAAATTTTTTTCTCTGCTCTGGTAGAGCACCACTTTTCAATTTCTTCCCTCAGTTTTTCCAGTCTCCTACCGTAGCACAACCAACACCATAACCTGAAGCCACATTTTGAAGAATTTCCCCTTTGTCCAGTGTCTTTAATGCACTTAACTTGTCTTCCATAGAAACAATCACTTTCTTCCATGTACTCGCTATACTCACTGAGGATATGAAAATTATAACACCCGCACCCAACCAATACTACAATGAACAATGACTGAAGACACACTGCACCTGTCCTTGAGAAAAAAAAATCTGTCCTACCGCCAGCGGTCAGGCCAGTGCTTGTCCCATGGACGCACCCTCCACACCGGGTGTGCCTGAATTTAGTCTCCACCAAAAGTTCAAATTAAGTCTACCAGTGTCGGATAACACGGAATGTCGGATAAGCGAAGGTCGGATAAGCGAGACTCTACTGTATATCCTATCTACAGTTATTCACAAATTGTGCAGGGTTATTCAGCTAAGACGTCGTGAACAGTTTAAGATACTGACATTCGGTTTTCACTTTCGTTAATGGTATTAAGGGGCTCATAGTTGAACATGCAGTATTTTCCAGGCTTTTGACAAAATGTATTGTCTCACACGTTTTCATATGAGGTTTCCGACTCGTTGGCTGAATGGTCAGCGTACTGGCCTTCGGTTCAGAGGGTCCCGGGTTCGATTCCCTGCCGGGTCGGGGATTTTAACATTAATTGGTTAATTCCAATGGCCCGGGGGCTGGGCGTTTGTGCTGTCCCCAACATCCCTGCAACTCACACATCACACTATCCCCAACCACAATAACACGCAGTTACGTACATATGGTAGATACCGCCCACTCTCATCGGAGGGTCTGCCTTACAAGGGCTGTACTTGGCTAGAAATAGCCACACGAAATTATTATCATATGAGAAGGTTATTTCACGCAATAACTGCCAATGATATACTATCACGTTTACAGTCATAGTTACTGCTATGTCGCACAGCTTGCACTATAGGAGGATCGGTCTCAAGATTCTCGCGAGAGTCTCGAGATCTGCGACGTCAGTCTCGAGAGTCTCGAGCGAGAGCGTTGCCCATCATTACTAGTTACCATCTACAGGACCCTACCAGGAACTAGTCAATACCAGAGATAGGACTAGAGTTCTACACCACTTCAGCCATGATGGATGACAGCGGGAAAAAAGGAGTTAAAAAGGCAGATAAACGTCACAACAAGAACAGCAATCCGTGGGTTTCGCCACAAGGTATGCGAGAACAAGAGATTCCATGAACCGAACGAAGAATGCCAGTGTGTGTTATGTGGACAGAGCTGTGGGAAATATATAATAATATGTGCAAAGAGAAACACATCTCTTTACCGACTGTAGTAAAGATTAAACTAATGTTCTTTATTTCTGTACATTAAAGCACCATTTGAGTGCACTTTTCTTGTTAAGTAAAAATTAAACATGAGCTTTTAGCGGCATTTTCAACTATTGCTGCTTGTAGTCCGTTCTGTTTCAGTACTGATGCGTGTGCTGCAGTTACAGTAAATTCAATAGTGTAGAGTCTTGGACATACATGATTTATGATTGGCCTATGATCTAGATATTAGGCCGCTGAAAATCACAGCAATTTTTAGATATCTGGTTAACAACCGAATGATCCTACGAGCATATAAGCAAAAGTGATAAGGATGTATTCCTCGGAACTCGGTACATGACAGGATCGCTTGATGTGCTGCTCGTTAAAGGGGAGAGTGCGTGAGTAACATAGAGTATGAAGTTGTGAAAACTAAATATTAATTATCGAATTGCTCACAGCGGATGAGAAGCGCACTCTACAGTTTGCAATCGCCGAAAGGTGTGCGTCTGATCCCACAAGATCTGTACTTAATATTCCCTTCATTTATTCCTCCTGGCCTTTTCCGAATTAGCAGGGGTCGGCACTTTGTATGAATTTAGGTTAGTTTTACGATGCCCTTCCTGACGCCAACCCTATGGTAAGGTAAGGGTATTCTGCCCGAAGGCAGGTCCGAACCTCCGCAGAGGTATTCCTGAGCCGGAGTTTACGTGCTGTAGGGTGGCCAGTTCCTTTCCACTCCTCCATTCCCTTACCCCCACCAACAGCGCGTGGCAACCCATCCAACACCTGACCACGCCCAGTGTTGCTTAACTTCGGAGATCTCACGGGATCCGGTGTTTCAACACGGCGACGGCCGTGCCAACCCTATGTGGGGGGATTTATTCACTCTTACGTGTATCTCTGGTGGTTTGTATTACGATGTGTTGTAGGAAAATGAATATGGCATTAAGACGAATACACACATCCGACCTCCGAGTTGGAGGAAATAACCAGGGAAAGTTAAAATTCTCGACCCAGCCGGAATCGAACCCAGAGCACTCTGAACCGAAAGCTACTACACTGACCAGTCAGCCGAGGAGCCGGACGTACTTAATATCCCTTTGGCATGTATTTAGTGTACTCGCCACAATGTAATACTTCAAAAAACTAATGTCATTTGTACGCGGTCGTGACAGCAACAATCTAAAATAAAAAAACTAGTTTGGTGAAATAAGTTCGATCCTCTGTCATACTCGGAACGGCATAAAATCCAGTCCTGATCAATCTTGTAAGTTTCTCACCAACCCTGACCTTCAGCTTTCTTTCTTTCTTAATATGTTTACCCTCAAGGGTTGGCTTTGCCCTCGGATTCAGCGAAGGATCCCATCTCTACCGCCTCAAGGGCAGTGTCCTGGAGCGTGAGACTTTGGGTCGGGGGATAAAACTGGTGAGGAGGAACAGTACCTTGCCAAGGCGGTCTCACCTGCTGTGTTGAACAGAGGCCTTGTTGGGGATGGGATGATTGGAGGGGAAAGACAAGGAAGAGTGAAGGAAGATGCCGTGGCCTCAAGTTAGGTACCAACCCGGCATTTACCTGGAGGAGAAGTGGGAAACCACGGAAAACCACTTCGAGGATGGCCGAGGTGGGAATAGAACCCTCCTCTACTCAGTTGACTTCGCGAGGCTCAGTGGACCCCGTTCCAGCCCTCGTACCACTTTTCAAATTTCGTGGCAGAGCCGGGAATTGATCCCGGCCTCCGGGGGTGGCAGCTAATCACACTAACCACTACACCACAGAGGCGGACACCTTCAGCTTTGCCTTTTAAAATGAGCCGTAGAAAGTTGTACTTATCATAACTCATGATAATGTCGAAGATCCGCCATCCTACGTTTCTTGACTCGGCCCTATGTCAACCAGTTCTTGACCCTTCTTCATACGATTTTGGGCTTCTTTATTGGTGGTATGATCAACCCATTAAATGCGTAACACTCTTCTGAAGATGCACATTTGAAATGCTTCTACACTGCGCAAGGCGTTGCTTTTCACCGTCCAATGCTCGGCACTGTAGAAAAGTACTGAGTAAACATAATACTTCACAAATATCTTGTCTCCAAGAAAAGTCTTTTGCTGCGGAGAAGACTTTTTATGCTTAGGAAGCTTGCTCGAGCTAGTTAATTTCAGTTCTGATCTCCAGAAGGAAGATGGCGCACAGTGGTCTAAACACCGATTCTAGCCGGCAATAAATCGTATCATATTTTCGGGTTCACAAAAACCGACGAAAATTAATACTCGGGGGGTTCCGAGGTCGCTGATTACGAATCCGTTAACAGATTTTCGATTAACGGAGTAGCGGATCCACTACGCGTCCGCTAAAACGCAAAACTTAAGGAAGCCTGACAAAATTTATTATTCCGCGAATGGATTCATGGTAAATGGCGCGCTACGTTCCCGTTAACTCTTTAATGAAATTATGAGAGGGTTTAGAAAGAAAATCGTATGGAATCCTTGAGAAATGTCATGCTGTTATTTTCATAAGAATCGGTCATTTAAATCCATGATGTAAAACATATCAACGATTGTAAAAATTAGCCCAGTTTGGCGAGGAAGGTGACCTGGAAAGCAATAAGAATATATTATGTTATATTTGAAATGTTTCGATTTTTGCGCCATGTTATTTATTAGTAAGACTTCTTACGAATCATTCCTTGGGTTCACTATCTGCATTTGACATTTTAACGTCCTCTTCTTCTGCTTTGGAAGTCTCTTCATCCGAAGCCTTCTCTTCATCTGTGTCCTCATCGAACACGAGAAAAGCGTGTACTTCAGGGGGCAGTTCATTCCAGTGAATTTCGGCTTTGATGAGGTGCCTTCTAACTACTGGGTCCGACCAAAACAGGAGACTGTGTATTGAGATCAGTTATTGTGTCCTTTCTGGAGGACTTCCGGGTTTGATGCTCCCAGAAGAACCTGTAATCCTTGTTTCGGGATTCTTAGGCCTCCTCGGACAGCTTTACGATTGATAGTAGGGCGTATCTGATCGCCTGAGCACCACGAATTAAAACTTTGTGGACGGTCGGAGGCATAGGATACAAATTATATAGGGACACGTACAATTTTCCAGTGTCTAAGGCGTACGCGCCGAAATCCTCATCGTTCGCCTGATGACCACTAGACAAAACCTAAAACCCAGAGAAGAGTATAAATATCGTGAAGCGACGGAACTAAGTCCAAATATAGTTGAATTGCGTTTTGTTGCTGTACCTGCAATATAACAGCAAATCTGATGATTAATTCTTTGCTGACTCCGGTTGCTTCCGCTGCATTTTTCGGATTGCGATAGAACTTTCTTGAGATGTTGCCGGTGTTCAAGTTCCCAGTCCCTTGGAAAACCCCGTCAAGTTTCAGGCTCAACTCGTTCCACAAAGCCGCCTGAATAGTGGATTTTCGATCTTTGACATCTTGCTTTTGTTTATCCGTGGTGTTTCGTAAACTACTTTTAACAACAAATTTCAATGTAATGAAATACAGTCAGATCCATGCTATAGAAAGGCTCGGAGAGTGGCAGGCCATGCGTCACAGACAGTGGGTGTTGTGTTGCGGGTAGAGGGTGGGAGGGGGAATGACATTGATAAGAAAAAGTAGACGGTGAAATTTGTTCGGGTTGCTTATAAGTACTGTAAATACCGCCAGCAACAAAAAGTTGCAACAACTTGTAGTTGATTCTTGGTGGAAAATCATTAGTATAGTGTATAATATCGATTAAATCTATCAGTAATTCATAACTACCTATAACTTAGTTTTCCGGCGCATAAAACGCCGTAAAGTCGGAGTACAGTGAAGTCTAAAATATGGAGAAGTTAACTGGTTGATACGGTCTTTTTGGCGCGTGCAGAAGGACTTATCCTTGTGAATTTACCTAACAAATAACCTCAATGAAAGGGTTCTCCAATATCCTGGTTGGTCCCAATAAGATATAAATGTTTAATATTTTCCAAGTTTTTAAAATTATCATGTTTGTGCTTCATTCCCCGCCACGTACACACTCCAAGCACATGATGTAGGGCAGATATGAGGTACCTGGGGTGTCTACAATGAGTTCCCAAAATTTTTCCGGGGGTTTCTTGACTTCGATTTTATCGATTTTTTGCCGCCTAGAATTGGTGTTTAGACCACTGTGTGGCGTTGCGCATGCTAATGGTTACAAGTGTTTCCCGTGTATTATTGATTGCTGTATTGATCAAAAGTGTGGTGACGTACTCGAAAGGCGTAACAGTGCATTCCGATAAGTCTTCTGATTATTTAAATAAGATACACCTCCTGGATAATTGATGTTGAGCAAGAAATATTCAGTGTGGCAGTGAAAGCATCGGGCTACTGGCAGTGGGGCGGCCATATCGCGATGTGTAGAACATGCTTGTCAGACTGAGTATCACTGGATGGCCACTGCAGTGTTTAACTATCGAATTAAATGGAGACATTGAACTGAATCCTTGATCTCAGCAGTGTACAGTATGTGAAAGCAGTGGACGTCGTAACCAGCTACTTGTGAACTGTAGTAGTTATTTGTCAACTAGTTGCCGAACATGTGCAAAAGTTCTGCATCTGAGTACAGGAAATTAAAGAAGGGCGATGAAAATGGACTTGTTGGCATGTGAAATGTCGTAATGGACGATCTATTTCTTCTCCAATACCAGCGATATTACCAGTAATTCTGTAAATAGCTACATGTATAAATATCGTCGCTGTGCGAGCAATACCTGGCATTCCAGAATGCTCCTCCTGTCCATTATCCTTCTTAAGATTGGTCACGCCTCCCAGCCACATATGGATATGCAGTCCATAAGAACAACGTTCGTTGTGTTCATTTTCCTGCGCTCATGTGTAAAGAAAAATGAACCTTAAATTCATTATACTGTAGGAGTGTGTAAATATTTAATGAAGATATACATTCCTACTGTACTACATCCTTACGGGTCTCGAATGGACGACGCGCGCATAAGAATGCCTCCACATAACAGGGTAAATACCCACGGATGAGACTAGAATGAAGAGCGGCTCGAATTGCCTAATGAGCTTCGAACCCCTCCCCTCCTACTTTCGGTGCTGGCCTCGGCAGCCCGAGCACTTGGGGGGGGGGATGGTACGTTCGAAAGAAGAAAAAACAAATACTTAAGATGGAGCCTTATGTAATATGAAAGTAGGATTCTCTGGGTTCAACTGTAACAGATACTGCTTAGCATAATTACAAATGACAAGAATAATGAGGGTTATGAATACTAATTTATTCAAAATATGACATGATAACAAATGTACAACCCTATACAATGAATTCTCCGCATACGGGAGGAAAAGAAAGTAATTGACACGTTGAATTTTGACTCGCCTGAAGGGGTCGTCTGCACAAAGGTATAATTGAGGTTTAGCGACCACTATCGTCCATCTTTCCTCATTAGTTCATATCGTTTCATTACATTTTAATATTCTGTCGATCACACCGTGAGATGAGCTGATGTCCCTCTACATAGTACCTCCTGTTCTTAGCACGTAATTAATCGGTTCCTGCACTACATGATTTCCATATTATCAGAGATATTTACATAATACATGGACGAAGCACACATACCATTTAGCTAAAACCCCGGACTTCCCTTATCTGTCACCAAGACCAAACAACGTTGAACATAGGTTCTGTTTGAACTCAAAATAAATGCACATTAAATACTAAACACACACACACACATATATATACACATCATGCATAAAGGGGGCTATTCCTGTAAGAAAAACATGGTTATCAGTATCTTCTGCCCCAGCCTAATCTGACCTGGGCTCGAACTAGATGACTTCGACTGAGAGGTACTTTCCTGAAAATCCCTAAACTAGATACGGTCTCATATTACCAGATATGATGTTATCATTGACAGAAGTGTTCTTAGCTGAACCCTTTAAAACAACAAGCAGTTACGGTGGAGACCCAGAGCCCGAGTCTTATTACAATAGCCCGGCAGGGCCGCTCTGTCGCGAAGGGCGAGGAGCAAACACTCACAAAAAAGAAGGGAAGGTTATTCGCTTTACTGCAACCATCACTCATTCATTGGCCACGCCGGATTTTTCTCTCAATTACAACGGCCAGCCCTCCTTTCTCGGAGACACATATCTATGGCCCACTTCATTTGTTTATTCATCTTACCGCAGAATTCCCAAGAAATACTCATTTATTATATACCTTCTCATTCTTCTCGTAGAGCGCCGACTGTGGGCACCATCACTTCCGAATCATCTCATCGCAAAACTATCTGGGCATTCGGCCCTCTCATTACGTCTCATATCGCGTATCTTCTTTCCTTGGGTATAGGACTCTTATGATTCCTCAATTCCACGCTTCTCATCCTCTTCGCTCACCGCCCAAAGTTATGCATATATTTATATTTTTACCATACATAAGACTCTGGCTTCCCCGGATATCACCCAGTTGCAGACAAAAAACTCCATACATTTCTGATTAAATAATAAAGAATCACGAGAAACTCGCGAACTATCCCTCACAATTATACCTAAATAACACATTTATGTACCTCTCTTGGTCAGGATCTCTTCGTTCTCGTTGCACATGCAATCACTGTATGTGTAAGTTACGCATACATCGTCTGACTGACCCATGAGTTTCCCCAGCATATACGCTAGCCATCTTGGACATTAACTAAAAACCTTTAGACATGGTTTTCCCTGGATCTCCACACTATTGTTCCAACCACCCCTAGGGGAAGTCAAATACTCTCCTATCCTTGTTTCCCATACTTACTAGGATATTCTACATATTACTCAGAAGAACCCCTCACGATAAACTAATCATTAAGAAAAAAGCAAAACGGTCGTCCGGTGGGTTAGCTCCCTTGAATTTACGTTAACATGATCAAGAACAATAAAATTTCCATATTAGAACATGCATTATTTTACAGCATATAGGTACTACAAAGGAAATCTCATCTTACTACCGGTTCTACATTAACGTGCTAAGAAATTCTATTTGACATCACTCATCTGTTTGGTGGCCGTGGTTTTTCCTTCCACGGGAGACCCATGGCGGAGCTTACTGCTGCATGGCCTCGGCGCTGGAGTCGGGCGTGCTGTCCTTCGACGCTGGTCCACACAAGTCCGACATCCTGGATAGCTCGTTCACTGCTGAAATGTTAGAGTAATCCATAGGGGTAACACTCCACAACTCGTCATACGGTCTTACACACATACAGAATTTACACAATAAACGGGCAGGTCATTCTAAACAAAGGCGGGTGCCTTCACAGCATGATTCGGGTGGCTCGCGATACTTGAGAACCCTGACTTAGAGTAGGAATTTTGGGTGATCCCAATTTATTAATATCACGGACTCATTTAGGCCGGAATTGTCCACAGCCGACTTCCACTACTCGTTTATAAATTATGCTCGCAGCTTAATTAATTGACATGCGGCACAGAGACATTCGCCTAGGCTCGCTTTGCTTCCCGTCTACACTTCACAAAGGCTTTTGTATTTCACGGCTGCGGCGGACACAATAACACTGTCTTAGTAGGCGGTCAATAGGTTACGGACTGTAAAAACCGGAGCACAATGTAACACACTGTCTCCTCTCAGCGACCCGCTAGGAACTGTCTCCAGCCAGGGCCAGCCCGGCTTTTATTATCTTTACACCGGAAGATTGGGGGCGTATATCTTTCACGGTTCATTAAGGACAGCAGCTCTTTTCATGCCAGGAATTCCAGCATTTAATTGGTGCGTATTGTAAACCTCTCTCTGCTCTACCAGTGAACAATGTGCGCTCGGCCAGCGATCAGCAGTTTTCCCGTAATTTCATTCCCGCCTTTTGATTATTCATTAGCGTCTTCTGGTGGGTGGAGTCATCTTTGAGCGCGATTCTTAGCTTGGGGGACGCTTCACATCCACACGTGTTTGCAGTCTGTTAAATCTGGACATCTCGTGACCTCCTTTCGTCCCGTGAGTAAAGTATTCCATATTTTTAGTCTGGGATACGCAGAAAATTCAGCTCTATTCATTGGTGTGTCTCCCATAATTTTTCCATGTCTGGATCAAAATATCTTATAATTTTTAGGCGCTAAAATTCGACGTTGGCACCCGTGAAACGTGCATAAAAAACCGGAAGTTCCTTCTGTTAGTTTGGATCCCTGTGAAACTAGGCCACTCCTCGGGGAGTGTTGGACTACCGTAGCGTCGCGTCATATCTCCAACTCTGTCTGCGAGTTGAGAGGGATTTTTCACGAGGGCTTGGTTCCAGCCCAACCTTCCTTTGTTTTCTAGGCGATCTTTCGCGGGTTCCGTTCTGGCCAGACGCTGCTCGATCCCCATCGCCCATAATCCTACCAATGACGCGATCTTTAGAAGTGATTTTAATAGGGTAGAAAGGCACCTATGATTTCAATGAGCTGTACAGGACACTGTACGGTTTCAGTACGATGCGGTAAAATTCATTTTCCTTTACAAACTAACATAGAAAAATGAACACAACGAACATTCTTCTAATGGACTGCATGTCCTTATGTCGTTGCGAGTCGTGATCAGTCTTAAGCGAAATAATTGATGAAAGGCATTGTGGGATAGGAGGTATTGCTCGCGCAGCGACGATATTTGAATAACAATCGGACACTTTTTGCATTTAACGTATGCACCATATTGCGCCTAGGAAAAAAGAAAATATTCCACCTTAACCCGCAAGCCTCAATCCCGCTTTAGTGTGTATCAGTGAATCATGGTGGTCGCACACAATTAAAGATTCAGAAGTGATACCAGATTCCTTTGCCCTGTTCCGTAAGGACCGGCTCCTAATCTCAGGTGGTGGAGGTTTTATTGCAGCAAAACCAGGCTGTAATCCAAGAAGACATCGCGAGCTCGAGACGTTGAAGCTGTGTGGGTAGAATGTTCATGTGGTAGTAATAAATTACTCATCGGTTTAGTTGATCATACTCAGAAGTCCTAGCAGGCGATGACCGATGTTTTGCTCTCCTCTTTGGATTGTCTGAAACAAGTTCAGCTTAATTACGACGCAGTTTGTATTGCCGGTGACTTCAGTCTCGAAATGATATGGCCTAGAAATTCCACCTCTGTGCCAAATAATCCATCCTGCCCTGCGGTGTAGGGGTAGTGTGCCTGTCTCTTACCCGGAGGCTCGGGGTTCTATTCCCGGCCAGGTCAGGGATTTTTACCTGCATCTGAGGGCTGGTCCGAGGTCCATTCAGCTAACGTGATTACAATTGTGGAGCTATCTGACGGTGAAATAGCGGCCCCGCTCTAGAAAGCCAAGAATAACGGCCGAGAGAATCCGTCGTGCTGACTACACGACACCTCGTAATCTGCAGGCCTTTGATCTGAGCAGCGGTCGGTTTGTAGGCCATGACCCTTCGGGGCTCTTGTACCATGGGGTTTGGTTTTGGTCAAATAATCCACTTGCCAATAGTTTTCTCTCCACTTTCTATGACATCTTTCTCCATCTGTTAGTGTGTGAAGCTTCCTGCTTTAGTCAACATTCCCGTTCTACACTAGACCTATTCCTTATTAACCGCCCGATCCCTAGACGTAATTTCTGGATTTTATGATCAACAAGCTATATTTACAAGTTTGACCCACAGAACAACTTCCCCAAATTCCCACTCCAGTGCGATATATAAATATTCCCACAAGAATTCAAACCATCTTCCCTCACTTTCATCGAGCGAGTGGCTACGCGATTTAGGTCACGTAGCTGTCAGCTTGAATTCGGGAGGTAGTGGGTTCGAACCGTACTGTTGGCAGCCCTGTACAAAGGGATTTTTGTGGTTTCCCATTTTCACAACAGACTTGGACTCCATTCACTTCCTTCCTAGTCCTAGCACTTTCCTATCGCATCCTCGCCATAAGACCTGTCTGTGTCGGTGCGATGTAAAACAATGTGTAAAAAAAAATGCAAACTTCTATAGAAAATTATTCATGTTCCTTTCACGTCTTTCCCTGGCAATATAAATATCAATGACATTTGGCAAAACTGGAAATATTTTTTTTGAATACGTTGATCAAGCAGTGCTGAAAATTCCCATCTCTAACAACGAAAATCTCCATGAATCTCCAAAGAGATCACATCTGGTATCTGAAAGAGAACTAATTATACAGGAAATGGGAAGAACAGGAGCCTCTGTGGCTCAGGCGGCAATGCGCCGGCCCGTTATCACTGGTTTCCGTGATTCAAATCCCGTTCACCCATGTGAGATTTGTGCTGGACAAAGTGGAGGAGGGACAGGATTTTCTCCGGGTACTTCGGTTTTCCCTGTCATATTTCATTCCAGCAACGCACTCCAATCTCATTTACTTTCATCTATCAGTCATTAATCATTTCCCCAGAGGAGTGCGACAGGCTTCGGCAGCCGACATCATTCCTATCCTCGCCGCTAGGTGGGGGCTTCATTCATTCCATTCCTGACCAGGTCGAATGACTGGAAACAGGCTGTGGATGGGAAAACACCCTAGTGGCAGCAGGCAGAGCATGACTGATCGAAATATTAAGCGTTCCGATGGTTTATATATAATTTCCGCCAGGTTTTGTAACCGATCAAGACTGCTCGGTAGAGTAGGAAATACGTCTAAAGTTGTTCTGATCTGCCACAATATTCCACCAGGCGAAATAGTGTGCCATTAAACAAAAATGTTTTAGAACCCTGCATTGATCTAGTGAATGGTATTTAAAAAGTCATATTCATATCGGATAGACCGTCGTATATTCAACCACCTCCTCCTTGAGTCTATTATTCTTCGATCACTTTTCCCACACCGGTGGGGTCGCTTGTGCGAACTAAGTGATAAGGGTGGTTTTGGCCATGTTTTACAGCTGAGTGCCCTTCCGTGCGCGAATCCTATATGGAGGGATGTAATCACTATTGCGTGTTTCTGTGGAGGTTGGTAGTGTGGTGTGTTGTCAGAACGTGAAGAGAAGGGTGTTGAGACAGGCACAAACACCCAGCCACTAGCCAGAAGAATTAATCATATATCCCCGATCCGGCCAGAAGTCAAACCCGGGACCGTCTGAAACGAAGGGCAGTGCGCTGATCATTCAACCAAGGTACCTTATGCTTGAGTACTGTAGAATTTATGTAGGCTTCTTGTATCGATCGCCTGTACATTGATCATATTTGCTAAGATACAATAAGTTTCCCCTTGATATATCTTCGTCAAGATAGCTACTGATTGAAATAGTTGAATGTCATTTTTGAGGTTAATGAGGACATACTTAATGTTGTAATGAGTATAGATCCGGTGTTTTGTTACCAACATTTCATTCATACTAATTCATTGGTACAGTTTATTTAATTTAATTAATCAAATAATTTATTTATTTATTTTATTTCAAATGTATCTTAAATATATTTATTTACAAAATAATGTAATTCGAGGTTAGGTACGCATGACTGGATTTCAGTATTTGATTACTGCAGGCTGACAGGTCACACAGGCTAGGCGTGCTAAACGGTAACAGCACAGCAAATATGAGCACACATTCACCTCTTTACTAAAAAGAGGTGTAGTGTCAGCGTGGGTAATGCCAACAGAAACTGAATTATTGCTTTAAAAGCACTGTCAGAAAATTCAAAATATACAAGGTACGTTCGGTGGAAACCTGGAAATAAATCCTTACAATGTATTCATTGAAGAAATAGAAATACAGTCATCCAAAAATTAACCATATACCAGATTATGTTGAGTTAATTTGGAGCCGATATCATATTATGTAATATAAAACTCAGAATAGTAAATGCAACGGAAACGTACACTTCTCGGTCCCACTCCTCGATGGTAGCACATTTTAGGACCTTAATCGATAGTGGTGGATATTAGCGTGTTTCCGTGGCTCACAGAGGAATAGGAAGCGCCTGGATTGAATGTCTGGACAGGGAATCACTAGAAGCAAACGTTTACTTTAACAAAATTGGAAATTTTATTTCTTTCCCTTCTTAAAAGTCAGAGAGAGTAATTTAATGATATAACAAGAAACAGCTGAAATATTTCTTTGGGATATTCACATTAAAAACGAGATCGTCAGCTGCAACAATGCTTTGGACTTAGAAGTCCTTAATCAGGTACAAGATTAATTGGGAGTAACTCCCAGTCGTTAACTTACGTTTGAAAGAGCACAACTGCTCCTGAAAGGTACAATATTATAGGAGTCTAAGCTCCAAGATACAATCAGTTGCTATTTATGTTTTTAATTACACTAGTAACCAATTGGGTCTCCCCAACTTCGTCTTTTTAATATACAGTTTGCCTCATGGTAGGTTCATCCATTACAAGGTTTAACAGTCAGGTTAGGTACTGTTCCTCAAGGTAACTTAAACGTAGATACGGTTGCCAAAAGAAAAATATATATAGGGGCATATTACCCATACTGCAAGGCCTTAAGAATAAAAAGAAAAGGTTACACAAAACAGGCCATTAACAAAAGGCAAGGAGGCTAAACACCAGCACTTCTCAACAAACATTCGAGAAGAGACACGAACCTAAGTGTGCTTAAGGCTCAATTACACATAGGCTACTCCCATACCAAATGGGGGTGACTAGAGGGGGAAATTTAAATGCCGAGACAAGGTTTTCAATTTTTAGAGGTTGAAAACTTTATTGACCCAGCTCGGAAGTACAAGGAAAGTGTTCCGAGGGTCACCACTCGTGCTCACTTACATTAAATATTTTCCCAGTAGGGAATATAAATAGATTCCAAAGACTGCGCAGAAGGTTCTATATTTCTGCCCGAAAAGAAAAGAGTACATATTAAATATTATGCAAACAGCTGAAATTTTCCCACGGAGCACACGCCAGCCCAATCACATCTTTAGATAAATTCTGCCATTAACTTTTAGTGTTGGATCATCTTCAAGCCGGCCGCACCCTGCCTCCTGGCCCTCTCTAACCTCCGTCAAGTCACACTCTCAATAACTGGAGCAAATCAGACAAGACGGCCCTAAAGTGCTTTCCTTAAATAGTTCCCTAGGGGAAATCCAGAGCACAGGTAGGCTAAATTTCTATATGCTCCCCCGGGTTTGATTGGCTAGAGAACTTACTTTCAGGAATGTGCTAGGCAGATTACGTTAGAGGATGAACCAGGTGAAGTGTTGACAACAAATGAAATATCTTCAGAAATTAATTTGTGTTTAGTAAAACCAGAGATCGCTATAAAATAGATGCAGAGCCATCTAACCATCGGTGAAGAAAGTTTTAGAAAGTTTTAAAAGTTCTTGGTCACTGTTATAGATAGCCATAGAGAAGGCACGCAGTTTAAATAGCCGGGTACCAGAGGTACATTGAAGGTTGAAATTCATTATTTTATTAAAGGTCCAGGCGTGCTGTATGCATCTCATGTCCTGAGAAGATGCTGGCCTGTTCATTCTGCGAAGTCAAAGTTCATACAGGTATTCATTCACAGTTGCTGCACGTGGACGACCACTATCATCCCGAAGAGTAAATCTGTCTCTTACAGTCTCTAAAAGACTACTTACTATAGGTCGGAGAATATTGTGTTCGTGCAGTGAGGTCGTCATGTTTCCTGGAATGTGAAGTGGTTGTGTACAGCGGGTGAGCATGACACCTGTTCAAAATATTGCAGAACCTCTAAGGCTCTGGTAACGTTCTACTCAGAATTGTTCATTGTAGCGTTTCCCTTTTGCCCTCCATATGCACAGAAAGTTGTCTTCACGGTGTGAATCAGTTCGCACTTCATCGTTGGACCACGTCCTGGACCACCGATCTCGTGCCCAAGCCTAATCTACACTAGCCTATCGAACGCGAACCACCCTGTGATGTCGTCGAAGTGGAGGATTCCTGAGAGGTCTTCTAGAACACAATCCCCCATTATGTAGTCTACTGCGCACACTTTGGGTATTTACAGTGACTCCTGTGGCGGGCGTTTCGATGCTCGTTGTGCGAGTAGTAGCAGACATGCGTGTATAGGGTTCTTGAGCTTCTGTATTCCGTGAACAACCCGAGCGATGTCCATGTGCTGCTTAAATGGTGTCTTGGAACATTTTTCACAACATGGGGATAACACTTTGATTGACATGAACTCTACATTAGCGTCTTTGCACCCGCGACCTAAACGCATCGTCGTGCTGGAACTTGTCCCCGCTCAGAGCATCCATTAATAGACCAAAGACGTAGAAATCATTTGGTGTGATATGTGGTAAGAAAGAAGGGTTAGGGGTGCACTCAAGTCATAAATCCCCGATAGTCTCGACACTGGTGCCCTAGCAGCATATAATCGCTCATTGTTATGCATGACTGATTAACCTGTCATTTCTCATTACTCATCCGACAATGGTCCGGATACTTGACGGAATGGTTAGCGTGTTGTTCTCCTGATCACCCCCTGTGGATGGGGATGCAGACGTAGAGTACACCCAAGGTATCTCCTGCCTGTCGTAAGAGGCGACTAAAAGGGGCGAGAAAGGGATGATTGAATCAGAATCATGAAACTACTTGTGAGTAGTACCATCACGCTGGGAACACCATGGGTCGTCTATACTTGCGAGTAGTACCACTATGTTAGGTACTCCGTAGTTTTGTGATTATTAGCAGCAGATAGTGGTTCACTATGGATTTCCAGGACCTGTGGTTAGTACCATTAAACGCGGAACACCACGGGCTTACGTTGCCCGAGATTAGTACCATTATGTGAGAAACACCACGGGTTCTGGACGTTGCCTGTTGTTAGTAGCACAATACGAGCGACACCGTGGGTCTGCGTTGCTTATGAGTGGCTCCATTATGTGAGAAATACCAGAGGTCTGCGTTACCTGTGCGACGTACAATGCTTGTGAGTAGTACCATATTGTGTGGAACACCGTGAGTCTACGCGCTACTTTTGATTAGTACCGCAATATGACAAGTACCATGGTTCTACTTTACTAGCCGGAAGTACCCTTATGAGGGACCGATGACCTTAATTTTGGACCCGTTTAGACAAGAAGCATGATCGATTCATGTTTGTGCTTTGGATGCAGTCCCTTGGTCAGTACTACTATTGTTTCAAGCTAGTTTCTAGGAAGGTGAGTCATTGCGGGTCGGATCCATTGATTGTTTTAAATTCATGTTCATACATTCATTGTTCATAATCATGTTTTGAATTCTGGTTAGTGGATGATTTTCGACTTTTAAATTGTAATTACATTTGGTCTCATTTGGTACAATTACGGGCCGATGACCTAGATGTTAGACCCCTTTAAACAACAATCATCATCATCATCATCATCATCATCATCATCATCATCATCGTCTTCTTCTTCTTCTTCTTCTTCTGCTTCTTCTTCTTCTGCTCAGACGGCCCCGGGGTTGATTCCAGCGGGGTCGACGATTTTAACCTGAAAATGATTCATTCCCTTGGCTCGGGAACTGAGTCTTTGTACCGTTCCCAACATCCCTGCAACGCACACAGGATAAATATCACTATCTTCCACTACAACAACACGCACTTTCCCATATACAGCAGATGCTACGCACACTCATCAGAAAGTCTGACTTACCAGTCTAGAAATAGCCACACGGAATTAATATCCAATAGTGAATCTCTAGAGATTACCCACCTTCGCGAAACAAAAATCTCAGAAGCCTGCTCTTGCTTGGCGCCGCCCCCGTAGCTTAAGGTCACCGTTTACGAACTTCCAATACACAATGATGTCGGTCACTCACAGGATTTTTAATAAACATGTTCCGTGATTCCATTGATCACACTTAATAGGCTACATGGCATTTGTACAGCCTTTCTGTAAGCGAGTGAGATGAATAAGAAGTGTACATTTTAAATAATTCTTTTGTTATTTATCAAAGAATTTCTCCTGTCTTGTCGAGTCATTCTTTCCAACTTTCCTTGAAATGCATCTGTATTCCAATTCGCAAAGGAACGAAAAGCATATTTCATTTGAAGGAAAACAAATATCCTTTTATTTGTCATTATTAAGGTGGGTTATTAGGGTCTTTACAACTAAACTAATGACTAAGGGGTAGCATGTCTTTCTTTTCGAATTTATTAAACAACAGTATTATTTATTGTTACTTACACGTTAATTCGCGTTTGAGTTTTCCACTTCACACAATATTTACACACGGATGGAATCAGACACAGAACTCTCTAGCCTGTCAAACTCCTGCTGTCCAACACGGCCTCTTACTACACAGTGTCATTCCAGAACAGTTCACTTTATAACCTAGGAGCCGCACTGAACTCCATGTAGCCGTTTGACGGACTCGCTCATCGTTGAAGGACTGGTTACGCACTCGCGACCGTCTTGTAAGTGCATACATCTACTCGCGACTGACTCAATCGACACTGTCTCCATGCTCTCGCAGCTGCGCTCTTTAAATATGCCCAATGGAGATTCCCGTAGTTTCCATTCCCAGATCATTCTGGAGGTCTGTTCCGTTGTTAATCAGCTTCCAGCTTCTTCTAAGGCGCTTCCTTATCGTGAGCCTCAATTCGCCGTTGGCATTGCTTTGATTGAGACGGCCCCATGGTATACGGGTAGCGTGCCCGCCTCTTACCCGGAGGCCCCAGGTTCGATTCTCGGCCAGCTCAGCGATTTTTACCTTGATCTGAGGGCTGATCTGAGATCCGCTCGGCCTATGTGATTACAGATGAGGCGCTATCTAACGGTGAGATAGAGGCCCCGGTCTAGAAAGCCATGATTAACGGGTGAGAGGATTCGTCGTGCCGACAACACGACAAGTCGTAATCTGCAGGCCTTCGGGCTTAGCAGCAGTCGCTTGGTAGCCCAAGGGCCTTGAGGTCTCTTGCGCTACGGGAGAACGAATTGCTTTAATCGCTGCTGGCCCCGCCTGCATTGTCGCTGGCATTGTCGCCTCTCGGCACCATTGCAGACTTGATCACCCCCCCCCCCGCACACTCTCGGCCTTAGCTGTCACAATGCTCCATCCTTAAGGATACTCTTACGGAGTAGGCCTAATTATACGATAAGTGACTAACTACCCAGTTAGTTTAGACGGCCATCATTTCTCCTCGGGCTGTCGCTGGATATTGTAGACTACGTAATTAAGAATGATGATAATGGTGTAATGACCTTCCCACGACGACTGGAGCTTCGGGGATTCTCCCTTTGTCCGTACGGGTCAGTATAGTCACACAAGGTCACATTCCAGGAAACCTGCCGTTTTTTCCTTCATATCGCACCCAGCCTTCATCGGAACGCTAGCTACCTTCAGGTGCTGTCGTGCATCCTCGTGGATGTCGTTGAGCCTATCCACAATTTTCCACCATAACATGTCACCAATGGTTCTTTCTCCGGGGCCGTCCCGAACATAAAGTCACACGCCAGACATAACTCTCTTCTGAAGACCATGTTGGTGGGCGCCATACTTTGCATCTCATGAGTGCATCTGGTATAATGGAATACACACATCCCAGTCCCTCTGGTGTGCTGGCACCACCTTCCTCAAATATTTCTCGACAGACTTCACGAATCACTCTAGCATGCCGTCCGTCTGCGGGTGGAGAGTTATTGTTCGGGTCTTGTGTACACCAAGACGCTGTAAAACTTCCTTCATGAAAGTGGATTCGAAGTTCCAGCCGTAGTCGCTGTGCAGCTCCCTCGGGACACCAGATCTACAGAAGCAGTTCTTCTCCAGGGCATCGGCCACTATTGTCGCTTACTGTTTGGGGATTGAGTGAATTTGAGTACACTTAGTGAATAGTACATGGCTAGAGCAGGTAGAGATTTCCTGCTTCTAATTCGGGGAATGGTAACGCAGTGTAGATGGCTATACTTAGAAGGGCCTCCGGCGTTTTACTGATGCTTATGGCCCCTATTCCATGTACGAAAACCTCGGTCCGTGGCGAATCGGTCTAGAAAGCCTAAAATAATGACCGAGAAGATTTGTCGCGCTGCGCACGCACCACCTCGTGATCTCCAGGTCTCCGGGCTGAGAGTAAGCTGCTACCGCTTGGTAGGTCATGACCCATCAGGTTTGCAGTTCACCCTTCCATTCTTAATTTTTAATAGTGAACTTATTAAAGTTATTTGTTAGTTACATGATTGGTTTTGAACAGTTGCTTATTTTCCGTAATACAGTATCTGTTTTAAGTGCCATTTTATGTACGAGGGTGAGTCAATAAATAAGTCGCGAACATGTGTGTGCCTTATACCATTTGAAATTACGCGCGCAAGTTTTGCCATCAGATGGCAGCATGTGTATGCTTGTCGTACGACATCTCGCAGGCACTCAGTCAGTCAGAGGCTGTTAGTGCACGATGGCACATGTGTTGCATGACTGTACACGAGAAGAACAGCGTTCAGTTCTGCGTGTTTTGTGGGCCAAAGGACTGTCCACAGAAGAAGTTCATCGTGAAATGCATCCCGTCTATGGTAAAAACTGTTTCTCACGGAAAGCTGTGTTCAATTGGATCCAGAAGGTTAACCATGGAAGGAAAAGCATCAGCGCCCTGGTCGTCCTGCGGAGGTGTCAACTGCAACCACATTGCAGCGTGTGGATCAACTCATCCGTAATGACCGGCGTGTGACGACTGATGATATAGCGCGTGCTGTACGCTGTTCACATGGGACCGCAAGGAGCATCGTGCATGAGCAGTTGCAGTTTCGTAAAGTTTGTGCACGGTGGGTGCCCCGCCAGTTGACTGAGCAACACAAACTGAACAGAATGGGTCTGTCCTTGCAGCATCTCACTCGGTACACAGAGAAAGGAGAGGACTTCATGGCACGAATTGTTACGGGGGACGAGTCTTGGGTTCACCACTTTCAACCCGAATCCAAACGATCGTCTATGGAATTTAAACATACCGCCTCCCCAACAAGAAAAAAGTTCAAGACGATTTTATCGGCCCGCAAGGTTTTGCTCACCGTGTTTTGGGACATGCGTGGAGTCATACTGCAGAAATTCCAGCCTTATGGTGAAACTGTGAATGCCGTGTCGTACTGCACCAGTCTGCGGTAACCCCAACAGGCCATTCGCCGCAAGCGACCTGGACTCCTGTCAAAGGGTGTGATTCTTCTGGATGACAATGCCCGCCCTCACACAGCAAGACTAACGCAGGAGCTATTACGAAAATGTCATTGGGAACGCTTGGAACATCCACCGTACAATCCCGACTCAGCTCTAAGTGTCTTTCATCTGTTTGTGCGCCTAAACATTTTTTGGGTGGCCGTCATTTTGATACAGATGATGCCGTAATCTATGATGTTACACGTTGGCAAAGGACTTCTTTGCTGCTGGCTTTCAAGGACTTATAAAGAGATCGGATAAGTGCCTGAATGTACAGGGTGAATATATGGAAAAGTGAAATAAATGTCAGAAAGTTACTCTGATAATTTTTGCCTCAATTTAGTTTTGCGACTTATTTATTGACTCGCCCTCGTATTTTAAGTCGACGAACAAGTTATGTTGGCTATAGCTCTAGATATGCTATGACCAGTAAGCCTATATAACTCTTCAGTTGCCAACGTTTTAAAAAGATTAATAATATATATCACCACTTTGTGCTGACTTTTGAAATAGCAGAGACGAATTTCAACTTCATTTTTAACGCAAGGAATCATCTATGCTTCTGGCATTTAAAATACTTCATTGCGAGAGGCTTATGGCGGCGCTTTCATCGGTGCGCAATTTAATCCCCACGTGATAAAATCCCAGCAGTGCTGTCTGTGAAGACAGCTGTAAATGGTTGGGTCGTTAATATCCTCCTCCTTCTTGTTATTTGTTTCATTGTATATTTAATCACTGAAACGGCTATCTAAATTAAGTATCGCCTGGTATCAGATGCTCAAGTGGCACTTCCAGGTATTGCTTTCTCAATAAATAATTTTAAGAGAAAATAGTTAAAAAATGTTCCATGTTCATTGCGTTCACCTTCCTCATTAACTTCTTTGGGATTATGATGAGAAGGCATATACCTGTTCTGATATCATTTTGCATTACAGCCATTAAAAATTAAATGCATGTAATAGTTGGGTATGGAATCCAGGGCCTACGTGTAAAGATGCAGACACGCTGTCCCTACACCACGTGGTGACAGGCAATTTTGTAACCTGTTAACGTCAATATAGTTGATGATCGGCCTTTGGACAGCTTCCTCGTCTTATCACATTAGCTGAATCAAATGACATTCGGTCTTGAGGAAAGGAATCAATTAAATAATATGTAATTTTCAATAAAACGAAACGAAAATTTGGATTTTGAGAACTAAAGCAAAATTAATGCAAAATCTTCTCTAGTAAGTTATCAATGAAGATATAAGGAGAAGAACTGAAAACAAAATGTTCTTCCCTTCTTTTAGAAGACGGTCACTATCCCCCATTGTCCACAATTCTCTCGAGTCTCCAAGGGATGGAACCATCAACGCCCAAACATGTTTGATGGGGATGAGGTTTGGGGATTTTACGCCCGAGTCCACTGCTGAAACACCTGGACGTTCTGGAAGCCATGTCCTGGTAGTGTGCTCTTTTCCATCTTTGAGTCATCGAAAACCTTCCACATGTTAGGTCTAGTATGACATTAAAGCATCAGCAAAATGGAAAAACAACAAATAGGCCTATCTATGCTAGGTCGGTCGGCATAGTACAGTATTTGTTACATGTTCACTTTAATGATATGCACTTTTCTGTTTTTTTCTGTGTCGATGTGACGTTAAGCAACTTGTAAAAAATAAAGAAAGTGCATATCATTAAAGTGAACATGTAACAAATACTGTACTATGCCGATCGACTTAGCATAGATAGCCTAGTTTTTGTTTTTCATTCTCGCTGATGGTTTAATGTCATACTAGACCTAACATGTGGAAGGTTTACGATGACTCAAAGATGGAAAAAGGCAAGGGCTGGGAAGGAGGAGGCCGTAAATTTAATTAACATTTATCTCCAGCATTTGCTTGATGTGAGGCTGGAGCATCGAGAAACAACCTTCAGGGCTACTGGCAGTGGGGTTTCAACTCAGAGGCAGAGTATGTGGTTCGCTTTTATGTTGATAGCTGATTTCTCTCTACACACACACTCACACGCACACACTCACTCACTCACTCACTCACTCACTCACTCACTCTATCTCTCTCTGTATTTAGAAGGTGTCCCCGAATCACTATCCACGTCTTGAGGTTATATCTCGTAGTTGTCCATGGCGCGCCAATAATGTTGGTTCCGTGCTTCATGGGTTTCTTTTTTTACGAGTTGCTTTACGTCGCTCCGACACAGATAGGTCTTATGGCGGCGATGGAACAGGAAAGGGTTAGGAGTGGGAAGGAAGCAACCGTGGCCTAAATTAAGGTACAGACCCAACATTTGCCTTGTGTGAAAATGGAAACCACGGAAAACCATCCTCAGGGCTGCCAACAGTGGGGTTCGAACCCACTATCTTGCGGATACTGGATACTGGTCGCACATAAGCGACTGCATCTGTCGAGCTCGGTAAATGGGTTTTAGGGCTGGAAAAAATGATATTCAGTTACAAGTTGTTGCTCTTTACGTATAGCGGTGTGTGTTCTTCAAAATAAACTGTGATAATCCTGAATAATAAACATACGCCAAATTTCATCGAATTCAGTGAATGTAGGGTATATTACGGGCAGTGCTAATGATTTGTTTGTGTAGGGGCATTTCATGGAATAACTATTCTTTACCTCACTAACGTTTATGTTTTATTGTAATTCTTACTATCCAAATGAAGGGTACACGGGAAAAAAGGGGAATATCAATGTAAAACAAAAAATGAATTATCACTACCCATATATACTTTATGCTAGTTGCTTTACGTCGCGCCGACACAGATTGGTCTTATGGCGACGATGGGACAGGAAAGGCCTAGGAATGGGAAGGAAGCGGCCGTGGCCTTAATTAAGGTACAGCCCCAGCATTTGCCTGGTGTGAAAATGGGAAACCACGGAAAACCATCTTCAGGGCTGCCGACAGTGGGGTTCGAACCTACTGTCTCCCGAATACTGGATACTGGCCGCACTTAAGCGACTGCAGCTATCGAGTATATACTTTATGGTTAGGAGAATAGTTTAAGACATTGTACAGCCAAGTAAAGGGAATTGTCACGGAAATATAACAAGTTTAAGAATACACGTACAATTGATGAAAGGGGAATTTCACCACAGAACAAGAAACAAGGGAGGATTGTCAGTTTGGTATGTGGCAATAGCGATGGATTTCCAAAATAATTTATGCATACCTAATTTATCCACTAACGACGCGATTACAGTAGACAGTTGTCACTGTTCTCCTTCAATATTCATGTTTTGTCTAGTGGACACTCAGTATTCTCTACATACTCAGAGACAGTTGCACATAAAGCAACAGATGAAGTGTGTCCTGTGTTACATCATTTTATTGGGGACGAGATAAAACACTTGACAATCTTCTGTGATTCTGCATGTGGACAGAACAAGAATTGGACTGTTTTCAGATTTCTTCACTTTATAGTACATCATGCCAAACGCCTCGAGTCTGTGAAAATAGTATTTCCAATTCGTGGGCACTCGAACTTAGAGTGCGATAGAAACATGGCACTAATTAATCAGAAATTTGAAGCTGAAACGCCAGAAGACTGGGCGGATCATTTTAGGAGTGCCAGAAATAAGCCCTTCCCTTTCCATGTAATCGAAGTTGATCAACCAATGATTTGTCTGTGGACCAAGTTTTTTATTCCCTTGTACAGAAAAATTTGCCCTTTTGAAACAAGACCTATAAGGGAACTTGTCATCTCCATTGAGCATCCACGATTTGTGGAATGCAGAGACAATTACAATGGTCATTGGGAACGACCTGTTGTAAATGCTCCAAAATATACTCCACACTTCCCAGAAACACCAGTTAGTGAGTTTGTTCTTCCAGAGGCATCTTATGAACGTAAGTGCAAGAGTTAGTGTACATGAAGTTGCTCTACATTCGCAAACATGCTGGCAAGATTGAAATTTTAAGTATGTAATTTATTTCTATTTCAGGTTTACATCCAATCTCTACAGCAAAATTTTCTGATCTGCGCGTCCTTAGATCATTTTGTGGACCAGAGGGAAGATCTTTCATTGATACACTTCCTCACTGTTAATTGACGGGTTATTTGTTAGGTTTTGTTAAAAGTGACATTCCCCTTTATTTTCGTGACAAATGTGTATTTACTTCATTTTTACATTTTTTACATTTATAAAACTCTCCATATTTTCATTATTATCTATTTACAATTCCAATTCATTAGGCTAACGTTACATAATATAATACTTTATGTACATGTATTATTGTAGACAGTGTTAAAGGTTGAAACTTTCAAATGTCATTATCTCAGTTTGTAGAAGATATGCCTTTCCCCCCTTTTCCCGTGTACCCTTCAAATATAAAATCCAGATACTGGAAGAGGTTTCTTCTTGCTAATGAAATCATAGATATTTTTACTCCCAGATATTGTACCTATGATGATGACACACCTCTCCTATTTTCCCTCCTACACATTTTCCCTATAGGGTGTACAGGAGCAGAGGTTGGTTTCCGAATCTGTTGCACTAGTGAGCTATTCTACCGGTGTTTGAGTGTATGAATTTGTGATTTTCTACAGCCGACCATTTCAGAGCCTGCGCTTTAGAATGTGAGTTGATATAGTTGTATTTTGAGTTTAGGAGAGAAGTCACTTCTACCCTAGACAGCGTTGATACAGCACGCATTCTAACAGCCGGTTAATTAATTTTGTGGTGTGAATTTTTCAGTATCGGCCTTATAATTTAATCGTATGTATGCTTTTGGTTGTGAGGGAAATACTCTCTTGTTTGTTTGTTTGTTTGTTTGTTTGTTTGTTTGTTTGTTTGTTTGTTTGTTTGTTTGTTTGTTTGAGTGGACATCCATGCAAAGAGTGACCACATCCAATGTTGCTGAACTAAATGTAACTGTGTGTGTATGTGGTAGGTGGTACCCTTTCACTGTACCAGTGTTATTGTGATATGGGTGTACGCTCGTCGTCCCCTAGTGCTGATGTGGGTGGATGTTCTCTCACAACTCCCGTGAAGTAAAGTGGTCATCCATCCACAAAGATGGCTGCCAGTCGGACAACCTGCGATCATCCAGCAAGAATTAATAATTTTTAAAAGTTGCACCCTTCTCGGTTTGCCGCTTAGTTCCAGTGCAGCATGAATATTCCCCCAAGTCTCAGCATCCATTTTTACCATCACTGTGTTTTATTCGTATGTGTACATCTTCGTTACGTTACTGTTGGAAAATGCTCTCTTGCGAAAGAACCATGGCTATTATGCCCGACGTGAATATTTTGGAAACACATTCTTCTAGACTGCCAGCAGCCCCGAAGATAGTTTTCTGTGGTTTCCCATTTTCACTCTAGGCAAATGCTGCGCTGTACCTTAATTAAGTTCACGGTCGCTTCCTTCCCACTCCTAGCTCTTTCGCATCTCATCGTCGTCATAAAACATATCTACGCCGGTGCGATGTAAAACAAATTCAAAAAATTATATTCTTCTAGACTTAAACGCCTAGAAATAGAACATAACTACTTAGGTATATGCACTACAGGTTTAAAAATCTTCAGTTGGGAGCGGGATTTGAATCCGGTCCCACTCTTTTGGAAACCTGCTTCCCTAACCACAATTATGCACAGCACGGCTGTGGATATGTAGGTCAGAATCTCTATCGAGCAGGTAATCCTGAGATTTTTCATAATGGACAAGGCGTATTATCACTATTATTATTAAGGAATATTTAATTACTATTAATATTATTAACGTTGTAGTACTATACGAATTAACAACAATAAACGTACGTCGCTTAGATCGAAGTAACAATCAAAGCTAAATGTTAGTACAGCAAATACGCTTGCGTCGTACACAGTGATAGTGTTAGCAATACTAGAAAATCAGTTTTAAACAAAATGACAGAAACAGAAACACGTAGTCCTACATAATGCAATGATAAAAGTGTAGAGCTCTTATACCATCGGCCTTGCTTATCACTTATGCTGTCATTTGTGTTGCCTGTTCTAACAAAACGGACAGCGATTCGGGAACATTCTGTATACCTCAATTCAGGTTCCATTTCTTATTTATGGTTATGGTTAGTTAGAAAGATCATAGGTTATAAACTTCATGGTTCTGAACCGTATTGAATTGCAAGTACAATGTAATTATTAAATTAATGTAGTAATGGTCCACCTTTCAATACTATAATATGTAATATTCTAAATTACATTAATTAGGGACTAGTTTCGGCCTGGGCTGGCCACCTTCAGCCTTAATGTAAAACACCTAATAACTAAACAAATGTACATGCACACAATTGACATAAAAACAAATGAAAACAAATATATACAAAGTGACATTAAAAACTGGGATGGAATATGAATAAATTTGAAAATGAAGTAGGTTCTAACATCTTGAGTATGTTCATCATTGAGAATAATTTCAAGTATTAAGTATTAATTTATATACACAGAACTGTTAGTTCTAATACTGCTGATCATTTCAATAGGAACTGGTAAATGTTGATCCTGTAGTTTTCCATCAAATCAATATGTGTGGTGTTAGCTATATGTAATCCATTGGACACTGGACAGCTGGACAGCTGTCCTGACAATGTCCAACAACATTTCAGCAAGATTTAACAAGCACCATGAGAGCATCTCATTTATTATTTTGATTGAAGATGAAACAACATCTAACAGTTCCCTGTCAGCTAGTGGTTATTTACAGCAGTGTCCAATGGATTACATATAGCTAACACCACACAAATAGATTTGATGAAAAACTACAGGATCAACATTTACCAGTTCCTATTGAAATGATCAGCAGTATTAGAACTAACAGTTCTGTGTATATAAATTAATACTTAATACTTGAAATTATTCTCAATGATGAACACACTCAAGATGTTAGAACCTAGTTCATTTTCAAATTTATTCATATTCCATCCCAGTTTTTAATGTCACTTTGTATATATTTGTTTTCATTTGTTTTTATGTCAATTGTGTGCATGTACATTTGTTTAGTTATTAGGTGTTTTACATTAAGACTGAAGATGGCCAGCCCAGGCCGAAACTAGTCCCTAATTAATGTAATTTAGAATATTACATATTATAGTATTGAAAGGTGGACCATTACTACATTAATTTAATAATTACATTGTAGTTAGAAAGACCAGGGAAAATAATCATTTTGCAAATACATACATACTCTCTGAACTGGCCGGATCAGCATAATATCTACAACTTTTGAAAGCAGAGAAAAGGAATCTAATTATAGACATGTAGTTTTGCAAGTTTTGAGAATGTATATTTTGTGATACTGTTTTCATCACCTAGTCTTTCAAATAGCTCGCCTTTCTAACTCGCTTGCTGTTTATTCTTTGCCGGGTGTAATCTCTACAGATGAGAACACTGCGGGTAATTCACCATTGTTCACAATATGTGGAGCAAGGGATGCATTGGAACAAAGGATGAAAAGTGCTCGGAGCAAGAGCATGGAAGTGGCTAGATGAACAACGCGAGGGCCCGATTGAAGTTCATGAGTGCCTGGAGCTTTGCTGAACTGCTCTTCCAGTCTTTTTACCATAATAAAGTATATATTGTTGGATAGGCCTTCAGTTTCTTTTTATCAAAGTGCTAATAATGCGTAAAGCCTGGAAATATATTTTTCCTTTGTGTAAGGACAGGTAGAAGGGGCTAAAAATGGATTGTTCAATACCTTTTTATGGGTATGTCCTCACTTTGGAGCTAGTTGTCTGAAAGATTCTAACTCCAAAAATGAAATCAGGTTACTCAGCTCAACATGTTCTCTATACAGTGTGGTGTAAGCGTTAGAGGGCTGGTGCTACTGATAAATAGTTTGAAAAAAAACAATTCAATATCTCGCGCCATTGTCATTTTATCAGCTGTTGAAGTTAGTCAATCAGATCGTTCCGCGGGCGAATTCAAATGGGCTTTGCGAGGAGGTATCGCTAAATCTGCACGTGACTTAATACCGGCTTGAGAGCCATACCGAGAAATCAGCAACAAACACAAACACACCGTGGGTTTCAGCTCTTGTCACCGTCGCGTACTTGCTGCGGCGCGCTCCTGACAGTTCAGAGGTCCTTATTCAAGTCCCTCCCGTGACGAAGTTTCTTCGGTTGCGTCTTGATTGCGAACAGTCCAGATTGTGAACAAGGCTAAAACCATCCAGATTCTGAACAACTAAATATACCCTGTCCAGATTGCGAACAAGAGATTAGTGTTGCCGTGAGATAGATAAAACCGATACAATTTTCAAAACAATCTATATGTTATTTATGTTCTAGTTGTATTAACATTAACTGGCACATTGGGATGTTTTAGATAACCTAACCATAGTTTAGAAATATTTTTCTTATTGAAAATATTTAATCATTTAGTTTGAGGTAATAATAACTTCGTGTGGCTATTTCTAGCCGAGTGCAGCCCTTGTAAGGCAGACCCTCCGATGAGGGTGGGCGGCATCTGCCATGTGTGGGTAACTGCGTGTTATTGTGGTGGAGGACAGTGTTATGTGTGGTGTGTGAGTTGCAGGGATGTTGGGGACAGCACAAACACCCAGCCCCCGGGCCATTGGAATTAACCAATAAAGGTTAAAATCCCCGACCCTGCCGGGAATTGAACCCGGGACCTTCTGAACCGAAAGCCAGCACGCTGACCATTCAGCCAACGAGTCGGACAGTTTGAGGTAATCTTACCATTTAGAAGATTATCTTTTTTATTGTATAACATAACTAGAGTGGTAGTTGTTATGGTGGATTAGTGATAGTTGTATTATTAATAGGTTATTATTATTATTATTATTATTATTATTATTATTATTATTATTATTATTATTTTTTCCTTTTTTCTAGTGGCTTTACGTTACACCGACACAGACAGATCTTATGGCGACGATGGGATAGGAAAGGCCTAGGAGTTGGAAGGAAGCGGCCGTGGCGTTAATTAAGAAGTGGGTGGTTGCATCGACAAGGCATTAGCCTTTAGAATATTGTTATTATTATTATTATTATTATTATTATTATTATTATTATTATTATTATTATTATTTTCGCGATTCCTTCATCTAGCGCCACGTACTTCTTCTTCCTTTCAACCCCTTCCATGTGGAGTTCCATTCTCATTACTTTTAGGTTGGAGTGCTCCACTTCAGACTTTAAATTCTTGATAAGCTCCCTAACTCTTCCAAGCGCCTCTGCTTTATGCCTGGCCGCAATCTGGACGCATTAATGTGTGTCAAACCCAAATCATCCTCTTCAGGTACCCACTTGTTCGCAATCTGGACTCATTAATGTGTGTCAAACCCAAATCATCCTCTTCAGGTACCTACTTGATCGCAAACTGGACTATTCGCAATGAGGACGACACCAGTTTCTTCTTCGTTTGATGCTCTCAGGCCGGTTTTATGTCGCGTGAAAATTTAGCAACATCGCCGCCCAAAGCGCATTTGAATTCGCTTTACGAAGCGATCTGATTCGCTAACTTCAGCAGATGATTAAATGACAGTTTATTTTAATTCTTCAACCACAGTTGCTTTTGAAGCGGCACAGTGAAGTCTTTTTCTTACAGCTGTATTCGTTGTCCACTTGAATATCCCTGACTCTTGTGCTAACTCGCGGTTTGATTCTGTTGAACTCCACAACGTTATATCCGAGATTTGATCAAGGTTTTCGTACGTCAAAATTGCAGGCCTTCCATTTCTTGGTACGTCATGAACTGAAAAGATAGCACGATATTAAAGTGTCAAATCACGTACACTGTTGCAATTTGAATGCCTGGAATTAGGGAATTTAGTTTCATATTTTTTAGTAAATTGATCAGTTTTGCGAAAAACGTGTTCTAACAAAAACGCTCCCTCCTAAGTAGCAAATATTTTCATCAGTATTCTATATAAACACTGGCATACTGCTCTGTTCATGGTTTAGTAATTTTCCCGAGACATTCTAACCTTCATGTGCCCTCTGCACATGCCTGGCTGTTGGTGCTGCCAGCGTAATTCTTTCTGTAACAGTAGACCTTAACTAGTCTTGCTGCGAGGAAAATTGCCTGGCGCACTGTAGACTTATCAACAAAACACCGTCTTAAGAAGATAAACATCTATTTCACGTGTGTACTGAAGAATGGTCGTCATTTTCGCTCGTTAGGATCACCGTTTTGAAAGGAGCACGAGCTAAATAATAGTGCTCATTTCAAATGAGCTACAGATGTGAAGAAGAATGGGACTTTAATTGTGCTCGTTAACGTCATCACTCCTGCTGGGCTGAGTGCCTTGGATAGTAGAGAGCTAGATATTTTAGTACATGGTGACGAAGAATTTCGGCATCTTGGCATTTCCGGGATTAGCTTGTGGGAGTTAAACCGGGAACATTATAATCGACACTCGAGACATTTTGATCTAAGATTCCAAGTTTATACTTTTTGATGTTCGACTCCACTATAACCTAAACTACAGTGCGAGGAAAAAAATTGCCTCCGCAGTGATCTGAGAGGCTCGGCGGATGTGCTTAAATTGGCAAGAACGAGGCAACGGTACACTGACCTTGTACCTCGAGCAGATACTATCTTTGAACCGAATAGTATTCCAGCGTAGTGTGAAATTTCTGCTAACAAGAAGTGGCTGTGCTTTTGAAATCAACATGTTATTGATTGAAATGTGTGTTTCTAATGCCTTTGACGGCGGGACCTAGTGTTCTTCTGTCTTCTGGTATAGGCTAGAGCAATCTTGTTACTTTCATTGATCTGTCTCAGCTTTATCCTTGGCTTTGAAAAAATGAAAGTAACTGAGGTATGAGCGATGCTAGTAATGCCATTCCTTCTGCAGCCAGTCCCTGCTATGAATGGTGTGAAAATATTGCTCATAGGGTCGGTTGGTGCATGAATTTCAGTGGGCTTGGCAGACTGATATGTAATAGAAACTTCTGGCTCGGTGAGGAAAGCAACGGGAAACTACCTCACTCCTCATTTCCCTAATACGCATCTTCAGTGATGCCTAGGCCATCTAGGACAGCTGATGGTGGAACTGTTGAGGATCCAACCAGCCTTCGGGCTGAAGACTGAACATACATACATACGTCATCCGTGAAGGTGATAAGTCAAATTTCGTGAACGTTTTCCTAATTCGGTATATCCTAAACTTGATACAGTGAGAGATTTATAGTTGGGCCCACGAGAGTTGAAGTCTGACATTTGAGCAGCGAAAGCAGTAACTACGTAGTACGCTGCGTTGTCATAGTAACCTTCATCAGCGGTACATCACCATTTCATACCGCTGAGTGTTTAATAACACAGGTAGGCCTAATGCAATTCAGTAAATTTTGAGTTCGTGCTAATAATTCCAGCATTTGAGACAGAACTTGTCATTGCCGATGACATTGCCGATTAATATACACTGACTGACAGAGCAAATGCAACACCAAGAAGGAGTGGTCAGAACTTTATGCCAATTGCAGTGTAGACTGACGTCACTGAGGTATGCTCATGATGTGAAATGCGCCGCTGTGCTGCGCACGTAGCGAACGATAAATGGGACACGGCGTTGGCGAATGGCCCACTTCTTACCGTGATTTCTCAGCCGACAGTCATTGTAGAACGTGTTGTCGTGTGCCACAGGACACGTGTATAGCTAAGAATGCCAGGCCGCCGTCAACGGAGGCATTTCCAACAGACAGACGACTTTACGAGGGGTATGGTGATCGGGCTGAGAAGGGCAGGTTGGTCGCTTCGTCAAATCGCAGCCGATACCCATAGGGATGTGTCCACGGTGCAGCGCCTGTGGCGAAGATGGTTGGCGCAGGGACATGTGGCACGTGCGAGGGGTCCAGGCGCAGCCCGAGTGACGTCAGCACGCGAGGATCGGCGCATCCACCGCCAAGCGGTGGCAGCCCCGCACGCCACGTCAACCGCCATTCTTCAGCATGTGCAAGACACCCTGGCTGTTCCAATATCGACCAGAACAATTTCCCGTCGATTGGTTGAAGGAGGCCTGCACTCCCGGCGTCCGCTCAGAAGACTACCATTGACTCCACAGCATAGACGTGCACGCCTGGCATGGTGCCGGGCTAGAGCGACTTTGATGAGGCAATGGCGGAACGTCGTGTTCTCCGATGAGTCACGCTTCTGTTCTGTCAGTGATAGTCACCGCAGACGAGTGTGGCGTCGGCGTGGAGAAAGGTCAAATCCGGCAGTAACTGTGGAGCGCCCTACCGCTAGACAACGCGGCATCATGGTTTGGGGCGCTATTGCGTATGATTCCACGTCACCTCTAGTGCGTATTCAAGGCACGTTAAATGCCCACTGCTACGTGCAGCATGTGGTGCGGCCGGTGGCACTCCCGTACTTTCAGGGGCTGCCCAATGCTCTGTTTCAGCAGGATAATGCCCGCCCACACACTGCTCGCATCTCCCAATAGGCTCTACGAGGTGTACAGATGCTTCCGTGGCCAGCGTACTCTCCGGATCTCTCACCAATCGAACACGTGTGGGATCTCATTGGACGCCGTTTGCAAACTCTGCCCCAGCCTCGTACGGACGACCAACTGTGGCAAATGGTTGACAGAGAATGGAGAACCATCCCTCAGGACACCATCCGCACTCTTATTGACTCTGTACCTCGACGTGTTTCTGCGTGCATCGCCGCTCGCGGTGGTCCTACATCCTACTGAGTCGATGCCGTGCGCATTGTGTAACCTGCATATCGGTTTGAAATAAACATCAATTATTCTTCCGTGCCGACTCTGTTTTTTCCCCAACTTTCATCCCTTTCGAACCACTCCTCCTTGGTGTTGCATTTGCTCTGTCAGTCAGTGTATTTGAGTTTATAATCCCTAACAAAATCATCAGTTTCTGGCAATAACCTGAAAAAGTGCACATGTTAAATATAGAATAGAACTGTACAACTAGCCACTGATTAACTTACAAAAAACTAACAAAAATATTATTCAGAAAATAACACGTAAATGCATAAAGCAGCAACAACTATCACGTTACCACTCCGAATAATATCATTAAAGTGACTAAGAACAAGCCAACGCACGTGGCGAAAGCTTCCTTAAATATGGCATGGCTGTTATCGTTGACATAGCAACAGGCCATCCCGCAACTGAAGTCGAGATCTGCTGATATGGCTCCCATGTTACTCTGTGCGCACAGTAGCCAAGCAAACACAACGTAACTGCAGAGTCGGCCTTATTCCACTTTACGAATGCGTCGCTTATCACATCACTGTACTTCCCTGTACTATTTATTCTGCCAATGTAAGGTCAGTCAGATGCGCCATTATTCTTACTGCAATTTTTATTGCCATTAGTATATATTCTCACGTGAACGATACCTGATTTCGAAGTTCAAAATCATGTGTCGTTTCCCACATTTCATCATTGGGTCATTGAAATTGGAGACATATAGTGATATCTCACCTTTATGATGTACGCTTTTAAACAGTGACAATTGTAGATGATGTACTCTAACGAGGAACGAATATGCAATAACATTTTCTGAAAATTGTGTATTTGAACTACATTTGGTGGTCATCATTAGTAGCTGATATTTTTACAATTTCCTTTGCGCCGCATCGACACAGCTAGGTCGTATGGCGACGATAGGATAAGAAAGGGGTAAGAGTGTGAAGGAAGCGAGCGTGGCCTTAACTAAGGTAACATAATTATTTTAATTGCAATTGCCGGGTGTGAAAATGGGAAACTACTGATACCATCTTCAGGGCTGTAAATAATGGGATTCGAATCCACTATCTCCCGAATGCAAGCTGACATCTACGTGACCCAAACCACGAAGCTACTCGCTCGGTCTTGTATATATCCAAAGGTTTACTGAAACCATCTTCAGGGCTGCAAACTGCGCGGCTCGAACACTATCTCCCGAATGCAAGCTGACATCTACGTGACCCAAACCGCGCAGTACCCGCTCGGTATTGTATGTATCCAAAGGTTTACTTTACGTTGTAGGTGAATTATATTTTGATAATCATTAAAATTAAGTCAGATTAAAATATAAAGTTCGAGGAACATCCGAGGCAACGACGTATAGCTCTCACTGTAGCTCGTGAAATTATCTTAAAGTATTTTTAATGCGTATTAGTCCGGAACTTCAATAATAAATATTGTAAACAAAATTAGTAATATATAGGCAAAGTTTTATTCCGTTTTATTCCGTTCATTCTTGTTTGAGCGACTATATATGCACGGTACAAAGTCGATCGACAGTTAGCCCACTGAAGTCCTCCGCAGCTAGCATTATACGGTAACAGGTAATTCCCCACGAAGACATCCGAGACAACGACGTATAGAAGCTCTCACTGTAGCTCGTGAAATTATCTTAAAGTATTTTTAATGCGTATTAGTCCGGAACTTCAATAATAAATATTGTAAATAAAATTAGTAATATATAGGCAAAGTTTTATTCCGTTCTCCTGAATTCTTCATGATGTAAGAATGTTCACATACAGAGTGTATCCATGAGGATGTCACAAACTTTCAGGGATGATGGAGGAGGACAAGTGGAACACTTTAATATAAGGAACTAAATTCCGGAAACGATCGAGTCAACAGTTAAGCAAAATTCTAAAGTTCGTTTACCTGCACAAGTTACACAAGCTGCTCCATTTACAACAAATGTTAGATATGGCGTCCCCTTGCGCCAATGCAGGCACATCGACGCAAAAAGTTCTGTCGTACCCGTTCGAATATCCGCAGTGTCGCTTGAACAGCGTCGCAAGCAGCGAGAATTCTTGCCGGGAATCTCGACAGATGTCCTATACACAAGGCTTTTCACATGGCCCCACAAGAAGAAATCAAGTGGGGTGAGATCAGGTGTACGAGCGGGCCAGTAAACACTTTGCAGGGGATGTCTGCCCCAGGTGTTCACAAACCCTCAGTCCAAAGTGATGTGGGGCTCCATCATGTTGGGACCACATCCGTTGACGAAGGGCAAGAGAGATGTGCTCCAGGAACGTCGGTAGTCCATATCTGAGCACCACTGTTTGCACTGCGTCTGTTAAGAACGGACGGACGTTAAACTATTTGGATTATTGATAACTTTTGAGTCGAACGTTTCCAGGCTACGGTTTCATATCTCAAATTGCTCCATTTGCCGTCCTCCATCATTCTTGAAAGTTTGTTACATCATCACAGATCCACCCTGTATATGAGTAGTCTATATTTCAACTGAAGGATAATACGTTCAATAATTCTGTGTGCACAAGAACTACGGTAGCCCTTATGGGTATTCTAATGTGACGTGTTGCCTTGCATATGTATTTACGATCACTGCTCGAAGCGTAGGGAAACAGACCTGCGATAGAATTAATGGATATTTTGGCATCTCCTTATTAGTACACGATATCGTGACAGAGCTATTCCATATTGTTGGTAATTTAGTGTTTTATTGATGGCAATACCATGCGCTTTCTTTAGCCGGGCAATAAAAAATATCGATTCAGTCAAAAATAGAAGATCAATACCTTCTTCATTCACATACACACTAGGAGTCGTCTAAGAATGGTTCACGTTCTGCTGATAACTGAGCTAATATCTTACCATTTGATAGCCTATGAGCACACAAAGACATTCATGTTCACGGTAAACATTTTAATATGCTAGAGTGAAGTAAGTCCACGTATGGGAAATGATTACTGTATGTATGAAGGGTATCGATCACACAGGAATGATATACACAGTGTTTATTTAAACTGAACCAAAGAAAAGAGCCATATCAAGGTCCCCGGTTGAGTGGAATATAAAAGCTGTGGTATTCATAACCTGAGCAGTAGGAGGGATAGAGTTTATAATCTCATGCCTGGGCTCCGCTGCAGTTAAGAATTAACCTACTACTGATTTCTGGTGAAGGCGTCAGACTGAGAGTTCGAAGGATAGGGTACTGGCTTTCTGAATCCATGGAAATGCGTTTGAACTCGGTAGTATTTAAAAGTACTGAAATGCCCCACGAAGTTTTGCGCAGCTCAGCGTCTCCGAAACCTGTGAAATAGTTAATAGGGTGTAAATTCTTTTAACATTTTAATCATTTTAGTGCACGCTAAGCGAGTGGGAGTCTCGTTTGTAATTTACACTCATGTTCATAAAGTTCAGAACACTTTGAAGGACTAGAGATGGGAAGTTCATATTCACAGGACATGTGCATAAGTATGTTCTAAAGAAATGATTAGCACTTGCAACATGTCGCCCTCAGGTTTAAGGTCCACATCGATATCTCGGTGCACCACAACCGACTGGAAATTTGTGCTTGCGGCTGTCGTTGTCGCTATAAACTGAAAGTAATGGAACAGTGTGACTTGAGCAGACGTGAAGGATGCTTCGCAGACTTATGCGAGAACCATACCGTCAAATGAGTGAGTTTCTAAAAGGGCGCATTATTGGCATGAGAGAACGTGATGCATCCATCCGGGAAATTGCTGCGCGTGTGGGACAAAGTGGGTCGGCAGTGCAACGGGTGTGTACAGAATGATTCACAGAAGGCCACAGAACACGACGAGATGGGTCTGGTCGCACCCCGCAGACCACCCACCGATCAGATCGACACCTCATCCGAATGGCATTGCAGGACAGATCGCATCCTCTTCGGCTCTGGCGCAACAGTGGAACAGTGTAGCACATCGTACACTATCAGGAGTTACAGTCCGTCGCCGTTTATTATGGTCTGGGTTAACGGCGCTTCGCTCACGTCTCCGCCTATCTTTGACTAATGTGCATGAACATCCTAGACTGCAATGGTGTGTGGAACGACGTCACTTGGGCAGGAATGGCAGAAGATAGTGTTTTAGGACGAATCCAGGTTCGTTTTGTTTGAAAACGATGGCCGCACTTTGGTTCGCCGCAAAGACGGGGAGAGGCATCACATTGACTGCATTCGTACATGACATACAGCCCCAACTCAAGGCCTTATGGTGTGGGGTGCTATTGGGTATAACCACAAATCACAGTTAGTGCGTATCCAGGGCACTGTAACCAGTTTGACCTACGTGAATGGCATCCAGCGACTCGTAGACATACCATTTCTGCACGAAACCCCAGACGCCATGTTTCAGCAGGACAATGCGCAACCACATGTTGCTGCTCGAACACGTGCCTTCTTGTTGTCACAAGAAGTCAGACCGTTGCCCTGGCCCGCCCGATCACCGGAGTTGTCGCCAATCGAAAATGTATGGGATATGGTGAAACGACGGCTGCAGCGCCGTGACCCAAGTGCAACCACTAAAGATGAACTGTGGAACCAGGTGAATGCAGCATGGATGGCTATACCCCAGGACGCCATTCGCGCCTTATTCGCATCGATGCCATCACTCATGGAACAAGTCATCAGTATCCATGGAGGATCCAGTGCCTACTAAGCAATAGGACACATGCTGAACCTATGTGACTGAAATGCTAATCGTTTCTGCAGAACATACTAATGAACACGTCCTGTGAATATGAACTTCCTATCTCTAGTCTTTCAAGGTGTTCTGTTTTTCATGACCATGAATGTATTTTGATATATTAGTTCTGAATCGAGAATTCCATTGCCACCTCAGATTAACACACCCTCTTCTCCTTCTTCCGCTATTTTATGTTATGTACTTTCACAACCGCCGCATTCTCGGCTCCAATTCACTATGGTTTTAATACGGTCCCTTACCAAGTTATATCGTGACATATTAATTACGTGATTGTGAGTATGAAAGTGAGGTACGAAGGTGTTTACACTGGAAGCATTTATTCCCAGCCGTAGGCAGGTTTACATATACAAAAGTAATGGTTATGAAACGCAACTTCTCACGGAATTAAAAGGTACCGGTACTGTGTTTTTACGATGGACCCAATTAACTATTCATTTTGTGTCTGTTACTGTAAACAGAGAAGCTTCATTCAGGCTATAACTCCCATACGTAAAGGAATTGTTGGATGGCGTATTAGATACGATTACGAGCTCTCACACACTTTATTGCTTGGAACTGTTATAAAAGGAGGATGCAGATGAATTCAACGCCATTCAGTGTATTGGTACATTCGTGTCTGATGTACAGATACTTTTATGTGTCCTTGATACAACACAATCATGAGAAGGCACAGTAAGCTGGTTTTCTGTTGTGGTGGAAGAAACATTCACACGTGTCTTAATACACCACGCCGAAGAACCTCTTCTAATTTTATGCAACTCCCCTTGAAATCATTATATTGGTTTTAGAAGCGCTTTCCTCGTAATACTGCACCGTATCCTGTCTCCAGATTCGGCTAAGCTCAGGGTAGAAGCTTGTGGCACGTTCGGAAGTGACCAACAATAAAAACCTAATATAAACTTTTACTATAACGTATATGGTCAGAAAATACGGAATATAGCTACTGAAAGACAACTCAGATATACGGCTATGATGGATATATTTATCATAAAAACTTGAAAATTGTTCATACTAATCGATGTAAAAAAATTAACAAAACAATATAAATCGACCTCTAAATCAGTTAGGAAAAGTGATACGCACAAAACCAAAATTTACATGTTATCAGGAAAGCTACATAAAGCATTGCGGGCAACGACCGGAAATTAGATCACAAATATTACACTTACATGGAAATTGGATTCGCGCCGCTTAGTTTTGGGTGGTAAGATTGCTCCGTTAAATTCCTGTGTCAGTTGCCCGTAGGATCGATCGGAACCGTCCATTTGAATGCGCAGGTAATAACCGGTATGCTAGTGATGGGTCTTAATAACATATTTACATTCCGGAAAATTCGGGTAGGAATAAGTAACATACTTGTTCAGGGCTGTCCCTAATTTTCCCTTCCAAAATAACACAAATTCTAATAATGGGCACGTTTCCATTTGCACGTGGACCAGGACAAGACCTGCTTGCCCCAAGTTAGCCATGCGGGCTAAAGATCACCTTACGAATAACAAGACAATTATACTTAACACAAAGAAAACAAACAAAGGAAACACAAGACAAAAATAAACAGCACAATGCACATACATGAAATTACCTGAAATAAAATACATGTACAAATATACACTGAGAAAGATGGAGATGTCGGGATTCGATCTCGACATATAAAGGTTCCGCAGGTTTGTCTCTCGAGAAGACACCACTTTGACGTTTCTCGCGACGTGGCTTAGACGATCAGCTGTAAGACGACAACATACAAACTGTATACCGGGGGCAGGAATGCGGTAATTCCAGGAGACTAGCGGGCGTGATCGTAACTACTTTCACTTTCTCAATGGGCCAGTAGCACACAGCTGACAACAGACTACCTGAACGGGGAACTTAACGAATAAGTCGGGATCAAGGCCGACTTCATCTCAAGAACGGGGCACAAATGCTTTCCTACAATATCTTCGCACAGCCAAAAGCATACTCAAGCTAATTCACTGGCTGGCTCCTTCTCACACTAAGATCATCGCTCCCAGTCAATATTACGGCCTACTCGCCTATCTCACATATATTTAGCCCAAACAATTGCTCACGGCTTTTCCAGCCTCTCATATAACACAACATGGGTTCGATACCGTACCATTCACAGTCTAGTCTAAGCAAGCAACGGGAACGGACGTGCTGAGTTGAGTGTGCAGGTAGAGTGGAGTTGAGTAAGAGTGGGAAGTGGACGAGTCAAGTGGAGAGTGACGAGGAAGATGATTGGTATAGAACAATATCGGGGTCTCATCGGAAGATGGCAGTGAAGAATGAAGAAGGAAACAGCCAAAGGAAAGGAAGGTAAAGTGGAGATGGGATTGAAGGGTAAGATGTTGTTGGTGGCAGCGGTGACCACGGTGATGCTATTTATTGGGGGTGTGAAAGTAAATCCAGGCCCGAACAATAGTGGTAACATGAGCTTGAAGGACGTAGAAGTGATAAAGAAGGTGGTAATATAGGTTGTGGAAGAAGTCTGCCCGTTTGAACAGATAGATGATACAGTAGCAAGTTAAGGAGTAAGAAAATATGGATTCAGGAAAGCTCGAAAGAAACAGAGACTGAAGTGGAAAAGAGTGAGAGAGAAATTGTGTTACTAAGAGAGAAAATAAAAAATATGGAAGAGGACGTGTCGAATCTGAAGAAAGAAAGAGAAGCCGGAAGTCAAGAACGTAGGAGGAAATGCATATTTATATAAGGTGTGCAGGAAGAAAAAGGAAGCCAAAGTGGACATAATTTACAAAGGGGTGGATACCATCCAGATTAAAATAACTATTAATTTCAGCGAAGTCGATATAGATGATGCTGAAAGAGTAGGTAAGGTGAGAGGGTACAGGGCTCTAAAAGTGAAGCTGTTATCTACATTGATGGTGGACGTAGTGACAAGAAGCGGCGGAAATTTGCAGAGTGAAAACATTTGGATCAAGAGGGGTATGGGGAGAGATGGGAATAAGAATTTCAAAATTTTAAAGAAACATCTCGTTAGAGCCAGGTTTCAAGGAATGAGGGCGCACATTAGGGGTCAGCAATTGGTGATAACCAATGGTAGATGGACACGAGTTTGGACAGTGACGAAAGTCCAGGCATTGGAAGAGAGTCTTGAGAAGGAAGAATTGATGGCGACGAGATCGGAGGAAAGGCAGGTAGGAAAAAACAGTGCCGGAGTGGACGTGCATAGTGAAAAGGAAATGGCAGTGGACAACAATGAGTTACTAGAAATGTGGGTGGAAGCATCCAGGGGAGTAGCCAGGGAAATAACGAAAGTAATTGGTTTGGAGTACAGTGTAGGAATAATGAAGAAGAAGCAAGAGGGGTGGGACCGAGCTCGATAGCTGCAGTTGCTTAAGTGCGGCCAGTATCCAGTATTCGGGATAGTGGGTTCGAACCCTGCCCTGAATATGGTCTTCCGTGGTTTCGCATTTTCACACCTGGCGAATGCTGCGGCTGTATCTTAATTAAGGCCACGGCCGCTACCATCCCACTCCTAGCGATTTCCTGTCCCATCGTCGCCATAAAACCTATCTGTATCGGTGCCACGTAAAGCAACTTGTAAACCAAGAGGTGGTAGCAGAGAGAAAACCGCAAGGAATGGCAAGTGGATACATGCATATTGAAAATGTAGGACTGAGGGAGGAAGCTAATAGTATAGATGCTATGGACAAAGGGAGAAGCATGAGTCTAAAGGATTTGTAGGGACAAAAGCCAAAGTGATGGCGGCATAGTAACGAGAAGTAAAAAGTTAAGTAATTTTAGTAAGTTAGAGAATGGTGTGCAAATATAATTAGACTAGAAGATATAATGTAAAAGTGATCGTGTTTATAATTGTTTGTAAGTTGGAGGTAGTGGAGTATGGCTAACAACAGTATAATTAGTTTAGCAGGTATAGTATGATTATTGTTGCTTGTAAATGATTATAGTTGTTTGTATGTGGTTAATGAAAAGGGTTAAGAGTGATGAAGTGGAAGAGAGGGGTGATATAATGGAAAGTGTGATCGTAAATAAGGAGAGGTGGTCTGGTTTGTTAAGATTGAAGAAGTTATAGATACAGTGGGATTATAGTTAAGTATATTTGAATTTAAAATGAAATGGCGTATGGCTTTTAGTGCTGTAAGTGCCCGAGGACATATTCGGCTCGCCAGGTGCAGGTCTTTTGATTTGACTCCCGTAGGCGACCTGCACGTCGGGATGAGGATGAAATGATGATGAAGACGAAACATACACCGAGCCCCCGTGCCAGTGAAATTAATCAATTAAGGTTAAAATTCTCGACCCTGCTGGGAATCGGACCTTGGACCCCTGTGACCACGCTAACCATTTAGCCGTAGCGCCGGACTATATTTGAATTGTAAGTTAATTATTAAGAGTTTGATTTGGAGGTATGTAAAGAATGATGGTAATTAATGAAAGGCGATCAGGATGAAGTTGGAAGGTTAGTGGAGTATGGATGGTAAATATTAGAATGGTAAGATGTGATATTTGATTTGTAAGTTACTATGTGATTGGAAGGGAGGTACTGGAGTATGGCTGGTAAATATTGGAGCGGTAAGACGTGGTAGTATAATTTAATGTGGAGTTCAGATTAGAGTAGTGGTCACTAAGAGTGATTGTGTTTAAGAGATTGATTTAGTGGTATGTAAAGAATGATGGTAATTAATGAAAGGCGATAAGGTTTATGACTGGTAAATATCTGAATGGTAAGATGTAGTGGTACAATTTAAATGAGGAGTGTGGTGGAATTGTAAGTTAATATGACTTGAAAATAGTGAATGGTAAGGTGTGGAAGTTAGATAATGACGAGCGGTGACATGAAAGTAGATCGAGTATTAAGTTGAAACGTGAGAGGTATGTGGTACACAACTCAGCAGGTGAAGCAATGCTATTATGTATCAGCAAGCTTTAGTAGGTCGAGAGAGTGCATCGAATGACGTGTGGAATGTGTAAAGGCTTGCGATTCCCTAGCATTCTTTGAACTTGCCTTCCCCGAAAATGGAAGATCCTGTTCTAATTTCAACGATGAATGAAACTCTGTTGCAAAACTCGTTACAGTTTATATGCTCAGGCGTCACGCATAGAAATACTTCCTGTTCTATTGATATCTCAAACCTGTTCTAAATATCACGCAACGTTAATGGCATGAAGCCCAGTTAAATACTTCGAAGATTCTGCCCAACATCTCTATCAAATGAAAGATACATGGGAATAAAATACACTTAATGACACAAAGAAACACACGCCTATACCTGAGCACAATTTACCCTTTATCCCAATCTAATTAAGTGTATAGACTTGTTTCGGGGCTTAGACATGCATTACAGCCCTGAAGGCATTTACTCTAATTGAAATTCAACAAACAAGTGCCACTCTGGCTTACGCTAATTCAATTGCTAATTAACAAAAATCTCAATACTAGCACACGATTGTTATACTATGCATGCGTATAAAACATAGGAAATTAACTCTGCAGCTATCTCCACCAGCGATGAATCACATGACCGCTATGTCATTTGTCGCCTAGCCCATCATCACTGCACAAATCACAAGCTGGAAGGTTCTCCTCTCGATTCCTGGAGATGCTATGGTTGGTTTCTTCTTGATGCTAGAAACGCCTGCAATGTTGCTTTACCGCTTGGCGTACACGTACACCAGATCTCGACCTTAATGATAGACTATAATTTTCTTAGCCTACAAACAAAATTGTGTGTCATTAATTTAAGGGAACTAGCCCGATCGATATCAGTCCTTCTTAGCGGTAAGGAATATATTCGGAACGATCACATTACTTTGCGACTCACGGATGCGGATTGAATGTTTATACGGCTAGATAGCGATATTATTTCTCGTGAGCACACTCACAATTACCGGGTGCTAGACTTATGAACTCACGACATTAAATGTATTAAAGGAAATTTTCACATAATGCCAGGCCGCACTTGGCGTAACTTTACCGTTAATAAAACAATAGAGAACTCACGGTCTCTCATTTCTAAATATCTCACAGTGATAATAATAAACACGGCTTTATACACGGCGTTCAACTAACTTCAAAACAGCAGTCACAAAGAACGAATTACAAAGTCTGAGCAACACGACGTTCAACTCACTTCAAGAGAATGAGTAGAATGAGCAGGCTCTCTTGTCCTGGCCAGCAGTTATAGCCTTGGCGGTGATACCGCTAGCAAGGTAACTCGCCGGCAAACACTCCGCCTTCCATTGTAACAGTCGATTTCGAGTCAACGGCCTCTCTCCCAACTGCGCATTGTTTTCATTTCAACACAAGTACTGACGATTATTGGCTCCTGGGCTTTGATAATTCTATATTCGATTACCTACGTAGCCAGACCTGTGGAGTCTAGCTCAGCGGCGGAAATATCAATTTATATTCCAATGAACCCGGCCCTGGGATGGGGAAGTTTATCAACCTGAAGCAACTGTTGTGTGGTTCCCCACGTTCAAATATTCTCCCCTCCAGCCTGGTGGCGGTTGGACTCGATGCTAGAATAGGGGTCTGCAAGACTGAATTCACGGTAACGGCTCAATTAAAACTGAAGGAGTCCGTTCCTACCGGTTCGGTACGGGGTCAACCTGGCCTATGCCACGGCGATCAAGCCTTCGTGCTTTTGTCCCCAACGACTCAATGATATATGAAATAAAATTACGCCACAGTGTTCAGATAAATATATTGAGGCATATCGTGATATGGCTCAATACGAAACACCTAGTGCCTTTCCTGTGCAATAAGGAACAGGAGTGAAATTTTCAACAGTATTGAATAGAATAGAGCAATTTCAGTGTCTCTATTATTTACTTCTCGGTTTAATCTTTGCACTACCGAGCGATAGGCCACGTGGTTCGGGGCACGTAGCTATCTGCTTGCATCCGGAAGATAGTAGGTTCGAATCCCACTGTCGGCAGTCCTGAAAGATGGCTTTTCGTGGTTTCCTATTTTCGCACCCAGCAAATGCTGAGGCTGTACTTTCATTAAGGCTACGGCCTCTTCCCTCCTACTCCTAGCCTTTTACTATCCCATTGTCGCTATAACATATCTGTGCCGGTGCGACGCAAAGCATATTCTAAAAAAAGGCTTTGCATTTAGCTAGCCAGAAAAAGAAAGCCACGCTATACGAAAGTCTGCGCAAAACATTTCTACCACTATCATATCTATGAACACTGATACCAGAATCATAGTTTTCATAATTTGTAAATTACTGTCCGCTCTTTGATGTTCATTCTATTTCCATTCTATTAAATACCTCTGATGTCCATTAGTATTTATAATTTCTCTTCTTATTTCATTAGCTTCTGTTAATAATTATGAGACCCTTTTAAAGCACTGAATGCAATATTCTATGTCAATCTACATATGAACGCAATTTGTAGTAATATGAGTGATCTTGAAGTCTTATTTCATTCTGCAGTATCTGCGAATGTGTTTGTTTTAATAGCATTCACGGTAAGTAAACGACTTTCATACGAAGTACAATGGAAGTCAGCGGGAAGAAAAATATCATTCCATACAATATGTAACTCTTCAAGTCTAAAAACGTATATCTTTTTTTATTCCCCACCCATCCCTTTACAGGATTAAATATATACGCTTCCCGACGCAAGAACTGAGCGGAACCGAGAATGATGAATCACCGTCAAATTTTGTATACCTCGTTCCACGCTGTGGCCTTTTGTAATAATAATATTTTTGTTTTATTCTTTATATTGTATATGCATTTGCCCAATACACATTTTGCCAGTCAGCAAATTAGTTCTAAGGGTATAGATGTTCTTCCTTTGTTTCGAAAACGTGTGTATAAACGTCTGTATATTAACTATACAAGTAATCTTGATGATAATGTCTTCCTTCTTCCGGGCGTGCTTGCACTCCTAAGCCGACAAATTTATAAATAATATAAAGGGTGTAATATAATGTTATCCCAAAGAAAACGCGAGGAATGAATATCCTGTTATTGTCCAGAAGGACAGATGTCAATGTTTTCCATTTTGCTTTACATCACACGAGTGATGAGTGTTTGTAATCACGAACGTACTCACTGCACACGGGTGACCATCAGACAAACATTAATTTGAATAACCAGTTCGTGTGCTTCTTATGATTAATTTTACTACCCTGACCTTCGTCCAGGTGTGTTGTGTTTGTCACAAAAGGTCGCTTGCTCTTGTGCCTGGAGTAACTCCCTGCATACATGAGCAAGTCACTGTATTGTGGCACGTATCGTGTTAACCTACTTAAATCATTGTGTTTTACAGTTTTACAACGTACCACGTGGTACCTACGGTGTATCCATAAAATAAAAATGGTTTTCACGAATATCTTGCAAACATCATTCTCAATTACCCAATGTTATCCCTGTACAACTTTCCCCACCACTCTATATGTTAATAACTTTGAGGGGACAGAACGAGTTTGCTGCGCGGTTCGGTTCTCGTAGCAGTGAGTTTCCATTCAGGAGATAGTGGCTTCGAACTGCCAGAGATGTACCATAATTAAGACCACAATCGCTTCCTTCCCAGTCCCAGCCCTGTCCTATCCCTTCATCACTATAGGACAATCGGTGTGACGTAAAGCAAAATAATAATTTTGTGAAAATTTAATTCTTACTCACCTAGCGAACGAAGACCTGTTCCAAATAACGGAATAGATCCACGTAACAAACAACAGGTAACTGTGTGGTTAATTAAATGAGCATAGGGGGAGCGTGCTACCAATTACAGAGCAAATTACATCCTCGTAATAAATAATTAATCACTGTAGGGAAGTGCTGCAAGTACACTCCTATCAAGGGTAATGTATGTTAGTGCAGACATGACGAGGTACAAAATTTGTCCAATTAGTTCATCAGTACATCCGAAGACATTCATAACAGAACTTTGGCCTTCAGCTCATTTGCTGATTAGATTACCTATGACATCCGACACGACCTATGCTATGCTGTCGGTGTGGAGTAGTGTGGTATGGAGGCACTACAAGATGTAGCCAGCTCAAGTAGCGATTCATGCTGTACAAGGGGGCTCTAATGCTGAGAACAATGTTGTCCTATGGAATATTGGGTGTTGAGCACCCAAAACTCGTGGGTGGTTTGTGGATGTCCCTGACAGTCCACAAGACGGTGGCCGAGTGAACTCTTAGCATGCTCGATAAGGTTAAAGACCGGAAAGTAGGCTAGTGATTAAAAACCGTTTCCTGGTAGTCTTTCAACATACCAGGTGGATTTGGACGGACATAATCATCAATAAGTAGGAAATCTGCTCCTACTACACTTCTGAACAGTCTAACATGCTGCTAGAGGATGATAACCCTGTGAATTTGACCTGTTAAGAGAGCAGTGATCAAACATTTGGAGGAGTATATGTGAGCCCAAATACTACTTACACAGATGCAGACGTTGCAACCTACATATCATTTACAGGCCTAATATTCAAATAACCGAGCTCGATAGCTGCAGTCGCTTAAGTGTGGCCAGTATACAGTATTCGGGAGATAGTAGGTTCGAACCCCACTGTCGGCAGCCCTGAAAATGGTTTTCCGTGGTTTCCCATTTTCACACCAGACAAATGCTGGGGCTGTACCTTAATTAAGGCCACGGCCGCTTCCTTCCCACTCCTAGCCCTTTCCTGTCCCATCGTCGCCGTGAGACCTATCTGTGTCGGTGTGACGTAAAACAACTAGCAAAAAAAAATCAAATGTGAGAACACATATTGTTCATATCTTTAGTATTAATGTAATTCGAATTTTCCTAAAATTATTAGAGGTATTTGTTTTTAATACGTTACTGACCATCAGTTTTCTGAAATCCGTTTAGTGGTTTTTCAACTACAGTGACAAAAGTCAAGTGACATTAACCTCTAAAACTCCTCCTGTGCATCCTCTCCGTCAACCTTGCCCACTATGGAGGGTTGTGGCAAGAATGGCAGTCAACGTCAGTCAGTGTGTTGTACGCACAGACGTCTGTACAGTATATACAGAAACTTCGGGAACTAATAAGTCCGTTTTACAATATGCTATAAGGCGCACCGGCACATATAGGTCATATGGCGACGATGGGATACAAAAGTTGAGAAACTTGTTTGACACCTTTTTTAATATCTTTTCCTCGAGATAAACATTAAGTGGCCACCAAATCCTCACGCCCATGTTAGAGTTACACATCACCTATGGCTATTGTTGAGGGTTAACCCTAGAACGCTTACCGGGGTGACGCACCACCCCACCGTGTTCTTCTATTCTGTTTTGCGTGGCTGCACTTGCGCTTTGGTCTCTCCCTTTCTCAGTAGTCTCTAATAAAGGCAAGCCGAGTGACGCCATCAGCGTTGCGTAGGCATGCGCTGCGTGTAACTGAATCGAGACGCGTTGTGGTGTTACGATCCACTCCGGTAAGCGTTTACGTATGTGATATATTGTTGACTGCAATAGAAGTAATAGCCGTTTTTATAATGGAAATTAGTGTGACTGAGACTAACTTTACTGATAAGGTTCTCGCCATACTTCATGAAGAATGTGAAGGTGAAAATGACAGTGAATTTCAGGAAAGTGAGACAGAAGATAATGTTGAGGTGGATTCCGATAACCCTACTGAAATTTGCGCGTCAGAGGATTCTGACGGCGATACTGACATTCCTGGGACTGTTCTGAAGGGAAGGAATGGTCACGTGTGGTCATCTACTCCACCTCCTTGGACCCGAACTGCTGCGCGCAATATTGTTGTACTTTACAAGACAGCAAAACGAATTGAGAAGCTGAACAGCCGTTCCTACTTGAAAACTCTTGGAACTGAACTTGCTAGGTCCTATATGCAACTACGATTGACTCAAGCAATCTCTAAAGAGCTTGGTACTAATATCAGAACTGTGTTAAGGTGCAGAAATGGTTGACGCAGAACCAGGACTGAAAGCAAAGGAAGTAAAACAAGGGCGCTGTGCTATCTGCCCAAGAGCCCAAGACAGGAAAACGAAAACCAGCTACGTTTGATGTGAAAGACTTGTGTGCTCCCAGCACAGGGGTGACATTTGTACAAAATGTGCAGAGAAAGGTAATAAACAATTCGATTTCTGATGAAAATGTGACTTTTGTTCAGTTTACCAGAGGTACATTTAGAATGCCAGACTTTCGTACAAGAAAACTGTGAAACGAGTAGAGCCATTTGTGTCCTGTGTCCCTTGAATTTCAGACTGCTATTTCCCAAGATTGTGTTTCAGTATGCTTTGGTATATACTATTATAGTAATCATAATTAGACTTTATGGGCATGGTACCTTTTTAGAGTGCCTAACACTATTCGAAGTATTAAGAATTTTGCAGGTGTGAATTTTAGTAGATTAAAAGGAAGTATAAATTCTAGTGTATTGATTGTGTTCCTGACTTCCATTTAACTTCACGCATCATATCTGACTGCTCTATGGCTTCTGTGTAAACTATATGCAAATGCATAGTACAAAATATTTCCATATACCTGAGAAACAGGACAGAAACTAATGGGGTGACGCATCACCCCAGGTAAGCGTTCGTGAATAGCAGAAACAGGTAACAATTCTAGGGTTAAAAATCGAAAATATATTGATTATTGGTCTTTGATAACCAAAAACAAGGAAGATATTCCATTTACTCAGAGTCAGGCAATAGAAGACGCAGTCTTCACTACAGAGTTACCTGTTGTAAAAATGAATAGCTAAAATAATAAATTAAACAAACAGGAAACTAACATTTACGTTGCTTGTATTGCGATCCTACTAATTTTTTGATTGTTTCGATCACACAATTCATGCATTCTTGGTTTTAAATCGATTTAAACAAACCCATGTCCGACTCGTTGGCTGAACGGTTAGCGTACTGGCCTTCGGTTCAGAGGGTCCCGGGCTCGATTCCCGGCCGGGACGGGGATTTTAACCTTAATTGGTTAATTCCAATGGCACGGGGGCTGGGTGTATGTGCTGTCTTCATCATCATTTCATCCTCATCACGACGCGCAGGTCACCTACGGGTGTCGAATAGAAAGACCTGCACCTGGCGAGCCGAACTTGTCTTCGGACACTCCCGGCACTAAGAGCCATACGCCATTCCATTTCAACACACCCATCACAATATGTGACTTTCTCCCACTTTCTACTGCGTTGTGGGGATTACGTGAGAGTTGCCTATCAAATTGGCTCTAGCCAATGTCACCTACTGAACGTGAAGATTGGAAATACCGCAAACTACAAAAGGATAATGTCATGAATGTACAATCCTTCTAGAGTAAAATTACTTTGATAATTCGGGTAACATTTAAGTATTGAACCATCTACTCTTCGTACTATAAAATAGAGATTCATAAAATAGTTCCTGAATACCAATTCTGTAAAGTGGTGGTTCGAGCACGAACTGGACTATTTGATTCTTGACGCTAAGAAAACTAACGAGTTTTTAAATTATACACTGTTTTAATCTTCATAATTGACTCGAGTAATACCGTGCTACCGCGATACCTTCGAACAGAAACCCTACCGTTTGAATAAATGAATGTAGAGGGATAGTTCTCCATGTCCCGGGGTAAAGCATCATGCTCCCAGTAGATCGTAAAGTTGATTTTCACCATTTAATACTTTAATATGGTGGGCCGTGGTTCCTATACACAAGTATGTAAGGGACTTACTCCAAATTTCACCATTGCAAGACTCTATTCCTGAATGAAGAGAACACAAGAACGATTTCTCAACTACTGAACAACCACCTTAACCGTCTTAGTGTTATGTATGTAATTCTTGATGCATAGACACCCCTGACCATTGCCTCATGACTCTAAACGTTCTCCTTCTTGTTACCAACAGCTGTAGTGCACGGCTGTAGTGGTAATATACATACGATGCTGAGATAATATAGTTATAGAATTAGTTAATACATATAGCTTAAGCATAAAAGTCGTAGAAGAAGAGGCACAGACAATAATAATAATAATAATAATAATAATAATAATAATAATAATAATAATAATAATAATAATAATAATAATAATAATTGAACAATGGAAACGCGGAGTGAGAAGGAGCTAGGCCAAGAGGAAAGAATATAGGAACAAGAGAAAACCAAAGGTTAAAAATATAAATAAGCTATAGTTAACAATAAATAAAAAAATAATTAAATATTTCACAACAAGATTATAAATCGAAGACAAGAGTTTGATAAATAGTGAATTATATAGAGGAAACCTCAGAAGATAAGAAAACTGTGCCGCATTTACAATATAGATTATAAGAAATGCATCCAAACACCGTATAAATAAATATAAAGCGTACAATGGAGAATAATAAAAGCCGAACAAACCTGAAGGAAAAATGCGAAAGGAAGGGAAAGGGGAAATGGGGTAGGGATCGAACTGGGGAAAGGATTCTCTTCGCCTGGTGTGTTTACACTGCAGGATCTGTTATTATGATTATGATTGCACAAAGTAGTATTGGTCCTAGGAAGCAGATAATACGATTTCAAAATTACATTGTCCGTAGCACAGTTCGTGATTGAAAAGTTTTAGTAGAAATAAAGTCTTGCATATGTGATTTTAATACAAAAATAAGCCGGCGGAAGGAACGTTCAGCTGGGGGCAGATGGCCCAATAAAAAAATTAATGTCAAAATAACATTATGATAAGTCTTGCTGACCAAATTACTTGAAGAAATAACAGTCCAGATGGTAATGACAATATAGAACGTAGCAGAGTTGTTTTGGTGCTCCATCACTCCAAGACGAAGGCAGACTAAATTTTTTGAGCGGCGGAGCGAGAATATATAGCAGTACAGAAACATCGAGAAAAGAAAAGAAGCTGAAAGCCAGCATGTTCCAGAAAAGTCATAATCACGTGTCCAATAGAGGTAAGCACCAGCACACACACAAGCGGAGAAGGCGATTCATGGAGAAGATGACGTCAGTGTCACGTTATGAATTGAGTAGACAGACGACAGGTGAGCAGAGCAGTAGAATGAGTGAAGCAGCGGCGGAGTGATCGGAGAAAAAGCAGCATGCGAAGGTAGGGAATATACGTAGTATTAGCGGAGATCGTAACATATTCCCCACGTGCCGGCGAAAGCGGAGCGTCGAGATGATGCAGAGACGATAGCGTGGCGGTCCTCACAAGGGGTGCCAACTTGGAAGAGAGAAGATCGTGCACTAGAAGGAGAAAGCAAACTGGCGAGAAATGGAGTACCCAAACGAAGAAAAAAGGGAGGGAAGGAAGGGTGGGGGAAGGAAAGAAGGGCGAGGAAGGTGAAGAGATGGACCGGGCCAAAAAGAGGAAAGGAGGAAGAAGAAGGCGGGAGGGAGTTCACAAAATAGCGGCGATATATAAAAGTTACATAAGTTATACAATATAAAGTATACAATATGAAAATATATGTGGAATGGGAGAAAAAAGTATATTTAAGAAGTCGTAGGTTTCCATAATAAATTCCAGGAGGGGAAACTAATAAAGAGAAAAGAAAATTATTTAGGCTCTCATGGGGAGTCCGGGTCGAAACTGAGTGGTGGAGACCAGAGTATGATGAGCAAGATATATTAGAAGAAGGTCCGAAACAAAAGGACCAAAAAATGAAACGTTAAAATAACCAAACAGTACCAGGACAAAAGAACAATCCCCCAAAAAATGTTTGAAAGGAAACAATCACCCCGGGATGAAAATCTTTCCCCAGATTAAAAGAAGGGGAGGGGAGGAGGAAAAAGAGAGAAAAGAGAAAAAGGAATATATATATTAGTTATCAGAAGTAAGAACATGGAATTTTTTTAGCTGAGAAATATGAACACGTTTGACATCAAAGGAATCAGAAGTGGACTGTAAAAGGGCATTAGCAGGAGTAGGCAGGGAAATTATATGGAATGGGCCTATCCAACGAGAAGCTAATTTAGCTGAAAACTGATCACTGGCGGAACTTTGGGTGTGATTACGTAAGAGAACAATATCACCAAGTTTAAATGTAGAAGGTCGATGACGGGAGTCATGTGTTTTCTTGGAAAGTAGTTGAGCAGCACGTAGATGAGAAAGAGCTTCGGTCCAAAGAGATTGAACAGATTTAGAATCAACAGAATTCCAAGTAAGTGATAGGAGAGTATGAAGATCGCAGCCCAAAATCTGTTTAGCAGGTGTTTGTTGGGTTGAAGAATTCATGCTCGAATTGAAAGCAAGGACTAAAGCAGCAAGATTTACGTCCTAATCCTTATGGTAGGAGTTGTGAAAAATAGAAAGAGCGATTTTAAGATTTCGGTGATAGCGTTCGACGTTGTTAGCCTGGGGAGGGGTATTTATTTTCTTAATTCCCAGTTGGAAACACATATGAAAGAAAGCTTTGGAATTAAGAATAGAAGCGTTGTTGGAAACTAAATTAGAAGGCAAACCAATAAGGGGAAATATGATGTTAGAGAGAAGATTAATAATAATGGAAGAAGAAATTTTGCGTAAAGTGTGAAGGACCAGATACTTAGAAAAACATCCAATAAGGCGAAAATATAGGTGTTACCACGTGATGAAAGAACGAGAGGTCCAACCAGGTCGATAAAAAACGTTTGAGCTGGAGATGTAGGGGGAAGAGCAGAATGTAAGCCGGCAGATCTAGAATTTAGAGATTTAACTAACTGACAAGGTTGGCAAGTAGAAACATACTGACGAATATCTTTACGTATGTTAGGCCAGAAATAAAGAGAAGCAATGCGAGCATAAGTCTTGGCAAATCCAAAATGCCCTCCCGCAGGAGAAGAATGATAATAAGGAAGTATCATGGGTTGAAGGATAGAAGGGACAACAACTCTGGCAGAAGATTTAGGGGTTGGTTTAAAAAGAAGCAGGCTTTTGGAAAACACACAGGGACCTAGATAGGAAGGGTCAGAAACGAAAGCCTTCGTCGGAATGCAAAAATCATACTGAAGTTCATGAGATTGGCAAGACTGAAAAGATAATGAGAAATCAATTAATGAACAAATTAAATTATCCAATGGCGGTGAATCAGAGGTGGCGAGCGACTGGGAATTGGTAGGAGAAGGAGAAGCGTCAGAGGATGAAGGATCAAGTAGACGAGATAGAGCATCTGCAACACAATTCTGGGTACTGGAGATGAATTTAATGGAAAATGTAAACCGGGAAAGACGAAGCAACCAGCGGCCAGTTTTGCCAATTTTGGGAGCATTAGAGAGAAGCCACGAAAGGGCTTGATTATCGGTTTTAACAATATATTCTTTATGATCGAGGTACTCAGTCAACTGTTCAAGGGTGGTCACTAAAACCAAGGCTTCTCGTTCATAGATCGAATAATTACGTTCAGTGGGGGAAAGTCATTTACTAAAATAAGCAATAGGCAGAGGGGTACCCTCAACAACTTGAGTAAGAACTCCAGAAAGAGCATAATCAGAGGCGTCAGTGTGGACTTCGACTGGTAAAGAGAAATCAGGGAACTGAAAAATGCGGGCTTTGATAAGAAGAGATTTAAGAGTAGAAAAAACATGTTGTTGAGTAGGAGTCCAAAGAAATTGAACAATCTTACGTTTGAGATAGTGCAATGGTTCAGCAATGTGAGAGAAATTGGGAATAAAAAGATTATAAAAAGAAACCATGCCAAGAAAGGTACCCAATTGTTCGATGATTTTAGGGGGAGAGAGTTGAGTTATAGTAGCAATACGATTAGGATCAACAGAAACACCTTGGGAGGAAATGATATGGCCTACAAATTTGACAGAAGTTTAGGCAAGATAAAGTTCGGAAGAGTTAATAGTAAGACCTGCCGTACGAAGACGAAAAAGTACGTCGGTAAGATGACTAATATCGGAGTCAAAATCAGGAGAAAATATCAATAAATCATCTACGTACGTATAATGATATTTGTATTTAATATCAGAAAAAGGGAGTCAACAAGGCGTTGCATGACCTGGGATCCTACATTGAAACAGAAAGAAAGCTTAGTAAATTTATAGATACCATTAGGTGTGATGAAAGCAGCAAGTTTAGAACTAGCAGAATCTAAGGGAATTTGGTGAAAAGCGGAGTTACAGTCAAATATGGAAAACTATGTAGCATTAGAAAAAACTGAAAAGCGTTTTGCAGCTTAAGAAGAGGATAAGCATCATATTTAATTATAACATTGAGATGACGATAGTCTATGAAAAAACGCGTGGAATGATCAGGGTTATTGGCAAGAAAAGCAGGTGAAGCTTAATTCGAAGTAGAAGGGATAATGGTACCATCAGCAAGCATCTGAGATATGTGTTGCTCTAAAAGTTGCATACGAGGTGGACTAAGATGATGAGGGGGGGATCTGACGGGAGAGTCATCCAAAATATCAATATGAGTCTCATAATTGTGGACAGTACCAGGATGTTCCGTAACGACATTTGGTTGAGTAGCGAGGTTAAAACTTCCTGGTGAGACTCAGTAAAATAAACATGCGACTTAGAAAGATGTAAAGAAGTGGGGTAGTCGGAAGGGTTAATCAAAGGAATGCGAGTCACAGAATAAAAATGAAAAGGAATAAAAGAGGTATGAGTGTGGAGAATTAAACCAGTATGTGAAAAAGAATCATATCCTAGTATATGGGGAATAGGAAGATCTTGAGCGACGTAAAAGGGAAAAGACCATGAAAATTTAGAAATCTTTACTGTAAGAATAAGTTGACCCAGAATATTTAAAGGGTGACGTGAGACAGAAGTACATGATAAGTCCGAAAAACGTAATTGAATGTGTGAATGAAACTGAAGTAATTGCTGAAAGAAAGAGGACCTGAGAAGTGAAATAGAAGCTCCGGAGTCTAATAATGCAAGGGAGGGAATATTCTGAAGTACAGCAAAAATATAAGCAGATCGAGCCTGACACGTTGGTAAGAAAAACGGAGAGGCGGATGGCAGATTTTGCCCCCATAGACCGAATGCTGCCAACATACGGCGGGAAAGATCGTTTCCCGATCGGGGAGTTGGACAATAGCGAGCGATATGGCCTCGACCTTGACAGCGAAAACAAGAGAGAGTGGAAGAGGGTGGATGAAGAGAAGTAGAAGGAGAAGAGGAGGGGAAGGAAGAGGGAGGTTGGGTGGGAAGAATTGGAGGAGAAGCGGGAACAGAAGCATAATATGAAGTATTACTATAAGAATTAAAAGTGTCCATTTGAGCAGTATGATAGAGGTGAGAAATAGATGTGGGAGAAGAAATAGGGTTAATTAATTGCCGAAAGGGAGGAGCAGCATAAAAACGAACCAGAGAAATCATTGCCTGAGGGTGTTCAGATATGGCAAGAATATCAGAAAAGCCAATGAGGGAATCCAAAAAGTCATGTGTCGTTTCATCAGAACGTTGATGACTACGTAAGAAAACAGAGTTTAACTGCTGGCGAATTTCATAGGGAAGAAAGTAATTGTGTAAAATAGAACGAAACTGAAGCCAATCGTGGCAATCAGACATGTGTTGTAAGATAAAATTACTAAAATGACCAGAAGTTTTAGAATACAAGAGAGAAAGTAATTGAGAAAATGGGGCCAAGTTTAGCTTTAAGAATTTACGAGCGGCAAAGACCCAGAGCGTAAGTACTTGTGGATGCGTCGAAGTGAGGTGGGGACTAGGTCTAAAGATTTATTAATAAGATGGAAATTAATAGCCTGTGAATGAGAAGAGGTAGACAAGGGGTTAGGAGATCCATACAAAAATTGTGGAGACGGAGTAGGCGGAGGTGTAGGCTGGGGTGGGGAAGCGGTTAAGGAAGGTTTGGAAGGGGAAGGGGGATATTGACATAAAGGGGATTTTGTAGTAGGAATAAAAGCGGTATAAAAAAGAGATGGTTCGTTCGGCGGTAAAGAAGTTTCGGAAGAGGGTAGGTCAGAAGATAGCGTAGAATCATTAGTCGAAGAAGAATTATGAGAAAGTAAATCATAAGCAACAAAAGGGTTTGGAGTCGAGAAATTGAGGGGAATAGAAGAAAAGGTAGAAGAATTGTCGGATTGATAAGGAGAAAAATTGTCTGAAAAGTAAGCCATACTAGGAAGATAAGCAAAAGGGACAAGGACTACACCGAAAATAAGAATATAAAAGAAGAGACGGGAATCGAACCAGAGTTACTCTGCAACCATGCTATTACCAACAGCTGTAGTACACGGCTGTAGTAATAATATACATACGATGCTGAGATAATATAGTTATAGAATTAGTTAATATATACAGATTAAACATAAAAGTCGTAGAAGAAGAGGCACAAATAATAATATTAATAATGACTGAACGATGGAAACGCGCAGTGAGAAGGAGTTAGGCCAAGAGAAAAGAATATAGGAACAAGAGAAAACGAAAGGGTAACAATATAAATAAGTTATATTTAACAATAAATAAATAAATAATTAAACATTTCACAACAAGATCATAAATCGAAGACAAGAGTTTGATAAACAGTGAATTACTAGCAAGATACCCGTGCTTCGCTAAGGTATTATGCTGAAATTTAGAACTGAATGCTTATTGCTTTATATATAATCCGCCAAAATTCGCCATCTGACTCATTTTTTGAGAGAATCCGCCAAAATTCGTGATCTGACTCGTTTTCTAATAGATTATGGAAAGTTTCCTCCCATTTTTCAATCTTTCTTTCCAGCAATCGATTTCGTACTTCCGTGCTAAGTCCAGATATTCCACCCGGTCAGTTGGGTCCATAATCTTTGCCATCTTTTCCTATAAGCATTTTTAATATGGGACAAATCCTTCATGAGATCCAGCGTGGTGTCGTCTTGGGTGCCTTGGCGATACTGAACCCGCGGCCGGACTGCATTCTTGGTCATTACCCGTCCAGGAACCTTTTTCAGCGCGGTCCGCACATTTGACGACGGTCCAGAACATTATTATTATTATTATTATTATTATTATTATTATTATTATTATTATTATTATTATTATTATAGATGTTCTGGACCCCACAGCAATATGCAAGACCGCTACTTGGCGGTAAATTACATCTGCTGCCATTGTCATTGTTGAAAATGTGACCAACACCATTGTCGCGCGTAGGCAAGTGTGCTGGATTTCTGGCGATACGAATGACATACTTCCGTGCATTATTGACCTTATTATGGAGGTGAAAAATTGGACGGTCAATCTCATTCCTATCGTTTATTTCAAATGTGTTTAAATTTAAATATATATGCCAGGAGAATCTACTGCAATCTAAGAACGTTCTCCGAAGGAAAAGATGGCTCTTGAAAACGAACCCAGGAAAGATTAAAAATGATCGGTTTATGATCAGAATAAGTACATCGAAAATCTACAGCCTGTTTCAAGTCATTCGACAGGGTCAGGAATGGAATGAATAAAGCCCCCATACAGCGGCGAAAATAGGAATTGTGCCGGCAGCCGAAACCCGTCGCACTCCTCTGGGGCAATGATTAATGGATGACAAATGAAATGAAATTATATTGGACCGTGTTGTTGGAGTGAATGATGACAGGGAAAAACGGAGTATCCGGAGAAAAATCTGTCCCGCCTTTGTTTTGTCCAGCACGAATGTCACATGGAGGACCGGGATTTGAACCACGGAACCCAGCTGTGAGAGGCCGGCGCGCTGCCGCCTGAGCAACGGAGGCTCCTTATAAATATATTATGAACAGTAAAATCAATTGGTCTCACCTCCTTTTACACCCCACCGCCGTTAAGTTTATTTAGCCAACCGCCCCCCCCCCAAAAAAACTAAAAGATGGCGTGTTTCTATATGTTAAAGGAGATTCCAAACACTAATGTTAACGTCTATTACCTTCAGTTTTGAGATTAAAATAATTCACTTTATTTCACTTCCTTTCACACTCCTCCAGGCCCCCCCCCATAAGAGATTTTTCCGGCAAAAAATACTTGTTTCTTTAATAGTAAAGAATCATCTAAATACCAATTATCACGACTCTAACTTCTTCAATTTTTGATTTATGTGTCCTCATGAAAGAAATTCAACTCCTTTTCACTCCCGCCCCCCAAGATGGTTGCCCCCCAAAAACGCGTTTTTCTTTGTTTTTAAAGGAGATCCAAATACCAATTTTCATGTCTGTAGGCCCTAACAACTTTAGTTTTTAATAGATGTAAGTATTCTCATACAATTAAGTCAATTAATTTTTTAATTCTTTCACCTCCCCCCCCCCTTTCATTGAATTTTCCGAGAAAATGTTTTTCTTTACTTTTAAAGAAGATTCCAAATATCAAATTTCACGTCTGTAACATCTTCATTTTTGAGATAACAGTAGCCTAATTAAAAGAATTCAACACCCTTTTCAGTCGCTTTCCTCACCCCCTCCACCCAAGGGGTATTTCTGAAAACTAAAAATACACGTACCTTTATTTTTAATAGAGATAAAAAATACCACTTTTCACTTCTGTAACATGTTCAAGTTTTTTTAGATATACTGTATAAATTCTCATTTTAAAATTTCACCCCCTTTTTAGTTCCCCTTAAGAGGAGTTCCCAAAAACAAATCACCTATGTTTCTTTACATTTACAGGAGATTACAAATACCACTTTTTACGTCTGTATCATTCTATGTTTCTCAGATATTCTGTAGATATAGTCTTTCCAAAAATTCACCCCAATATGTCACTCCTGATTAACCGCCATTAATTGGATTTTCCAAAAACTAAAAAATACGTGTTTCTTTATTTTCAAAGGAGATCCCATATACAAATTTTCAGTTCTGTAATATCTTCAGTTTCTGAGATATATGTATCCTCATTAAAGGCATTCAACCCCTTTTTCACCCTTTTAAACCCGTCCTATTGGGATTTTCTGAAAACAAACAAATACGTGTTTCTTTATTTTTAATGATGATTCTAAATACCAATTTTTACATCTGTAAACCTTCAAAGTTTTGAGATATAGATACACTCATTTGAAAAATTCACACCCTTTTCACCCCCCGATGAATTGGATTTTCCAAAAACAAAAAAATACGTGTTTCTTCGTTTTTAAAGGAGATCCAAAACTCCAATTTTCAGGTTTATAATATATTCAGTTTCTGAGATATAAGTATCCTCATTAAATGCATTCAACCCCTTTTTCACCCCTTTCCACTCCTCCTATTGGGATTTTCAGAAAACAAAAAAAAAAATACGTGTTTGTTTATTCTCAATGAAAATTCTAAATACCAATGTTTACATCTGTAAACTTTCAAAGTTTTGAGATATAGAAACACTCGTTTTAAAAATTCACCCCCCTTTTCCCCCTCTCATTAATTGGATTTTTCAAAAAACAAAAAAATACGCGTTTCTTTATTTTTAAAAGAGATCAAAAGTACCAATTTTCAGGTCTGTAATATCTACAGTTTCTGAGATATAAGTATCGGTATCCTGATTAAAGGCATTCAACCCATTTTTCACCCTTTCTCACCCGTCCTATTGGGATTTTCTGAAAACCAAAAAATACGTGTTTCTTTATTTTCAAAGAAGACTCTAAATACCAATTTTTACATTTGTAAACTTTTAAAGTTTTGAGATATAGATACACTCATCTTAAAATTTCACCCCCCCCTTTTCACCCCCTTAGCAACGGAATATCCAAATATCCTCTCTTAGTGAGCACCTACATCTTAATATGAATGTATCCCCAAAATTTCATTTCATTATGTCCAGTAGTTTTGGCTCGGCGATGATGAATCAGTCAGTCAGTCAGTCAGTCAGTCAGGACAAGTTATTTTATATATATAGATACTAGCAAGATACCCGTGCTTCGCTACGGTATTTTACTGAAATTTATAATTGAATGCTTATTATTTTAGATATATAATCCGCCGAAATTCGCGATCTGACTCGTTTTCAGCGAAAATCCACCAAAATTCCCGATCTGACTCGTTTTCTATTAGAATACGGCACGTTTCCTCACATTTTTCAATCTTTCTTCCCAGCAATCGATTTCGTACTACCCGGACTACGCTCAGGTATTCCTCCTGGTCAGTTGGGTCCGTAAATCTTTGCCATCTTTTCCTATAATCATTTTTAATATGGATGAAATCCTTCAGGATATCCGGCGTGGTGTCATATTGGGTGCCTAGAAGGCACTGAACCCGCGGCCGGACTGCATTCTTAGTCATTACCCGTCCAGGAGCCGTTTCCAGCGCGGTCCGCACATTTGACGACGGTCCGGAACATTATTATTATTATTATTATTATTATTATTATGATTATTACTATTATATGTTGCTGGGATTAATGATGACAGGGAAAACCGGAGTATCCGGAGAAAAACCTGTCCCGCCTCCGTTTTGTCCAGCACGAATGTCACATGGAGTGACCGGGATTTGAACCACGGAACCCAGCTGTGAGAGGCCGGCGTGCTGCCGCCTGAGCAACGGAGGATCCTTATAAGTACATTAAGTACAGTAAACTCAATTGGTCTCACCTCCTTCTACACCCCACCGCCGTTAAGTTTATTTACCGCCACCCCCCACCAAAAGAAATAATTAAAAGAAGGCGTGTTTCTTTATGTTTAAAGGAGATTCCAAACACCAATGTTCACGTCTATTACCTTCAGTTTTGAGATATAAGTATCCCTATAAAAATAATTTACTTTTTTCACATCATTTCACACTACTCCCCCCCCCCCCCCACCTAAGTGAATTTTTCCGCAAAAACAATACTTGTTTCTTTAATCGTAAAGGATCTTCTAAATACCAATTATCATGTCTCTAACTTCTTCAATTTTTGATTTATGTGTCCTCATGAAAGGATTTCAACTCCTTTACACTCCCGCCCCCCAAGATGGTTCCCCCCCACCAAACGCGTTTTTCTTTGTTTATAAAGGAGATCCAAATACGAATTTTCACATCTGTAACAACTTTAGTTTTTATTAGATGTATGTATTCTCATACAATTAAGTCAATTATTTTTTCAATTCTTTCACCCCCCCCATAATGGATTTTCCAAGAATACGTGTTTCTTTACTTTTAAAGCAGATTGCAAATATCAAATTTCACGTCCGTAACATCTTCATTTTTGAGATATCAGTAGCCTAATTAAAAGAATTCAACACCATTTTTAGAAACCTTTACACCCCCCGCCCTGCAGCCAAGCGGTATTTCCGAAAACTAAAAATACACGTTTCTTTATGTTTAATAGAGATAAAATATCCATTTTTCACTTCTGTAACATGTTACGTTTTTTTAGACATACTGTAAAAATTCTCATTTTAAAATTTCACCCCTTTTGAGTTCCCATTAAAAGGAGTTTCCAAAAACAAATTACCTATGCTTCTTTACATTTACATGAGATTCCAAACACCCACTTTTTACGACTGTAACATTTTACGTTTCCAAGATATTCTGGAGATATAGTCTTTCAAAAAATTCACCACAATTTGTCACTTCTGTTTAACCGCCACTAATTGGATTTTCCAAAAACTAAAATATACGTGTTTCTTTGTTTTTAAAGAAGATCCCATATACAAATTTTCAGTTCTGTAATATCTTCCGTTTCTGAGATATATGTATCCTCATTAAAGGCATTCAGCCCATTTTTCACCTTTTTACACCCCTCCTATTGGGATTTTCCGAAAACAAAAGAATACGTGTTCCTTTATTTTGAAAGGAGATTCTAACTACCAATTTTTACATCTGTAAATTTAAAGTTTTAACATGTAGACACACTAATTTTAAAAAAATTCACGCCCCCTTTTCACCCACCAATAGTGGATTTTCCAAAAACGAAAAAATACGTGTTTCTTTACTTTTATAGTAGACCCCAAATACCAATTTTCAGGTCTGTAATATCTTCAGGTTCTGAAATACACTGACTGACAGAGAAAATGCAACACCAAGAAGGAGTGGTCAGAACTTTATGCCAATTGCATGGTAGACTGACGTCACTGAGATATGCTCATGATGTGAAATGCGCCGCTGTGCTGCGCACGTAGCGAACGATAAATGGGACACGGCGTTGGCGAATGGCCCACTTCTTACCGTGATTTCTCAGCCGACAGTCATTGTAGAACGTGTTGTCGTGTGCCACAGGACACGTGTATAGCTAAGAATGCCAGGCCGCCGTCAACGGAGGCATTTCCAGCAGACAGACGACTTTACGAGGGGTATGGTGATCGGGCTGAGAAGGGCAGGTTGGTCGCTGCGTCAAATCGCAGCCGATACCCATAGGGATGTGTCCACGGTGCAGCGCCTGTGGCGAAGATGGTTGGCGCAGGGACATGTGGCACGTGCGAGGGGTCCAGGCGCAGCCCGAGTGACGTCAGCACGCGAGGATCGGCGCATCCACCGCCAAGCGGTGGCAGCCCCGCACGCCACGTCAACCGCCATTCTTCAGCATGTGCAAGACACCCTGGCTGTACCAATATCGACCAGAACAATTTCCCGTCGATTGGTTGAAGGAGGCCTGCACTCCCGGCGTCCGCTCAGAAGACTACCATTGACTCCACAGCATAGACGTGCACGCCTGGCATGGTGCCGGGCTAGAGCGACTTGGATGAGGGAATGGCGGAACGTCGTGTTCTCCGATGAGTCACGCTTCTGTTCTGTCAGTGATAGTCACCGCAGACGAGTGTGGCGTCGGCGTGGAGAAAGGTCAAATCCGGCAGTAACTGTGGAGCGCCCTACCGCTAGACAACGCGGCATCATGGTTTGGGGCGCTATTGCGTATGATTCCACGTCACCTCTAGTGCGCATTCAGGGCACGTTAAATGCCCACCGCTACGTGCAGCATGTGCTGCGGCCGGTGGCACTCCCGTACCTTCAAGGGCTGCCCAATGCTCTGTTTCAGCAGGATAATGCCCGCCCACACACTGCTCGCATCTCCCAACAGGCTCTAAGAGGTGTACAGATGCTTCCGTGGCCAGCGAACTCTCCGGATCTCTCACCAATCCAACACGTGTGGGATCTCATTGGACGCCGTTTGCAAACTCCGCCCCAGCCTCGTACGGACGACCAACTATGGCAAATGGTTGACAGAGAATGGACAACCATCCCTCAGGACACCATCCGCACTCTTATTGACTCTGTACTGTGACCGTGAGGCCACAAGTGAGTGAACAGGTGTTGGTGCGGCTTGTGTCTGCTTGTCGGCGAGATGGGGTGCGCGCGACCTTGCACAGGGGCGAGAACGAGTTTTTTTATGCAGAGAGCGGCCGACTGGCTAACGGGATAAAAATAAAAAAATGAAGGTTGGTGACTGGAAGAAGGAGGCCAGCGCGTGTCACCTGTACTTGCGAGGAATGATATGAATGAAATATTTGTAATATCTTTGGTGGCGACGTGCATAATTACGGAAGGCTCAAGGACTAAAGTAAAATAAACTGGATAAAAGAATAGCACATTTGGAGGATATAAATTAAAAACTGAAATTTTGGAATAATTTGCACGACCTTGTGGCTAAGATGGTGATGAAGTTGTAGATTCGTACAGGAGAAGAATTTAGCCCCTCAATTGACTTTACTTCCGTGTATGTGCACCAGACATGACATTTAAGTCATGTGATACGAATACTCGCTCTCACACACCCTCTGGCGTGTCTTGGACTATCACCTTCAGTCGCTCAGCGTGGAACGTCGCTTCACTCCTGTGCTCTACACGTCTGAAAATTGGATATAATTTAGAACAGTGCTGTGATCAGACGTCGAATGTGCAGACCATAATCCCTTAGTACGTGTCATTTCTAAAATACTGTTACGTGTGTGCTTGGAGCCTACTCTAAAACATTTTGTGTAAGTTTCAGCTGTCTTACGAGTGGACGCGGAAGACGTGGACGTGAATAAATTCCAGAAGAGGACGGAATCTCACATCATGGATTACCAGTGCTTCACCATGAGGTTCTAAACCTTTGACCATCGTTGGCGGCGCCGGGATGCAGATTCTTTCTTCCTGGCATGGCTGATTGAGAACCCAGACTTCCAGACATGAAGATTCATCTATAAGTTAAGTCGATTACGTCTCATTTATATCTGTTCTATGTAGTTTTGTTCTATCCTTTTCTTTTCTTAAGCTATTTTGACACTTTTTTATGGCAGTTTATTTGCTCGAATACGTCATAAAACTGACACATGTGATTATTTAATGACCATGTGGCCATGAATTTGACAGTGAAGGTTCTGACAGAGTTATCCATGTGTTATCGACACCATCTTTGCTTATTGAGTAAATTTCGTCACGAATATGAATTAGTTTATGTTTGATGGATTAAATGGTAGGATATTTCGTCCACATTTTCTATATTTTCCTTGTATTTGAACTTCTACTTGTACCTCGTGTCTGAGACAACGTGTCATCGGGATATTGAGTCCGAATTCTATGTGCGAATTTAATGTGAACATGTGCATTGGAAGCATGTGATAATTAATTGGATGTAATTAATCATCGAGACACTTTTAAGTGGATATTATGTATTTGTAGGACGATGGTAGGTCCTGATATTTCACGGCTATATATTTGAGATTAAGATGCGACAAGTCAAAGTCGTCATTGTGGTATATTGTACGTATAGAGTTTATGGAATAATTGGTATGAATCTTCACGATACTGAGTTTTTCACATGTTTATGGATTATTCGCGATAAATGCAGTGTAGCCTAATATTAGTGTCTTCAGATGAAGAAAATGGAAGTCCATGTTTATCGATGTACTTTTAATTCGTGGGAATATCCCAAATTTTCTCGAGTAATCCAGTAATTTCAATCTCAAGGTACAGATGAATGTTCGAGAAGGCCTTAGGTCTAAAGAACAAGTCTTCGACGAAATATCTAAATAATGTCTGATTCGTGATTATACCAGCTCATTCGTTGATGTTATTTTTACTCTCATGTGATAACTCAATCTTGCTGTAACTCAATAAATTTGTTAATAGGAGAGTAAAACGGTTGATCGACACTCGTCGACATGTACATAGTGTAGATATTTTCTTCTTAGTACTCACAGTCTTCTCACCAATTTCCGTAGTTAGCTGTAGAAGTAGTGATTTATTAGTATTTAGAGGGTTATTTTTTTTTATGTGTTCTATTCTGAAACATGTGACACTGATATTATCGATTGATAGTGGACAGGATCTCCACATGGATGGTATTATCCCCATTTATTTACGTTTACAAGCCCGAGAGGCGTTTTATTTAGTTTAATCATTGGTCAAATACTTAATGTTCAATACAAATTCTCACGAAAGGAGATGTGAGACGACGTGAACAGGTATATCCGACGTCTCGGATTAACTTAGAGAAAACCAAGGCAAATTCAACTTTTCATTTTATCGTTAAGATAACGATTGTAAATTTTATTATTTTGTCATAAGTGTTAACTTTTTGAATCTTGGTTATTTCTTTACTAAATTCGTTCTTACAATTACTGCATTTTTTCCAGATTATCGATGAAGGCTTGGCCCAGACCTCATTTTTCTGAATGAAAATTTTCAATTCAACTCTAAACAAATAACTTAATAACTTTGAAGACGATAAAAAAAATTTTTTTTACAATGTAAATACTCTGTTAGAATGTCAGGGAAACAACTGCCGTGTACCATCCCATTTGTGTGTGCCTAGGTTTGTTACATCAAGAGCCAGATAAAAATCCATAACGTAACGATCATAATCACAATCATAGATTTCAGGATGGCAAATACTGCATTTAATTGAATAAAAGTGTCATATTTGTTTTCTATTTGTGACGCACTCATTTGATGAACCCTATGACAATCCTGCCACATTCATCTATTTTATAAGCCTACAGCCACCGAACTGAGCACCCCTGGGGTGTCTCGTGTTCGATGACTGACTAGGACGGGCACAGTACCTCGACGTGTTTCTGCGTGCATCGCCGCTCGCGGTGGTCCTACATCCTACTGAGTCGATGCCGTGCGCATTGTGTAACCTGCATATCGGTTTGAAATAAACATCAATTATTCGTCCGTGCCGTCTCAGTTTTTTCCCCAACTTTCATCCCTTTCGAACCACTCCTTCTTGGTGTTGCATTTGCTGCGTCAGTCAGTGTATAAGTAGCCTCATTAAAGGCATTCAACCAATTATTCACCCTTTTACACCCTTCCTTTTGGGATTTTCCGAAAACAAAAGAATACGTGTTCCTTTATTTTGAAAGGAGATTCTAAATACCAATTTTTACATCTATAAACATTAACAGTTTTGAGATATAGATACACTCATTTTAAAAAATCACGCCCTTTTTACTCCCCCCCCCATTAATTGGAGTTTTCAAAAACAAAACAATACGTCTTTCTTTATTTTTAAAGGAGATCCCAAATACCAATTTTCAGGTCTGTAATATCTTCAGGTTCTGAAATATAAGTAGACACATTAAAGGCATTCGACCCATTCTTCAACCTTTTCCACCCTTCCTTCCTATTGGGATTTTCCGAAAACAAAATATACGTGTTACTTTGTGTTTAAAGGAGATTCTAAATACCAATTTTCACATCTATAACCTTTAAAAGTTTTGAGATATAGATACACTCATTTTAAAATACACTGACTGACAGAGCAAATGCAACACCAAGAAGGAGTGGTTCGAAAGGGATGAAAGTTGGGGAAAAAACTGAGACGGCACGGACGAAAATTGATGTTTATTTCAAACCGATATGCAGGTTACACAATGCGCACGGCATCGACTCAGTAGGATGTAGGACCACCGCGAGCGGCGATGCACGCAGAAACACTTCGAGGTACAGAGTCAATAAGAGTGCGGATGGTGTCCTGAGGGATGGTTCTCCATTCTCTGTCAACCATTTGCCACAGTTGGTCGTCCGTACGAGGCTGGGGCAGAGTTTGCAAACGGCGTCCAATGAGATCCCACACGTGTTCGATTGGTGAGAGATCCGGAGAGTACGCTGGCCACGGAAGCATCTGTACACCTCGTAGAGCCTGTTGGGAGATGCGAGCAGTGTGTGGGCGGGCATTATCCTGCTGAAACAGAGCATTGGGCAGCCCCTGAATGTACGGGAGTGCCACCGGCCGCAGCACATGCTGCACGTAGCGGTGGGCATTTAACGTGCCTTGAATACGCACTAGAGGTGACGTGGAATCATACGCAATAGCGCCCCAAACCATGATGCCGCGTTGTCTAGCGGTAGGGCGCTCCACAGTTACTGCCGGATTTGACCTTTCTCCACGCCGACGCCACACTCGTCTGCGGTGACTATCACTGACAGAACAGAAGCGTGACTCATCGGAGAACACGACGTTCCGCCATTTCCTCATCCAAGTCGCTCTAGCACGGCACCATGCCAGGCGTGCACGTCTATGTTGTGGAGTCAATGGTAGTCTTCTGAGCGGACGCCGGGAGTGCAGGCCTCCTTCAACCAATCGACGGGAAATTGTTCTGGTCGATATTGGAACAGCCAGGGTGTCTTGCACATGCTGAAGAATGGCGGTTGACGTGGCGTGCGGGGCTGCCACCGCTTGGCGGCGGATGCGCCGATCCTCGCGTGCTGACGTCACTCGGGCTGCGCCTGGACCCCTCGCACGTGCCACATGTCCCTGCGCCAACCATCTTCGCCACAGGCGCTGCACCGTGGACACATCCCTATGGGTATCGGCTACGATTTGACGAAGCGACCAACCTGCCCTTCTCAGCCCGATCACCATACCCCTCGTAAAGTCGTCTGTCTGCTGGAAATGCCTCCGTTGACGGCGGCCTGGAATTCTTAGCTATACACGTGTCCTGTGGCACACGACAACACGTTCTACAATGACTGTCGGCTGAGAAATCACGGTACGAAGTGGGCCATTCGCCAACGCCGTGTCCCATTCATCGTTCGCTACGTGCGCAGCACAGCGGCGCATTTCACATCATGAGCATACCTCAGTGACGTCAGTCTACCCTGCAATTGGCATAAAGTTCTGACCACTCCTTCTTGGTGTTGCATTTGCTCTGTCAGTCAGTGTATTACCCCTTTTCACCCCCCCCCCCGTTAATTGGATAGAGGAAACCTCAGAAGATAAGAAAAATGTGCCACATTTACAATATAGATTATAATAAATGCATCCAAAAACCGTATAAATAAATATAAAGCGTTCAATAAAGAATAATAAAAGCCGAATAAAAAAGGAGCAAACCTGAATGAAAACTGCGAAAGGAAGGGAATGGGGAAATGGGGTAGGGATCGAACTGGGGAAAGGATTCTCTTCGCCGGGTGTGTTTATACTGCGGGATCTGTTATTATGATTATGATTGCACAAAGTAGTAATGGTCCTAGGAAGCAGATAATATGATTTCAAAATTACATTGTCCGTAGCACAGTTTGTGATTGAAAAGTTTTAGTAGAAATAAAGTCTTGCATATGTGATTTTAATACAAAAATAAGGCGGTGGAAGGAATGTTCAGCTGGGGGCATTTGGCCCAATGAAAAATGTAATGTCAAAATAACATTATGATAAGTCTTGCTCACCAAATTACTTGAAGAAATAACAGTCCAGATGGTAATGACAATATAGAACGTAGCAGAGTTGTTTTGGTGCTCCACCACTCCAAGACGAAGGCAGGCTCAATTTTTTTGAGCGGCGGAGCGAGAATATATAGCACTACAGAAACATCGAGAAAAGAAAAGAAGCTGAAAGCCAGCATGTTCCAGAAATGTCATAATCACGTGTCCAATAGAGGTAAGCACCAGCACACACACAAGCGGAGAAGGCGATTCATGGAGAAGATGACGTCAGTGTCACGTTATGAATTGAGTAGACAGACGACAGGTGAACAGAGCAGTAGAATGAGTGAAGCAGCGGCGGAGTGATCGGAGATAAAGCAGCATGGGAAGGTAGGGAATATACGTAGTAATAGCGGAGATCGTAACATTCTTGCAGTTACTTGAGATCGATATAATATACAGTGAGATCTCTCATAGGTTGACCGGCAGGCGCACCTTGCTTATCTGCCTCCCGTTGACTCATCACTCCCCGCTCCGCAGCAGAGCAACAAGGACAGCACCTCGCTCACTTTAACCGTGCATGACATGAGGTAACAATTAAAATTAAGCTTTTTTAGCTATTGGCTTTACGTCGCACCGACACAGATACGTCTTATGGCGACGATGGTATAGGAAAGGGCTAGGACTGGGAAGGAAGTGGCCGTGGCCTTAATTACGGTACAGCCCCAGCATTTGCCTGGTGTAAAAATGGGAAACCACGGAAAACCATTTTCAGGGCTGCCGACAGTGGGGTTCGAACCTACTATCTCCCGAATACTGGATACTGGCCGCACTTAAACGACTGCAGCTATCGAGCTCGGTATTAAAGTTATGAAAATAAGAATTAAGAAAATTATTAATTAAGAATTAAGAAAATAAGTTCGTATCTTATGACAGGAGATGTTGGAAATGTTCTCCTCCTGCACCCAGACATATCCGGCATCATCTTAGGAAACTCCGATTCACACGCTTAAGTTCATCTTCCGTCATTGAGGCTATTTTACAACATTTTCGTATCCCGCTACGCTGAGCGTTTCGAAAACCCAGCTTCTTGTCCAAGTCGTCATAGAGATTTTGTAGGTGGGTGTTTTAATCTTTCTGGAATATCATTTACTTTTTACTCGTTAAGTACACGTATTTTAACATTTCTCTTCTTATCGAGTAACGAACCAGTTTCTCTCAATTTGTTTACGAGTTTCTACACTGTTTCTCTATGCGGAAGGCGTACACCTGGAAATTGTGTTACAAATCGTCTAACGACTTCTCTGCAAGATTCTGTTTACACTTAATTACGTTTATAAATTCCCTTTCCTCCACTCTGTACATATGTGGAGGCATTATGACAATTATACCTCGAAGTAACACAACTCGAAAACAGTTGGAGTGACAGATCAGCACTTAATACACGTTCTAAGCACGCACCTGAACTGCGGGCATTCCTGTGCTTCGCTGCGCTGTGTAACGGGAAGTGATGAGTCAGATATGGCAGATAAGCTGGGTGCGCCTGCCGGCCAACAGATGAGAGAAACTCACTGTATTAGGATATATTGTATACAGGCCTGCACTGTCACATGACATGTAGATTTCAGTAAATGTATGTATTTCATCAACATTTGTGTCACTCAACTTTGGAAGACGCGAGTTCGGTGCAAGAAATTAATTCAATATTACTTGTGAGATACATGAACTTCTGTTCCGTAATAAAGTTTACAGTATCTGCTGATACGACAGTGTCATAAATATCGACACCCAGTGTCATAGGTTACTTTAGCTTACAAGTTGTTTGTATGTCGCGCCGACACAGATAGATCTTATGGCGACGATAGGATAGGAAAGAGCTAGGAGTGGGAAGCGGCCGTGGACTTAATTAAGGTACAGCCCTAACATTTGTCTGGTGTGAAAATGGGAAACTACGGAAAACTATCTTCATGGCTGCCGACAGTGCGGCTCGAACCCACTGTCTCCCGAATACTGGATACTGGCCGCACTTAAGCGACTGCAGCTACCGAGCTCGGTACTTCAATTTAGAAGCAGTGTATACGGGATAGAAGTTGGAACTCTAGGAACGCATTCCATCATACTGTTCCACGCAGTTTGGCGGCTGGTGTTGACGTACATGCCTCCTCACACTAACATTCTGCACTGATATGTGGGCTATAACTTGTGCTTGAATCATTAACAATAGCGTTCAAATCATTTTCAAACTCCGAGTTACCAAACAGTTGAACTGGACGATTCGAAAGTAGCGTACGGAGACGATAAGGGACACTGCTACTTGGTCTACTCTTAACCATTACGGCGCACTGAAGTACCAGTATTGCCATTTCGTTGAACAAATTAATAACGTAGTACATATCGCCATAGAAATAGTAAATATCATGTAAATGGTTCTACAGCTTATCACAAGTTAGTGGGTAAATGAACTTTCGAAAAAACAGAGCGTTAAACAGTTGAAATGTCTAGCTATAGGAGTGCGCTTGTAGCGAGAAACGGTTTGTTTAACAGCAGTCTAAAGGTTAATAGATTGCGATAACGTACCAAATAATTGAATAAGTTAAGAAAATGCTTTTAAAACAGCAATTAGTAAATTATTTCTAAAGAAAAAAAATATTATTTCATTTTTAACGAACTAGTATTCGTGCAACTCCTCCGTTTCGAATTACTGGGTCCACAATTCCTGCTTCACGATGCATATTGGTCCTATTATAGCAATTCAAACTTTAGCGAAACATTTTTTGACAAATGTACTGTACATTATCACAAATATTAATTCTCTTCGTAATAGAAGAGGTATGAGACAATTAAACCTGTGTTTGCATCAACGTTTGGGTCTGTTTGGTCAATATTGGAAAATAACTCCCGCCAGTTTACATGTAACGTTACACACGTACATATTAAAATTAAAGCCCCCATCTCATGTAATTGTTAAGATCATTATTCTGTACTTTTCCTTTAGCTCAAGGACTAAGGCAATATACTAAATGGCGTAATGTAAAATAGTGTAAAATGTCTATTTAAATTTTTGCTACACTGTGTAATGGTCACCGTTCAACGGTTCGAAACAACACTCCGTTAGCATTTGGAATGCACAATTACAATTCTGACGCAACAATTTTAAATCGCAAGAAATGATAACATGTTAAGGTATACATATTGTTCTCTAAATCATTATCAAGAAAAACGAAATACAGCGCGAAAGGGAATGTTGTACCGGGATCAAACGGGATAACAGAGAATGATGTTTACATGGCATACTTGGAAACCATTTTTATTTTCCTAACATACTGTAGGTACTGTGGCGGTACTTTGTAATTCACAATACGTCTATATAAGGTAAAACAATAGATAAGAAAACTCGCCGCGGTGCAGTGGCTTGCTTCTGTACGCTGTGAATCACTCCAGTCGGAAGGACAAGCGACCTGTTGTGACAAACATAACACACCTGGATGCATTTCAGAGTAGTAGAATGAATCACAAACAGCACAGGAACTGGTTATGTTACTTAATGTTTACATACCTCATTGTGTGTCGTAGATACGGACACCAGTGCCATGGTTGTTTGTCTAATGGTCACCCGTGTACAGCGAGAAAAACTTGCAACGCGTACGTTGTAAAACAAAACGTAAAACATTGAGTTTGTCATTCTGGACATTAACGGGACGTTGGCAGCTGTAACAAATACGCTTCCTATATACCTTTTACGTTCCAGTATAACTTCCTTGAACAAACTGCATTGTGGGTTGTTTCTGTCCCCTTCAGTGCACGTAGGTGAAGAAAGAGCTGTAGAATGTTAATTCATTCAAAATAACTTGAATATCAAAAGTTACAAGAAGTGATAAGAGGTGAAATTGATTCGTAACCACCTAGTTTTTCCTCTCTAGGAAATAAATAAGTGTATTAATTGAATAATACCTAGTCCGCCTCAGTGGTGTAGGATTAGTGTGATTAGCTGCCACCCCCGGAGACATCGGCTCGATTCCCGGCTTTGCCACAAAATTTGAAATGCGCTACGAGTGCTGGAAGGGGAACTCAGCCTCGGGAGGTCAAGTGAGTAGGTGAGGTTCGATTTCCACCTCAGCTATCCTCGAAGTGGTTTTCCGTGGTTTCTTACTTCTCCAGGGAAATGCCGGGATGGTACCTAACTTACGGCCACGGCCTCTTCTTACCTCTTCCTTGTCTATCCCTTCCAATCTTCCCATCCCCAGACGAGGCTCCTGTCAGCATAGCAGGTTTATGTATAGGTTAGTTGCATCTTTGGTCGGGTTGTTATGAATGGTTGAGAGCAACTGAAACAAGTCTGTTTGATGAGAGGGTGTCTGCTTGTATATTATTTTGTGGAGTAGAAGCAAGGGATGATAGCGACGACGCGAGATTTTTTTAAAGCCAGTTTAGCTCATGAAATGCAGGAGTTATATGATGCAATTTTGGAATGTTCATTATAAAGTGGACACCCGCATTCTGAGTTTTCTGAAATCTATTAAAGGGGGTGCCTCTTAGTCTGCCGTATACGACGTCTCGATGCTCAAACAGAGGCATTACTAGCTATTAAATCAGCAGCTTTCTGACCTTAGAAGGTAGTAAATCTTACATTATTTTAAGCGTGTGAAGGGAGAAAAATTCTCGTTGGCATATACTTGCTACGCGTGCTGTCCAGTAAAGTTTATTTCCAGTATTAATACTAAAACAGCCTTGTTTTCAAAAGGTATAATCATTTCATTCAACAATATTGAATTGATATCGTTCACTGATAATGGGTTTTGGAGGTACCTATTATTTTAGCTTGAGATTTCATGGAGTTCATTCTAAGTCTAGTCTACAGTTTGACACGCGTAATTTCTGTATTCATTTTACATATACAGTAGCTTATGCTCCATCTACAGATAGAGGTATCGGTTATTATGTGAGCTCTGTATTTTCCCGATATACTCTTCCTCTTAAGGGCACAAAACTTGCCAGTAACTAGCACACTTGTTAAACTCTTTCTACCGCGAAGGAGACATTAAAATATACCCGTAGTTGATGGCTAGAATGTTTCACGAAGCAAGTTTCCTTTACTTAAGCCTTACTTTCATCTCCTCTCAATTAAGTGAAGGAAATAGAAGTCAACATTTAATTTAATTGACTAAAGGAAACATCATCTTCAGCCTTAACTATTAATTTGTAAGATGAATGAATGATCAGAGATAAATAAACTTGAACCTCTCAGGAACTTCTTCATGTTGACTTTATAATGAAGTTAATATAGTAGTAATTGGTAAATACCGTATATTAGAATTAGATTTTCGAGCAGATATTCGTCTCTCAGTCTGAGCACAAGGTGGTATCTTTACTACATACCATCCATGACACCTACAGTTCTTTAGATTAGTTATAATTTTCTTAAGAACATAACCCGTTCGATTTAATTAATGGCATGTGGCCACCGAAGAGGCCTGGTGCAGGTCTTTCGAGTTGACGCCCTATAGGCGACCTGTGCGTCTATAAGGATGTGACATTACCTATGATGAATTATAAAGATGAAGACGGCAGACACACCCCAGCCCCGATCTATTCGAATTAACAAATTAATGTTAAAATCCACGACCCGGCCCGAAATGGAACCCGGGTCCTCCTGGATCAAAGGCCACCACGCTATCCATTTATCCATGCAGCTGGACACCTGTTCTATTAAGGTGACACATCTAGACTCATTCTGATTTGTATGAATGACAAACACTGACTGAACAAATGTCACGGGATAGCGGAGCACTGATATGCAGGTGTGTTGTCTGCGCACAATACGCCCCCTGTGCCAGCGGCAGTTGTATAGGAGACCTTGTGAGCAGTGGCTGTGCATGTGACAGGTGTAACATGGAAAGTCGTCGTGAGCTGACACCGTTCAAACGGTGTATGGTGATCGGTGCACGACGGATGGGAAGTGCGATTTCGGAAGTGGTGCAGGAATTCGGCTTCACACGATCAACCGTGTCCAGGGTGTATTGTGAATGGTTGAATGCGGGTGTCAACGTCCACAACAGACGAACGACCGGCCGTCCAGCCACCCTCCAAGACCGTGACCGGCGACATCTGAGACGGATTGTCAATAATGACAGACGAGCAACCTTGCAACAAGTCACGGCTCAATTCAACACAGGCCGTGCTAGACACGTCTCTCAGTGGACAATCCGTAGGAACATGGGTTCTATGGGGTATGGAAGCCGGCGACGCACACGGGTGCCACTGTTAACCCAACGTCATCGGGCAAAACGACGCGTATTTGTCGCCAGTCACCAGGGATGGACAATGGAACAATGGCGTAACGTAATATGGTCGGACGAATCACGATTTCAACTGCACCATGCCGATGGGAGGCACCGTGTATGGCGCAGACCACATGAAGCGATGGATCCCGTCTGCCTCGAAGGTGTGGTCCAGGGCGCTGGTGGTTCTGTTATGGTCTGGGGTGCATTTTCCTGGTATGTGTCAATAAAATTATAGAGACAGTTCTTCCAGCAAAAATGGCATACACAGAGCGAATTCGTGTATAAAATGTCAGTTGATACATGTTGGTCACCATCTGAAAATGGCGGGAGAGGCATTGGTAAGTATTCGGTTTCCAATTACAGAGGATTTTGCAGATTAATTTTGTAATTCCAGTGGACTTCATAGAGTAAATCAGTGTGATAATTCATCCTGTTTCACTAATGGCTACTATGATCCATAGTTAATTATTTTAATTTGAAACTTAATTGCGTAGCTGATTTAACGTCTGGAAACAAATGCAGTATTGCCTTGAATGAGTGATGAAATGAATGGATACTCGCGAATTTCCTCGACCACACTAACCTCATAAGAGGAGAGAAGGCAAGGAGGAAAGTGGCAACTGGTGAAGTACATAGTTTGTTTTACCTAGGAAGCATAATAGTATAACGTGGAAAATGTTTGAAGGAAGTAGCAGCAGCTCAAGGGAAACAAGCTTAGAACCAATGGCGGCTCGTGAAATAGAATATTGGGTGTTCACAAAATTTAGCAGTAATGTGGAAAATGTTTGAAGGAAGTAGCAGCAGCTCAAGGGAAACAAGCTTAGAACCAATGGCGGCTCGTCAAATAGAATATTGGGTGTTCACAAAATTTAACAGTAATGTGGAAAATGTTTGAAGGAAGTAGCAGCAGCTCAAGGGAAACAAGCTTAGAACCAATGGCGGCTCGTCAAATAGAATATTGGGTGTTTACAAAATTTAACAGTAACAATAACGTACTTAGTAAAATGCTTGTCCCTTGCCTAACAGCGCTGTTGGTGTGTAAAGGTATCGATTTAAAATATTGAATTTATCTTGTTCATGATTGCCTTGACAGATCAAAATAAATACATTTGTGTGAACACTCAATTGACAGACACGATTACTCTGTCTTTTTTCGAAGCCAGTTCATACACAATGACATACTACACAATAACACTAACTCAAACTGGACATCACGAGCTTAAAGACAGGATACCAAAGAGTATGATATTGCAGGACACTCAAGTCTAAAGCAACGACTAGACTATTGCTTTTCAAAGGAGTATGCGTTAGCACAAAATCCGTAGAGATAGCAGCACCATCCAGTAAAGTTTAGTTACTGGAGATTTGAAGGAAGAGCACATTAAACGTGTGCACTTCCTATACAGTAACAGCTCCATAAGATGTGATTTCACTATCACTTGTGCATGCGTGAAATACGACACGGCGGGAACACAAGACCGATGTGCACATGCAAGCAGTTCTGGAAGTCTTGAACCTTTGAACATACCATTCCATAGTTGGTCGTCTGCCTCGGCTGTTTCAGTAGAGCAATATCGTACTCTTGGATCTTGGGTTTGTTGCAAGTTTCTTTTCTGTCACTTCATCAACCAAACGATAGGGTTCAGAGGAGAACATAACTACTTCAAATGAGGAGCAAAGAATGTGCTTACTAAAATATTCATTCAATGTAAATCACGATAATTTATTAATTAGATTGGCAAGAAAAGTCACTTAAATGTTCACAACATAATTTAGCGCATTCACAACACATGACGTGAGTGGTAAAGTTTTATTGACATGGTTTATTATTGTCTTTCAAAGAATGAAAGCGTAGCGTAAAATTCGTGGACAGCAAAAAACCAGAAAATGAGACTAAAACCTGAAAATCAGGCACCATTGATCCAAATGAAAACTGAGAGTTAATTCACACGATTAGTGGAAAATTTGACCTTCAACAAGTAGAATTTCAGATTCACGTTTAATTAAGGTTATCCACCAGTCTACTATACTATCAGGTATTGGGACATCCCCCGAATGGATCCTTAATCGAACCAAATCGACAATCAGTTGCTTTGGACAGGTTACGAAATATTGCTAGAAAGCATGATGTTCATTGCAAGTTAACAGCAATTGTCACAATCAAAAATAAAATTCCACAATGTTTTGTCATCTCGTGACACCTTTAAGTTACAGACAAATCCCGATGTTGAAACATGCATCACTCCAAACAGATGTTCAGAAGGAACCAACAACACTCGATCCGATGGGATCTTAGGTTACATCGTTCCGAAGGAACAAAACTGCGAAATGCAGGAAAACATTAATTCATTATGCATTTAGAAGAAACGCCAAACACTGAAGTTAAAGAAAAGTGATGTCACTTGAAAATGTTCTTACTAATCCAACTTTCAGGTTTGGAAACAGTTACGTAGTTAAATTTGTTAAAATACAAGTCCACAATCTAAAACAATTAAAAGGAAATCTTTCCAATTTTCTACAACTACGACTTCCATTACAAATCTGTCTAACTACACTTGCGCCGTTAAACTAATGTATAATGTGAATAACGAAAAATGAAAATAAAATATATATTAACAGCTGACGAATCGAAACCGCATTCGTAGTGAAAATTCTGCATAAATCAACTAAGGGTCAACACATGGCATTATCATATTACACCGAACAGCAGAACAATAAATCTTAAGGAAATGTAAATAAAAAAACGAAAGCTCATCGAACTTGAACACGCGCAGCAAAGTAGTAATGATCAGTGTCCATTAGGCCGGTTTCCACGTGGGACAACCCTTACATTCATGCCGCTACGGATGAAACGCTATTATGGGAGCTTTTTCTGGCTAGTAGGAATTATGCCGAAACAAGGCCTGAACAGTACCTGCTAATATATTTCACATTCGTACCCATTACTGCAAACACTAACATCGTTCAAGTCGATTCACAATAACGCCTAACCTATGACTTGACTAAGTGCAGACGACATCCTAATCCTGTCGTTGAATCTACGTTACTGTCTACTCATCCTTAAGTTATATAATTAACGCAGCATCCTAAATCTATCGTTGAGCCAACGTTATGGTATCTGCATATCATTCATACTGCCAGGATAAATCGAAACTTTTAACACAATGTCCTGATATTTAAATCTGATCCTCGTTGAAACTCTAACACATGAAGTGAAATTCGCTACAAAAATGAACTCGAACCTGGAAATATTACTGTCTATTTCTTACAATAAAGCGTGGAATCGAACTTAAACAACATGTTCGAATTGTTTAATCTATTCCTCATTACAATCTCAACATATGCAGTGAAGTTCGCTAAATAAAAATAAACTCAATTCTCGTTTGACAATACGTAATTTCACTGAAAACAATAATCACTACCATGACGATATTCACTTTATAACTCGAGTGTGAGGCTCCAACTGACCTATCATGTCACCACTCCAATCATGTACCATCTTGAACTGTCCATCAATCTAATCAAGCTGAACTATCATTCTAATGAAATTCATTTTTCACACCCACAATGTTTCTAGTCAGTGATTTTTCGTCTCGCTAATATACAGAATAGAATTCAATTTACAATATTCAAGTATTATCTTGACCATGTGTCAGAATGTATTTTGTTCGCGAGGTCGGCTATCACAAAATGCACTTCGCTGGTATCAAATAGAAACGTCACTTAGACTTAATTGCCGTTACCTACGGTCATACATAAAATAGTAATCTTGGGGGGAAACATCAACTTGTAATTAAAATAGGCGTGTTTTCTTTTTTTTCTGTTTGTTCGGGGCGTCGACCTATAGAGATCTTTTGCCCCTGCTTGCACCATATGGTATGAACCTGTGGGTAATTGGAATTGCGGAAGTGTAGAGTGTTGAATACTAGGAAAGGAACGTTAAGGACGACACAAACATCAGTCCCCAGGCCAGGTATATTAATCATTTACAATTCAAAACCCCTGATCCGGCCTGGAATCGGACGCGCGGCCGACGGGTGACAAGTGGACGCGTTGCCCCCTACACCACGGGGCCGGACTAAAATAGGCGTTACAACGCGCTCACTTGGATTTGACAACCTTTATATTCATCAATCGTTCTGGATTGCTATAGGACATCATTCCTCTTATACAGCCTGTCTCAGAAATATTACATCTCAATCAATACGCCATGTCACAAAAATTCCTCTCTGTCGAAATACAGCGCCTCATATACTCGGCATCCTGCTTATTCTACACCACTCATAAAATGCAGGCTCACTCTACCTTTAATTTCTTCCTAACTATTCTCATAATATTTCATTTCCATTACAATCCATTTCCTTCTTGCTTGAAACGTATTAAAATATAAGCGATCCCATGATCAAACAACATTGTAATGATCTCACAATTAATTTCTCGAAATTTTTCCTGACCCCAGGAGCAAAAGAGCATACCATGATTTTCTGTATCACAAATAAACGGTGTCACAAAATTTAAGTTTTCAAAAAATGCTACCTGCACCGTACTTCACTGGATTTCGATATAAACAGCAAATCTCGCTTGACATACTGCTGAACGCATAATTTATCATCTTCTCAAATTTGGTCCTGACGTGGATATTATTATTATTATTATTATTATTATTATTATTATTATTATTATTGGATAATTTTGTATTTGACTTTATCACACCCATCACGGTTATTTTATCGTTAATATTGTAAATTTTATCGGCCCGAACATTATTTCATTGATTTTCATTGCAATATTTAACTTCACGTTTAAATTTTTAAAGAAATTTAAACTCATTTTCAGTCTCGCGCACTGACATAAATAATAGGCAATTCGCATCTACAGTGGAAAAACGACAAGACACTTCCTCATCATCGCAATATACTTGAACACACACGCCACGTATACAACGCGATTTTATGATTAATTAAATTAAAGGGACGAGCATTTACATCTGTAACTACAAAACATAATATTTAACTTAGACAGACCTGTAATTGTAGTCGTTTGGTGTGGCGTTATCTCAGATTCATCTTATGCCAGCCACCTCCAATTTAGCCCTTCATACTTGCAGGACACATTCTTTGCTTAAATTACTATCTTATAAATACACAGATTCTGCATTCGTCTTGAGGCAATACACTTAAATAATATATTTTATTCTCTCCACATATAACAGTTAAACCGTCCTGCTTCAACTGACGCAGTTTGTGGAAATCTCCAACTCCTTCCTCTTCAGATCTTCCACAGGTGTAACTGACCGTGAGACACAAACTTATCTCGGCCAGCCCACAACAATTCTCCCTTACCGATTACCAAAATAAAATCGTCCCTAATAATTCACAAGAGCTATCTATGAATCTGATGTCTCCCTACGCGGAAGTTCAGGAATCATACAATTATTCAACTTATGATTTTCTTCTCCGACCGTGATAGATGTAACTACAATGCTTCAATAGCTAATTTTGTCTTCATTCACCATTCATCACTTGATAAAATATTCATCCCTCAAGCCAACTGGCTTTAGAGATTCTACAAGTCTATTTCGCCCACTTTAAGTCTTCTTCTTAATGTTGCCTGACGTAGTTTCACACTCTCGGAACATAGAATGAAGACTGCTTGGCGTTATCTACTGTTGTGCAATCATTCCAATAGATGACCACTGGACCGATTTCTTCGAGACTCACCCCAGAGATTCCACCTATTTTTCCAGTCGTGATGGTCTTGTTTTCTGAAGTTTCCTGTTTCTTTAACGGGCGTAAATAATTAATTTCGTGCATTAGGTTTCCCGCGTACTTTTTGCTGTATGTCGTGGACACGTGTTTCCCTCTCGGCCATCATACCTGTAGATGCCAACTTCTCTTCGAGCCTAACCAAACACATTTCAACCCTGTGGACTTTAACTTCATCAGAAATTTCCCAAAATTCTTAATTACTTATTTCGTTGTTAATGGCAGAGCCGAAATCTCTCGCAATGAGTGTTATTATCCAGAATTTCATTATCAATTACCCGTGGTCTTCCGAAATGTTCCGACCTCATTCGAATGTTTGGTGGATCGCTCCCCATTGTGAGTTGTCACGCCACAGAACGCGAGATGAGCTTGCAATAAAAATATGGTTGCACTCCATCTTGTAGTAGCAATTTTTAGCAAGGTAGAATTATGGGTTCAGTCTGAAGTGTAGAATGCGGCAAATTTAAAATACGGTAGATCAGAATTTTAATTAATAACTTAGATACAGCGTAATCAAAACGTAACACGGGTCCCAGTTCCAGATTCTAGGTGTACGCGTGCACTTGTGCTCTTGTACACGAACCTCCGCTGCTAAGAATTCTAAGCTACTGACATTCAAAGCTAGATTTTGACAACAAAGAAGACGTTAATAAAATAACTTGCGGTACCCAAGTGCTTCGCTGCACGTGCAAATTGCAATGTGTTTTAAGGAAGAATCTCAACTATGAACACAATATATAACCAATGTAGTTGAACGTGTTGCTTAATAATACTGTATAAGAAACAAATTAATCTCGTCCATCATGTTCTTCCAACTTGAAGACCCAAAATACATTGAGCGAAGTATATATGAACATTATTCATTTCATGTGGGTTTACTGAACATTTGTATTACTTTAAATGTCAAAATAATGTTTTATTCCTAAGCATATTCACTTTATACCCTTGGAAAAGATTGGTTTCCCACTGGGTGTAAAATATGCTTAGGCTTTCGTACTTACGAAAATAGTGTCCAGCTATTGACCCCCAATTTGAATCCATTCAGCTCATTACCCTCGGAGATTTTCAAAATCTTCGATTTTCCAAGAGATTTTGGAAGTATTGGATTGTCTGGTGCCAAGTTGTAAGTTTCTAGGGTGCTTGGAGGTGCATCATTAATCGACGTTTAATTTCAGTTATATTCTTCGGCTTCCATTTTGTAGAAGATATTATCTCTTTAATATCCCACGTATCTCACGATCACTTTCTCTGGGCTTGATGTTTTAAGTAGGACAATCAGAAAATTGTTAAGCCCGCGGAAACTACAGTTTTGGAAAACAAGTTCACCACTCAGGGGAGAAAATGGTCACACTGGCATATTAATGCTGTTTTGCTTCTGAGCACTGGTTTCAACCACACCCACACTAGCTCACCCCTAGTTTTGGGAATTTTCGATTCTTTCAGGGATATTGTGTGTAATAAGTTCCGTGGTACCAAGAACGAGTGCTTAGGATGCCTGGAAATTTTTAAAAAATGTTCTCACTTGTATAGGTCGCTACACTTTGTCTTCCATTTTTGGGTATGTAGTGTGGCTACATACGCCTCAGAAACTTGGGCACTCGGGAAAAGCGAGAAAGAGAAATTGTCAGGGTTTGAGACACCAGCTCATGGATTTCCACCTAGTCAGCCGAAGTTCGATTCCAGGTACTTACGGGAATGGAATTTTCACCTGAAAATTCAGGTGAATTCAGGAAAGGGACTCTTCCTTAAACCCGTGACCAAAATAAAAAATGAGCAAGACAACTCTAACCACCCCAGAAATACCTGCGTTAAGCGTGTAATCCTACTGGTTTGATCACAGTGTCATAGTACATTTTTTTTTCTCAGACTTACGGATTTCTTGTTATACACATCTTTCGTTAACTGGTATACTAATTCCATCTTCCTGATTTTTGCCTTGATTGCCTCCTGTTCTAAGCCATTAAACTTGATAATCTCACCAAGATATTTGAAGCTCTTGATTTTGGATATCGTATTCATGATCTTGAAGCTGATTTGGTGATTGTCATAAATTTATTTTTTCACGTCTTCATAGCTATTTCACGAATAATATTGATTATTCTACTTACTGATTCGACATTATTCGCAAAGATTGCCAGGTGACCTGAAAAGGCAATTCAATTGAGATTCACCACTTTATTGTGCATCCCAAACTTGAATTGTTCCTTCTCTCCGTCTATGGCTCTTAGTTGTACTTACCGTTCTCTGACGACCTTTTCCAACAAACAGTAGAATGACACTGGGAATAACCCATCCCCCTCTCTAACTCCTGTCTTAATATCGAAGCAACCTGAGGATTCCCCTCTTAACTTCACCTTCGACACAGTGTTGCTCATGGTCTCTTCAGTCACGTTCCGTGAGTTGTCATCCACGTCAAATTCTTCGGAGATAGTTAATAGGGACTCCATGTCAATAGAATCACAGACCTTCTTAAAATCTATAAATACTATACATAATCTTTGTTCTGGATCAACTTGTTCTTGATTATGATTCTCAAGTTCAGGATCCCTCCATCACATGATCTTGCTTTTCTGAAACCGGCCTGATATTCTCTAATTTCTTTGTCAATTCTTTGTTCAGTTCTATTTTTCGGCACTTTGGATGGCATCTTATAAGTTACCTACAGAAGTGATATGGCTCTGTAATTGTTCACATCAGTCTTATCGCCCCTTTTTATGTAACGGATGTATCAGGGACAACTGCCATCCAGGTGGGATCCTCTCTTCAGACAATATTTTGTGAAACAACCTGTCTAAGGCGTCAAATAATTGTTCGTTGCCCATCTTCAACAATTCTGCCACGATTGAATCTTCTCGTGCAGCCTTGTGTTTCTTCATTGATATGAGAATCCTCTTAATCTTATATTTATTTGGTGATTTAGAATCTGGATCCTTGACTTCGGATTCTACAGTTATTAATCTCTCTTTTAGTTTATGACTGTTTAGAAGATTTTAGAAATGTCGTGCCAAAGTCTCACTTGTATTCATCGTTCCGTTTCATTTGCTCCTTTTAATCTGCAAAGCATAAACTTGGTGCTTGATATCCAGAAAGTCTGGTTTTGAAGGTCTGGTAGAAACTCCTCGTGTTATTCTTCTTAAAGTAATTTTCTATCTGTGACAACTGTTGGTTATTGTAATCCCTCTTGGCACGTCTAAATGCCTTCGCAGCTTCTTCTCTTACACGACTAGACTTCGGTTTAGGGCCTCTTTACAGACCTCATTCACCAGACATTTTTCTTTCTTTAACCTGTAATATAGTCTTTTAAGCTGTTTCCTGAATATTCATTGCCATATATGTCAAATTATCTGTACCTACCTTTAGTGTTTGTTGGTACTTACCTTGGATTTCTTTGTCGATTTGTAACTTCTGGAAATCATGTCTAGGAAATCTAGGCTTGTTGTTCCGCCTTTTGTTGAAGAGAATGAATATTATCTCAATTCTACTAAGGTAGAATCAAAATTAGCACACCATTTTACATTGATATTCATTATTTCCTCATGTGATTTCCCTGAAATTGCAACGTGATTAATATGCGTCTCTCCACATATGTTACCAGGCGATCTGTATGTCATTTACGTGGTACATTTTAAAAATGAGTCGACACTAATTTTAAGCTGTATGTCTTACAAAAATCGATCAACCTCTCACCGTTTGTGTTTTATCTATTATGGGCTGGATAGTATCCTACTATATTTCTAAATTTCCTATCTTTCCAAATTTGAACATTGAAGTCTCCAAGTAGTATCACCGTAGTTTTGTCAAATATCTTTAAAATTTCATCTTCGAACAGTTCCCAGTTCCAATTTCTGACGTTTACTTCTGTGTCATTTATAGGAGCATGGACATTGCTGAGTGTGTATCTCTTATTCCCACAATGTATGGTGAGCAGGGATGGTCTCTCTGATGGACTTGTAGAATCAACCACAGAATCAACAGTTTGTTTAGAGACAAAGAGGACTGTGCCAAGTATCGGAGTCCCTTTGCCAATTCTTACTGTTGATTTTCCTTTAAAAATCCTGTATTTTTCAGTTTCGGATACATTTTCTTCCAGATACCTTGTTTTGCACGGCCAAAATGTTTATATTCTTCCATGATTTTGATTGGTTCCATTCGTTTTCCAGCCTTGAGTAGGGCGAGTATGAATTAATTTTTTCCGAAGTTGTAGTATTGTTTTCTCTCAAGTGTTTGGCATGATGGTTCAGATTTATCTAAGGATTCCTGCACCTGGGGAGCCGAACATGTCCTCGGGCACTTCCGGCACTTAAAGTCATACGCCATTTCATTCTTTTACATCTAAGGATTGTAGTGAAGTTTCCCCGGAATCCACAGGCCAGCATGCAACGGTGGATTTCTCGCAAGGATTATCACCTACGGCAATTATCTTTCCAGAATGACATTCCATAATGTTGTTGTTGTTAAATGTTTCTTTGCTTATCGGGAAAACCCATTCAAGTCAATTGAACTATGTTTGTGGGCCTTTATTTTGGCCGCCCCTAACTTGAAGGCAGACGCCCCTTGCAGTCGCCCATAACCTGGAAAACAGACGCTGCATAATGGCTTCCAGCGGCATTTCCTATGCTAAGGGGGCCATCACCCTACCTAAAGGGACTCATCCATCCGAAGCCGATGGTCCTCGTTAGGGAGTCGAGTATTTTACCGTCGCACAGTGGGTCAAAATCGAAATCTAGGAGGACAAAATTATTTTTTTCATAATTAAAAAATCAAAATTAATTACTTCTACAGCATTCTCATATAATTGCCGTGCACTATCCTGGGATATAAACGCATCTTAGTTTTAAATCTGTCACCACTGTTCGAGCTGGAATCTTATGTTATCTCCTGCGCTGTGCGTGCGTATCTCGCAGTCTGAATTGGAGAGTGAATGTAAGTGGCTGTGTTTGGTTGTCTTTGAGGTTAGTGCGATGATTTAAGATGGAACATGCAGCTGAAGGTATGATCTTTACATTTGTAACGGGTTTCAGTTATTAATGGGCGTAATTGTTACGTAATTTTAGCTACATTTGCATCATGTACTATTTAACTATTATTTTCAAAATTATATTTTCACTTAGAGTTTTAGTATGTTGCGTCACTCTGCGTCACTGTCTGCTTAATGTTAAAATGTAGATAAAGTCTTGTAGTTTACGCCTGTTATAAGAATTTTAGCATCTTTTTGCAACTTACTTAGTTATTTTACGTTTTAGAAGATGCCGCGCAACCAGTTCTCTCACTTTTACAACTGTTTGAAGCATTGGGTTCGAAGATTGTGTCAAAAGTGGAACTTTGTCACTTTGTCAAAAGTAATTTAGGGATAGACAATTGTTCTGAAGAAATAACTGAATGCCTACAAGCTGATCTAAAGGATTTTGTTGATAATTTTACCAGGCGGTGGAAGCAGGTTCATAGAAGTAAAGCAAAATTCATTTGAAAATATTCTGATTGGTTAAAAGAGAAGATAACATTTTCAAAAATTGTGTATGATTCTAAATTAACAGAAAATTTAAATCCTCCTACTCCATCCGCATCGAAAGTCGGAAGGCCTAAAAAGCTTTAGTGAAAAATCAAAGAGACGAAAAATTCAATCGCTACTCTTCGCACATTCAAAACAAGAACTTATTCATGCCACACAAATATCATTGCACATGTCTGGAAAACGAGATGCTGCAAAAATTGTTAAAGAAACTCTTAAGTCTCCAGATAGAGCTACCAAAATTAAAAAATCCTATATATCACCAGCTGTAAAACCTGTACCACTTACCGGTGAAGAGGCTGTATCATTCCTTGTAGATAACAATTACAGCAAAAGCCAATATATGAATATGCGCCTTGAATGCAACAATATGAACTGTAATATTTTCCCACCTTACCACATCATCAGAGAAACTAAACAGAAATTCTATCCACCAAGTGATCAATAACAATAACAGAACATCAGCCACAATAACATTGCAATCACTGGTCGACCACACAATTGAGCGCCTTGCAGTAGTTCAAGAAGATGTTTTGAAACAGTCTATTTCTAGCAATGATACAGTTCATATTATATTAAAATGGGGGTGTGATGGTTCAAGCGGACATAGTCAGTATAAGCAGAAATTTACAGATGATGACGGCAGTGACACTCATATTTTTGTAGTTTCAGTTGTTCCATTACAAATGTATTATTTAAATGTAGAAAGCAACAATGAAAATAAAAATTTTATGGCAGAACCCACGACCTTCTTCGACACGATTTTGCAGACCTCTTAAATTATTGTTTGAAAAGGAGACTGTCGAATTGACTAGGCGAGAGGTTCAATTAGTTGAAACTGAAATAACGTCCCTCCAACCAAGTAAAATAGAAATTGATGATCAATGCATATATATTAATCAAACTCTATTGCTGACCATGGTGGATGGAAAAGTCTGCAATTCTATTACAGGTTCATCAGCACAGAGGTGTTATGTGTGTGGTGCTGGTCCAAGAGAAATGAATAACGCACTCAGAAATCAGTTTGTCCTGAAGAGAGTTATAAATTCGGATTATCTAACCTCCATTGTTGGATCCGGTTTTTTTTCGAATGCCTGCTACATATATCTTAAAAAATAGAAATTAAGAAATGGCAAGCAAGAACGGATGAAGATAAGACAAAAATAGGAAAGAGAAAGAATGTAATACAAAATAAATTTCGATCAGAAATGGGTCTGCATGTTGACAAACCAAGATCTGGAAGCGTCGGAAATTCGAACGATGGCAACACTGCTCGCCGTTTTTTTGAGAATCAAGTCTTGTCATCCAAAATTGCGGGTATAAATGAAGAGCTAATCAAACGTTTTTCTACAATTTGGTGTGCTCTTTCTTGTCAGTTCCCTATAAATACACCCGCTTTCAGAACCTAATCCAGGATACAGCAAAACTGTATCTAAATCTGTATCCATGGTATTATATGCCAGTCACTATGCATAAAGTATTAATTTTTGGTGCAGATATAATTAATTTTTGTATTATACCTATCGGGCAATTGTCAGAAGCCCAAGAAACACGTAACAAAGATTTGAGAAAATACAGATTTGGACATTCTAGGAAATCCTCACGAAAACGTACAAATGAGGACATATTACATATGCTGCTGATATCTTCGGACCCAGTAATATCTCATAAAACCAAACTTCTACATAAAACGAGAAGAGCATTATCCAGTGACTCCTGAAAGAACCAGATGTACCGGCTCATCATGAACAGCATGCGGCTGTGAATGACGATGATGCTTCAGACGACACATGTGATGAGTCATCATAGTCAGGGTCATCGAGTGATTAGTGATAGTGACTGAAGTGCTGTCTGCAATTATCCACAATTGCAGTCTTCCAAATTAAAGGTAAACCGAGTACAATCTATTGTAGTTTAGACTCTCTCCAACTCCTAGTCACAGACAATTTCTTGCATGTGTAGACGTACATGTAGCTTAAAAAAGGTCTTAACTGATGTTTATTATGAAGTAAACAAATTATATACGTTACTTTCACTCTAAATTCATGATTAAAACGTAAAAATATTTTTCCCCCCAAGATTTCGATTTTGACCCACTGTGCGTCGCCCAACACTCAGCGTTGAGTTGCAATTCAAAAATACCCTGAGAAAGACGAAGAAAAGCTTTCACAGCGTCAAGAGAAGTAAACCACTTAGTGTAAATAAACAGGTTGCTACAACTAAATTATTTGCGCGCTGCTCACTGACATTGCTTGTGAAGAGACAAGGAGACAACTCTGACTTCTTGAAAATAATCAACTACTAATTTTGTGTACTAAGTGTGTGCGGTATACATGTATATTACTCAGCTAAGATGACACAGCACTACCTGTGTTCGAAATGAACACCTCTGCGTTTTCAGGGAATTGTCATTACCTTCCAGTTACAATGAAACACCATCATGCTCTAATCGTCCAGGTATTTGTAAAGGTGACAACGAAGCATTGGCGTCGGCACAATAATTGCATTCCCATTATTAGGCCCGCTATAGGTTGATGAAGTGGATATTGAATTATCATGACCATCCCAACTTCATATTATGGTTCTCGGCAATTAGGGAATGTTTTGGACTGAGCTAACATGGAGTGGCACGACGTGACATGTGATCAACGTAAAGGGTGTATTTGAAGCTTCCACGGTCTGTCAAACTACTATTACGTTGTTATCCTCGTTGGATCATGTCATATTTTTACCAATATTGTCTACAGGTTACTAGAGTTTCCAATTCTGATTAAGGCGACTCATGCACGCTGACACGGTCCGAGATAATCAGTGTCTTCAGGCTGTCAATTTTAGCTGCCGTTGATGCCATTACTTTTCATTGAGTAGATTTGGCAAATCGCAATTAGAAATTAAATTTGATTCTTCTTCGTCTTATTTGATGAACTTTGAAGGATTCATTATATTGTACAAGAAAGTATTTCCCAGCTATTCAAGCATTGATGTATAACGGCGACTAGATTTCAAATAATAATAATAATAATAATAATAATAATAATAATAATAATAATAATAATAATAATAATAATAATAATAATAATAATAATAATAATAATAATAATAATAATAATAATAATAATAATTTTTATTCGAAGACACAGCATATACATTGTGCATAGAGTTGAGAACAAACTAGAATTACTGACATCACTCACTTTTACAAAAGTTCACAATGAAAGATCTCCGATTGGTACAAGTGAGTACATGGTATCGGTTGCATACGCAGGATTCGTTTGGTCATGGAAGAACTCGGCATTACACAGCTTATGGTAGTATCCATGTACCGCCACCGAGTTAACAATGTGTCGGAGGTCTTGGTTTGTGTTTGTCCATGTCCTATTCACCAAGGCCTCCGTTGTACACTGACTGAGCAAATGTCATGGGATAGCGGAGCACTGATGGGCAGGTGTGTTGTCTGCACACCACACGCCCCCTATGCCAGCGGCAGTTGTATAGGAGACCTTGTGAGCAGTGGCTGTGCATGTGACAGGTGTAACATGGAACGTAGTCGTCGTGAGCTGACACCGTTCGAACGGTGTATGGTGGTCGGTGCCCGACGGATGGGAAGTGAGATTTCGGAAGTGGTGCGGGAATTCCACCTCACACGATCAATAGTGTCCAGGGTGTAACGTGAATGGTTGAATGCGGGTGTCACCGTCCACAACAGACGAACGACTGGCCGTCCATCCACCCTCGATGACCGTGACCGGCGACATCTGAGACGGATTGTCAATAGTGACTGATGGGCAACCGTGCAACAAATCACGGCTCAATTTAACACGGGCCGTGCTAGACACGTCTCCCAGTGGACAATCCGTAGGAACATGGGTTCTATGGGGTATGGGAGCCGGCGCCGCACACGGGTACCACTGTTAACCCAACATCATCGGGCACAACGACGCGCATTTGTCGCCAGTCACCAGGGATGGACAATGGAACAATGGCGTAACGTGATATGGTCGGACGAATCACGATTTCAACTGCACCATGCCGATGGGAGGCACAGTGTATGGCGCGGACCGCATGTAGCGATGGATCCCGCCTGCCTCGAAGGTGTGGTCCAGGGAGCTGGTGTCTCTGTTATGGCCTGTGGTGCATTTTCCTGGTATGGAATGGGCCCCCTAGTTATTCTGGAAGAGACTTCCACGTCGCGTCGCCCGGGAATGGTTCCAGGATCATGCAACGGAGGTCCAACGACTGCCATGGCCACCCAAGAGCCCCGATATGAACCCTATCGAGCATATCTGGGATGTTCTGGAACGCAGGCTCCGTGCCATGGATCCTGTACCCACGAACAGACCAGCATTGGTGGCCGCTCTGCATACGATTTGGTGTCAGTTGCGTCCAGAGGACTACCAGGGACTTGTCGACTCACTTCCACGGCGTCTCACTGCAGTTCTCAGGGCCAGAGGAGGCCCCACACGGTATTAGGTGAGTATCCGATGACATTTGCTAAGTCAGTGTATAAAAGTCGAGCCAGATTTCCTCTCTTTTATTCACTTTGTCCTGCATTAGTTTCTCCCACGCGTCTGTGAATGGTACTCCTATCTTTATCCAGAGGTCCTCGATGAAGTAGATCTCCTTGGCAAGTTCATATGCTAGTCGAGATTTTGCGTATTTTGATGTCCTCAGGGTAGCTTTCAGAAAACGCGACTTGAATGCTTCAAGTGTCCTCAAGTCCGCCATAGTCAATTTCTCCCAGATGATTTCCAGCCCGTATGTGGCGATGTGAGCTATTTTCGCGACAAATAATCTCATAGCGATTCCAAGTGAAAGCTTCGTGATTGTTTTAATGGCATGTATGGCTTTGGTTCTATAGACTCTGGCTGTTGTTTGTAATGTCAATCCTAGATATGTGCATGTATTTACTGATTTGAGGGTAGTTGAGCCTAGATAAATCTTGTCACTAACTGTTACTCTGCCTCAATTCCGAAAAGTCATTTTTACAGTTTTCTCTGTGCTGATTCGTGTTATCTTGTGCTCATCTGTCTAGATTGTCAATGGCTTTTTGCAATCCAGGTATGGAAATCGAACCAATGACCATATCATCAACGTACAAGTATATGTTAACATTTACTGTTCCAAGCTTAGTTGCCATCACTACGCCGTATGTCGTTATATTAATGAACAGGGGACTGAGTGGGTTGCTTTGCAGTACTTCATTGGTTTGCGTTATCAGATTCGAAGTTGTAATACGGTCATCAATTCGTAGGTAGTTAGTCGTCAGAATTTTGCTAATCAGTTTCGTGAGTTTGTTGTCTTCCCTCGTTATGACTTCCAGTTTCAGAATTATCAACGGCCTGTTTAATGTGGCAAAGGCTTTTGCATAATCAAAAAACGTTACATGAAATTTGCGTCTTGGATGTCGTGAGGTTTCGTCAATGTCTTTGATCAGGTTGTTAATGGCGTGGAGGGTGCTCCGACCTTGGTGGAATCCAACCTGTTCATCTGGGAGTTTATGGTCAACTGCTTCTGTAGTCGTTTTCGTGAGAAGTTTTGTGAAAACCTTCAACATGTTCTTTGCTAAAGCTATCACTCTGTAGGAGTTTGGATCTGATTGGTCACCTTTCCCTTTGAATATTACTTTGAAAGTCGAAGTTCTCCATGCTCTGGGGATGTTACACATTTGGACAGACATAGGTTCATTAGGGCTGAGATCTTTGAAAGTAACGTCTCCATTAAGTCTTTCACATGTTCATTGCAAATCCCATCAGGCCCTATGGCCTTATTGTTTTTAGTGACATGATAGCTTCATATACCTCCTCCGTTGTGAACGGGTCCGTTTCTTTTTGATATGTACATGATACTGCAACCTCAAGATTGCAGCAATCATTGTCGACATTTAGTATGTTCCTGAAGTGCTCTTCCCAAACAGCTATGTCGATTTTTCCACTACTTTGTGTTTTCCTAGGGTTCAATGCTACAAGTGGGTCTTTGATAGCTTCATCTACTATTTTTATCGCCTCATTTTCCAGGTGTTCCGTGTGTTTTACTACCAGTAGCCCTTTATATTCCTTCTTGACGATGTTGTATTGTTTCATTGTTTCCTGGCCCATGTTGAATTTTGCTACGTGCATGACATCCATGACGCTCTTTCTCATCATATACCACTCTGTGTCGAACCATATTCGTGATCTCCTTTTCCGCTTATATGTAATTGCTGACTTGGTTGTCTTTTCAAGGAAAAGGACAGCTGCGTCTATGTCCTTCCTCTTTATGTGTTCATCAAGTTCTTTCCGCCCTTCAATAATAATAATAATAATAATAATAATAATAATAATAATAATAATAATAATAATAATAATAATAATAATAATAATAATAATAATAATAATAATAATAATAATAATAATAATCCGGTCATTGGACAAAGTTGCTGAACTGATGTACCTCGTTATAAGCTATTAACACGTTGAGTGCCAGACCGATTTTCATAGGCTTGCCGTGAGCTATGAACATCGAGTTACTCCCTGGTGCCAAAACGTTCACAGGCTTAACCAAGCAAATGATCGCTGATATAAGGATGTATTTATGATATATTAGGTTAACTTATTATGTATATTAGGTAAAATATTGCGATCCCATACGGGGTCGTATTGGTCATTACGAACTGTACACGTACACGCGCACCCATATGGGGTCGTACTTATACAGTAGTTACTGTCCCGACGCTCGGTCATACTTACATTTTCCTTTGCGGGGACGCGTTATATGCTGTTGATTATGAGAGATGAGTTATCTTGTTCATACTGGAGCCGTTAAAAAGTACTATCTCCGATTTAAGGTCAGGAAATGTTTGTAAATGACGATCTTCCGATTTTAGGTTAGGAAATTTTCGTAAAGAATATAGTTATATACAGTACTGAAAATCATTTGAATTTGGTAAATTAGGATGTAACAGAATAATATTATAAGAATAATTAGTAGTTACGGAATATTGAATAAGTATACAATTTTTTTCGTATAACTTTCAATTTGAGTAAGAGAAGCTGGCAGCGCTGGTTGTGCACATGTGAAACCAGTGAATATATCGTTCAAGACGGTCATAATTGTTGCAACAGCTGGCTGGGAAACCTGGAGTACAGTGGGGAATAGTGTGCTGAAGACTGTAATTCATGAATGTGGTTGAACATGCGAGATCGATATTTGCTGTATACTGGGTTCAAAACCACTGTAACTATATACTTCGACTACATCATCATTGTCCGACTTGTTCGATATATCTTCCAGACAGTCTGCACTAAGTCTTTTACTGCTCGATTTACTCGTAACGACTTAAAAAAGAAAAGGAAACTCAGAGCATTGCACACTTACATAAACAACCCGTGCGTGAGATAGACAATGACTTTGTCACCCTACAAAGCACTCTTGACGTACCCATATGGGGTCGCGCGAAAACAGGAATTGAGAAATGGAAGGTGGACTATGCACGTACTTTAAATAGACGACCAGCAGATGGCAGGAAGACACTTTATACATCTTCGAAACACATACTTACTGCGCACCCAAATGGGTTCGCACAGTTCTCGATTTAGAACGAACGTACGACCCCATATGGGGACGTGAAGTTCAAAAACTTGGCTACTCTCACGTACCCATATGGGGTCGTATGGCACTCAACGTGTTAATGGTATTAAATTGTTGGATAACATATTTAATAGATTACTGTCAGATATAAAATAGCTATCAAGATTTTTCGATGTGAAAGTAGACCTATCGTTTTTAATTTGGTTCAGGGATATTTTGATATAATATGTCCGTTAAATTTCCACATTCTTGAGCATGTGTATGCATATACTTTTCTTCTTATCGACAACGTTTATAATATTTAATATGCTAAATGCCCAAACAAAAGCTATTCTAATTCAAATCACTACCACCAATCACATCAACAATGATAGTGACAACTTACAAAGAGATCATTTTTTCGTTTCTCTGCGATGTTAAACATGGAAATAATTGATTCTAAAGTTAATAATTCCTATTCTTTCACGTCCTAATTGAAATATGGAATATTTTATCGCACGCTTATTAATAGAATTAAGTTGGAAGGGACGTTTTATAGTAATTTTTCATAAAAGTACCATATAAAACAAATAGAATTTCGATTAATCAACGTTAAGTTAAATATAATATTTAAATTGAGAATAACTGGAAAAATTTCAAACCAAATATTATTACTGGGGAATAATTAACTGATTTTAAAGGAAAATATACAATTAGTAAAGCATATTCAGTGCTGAGATCGCAGTGCAATGACTAACTCCATGTGTTAAAACACAACTGTCGGAAGCTGTGTAGTGCTGATTTACTTTATCTCTGGAACAACAAAGATTTTGAAGTGTTACAAATGTTATCAAAGTTATTGGAAAAGGGTGTTTATATAGTGGCTCTCTCCTTACACGTAAATAATATCCCTGTTAGAGCGATAAGTCCAAGTGACGTACACAGTGATTGACGGCCCAAACATATGTTCAGTGTCAACTGTAGTTATAGGCAGATGTTCAATTCAGCCCTACCCAAATAAGGTAAAAGCATATGTTTCGAACACATTTTACTTCTCGTATATCGCTAGAGAAGAATGGTCCTCCGATGCGACTGGCACTTGTGTGTTTACAAGTGTATATCAGAAGCGCAATATAGCCCTCAGTTGATAAGAATAAATTCATTCATCTTTCAGTGATCGACTTTAGCTCTTTCACGGACATATCATTAAAAGGTGTGTATTTTAGACCAAATACGCATTTTCAGTGTAGAGAATGGTCATTCTACTTGAAAAATGTATTATTTTAATCTCTCTTTGAAATTCAGAACTATGTTAGAAATTTGGAACTATGTAGCCTATCCACCTAATCATTCTTTCAATTTTGATAAATTATTTGTGGGATAATTTGTAATTGTGCTATATTTTTGTATAACATAGCATAATATAAATAACATGAAATATCGGCCTAAATTGAATAAATAGTGCCATGCTAGTATAAATCTATGATATTTTTGAAGACCTATTATTTTCCAGAACTTTTTTCATAGTAACGTTCCCAGCATTTCTGTAACTCATACACCAAACACAACACTATCCTCCACCACCAAAATAACACACAGTCTGCCATACATAGCAGACGTCGCCCACCCTCAACGGAGGGTCTTCCTCACAAGGGCTGCATCAAGCTTGGAGATTCTGTGGGTGTGGTGCATTAGAATTTGTCTGATAGTCACTCAAGCTTACTTTCGTCTTGCCCGGCCGGCGATAGCTTCCCAGCCTCGGCCTCAGCCTCAGCCTCATCTCAGCTGTGATTCTGCGTTAACTGGATGACCTTCTACCTTCTATATGCACCTTTCCTCAAGAACAAGGAATACGGTAAACTTCGGAGCTGTAGATGGCTTTTGTGAGTCCTTGACTACACTTTGACACTCGTATAATGATAATAATAATAATAATAATAATAATAATAATAATAATAATAATAATAATAATAATAATAATAATAATAATAACATTGTCCCACATGAGTACTTTTACGAGCGAGAAAATTTAACGACACGAGGCTGACGTGTTTGAGCACCTTCAAATGCCAACGGACTGAGCCAGGATTGAACCGGCCGCACGCCAGGGACATTTCTTAGGAGAATTTTTCAGGCGTTGCCCAATGTGCTCAATGTTTTCTTCTGTTAGCGCTGTAGGCCGCTTTCCTTGCTTCTTTTCATTAATACTTCCCGTTTTGCGAAATTTGTTAACAAATCTGTGAACCGTCCCACGACTTGGAACTTGAACATCAGGAAATTTCTCTTGAAGTAATCTAACATCACGAGCGTATTCTGTACGAACATACAATTTGTAAATAAACACTCGAAGTGGAATACAATATTTAGGCCTATTAGTATTATTTGTCTGCCTCGGTGGTGTAGTGGTTAGTGTGATTAGCTGCCACCCCCGGAGGCCCGGTTCGATTCCCGGCTCTCTCACGAAATTTGAAAAGTGGTACGAGGGCTGGAACGGGGTCCACTCAGCCTCGAGAGGTCAACAGAGTAATGATGGGTTCAATTCCCACCTCAGCCATCCTGGAAGTGGTTTTCTCCTCCAGGCAAATGCCGGTATGGTACCTAACTTAAGGCCACGGCCGCTTCCATCCCTCTTCCTTGTCTATCCTTTCCAATCTTCCCATTCCCCGCAAGGCCTCTTCAGCATAGCAGTTGAGACCACCTGGGTGAGGTACTGTTCCTCCTCCTCAATTGTATCCCCCGACCCAATGTCTCACGCTCCAGGACATTGCCCTTGAGGCAGTAGAGGTGGGATCCCTCGCTGAGTCCGAGAGAAAAACCAACCAACCCTGGAGTGTAATCAGATTAGGAAAGAAAGGAGGCTGACTGGACCCCGTTCCAGCCCTCGTACCACTTTTCAAATTTCGTGGCAGAGCTGGGAATCGAACCCGGCCCTTCGGGGGTGGCAGCTAATCACACTAACCACTACAGCACAGAGTTGGACTCAGTATAGTTTGTAATACTTCATTTGTTAGTTTCCTTTCTCCTTGTGAACAAGGGTTTATTCTATTGTCGTAGTGATATCTATACTACCAGTACACATATTAACAGCAGGTAAAATGTTGCGATGCCTAACCTCCCGGTATTTCTATAAAACGAGGGCAGCAACTACTCAATAAGCCTGGTTCAGGCTATTTCCAAGTCCTCGCATGCCAGAGTTCTAACCGGAGGCGAAAGTGCACTTTCATGTTTGATGTGAGTGCTTCAGTTATTAAATAGTCGTATTTCAAATAAATACAGAACTCACTGCGTTATCGGCAGTGATAAATAATTTCTGCTTATTGATCGATTCTAATGCGTGAAATGATTTGTCAGATTTTCTCCTCGTACTGTTCCCCTACTCAGAACTGTAATATATATACAGTATATATATAATATTCCTAGAACTGGCGCTCTTATGCCTTGTTATATAATTTGCTTTACGTCGCACCGACACAGGTAGGTCTTATGGCGACAATGGGAGAGGAAAGGGCTAGGATTCAGAAGGAAGCGGCCGTGGCCTTAATTAAGGTACAGTCCAAGCATTTGCCTGGTGTGAAAATGGTAAACCAGGGGAAGCCATCTTCAGGGCTGCCGACAGTGGGGTTCGAATCCACTATCTCCCGAATGCAAGTTCACAGCTGCGCGACCCTAACCGCACGGCTAACTTTTTCGGTCTTATGCCTTGTTTGATGTCGTGTTTCCTTTCCTTTACTATTTGTTTTACGTCGCATCGACACGGACAGACTTTATGACAACTGGATAGGACAGGTCTAGGACTGAGAAGAGAGCGACCGTGGCTTTTATTAAGTACAGACCCAGCATTTGCCTGGCGTGGAAATTGGAAACCACGGACAAACATCTTTAGGGCTGCCGACAGTGGGAAGCAAACCGACCGGCTCCCGAATGCAAAAGCACGGCTACGTTGCTCAAACCGCGTTGCCACCTCGCTCGGTGTGCCATGCTTATATAACGATGCTGAACGTGAACATTATAACTTTGAGTGTATACATACAGTACGGTATATAAGAATGATATTAATTCTCAAGTAGTTGAAAATATACTTCTCTGGCTTTGAAACTATGAGTATGTCACTCTTGTTCAAGTTCGCCGCTTGCAACAGTATTACTTCGGCCACAAGTCAGTGTGTGCTATATCCCTTACTCTGTCTCCTCTGGAAGGCCAGTACATTCAGATTGTTTGGTGGAGGTTCTAGAAATTCGTTATGATGTTTGTGGAACTTTTGTTCATTTTGGACTATAGATCGTGAACTCATTTTGATTAAGGAGGGCCGTAAGTGAAACTGGACTTAAATTCGAAACAATTTTCACTTCTTGAATATAGCACGTGTGATAGACTGTGTTGTATAGACTACGTGGTGTTCTGTTCTTCTCATTATACTGATGTGGGTGAGTGAACAATTATAGTGACCTGGTTCAGCTGTAATCAATGCATATCGTACCAACTTTAGCTACTCATAGTGGTAATTATAGAAGTTTACGAGCCTAGATAGACATTGGCGTAAAAATGAATACGACAGGAATCTCATCTTTTAAAAATCTACTAATTTTATCTGTTGTTACATATGCTTAAACAAGTTTGTGGATCTTGATGTAGAAATCTGTTAAGCACAAGGTAGTAAGCAACAACAAGCACTTATGCAGTTGGGAGTTCAGCAAGTCGAACTTTCAGTGTCCCAGACAACACTGTCAACTGCATTAAAGCACGTCGCCAACGATTTGAGTTGAATCGCGGTGGCCTGTGGCTGCCCAAAGATCATTACTCAGCATGGTGGCATTGCATTCAGGGTTCCTGCGAGCTGAAATTCAAATGTAACAGCCATCGACTACAGTCGTACCCTTGGACGACCTGTGTGAGTTAAGTCATCAATAGTTCCTGTCTCCCTGTACCGCTTCCATGTTTGAACCATATCACTTTGTGTACGACCCACACGCCGAGCAACCGCCCTTCTTGACCATCCTTCTTGGTATAATATGATTATGCGTACACGTTCACATGTCGACGCAGCACGTCGTGCCATCCTAGATGCTCGCTACACTGCTTAGAACACACCTCGAGAATGCACCCACAGTAGTGTTACAGCTTCAAATGAAATGATGTCTCCTATATCTGTGTTGTGTTCTGTCTGCGGGTTGGGGTACGTGCACTTGTTTGTTCACAAGCATCCCAAGAGCCGTTTCTTCGGTATGCGTAGGACAAGCCAAGATACGAGGGCCATCCAGAACTTTAGTGTCCCTATTAAAAAACATAGTTATAGCAATGCTGTCGCTATTTTTCAAGATAATCACCACCAGAATAGAGACACTTGTCATATCATGGGATCAACTTTTGTATGCCGGTGTAGTGAAAGTCCGCCGCCTGGAAATGGAATCAGGGTGTGGCATTCGCCTTCAGCTCTTCGTCCGTGGGAAATTTCTGAGAGGAAGACAGTAATTTCTTGAGGTGCAAGAAAAGATCAAAATCTCTGGGAGCAAGATCAGGGCTGTAGGGTGGATGATCAAACACCTCCAAACCGAACTTCTGAAGAACAGTTGCTGAACGCCGAGCATTGCTATGGATCACCACAACACCTGCAACTAGCATTCCACATATCTTATTTTGAATGGCCTGTCACAATTAACGAAGAAACTTTATCACAGACCGAACCTCGCAGGCGGCGGGAGAAAGAATACGAGCCGCAATTTCGAGCCACTGCTACTGCGCTACTGACACCAAGCGGGATCTGCTGGCCCGTGTATGATTTCTGTCGTGCAGCCTCATATTTCTCAGCTAAATACGTTTACAAGAAAATAAAAATTTCTGAATGGCCTACGTACCAACAGAGTTAAATGGCACACGGGGGTGATGGAAAACACTTTTTGATGTGTATATTTCATGACTATAGTATCCACAAGACGTTAAATTAGCTAATTTCTACTATCCTTTATAATAACAGTTTGACCGAGCGAGTTGGCCGTACGTATAGAGGCACGCAGTTGTGGGCTTGCGTTCGGGAGATAGTGGCTTCGAACCCCACTGTTGGCAGCACTGAAGATGCTTTTCCGTGGTTTCACATTTTCATAACAGGCAAATGCTGGGGCTGTACCTTAATTAAGGCTATGGTCACTTTATTAACATTTCAAGCCCTCCCTGCCCCACCTTCACCATACGACATATCTGTGTCGGTGTGACGTAAAGCCAGTGGTAAAAAGAAGAAATACCAGTTTGTTCATATGCAGTGCATAGCTTGAAGAAAGGCTAATCTAAGGTATTAAAATACCATATGAACAACAATCCAAGAGTTCAATTATTAGCTAGCAGATACTGATGACAACTTTGCCTAAAACTAGCTTATGAGGCCCCTCTGACAGAGATAGGTAGTGTATTCCACTGTTGTGCTGAAGAAATAACAAATAATTTCGTATACCTTGTAGTGCACTGAGGCGATATCGGTAAGAGTGTATCAGTTTCTGACCGTGTTCCGAAATTGCGTTTGGATAAGAGGTGGTGAAATTGACAGTACAAGTAAGGAGGTGAGCATGAGGAGAATGTTAAATGGAGAAGAAATAAAACAGGAAGATTACGACCCCGTTTGCGGTTTAGTCAGCAATGTTTATTGGAGTAGGTGGTACATGATTTTTGTAACGTAGGTCACATGTATGGCGAACACAAGTGTTTTGAGCGTGTTGTAGTTGGGCATTAAGTGTAGCAGTCAGGTCGTTATACACAGCGAGATGAGGTAATAAAGTGGAAATTAGGCGTTCTTTTAATACTCGAGAGTATAAATCTTGCGCAATCTTTTAAGTGAGTTAAGCATCCCGATTATTTTTCTGGAATTGTTGATAATCTGCCTGTTCCATGAAAGATGTTCGTCTATGATAACACCGAGATCTTTGACTGTTTCGCTTAAATCAATCGGTGAATTTTGTTTCTGTTAAGTTTATGTTAAATTAAGTTGCTTACAGTTTTTGAGCGAAATTGTGGATGGGATATTTGTATAACTTGAGGTTTTCCGTTATTTAAAGTAAGTCCATGAGTGTCAGTCTAGTTAAAAAAATTTGCAAGTCTCTATTGATATTTCCTCATCAGATAATCTTTCCGGTTGACAGTGCAAGCATACTTGTATATCGTCAGCGTACATGTGGTGTCTGCAGGCGACATAATTTCGTTATTATTGCCGGGAAATTGAAGCGGTTCTAGGACAGACCCCTGTGGGACACCAGACTCTACGGATTGTGAAGACGAATGATAATTATCGTTATTTATTACAAACTGCCGACGACTGTTTATCGACTGGGGACTGTTTGTCGTAAAACGGAGTTTCAGCAATTCGGAAAGTAGTATGTTTATGTTAACTGAGTCAAAAGCCTTAGAGAAGTCAAGATGAGCTAGGACTGTAACGTGCCATTTGTTCATCACACTGCGAATGTCGTCTGGAACCTTAAGTAGTATGGTGCTAGTGTTTTTTACAATTTGTTTCAAGTCACACCGACACAGATGTGTCTTATGGCGACAATCGGATAGGAGAGGGCTAGGACTGGGAAGGATGCGACCATGGCCTTAATTAAGGTGGGAAACCATGGAAAACCATCTTCAGAACTGCCGACGATGGGGTTCGAACCCACTATCTCACGAACGCAAGCTCACAGTAGCGCAGCTCTAACCGCACGGCCAACTCGCTCGGTGCTAGTGCTATAGTTAAGTTGAAAACCAGATTGGTGTTCATCAAGAATAACGTGTGTTTGCAAGTTGTTCGTGTAGTGTGTATGCTGGGGCGTTTGAAAGTGCCGATATGTTACTCACTGGTCGGTAGTCAGTAACATCTTCAGATTGTGACCTTTTAAGGAGTGGAGCGGCAACGCCAGCTTTTCAGAGGGATACGTGTCAGTCATTAGTGAAAGACTAAATATGTGAGTTATTGCAGGTAAACATTATATCAGTTGTTCTTTTAATGGGTAGCCAACGGCCGTAGTCGTGTTGAAACACCGAATCCCTGTGAGATCTCGGAAGTTAAGCAACATTGGGCGTGGTCATGATTTGGATGGGTTGCCACTCGCTGTTGGTGGAGGGTAAGGGAATGGAGGAGCGGAAAGGAACTGGCCACCCTACCGTACGTAAACTCCGGCTCAGGCACACCTCTGCGGAGGTTCGGACCTGCCTTTGGGCAGAATACACCCTTACCTTACCTTTTAATGGGTTCTATTTCTATGCCTCTATCTCTTTGTACTTCGACTTTATTGAAAGTGTGGATTGTTTTAACTTGTGAAGGAGTGACATGAGAAAAGTAGAATTTTTCTCTGTCAGGTGCAGGAGAGTTGTAATTACTGTGTAGTTTTTCATTTTTCTTATCTGTCAGTTTGTTTCCATGAGTGGTGAAATATGTATTGAGTGAATCCAGGGGTACCAGGGTGATCGTCTCTTTGTTTACCTCTTCCAGTGTTTCTTAATTCTAGTGTTATGTTTTTACAGGGCATGTGTCCGGCTCCATGGCTAAATGGTTAGCGTGCTGGCCTTTGGTCACAGGGGTCCCGGGTTCGATTCCCGGCAGGGTCGGGAATTTTAACCATAATTGGTTAATTTCTCTGGCATGGGGGCTGGGTGTATGTGTCGTCTCCATCATCATTTCATCCTCATCCGCAGGTCGCCTACGGGAGTCAAATCAAAAGACCTGTATCTGGCGAGCCGAACTTGTCTTTGGACACTCCCGGCACTAAAAGCCATACGCCATTTCATACAGGGCATGTGCACGTCTGATTCTTGCATTGCTTGCCGCTTGTGATGTCTTATTTCGTAACCGATGAAATGCGTTAAAATTTTCTTGTGTGGGTTGTCACTTAAACTTCTTATGTGTGGCATATTGTTTTGTCATTTAATACTTGATTTCTGAATGTGATAGTCCTTGGTTGAGTCTTTTGTGTCTGTAAGGAATAGGACATGTATATCTAGTCATGAGCTGAAATCCTGGAACAGATATCTGTCCGTGTTGGAGTTGTTAGGTGGTGTAAAACGAGTCGTTTTTATTATGGCCGCTGAAATGAATAGAAAGAGCAAGTGCTTTATTATACTGAATGGATGAAGAGAGAAAGGGAATACTAGAAGCATCAAAAAATGCAAACATCATAGAACAATTGGATGCCGTTATGCATCAGTAGACTAAGCGCCATTTGAGGAAAATTGAGATTTTAGCGCCATCTTGTAGAGGAAGGCTTGAACTATTTATAAAAAATTCCCCACTGCATTACAAGAGGCCGTTAGTTGTTAATAAACAGAAAACCTAAGCGACAAAGCGGGAATCATTAAAAATGTATATTGCATCAGTAGACTATGCGACGTTCCACTTTGCATCATTGGACCAAGCGCCACATTCCTCACATTACGCGCGGATGACAGCGAGGGAGCCCGCGTTTTCGATAGTGCTGACATTATTACGTGGTGATACATTGAGTGGTTTATCAAGTGACGAAGTTCAGCGATGTATCAAGTACTTCCAAAAGTAAGGAGAAGGACAATGCTACTAATGCAGCTTGCTAAGAAGATTGCGTCTGAGAATCATTCTCTAGAATTTGATGGTGAATCTCAGGAAGTAAATCTAAATAAGTCAAGACAGGGACAACCACGGGAAAGTAGCGTTCCCATTCACCAGGCATTAATACCGTTTTGGCCAAAATGAAAACCTATTATCTCTGAAGCCAAACTAAGAGACTTTGGTTCGCTGATGCACCTAATACCTGCGGATGCCAAACAATTTTACCAGAATCTTCAAGCAGATTCTGATACCGAGGATGACGTAGATAGGTTTAATGGAGATCCTGATTTCGAGATTGAATGAACTGAGAGAAACAATTTTATTACCTGTCCAGTGATTGATGTGTATTTTTGGGAGAAAATGGCTTTAATCACATTTTCTGTCTCAAGCAGAACAAAACAAGACTTAAAAATATCACGTCAATACTGTACTTTCAGAATATAATAGGCCTATCGTGAAGGAAAATCCATTCAAAAATTGTATAGACTACAATGGCTCATGTCTTACCAATGTATTTGACTCAGATAAGTTGAAATTCCTCAAATCAGTAAGTCGTTATAGCAACGACTTTAGAGAATAGCTTCCCTTTTAGAATTTCTCCATCTAAAACATGAATAATGTACCGGAGTTGTGGCGCGGCTCGTGGTGGATCAAGCACTTAGCGGGCCTTTTCAGACAGTAGGAGATTCAGTTTTTAATCATGGCTGCCGCCACATTATATTTTTTGAAGTTTTACTCAGTAGATACTCAACAGTTGGGGGTTATTGGTGTAGCATCATGATACATTATTCGCACTTGAGAAAAACCTTAAATTGCATCAGTAGACTAAGCGCCATTTCTTCAAGAAAATCTATGTAGTGCGAGTATAAAAATGTTGAAATTTGGTGAGAAGGTACAATCTATTATCCTACAACACCAGTAATACCATATTTAGCCAAATTATGTTCGCTCGAATTTACACATAGAACCAAATTTAAACGCGATTATCTCGCAACCAACTTTTGGCGCTTGGTCTAGTGATGCATAACGGCATCCAATTTTACTTAAAGTCCAAGAGACTGATGAATTCGTGGTCCTGTGTCTCAAAACGCTTCATCCTTCTGACAGAACTCTCCTTTGGAGGGATTATTGTCAATGCTCAGAAATATCGTAGTGTATTACAATTGTCAATAAAACACTGAGAAAAAAACCTGGCTTATGTAAATGCCTATTCATCATTCACTTTTGTGTTTAAAGTAACCTTCAGATACGGACCTGGCTCCATGAGGTCTTTTCATGGGGTCATTAAATCTAAACTGTGTTCATGTCAATCAAATACGGAAATTCGGAAAGGTTACTTCTTAGTTCACTACTCCAGGTTCTTTTATTATATAAGGCCTTGTAATGCCATCTCCTCCACAACAGAGTATATGTTGTTACGTTTATAAAGAAACCGTGCTTAATATAACACAATCAGAGTGAGGAGGGAGGCATTGTGTAGCATAAATCTGAGAGAGTATTTATTTATGTTCACCATATACATTAGGACCATACGTACATTGTCGGCCTCCATAGTTTAATGGGTAGTGTTGTTAGCTACCTGGCACAAGTGGAAGCTCTGCCTCTCTCGTCTATGGCCCCATGATCACCAACTCACGCTCCCAAGTTGAGATGCCCTGCGGTCCACTCTCTTCTACCTCGCCACGCACCGCAAAAAAGAATTCTACTCTCCAATAGTCCACCGGTATTCAGAAGTTCCTAGAGGACGTTTGGAAATATACAGATGGTACTATGATTGATTTCTTGGAATGGGGGCTTCATTCACATCGTTATTTTAAGATTAAATTAAGAGAAAGAGATTTCCACGAAACTATGCATAGAGGAATGTGTAATGTTTCCTGGAATGGAAACATCTTGCCACACACACTCTAGATATTTCTATAATTAACTTTTAAATAATTGTGATTATTGCAGAGACTCAAACTAGTTCCCCTGAAGTATCTCGCTTACCTCTATAAGTGTATATGTAATATTACATCTCTCCAGGGATGTATAATTCGCAACGTAGCGTTGATCCATTTGGGGCATCTCAATTAGTTGAAACACGTCAGAATGTCTTGCTTCTCGATCCTCACATACTAGACTATTTAAATTCGTCTCTTGTACGAAGGATCTTTCCGAGTATGTTCACCTTCCCAGGATATGTGAGCTGTTCATTCCACAAATCGCTGTAGGCATACTGTCAATAAATTCACCGGAAGGCTGATTGTTGAGCTCCGGTAGAGGGTTCTATTCTTCTATCTTCACGTCTTAAATGCTGAGGCAAACTTCTGTGGAATTTAATATGAACTGATGCTGGGAGAATTGTTAGCAATTCTCACTGGAAGTATTTTGGCATAGAATGCTTTAATGCAAACACGTTTTCTATAATGGCAATCGCACACCTAACGTATCTTCTGCCATGATCGATAATAGTATATGAGGATAATGTGAAGACATTTTTCTTTTCAGTCGAAGACAATAATATAACTGAAAAGTTAGGACATAAATGCTGAAACAAAGAAAGAATCTGCATAAATACAGAATGACATGTTTCCTCCAATAAAGGGGATATATTCGCGTTTATCAAATCATGTTATTAGAAAAATTAATCACCTTGAAAGTATAAACAAGTCTTATATACAGGTAGGCCCTGCCTAGCCCGGGCGTACTCGTTTCACTACGAAGAACGTCGAAACATTTAGAAATGGGAATTTCATTTATGGAGAGGCACATGGCCCTGACGTTCACTCAGCCCATACCAAAAAATGAGCACTAGACTTATTTCTGGGGACAAAGGCAGCCAGACATACAGCTAACCATTCTATCATATTTTCCTTTGCCTTCCACTCCTCCGTGGGCCTTCATGCCTGCACGGAGATGGCTTTACTGTACTGTTTGATAACGCATGTCTGTATAATATGTATAGGCCTATATTTCTAAGCACCAGCCCCATGTTATAAGAGTAACGTGTCTGTCTCTTTCTCGTAGGCCCCGGGTTTAATTCCCGACTCACAGTAGTACTTCAATTTCGGACTGAGGCGTGGGACGAGGTTCAATGAGCCAAATGAAAATATGTTTGATATGAGAGGTTGTGGACCCAATGAAAAAAAACAAAAAGCTGAAATTGCTTTCGGGCTAACCAATATCTGATTGGGGAACGGTCGCCTTAGTCGGCGAAGGTTGCTGTTGAGTTGTGCTTGAGATAATTGATAATAATGCGGGTTCACAAATAAAACGCAGTATGTCATTTTTGAGCTTCTTACATTTTAACACTGCTCTAAAGCGCTGTTTTAGTTACTCCAACAAACTCATCGCATATTTTATCTTATTCTGAGAGCAGATATTGGCAATGAGACTAGTCAGATCGATAATATTAGGGTTGTAATATGTAAATAACTGGCCAACGATCAAATTGAATTGGGGTATCGTTGCAGCTCTCTCTACATTATGCGGAATTACTAATGCTCCGTCTACTTATAGTGTAGTCTCATCATTGTTACACCTTATTTCAAAAGCAAATACTGTAGTAGTTTCTCCCTTTTGTTAACGAGGCAGCTACAGAGAACAGAATAAAGCTTCTCTGCACTAGAATACACATCACCATGTGAGAGGATGCTACGCAATATAAGCACAGAATGAATAACATGTTTATCCTAAATATTGATATAAAGAAAACATGTTTTATTTTGCTGCAAATATTCCCCTGTATGCCCGGGATTCACACTTTTACAAATAATTTGAATTTCATTCGAGTTGAGCTGAGGTACAGATCCACACTTTTCTGCTATTTATGTGTGTAAATGACCCTGACGAACAGATACATCACTATTAGTTTCGGATATAAAGGGCTGCGAAATGTACTCCATCTCCCTGATCCTGACGAATGAGGTCTGCCGACATTGTCTGGCTAAAACTATTTCAGTTAATTCGCATTGTTATACTGCGTAAAGTTCCTTTGAAGGCTTCTCAAATTATCGGCCTGAATTTTGTAATTAAGGTGGCATTACGATGAATTTGGGTGAAAAATAATATGCCAGGATTTTATAGATTATTGAGCCATCCCTCCACATAGGGTTGGCGTCAGGAAGGACATCCTGCCGTAAAACACAACCAAATTCACATGTCCGCAGCAGTTCACACCCGCGACCCCACAAATGTGGGAAAATCGTTAGAATAAGGATAAGAATAAGAAGAATGTTATTGATTGTTGTGGACAATAATAGTTGTACTGTTCACAGATCATGAAAAAGAAACTTCTAACTTAGAATTCTTTTTTGACTATGACAATTTTGTGAATTCAAATTTGAAGGGAAACTTGAAAAATTAGGCCATTAATGTTTTTTTTTGCTATGGGCTTTACGTCGCACCGACACAGATAGGTCTTATGGCGATGATGGGATAGGAAAGGCCTAGGAGTTGGAAGGAAGCGGCCGTGGCCTTAATTATGGTACAGCCCCAGAATTTGCCTGGTGTGAAAATGGGAAACCACGGAAAACCATTTTCAGGGCTGCCGATAGTGGGATTCGAACCTACTATCTCCCGGAGGCAAGCTCTCAGCCGCGCGCCTCTACGCGCCCGGCCAACTCGCCCGGTCCATTAATGTTTAGTAGGGTTGTGATGTGTGGATTATTCTCTGCGTGTGCCTGATTTGAAATATATTATTATTATTATTATTATTATTATTATTATTATTATTATTATTATTATTATTATTATTATTATTATTATTATTATTATTATTATTATTATTATGATTATTATTATTATTTGTATATTATTTTGGTGAAAGTTTAAGCTTTAGAAATTTATTTATAATGTTGGTAAGAGTGAGAGATGTTTTCTTTCAGGATTATATACGACTTATCTTATAGAGCGATCACCATTTTCTATGTTTATGAAGTTTCATTAAATGAAAGGAGAAGCATGACTTAGGAAATTGAACAATTTGCTATGTAGGTCAGGTAGTTCCACTTTAAAGAAGGGCGTTTGTCCCCAGCATTCAGCATTCAGCATTCCCCTATCTGTCCTAGTTCACTGTCTAGATACAATTCTTGAATGTATCCAATATTGAAGTCTCGTTAGCTCTAAGTTGTTTAGCGGACGAGCGTCTGAGGAAAAAGCTTTGATTCACGGAGAAACACAATAAATCGGGGAAAATTTACTCAAAATGAATTTGGAAATGTATTCATTTTATTAAATTCGCTTTAAGAAAAGGAACTATGGAACGAATGTGTTAAGTATGAACAATTCTGAACAGGTTATTACGAAATTAATGCAGATTACTTCATCGGTACTTCCGTCCGCATGTTGTTCTTTACTTCTGAAAGCGTTGTAACCGCACATCTACTGATGATGATATACAAACTTAAGTATTCCAAAAACACATCTTTTAATCTAGACATTTTGAGAACGTGTAAAGACTGAGGTATGACCTGGAGGATATCATATTAATAATTTGGAAGTAACAGGCATGAAAGAAGCAAGAATTATTGCTGGTACAAACAAATGAAACATTTTCAGGAATCGCACTGCCGTTCAGGAATGAACAGGATGGATCGGCTTCAGTCCGTACAGGTCATGTGAGGTGAATGGTCAAGGGTAGGTTTGCTAGGAGAGCACCGGACTCGACCGTAGGAGAATAATAATAATAAACATTTAGTGATTTAAATTCACGTGGCGTAGAAATAACCAATATCAGAGAGCTAGATGCAAACAGAAGATTGTTGAGGAGCTTGGTTGCCAACTGAAAATTGAAGAGCATAATTGTCGTTAACATGGATTTTTTTTTTTTAATTGTACAATTTGCTTTGCTTCGCACCGACACAGGTAGATGTTATGGCGACGCCGAGACAGTAAATAGCCAGAACTAGCTATGGTCTTAATTAAGATATAGCCCCAGCATTTGCGTGGTATGAAAATGAGAAACCACAGAAACCAACTTCAGGGCTGCCGACAGTGGGGTTCGAACCCACATTATCTCCCGAATGCAAGCTCACACCTACGCGAAGAATACTACGCAGCCACTCGCTTGGTAATGAATATGTATTTGGAAAGTGGTCGGAAACGACGAGAACTGGGTATATGAGCGTTAGAGGGTTGGTCATACTGATACATAATTTGAAATAAATAATTCGATATCTTGCGCCATTGTCATTTAATCAGCAATCAGATCGCTTCGCGGGCGAATTCAAATGGGCTTTGCGAGGCGATGTTGCTAAACCTGCACGTGGTTTAAGAGCCATGGCGAGAAATCAGCATCAAACACAAGCACAGCTTTCGTTTCAGCACGTGTCACCGCGGCGTGATCCTGTCTTTGTTTAAATTCCTACCCGAGCGAATGTTTTTTCTTCGATTGGTGCTCTCAAGTCAGCCTTGAGCCACGTGAAGATTTACCTACACCGCCTCACAATGGCCATTTTAATTCACCCGCGAAGGGATTTGCTTGGCTAAGTTCAGCATCTGATTAAATGACAACGGCCCGAAATATCGAATTATTTTTTTCAAATTACTTATCAGTATGACCAACCCCAGGCTCACATTGTTTCCTATCACTCTGTAGGTATGTATGTACGTCCGTGTGTACACCTATTCGTTGTTTACTTATGACAATTTATTCTGAGTTATTGCATACATTGTGCAATCATGAACTACCTACCCAGAGCATTCAATATATCCACAGTTTTCTTTACAAATTAGATTACAACCCAGATCGTTTTATGTCACATTTGTGTAAGATTGAATTAAAGTGACGGTATGAACAAGGAGATGTGACATCTACAGGAATAATCTTGAACACTACGATGTAAACCAATCACTACGTGTATCACGGTGCCGGTTGGTTGATATCACCGGTGTATTTCTTCGGTATGGTTCTCACTCCAGAAAGAATACCGAGATATTTTCCGATCTGGTCTACACTGGAAGAGTATAACGTAGTTACTCCTGCAAAAACAGCTATGTAGAATTCTTCAGCTTACGTAGATCTGTGGCCAGTAAGGTTTTGCCATCCAAAGATGAATGTTGTGTGAGGTTTTCTTCAAATGATTCTCGTTATGATATTTGTGTTGCGGGTCAGTATTTACCTGGCAACATCGGCGAAGCCCAAGGACGTTAAGTTGTTTTATCATCCAATAAGATGTCATAATAATAATGTTATTATTTTTACGTACCAATAACTACTTTTGAAGGTTTTCAGAGACGCCGAGGTGCCGGAAGTTTGTCCTGCGAGAGTTCTTTTACGTACCAGTAAATTTACCGACATGAAACCTGATCGAACCTGCCAACAATGAGATATACTGACGTACTTCAAGTAACTAATCCGACGAAAAATTGTAAGGATTTTTTGACTTAGCTTCACCTTGGTACGATTCCCTAAAATATAGAGGCATCTTCTTTCTTTTGCTATTTATTTAACATCGCACCGACACCGACAGGTCTTACGGCGATGGCAGATGTAGGAATGGAATAAAGCACTTTCCTGGTGTAAAAATAGGAAACCGCTGAAAAACCATCTTTAGGGCTGCCAACTCTGGGATTTGAACCTACCTTGTCCCGAATGTAAAGTGACCCCTAATTGACTCAAATCACATAACCAGTTCGCTCGATGATCTTTGTTACTCTTGTTTTATTTAGGGGTAATGTACTGTACATGTTGATCATCCTCCCTGTCGGCTGTGTGAAAGTTATACTCGTGCAGTGTGGCCAGCGTGACATCCTCCGCTGCATTTCATATCAGGCAGCTCCTAAGTTGGTCTCACAATGCTGACTGACCTCCACTCCATCCCTCAGTCCACAATAAAAATCCCTGGGCTGGCTGGAAATCGAACCCGCATCCTTCGGTTAAGAGACTGGCACGCTACAATTACGCGATAGAATACATTTACGGAAAAAATACATGCAACATCCTCAAGGGCAAAATCATTTTATTCACAAAAGATGCGACAGGTAGTTCATCATTGCAGGAGCATATGATTACACATTCAGTTCAAATAATACACCATGTCAGAGTAAAGGGCGCCCGAAAAGTCGCAGAAATACATAGTGCATCCCCTCTGGCGGCAATGCAGGCGTGTATTCGCACATGCAGACGATCATGAAGGTGCCGAATGACATCCTTCGATAGATTGTCCCAAGCATCTTGCACATTTTGAGGCAATTCGGCAATGGTTTCTGCAGACTCTGAAGAACACACAAGTTCCCGTTTCATCATGTCCCATACGTGTCCAATTGGCGAGAGATCCATCGATCTTACTGGCCGGGGCAGTTGTTGTACACCACGTAGAGCACGTTACGTCGCAGCTGTATGTGGACGTGGATTGTCCTGCTGAAAAAACACATCACCTTCCTGACAAGAAATAGCAGTAGCGCGGGGTCAACATCCTGTGCATTGTGGCAGGCACTGGTTGCGTTACCTTGCATAAACACCACCTGTGACTGCGAGTTGTGACTGATGCCCTTCACACTATGAAGTCTGGGGTGGGACCTGGGTGTCGTAGGCGAGTGCACTCACCAGGTCTACTCCGTACACGTGTACGCCCATCACTTGTATACAGAGCGAACCTACTCTCATCACTGAAGATAACAGAGCGCCATTACCCTCTCCAATCGACTCTTTTACGACACTAGAGTAGCCATGCTTGGCGGTGTCATGGTTTTGGTGGTTAGCCTGGCCAGAGGTACACGTGATCGTAACCCTGCTGCAAGCAGACGGTTCCTAATGGTCCTTGGTGACACAGCAGGCGAAATATGTAACCTGATTTCGTTCGTGTATGATGTTCGGTCGGCCACCGCTACTTGCACAATGCGTCGATCTTGACGTACGTCCGGAGCCTGGTCTACAGGTATGGAAATGTTCCACAGATCACTGCTGAAAGCAGCGACACATCACCGATACATTGTGTCCAACATGTGCAGCAATCCGCTGATAGTCCATCCAGCTTCTCGTAGGCCCACAATGCGACCCCGTTCAAATGGCAGGAGCACGTACTGGTTGGCGATACATGGTTGTAGCCTTTTTCACCTCTAACCTCAGCACTGTTACTGCCTGCAGAGTCATAAGAGAGTGTACGCGGACAGGCCTCCCGAGTGCCATCTGATCGCCGATGTGCGTCACAAATTAATCGCTAGCACAACCAACCCCTCAGTATGCACATACCCTGGTGCCACTGAACACAGTCCTTGATGATGCTGCATATTTCTTTTCCGTCAGTGTATATACAAGTAATGTACACAGATGTGCTAACAAATAGTAAGCTAGTCACACTGCTTGGAAAAAAAATTGATGAAACAGTTGCAAGCTAAAAAGTAATATTTACCCAGTAAATATGGAAGCGGACTAAACTCTGGTAGGTGGAGCAGGATCTACTGAATAAAAAGAAGTATTCCAACAACATAAGCATCATAGTAGCACGCAACGTATTATATTACATCAGACTGGACTAGAAATACAAGTATCGTATAGTCGTATGCAAATACGTTTACGATACGTGAACTTGTTAATGTTTAATTTTATGTTACAATTTTTCACGTTGCACTGACGCTGATAAGTCTTACGGCGACGATGGTGTAGGAAAGGGCTATGTGTGGGAAGGAAGCTTTCGTGGCCTTAATTAAGGTGCAGCCAAACATTTGCATTGTGTGAAAATGGGAAACCACGGAAAACCATCTTCAGAGCTGCCGACGGTGGGGCTAGAACCCACCCGCAGCAACTTACTCGGTCACTTGTTAATTTGCTGGGAAAATAGGAGAAGTTGCAAATTTTGAATGTACTGTATATATAAATATATTTGAAATCTAAAGATGCACATTTGCTTGAACGAAACATGTCGAATGGTAATACCTTAATACTACATTTGCATTATAAGTTATGTTTGACTGGTTGGAATTCTTACTAAATACATAGCAACTCGCTGAAAAACGCGGCTTTTGACTACTGACCTTTCTAAAATTATTAGGGAATATATTAGTTCAAACGTATTATGAAGGCTTTTACACAGACAAGGACATAGCATCCCTTCTGCATATATGTCACGTAACTTGGAAGCAACAAGCTAACAGAACAGAGTGAGGAATGTTAATGACAGGTGACGGCTAGTTTCAATAGTCAGTGTCACAAGCAGCTGTAGATTTCAAGACGGACTCTCCCGGTTTAAACGTCACCTGACGTGTGTAGTTATCTTTCTTGAATGATCATTTACTGATATCACTCAAATTTCCGTTGAATTATACGTGGCAGTGTACCAGAAAAATCGAGAATTGCTAACATCAGTCGGTTAGTGTGTAATGCTAAATGTCTACAGGGACTGCTTGAGGAATAGTGCAATAATTCATAGAAAATAAGTAGGACGTTAAACGTCTGGAATGAGGGTTAGGATATTCTAATCTGCAATAAATTATCTGAATATGGGCACTGCACTCGCCACTCGAGACGTTTTTGTAGGTTTTCATTTATCACTAAAAATAACGTCTTACAAGATACTTCTGTTTAATCAAAAAGCCGGTCTGAGTGGCTCAGGTGGTTATCCAATCTGACAGTGATAATACTAATAACAGTCATAACAGGACAGTTATGAGGTGAGAACATGGTTGTCTCTTATTTCAAGTGTTGTTTTCTCAGTTTCACATTTTAGTAGTTGTTGCTGTATACAAGACATTCCTTGTGCTAGAGTTATCCTCCTAACCTGTACACAATTTATTTACAACTGTGTTATGTGTCAAGATTAACACTTGGTTCTGATTTTTTATGCCCAGTATGCATGGCAGCCTTATTTTACACATTTAAGTAGGGCAATGCTCTTCAAAATGATAAAATTCAAATCATAAAAATTAAAATATCTATTGACTGCAATGATCTTTACAGAACTGTAAAATGTATAGCAAATTTTATTTGTACTTCCATAAAGTACATTTGAACTAAATTTGGTTTCATTTCTCACGAAATTTTATCACGACGAGCGTTTTTATTTGCGCGTCAAAATCTATATATATAAAATAAGTTGTCCTGACTGACTGACTGACTGATTCATTATCGCCGAGCCAAAACTACTGGACATAAAGAAATGCAATTTTGGGGATATATTAATATTAAGCTGTAGGTGCTCGCTAAGAGAGGATTTTCGGATATTCCGTCACTAAAGGGGTGAAAAGGGGGGTGAAATTTTAAAATGAGTGTATTTATATCTCAAAACTTTAAAAGTTTACAGACGTAAAAATTGGTATCTAGAATCTTCTTTAAAAATAAGGAAACACGTATTTTTTTGTTTTTAGAAATTCCCAATAAGAGAGGTGAAAAAGGGTAAAAATTCGGTTGAATGCCTTTAATCAGGATACCGGTACTTATATATCAGAAACTGAAGATATTAGAGACCTGAAAATTGGTACTTTTGATCACTTTTAAAAATAAAGTAACACGTATTTCTTTGTTTTTGGAAAATCCAATTAATGGGAGGGTGAAAAGGTGGGCGAATTTTTAAAATGAGTGCATCTATATCTCAAAACTTTTAACGTTTACAGATGTAAAAATTGGTAGTTAGAATCTTCATTAAAAATTAAGAAACACTTAATTTTTTTCGGAAAATCCAATTAATGGGACTGAAGAGGGGGTGAAATTTTAAAATGAGTATATCTATATCTCAAAACATTTAAAGTTTATAGATGTAAATATTAGTATTTAGAATCTCCTTTAAAAATAAAGAAACACGTATTTTTTTGTTTTCGGAAGTTCCCAATAGGAAGGGTGAAAAGGGGTGAAAAAGGGGTTGAATGCCTTTAAGGAGGATACTTATATCTCAGAAACTGACGATATTACAGACCTGAAAATTGGTGTTTGGGATCTCCTTTAAAAATAAAGAAACACGTATTTTTTGTTTTTGGAAAATCCAATTAATGGGGGGTGAAGAGGGGGTGAAATTTTAAAATGAGTGTATCTATATCTCAAAACATTTAAAGTTTATAGATGTAAATATTGGTATTTAGAATCTCCTTTAAAAATAAACAAACACGTATTTTTTTGTTTTCGGAAGTTCCCAATAGGAAGGGTGGAAAAGGGTGAAAAATGGGTTGAATGCTTTTAATGAGGCTACTTATATTTCAGAACCTGAAGATATTACAGACCTGAAATTGGTATTTGGGATCTGCTTTGAAAATAAAGAAAAAGGTATTTTTTCGCTTTTGCAAAATCCAAATAATGGGGGTGAAAAGGGGGTGAATTTTTAAAATGAGTGTGCCTACATCTTAAAACTTTAAAAGTTTACAGGTGAAAAAATTGGTATCTAGAATCTCCTTTAAAAATAAGGGAACACGTATTTTTTTGTTTTCTGTAAATCCCAATAACAGGGTCGTAAAAGGGTGAATATTGGGTTGAATGCCTTTAATGAGGATACATATATTTCAGAAACTGAAGATATTACAGAATTGAAAATTTGTATATGGGATCTCCTTTAAAAATAAAGAAACACGTATTTTATGTTTTTGGAGAATCCAATTAATGGGGGAATGAAAGGGGGGTGAATTTTTAAAATGAGTGTATCTATATCTCGAAACATTTAAGGTTTATAGATGTAAAAAATTGTAATTAGAATCTCCTTTAAAAATAAAGAAACATGTATTTTTTTGTTTTTGGAAAATCCATTTAATGGGGGGTGAAAAGGGGGTGAATTTTTAAAATGAATATATCTATATCTCGAAACATTTAAAGTTCATAGATGTAAAAATTTGTATTTAGAATCTCCTTTAAAAATAAAGAAACATGTATTTTTTGTTTTCTGCAAATCCGAATAGGAGGGGTGTAAAAGAGTGAAAAATGGGTTGAATGCCTTTAATGAGTATACATGTATCTCAGAAACTGAAGATATTACAGAACTGAAAATTTGTATATGGGATCTCCTTTAAAAATAAAGAAACACGTATATTTTGTTTTTAGGAAATCCAATTAATGGCGGTTAAACACGAGTGACAAATTGAGGTGAACTTTTTGAAAGACTATATCTGCAAAATATCTAAGAAACGTAAAATGTTACAGACGTAAAAAATGGGTATTAGGAATCTCCTGTAAATATAAAGAAACATAGGTGATTTGTGTTTGGAAACTCCACTTAAGGGGAACTAAAAAAGGGTGAAATTTTAAAATGAGGATTTCTACAGTATATCTCAAAAAGTTTAACATGCTACAGAAGTGAAAAATGGAAATTTTTATCTCTATTAAAAATAAAGAAACGTGTATTTTTAGTTTTCGGAAATACCACTTGGGAGGAGGGGGGTTAAACATGTCTGAAAATGGTGTTGAATTCTTTTAATTAGGCTACTGATATCTCAAGAATGAAGATTGTACAGACGTGAAATTTGATATTTGGAATCTGCTTTAAAAGTAAATAAACGCGTATTCTCGGAAAATCCAATGAAGGGGGGTTGTGTGTGAAAGAATTGAAAAATTAAATTACTTAGTTGTATGAGAATACACACATCTAATTAAAACTAAAGTTGTTACAGACGTGAAAATTGGTATTTGTATCTCCTTTAAAAAACAAAGAAAAAAGCGTTTGGGGGGGGGACCATCTTGGGGTGCGGGAGTAAAAGGAGTTCAATTCCTTTCATGAGGACGCATAAATAGAAAACTAAAGAAGTTAGAGTCGTGATAATTGGTATTTAGAGGATCCTTTACTATTAAAGAAACAAGTATTTTTTGGCGGAAAATTCACCTGGGGGGGGGGGAGTGTGAAAGAAGTGAAAAAGTGAATAATTTTTATGGGGATACTTATATCTCAAAACTGAAGGTAATAGACGTGAACATTGGTGTTTGGAATCTCCTTCAAACATAAAGGAACACGCCTTCATTTAGTTTTTATTTTGGGGGGGGGGGTAAATAAACTTAACGGCGGTGGGGTGTAAAATGAGGTGAGACCAATTGATTTTACTGTTCATAATGTACTTAAAAGGGGCCTCCGTTACTCAGGCGGCAGAGCGCCGGCGTCTCACAGCTGGGTTCCGTGTTTCAAATCTCGGTCTCTCCATGTGACATTCGTGCTGGACAAAACGGAGGCGGGACAGGTTTTTCTCCTGATACTCCGGTTTTCCCTGTCATCATTCATTCCAACAACACTGCCCAATATTTCATTTCATTTGCCATTCATCGATCATTGCCCCAGAGGAGTACTTCGGCCGCCGGCACAGTTCCTATTGTCGCCGCTAGATGGGGCTTTATTCATTCCATTCCTGACCCTGTCGAATGACTGGAAACAGGCTGTATATTTTCGATGTACTTTTTCTGATCATAAACCGATCACTTTTAATCTTTCCTGGGTTCGTTTTCAACAGCCACCTTTTCCTTCGGAGTACGTTCTTAGATTACAATACATTCTCCTGGCATATAAATAAAAATTTAAACACATTGAAATAAACGATAGGAATGAGCTTGACCGTCAAATTGTTCACCTCTATAATAAGGTCAATAATGAACGGAAGTATGTCATTCGTATCGCCAGAAATAACGCGCACTTGCCTACGCGCGACAATGGTGCTGGTCACATTGTCAACAATGACAATGGCAGCAGATGTAATTTACCGCCAAGTAGCGGTCTTGCATCGTGCTGTGGGGACCAGAACATCTATAGTAATGATAATAATAATAATAATAATAATAATAATAATAATAATAATAATAATAATAATAATAATAATAATAATAATAATAATAATAATAATGTTCTGGACCGTCGTCAAATGTGCGGACCACGCTGGAAACGGGACCTGGATGGGTAATGACTAAGAATGTAGTCCGGCCGCGGGTTCAGAACCGCCAAGGCACTCAAGACGACACCACGCCGGATCTCCTGAAGGATTTGATCCATATTAAAAATGTTTATAGGAAAAGATGGCAAAGATTTAGGGACCCAACTGACCGGGTGGAATATCTGGACCTAGCTCTGGAAGTACGAAATCGATTGCTGGAAAGAAAGATTGAAAAATGGGAGGAAACTTGCCGTAATCTATTAGAAAACGAGTCTGATCGCGAATTTTGGCGGATTCTCGCAGAAAACGAGTCAGATCGCGAATTGCAGCGGATTACATATCTAAAACAATAAGCATTCAATTATAAATTTCAGTATAATACCGTTGCGAAGCACGGGTATCTTGCTAGTATTGTACAAAAAGAAAAGCAACTTCAAAACCAAATGATCTAAGTGAATGGAATTTAGTAAACAGCTTTCTAGTAAGGGTCTATGTGTGAGAAATAAATTTCGTTACGATATCTGGATAACTGTAGCAGGCTGAAATTTCAGTCATACGTCCACTTAAATTTAAATTACCGTGGTTATCTGCCATACTGTATAAACCGATGTTCAAGGGTAGGAACTAGCTAGGAAGTATCTTTGTAATCTCATGCTTCAATGACCAGTGTTGGTAAGATGTGACAACGTCGATAATGGTAACGACTGCAAAATAAGGATATTTACGAATGCTTTACAGCACGTGTCGTCAACAAAGAGCGAAATATCTCTCGGCGCTTTCATGTGACGCGTGCTGTTCAGTGAATAAGGAGAAGGGAAGCGGGAGAGAAGTTTGTGTCATGTTGATCCAGGTTAATCTCACACCGTTCCACGTGCAGATCCAGTTGATACATAAGCTTCTGTTCGCTATGGAAGACAGTTTAGCATAGCTTAGGCCATAAGTTTCAAACATTCATGGGAGGAAAATCATTTAATCGAACAACAAAATAAAACAACAACTTGTTAAATTTACAATAAAGTATTTAATATTAGAAAGAATAACCAGCAGCGCCAATACTACTCCTGTCATGGCAACAAGAATGATAAATATGAAGGTAGGAGAGGAGAGCTTTGTTAGAAGAACTCAAAAATGTCACGTTTGAGGAGGTACGCAAAATTCTCCATAATCTGCATCTTGTTCGTTCCACGAGATCCATACTCCAAATAATAATAATAATAATAATAATAATAATAATAATAATAATAATAATAATAATAATAATAATAATAATAATAATAATAATAATAATAATAATAATAATAATAATAATAATACAATGGAGACATTTTTAAAATCATAATTTCACCCAGTATCAGTCACGGTATAACGGTATAGTTCTTACAATTTCCTCGTTAACGACCGGCACGCTTTTGAAGCCTAGCTGGCTGGCTGTGTTTACACTCCTTGACTGCGGGGTGCCAGGATTTCCTCGACTCGAGACACAGCGTTGTCAACTCTCCGTTTTAATTAGCCTCTGAGAGCGAGCAGCGAGACTGGCCAGAACTGCATGCAGCTGTGCAACACTGGAGAACTGACAAGCAAACCGGCTTCAGGACAGGAACGCTTTTGAAGTACTCCACGTGGACGGTCACTTACAAAGCAAGGATGCTATTGATCACGAGCCATCTGCTATTGGTCAAAGAAAGGTGATTGTAGACAGACATAAATCTGGTTACTGTCGGGGGTTTGGCGCTGCTTTACATTTGAGTCGCTGTTCATTAACGAGGAAATTGAGAGAACTGTACCTCAAACATATTTACAGTATGCGCTGTAGGCCAATGACTGGGACACCGAAATCAGGTTCGATATCTTTCCGATAGCAGGTATTTGTCGTGTCGGTCAACTGTGACATTAGCACTTGCACGGTCGGTGGAGTATAGACAGCACGTGTAGGACTGAGGTAAACGGGGCATGATAACTGATCGCATTTAAATTGTGACATAGCTGCACGTGAAATGGCTACAACTGAATGTTCCCGCTCAGGATTGGGTCTGAGTGACACAAACTGTTGACGATTGACACCGAACGGGATGCCTACGCAAAACAATTCGCGGAAAGGGTCGATATTTGTTGCTTTCAGCACCTCGTGTGTGTGAGCGGGTGAACGACGGAGGACTAATATCAAGGACGCCTGTGCCGAAAGACACCAGAGGACAGCTCGTGTGAGGTGGGCAACAACTTATAGCTCCTCAGTGGAAGCGTAAGCTTATTTCTGATTAGATGACATAAACTTGCTTTCGGTCAACAGGAGCATTACATTCTGGACGGCATATTCTGCGGATATGAGCTGTGCTGAACATGCATGTCGTGAAGTGAAGGGTGTAATTGCTCACCGTCCTGTTCTTCCAGCTAACAATCAGCAACAAATGAAGCTGCTCTCCGAGAGTTAGATTCCCAGTTAGATGCTTTGATGCTGAGCATGTCTCGTCGCGTTCAAGCATGCCTCGGGTTTCCGAGGTGGCTATACACGGTACTGATCGGATTCAAAAATTCATGTTTATATTTTTACAGCATTTGAAACTACTCAAATTATACAGTACTAAATTTGATTGTGACTGGCGATTACAGCATTACTTCAATTAAGAATTTTAACTTACTAAAAGGTTGACCAAGATATGTATAGATAACTAATTATGCCTCCTTCTTCAATTTTGTGGTGAGGGTTATTGTAGTCACGTCCTAGTTTGTGAAACATGGGCAACAGCTGATTGGCATAGTAAGAGGCCCCGAGCGTCGAGATACCAGTTACTATTGAATAAGAGTGGGAATTTCAGATATATTCTGAGTTATGGTCCTACTTGTGTTCAGGCGGCTTGCATTATGTAATCCACCGTAGTCCCTAACCCCTTAAAGGAGAGATTCTCAGAGGAACTACGTGTAAGTAGGGTAGGATGCTGCTCTACAGAATTTTCACCGAGCATTCCTAGAATGTTTTAGGCAACCTTCGCACATATGAGAGAAACGGAGTCCCACTTCCATTTGACAGGCAAGGGACTCCATGGAAAACACTTGACGAATGAAATTGAACTCGATGAGGAGCTATTACTATAAACGGGGTTTATGAAAGAAAGAAAGAGAGAAAGAGAAAGAAAGAAAGAAGAAAGAAAGAAAGAAAGAAAGAAAGAAAGAAAGAAAGAAAGAAAGACAGAAAGAAAGAATTGGATTAAGATTGCACGCAATATACCCTGACTTAGCAAATGTCATGGGATAGTCACCTAATAGCGTGTGGGACCTCCTCCGGCCCTGCGAACTGAAGTGAGTCGACAAGTCCCTGGTAGTCCTCTGGACGCAGCTGATACCAAATCTTTTGCAGAGCGGGCGTCAATGCTGGTCTGTTCGTGGGTGCAGTATTCATGGCACGGAGTCTGCGGTTCAGGACATCCCAGATATGCTCGATAGGGTTCATATCGGGGCTTTTGGGAGGCCATGGCTGTCGTTGGACCTCCGCTGCATGTTCCTGGAACCATTCCCGGGCGACGCGACGTGGGAGCGATGTGGCGGCGCGTTATCATCTTGAAATACCGCAGAACCGTCTGGGCTATGGAAGACCAAAAATGGGTCGAGATGGTCTCCGAGCAGCTCAACATATTGCGTACCTTTCAAAGTCTCTTCCATAACAACTAGGGTCCCATTCCATACCAGAAAAATGCACGCCGGACCATAACAGAGACACCAGCGCCCTGGACCACACCTTCGAGGCAAACGGGATCCATCGCTTCATGTGGTCTGCGCCATACACGGTGCCTCCCATCGGCATGGTGCAGTTGAAATCGTGATTCGTCCGACCATATCACGTTACGCCATTGTTCCATTGTCCATCCCTGGTGACTGGCGACAAATGCGCGTCGTTGTGCCCGATGACTTGGGTTAACAGTGGCACCCGTGTGTGGCGCCGGTTCCCATACCCCATAGAACCCATGTTCCTGCGGATTGTCCACTGGGAGTCGTGTCTAGCACGGCCTGTGTTGAATTGAGCCGTGATTTGTTGCACGGCTGCCCGTCTGTCACTATTGACAATCCGTCTCGGATGCCGCCGGTCACGGTCATCGAGGGTGGCTGGACGACCGGTCGTTCGTCTGTTGTGGACGGTGACACCCGCATTCAACCATTTACGATACACCCTGGACACGGTTGATCGTGTGAAGCCGAATTCCCGCACCACTTCCGAAATCGCACTTCCCATCCGTCGGGCACCGACCACCACACCCCGTTCGAACGGTGTCAGCTCACGACGACGTTCCATGTTACACCTGTCACATGCACAGCTACTGCTCACAATGCCTCCTATACAACTGCCGCTGACGCAGGGGGCGTGTGGTGCGCAGACAACACACTTGCGCATCAGTGCTCCTCTATCCCATGACAATTGTTTAGTCAGTGTAGTTCTTGTTAGGAACATAAATGAGCGAATCATGTGGGTAGATTTGGCTGTTGGGGGAATTAGGACGAGAATTGTCCCAGTGTATTCACCACGTGAGAGTTCAGACGAGAGTGAAGTTGACAATCATTATGATGCACTCAGTGACATCGTAGTCAGGGTGAACAGCAATAACAGGGTAGTGCCAATGAGCGATTTCAATGCGAGAGTTGGAAATAGAACTGAGGATACGAAAAGGTGATCGGTAAATTTGGGGAAGATATGGGAGCTAATAGGAATGGGAAGAGATTACTGGACTTCTGTGTTGGTATGGGATTACCAGTTATGAATGAATATAAGGCTATTCACCGCTACACATGGGAGGATTGTGGCACTAGACTAGGTCAAAACCGACTTTGAATTCAGGAAATATGTTAGGAATGCGTGGGTATTCCTGCGATTTTTGATGATACAGACCACTATCTGATCTGTAGTTAACTAAGTATCTCTAAGCCTAAGGTAGAGAAAGTGAAATCTGTCTGCAAACGAATAAGTGTAGAAAATCTCCAGGACGAGGAGAGTAGACAGAAGTACGTGGATTTATCACTAGTGAAATGTTCCAAACAATAGACAGTAAGAAGTTTCAGGACATGTAAAGGGAATAGGTGGCATTCGGGATTGCTGTCGTAGAAACATAGCGAAACAAATAATTGTCCAATCCAAGAAATTGTCATGGAAAAAGTTTGGTAATAACCTGGAAAAGCTAGGTCAACTGGCTGGGAAACCTTTCCGGACAGTAATAGAGGATCTTAGAAAGTGAGAGAAAACCGAAATGAATAGCGTTTTGGGTAAATTAGGTGAACTCATAATAGACTGGACAGATGGAAGAAATATTCTGAAAATCTTCTCAACATAAAAGGAAATCTTTCTGGTAATGTCACGAAAAACCGAGCTCATGGGCAGGAGGACAATGATGTTGATGGAATTACGCTAGAGGAAGTGCAAAGGATGGTAGATAAATTCCATTGTAATAAAGCAGCAGGAACAGATGGAATTGGAATTGAAATAGTGAGATATAGTGGGAAGGCAGGAAAAATGGCTTCATAGAATAATAAGATTTGCATGGAATATTATTGAGGTACCTTCTGATTGTAAGAAAGCAGTAATTGTACCAATCTGCTGTATAACCAAGGGAACAGGAAGGATTGCAATAACTAACGAGGTATTTCATTGATCAGTATACCAGACAAGGTGTTCACTGGCATTTTGGAAGGGAGGAAGCGATCAGTGGTTTAACGTAATTTGGATGAAAACCAGTGTGGTTTCGCACCATAAAGGTGCTGTCCGGATCAGATTTTCAGTATGAGCCAGGTAACTGAAAATTGCTAAGAGACGAATATACATTTACCGGTATGTTTATGTTTCGTAGATCTGGAGTAGGCACCGAGGGAAAAGATGTTCGCCGTACTGGGGGACTATGGTATTTAAGGTAGAATATTAAAAGCAATCAAAGGTTTTTATGTTGACAGTTAGGCTGCAGTGGAATTGATGGTTGAAGAGTTCCTGATTCAAGTTAATTACAGGCGTTAGACAAGGCTGTAATCTTTCACCTTTGTTGTTCATAGTTTACATGGATCATCCACTGAAAGGTATAAAGTGATAGGGAGGGATTCAGTTAGGTGGAATTATAGTAAACAGTTTGGCCTATGTAGACGACTTGCTCTTAATGTCAGAGAGTGTTGAAAGCCTGCAGTCTAATATCATGGAACTGGAAGTGCGGCTCCATGGCTAAATGGTTAGCGCTCTGGCCTTTGGTCACAGGGGTCTCGGGTTCGATTCCAGACATGGTCGGGAATTTTAACCATAATTGGTTAATTTCCATGACACGGGGACAGGGTGTATGTGCCATTTTCATCAATATTTCATTCTCATAACGACGCGCAGGTCGCCTACGGGAGTCAAATCGAAAGACCTGCACCGGGCCTCTGCGGAGCCACACGCCATTATTAATTATGGAACTTGAAAATGGGTACAATGAGTATGATATAAAAATTAGCCTGTCCAGGTAGGCAAGAGAACTAAGAGAACTGAATGTCAGGATGGGAATACAAAACCGGAACAGTTTGATCATTTCAAGTATTTAGGATGTGGAATCTCCCCTGGATGGTGGAATAGTAAGTATGAAAGTGCAGCAAAGCTAATGTGGTGATCTCGCAGATGCGATCAACAGTATTCTGTAAGAAGGAAGTCAGCTCCCGGAAGAAACTATTATTACACCGATGTGTTTTCAGACCATCTTTGCTTTACGGATGTGATGTGAAGGCTGAGTCGACTCAGGATATCTTATTCGTAAGTTGGAAGTAACAGACATGAACGTAGCGAGAATGATTGCTGGTACAAACAGGTGGGAATAATGACTGGAGGGTACTCGGAATGAGGAGATAATGGTCATGTTAAAAATGAACTAAATTGATGAAGCTGTACGCATAAAGCGGCGTCGGGGGTGGGGTCATATAAGGCGAATGGAGGAATATAGGTTACCTAGAAGAATAACGGACTCGGTCGTTGAGAGTAAGAGAAGTAGAGGGAGACCAAGAAGACGATGGTTAGACTCAGTTTCTAACGATGTAAAGATAAGAGTATAGAACTAAATGAGGCCATAGCACTAGTTACAAATAAAGTATTGTGACGGAGTTTAGTAAAATCACAGAGGCTTGCAGACTGAACGCTGAAAGACATAATAATCTAAAATGAATATGTGTGTATGTATGTATTTATATTTACATATTCATATGTATGTACAGGTATGTATTTAGTGAACCATTTAAGGCCCTTCGAAAGATATCTACCTTTTTTACCTATCAGCAAATCGGCATGATATGTTTTCGTGGGTCGTCAATAGGTTCTTCGTCTCTTGCTTACGTAAGAAGCGGGTTTCAGTAATTTAAAACTAATGTCAACAATGATTTAACACAATTTTTAAAAGGATGTCTGTTTATTTCCATTGGAGACGAAAACTGAAAACTGGTGACATTTCACAGCATCTAATCAACAACTAAATCCTATTCGTGTTAAATAGAATCGAATAATAACAACGATGATGAGAGACGCTGGCTTTGGAAATCTCAACTCAATCCCCTGAGATGCATTCTTACTAGAAACCACCGTCTTAATTTAAGAATGAAATAACGAATGTCTGGAGATCGCTAAGATCGGCTTACATGTGAGACTGCATGTACCACCGTAATGATCGATGATGATCCAGCCCCCTTACCACGAGCGCTGGACTCTTGGTATAATTAAGGCAGTCTAATCGGTAGATGCCACAAAGTCATTGTACGGCATGGACCCTTAATTGAATCGATGTGACCTGCGACTATATCATGGACCGACATCTAACTTTGTAATTTACGTTAAAGTCATTGTGGATGATGAAAGCAGGAAAAATGATGCTATAATGGAAGATGACCCTAATCTAAGTCACTGAGGTTGATGACTCCATGACCATCCAAACTTCTAAGCTGAAGGCTGAACACAATTAAGTTAAAGTAGTTGATGACAAAGGTTTCCACGTTAGTAAATCCCCAGCACATCTGGTGCTCAACAAATCAAAATCAGAATAACAACAATAACAACAACAACAACAACAACAACAACAAACGTTCACAACACTTGTGGCAGTAAAGTCCTTTGCCATCGGACATGTCGGCTTTATCGTTACGTTAATAAGTTGAAATTTCCCAGCAAATAAAACTAAGATTTCCAGAATACATTTTCAAGTTAGTCACATGGTTTACGCTAATTCTCAAACTACGGATCCACAGAATTTAAAAATAGTAGTAAATGAACTAATCTCATAATCCCAATTAACAGAAAAATTATCTATCCCGGACGAAGTGTTTTCTTTAAATTCCCTAACTTCAATTAAGTTTATATTATCACTTGGATATGTTTACCAGAAACATTCCTTTGAAGAAATACTTAATTGTATTTATTTGTTTATGCCCATATATCTCTTATTTCTCAACTGGTATCGAAATACATTGTCATAACATTTATTTCTTTCATGATATCACTCAACAAGTTTACATTATAACACGAATAAATATTAAGACGCTAGCTTGGATAATCGTAACCTTAAATCCTATTATCTGCATAAATTTACACACAACGAAATATAAATAACTCATGTCAATCGCTTATAACGCTTACGGTTCTCCCTTGGACTAATTCCTGCACCGCCTTCGATATGATTTCAGGCCGATGAGACCCAAGTGTCGTAATGCACCACATCCAATTCTAGGGTGTATGGACTACTGCACCACATGTGCTCCACAGGCATGACTTCATTTGTGCCTTGGAAACCAACAACAACCACACAATCATCCATCGCGAACTCTACGGATTTACAAGCTATCGTGACATTCGAATAAAAAAATACTCGCAAAACCTTGGACAATCTTCAACAACGCGAAGCAACATCACTACGGATTCTAAAATTTTGACACCCCTGAAAATGGTTATTCACAACATAACACAACATCGCATTATTTCCGTCACACCGATATTGAATCTCAAGTTCTCTACTAAACGATTCTCTTCTTAAGCAATGACATTTATTATGAATGACAAAATCTCAATTACAATATCGTTCTGACGAATGAAATGGCTCACTGGCCGAAATCAGGTGGCTTACTAGTTGGAAAGAAGACCCTTCTGCGCTGTCTATTAAAAGAACCATACACGTTATCTTGAATTGTATCAAATGAAACCAACCTCGCCTCTTTGACTACTCGCGTGAAATACAATTCTTAACAAACAGAGAGTATGCGAAGAGTTTTAATTTAAAACGTCACTTGAAAGGTTCCTATCCATCACGGTCCTACGGTTTCACGTTGGATCCTAACTATGGAATGACCATATTCCCATATCATTAAATTACACAAAATAAATCCTCGGGTTCCTTACAATGAAAAAATCCCAGCACAAAATCTCTTCAACACTAGAGGATTTCAGTCACCTGATCCCCATTTCTTCCTAACTCTGCAAAACGTGGACCACTTGCTAGCATAAAAATTCTCTACACGCCAACAATATGGAATATCTCTCTTACGCGATCCACTATGTTGTTATATAAAACAATCTGTGACAAACTAACCATATCTCCTCGCATATCTGAGTTCGACAACAAAAATATTTCAAACCGAAACTCACAACTTGGCTTACAAAATTTTACCATTATTTTCCTTTCATCAATTCTACTCAGATTTTAACAGACCTTTCGAATAACACTTCCCTTCCACAAATCACACGCCAGTTTCGCCTCGTACATCTCTCGACAAATTTTACAGCTCTGAACACATGACGGTGTGCGTTCCGCAACAGCTGTCATCCCATCATTACTACGCAACCGCTCTAAGTGGTAAACCATGGATAACACTTACAGGAATAAATTAATAAATTAATATTAAGTTAATATTCTAACTTTGACAAACAACAAATGTAGGGAATAAACGTACGGAAATGATACTTTGCTCTAGATACTTCAATCGTTTTACAATCAAAAAATCTACACTGTACAACACTTCACACGATAGTTTCGCGGCTCTACCGATTATCCAAGAAACATAAAATGACCTTTCGTCGTATTCTTCTGACATTGTCTCGAAATAAAAAGGCTGACCAAAGTGCGTCACAAAATGGTGACATAATGAAAAAACAAATGCACTTTACAAAAGGTAGTTTACATACCTGGAAGTGATACGTGGCCTTGCATCATTATAGGCTCACCAGCCCCTCTCACTTTCTTATCTAGCCATCTTGACGGATAGTGGCTTCACAAAATATACTCTTCCTTTCTTTAGGATTCTTATCCTGGGTAGCAATGTTTATTTCAATTTATATCATTCATATGAAAATAACGAAATAAAAGTAATAAATGCCCTTCACACGTTTACTTCCTCGCGAACCGAACACGTTCGTCAAATTGCCCATCTGCACAAGCAGTAAAGTAAAACAATGACATTTTCTAATTCAACTGCAGGACTTCGGCATTATAATGCCCGTCTATTGCCTGGACGTAAATCTACATGACGGTTCCACATTTCGGAATACCGTTAATTTGCCTCCTAATCCATCTCCACTTGGAGATGACGTTATATAGCAGGGTGGCCGCTAACCTTAATTTTGGGAGCCACAAATTTAAGAGACAAAATTGGAAGCATGTTTAGAAAATGGTTTAAAAAATGAAGACACGTTTTTCATTTTATAACAAATGAAGGAACATTTATTTTTTACACTACATACAACAATATTGTTCAGGTGCATATCAGTGAATGAAATTTTACTTTTGAGAAATGTTTTTTCGAGTGTTCATTTTTGATGTTAGCTATTTAGCGGTCTAAAGTCTCTACCATTAACAACCAAATTGTTTCACTTTCGGTTTCTTGGCCTTTTAACAAAAAATAGTTCCGAAAAGTTATTTCGTATCCCTGCAAAGTTTACACGTGTGAGTGACGTAATTTCTGTAGCGTAAGAATGAAAATCATCCCACCTGTACTCCACGTGCCTTCTCTGGTCGGAAATAAATATGCAACTAGGGCTTTTCCAGAAAATAACCGCCAAGAACGGCCTGTACGATACTAAGAAGATCCGTCAAGAGCTACGAGAACGTGAATTCACCTCCTGGTGTTCACTACCGCAAAAGGGACTCGGAGTACAATTTTACAAAGAGTATACACCAGCAAACTCTTGGGTGCGAGATCATACCGGACTGTCTTGTAATGAGTGGAGAGAGGCTATAAAGATGACTGCTAATGTTTCTGCGGTGCACTCGGTGCCAGGCAGATCCCTGGACAACCTCTGTCGGCATTGCCACTGAGAGAAAGAAACTCTTGGTCTTCTCCTGGGATTCTGCACATGCTGGGAGCTACTTAGAAACACGCGGCACCGCCAGATCAGATCCTTCATTGCCGCAGAACTGAGAAAGAAGGGATTCAGTGTACATGAGGAGGTACACGGACTGGCCATAAATGGTAGTTCGCAAAGAATTGACATCATAGCTTTTAAAGACAACAGCTCTCAAGGATTCATATTAGATCCGACGGTCAGGTTCGATCACCATAGCGGTCAGTCAGAGGAGGTTAATCTAGAAAAGATTAACAAATACAAACCCACTATCCCTTACTACAAATCTAAATACCACCTTCAGGAACTTGAAATAATAGGGATAATGGTCGGAGCTCGAGGTACCATACCTCGTCACTTCGTCGCCACTTCCAACTCCCAATGAAGCTCATAACGGAAATCGCGACCCTCGTCCTCCGAGCCTCCATCAAGATCATGAGGCACCCCCTCTACAGCTAATTTTGAATTTTCTTTTATTAATACATATGTAGATAAAATTGATATGTTTTACCTTGTTCTTAGCGGCAGCCTGTAAATACAGGAGGTCTTTCCAAAATAAATGGAAATTATATATGGTGCCTCATGAAATGAATTTAGGACTCTGGCTCCTTATGACTCAAAGGTCATGGGATCATTATGTATGTATGCAGTGCTTTTCTTCTTGGATAAAGTGTGCCGGTGCTTAAAATGTAGGAGCTATTACAGCAAGGTTCATACGTAACATTATCTCCGATATACCCTCAACGTAACTATTCACTCGCATTTTTAATGCGATAGTGTCCAACGATCTGGCCAATCGTTATCGTGAATCTTCGGTCTTGATTTTGTGATCCTCTTCACCACGTGTATTTTCGGTGATAGATTGTGTCCTACAGGATCAACAAATAGATTTGCCAAGTTCTACTAATTCAGTCTTTCTTACTTTTCTTATACCAAGCAAGTGGTTGCGCGGTTTTGGTTACATAGCTAACAGCTTGCGTCCTGGAAATAGTGGGTTCGAACTCCCATGCCAGCAGCTCTGAAAATGATTTTCCGTAGTTTCCCATTTTCACGTCAGAAAGATGCTGGGGCTGTACTTAATTAAGGCCACGATCGCTTCCTTCCCACTCCTAGCCTTTGGCTATGCCATCGTAGCTGTAAGACCTATCTTCGTCGGTGCAACGTAAAGAAAACTGCATTATAATACAATTAAAAATGCTCATTGAAATAAAATAACTATTTATTTTACTTCTTTTGAACAGTAATTGCACTGATTTAACTTACAGTAGATTTATTCAAAATTCAAGTGAACACCTGGATGTTGCTGAGCGGATATAGAACTGATAGTCTGATATTGGGAAGATTCGGAAAATGAACAACTTTTTTTCGGCTGCGTAACCAGTCTATGAAACCTATGAAACATGTAAGCATGGTGTCAACTTGCGAGAATGAAAAGTGAAAATTCATTTCGTGAATACAGTAACATCTGTTGGAATATTTATAATACATTTCTCTGTCAATAAATCGCAGTTGTGTTTATAAAAACTGGTGTCGGTACTGCATACCGTTGCGTACCGGCAGAAAATAAACACTCCATGTATGTGTGTAGTGCGTATATATGCATATTCTTATTTTTACAACATTTGAAACTATTCAAGATAGGCTATACGGGATCAAATTAGTTTGTGACTATCGATTTCAATGTTACTTCATTTTTGGCTCGGGGACTGGGCGGTTCGTATGTTTCCCAAAACTCTCCTCTTCATATACAGGCAGCACACCACACAACCAACTACCACACAAATACGCAATAGTGATTACATCCCTCCAGATAGGGTCGGTATCGGGAGGGCAATACGGCCGTAAAACAGGGCCAAATCCACATACCAGGTATATGCATACGTTTTTGTGCTAAAGGAAACACGTAATTTTCAGGGGAAATTCATTGTTTGTTTATTCAAAATATTGGCCATCGGCTTCTACACACTTCGCCCATCTTTCAGGTAAGACCATGGCAGAAAAACTGCGAGTCATTTGCGGCAAACCATTCCTCGAGCCATTTTTCAACTTCCTCGAAATTGCTGAAGTGCTGCTCTGCGAACGCGTGGCCATTGATGCCAAGAGGTGATAGTCAGATGGTGCCAGGTTGGGGCAGTACGGCGGGTGCGGAAGGATGTCCCATCCAAGCGATTTCAAGGTTTCTTTCACTGGCTTTGCTGTGTGAGACGGCTGATTGTCGTGTAACATAATCACTTTGTCATGTCTTCTGGCCCATTCCCATCGTTTTTCCATCAATGTGTGATTTAAATTAATGATTTATTGGTGATATCGTTGTGCATTAACGGTTTCGCCGGACTTCAAGAGTTCGCACTTCGTCTTCGCACTTTTGTGGTTTACCAGAGCACGCACTGTCTTTCACATTGAAATCACCACGGTTAAATTGCCGAAACCATGTCTCACTTGTTCTAATCGATGGAGCGTGTTTACCACATGTTTCTACCAGCAAACGATGACTTTCCACAGCCTTTATAATATTTTGATTAAATAAGAAAAGCAATGCGTGCCGCAAACGTTATTTTTCAGTCACAAACGTCGACATGATCACTGAACGATACAACACAGGCGTTAGTGTTTGGCGGACTCAACTTGTGTGTGTTGGTAGGTTAATATCAGGCGAACTGACTGACATATGTGTCAAATTCATACGCTGCGTACTGTTCGCTGGCGCAATCTCTTAGTGAAACCGGAAAATACTTATGTATACACCTGGCATACGACATAATTCGCACTCGCGACCCTACAGGTGTGGGGAAAACGGAAGGAGAAGGAGAAGAAGAAGAAGAAGAAGAAGAAGAAGAAGAAGAAGAAGAAGAAATGAAAATCTCCTCTCGCCCGCGCTGATACAGTTTACCGGTGAGTCTAGCAAGAGATTGCGGACAGTCGTTTCCCACGACGTCCCACGCATGGTGCGGTAACTTCGCTGCACTCTTCTTTCAATGCACCCAATCTGTAAGACGTATCAAATAGATACCTGGCCCGGCTGAGTGGCTCGGACCGTAGAGCCCTGGCCTTCAGACCCCAGCTTGGCCGGTTCGATCCAGGTTCAGTTCGGTGGTATTTTGAAGGTGCTCAAAGAAGCCTCCTGTCGGCAGATTTCCTGGCATGTAAAAGAACTCCTGCGGGACAAAGTTCCGACACCTCGGCGTCTCTAAAAACTGGAAAAAGTAGTTAGTGAGACGTAAAGCCAATCACATTAAATAGATATCAGCTTTTGTTCATAATTTCCGAGAGGCTAATTTCTTTGTTCTTTACAACTCCCTGCCAGAATTTTATTGTTGTAAGAAAGAATTGTATGATAATCCCAGTAGAACGTTTCATTATTTTTATGAAGTTCGGGATATGTCTGCCCACTCCTTAGTACCGTTCTTGATACGGGGTAGGCTGAGATGAATTTACATAGCATATTTTTACGGCCTGATGCTCTTCCTGACGCTAACCTCAGTTGAGGAGCTAAGAAGTTCGGGATAGGATTTTCGGAAAATACACTATAATCTTAAGAAAACGTTGAATAAAAGAATATCTTATCTATGTTGATTTACTCGTGAAATGATACATTTAATTAAAGCAAAGGATTATCGTAGAAGAAGAATGAAATATTCCTTATTTAGTTTCATGAAGTTTAGACAGTTAAGAAAAGAACCCAAGAGCTTAATTTCTAAAATATACAAGTTGTGTATTGTTGACACTGAGGTTAATACTCATATTGGGAAGTACCCGAAAATATTGTTAAATTTTGTAAAATTCTGAAGGAATAATAATCCACTTCCACAATTTACAAGATACAGGGACAATCAACTGTTATATAGGAAAGAGTTTTTGCTAGTTACTTTTGCATTTTTAACGCTTCTAAACCTCTACCTACGTCATTGAAGACCGAGCGAGTTGGCCGTGCGGTTGGGTTCGCTCAGCTGTGAGCTTGCATACGGGAGATATTGGGTTCGAACCCTTCTGTTGGCAGCCCTGAAAATGGTTTTCCATAGTTTCCCATTTTAACACCAGAAAAATGTTGGGGCTGTGCATTAATTAAGGGCACGGCCGCTTCCTTCCAACTCATAGGCCTTTCCTATCCCATCGTCGCCGTATGATCTATCTATGTCAGTGCGACGTAAACCAAATAATAAGTCATTAAGAAGTGAAGTCTATGGTGGCACAGCATTGTTTGTCGATAAAGAAGATGAATATAAACAGGCAGTAAGGAAATTAAGACCAAGTAACACAGCTCAGGTAATACATTACTCTATGTTATAAGTGTTGCTATTCCCATAATGTGTTATATTGTCGTTACTCCTTCAAAGACCACTACATGAAATATTTTAACTTTGATCTTTGGCCGGATCTAAGGTTCAGTATTGTGCGAATATTGTCAAGGAATTCTCGCTTTTCATAATACACTAGGCTATACGAAGAGCCCGGCGCAATAACCGGACAGTTCCACTTTTTGGTCAATTTCTATCTTTTTTTTTCTCTAAGCTATCATATCTGCCGGTGTAAGAACTGTCCTGTTCCACTGATTTGGTGCGTAGTAGGAGTTTAAACGGAGCTGTCGGGGTTGTTGTTCTGCCGGCCCATGAACCCAGACAGCTCCTGGAGCTGTTTCTTGCAGCGGCTATATTTCAATGTTCGACCACTGCGACCGACCTTTTGGTGTAATGCAGAAGGAAGAAGGAAAGTGAGATGTTTGTCACAAGTTTATCGTACCCTGGTACAGAACGCGAGTCGCAAGTTCATTCTTCATGATGTAACACGAACTATGTTTTTGGACTACATAACTCACTTCAAAACAAAGGTCAGTCCTCGTAAAGGTGAAACCTTGAAAGTGTCAAAATATGGATACGTTGAATGCAACAGCAGTGGACTGCCGTGCAATGTCAATGCGAGTGCCGTGGTAAGGGTTGTCTTTGTTTTGGAGAAAGCAGGATCTACTCTTTCCTTACCAGACGCATCAGGTGTTCTACATCGCAGTGTCTTAAAAGTCAATGCAAATAAGGCAATAAAGATATAGCTTCGAAACATGTTCCACCTGGCTGTGTGTGGATCTGCAACCAGATAGTTTCAACTGGGAATGATGATGCACCCGGTGATGAATAACGATGAAATTCCTGTGAACCTCATTTACTTGGTGTATATAAATCTTGTAACGATATTTACTTTCACAGTAAGTCTGCTATATAATAAAGTATCTTACATTGATAACTGGTTATTGCATTCTCCATAGTCAACATAGTTTACTGGGGCATGAAACAAGACAGGTCCGGCGGTTGTGTGAATAAACTGAGAGGAGTCCAGTAACACAACGCATAGCATTTCTACTTCAATACGTATGTTGCTACTGCTTCTAGCGAGTGTACGTAGATAACCCTTACTTTTTCAACATATAATTATTTTATGAAGTTTTTTGTCTCCTCAAAATTTTATGTTGGACCTGTCTGGGCTCTTCATATGCGTTGCGGGTCAGTAGGTAAGGATTATTCTGCCCGAAGGCAGGTCCGAACCTCCGCAGAGGTGTTCCTGAGCCGGAGTTTACGTGCGGTAGTGTGGCCAGTTCCTTTCCGCTCCTCCATTCCCTTACCCCCCACCAACAGCGCGTGGCAACCCATCCAACTCCTGACCACGCCCAATGTTGCTTAACTTCGGAGATCTCACGGGATCCAGTGTTTCAACACGGGTACGGCCGTTGGCTTGCGGGTCAGTATTTCTCCAAAAATATCATCACATATCAGTTTTCGCAGGCGCAACGACGATATATAATTTGATTTTTTTTGCTAGTGGCTTTACGTCGCACCGACACAGACAGACCTTATGGCGACGAGTGGATAGGAAAGACATAGGAGTGGGAAGGAAGCGGCCGTGGCCTTAATTAAGGTACAGGCCTAGCATTTGCCTGGTGTGAAAATGGGAAACCACGGAAAACCATCGTCAGGGCTGCCGATAGTGGGATTCGAAACCACTATCTTCCGGGTGCAAGCTCACAGCTGCGCGCTCCTAACCACCTGGCCCAAGTCGCTCGGTGATTTGATTTTAATAACTGAAATATTTCCTGACAGGCGAAAAACATGTAGAATATGACCTACTTTAAAGGTAAATAACAGGTTCAAGACTCAAAATTATGGACCTATTTCTATAATATGCACTCCAGTAAAAGTACCTGTACAAACAATTTTCATTATGATTTTTAATTACGTAAGAATCGTATATTTCTGAACCACAACATAGACATGATCATAAAATGTCTATAGTAACTAATGTAATCACTTTCATTCATGACGTATATAATCCGTTTACCCCCCGGGGTTGGTTTTTCCCTCGGACTCAGCGAGGGACTCTACCTTTACCACCTCAGGGGCATTGTCCTGGAGCGTGAGACTTTGGGCCTGGGAGATACAACTGGGCAGGAAGACCAGTACCTCTCCCAGGCTACCTCAGCTGCTATGCTGAACAGGGACCTTTTGTGGGGATGGGAAGATTTGAAGGAATAGCCAAGGAGTAGGGAAGAAAGTGGCCGTGGCCCTATGTTAGGTACCATGCCGTCATTTGCCTGGAGGAGGATGACTGTGGTGAGAATAGAACCCCCTCTACTCAGTTGACCTCCTGAGGGAGACTGGACCCCGTTCCAGCTCTCGTACCTTTTTTCGAATTTCGTAGCAGAGCCGGGAATCGAACCCGAGCCTCCGAGGGTGTGGCAGCTAATTACACTAACCATAACACCATAGAGGCGGAGGTATATAATTCATTCAATGCAAAAATTGCCTACGGTTTATGGCTCATCTGCTGTCTACGTTTCCCTACTAACGAAGTATTCATTCATTGTACAGAATAGTTTGACGTATTGTCAATTCAGTGTTGTGTTGATCTCTGCAATTATTTTCCTCACAACACAGGAGAAGGTGTTTGCCGTGGAACATCATTTCCTGTAATACAGATTGGACCATCAGAAATGTTCTGGTTTGCTTCGTGCGATATAAAGACGCTCCAAATGACAAAACAACGTTAACTGACGTGAGACACCCTTTGCGTCACAATGTACATTTATTTCAATTCATGTTCCATAATCGCTCCAAGAACATGTGAACCCACATCAGTAGCTTTATCTTAGCACCTACATGCTGTATTGTTTTCAATTGTTTCAATAGATGCCGCTGATTTTCCATCTCTTTGCCCTTCGTAGGCCCTTTTTGTTCCTTGATTTTTCAGGAACTCTTACGATGACTGAAATAGAGGTCAGGTGCTATCTGATTGCGTTTCTATGTTGTAGTCGTATCTTCACAAGATTTAAAGACAATTTGTTCGATGGATCGGCAGTACCGGGAATCGAACCCGGGTCCCCGAGGACGGCAGCTAATGATACTATTCGTTACGCTGCGGAGGCTGACATTTATCTGCTACGTCGTTTACGGCCACATGTTTTACTCTTGTGATTTAATTTTCTTACACCTCTTCATTTAGTAACAGATTTTTGGCCTATTCTTGTGTGAATTGTTTGCTTGATGTACTCTGATATGTGCCGTGCGGTGGCGTTTCTTCGGGTAACCGCTGTCGGGGGTTTATTTAAGCTCGGTTCTTGGTCCGGTAACAAATATGTCTCATACACCGCTTTGTATATCATAATGTTCTCGAAGCTCTACTCAGTGAGACTGGAATCTGGATGAGTAAATTATGATATTAAGTGTGTCTTGGTAATGCCATGCTGTTACACAGTAGGTATTAGGCAAAACGGCTGGCTGTATCCCCGGAATATAACTGGTGTGCCCTGATTTCGTGTGATGTTGGATTATGGCACACGAGCGTTGAGATCTGGGTTGTACGTTGTGATGAGATACTGACCGAAATCCTTGCTAACTGAAGGCGAGAGAGTTTAATCTACTTTTCTCCCGGGGGTTTATTTCTTTCCTCTTAGCGTATTTGCTTTCCCATTTCAATATTCTTCTTTGGAATCCAGTTACGTTTATCTTTTGTGTGGCTCCACACCAACCAGTTGTTAATTTATTCTTGTAGCTCATGGGGCTGCCATTTTGGTCCAGATACGTGCGCGAATCACTTCCTTTTTCTTTTGAGATCATGCCTTTTTGCTACGTCCTCTTTTCCTTAATATTACCTTAACTTTTATCCTGGGAGGGAATTGTTGGATTAGATTTGTATTTGTATTTGTATTTTGGGCGCGGGAATTTTTTCTCACTTGGTCGGTGTCGATATTTTTATTCTGAATCTCGTACAACCCGTTAATTCTTAGGTAAACTAAGTCTTTTAACATCGAATTTGAGTGCCTTTATGAATGAGGTGGAATATTAATAACCGTAGGTGTGATTAGAGGGCATTTTATAATATCACTCAACGAAGGTAAGTGATCAAACGGCCACGCGTTGAAAGATGTTATTAAAATAATCTGTAAGTACGTTCCTTTGTTCTACGTGTCTTGGTTGGATAGCGCACCTATGCCCTAATTTTGTACATTTTATTACCTCATGAATTTTCTATTTAATAAACTTATGTGCTATACCTTATTCATTCTTTCCTTTTAGTCAGCAAGGTCTGTTATATCCTTTGCTACCTCTGGTGGGGGAGAAGGTGTCCAACTTCAGATTGTATTACGTCCGCCTTGGTCGGGGGGTCTACACGGGCCTATACGTGGGTTACACAGCACAACTGTGTTCATATCTCTGCTGGGTCTATTAACATTATACCTATGTGCTTCCTCTGCTATCTGTTAAATGTTTGCTTAAGCTAAGGCCCCTTTCACACGATCCACTGCTTTCCACGCCACGCCACTCCCCTCCACTTCACTCCATTCCACTAAACCAGAGGTGTAGAAAAGGGCCTCGAGTGTTCACACGAGACATTTCGGGTGTCGTCACCTCCCTTCACTCTCGCCAACAGCAGGCCGCTGTCAACGAGCCTGAAGTCTCTTCCACTCTTGGAGTCTGGTAGCTCACTAAATCGTACTAGTTCGTTCAGACGGTCAATTGTGTGCGCTAGAAGTTCGAAGCTTTTGTCTCAATTTGTCGGTGAAATACATTTTCTCATGCTGGGGTCCTAACCATTTAAACATTCTTCAAGGATTGCCAACAATTTATCAAGCGAATTCCCATTCATACGAAAGTAATTAAAGAACATTTTTGGTTCACTGGTAGGTTCATCTTGAAGGAAATGATGAACTCCTTGTTTTAGGCAATCAAAATTCAATGGATGGACCCAATGAACTCTAGTACTCTTCTTTTCCTCAATCTTATTTTCGTAAGAATGTAAATCCCTAGAATAACGTTCGCGTCCATGGTCAAAAGCCAAACAGAAACGCAAAAGATGTGGTGGGACTAGAAGTTGCCGGAAATGGACAGCAAGGAATTGAGTGGCGTGACTTGTAAAGAAGTGGATCATGTGAAAAAGGCCTACGGGTCTGGGTCCGTGTCAGTCGTTGACAAGTTCTGTCATATGGGATCAGTCTCACGTGTATGAAAGGCGACAACAGGGCGCCCAGGAATCGTCAACACATACGAGAATTATGGCAGGCTTCTCTAAAGCGTAGTCTACGACGATCATAGCTTGAGCTCGGTTTGAGCGGTAGGTCTGTTGGGCACATGTAACGAATGATGATGCAGATTTCTGAAATATATCGTTTACAGATGAAAACCATATTCACATTGATGGTTACATAAATCGACAAACAACTCGGATTTTTGGGAGGTTTCAGCGGCCTGATGTCTTTATGGAAAGCACTGCACAGTACGTGGGTTGTCCGACCCGTTGGCTGAATGGTCAGCGTACTGGCCTTCGATTCAGAGGGTCCCGGGTTCGATTCCCGGCCGGGTCGGGGATTTTAACCTTCATGTGTTATTTCCAATGGCCCGGGGGCTGGGTGTTTGTGCTGTCCCCAACATCCCTGCAACTCACACAGCACACACAACACTATCCTCCACCACATTAACACGCAGTTACCTACACATGGCAGATGCCTCCCACCCTCATCGGAGGGGTCTGGCTTACAAGGGCTGCATTCGGCTAGAAACAGCCACACGAAATTATAATACGTGGGTTGCGATCTAGTTCCCCGTGTCCTGTCAGAGAGTATCGGGGCTTTAGGTCGTCGAGAATGCTGCACACGATCCAACAACAGTGGACAACGCAGTCTACAGAGACCTCTTTATTACACCAAACGTGCGGGATTTGCAACATTTTTGTCGCACCATAATCGTTACCTCTCTAACGACAATGTTTTCAGCAAATTGGAGGTACAGCCCGCACCGCGGAGGATTAACTTACCCTTCTGCAACAACTCTTTGGGTATCGCGTAATTTATCATGGGACTTCAATCCTGCACCCTTCCTGCTCCCTGAATCGCATGGCCTCTGATGCCTGCATTTAGAGCATGTTGAATGAATCAGTTTTCAAGGCAGATTACCCACCTACAAATATTCCCGAATTACGCGAGATGGTAACGCCATCTTTGTACACTTACAGTAACCTTCGTTCATTAACATGTTGTCCGACTCGTTGGCTGAACGGTCAGCGTACTGGCCTTCGGTTCACAGGGTCCCGGGTTCGATTCCCGGCCGGGTCGGGGATTTTAACCTTAATTGGTTAATTCCAATGGCACGGGGGCTGGGTGTATGTGTTGTCTTCATCATCATTTCATCCCCATCACGACGCGCAGGTCGCCTACGGGAGTCAGATAGAAAGACCTGCACCTGGCGAGCCGAACCCGCCCTGGGATATCGAGGCAATAAAAGCCATACGACATTTCATTAACATGTTAAGTTGTAGGCCTACTGTATGTTGTAATTTGGGGATATATTCCAGTAATAAATAAATAAATAAATAAATAAATAAATAAATAAATTTAACCACAGTATAATCCTTTGTAAATTATCAAGCTTTGGACTTGTCTTTTAACCTATTATTTAACCTATCTTTTTTGGTCTCCTAATACTTTTCTTCTAGACAACAGTACGTTATTTACAATGAAACTAACCTCACCTAAATTCTTAATTAATTCGCTAGTATCTCAAGGTTCTAAAATCGGATCTTTGTTTTTCCTCTTGCATATTAATGACTTGCCTGATATTGTTAAATATTCGCGATGTCTTTCAGTTTAGGATGCCTCGAAAGTATATAAATAAATCTCGAATTACGGTGAGGTATAAAAGCTGCAAGCTTATTTGGATAATTATTATAATTGGATTGTTATAAATAAACTTCATTTCAACATCAAAAAGTGTTCAGTAATCACATTTTCAAGGAATAAAGACGTTTTCTCTAATAATTACTCAATAAACGAGGAGGACTTACGGAGAGTTAATATAGTGAAGGACTGTGGGGTCATGTTTCGTTGTAATTTATCAGTCAATCCTCATAGACAGAAATTGTCAGTGAAACCTGTACGTTAATAAGATTAAATATCCGTTCTTCTGAAGATCTTAATGGTATATAGGCCTATATTTGGATGGTGTTAATTAATCATGTTATTGCATGTAGGCCAGATTATGCTTGTATTATGTGGACCCTTTATTTTTGGTATAACATCCAAAAAGATTTTGTTTTAGGTACATACTTAAGGTACTTTAAGAAATACAACTTGAAAGTATATAAATAAATCTCGAATGACGGTGAAGTATATTTGCCCATAAACAAGGGGGGCTTACGGAGAGCTAATGTAGTGAAGGACTGTGGAGTCATGTTTCATTGTAAGTTGTCATTCAGTCCTCATACCGAATAATAATGCATGTAAATAAATAAATAAATAGATAAATAAATAAATAAATAAATAAATAAATAAATAAATAAATGAGAGGGTTCTTGAGATATCCCATGCCGATAGACGTGTTGTAGTATGAAGGAGCTCGTACAATATTACACCGTGAAAATACGTTTACTTTTATTGCTTTTATTTATGGTCGTTGCAGTAAATGGTGCCACATATTGTTATAAACATTCTTATTACAGACATTTTTTACAACAAATTAAAGAAATTAAAGAAATAATACTTTAAAGTGGGAAATATACGCAAAAATTTATATTTTTAACACTAATGTATTATATGTTATAATCGTTTGTTAATAAGTTTCTTTACTGATTTAGTAGGTTTCTTCAGTTTTAAATGATATTGTATTGTGTGTTGTTATTTTATACTAGTTCTGTTTTATTAAGTTTTGTAAGTTGGTCTTAATATGTAATAATTTAAGTTGTAGGCCTACTGGCTATTGTAATTTGGTGAGATATTCCTGTGATAAATGAATAAATAAATAAGTTAATAAATAAATAAGTAAATAAATAAATAAATAAATAAATAAATAAATAAATAAATGAATGAATCGGTTCTTAGGATATCCGTTGCTGATGGACGTGTTGTAGTATGGAGGAGCTCGTACAGTTTTACATCGTGAATATCCGATTTATTTTTATTGGTTATATTTGTGGTCGTTGCAGTAAATGGTGTCACATCTAGTTATAAACAAGCGTCGCACTTAATGTGCTGCGGATATTTGGCAACTCGCTGTGCAAATGCTGACCTAAGATGCTTCGGAGTGTCGAAAATACTTTAAAGTGTAAACCATACCATTTAAAGACAATATGGAATAAGTGACTGATACATCGGTGAATAAATTCACAGAATAGTTAATTTTTAATTACAATATACAGTATCTCAATCATCATCAATCAGTCTCAACTAATCTGCATTTAGGATAATCGTCCAAGTGGCAGATTTCCTATCTGTTGTTTTCCTAAGCTTTTCTTAAATGACTGCAAGGAATTAGGTAATTTATCGAACATCTCCCTTCGTAAATTATTACAATTCCTAACTCCCATTCCTATAAACGAATATTTGCCCCAATTTTTCCTCTTGAATTACAACTTTACCTTCTTAATGTGATCTTTTCTACTTTTAAAATCACCACTCAAAATGATTCGTCTGCTAATATCATTCCACGCCATCCCTCCATCGACAGCTCGGAACATACCAGTTAGTCGTGCAGTTCATATCCTTTCAACCAAGTCTCCCCTGCCCAAACGTTGCAACATTTGTGTAACGCTACTCTTTTGCTGGAAATAACCCAGAACAAATCGAGGTGCTTTTCTTAAGATTTCTTCCAGTTCTCGAATCAAGTAATCCTTGCGAGAGTCCCATACACGTGAACAATACTCTAAATGGGGTATTACCAGAGACTTATATGCCCCCTCCTTTACATACTTACTACAACCCTTACGTACTCTCATAACCACGTGCAGAGGTCTGTACCCTTCATTTACAATACCATTTTGTGTGATTATCCCAATGAAGATCTTTCCTTATATCAACACCTAGGCCTTTACTTACAATCCAATTTATGTGATGACTCCAACACCTAAGTACTTACAATGATCCCTATAATGAACGTTCACCTCATCGAACCAATAATTAATTCTGAGCGGACTTTCCCTCTTTGTGGAACTCACAACCTGACATTTAACCCCGCTTATTATCATACCATTGCCTACTGTCCATCTCAAAACAATGTCGAGGTCTTTCTGCAGTTGCTCACAATCTTGTAACTTATTGTATACAGAACAACATCATCCGCAAAAAACCTTATCTCCGATTGCAGGTCTTTACTGATATCAGTTATAGTATATATATAAGAAAATATAAAGATCCAATATTACTGCTTTGGGGAATTCAGCTCTTAAGTATTACAGGATCAGATAAAGCTTCACCTACTCTAATTTTCTGAGTTCAGTTTTCTAGAAATCTCGCCACCCATTCAGTCACGATTTTGTCTAGTCCAATTTCACTCATTTTTGCCAGTAACTCGATCGTGACACAATCCATTTCATCTCCTGAATCCAGGATATCTGCTATATCTTGCTGGAATCCTACAAGTTGAGCTTCACCGGATTAACCTTTCCTAAGCCCGAATTGCCTTTTCTCGAAACAGTTATTAATTTCGCACTTACGTTTCTAATTTACGTTAATTTTGCTAATGCGTTCAGATAGAGCTGGGCTCCATTTAACTTTGAGGCTCATTCTGGGAACAAGGAATGTCTTATTTTCCTTATAACTTGACCCGAGCCAGTTTATCCCCTGCTTTAGTTCGTGTTATCTGCAGCCCGCGTTGCTAACCTTGTGGACGAACAGCAAACAGTGTAAGATACGAGTAAACAGATCTCGCAAAACGTATTTGCTTCCCGCATTACTCTCGGCTCTTTGATTCAACAGGCGTTCACTCTGTACTCCCAACAATTTCAGTAAATTTCTGCTAGTGCTAGAATTCAATTTCCGAGCCGAATATTTGCGAAAAAGGTATAGCTGATATAAATATTTTCAATCCTTGCAGAATGTAACTTACATGAAACAAAATTTTTGTAACAAGTGTAAAAAATTACCTCTCGGTATTCTCAGCCCTGTTGGTATATTATCATGGTTCAATCTAATCTACTTTACAGCTCATACCCAACCGCACTTCATTGTTCGAACGACCTTTATGAAATAACAGTGATTAAGGAAGGGCACAACTTAATGCAAAATACGAATGGAATTTTATATCTTTCCCAAGATATAGCATATTGGTTAGCAATTGGTTGAAAATCATATACCGAGCTCGATAGCTGCAGTCGCTTAAGTGCGGCCAGTATCCAGTAATCGGGAGATAGTGGGTTCGATCCCCACTGTCGGCAGCCCTGAAGATGGTTTTCCGTGGTTTCCCGTTCTCACACCAGGCAAATGCCGGGGCTGTACCTTAATTAAGGCCACGGCCGCTTCCTTCCAATTCCTAGGCCTTTCCTACCCCATCGTCGCCATAAGACCTATCTGTGTCGGCGCGATATAAAGCAAATAGAAAAAAAAAGAAATCATATCATACACACTTAGTATAGGCCAACCGGTAGTTAATTTTCTAAATTAAAATAAAATAATTTAATTTCTCCTTTTTTGCTCATTAAATACAGCTGAAAATGTAGCAAGTAACATTTGCTATAAAATATTTCTGCATTTTACCAAACTATATTATCTTAAAACATGTATGAATGTGGTATTAAGGTCACATACAATATTAATCTAATTGCCACTCACGAGGAAGAACTGCATCCAAGAAAATGTGTTATGGATAACTTAATTCAATTGAAAAAATGGTGGTGCATTACGTGTCAAAAGTTACAAGCTCACTTTCCACTTGGAATTCTCACAGAATTAGAAAAGTGCGAGCGAAACCCCTCAAGGGCAATTGTAAAATCTAGAGAGTGTTTCGTAAGCCACTGTACATAATTCGCGGGGTATAGTATAATGATAAATTATACAAAAATATTATACGCAACGTTTCTTGAAAGTGCAGCCTTTGGACATGTCATGTTCATCGAGGTAGCGATTCAAAATTACCAGAATTGAGATAAAGCTCGATCTTTGCGTATGCTGTAAATGAGAATCGTTGCACGGTCAGATTGCGTGTGACATGAATTAATAATAATAATAATAATAATAATAATAATAATAATAATAATGTTATTTGGTTTACGTCCCACTAACTACTTTTTAATGTCTTCGGAGACGCCGAGGTGCCGGAATTTAGTCCCGCAGGAATTCTTTTTACGTGCCAGTAAATCTATCGACACGGGGCTGTCGTATTTGAGCACCTTCAAATCCCACCGGACTGAGCCAGGATCGAACCCGCCGTGACATGAATTAATGTATTTTAAAGCTCCCTGTTGAGCTTCAGTGGCATAACCTTTACTAAACGCGCATTGCCTTCTATCGAACCAGTTATTCATTCCGCACTTACATTTTTTTTTCAATTTACGTTAATTTTGCTAATGCTTTCAGATACAGCTGGGCTCCATTTAACTTTGAGGCTCATTCTGGGAAGAGGTTTCAAGAGGAGGCACACCTTTATAGGTTAATAATTGCATTTGCAATGTTTCCTTTGTTCATAGAGCGCACGGTGTAAAATAAAAAGTTGGCAAATCTTCAGGTACGGATTTCTCATACGGAGAGATGAAAGAAGTGTTATCACAATATGGGCCCAGAAAAACTATATTGTGTGTTATTGGTTGCAAATACACAAGAGAACGTCTGGGATCCATGTGCTGGCGTTAAGATAATTAGCCTATCTCATTCAATCTACACACGGTATTACACATTACGGAAATACAGTATGTAACACACACCACAAATTCAAGTACGATACTATTCATAGTAGTAGTACAAGTCACGGGTTCGGCCGCCACCACCGCCACCGGCCCTCCGCAGAGGCCTCCGCTACCTCCTCCTCCACATGCTCTCGGGAGAGGCCTCCTCCTCACGCTGGCTAATAGCGCGACCCTAACCTCACATCCGCCATCTTGGAGGGGCTTAACCTAACTTTTTATGCGTAAGAGAGCTAGCCTAACCTCATGGAAGGGATTAACCTCTGTTTTGCAGCTGGATGCCCGTCCTGAAGCCTAAGGGCGCGAACCTAACCTCACATTCGCTATCTTGGAGGGGCTTAACCTAACATTTGACCCACAAGACAGCAAGCGTAACCTCATGGAAGGACCTAACCTCAGTTTTACGGCCGGACGCCCTTCCCGACGCCGATTGCACAAGATGGCGGCTATACATGGCTCCTTATGAGACACATTAAGGGTGCTTGCGCAAGATGGCTGCTATACATAGGCTCTTATGAGACACCATAGGGATGCTTGCGCAAGATGGCGGTTACAACATGGTGGTTATACATGGCTCCTTATGAGACGCCTTAAGGGTGCTTGCGCAAGATAGCGGCTGCCCTTATGAGACGGCTTAAGTGTGCTTGCACAAGGTGGCTGGTGCTCTTATGAGACTCCCTAGTGATGCTTGGGCAAGATATTGGTACGAGATGGCGGCTATATATAGCTTCTTATGAGACGGCTTAAGGGTGCTTGCACAAGATGGCTGTTATACATAGGCTCTTATGAGACGTCCTAGGGATGCTTGCGCAAGGTGGCGGCTATACACAGGCTCTTATGAAGAAAGCTAGTTTAGAGGCTACTGCGCAAGATGGCAGCTGCTGTTATGCATGCGGTAGAGGGGCAATTTGAAATTCCACGTGTTCTTCAAAGCTACGTCCTTTTTGACAGCGGCCATCTTTAATCAACGAAGCATCGTGCTGCAATCTTTAGCTACTACCTTTGAAATGTGGTGGCGGGAGAATTGAAAAATTCCACGCGATTTTGACAGATGTCAGCTGCCATCTTTAATCAACAGAGCATCTTGCTGTTATCTTTAGCTACTACCTTTGAAATGAGGTGGCGGGTAATTTGAAAAAAATCTACGTGGTTTTGACAGCTGTCAGCCTTCATCTTTAAAAACAACGCATCGTGCAGCTATTTTTACGGCACTAAACCTCATCCTTATACATGAGGTGGAGGCTGATTTTTAAAAATTCCACATGCTTTTTTGACAGCTGTCATCTGCCATCTTTCATCAACGAAGCATCGTGCTGCAATCTATAGCTACTACGTTTGAAATGTGGTGGCGGGCGATTTGAAAAATTCCACGTGTTTTCTGAAAGCTGTCAGCGGCCATACTTAATCAACTCAGCATCGTACTGCTATCTTTAGCTACTACCTTTGAAATGTGGTGGCGGGTAGTTAGAAAAAATTTACGTGGTTTTCACAGCTGTCAGCCACCATCTTTAAACAACACGCATCGTGCAGCTATTTTTACGGCACTAAACCTCATCCTTATACATGTGGTGGAGGGTAATTTAAAACAATTCCACGTGCTTTTTTGACAGCTGTCAGCGGCCATCTCTAATCAACAAAGCATCGTGCTGCCATCTTTAGCTACTACCTTTGAAATGTGGTGGCGGGCGATTTGAAAAACTCCGTTAGCTATTATCTTTAAACAGTAAAACTTTAGTGCATTCGCGAACCTAACCTCTCATCTACCATCTTGAAGGAGACCATCCTTAGTTTACGACAAAATACCCTTCCCAACGCTAATACACAAGATAGCATTTAGAGGTTACTACACAAGATGGTGGCTGCTGTTATGACCTTCTCCTCTGTTAAGGTACACGTTTAAACATGCATCGCGAAGGTTAGAGTGAGCACGTGCTCCTGAATGTAAGTTCACAACTACCTACAGCGAATCACGTAGCCAAATCAATTGGTGATTTTGTAAGTAAAAAAGAAAGAAAGGTTGCTTAATATTATGGTAATGATACTAGCGTATAATTTGACTTTCGTACATCATTTAACCTGGAGTGGCATTACCAGCTTCCATAACAATTTTTACCTAAATAAAATCACGCCATCCAAGTCAATAAAAATTAGGAATATTTTGTTTTCAGTCATAAGACTATAGCCTCCGAGGAGCAAAAATTACATATAGATAAAATTTCCTTTCCAGGACTGACTCCACTATTGAAAATACTCTCAGATTTCAGTTATACTGCTTTCACCTTGGAACTGCATGTCCTAAAGTTCCATGTATATCAGTAGATTGTTCTCAGTAAAAAATGCTGTAAGTACCATTCTATAAGAGTTCGGAGGAAACAGAGAGGTAACAGATTCTGAAATATTACATGATATTGGAGTACACAATTAGAATTAAAATTGAAGTGCCAAAAGGCACAAAGCATGACCGTTGGAGTGCTGTTTGCATTAGATTATAACCACATCTAACTAGTCCAGTGCATTATTACTAATGTTCAGAAGTCAATGACCTAAAAAGTACAAAATTCGCAACCAAATGTGCCGTAAAACTAGGTAAATATGACCTAAATTAGGCATTTGTGGCTTACGCTTTTTAGGGACAGGTAGCAAGTATTAGAGTATTACTAACATTAAAAGTGCTTAGTACCAAAAGTGATTAGCGATAATACAGCCACAAATTTAATCTGTAAACTGACAGAGCTACAGTACGTTAAAACGCTTAATATTCATTCAGTATCATAGCCTTGAGGCGTAATTCTCACTCGGTGTTCCGAAAATAGAACCAAAAACCGAAGTATATCCATGACTTTTGATATCAGTCAGCATAAGTAAGAAGACAGTGCCTTACGGGAAGTTAATGGAATTCATTATCGTACGTACTTCTTCAACTTCTGCTCAGCCAACATTGTACATCACGCCTTTGTGCATTCTCAGGTTGTCGAAAAGAAATCTCCTTAATAATCAGTGCATTTTTGTACTGAGAGGAACTCCTTTTGACGGCACATGAAGTCAAACACGCGTATTTAAACATACTAACTTCACTGCAGCTTAACAGTGCTTCGTTTGTCTTCGTCTAAGCCAGATCCAGAGCCCTCTAAAATGGCACTAATTCTGCACATTGTTGTGTGTCATCCATTTGCATTCAGTACCTTACTGAGTTTGTTCTTCACTAAAACAATATACCCCGTTGCTGTCTTACTTTTGATAACATGCTTTTTACTATTTCCAAATTCTCACATACCTCTAAACCAGCATTTTCTAGGTGAGAGATTTTCGTGGACAGATCTCTGCAATTTGAAGAAATATTCTAATTTTCTCCACATATCATTGGAAAACACCTCGTGAGCAAATTTTGTTGTTGATGCTTCACTACTGTTAAAATCAGAAATGATTTCTCGCGCAATTTCGTAGTTTTCACGTAGTACTCCACTGCGTTAAGCCACATGTTCCATTGGGTAAGCACGGGCTGAGGAGGAACATGAAGCAAGCGCAAGATCTTTGAATTATGCCACCCGTAATGGAGCCTTCGAGATTATTTTCTTAACGTTTGATATCAACTGGTCAACAGCAGGACAATTTTGTCTTATTTCCTCAGCAACCCGTGAGCAAGAATCGTAACTTGGACCATTTTTGTATAGAATATCTTAAGCCCCCTTGCTGCTTTCATTATGTATGATGCAACACCGGTTACTGACAACAAGATTCCTACTCGCTTAACTTCACCATCCCGTGAAAACATCTTGGCATTGTCAAGAATGACTGCAATTTTTGAATGGTTAACAACATCCAGAAACTCTGAATGAAGTAAAAGTACACCTCCCGGATGAACCACGAGAAGCATGCCTATTACAACATTCGCAAGATTCCTTCCACAAATATCAGTAGTCGGACACACAGGTGCCATTGTTGCCTTCACTAATTCTAAATTTCCGAAGCGCGTCTTCATAACAGGAGAACAAATACCATTTTTCACAATGTTGCCTGAACCAAGATTGACTGCATTATGAATGCAGTTAAGGAATTTTCGTAAATGCTCATTCCTCTCTTTATTAAGTAGAATATTGGCAGATACCAATATTTCACACATGTCTTTTGAAAAATAGGGAAGTTTTGTGGACGAAGATTTCACTGTATCACACAAAAGGACCTTCTTATTCTGTTGAGATTATTTGGGAATCAAGCAGCGTTTATGCTTAGCCGTAGAGCAATGTTTCCTCGTCCGGGATCACCTGCCTTGTGTACGTAGTTGAGAATTTTCGGAAGTGATCGTTGTTCACTTTATTAAGTGGAATATTGACAGATACCAATATTTCGCACAGGTATTTTGAGAAACTGGGAGGTTTGACGAAGATTTCGCTGTATGAAACAACAGAGACTGCCTGCCCTATTGAGAACACACTCCTCGCAGCTGTTATGCTTAGCCAAAGTGCACTGCTATTGCACACGAAATCACTTTACCGCCGCTACCTTAACTTCTCTAGCTTAAAAAAAAATGTTCAGTCACCACTGAAAATCTCTCTCTTCACCGAACTCTTTTACGAAATTTCTTAATTTACACAGTTCACTTTAGGCATGATGGGGATCACTGCAGTACTACTAATGTGACCAATCTGTTGAAATTCCTTGGTGACGAAAGGAGAAGGTGGCTGTAATTGCATCCTTCAAGGATAATCTGAGAGAGAGACTACATAGCATTTTCTTATCTAGTAATTGCTTCTTAGCTAAATATCTCTACTGTAGTGTCATCCCAACTCAATGAGACGTCCGTACAGCAGCTAATTCTCGGAATCTCGGAATCAATTCTTCTAAATCTCCTACCTGTCTGTTCAAGGAAAATAAATACAAATATATCAACTAGAGTACTTGGAAATGCTGTGTCTGAAACTCGATGCAGATAACATGTAGGCCTAACATTATTTTAAAAGTGACGCCTCAACTTAAACACAAATGCTCAGATTGTAACCCAGTATGACCTTTTATCATACTGCCTAGCAAAAAAATTAAACACCCAGATGAAATGGTCCGATGTCAATGTAATTTTCGTACACATGTACAGTATACCTTCGGTGGGATTGTAAATAAGTAGAGTCGCAATTCTCTGTGCCAGGTAGAACAGCCACCAGAGTGCATTAATTTTGTTCGTGTTTAGTGTCATTACCAGGCTTAATAGGGTATGTAAGAAGCGTGAACAGCGTCAGATGTTGAATGATCACTGTGATGGACACGGAGATTGTGCATACTCGTGTGAGACAGCGTTATCAGCACCTCACAGAGTTTGAAAGGGCCTCGTTGTGGGTCTCCATTTGGCTGGATGGTCAAATCGTGCAATATACAGGCGTATGGGGCATTCGAATGTAACAGTGACACGATGTTGGAATGCATTGGAATGTGACGGCAGGCATACTCGTCGTGAAGGTTTCGCTCGACCACTTCTGACCACCACAAGGGAGAATCGACGTATTGTGCACCAAGCACGTCGTAATCCCTTTACGTCCCCGACTGCCATCCGAGAAAAAAAATGGATTCCCTGCAACATCCTGTGTCATCCCGTACCATTGGTCGGAGACTATCACCAGACTGACTAGAGAATTAAGGTCCCATGCGTAGGCTGCCATGAACACCACAACACAATCGGCTGCTTTTGGAGCGCTGCCGTAACCGGGACGCATGGGCTGATGATGAATGGCATCGCACTGAATTCAGCGATTAATCGTGGTTCTGCACTAACCCGGATGACCATCGTCTGTGAGTATTGTGGCAACCTGGGAAGAGGCACAGCGGTGTTAGCCCTGGCGTCATGGTATGGAGAGCCATAACGTACGTAGGTGAATCAAAAGGTTAGTTGCACTAACGCGCCGCAGCAGCCCGCAGTGTGTCGCAAACGTGGGCACAGCGGAGAAAGGGACAGACACTGTCCACACGTCTGTTAGGCAGGTCGCTGTTATGTCTCGTCTAGTATTGTGTGAATAGCGACAAAATGCAATGGCGCGTCAACTGGACGTTCAATCCAAATATGGGGTGCGTGCGACAATCCGATTCCTATGGGCCAAAAGGAAGAATTGCACGGACATTCATCGTGAAATTAGTGCTGTGTATGGGGAGCGGGCCATTTCCCAGCAAGGTATCGTAAAGTGGTGTCAGCAATTCGAAGCCGGACACACGGATATCACGGACAACCATCGCGAAGGCAGGCCCGCAACGTCCAGGACCCGTGCAAAGGTCAACAGTGTGAATGCGAACATTAGACAGAACCGGCGCATTAAACTGAGAGAAATCACGACGCAGCTGAACATGTCGTATGGCAGTGTGTTCGCCATTGTTCACGAGAGACTTTGGATATCGTAAGCTGTGTCAAAGATGGGTCCCACGTCTTCTCACCGATGAGCACAAGGGACAACGTTTCAAATTATCCCTGGCATTTTTGCAACGCTATGCCGCAGACGACAACGGGTTTCTGCGGCGAATCGTCACAGGTGACGAAACGTGGGTCCACCACTTCACCCCCGGAACGAAGCGAACATAAATGGAATGGGTGCACCCCTCATCACCACAACGAAAGAAGGCCAAGGTTCAACCTTCAGCCGGTAAGGTTATGGCGACACTGATCTTTGACATGGAGGGTTTGCTGCACGTGGAATTCATGCCGAAAGGAAATACGATCAACGCGGAGTCGTATTGTCAAACGTTGCATCGGTTGCGTAAAGCGATTAAAGAGAAGCGCCGGGGGAAATTGAGCGCCGGTGTGATTTTGTTGCACGATAAGGCAACACCTCACAAGGGCCGCCAAACGAGAGAACTGCTGCAGAGTTTCAAGTGGGAGGTCTGGCAACATCCACCCTATAGTCCCGACCTAGCGCCATGTGACTTTCATCTGTTCGGTAAGCTCAAAACGGAGCTCGGTGGTCGACGTTCCCAGACCGATGAGGAGGTGAAGGCCGCTGTCTCCGAGTGGTTGCAGAACGCTGGAGGAAACTTCTATGCATCCGGCATCGACAAGTTGGTTGTGCGTTCGCAGAAATGTTTGGAGTCTCTTGGAAACTATGTGGAAAAGTGACGTTACATTGTATGTCGTTATAGTCGTGTTGCCGTTATATAGGTGGTGTAATAAATGGCCATAACTGGGAAGTGCAACTTATTTTCTGATCTGCCCTCGTATAACTTCAGATCACGGCTGGTAGTGATTGAGGGAACTCTGATGGCACAACAGTATGTCACGGACATCCTGCGTCCTCATGTGCTACCTCTCATGCGACAGTATCGTGGCGTCGTTTATCAGCAGGACAATGCTCGTCCGCACGCGGCACGTGCCTTTATGAACTGTCTGCGCGATTTTGAGGTACTCCCGTGGCCAGCAAGATCTCCAGATCTGTCCCCGATTGAACGTATGTGGGACTAGCTCGGACATCAACTCCGTCTCAGTGCCAGTATACAGGAAATCAAGGACCAGTTACAACAGCCGTGGGAGAGCTTGCCTCAACAAACGATACAACTGCTTTATGACACCCTTCCGGACCGAATCAGTGCATGCATCCAGGCCAGAAGTTGTGTCCTGAAGATGGTTTTCCGTGGTTTCCCATTTTCACACCAGGCAAATGATGGGGCTGTATCTTAATTCAGGCCACTGCCGCTTCCTTCCCACCCCTAGCCCTTCCCTGTCCCATTGTCGCCATAAGACCTATCCGTGTCGGTGCGACGTAAAGCAACTAGCAAAAAAATAGTTGTGTCCAACGTCATACTGATAAGTAGGCTCGTACTGCCAAGTTCTTTGTGAATTTGAATCGATTTTGTAATCACTGAAATAACATCACATACACTCTCAATGTGCGAAGTTTCATTTCTTTTCCTCCTCCCCTCCTGGAAACTTCAGTTTTTCTTGTCAGGCAGTGTACGACCAAATGGCCGAAATATGCATTTATTCGCAGTTTAAAATTCATTTAAATGGGGTCAGCGGCACATCATTCACGCTTTTTTCAGATTTTGTGTAAAATGGGCTCAGAAAAGATATAACATTTTTTCCTAACATGGGAACGTTAATTATTATTAACAACATTTTAAATTTCTTAAACCGTATCCAAGTACAGGGGGAGACAGCTAACGTTACCGGCACTATAGCAGATATTAATGTGGTGGTGGACTTGTATCCGAGTGGATAGATTGCGTAGTCAGGCAGCGCAGCGAGCATGATTAGCGGTAAGCGTACGGGAAAAGGGTGAAGTTCTTGTTGAGCTCTCGCTGTTGGCGTTACCAGTGTTGAATTCCTAAATTTGTTGTTGAATGTTATTTGGGGTAGCCATCAGTATGGTGGTGTATAGTATTGGAAAAGGAATGTTTCTAGTTGAGACGTTACTTGTAAAGAAGACATCGTACGACAGAACCGTTCGCAAATATCTATGCCGCTTCTGTGGCGCTGCAATGCCTTCAAGACAATCCATAACCACGTTATGTAGAAAATGGCAAGCAGCAAGGTTTGTTTTAAACAAAAGAAGGCAACAACAGGGTATTGACATAGAAGTTTGCAGATATTCAAGCAAGAATACAGTAAATATCAGCCCGAGGAAGTGTTCACGCCGATTCGCGAAAGAGTGTGGTATTTCACGAAGATTGGCATTAGGGGGCTGAAAATGCAACTATTTTAGACTTAAAACATGTCAGTGGTTCATTGGCTAACACCACGGGATACAGCTACCCATGAAAGCTTCTGTTGGTTCGATTCTGCAATCTGTCAATGATGTTACTCTCGATTAATCCCTTTTAAATTTGACGGACGAAGGATATTTCCATTAACTGGATGTATGATTTCTCGGAATTCAAGGGATTTGGACACCCAGTACTTTTTGAACGTGAAGAGGAATTTCATGCCTACACGAGGACTGTCAGTGCCCTTATTTTCTTTCAAGATATATTTAACTTGGAACGTTATTCGAGAAACATACTGCAGTCATATTTCAAAAATGTTGATTGAGGGATAAGAGGAGTATACATACTTCTAGCAGGATAACGCCAGTGCCCATGCAGCTGAGCAGTGAATGTACGCATTAGAACAAATAGTTACTCGTTCTCGTTCCCTCCGATTTAAGTGTCTGTGATTTTTACTTCTGATAAACATTCAAACAGGAAGTGTGCAAGAACAATCCACGTACTCTTGAAATACTGGGGAATAAAATCGGACGACTGATATGTGACATTTTAGGGACGGACGTACAACGGGGCTTTGCAAAACTTTACGTCGATGAAACGTTTGTATGGAGAACGGTGGACATCATTTTGAACAGCTGGTTTGGTGAAAGGTAAAGTCTACGTATAGTTTTCAACTTAATTTATGGTTAACACTTAGGTAATAATTCAGACCTATCATAATGAAATTGAACGCCAGCCCACGCTGCTACAATTTACCGGTGAGTCTAACATCGGATAGCGTGCAATCGTTCTAACGACGTCCTCTTGCCCATATGCGATTTCATCTGCGGGGAAATTTACAGTAGAAAGTATACGCCAACGATCCACACGCCCTGGATGAATTTAGGGAAAACATCACGGAACAGTATTTGCAGCACCATTGTTGAAGAGCAGGAAACAGTATCAGCCAACATGCTACAACATGCCTAAACGTGCATAGACGTGAACGGAACCACGTTCAGCATCTGTTGTAATTTGTGGGTAACATTTCAGTCACTCGTTCATCTTGACACACTGGCGCCATAGGTGAGCTTCACCTTGTAGGAGCAGTAGTACTCGTAGTATTGGCAATAGTCCGGCTCACGGAATGAATAGCAGGCAAAGTGTCCATGGTTCAAAAGGCTCTGGATTCGATTCCGGGCCAGTCCGGGGACTGCGGCAGCGTCTTTTTAATTCTACTAGTACGGGGGATGGAGGTTTTTCTCAAAACACATCTTCTCATTTACATACAACACATTATCCTGCCAGTCACTGAAGAAACACTCACAATACTGAATGCATTCCTCAACGCCGGATTGGTGTTTGGAAGGGTTTGTGACCCTGACTCATCTAGAGCCAACTGAAAATGATTGGCAAAAGGCCAGGAAAGAAAAAAGAAAAAAGAAAGGAAGGAAGAAAGAAAAAATGATAGCGGCGGTGGTGGTCGTGGTAGTAGTAGTAACTACGTCTTCACTTTAATTTTTTTTTGCTACTTGTTTTACGTCGCACCGACACAGATAGGTCTTACGGCGACGATGGGACAGGAAAGGGCTAGGAGTGGGAAGGAAGCGGCCGTGGCCTTAATTAAGGTACAGCCCCAGCATTTGCCTGGTGTGAAAATGGGAAACCACGGAAAACCATTTTCAGGGCTGCCGACAGTGGGATTCGAACCTAGTATCTCCCGAATACTGGATACTGGCCGCACTTAAGCGACTACAGCTATCGAGCTCGGTCACTTTAATTTTGTCTTACTTATGTTGCTTTCACTTCACACTTGCTTGTTCTTGAATTGAGCTGAATTTACTATTTTGTTTATAAAAATGCAAGTAAATTATTATTATTATTATTATTATTATTATTATTATTATTATTATTATTATTATTATTATTATTATTATTATTATTATTGTCGAAATGATATGCACCGGGAATGTATGGATAAATTCATAATTCAGATTTATATCCAGAATAATTCAAAGTACCATTTCTATTTGCATGCAAATCAGTAGAGTTAATTCTGGATTATTGTACGTAAGCCTGATCTGGTTGATTCGAAATTATATATTTCTATTGAGATGAATATGCATAGCAAGTAATTGTCCGTGTGCCATGTTGCACTGAAAGTGATAGTATTACGAAGAGATACTACAAATACTTGTACCTCATTTTCATGAATATCTGCCACATTCTATTCACACCAACATGTTAGAGTAAATTTCTGTTATCCTAACACAGCATATCCTTATCGTTTGCGAAATGTTGAATTCTACTGGAGATAAAAATATATATGATGTTTACTTGACTTTGGAAATGTTGATCGCTCATATTCATGAAGTTAAAACAAATATAATTAATGTAACGTGAGGTTTGTAGCTGGAACTAGTGCAGTATAATGAGTGTGATCATAATGAAATCATACCGCCAGAAAATTAATATATAGGGTGGGAGGAGTACCATGACCATAAATTAGGCACTGATAGAATTTGAAAGGAATAATACATGTGTGACCCACAACATATCAAATTTCTATATAACGTTCCGATACTTTAATGGACAATTAAGTGCTTTCAACTGACATTAACATCAACGTTCCACATTTTAATTTGCGTCAATGTTCAGTGTTTAGTGTAACAAAATAAACTCATCATCACATAGCACATCATCTCATTGTAAAATATACGTCACCAAGCAAGTGGCTGTGCGGTTCGGTTCACACAGTTATCAGCTTGCATTCGGGAGATAGTGGGTTCGAACCCAACTGTCTGCAACCCTGATTATGGTTTTCCGTGGTTTCCCATTTTTACACCAAACAAATGCCGGGGATGTACCTTAATTACGGCCACGGTCGCTTCCTTCCCACTCCTAGCCCCTTACTCTCCCATCGACACCATGAAAACTATCAGTGTCGGTGCGACGTAAAACCAATGAAAGAGAACGATGTATCAAGCGGAATCAACACAATACAGATTGATGATGATGATGATGATGATGATGCTTGTTGTTTAAAGGGGCCTAACATCGAAGGTCATCGGCCCCGCAATACAGATTAGCCTACAGGGTATTTTATGTACCACCTTAAACATGCATTTTTGAGTTCTTTTTACAATTATTTCTTCTCATCACAGTTGCTGCCATGACATGAAGAATGTCACTGCAAGTTAAATTTAAAAAGAAATATTGTTTAAAATTTTATTGCAAATAAAAAATTTGGTCATTTATTTTGTTGTTCGATTCAGTATGTCTCCTCGCATGAATGGTTGAAACTTATTCTGGGTAAAGTGTGTGATTTCGCATTTGGGTGTATGTCTACCCCTTAATCCCGTTTCCTGATATGGGGTCCGCCGTCCAGCTATGGTCAACGCTGAGGCCGCGGAAATAAGCACTAGGGCATCCAGTAGAGAAGGAGAATTTAAGAGACATTAAGTTAATTTTTAAGAAGCTATTGTTTTACTGAACACTATCTAGAAACGTCATTTTGCAAGCAAGTCTAGAGTTTGTAAATGACTCTTTCGAAGATGATGAGTGAATTTCACTATGATTGTATTACTATGATGTAAACACGAGTGATGATACGTATTAATAAGTTGCGTACTTTATTAAGTATTGAATCTCATTTTCTATTACTAAAATCATCTTACAATGAATTTGTCTCCAAAATGTCTGAACTCCAAGTAGTGGTATTCTGTTACTATTACTTGTAATAGTGAGTGCTTTCGAACCCCACTGTCGGCAGTCCGAAGATGGCTTTCTGTGGTTTCCCATTTTCACACCAGACAAATGTTGCGGTGTACCTTATTAAAGGACACGGCCGCTTCCTTCCTACTCCTATCCCTTACCTATCCCATCGCTGCCATAAGACCTGTCTGTGTCAGTGTGACATAAGGCAACTTGTAAAAAGAAAGTGGGGACTGTTGATAAATCAGAGCCGGTATATCGACGATGCAATTATAAATCCTATTAACTTATAGCAGAGCTGGAGTGACTGGGATGATAGTGGGTTGACCTTCTGGAACAGAGGGGATGGGTTCGAACCTGGCTTGGTTCGATGGCATTTCAGGGTGTTAAAATACGCCAGCCTCGTGTCGGTAGATTTCTTGGCACCTAAATGAACTCCTGCTGGACAAAATTCCACCATCTCAGTGAGACCAAAGGCGGTGGATGTAGTGGACCTAAAAGCAATAACGTTGTCGTAATAGCTTATGCTTATATGCTTGTAAGTATTGATAACTCTCTTTGAACTTTTTATGAGAACAAAACATGTCTAAAGTTAAATCCTTATTTTTCTTCTTCCTCTTTCCCATATTTTGTACTAATTGTCTGGGGTCAGCTCATATGTAGATTAAACCTAGTTTTACGGATTCCCTCCCTTATGCCGTCAATAACGAATCAATCATTCATAAATCAAAGTTCCAATTATAAAGAGTTATTTTTGTCTTCATGTTACCCCAATAAAATACGATAATGCAACTGTTAAGAACACCTCTAAACAAAAAATACACCTTCATATAAAGATCTATTGCGTTTTCTAGTATTTTATATTAATGTAAGCCTTTTGAATCAAAAGTTAAATTCTAGTTATTATAAAGAGACAGTCAATGTTTCGTCAAAACATTCGTTCCAATCTTCAATATTCCTATGTAGAGGGATGTATTCGCTGTTGTTTATTTGCGTGGTGTTTAGTGTAGTGATGTATTAAAATGAATATGAGCATTAAGACGATGGCAAACGGAGGCCGAGACAGATTTTGGAATGTCTATTTTGAAACGTTATATTTCTCACTACACATTTTGAAGGAAGAAAATTGTTACGGATGTATATCGTCGCTGCCGGGACAAAACATCATATGTGAAGTATTTTAGCTTAGAACTTTGGCCGGTAAGGTTCTGTCATCTAAGGTGCAATATTGTGTGAATATTGTCAAGGCTCTTCACAATGTATGTGCTGCGGGTCAGTGTATCTCCAAAAATATTGTCACATAGGAGGTTTTGTCCCGGCAACGACGATATGAAGAGGATTCCAATAAAAAGATAAAAATAATTGCATTCATGTTTTACAATTAACAATAATCGTGTAACAGTAGTTACAAGTTTAACATCTCTTGAGAGTTGACAGCTTCCTCTCTTTCGAGCTTTTAGCCTCATTCCTCTCGTAGTTTAAGTATTCCTCTTGTTTTGTACAACAGTTCATCATGCCATGGAGAATGTTGACATCTAATTTAAAAAGTGGATAATTATCATGTCTATTTTCCTGGTCAAAACAGAAATCTTGTCAACAAAGTGAAAATGTTTACTGCCTGTAATCTTTCTTGTATTTTTACCTTAATTAACAATGTAAGAATACTTGTCATAGTGATAACGTCTAATCCTCTTGTCTGGAGTTCTTCAAAGTAGGTATTTGTTTCACTCGCTTGAAGGTGGAATAAACATACACTAAAACCTATTTTCGTGGATGTTATTCTGGCCGTGTATCTGACATTTCAAAAGTTCCATCCAAGAATCTCATGATCATAATGAGTCAAATGTGACTGCTTCTGAAATAACTGTTCAAAAAGAAAAATCATCACGTCTTTATATGAAAGCATAGTGGGGTGGGGGAGCAAACTATTACGGCATTAACATATCCTGTTTTCAGAACAGAGAGGACCACTATCTTTCGGATGTTTAGTAGGTGTTAGTGTCAGTTTGAACATCAATTCAAAATTTGTGCTGAGGTTGGTCTCGGTAGAATGTGGTTTTTACAAGTCATGGTTTATTGTGCGGACTGAGATAGCCAACGAGGGAAGCAGATGTCGTCGATTGAAGCGACTTCACTGCTTCAAGAAGGCTGCTTGCAGAAGTACTTTACCAGAATGCTAGGAGTTGCTCAGAATACGATTTTGGTATTTAACACCACTTTGTTTATGACACGTCGAGCAATAGTGTTCGTGGATCGAGTGTCCAAAGAATGCTTTTGATTTGAATTCTTGAATTTTGCAAAGGAGAATGCTTGAAATCATTGTGTGCCTGTTATTTAAGCATGTATGGGTATCAGGAGAGTACGAACAGATAACAAAATTGACGTAATCTCTTTCTTGAACAGTATATGAGTTAGACCTTACGTCCCTGCTTCGCTGGCACGGGGGCTGGGTATATGTGTTGTCTTCATCATCGTTTCATCGTCATCACGAAGCACAGGTCACCTACGAGCATCAAATCAAAAGGCCTGCACCTGGCGAACCGAACCTGTCCTCGGACACTCCCGCCACTAAAAGCCATACGCCATTTCATTTTTCAGCTACGGTAATGGTATGAAATAGATTATCAACCAAAACCACTTTCTGCCTATCAAGATTATTAGGATTCACAGTCTTATAGGATGTTTTCAAATCCGCAGCAAGCATTTTTAATGTATGACGATGAAGAAAATAAATTCTTTCATTTCACATATGTATAAATTACAAATTATTTCTCCCTCTTGAAACTTCGAAAAAATAAAATGAAAACAAACAACATTTTACTTGTGTATTTCTGACTTGTTACTCATGTTTATAAAATTATGTGCTACCTCAAGCGTTAGGAATATCTGCAAGTCCTTGTATTAGGGATTGGAGATGCGATGTGTTCTTTCATTTTCTAACCTCCAAATTAACCCATTAAATATGCTCTTATTTGCTCGATTATCACTAATAACGCATACAATTTTTAGCCCATCATTCTGTTAAACTTGTATAACTGGCATTGTCAGCTCTGCTAGAATTTTTCCTGACCGTTATTTAACTGGAGTGAGGGATATGACTTCCTTACACGAACCAAAAGCAGAATGCACCATAAGAGCAACACCACCTAGATATAAGGCCTGAGCACGAAGCCAAGATGGCTGACAATAGAGGCAATCATCATAATGTCACTATGGCATCTTACCATATGTTTTAATTGATCTGGCTACTTAAACCTCAAAATAATTACCCCAAACCCTCATTCTTTCAGATAAAAGTCACTTACACCTTCAAGAAACTATTTCTGAAAAAATTAGGGATAGTTGATACACAAGGTTTCTAAATAATGCTGAAACTCAAGTGAGGTTCAAGAATTAAGGGAATAGCAGAATACCGAAATTCATAATAAATGTTTTATTTTGTCCCACCACCCACAAAGAAAAAATTGAAAGCAACAACACACTTATTTACATAAATGCAGATTTGCATGAAATTCAGTCCTGTTGACAAATAACACGTTTTTTCCTCGTCAATACATTCTTTGACATGGAACTTTTTTCTTACAATAATTATTCAAAAGAATGTTTGTTGAAGTCCACACCAGTTTTCTACAAACACATTCTGATGTATGTCTGTTATTGCACATATCTGGCTCCCACAAAAGTTCTTTATCATGAATAATTTTCATTGTACTCTCACATGCAACCTCCCTATGATCATTTACTAAAAGAAACTCTGTTTCAAAATCTGTACATAATTTTGTTACTACCAGATAATTATGTATTATTACATTGATAACAAACATTTCAGGGAACAAAAGCCTACCCCTACTCTTATTTCTAATTAGATTATATGCCTCATCATCAGCATCAATGAAGTCCTCAGTAACAAGAATTCCTTTACAGTGTTCACATTTCAAATATTTTGAGACACTATAGCAATAATAACCTGCTAAATAGACTAAAATTGGCATGTCATTGTTACAGTTTTCAATATCGTGTAAACTTATATGTACATCTATGCTCTTACACAATGAATTATCAAAATCCAAAAAGGCAGAGGATTCAGGAGGCGGGTCAGAGAACTCATCTACTTCAATCTCCCCAAATGCGTTTGATCTTATCTTTAGTCAGTGATGGCAGTAACCTTAACTTCTTTTCTACTTCAAACAACTGCCTCACAGAAATATTGTACTGCCCTCCTGCAAGCTGCCTATATTTCCCAAACCTGTCTTCTAATATGTCTGTTTGAAATTTTCCTAATAGGACATATGCAAAATTAAGTTTTGACAAACAATATTCTATCAACATCAACAATCCTTCAGTTGTCAATATCAAAGCAGCCATTGTTTCAGATGATAATGAACCTTTTACACCTAGATCTCTCCACTTTACTAGCCATTGTAGGAATTTCTTCAAATATCGAAGCCTTTCCCCTGAATTCGAAGAGACTGGACACATTAAGCTGTTGTTGAGCCTTACCCCTTTACCTGGTGTTTTGACATTGACAACAGCCCACCAATCTATTATTATTTTGATATATGAGGCTGTTTATTTATAATATGGTAGCTTACACTTTTCACCTAGCACTTTCAGCCCTTCTATAACATTGTCATTGAAAACTTGCAGAGCTAATTTTACACTCTGCCTTTCAAATGATGAAGGACTTAATGCTTTGAGAGACAGACCATAACCATATTTTATGAACTTTTCATGCTCAAGATCATATAATTTCTTAATTGTAAGAAAAGAACCACACTGCACTGCACTGTTATCTTCAAAATCAGGGAAGTTCATGCACATATTCTCATCCTTTCGATTTAACCAGTTATTGCGAACACATTTGAGCAAGTGAACACTATCAAACACAAAGAAAAGTGGTCTGCTCTCATCAGCAGGGTGCAGGTAAACACATTTCAATTCATTTTCAGGTGAAAATATTTGCATGCATTTTCTGTTTACAGAACTATTATCACTAACAACGCAAACAACTTTAAACCCTATTTCCTCTAATCCTACAATAACTTTTCTTAGTACACCATGCAAATATTCTCCAGTAATTGATTTTACAGGTAATATGTGAGCTACTTCCTTAAAATCAGATAACAAACATGAAACCATAAAACAATAAGCACCTGTTGCTAACTGCTCATCATTGAATGCTTTTCGAACAACATTATCACCTTTATAGTCCATTAATGGTTTAACATGAATTTCATCCATCATAAGCACAATGAACTTATCACTATCATTGCCAGAAAATTTATCCCTTATATACTTCAGGAAATTGTTATCGTGCTGTTCTATTCTAGGATCTACTTTTAAAGAAGCAGAAAGCCTCCTGATGGTACATGGATGAGGCAAATACAATAAATTGAGATGTCTGAGGTATGCATAGCAATGGGGTGAAATGGACTGCAATATTGAAGATAAAATCAGAAAGGATGGACTATAACTCCTCCTCTCGTGTGACCAAAGTGCAATCTGTTCAATCATGAATTCAAGTTGTCCTTTTAGTCTCGGTTCTAACATGCTGACTTGTTTCAAAAGGTATGCTGCTAAACCTAAAATGTCATTAGTGCTGTTTGCACTGTGAACCTCAGAACTTAACGTGTCAACTTTTTCAAGAAGCACTGAAATTTCATCCAAGTCCTTTACAGACTGTGGGAAATAAAAGTTACCAATACTGTCTAATTTTATGTTCTTATAGTATACACTTAACTCCAAAGTTTCATTGATAACTATAGAACTAATTATTTCAGGTTCAGGGTTCAACACAATTTTAACTATTACTATATTTACACCTTTGTGAAGTATGTCCCATGATTCACCTACATTCAGATTATTTAACTTGTCTTTCAGGTCAGTGAAATTAGAAAATGTTATTCTATTCTTGTGTAAATTATATTCTACTTCACTCTCCTCGATTGCTGCCTGGATATTTTCATTTTCTCTTCTTCTTCTCTTCTCTTCAGGACCTTCTCGATATGTTTTTGAACTACTCAAATACGCTGGGCAATTTGGCAAAAGTGAAGGAACAGCACTGGGGATAAGTCGTGGAACCTTCAGTGGTAGAGTTATAAGCTGTCCATCCTCACAGTGGAACTCAGTATGTTTCCTTATTTCGGACGGATTAAAATGTAATTCACAAACCTGCAATTACAGACAATCAGTTAACCTAACCTGAACGAATTTCACCATAAATGTTAGAGGTTAGATCCCGTCTAACCTAATAGCCATTTTTTTCAGATATATTATACTACCATCTCTTGATTATATTAATATATGAACACACTATGAAATAAAACATTTGCGAATAAAAAATGCATAACCTAGTATCTAGTTACTTACCACTGAATACTTCGTTGGAACGAAATTCTCGCGCTTTATTGCACATATCCATTTCTTTTTTAGATCTTCATCTTTCGGAAATCTAAAAATCTGTACTTCGCTATTGGCACTGTAGTTTCCCCTACAATTAGGCACACAACATTTGTAGACCATTATTGTATTTTGTATGACAAAATTACGGATCACTTTCACAAGGCATTGCCTCAACAGTCCGCCATTTTCCTTTTAATCTCGACACCATGCACAGGCCTTATATCTAGGTGGTGTTGATAAGAGCTAGGATTGTTCTTTCTTCTTCTAAAGATATATTTTTATCTTGAGCCATAAACACACAATTCTTATATTCGAGATGTGGAATCACGTTAATTTCATCCAGACTGAGAATGACATGCTTATCAATAGCAGTTAAATTCTACATCTATGAAATTACTATTGAAAACACATAAATACAATTAGCACTTTCCTTGAAATCACTACCAAACAAACACAGATGCCATTTGAAGTCAAATCAACAACTGCCGCTCTTTCTCCGAATCCGACCCACAGACTTGCCAAACTTAGATGCCATCTTTTGTAACTTCAGATGGCCTTGAGGTTTAGTTCACTCGACCCGACTAAACATGCACCGTAAAGTCAAGGAGTAAGAACTCTCCATCCAAAGTGAAAGCAGACATCGTGCAACCAAAATCTGACGGTACAGTAGCTACCAAAACATCATTATTTATTTTAATCACACGAGGTAAAGTTTGATTTGAATGAGATATGAAAAATAATGATGCTTTGAGAATTAAATTAGCAGTGTACTGTAACGGTTCAAATCCCGTTACAAGCATTCATTTGTAATACTGTTATTATTATTATTATTATTATTATTATTATTATTATTGTTACGGAGTTATCCGTGGTAGTTAGAGGTGAAAGAAGGTGCTGGGATGAATAGGTCTCAACTTGCGAAATTAAAGTTAATTTAAAATTTAACAAAGGTTATATTTTCTTTTCAAGATCAAGAAATAACAAGTATAACAGGTACTCAGTAGCATATCAACAAATTAAGAATGTACAATTACAATTTGTTAATGGTTTTGGGCTTCGAGCCCCCAGACACAGAATCCTTGAGCAACGAGCCCAACTTTACTTATGTATAAGGTTCAACAAAGGGGCAGAAAATATCAATCATACCAAGGAGCACTAGCTCCCAATTACCCAGTTAAGCCTGCTCGAGGCACACAGAAACCAAATTTAAGAAAGAGCAACCCGCTCTCAAAGTTCAAGCCTATTCAAAGGCCACACCAAACTCAACCTTCAATCTGCCCTCCAGGCACACAAGAACAGGGGCAATAATACCCAATCTACTGAGGCCTATTAAGTAAAGAAGCAGGTCAATTACGTGGCCCAAAATTCTGAGTTGAATGGAGGCGTAACTTGCACTCCTAATACACCTTTTAAAACCTATTTGGCACTAGGCCGCTTATGCAAGGGCTAATCCCATGCTACGGAGGTGACACGATAGGAAAACTTTATTACATTACAAAAAGAAGGGAAACAGTTATGAAAACGTAGTCACCTCAAAACACTATGAGTGGGAGCTCGAGAGGTTTAGGCACTCTCTATCCCAATTTGTAGTTAAAGAGATAGAATTTTATACCAAGTGTCTTTTACATTTTAAAGGAAAGTTACATGATAAAAGTTTCGAACCTGCCCCGAGGGTTAAACTGCTGAGCTAGCGAGTAAAGAAGTTATTAAAAGGCCATTACCTTATGGATGAACTGCTGCCCGAAGAAAGAGGCGCTTCCCGCCCCCTGCTACATAATCACACAAGGAAAGATGTTACTGAAGTGGCCCGGAGACCAGAAAATCAGCAGTTTAAATACCCTCGTGGAACATTCGAGACCTTTCAAGAATGAGAACCCACACCTCCCTCAATTTTATTGGCTAGGATCAAGCGACATATCCATATCGGAGAAGACATACGTTATTGGTCAAAAATTAATTAGAGAAATTCGGGATTGGCTAAATTCACAACAAGCGGAAAGAGGAGGGTTATACTGCCAACCCAAAAAATGACTGAAAGAAATTTAACAAAGAACAAACTTATGAACACAAAATTTCTCAAAAAACAGTTCCTTCACTTCGCACCAGGGTGCACAATTGTAGTTCTTCAGTAGTGCCATCTCGAAGAGAATGTTCACACTTCTCACTACAGAGAAAACAAATATAAATCGAAAATGACACAGTTCAGAACTCTTCAAAATTTACAATAGCGACATCTTCTGAGAAACTTTAGAATTAACATGGTTGTTAAAGTTCAGGCTTCCTCCAGTAGAGGAGTTTCAACTGGCGCAATTTTTGAATTAGCGGCGTGGAGGTGTACCGCCTGGTACAATTATTATTATTATTATTATTATTATTATTATTATTATTATTATTATTATTATTATTATTATTATTTGTATTATTATTATATCTGTATTATTATTGTATGTGTATTATTATTATTATTATTACTATAATTGTAACTATTATTATTGTTTGATTCAATTCCCTAATCTGATTTCGCTATGTATTAATTAATTATTGCTTCATTGAAGTTAATTTATTGTATATATGTGTGTGTATATTAGCTTCAAAATAATGTAAATTGAGATTAACTACATAATATCAGATATGGATATATTATTTGTGATACTACCTTTTAAACATTGCAACACACGGTTCAATACTGTTTCAGTAACTGTAACTGTCAGAGTCAACGCTCTGTTATTGTATGCATTTAGCGATGAGATCACATTTAGGGAGTTCCTAGGGTATCTCAGGCTATTTCAACATAATATGTAACATTTGTAGCTGGGTGGGAGCTACATCATATCTATTTTGAGCTCTGTCGTGGGTGTTATATCATGTGTAAACTAATGGCTATATATAGGCTATATAGGCTGTATCTTATAACGGCAGTCATTTGGATGGAGAGCCTTGCCATGGAGTGTTGTAGTGAGATGGTAGTGAGGAGTCATTTAGTTAGAAGCAATTGCTTGTAAGGAGATGAATGGAGAGACTTGCCATGAAGTCAATTGGAATCAATTAGAAGGAGACGAATGGGGAACAGTGATAGGGATACGTAATTGTTAGTGACCAAATGGATTATATGTTCGGAGTGTGTTTCGTGTATCTGTTCAGTCGAGTTCTTGTGTCAGTTCGGTGACAGCCGAATATTGAGTCGTCGCAATGCAGACTAACAGTTATCAGTGAATTACTTGTAAAGTTGATTGTGAAGTGTGAATATATTATTTCAAGTCATGCTATATCTCGTTTGTGAAATAAAAAGGATAGATAACAAATTAGGTTTGAGATACCTATAGCTAATACCAATTCAAAGGAATACGTCTTAATAACACTCAATGTGTTCGAGGTATAGTCAAGTGAACAGTGAGGTAAAAAGTTCTTGTATAACTTTTAAATGTCCGGTCAAGAAGATATAAAGTTTTATGCCTACAGTTTCCTTCAGTTATAATGTCAGAGTTTTATATTATCTTTTGAATTATCGCAGTACATCTCACTCGTTAAAATAAATTTTTAAAGAATACATTTTGTTTCGCATCAAATACAATTGGTAGTTTCTACAGTAGATTGAGTTAACCTCACATTTTAATGGGGAAACCGAACGCCAATCTTCTTTTCCCAGAACCTATATGTTATGCTGTCAATGTAAGCTTATTACCGTACACCCTAGAGGTATTCGAGACTCTCATTCCATGATCGTTACATTTATTTGTAACTGGCACCCTTCAACAATTGTATGTATAAGTAATCAGGTAAGTACTAAGTGTGAGTACATAGTCCGACGATTGAATATTTTAATATATGTTTGATTTTAAATCGGTTTCATATTTTTAAATACAGTGAGTAGTAGTCACAGTACAACGAAAATTATTCTGAATGATTACGTCAGAGATTCTGAACAAATAAAAGAGTTTACTTGATGTCCACTACTGTCACCTAAACAATGGAACGTGGGGGATAATGCATTTCCGTTATAATTTTGAAATATTTAAATTTTAAAAGTACACGAAGTAAATGCGAAACCTTCGGAACAAAGCTTTGGGCATTTGAACTACTGTCTGCTTTACATGAAAGTAGTGGCACACGTGCGCTTCGCTGCGCGTATAATTCGCAATGAAGGTTAGGAAAAAAGTTAAACGGTATAGGTATATTACCAACATAATGAACAGTGTTACGTAATTCTGTTAATAAACTGATGAACAAAGTCCATAACGTTCTTCTAATTAAACTGCCAAAATAAATTGAAAACATATGTGTATACAGTATTTCTGCTATTTGCGTTACGTCGCACCGACACAGATAGGTCTTATGGCGGCGATGGGATAGGAAAGGCCTAGGAATGGGAAGGAAGCGGCCGTGGCCTTAATTAAGGTACAGTCCCAGCATTTTCCTGGTGTGAAAATGGGAAACCACGGAAAACCATCTTCAGGGCTGCCGACAGTGAGGTTCGAACCCACTATCTCCCGATTACTGGATACTGGCCGCACTAAAGCGACTGCAGCTATCGAGCTGGTTATACAGTATTTCCTTCCAATATACACACATATAAGGTAGATAAAACACATTATTAGTTCGAGTATCAAGACACACGCTTTCCTCCAAATGTTCCTGATATCTTTGGAAAAGAAAATATACCCAGGGGTGGAAGAAAACGCTTTCGCTTGCGTACTTAGTTAAGCTCAGTTTTGTTTCGATTCCTCATTTACCGGGGGAGCTGACGTGCGGTTAGGGGCGCGCGGCTGTGAGCTTGAATCCGGGAGATTGTGGGTTCGAATCCCACGGTTGGCAGCCCTGAAGATGTTTTTCCGTTGTTTTCCATTTTCACACCAGGCAAATGCTTCGGCTGTACCTTAATTAAGGCCACGGCCGCTTCCTCCCAATTCCTAGGCCTTTCCTATCCCATCGTCTCCATAAGACCTATCTGTGTCGGTGCGACGTAAAGCCACTAGAGAAAAAAGTTCCACATTTCGAACCACAGGTCGGCCTTCTCAAGGAAGTTTGGGAATTTTCAATATCTCTACAGATCCTAGGGTATCAGGTTTTCTGGTACCAAGTTTTAAGTCTCTAGGGTCCCTTGAAGTGGTTCAATAATTTATGTTCATACCCACTTTTTATCTACCTTTGAACATCTTTAAAATTCGACTTCCGTTTTTGACTGGAGTATGTCTACTTATCTCGAAGTATGTAAAAAAAAATTTGAAAAATGTTCTCCCGGTTTCTGTTTCAACTTCGCCTTGTGGAAGGCACTCCCCTGTACCCTCACTGCACAGCAAACCGTACAGTGCTCACACAACGCGGCAGTATTCAAACCTCAGTTACTTGCATCTTAGCGCACATAAGGGAGTAAGGACGCTCTTGAGAACTACGACGAGTAAGTGACGGTAATGCCAAACCATTAAGCAGGGTGATGTGGGTGATGCATAATATGCTAATTAGAATTTTTAATCTCACGAAGAGCATAGGATATTGATTTGAATGAAATAACATAAACAAGAAATAAACAGTTTCCCAAGGGGTGATTTCCACAGATAGGTCTTATGGCGGTGATGGAATAGGGAAGGGCTGGGACTAGAAAGCGGCCGTGGCCTTAAATAAGGTACAGCCCCAATACTTGCCTGGTGTAAAAATGGGAAATTACGGAAAACCATCTTCAGGACTGCCGACAGTGGGGTTCGAACCCACTATTTCCCGGATGCAAGCTCACAGCTGCGCACCGCTAATGGCATGGCCAACTTGCCCGTCCCCAAAGGGTGAAATAATAATTACGCTTGTATAATATTTGAAATATAGGGCTGAGCCCCAGTTTCGAAATCCTCTGCGCAACCTTTTCGGGAATGTTTGCGAATTGTTTAGTTTTCTAGGGAACTTCGGTGTAATTTCATAAAAAGCTTTAAGTTTCTAGGTTGCCTGAGAGAGCCTCATTAATTCATGTATATTTCCATTTTGGTACCTACATTTATACATAATTGAAATTCGACTTCCCTTTATTCGTATAGATTAATTAACAACTGAAGCATAAAAAATTGATACGTAACCTGTTAATTTGTATGAGGTGCTAGCATCCGACAGTAGCCCTTTCCTATTTCCTTTATGAACACTCCAGCTACCAACCTACTAGAATTATATGGGTGTATTTCTCATAGAGGTTATTTCATCAGCTCACATCAATACAGCACCCGAACAGTTAAGTGCTATAATCGAAGATTACTCGCTCATGAATTAAATTGCAATTAGGAATGCGTATGATTTAATTAAGGCGGTAATAGTGTGGAATGATGAAGGCTTTGTAATGAAGCACACAAGGAAACAGCAAACCGATATAATTCAATTCCTGTTTCATCATTCCGAATGTGTACATCGGAGTGATTTGTGATCTATTTAATTACCTTTGATAAAATATCGCAGCAAGCGTGTTTGGTGTTGATAGTTCAGGTTGCTTTCCTTCAGATATTTAACGAACTTAAGCTGATGCGATTTCATACATTAGAACGAGCGAGTTAGTTACGTTGTTATGACTGAATGGCTGCGAGCTTGCGTTCGAGGGATGGTGGGTGCGAACATCATAGGTTATAGCCCTGAAAATCGTTTTCCGTGGTTTCCCCTTTTCAAACCGGGTAAATTCTGGGATTCTACCGTAATTAAAGCCATGGACGCTACCTGCGCAATCCTTGCCGTTTCCCATCCCACCATCACCAAAAACCAGAACGTATAAGCGCGACATTAAACCACTACCAAAGATAAAAGTCGTGTTCTTACGAACATACATTTCAGTATATAGCCTGCTGTATTAACACCTCTCCAGGTATTCAATACATTTTCATGAAATTTGATCTTTGTAGCTATGGTATTATTGAACGTTCCTTATGGTAGAAAAATATGTGAATCTGTATGATACGAATGGTTATTGACTGCCTTCCTAAATTATGTTCCCACATTCTCTTTAAGACATACGTTGTCTCCAAGATAGAGTTAAAAACTGTATGTTTCACTCCTTTTGTAATTAGAGGATTCCTTACAGAAGATGAAGTACCATAAAATTGACGAATACATTTATGCAGATTATAGAGCAATGTATTTTTTTTAATTTAATTTTTTTAAAACCGAGCTCGGTAGCTGCAGTCGCTTAAGTGCGGCCATTATCCAGTATTCGGGTGATAGTGGGTTCGAACCCGACTGTCGGCAGCCCTGAAGATGGTTTTCCGTGGTTTCCCATTTTCACACCAGGCAAATGCTGGGGCTGTACCGTAATTAAAGCCACGGCCGCTTCCTTCCCAGTCCTAGACCTTTCCTGTCCCATCGTCGCCATAAAACCTATCTGTGTCGGTGCGACGTAAAGCAACTAGCAACAAAAAAAAAAAAAAAAAAAAAAAAATGGAAATTTGGTATCCTTTCTCTTTTACCTGTAAAACCATTCAATTTTAAGTTGCATGTGACCATTTTGGTTCCTCGCCGAGAACACATACATTTGAAGAATTCTACGAAACTTTGAGTGAATCATCCAATTAACCCAGCTCCCGAACCAAAGGATTTTACCTTTATGATTAAAATACATGGCCTGGCCGGGAATCGAACCCGAGGTGGTCTGAACAGTAGACCAGTGCACTAATCATTCATCTAAGGAAGTAGAGAATAAATAAATAAATAAATAAATAAATAAATAAATAAATAAATAAATAAATAATTAAATAAATAAATAAATAAATAATGTATACTAATTCGCAAGAAATAAAATAATGGGGTCAAATATTGTCTGATTATTAGTTTACTCCTTGACCAAGAAAATAAACAACTCAAACAGCAATCTTCATGCGAGGTACAGAATAGTGTTGTGCTCAAATGCCACGCTCACTATTATGACGAGAGCGCACACATTTATTTACTAAATTGCAAATTAAAAAAACTGATGGAAATGTTTTGTATTTGAAAGGAAGATCTGATCTATCAAATGAACCTAAAATGGAAAAAATGAAGATATTTTAGTATAATCTCCTCCTATTCTTTTTCATCTTCTTCTACTTCTGCATTTCTTTTCCCACACTGTGGTGGAATCGCGGTAGCGAACTTTGTCGCACATTTGAATTTGGCCGTTTGCTATAGCCGGATGTACTTTCTGACGCCAACCCCACGTAAAGGGAAGTGTTTACTACTGCATGTTTCCTGTGTTGGTAGGTAGTGTGGTGTGTTGTGTGAATGTGAAGAGGGGAGTATTGGGATAAACACAAATACTCAGTCCCCGGGTCAGAGGAATAAAAGGTGACCGTTCAGCCAAGAAGCCGGACGAAAGTATTTTAGTATAGGAAACCCCATAATCCTCCACTTCTTGGTGCAGTCCGCAGAATTGTAACTTACATGTATCCTATAACTTTTATAATTAAAAAGCTTCATAATTATGCACTCAGTAATACTGGGGTGTGGCCTCCGTAGAGGCGCGGTGCAGGTCTCTCGAGGTATCACTCTATAGGCGACCTGCACATTCTTGAAGATGGCGCCCTCCCAAAGATGGATTCTAATGTCGAAGATGACACAAACACCCAGCCTCCAAGCCAGAGGAATTTACTAACGAAATATAAAATCCCCGACCCGGCATGGATTCGAACGCGGAACCCCTTAGACCAGAGGCCAGCATGGTAACTAAACATTTAGCCATGGAGCCAGGCACTGCACTGTTGATTCTAGAAGTTCTCCATAGACGTATGCCTTTCCTTCCTAAGGCTTACTAACTCTACAAATATTGTTGGCATATTTTAAAGAGTTAGTCAGGATTGCTGTCATCCTTCACTAACAGACTGTACTTCGATTTATAAGATACTAATCTTCTGGAGAAAGGAAAAGAAGTTGAGAGCAATTGGATTGCTCGAAGAGCTGACCTTTGGAACTAATCGAAGTGAGCGACTTAACTTTTGCCATCCCATGATCTCCGCGGTGTATATAGCCTATAACAGTGTGTGTATTTTACGTTTCACAAACTTTAGAATTTGTTTTCAATTCATCATCTTGACCATAACAACTTTAATCGACATACAGTTGCTGTTGCTTTCGCACATATGTGTAGACTTTCCCTGCCACCTACTGTGCTGATGTTCATCCGATTTCATATATTTTGTATATAGTTATCAATTACATAAATAAATAAATAAATAAATAAATAAATAAATAAATAAATAAATAAATAAATAAATAAATAAATAAATAAATAAATAAATAAATAAATAAATAAATAAATAAATAAATAAATAAATAAATAAATAAATAAATAAATAAATAAATATTTATACATATATCTGAAATAAAACAGAAAATGCTCACCAAGAAGTAGTTGTCGGAATCGCATGAAACTCAATATATGTGATTGTAACTTTGATATAAGTAAGTGATTTATAATATGAGAGCAAAAGGATAATTTACTGCGGAAAACTGAATGTCTAAGTGAGACTTCAATGCTTTGCGGATCCGGCTCTATATGGGATAAAGAATGCGATTCGAGAGGGCAAGGAGACAAACAGGTTATCTATGGTATCCTTGGCATATCAGCCCATATTTGGTGTTACTATTCCTCTAGATCGTGTATGCTCCTAGGTTGTTGAAATTGGCGCTCCAGGTTTTCTCAGATGTGTTCGATGGGTGATAAATGTGGCGATCTTCCAGGCCATTGGATGTGTGACATTTTTGTGATACCCTCGTTCTGTGCGGCCGAGCATTATTCTGCTGGAAAATTCCTTTTGGAAGCCTTGTCATGAAGGACAAAACGTACGGCTGCAGTATGTTTTCACTTTATGCATTTCTGTCAATGTCCCTCGTATCGCAACTACTAGGCGTTACCGACTGTCCTATGCCATGGTCCAACTGCTCCCCAGACAAGCACACCTTTAGTGGGGGTGGTGTTTCGCGCCAGAGCAAAGGCAACATGGTGACACTCACCATGAGGCCTGTAAATACGAGCACGACCTTCGTCAGTGCACAAAGAACACTTACATTCATCACTATAGACAACTCTATTCCAGGTCGTACCAGTACAGGGTTGTCTCCGAGTGTCTTTGTACAGAAGCACAGGTTCAATTCTTACAGGTAAACTGATGCTTTTTAAAAATGGATTAATTTAATTTGAGTGGAATTCATTAAATAAGTTGCATGCTTATTTTAACTTCTCTTCAGGCCAGTACTTTAGATTTGAAGCAGCAACTTGATATTGAGTCTTCGTTGACGTTTGATTATTTTGGAAGGCCTAAATTTCAATTTACATTTTTGTTCTAGTTTCTAAATTATTTTAAGAAGGTTTATTGTATTACTGTATCTTGAATTTTGGAATTCTGTTGTTTATTCTACATTATTCTAAATATATTTCTAACAATAACTGTGTGGTGGGTATGGGAATTGCAGAGCTTACAAAGGGAGGCGCCAGCTGGAAAGTCTGGGAAACACTGCTCCACGGAAATGAGATATACGTTGTTTCAGATTGAGACCATCGATGTGTTGGTGAGACAAAAAGAAATGACAACTTACACAGTTTTATCCACTTATTATTATTAATTATATACTTATAAAATAGGTTGACTTTTGTTATCGCGAATTTGAGAGAGCTCCTGAACCGATCGACTTTGCAAAGCATTCTGACGACTGCTCTTGGGCTGCAGATTTGCAGATTGTCTTTAAAAGCATAAAGTACTCTTGCCGTATATTTTTAAACATTAAGAAAGAATTGGCATTCTCATTGGCCAAAGCGCTCGCCAGGATTTCAAGGTCACCTGTACTGTGGGAGCGCTGAGCGCTGAAGCATAGGAAAGGGGCGGTGGAAGGGGGAAAGCACGCATGCGCGGTCGGACATCCTCCTGGTCAGCTGTTCCAGTCTGTATTGTGTTGCGGATAGTCGATTAAACGAGATGAAACTATTCAGCTCAATGTTACTGTCCCTTTGTAGCTTTCCCGACATTTGCTAGCTTGAAGTGATGTCGGAGAAATGTAGAAGTCCCTTTCTCCACGTTGTAATTTTAACACTAAGGCTGTGAACTTCTCCCACTCCGGTAGTTAGGAAAGGGAGTCGATCCTCCGCGTCATAAGTTACTGTCATGGAAACTCGAAGGATTGTACTTTACTACGAGCAAACTGTTAATGTGCCAATTTTCAATTCTGATTTGGCCGACATTTTGCTCGTAGCAAACCAGAAGCCCAGTGCACTGCACATTCAAAATACAGTAGGCAGAGAGCTATAATCCCTCGAGATGATTTAACGATTTAACTCCATCAGGTAAATCAATTCCATTTTCTTTTAAAAGGCACCAATTTCTAATTCGGATGATATTTTGTATGAAGATCAATAGGGCTCAAGGGGAAACACAGGAACGTGCAGGTTTTAATAACTCAGCCAGTTAGCCATAGCGTGTGTTGCAATGTCAATAGTGCGAAATTTTGTCGTCCTTAAAGTTTTAATACTGCCAAAAGTTAATTAAATAATAATAATAATAATAATAATAATAATAATAATAATAATAATAATAATAATAATAATAATAATAATAATAATAATAATAAAATTATATTAAATATATCATATTATTCTTCTTCTTATTATTATTATTATTTCGTGATGTTTTCTTTCGAAGGCATTTTACCGCTTTCTTCATATTCTTCTGTGCTCTCTGTTTACCTCTATTATTTTGCCGGTTTTGCTGGAGTACTTACTTGAAACCGAGAATGAGATTGGAAAGAAACATGCCGTACGAACAGGTACGAACTTGACTTTTGTCTGGAGTTCCTCATGAAAACCACAGAAAGCTGCCTCTGTAAGTCGAATGGCCGAAAATTGAGCGTGTGTCCGCTCTTCTACTCAATTTTATCGGCTGTAGGCCTGTAGCGTAGCTGCTTGGAGTGACATAGTCCACACTCTAGTTGGCCGGCTCGAATCGCAGCTAAACTCGTTCGTATTCTGTCAGAGTGGGTAAATGTAGAAGATCTGTGTTTGCAGACTTCGAAGTATGTAAAATAATATCTCAATAATTCCGAGGCTGACTTCACTTAAGATCTATAATGGCATCATCATCATCATCATCATCATCATCATCATCATCATCATCATCATCATCATCGTTATTATCACCATCACCCTTCTCCTTCTCTTCTTCTTCTAAATATTATTGCCGGGTTAAGAGACTTAGGCAGCAGAACGCTGGCTTTCGGAGCCCAATTTCACGGGTACGATCCCAGCTCATTCTGGTGGTATCTGTAAAGGTAATCGCCCACTACACCGCGCCGCGCCGCGCAGCGCAGCGCAGCCGAGAAGAAATTTCCGTGGTCTGCTTCTTGTGAAATGAAATGGCTTAACGCCCACTGCAGGGAGCCGCGCCGCGCCGCGCGGAACAAGCTTGTGGAATTTCCGCACCAGAAGTCCCCAGGGTTCTGAAATGGAACTTTTTCCTTTCGGCGCGCTTGTATGGGCGAGGGTAGAAGGAAGGATTAACGGAAAGAATGTGGTTTCGTGCCGTTTCGGCAGTCTTCGTGAGTCCTCGACTAGTGCCAGCACGCTCGTACCTTCACGCGGTTAGTGGTATTGTGCACTGTACGCCTTTCTCGGCGAAAGGTGATATTTTCTCGCTCTACATACGGCTATTTTATTTGCTAGTTGCTTTACGTCGCACCGACACAGATAGGTCTTATGGCGACGATGGGACAGGAAAGGACTAGGGGTGGGAAGGAAGCGGCCGTGGCCTTAATTAAGGTACAGCCCCAGCATTTTCCTGGTGTGAAAATGGGAAAGCACGGAAAACCATTTTCAGGGCTGCCGACGGTGGGGTTCGAACCTACTATCTCCCGAACACTAGATACTGGCCGCACTTAAGCGACTGCAGCTCTCGAGCTCGGTACACACGGCTTAACTAGGTTCAATAGTTCATAGAATTTTTCTTGGGACATACGAAAGTAGTGGGAAAATTTACTTCGGTCCTTTAGTAGATCAGGAAATAAATGGTGAAACTCTCCGTTCGTTTCCATTTTCTCATAAATGTTGTGGGCCCAAACTTTTCTTTCGCGTTTTTCTTCTTCCTCATTTGCAAGTATCGCAACCGCAAATAATAAGGCCTCCTCGGAAATGGAACTCATATTTCTGTGTGAGCTGCATTTCCCCAACTGGAGAGAGGCGGCGCGGCGCGGTGATGTGTGCTGTAAGGGCGAAGTCTCGGAAAATGGCCCGTGGAATGTTCCACAAGCTTGTTCCGCGCGGCGCGGCGCGGTTCCCTGCAGTGGGCGACTACCTTTAGTGTTCAGATACGACAACTTCATGTCGATAGCTTTACCGGCACGTAAAGGAACTCATATCGGACAAAATTGTGGCACCTCGGTGTCTCTAAAAGCCGGAAAATCAGTCAGTGGGACATAAAGCCAGTAACATTATTATTAATTTGATTGTTACTATTAGTCATCTCCGTGGTGTGAGGGCAGTGAAAGTACTTACTCGTAGACCCCGCCCGGGTTCGATTTTTGTAGGTGTGGAAAACGTGGACTACTCAGTCTCACGAAACTAACCGAGGAGCTGTTGATATGAAAGACAGCGACTCAGTCACGAAGCCAAACAAAATGGTTGGAGATGTCACACTGATCACGTGAAATTCGAATATTTCCTGTAGACCTACACCTGGTTGGGTAGCGGTTACTTTAGCAGGTGTGTTCCAGGTGTGGTGTTGTTATTGTTTTTATTTAATTCATTTACACTGCGCGAGTTGGCCGTGCGGTTAGGGGTGCGGAGCTGTGACATTGCATTCTGGAGATGCTGGGCTCGAACCCCACCCTCGGCAGCCCTGAAGATGGTTTTCCTTGGTTTCCCCATTTTCGCACACGGCAAATGCTGGGACTGTACCTGAATTAAGGCCACGGCCGCCTCCTTCCCACTCCCATCCCTTTCCTGTTCTATCGTCGCCACAAGACCTATCTGTGTGGGTGCGCAATAAAGCAACTTGTAAAAATGATGTGTATTTTATTTATTTATTTATTTATTTATTTATTTATTTATTTATTTATTTATTTATTTATTTATTTATTTATTTATTTATTCTTCTTCATCGTTAGGGTCACTAAGGACCACGAGATCTCAACTGCTTGTCTTCTTGCGGGTCCACCAGGTTTTCATCCTTTCGGAGCGTGCTTTCGTCCATGCATCAGAATGGACCCGCTTCAGTCGAGTTGGAACTTCTTCTTGGTGAACCTCTCTAAGTTTGTGTTTGAGTGATGCTCGGAGTTGAATGTCTGTTACTGAGATTCCATACTTTAGAAGACCTTTATCGAGCTCCACCAACCGAGGAGGTACCGTTTTGAGACTTCTGAAAACATTTACAGATTCTTTCTTTCAGCTGGCAATCTGAAGAGGTGAGCGTAAATTGTTATCCTTCTTTTCCGGATTACGCTTGATATCTTTCAATGTAGGTGTATATTTCTAAGTTGCTCCGAAGTCTGTAAACACCATCTTTGAGACAGGGACCAAGAATTTTTCGGATAATCCTTTTTTTTTTCCTTAATTGCCAGTTTTTCAAGCAGGTTATGTGTTCGACGTGTTAAACATTCTACTGCATATAATGCTTCAGGTCTAATTACAGTTTGATAACGTCGAAGTTTTACATTTCGAGAGATATACTTTCTGTTATACTCTTAATGTTTTGAGTGAGTCGGAAGGCTGTTTCAAACTTTTTGACACATGACGAACTTCTCAGAATTAATTAATATTGAATTTTCACGACCTCATTGTAATCGAAACAGACATTCAAAGTATTAGGTCGTGTTACGTACATGTAGTACGTGTTGAAGAGATGTTAAGTACAGAACAAAAATGGCCAGCCGGACACCAGTGGGATCCGAACCCACAACCTCCCGATTTCGCGTCGGTTGCTCTACCAATTGAGCTATGGTGGCCTAGGCCTTTTTTGCTCTGTTTGAAAGGATCTGAGCTACAGGTCTGGCACTGCTGCTAGCACACTGTAGAATCCGTTTTTAAGTCGCCCGTTGTGGGGCAAGTCAATGAATATTGAATTTTCACGACCGCATTGTAATTGGATTCAACCCATTCACTAAGGTACTTGAACCTTTCCACTTTCAAAATTCTGCCCTGGAGGATGTATGATGTTAGAAATGAAGTAGGTTTTAGTATAGGAGATTTTTGAGGCCAATCTTAACTGCGCATTCATGCAGATAATTGATTCTTGATTTTTTGAGTAGCTAGTTCAGGAGAGGAGGTAAGGAGAGCGAGGTAATCTGCAAAAGCAAGGCAGTCAATATTGATAGGGCTGTATATATGTTTATTCGTCAGCCCTAAAGCTGGTTGGATCCTCAACAGCTCCGCCATCAGCTGTCATAGATTGCCTAAGCATCACTGGAGAGGCGTACTAGGGAAATGCGGCGTGAGGTAGTTTCCCGTTGCTTTCCTCACCGCGGCAGAAGTTGCTATTACATATTAGTCTGCCAAGCCCACTGAAATGCATGCATCAACCGACCCTATGAGCAACATTTTCACACCATTCATAGCAGGAAATAGCTGCACAAGGAATTGCATTACTAGCATCGCTCATACCTCAGTCACTTTAATAATGTCAAAGCCAAGGATAAGACTGAGACAGGTCAATGAAAGTAACAAAATTGCTCTAGCCTATACAAGAAGACATAGTGCTCTGTAAACGGTAAGTCCCTCCAGTAAAGGCCTACCATTACGAATTCTGCTTGTTTGAACTCCATTAGGAATTCCTTTACATTGGAGAACGTGTCTCCATTCCCGGTTTATTTATTTATTTATTTATTTATTTATTTATTTATTTATTTATTTATTTATTTATTTATTTATTTGCCGATCGAGTGGCTGTGTGTCTTGGTTGAAGTAGCTGTCAAATTGCATTCAGGAGATAGTGGGTTCGAAACCTACTGCTGGCAGCCCTGAAGATTGTTTTCCGTGGTTTCCCATTTTCACACCAGTCAAATGTTGGAGCTGTACCTTAATTAAGGCCACAGTTGATTTCTTCACAATGCTATCCTTTCGTCGCCATAAGGCCTATCTGTATATGTTCGACGTAAAGCTAGTTTTATTTATTTATTTATTTATGTATTTATTTATTTATTTATTTATTTATTTATTTATTTATTTATTTATTTATTTATTTATTCATTTATTCGCCAGCAGGTTTACATCGCAGCAGGACGTATAGGTTTTCGCCGACGCCGGCCTGAGAAATCGCTAGGACTAGTAAAATGGAGCCTGTGGTTTTCGTCAAGGTACAACCCCGACATTTCCGAGTTTTGTAAATGGGAAAAGATGAGGGAAATTTTTCAGGGTTGCTGACCGTGAGGATCGAACCAATCACCACACGAAAGCAAAGTTTTAGCTGCACGGCCCGCACTTTTCGCTTGCTGTTGTTGTTATAATCATCTTCTTCGTTATGTTACCCGAGGCTGAACCTGCTCTTTTACATTTTTTCATGCCCGGCCTGTGTTCAAAGCAGAAGTGGTATTGCACCCTGGAGATCAGGGGAGAGAACTCATACACTAACATCCGACATATTCTTCTCAGCATTGGAGTGGCATGGCATTGAGCCATCTACGTGACGGAATACCCGATTTAAAAATGAAACTGTCTCTGTGATACTACTGTATAACAGACCAGGCGATCGGAACAAGTTCACAAGGTGCGGCAGATTATGGAGGCGATTGGAGTTGTATTGATTATAGCTATTGAACCCATCACAGCAAAAACCCAGCTCTCTGTTTCAGGAATAATTGAGCAGAAACACAAAGGCTCTTTTGGATCTCCTCATTATCCTCGTATGCGAATGCCAATAAAGTAGTCTGAGAACAATAGACCGTGTTCAGGTATAATGGTACCTATCGACCGTACTATATCGGAACAATGAATGCACCATTTAGAAAAGTTAAGCATCCACAGAAAACAACTTCATTTACATATTAATGAAGTGATAGATTAATATAATTCAAGTTCAAGGCTTTACTTCTGTCTCAATGTGTGGTAAAAGCTTGATTCACTTTCCAGGACGATGGTGCAAGTACTGGTGAAGAGTACCGACGGTATCATCGGTGAATATATCTTATTTGGATGCATCACTATACAGAGTGCCAACGGCCGTAGCCGTGTTGAAACACCGTATCCCGTGAGATCTCCGAAGTTAACCAACATTGGGCGTGGTCAGGAGTTGGATGGGTTGCCACGCGCTGTTGGTGGGGGTAAGGGAATGGAGGAGCGGAAAGGAACTGGCCACCCTACCGCACGTAAACTCCGGCTCAGGAACACCTCTGCGGAGGTTCGGACCTGCCTTCGGGCAGAATAACCCTTACCTACTATACAGGGTGTATCTTATAACTCCAGGCCGTCCAGCGGCGTTTTTACTCTCCGAGACCTAAGCAGCTGTCCGGGAGGCGCGCGCGTAGTTCTTGACCTTGCAAGGAGCGTGCACATGTTCGACCTATCATGAACAGCCAGTCTGAATCTCAACTGTTAACGTGGTGAGACAGTTATCATTGCAACATCGTATTTTCGTATGTAAAAGTTATTTTAAGTATGGGTCGGCTCGACGGGTACGCGGTGCATTTGTTCAACAATTTCCTGGTGAAGGGACACGTTCATGAGCACAAATTCTCGTACTTGTAAATACATTTGAAACTACTGGGCTCAGTTCTCAATAAAAAATTAAAAAAATATTCCCGCACACGAACAGTTTTACCCAGAGAGGAAAAGCTAGATGACATTGGTGCGAATGTTGAACGGTCAGCCAATAAATCGTCCGCCTCCGTGGTGTAACGGTTAATGTTAGTAGCTCCCGTCCTAGGAGGCTCAAGTTGGATTCCCGGTATTTTTAGAAATTTAAGAATGGTAGGAGGGCTGGTATATGGTTGAAATGGTACATACAGCTCACCTCATTTGGGGGGTGTGCTTAAAAAGAGCTGCACCACCTCGGGATGAGGACGCGAGTTTACTTTACCGAATAAATAAATCACAAAATTAGCGCAAAAAGTAGGGGTTCGGGTTTCTTCTGCACACAGAGCTACAAAGCTGTTATACATCAAACCGTAGAGGTTTACACGGGCCCACTGTGTAAAACCTGATGATCCAGCCACAGGAGTGAAATATTGTGAGTGGTATCTTGTGTCATTGAATGGTCGTTTATTCGACCCACAACTTGTGTTCTTTTCGGATGAGGCGTGAGCCGAAAATCCTAATGGTGTTTATGAAATCCCTCATTTTGAAGGATGACACTTCCCGTATCTTTCATAAGGTGAGATTTCATATATGATTGTATACACGCTTAAAGCAAGGCGGCCGCGCGCGACGTAAGTTGGGCTGAGGCAGCGGCCGTAGCGCAGAGTACAAACACCGTGCGCTCGGTCTGGGTTTATAAGAGACACCCTGTACATATTAGTGTTCTCCGCTATAAATCATGTACGACCAGAGACTTTCTTCGTATCGGAGTGACTGTATAAAGTGAAATTGAGTAAACGCACAGTTAAGTGAAGAGTGTAATATCCAGCATGTCTCGTACGCAATAGCAGATTTATGAAGTGTATACAGTTTAATGAGTCAGTGTTCATTTTTAACGTCTTCGTCCAGCAGTGGAATTTCTAACAAATAGGCAAACCAGCATTATACGGTTCCAGGTTTGAACCCCTGATGTATAAGTTTGTTCTGGCGACATGTACACAGCGAGTCCCGTAGCTATATCGTGTTACATAATCGTCATAGGGCCTGCAAAAACCACTAGGTGAAATATTTTAACTTAGAACTTTGGCCGGTAATGTGCTGTCATCTAAGGCTCGATACTGTGCGAACATTGTCAAGGAATTCTCGCTCTTCATAATACATCGTTCATTAAAGGTAAAAACGTCCAATCTCAAAAATTGACATTGTTTTACTTATACACATGGTTCAATGTGTTTTCGTCTGCTCTTTTAACTGTAAGAGCGTCACAGCTGGGTTTACGTTATTTCGCCGCTAGGGAGCAGTAGTGTCATTATGGTTTCATGGCAGTTCCATTACTTCATTCACAGCAATACTGTATTATTTCAGTTGAGCATGTGACAGTGCGCGAGAAAGGTGTTGTTTGTTCATTCAAAAGTGTCATATTGTGTGCTATGATGTCAGTTTGAGGAAGTATGTACAGTGATTATCCATGAATAATGTATTGTTTAGACTTGGGAGTGAATGTATCGAATACACTAGCCCAACTCTTCCGTCCTATTTTGGTATTACTTTGAAATATGGCATTCTTGCAGTGAAGAATCAGTTCTTTAAGTGTACTGTTGCAACTTAGACATTATTGAGAGTTAACCACGTTATCTACTCTAACCTGAAGTATTGAAATAAGTGGAACTGTGTCACTCTTGCTACAAGTGTTCTTTCAAAATTTGTAAATACATTGTTTTGTTTGTAATTATGTCGGTCTTGAAAGAATTTCGTTTTATGTTTAAAGTTAAGGCATTAGGCCTATACTTCATTCAGACCCTACTAATTTTATTATTTTTCCCTTCCTGTCACTTTCTGTTGATTGTAATATTTTGTCGAGGAAGATTGTTGCTTTCGTTAGCTATAGCTGAAAAGGAGCGAGCTGTTGATAATACGCCAGATGGCACAAATCAATCCAGCCAGCAAGAGGATACTGTGAAGGAGCATCCAGATGGACTAAGTAAATCTAGACTAACTATGGAAAGTGAGCCTGCTACGGAAACACAACTAGAAGGATTTGGTTTTTATATTCTTATTACTATAAATACATGTTTTCTAAAATGTTTTATCAGGAAAGCAATGTCGGATACCCATCATTGATTTGTTTCGTTATGAAATGTTTTACGTACTATTAATAATAGTTAAATTAAAGAAGTCATTAGCATTTATCTCTCTTTCTGTAGAACTTCTGTGTTTCTACAGCCAACCTGGAGAGACTGCGGCAAACAAGTCTTGTTCACAAACATCCATTTCTTCCTTCTCCAAGAGTTCTTCTTCCGGTTCTTCATCATCCTCCAGTTCTAAAAGTGATGATAATGACGACTCATCCAATATCACTTACGATCCAGGAACTGAAGAAGTCCTAGGAAGTGACAGTAGCGAGTATAACTTTCGTGCCAAGAAGCATGAAAAATCTGGAGGAAATCCTCGTGGTTCCATATCGTTACATACACAGTTAAGCAGTTGTTTAGAATCAAATTCTATCACCAGAAACAGCTCAATGGACAGTCCGAAGGATGTGTCCATTTTGGTAGGTCCTGTGAAGAAAGGAGTGAAACGCAAGAGGAATACAGACCAATGAAAAAGGAATATTATGAAGAAATTACGGAATAGCGGAGAAGCGTATCAAAACCATTCAACGAGCAAGTCGATACGGTGGCAACGGAAACCTCCCTGTGGACAAGACTGTAAACTCAAGTGTTCAACAAAGCTCACACATGAAGAAATACGGCAGTTATTTTCAACATATAGTTCATTAGAGACATAAATAAACAGAGGAAATATATTAACAATTCCATGGAGCCTATTATGCCACGCTATCGTTAAACTCGGTTTCGGGGTTCTAGAAACCCAAGGCAAAATAGTAATGCTTTCTATTTCAAGAAAAATAACCAGAAAATCAGAGTCTGTAAGGTATTTTTCAGAAATACACTAGATACAAATTACTGCCCGTTTCGAACAGTTCGGAACAAACGGAACAAGGTAGCTGGTGAAGTAATTGAGCCGGACCTTAGGGGGAAACATAGGATGCACGGAACTCTCGATCCAGCTATACGTGAAGGACTTCGAAAACATATGGACTCCTTTCCGAAAATAGAGAGCCATTATACCCTTGAAAAAACAATAAAGGCAGTTTATTGATGGAAGTAAGTCACTCACTGACATACACAGGGATTACAAAGCTATCTGTGAAGAGAATAAGGAGCCATTTGCAAGCTATGCAAAATTTCATCGAGTCTTTACGCAGGTGTACAATATTTCGTTCTTTACCCCCCACCCCCACCCAAAAAATAAGGGTGTAACTTGTGCTCCTATGAAAATGCAGACGAGAGAGAAAAAACTCTTGAAAATAAAATTTGACCAACATTTGGAAGAAAATCAATTGTGTATAACTGAAAAAAATACGACAAAGCTAATGTGAACGGTATTGTGTCAGTGTATGATCTACAGGCTGCAATGCAAATACAAAAAGGAAATGCTTCCATTTCATATTACAATTCAAAGCTGAATGTACTTAACTTCATAATTAATGATCTGAAAAAGATTCTTGCGAATGTGGGTTGAATCCAATGGGCACCGAGGCGTTAATGACATGGGTACGTGTGTGTATTTGCACTCGAAGAAAAAAGCTACTCCAAACGATACAGAAGTGATTTTCGACTCAGATAACTCTGTTGGCCAAGATAAAAACAAGTTCATTTCTATACAGTACGGTGTCTAGGTATCACGTCGATCACTCACAAATATTTAATTAAAGGCCATACACAAAATGAAGGCGACTCAACCCATTCTTTAGTTGAAAGGCAAGTCAAGCGCCAACTCAGAGACGGACCAATGTAAACGCCAGAATGGTATACTTCTTCTATTAGAGCTGCTAAAAGCATGGTGAACCTTTCCACGTTAATGAATTATGCCATGATGACTTCTACGATCTGAAACAACTTGCTTCCACCATTGGTCCTATTAACATTACGTCTTCTGTAAGATGGTCAGATACCGGGCGAGTTGGCCGTGCGCGTAGAGGCACGTGGCTGTGAGTTTGCATCCGGGAGATAGTAGGTTCGAATCCCACTGTCGGCAGCCCTGAAAATTGTTTTCCGTGGTTTCCCATTTTCACACCAGGCAAATGCTGGGGCTGTACCTTAATTAAGGCCACGGCCGCTTCCTTCCAACTCCTAGGCCATTCCTATCCCATCGTCGCCATAAGACATATCTGTGTCGGTGCGACGTAAAATCCCTAGCAAAAAAAAGATGGTCAGCTGTAAAAGTAATGAAAGTTGAAAAAGAACCTCCATGTTTCATTTCATTCAAATAACCTTTCACACATGACTTTGAAACAATTTACTGTAATTAAAAGAAGAAACTTCCTGAGAATCTGACCAGAAAACCTGCTTTTTATTATAAACCACGACTACCATCAAAGAGGAGGGAGGACCTTATGCCATTATTGAAAAATAATATCCCCATATTTTATTCAATCTTTCACGCCAATTTTGTAAATGGGTCGTCTTACCAAGCTTAAAGTTGTTTCTTGAAATCTCCTTTAGCAGATTTAAACAGAGGTGATGGGACATAGGAAAACCTGTTTATTTGTTTGAATTACTGCCTCCACTATGAAGGCAGCATGGACGTTAATTGTGCTTTTGTCATCATTTCCGTTCTCATAGTTTCACTGCTGTTTAGACATTTCTTACTTTCTTACTTGTATTTGACGGCTTTCTGTGGTGTAGTGGTTAGCGTGATTAGCTGCCACCCCCGGAGGTCCGGGTTCGATTCCCGGCTCTGCCACGAAATTTGAAAAAGTGGTACGAGGGCTGGAACGGGGTCCACTCAGCCTCGGGAGGTCAACTGAGTAGAGGTGGGTGGGTTCGATTCCCACCTCAGCCATCCTGGAAGTGGTTTTCCGTGGTTTCCCCACTTCTCCTCCAGGCGAATGCCGGGATGGTACCTAACTTAAGGCCACGGCTGCTTCGTTCCCCCTTCCTTGCCTATCCCATCCGATCTTCCCATCCGATCTTCCCATCCCTCAACAAGGCCCCTGTTCAGCATAGCAGGTGAGGCCGCCTGGGCGAGGTACTGGTCATTCTTCCCAGTTGTATCCCCCGACCAAGAGTCTGAAGCTCCAGGACACTGCCCTTGAGGCGGTAGAGGTGGGATCCCTCGCTGTGTCCGAGGGAAAAACGGAACCTGGAGGGTAAACAGATGATGATGATGATGATGATGATTTGAAGGTTTAATTCAAACAGTTTACTACCATCTGTGAGAACATCACTCTGTTTTGATGATTTTTGTATTTTTTCTTTCAATTCTTATTATCATAGGAAAAATACATGCATTATGACACAATCATAACTGTTAAATGCACATTTTTACACTGTCAACAATGTCATATTTTAAGTTATGTCATCCTTTGAAGAAAATTATTGTGACAAGAGTGTCACAAATGGAAATGTTTATAACTAAAAGGTTAAATAAAAAGTTATTGTTGTTCAAAGTAATTCATAAGGTGGTATAATTAAGGATATACCATTCCTTTCCGAAATATATGAACAGTATATTTAAAATAATGTATTACCTGAATGAGAAAGTTATCAAATCTTTAAAATCATTTTCTGAGAAGTAGAGATTTTTGACATATAACGTTGTCCTATTTAGTGAACGATATGTGCTGCGGGTCAGTATTTCTCCAAAAATAATATCACAGAGTGATTTTTGCAGGCACAGCGACGATATACAATATGAACAAGAGTGGAATGATCCACCAGTTGGAACACTTCCTTGTCCAGTAAACCTCGTTTGAATTCAAATTTTATACATTTGATATTAATGAAAAACCTGGAAGCATGTGAAACAGTACTTAATATCGAGTTGGTTGGCTGCGAGGTTCGGCTCATGTAGCTGTGAGCATAACTTCGGGAGATGGTGGGTTCGAATCCCACATTTTCCACATTTTTGCACCTGGAAAATGCTGGGGCTGTACTTTACTTAAAGCCACGGTCACTACCTTCTTAACCCTAGCACTTTCCCAGCCTTGATCAACTAAAACCACTAGAAAAATAAAATGATTAAAAAATGGAAATTGCGCAAGAAAATGCACTGCATTTTAACAAGACGTAATCATACCAAACTGAAAAGTGTTAAAATTCCCCCAATCCTATTCCACGCAACACCAATACAAATAAACGAAACTGTAAAAAACCTTGGCCTCATTTTTGATAAGTACTTCAACTGGACGGAGTACACGACGAAAATATGCCAACGAGTATTCTTTTCTTTGCACTCTCTTAAACGTTTACGGGATCTCCTTCCTCTAAATACGAGAAAGTTACTTGTTCAAAGCTTAATTCTACCCATCTTCGATTATGGTGACGTAATATACAACAACCTAAACACCACACTTAACGCTAAATTCAGCGGGCTTATAATACATGCATCCGTTTTGTATTAAATATGCCCAGGTATTGTCATATATCACCTTGTCTTGAACAGCTGTCGTGGTTATATTTGGCGGAGAGAAGGAACCTTCACTCTGTTTCGCTTATTCACAACATCCTCCGTACAGACACACCAAGTTATCTGAGAATGGATCTTAAATACTTGTCATCTCCAAACAGTATACCTACAAGGTCAGAAACCTCTTCCCTGCTGAGCTTCCCAATTTACCGCACGACCGGGTACGGTAACTCATTCATACCTGCAACCATACGCTCTTGGAATTCCCTTCCGGCTGTAATTAGAGACATACATAGTAGAAATGTATTTAAAAAAAATTGTTATAAATGGTACATAGACTTAAGAAATTAGTATTTAATGTTTTTTTAATAGTGACTCTAAGAAATGTACCTTTCGTTTATAACTATTATTTAAGTTTAATTTTATAATTAATTATATGTAATTAGAAATCTTAATACTCTGTAGTATGTACAATGTAGTACATATGAGATGGTTTGGCATAACAGCAAGCTTCATAGCCTGAGCCACGCCATATAAAACAAGTCAATAAATAATAATAATAATAATAATAATAATAATAATAATAATAATAATAATAATAATAATAATAATAATAATAATAATAATAATAATTTTAATTTCGTGTGGCTATTTCTAGCCGAGTGCAGCCCTTGTAAGGCAGACCCTCCGATGAGGGTGGGCGGCATCTGCCATGTGTAGGTAACTGCGTGTTATTGTGGTGGAGGATAGTGTTACGTGTGGTGTGTGAGTTGCAGGGATGTTGGGGACAGCACAAAGACACAGCCCCCGATCCATTGGAATTAACCAGTGAAGGTTAAAATCCCCGACCCGCCTGGGAATCGAACCCGGGACCCTCTGAACCGAAGGCCAGTACGCTGACCATTCAGCCAACGAGTCGGAAATAATAATAATAATTGTACCGGGCGGTACACCTCCACTCCGCTAATTTAAAATGTGCGCCTGTTGAAACTCCTCTGCTGGAGGAAGTCCGAACTTTATTGACAGTATTAATTTTCTACCTTCTCAGAAGATGTCACCACGTGGAAAATTTTGAGTTTTTGAACTGTGTCATTTTTGATGTGTTTTTGTTTCGCTTGAAGTAAGAAGTGTGAACTTTCTCTTCTAGAGGACACTACTGAAGATCTACAATAGTGCAACCTAGTGCGGAGTCAAAGAACTATTTTTTTGGAGAAAATTTAATTTCAAGAGTTTGTTCTTTGTTAAATTTCTTTCTAGCATTGTTTAAGTTGGCAATATTTACCCCTTTCTTCCCCTTGTTATGAATGTATCCAATCCCGAATTTCTTCAATTAATTTCTATCCAATCAGATGTATCTTCCCCCAACTTGAATCTGTTGCGGGGTCCTATCCAATAAAGAGTTTGTGGGAGGGTGTTTTCTTTCCCCTAACGCCTAGAAACTTCCGCGAGAGTATTTAAACTGCTGATTTTTGGGTCTCTAGGCCACTTCTGTTCCATCTTTCAGTGTGTTAAGTACATAGCAGGGGGCGGGAAGCGCCTCTTTCTTCTCCAGCCGTTCAACACAAGGTAATGGCCGATTAATAACTTCTTTCTTTGCTAGCTCAGCAGTTTAACTTTCGGGGCGGGTTCTAAGCGTTCAACCATGTAACCTTTTCCTAAAATGTAACTTCTCTTTTCATCTATTCTCTTGTAAAACGACATATTGGGATAGAGAGTGCTAACCCTCTCGAGCTCCCACTCACATTGTCTTGAGGTGAACTTATTTTCTCAACGTATTTTTCGTTAATGTAAAACAAATTGTTCTTTTCTTAAGTTACCTCTTTAGCATGGGATTAGCCCTTGTATTAACGGCCTAGTGCCAAGTAGGTCTTAATCAAAGTGTATTAGGAGTGCAAGTTCGCCTCCTCTCAAATTGTTATTTTAGAGGTCATTTAATTAACCTGCTTTTCTTTTAATAGACCTCAGTAGATTGGGTATTTTACCCCTGTGTTTATGTCCGTTGAGGACAACTTGAAGGTGGAGTTTGGTGTGGCCTGGGAGAGGCTTAAATTTTGAGAGCGAGTGGCTCTTTTGAAAATTCTGGGTTGTATGCCTCATGGAGGTTTTTCAGTGTAATTTGGAGCAAGGACTCCTAGGTATGAAGGGGGTTTTCTCCCCCTCTGTTAAAACTTGTGTTTGAGGTAAAACTGAGCTGATTGCCCAAGCATTGTGAAGTCAGGGCGCGAAGCCCAAATTCTGTAAATATTGTAACTAACCCCTTTTGAATTGCTACTTTGTACCTGCCATGCTTGTTATTTCTTTGTTTTCGAAAAGAAAATATAACCTTGTTAACTTTTAAATTAATTTTACATTGCATTATAATTTCGTAGCTTGAAACCCATTCACACCCGCACCTTCTTTCACCTCTACCTACCACGGAAAAGTCCGTAACAAGTGGTAGCAGAGCGTGGTTGAATGGGTCTCAATTTAGCCCCTTTTGACGGCTAAATATTGTTTGTTCCGAACTCTAACTATTTTCCCAGTTGCTGGAATTTTTTGAGTTTTTCAAAATTGGTCTGTCATCATGCCCGGCCCTCGCGATGTTCTCCTTCTTAACTATTTGCGTAAGGAGGAGTTGATTTATGAATTAACTATCAGAAATGTGCAATCTGGAGGCACGGTTGCAATAGACACTAACAAGCTTAGAGAGTCCCTTGATTTGCCCATTTCTATCCCCAATTTGGGAGAGAAAGAAATTGACGACTCTCTTTCCACGATCACGGAGAATATTACTGGGCTAGCTTCTGTAGTTAGTTTTTTTGATGAAAATGATCCGTCTCCTAATCAAATTAAGCGTGTGCAAGGCAGGCTATATCATTTTTCGAATAGGGTTAACGATCTGTTGTCTCTAAAACTGAATGACGTTCAGAGGAAGGAAGCTAGTGCGCTCCTGGAAAATATTTCCGAATTATCTAGTAAGGTCACTCAATTGTTAACTGGGGAAGTTCCTCCCAAATCTGATCAACCCACCATAGTAAATGCAGGTAGTGAGGAAGCGCCTCCCAAGGGAGAAGTTAATAGAATAACCGTTGCTGCTCAAACTATCCCTGCCCCATTGGACAACGAGTCTGAACGCCGTGCATCGCTGAGTAACATCCGTTCTGAATTAACTTCCTTGCCATTGAAACCTTTACCTACTATGTCACCCGGGTTTAGTAGCTTGCCTCATCCATTGGCAATGTTGCTCAGAGGTATCTCTAAGTTTTCCGTTAATACCACCAGTGATGTAATTTCATTTTTAAGATTTCTAGTGGAATTCCAGGATCATGCCCTTGTTTTTTCTCTTTCTCCATGTCAAATCTTGCAAATTATCTATCCGTATGCTATTGGTATTCTCTCTGATAAAATCGTAAGAGCCATTGCCGAGCAATCATCTATTGAGGATTTCCATGCCCATTTGCTAGCTAACTTCATCCCTGCTAGGGCCAGGTCCTCCCTTATTCAGAAGTACTATTATCGTGTACAGCGCTTGGATGAAAACTTGGCTGATTTCATACAGGACATTAAGTTTTATACTAGGGTGTTTGCCCTTCATTTTCCTGAAGATCAGATTGTACATGCTATTGTAGAGGGAATTTCACCTCCCTATAGGTCATATTTGTGTTTCGCGGCGTGCCCGCAAACTTTCTCGGAACTTGAAGCATTGGCCGTCTCAGCGGAAGGAGTTATATACGCCGATTCTTTGCGTGTCGCGAAAGAACCCCCGCCTTCCATTAGTAATACTCGGCCTCCCCCTCGCCGATCAGTCACCCCCCGTAAATGTTATGCTTGCGGGTCGCCTGACCATCTGCGCAATAAGTGTCCTCTGATCAAAACTAGTAGGGCAAATAATGGAGCTGGTTCATCACAAGGCTGTTTTAAATGTGGGGCTTTCTCACATATCGCAAAGAATTGTCCCAATTCGAATAGCACCCCCTCCTGCTCAACTTCTGGTGTAACTTCCAACAACAATCAAAAGTGACTAGTGGCTGCGGCTGAGTCAACTAATTCTGCTTCCCAAGGCTCAGCCCCTGGCAAAAAGGTCGAGAATTCAGGGAACGATAAGTCTTCCAATACATCTTTTGAATGCCCCAAAGAGTGTCTTAGGATTGCGGCGGATACCCCCGCACCTGTTCCTTTTCTTAAGATTGAGTTAAATAACGAGCCTATAACAGCTCTCTTAGATTCAGGCAGTGTTTGTTCGATTATTTCGGCTGAATGGTATTCTAAATTGAAAGCTGTTTGTAAACTACCTGACTACGTCTCATCTCCTATTCAATATGTTTCGGCTAATTCATCTCCATTAGAAATTCTAGGTTCCGTACTGGTCAAAATTCGTATTTTTAAGTTTACTTGGAAAATTAAATTGTTTGTGGCTAAGCACCTGTCTTGCCCCATTATATTGGGAGCTGACTTTATTTCTCACACTGGTCTTGTGCTCGATCTCCAGTCTAGGTCGTGCACATTCAAATTTGCTTCTAGTTGTAAAATACCACTATTAAAGTGTAATTCTGTGTCATGTTCTTCTATTTCGCCTACCCAGGATGAGATGTTGTTAGACCTTAGACATCTACCTGAGGAGCAGGCTGATAGTATTCGCAAATTATGTCAGTCATTTCCAGAGGTGTTCTCTGATACTCTTGGTGTTACTGACCTTATTGAATACAAAATTGAGGTCACGGATTCGATTCCTGTCCGTTTTCCACCTTATAGGCTATCTCCACCTAAAATGAAGGCTCTGAAAGAAATTATCGATCAGATGTTGAAGGATGGTATTATTAGGCCCTCTAAGTCGGCGTATTCATCGCCTATTTTTCTAGTCCCGAAACCCCAAGGAGGCTTCAGGCCTGTCATTGATTACAGGGCTCTCAATCGGAAGGTGGTGTTGCAATCTGTGCCCCTTCCTGACCTTCATTCTTGCTTTTCATGGTTTCGTAAGGCCAAGTTCTTCACTATCTTGGACTTGAATCAGGCCTATAATCAAATTCCCCTTGCCGAAGAGTCTAAACACCTTACAGCGTTTGCCACGGACTGGAATTTATATGAATACAACCGCGTGCCTTTCGGGCTCCCTACGGGAGCAGCTGTGCTCACTAGGCTACTAGATAGGGTCTTCTCCGACATCAAATTCGAGTACTTATATCACTATTTAGATGATGTCGTCGTATTTTCAGAGACTTTTGAAGAACATCTAGATCATTTGCGAGAAGTTCTCGATCGCCTTCGTAAGGCTGGGTTAACTGTTAAGTTGTCCAAGGTTGTCTTTGCTAAGCCCTCTATGTCATTCCTAGGGCATATTGTGTCACCCGATGGTGTAGCAGTCGATCATTCTAGAACACAGGCCATCCGTGATTTTAAACCTCCCAAGGACATTAAAGGTAACGCCAGGTTCATTGGTATGGTGAATTTCTTCAGGAAGTTCATTCCTAACTTTGCTAATAGAGCGGCGCCCTTAAACCTTCTTCGTAGGAAAGGCATCAAATTCGAGTGGGGACCTTCTCAACAAGCCGCTTTTGAAGACCTTAAATTAGCACTTTGTAATGCCCCTGTACTTGCTATGCCTGATTTCTCGAAGAAATTCATCGTCCAAACGGACGCGTCATCGTCAGCTGTAGCTGCAGTCCTTCTTCAAGAGACTGAACTAGGGAGGCGACCCATCGCCTATGCATCTAGGACTCTATCGGCTCAAGAAGCCAAGTATTCCATCTATGAGCTTGAAGGGTTGGCAGTCTTATTTGCCTTAGAAAAGTTCCGTCTCTATCTGGAACATGTCAAATTCGACCTGGAGACAGATAATCAAGCATTAAGCTGGGTCTTAGGTAGGCCGCGTCGTACTGGTCGTATAGCCCGCTGGGCTATTCGTATTTCCGCCTTCCAGTTTGATGTTAGACATATCAGAGGTACCGAAAATGTTGTTGCTGATGGACTCAGCCGTATGTTTCATAACGACGTCGAGACCCACGAACCGGTCGACAGTTCATCACCTTCCGAGTCCATACTATCTGGTGTTAATGCCATCTTAACAGATGCTCCCATGCTTTTTAGGAATATTGAGAAATACCAACGTGAAGATCCGACGCTGGCTCCGATAATGGAAACCCTTTCTTCTGGGGAACATGTTGTCCCTTATGTTCTGAGGAATGGTGTTCTATGTTGCCCATCGAGGCATGATAGGATGATGAAAGTTGTCGTTCCAGCTGTTCTTGTACCTATGATCTTCAAGTATTATCATGAGACCCCATTAGGAGGGCATCTTGGAATCTTTAAAACTCGTGAGAAGATTCGTGAAATGTTCATCTGGTAAGGTATGGACGGTGAAATCCGGGAACTTGTAAAAGCTTGTAAATCTTGTTTGCTCAGTAAACCCACCATGTCCACCAAGGTAGGCCTTTTGTCTTCGCATCAAGCGTCGCGCCCCATGGAACGTCTGTATATCGATTATGTAGGACCCTTCCCCCAGTCAAAGGGTAATGCTAACAAGTTCATCTTTGTGTGCGTAGATGGTTTTACCAGATTTTCTTGGTTATTTCCGACTAAGCTGGCTACCGCTCAGTCTACCATTACCTGCTTAAATTCTATTTTTGCTTCTTTTGGTCCGTGTCAATATATTGTATCTGATAATGCTAAGGCTTTTACATCTAATTTATTTCGTAAATTCTGTTTTGACTTATCAATCTCTCATGTAACTACTTCTGCTTATTACCCTCAATCATCTCTGGCTGAACGGGTTAACCGTAATCTCAGGTCAGCACTTATTGCCTATCATCATGAAGATCATTCCAGGTGGGACACGTCCCTGCATTGGATAGCTTTTGCTTTGAATTCGGCGGTTCATGAATCTCACAAGTTTACTCCAGCTTCTTTGATGTTCAAGTTTGTTCCCAACTCGCCGCTCTCTAACCTCTGGTCTCTGAATGACATTCTACCCGAGACAATAGATCCGGATAACATTAAAGATCTTTGGAAGAAGGCTAAAGCCAATCTTAAAGTGTCTCATGAAAAGGTTAGGGAAAGGTATGATCGTGGACGGAGACCCACCCCTTTGAAGGTAGGTGACCAGGTTATGGTCAAAAATTTTGTTCCCGCGGGCAAGCTTGCCCCCAGATTTCATGGGCCTTGTATAATTCTCGATTTCCTCACCCCGGTTACGTTGTTATTAAGCAATCCAGCCACCGAGAGGATATTTAGGGTTCACCTGTCACAGGTGAAACCAGTGTAAATTTTGTGTCAACTTGCTTCATATAATTTGAAAGGAATATGAAGGTTATATTTTTTTGAGTTCAACTTTTAAGGCATTCTGCTCCTTCTATTTTATTTTATATGTAAGCATTTCTTGTAAACCTCCCTGATTGTTAAACTGCCATCCTGTCCTTACCTCGGCCATTACCACGCTCCCGTCTCCTGCGTCAATACACACAGTGGCTTGACTTATGCCATGGATATTTGCACGCCGCTGGCCCCTCAACCTCTCCACAAGCCTGTACCCTCAAAAAAGATGATGGTCCAACACAATTCTGCCGCCAAGCTTTAATGTTTCAGTGCCCCCGCAGCCGCGCGGCGCCGTGCAGCAACTGGAGCTGAGGACGGGCCCCCTCGGCCCCAGCGAGGACGACGCGTGCACGGCGAGCCGGAGCTCTCCTCCCGGCCAAGGCTGATGTGCGGCGCACGACCTGCTACTTGCCCGCAGCCTGTATATGTTCACCGCGGGCGCGGCGTGCTTCAACACCTCTGCTCCCCTCATAGTGCGGGCGAGCGGTATCTCAGGGTACTTGAGGGGTCCGAGCGACCTTCTTTGGACGCAAGCAGCAACGGCCGGTCTGGCCATCCCACTTCATCTCCATCTACTACATGAAGAGATACCATAAGTAATGACTACACTTGGGAATTCAACTGCAATATTTGGTGGACTTTGAAAATTTTTTTTTTTTTCCTTCACTTTCAAGTATAAAAAGTTATCTTCAGAAATTCAACTTCTACAAATATAAAGACTTTACTTCATCTGCAACAACAAAATTTTGAAACCAAATCAACCCAAATTAAAAAATCTTATAGATGCTTCTGCAATCAATCTTCATACCCACAGCATAACTTGGACCTTGTTTCAAACTGATTTCATGTGTCATCCCTGGAGGAACTTTTGGGGGGAGGAGGTCTGTACCGGGCGGTACACCTCCACTCCGCTAATTTAAAATGTGCGCCTGTTGAAACTCCTCTGCTGGAGGAAGTCCGAACTTTATTGACAGTATTAATTTTCTACCTTCTCAGAAGATGTCACCACGTGGAAAATTTTGAGTTTTTGAACTGTGTCATTTTTGATGTGTTTTTGTTTCGCTTGAAGTAAGAAGTGTGAACTTTCTCTTCTAGAGGACACTACTGAAGATCTACAATAGTGCAACCTAGTGCGGAGTCAAAGAACTATTTTTTTTGGAGAAAATTTAATTTCAAGAGTTTGTTCTTTGTTAAATTTCTTTCTAGCATTGTTTAAGTTGGCAATATTTACCCCTTTCTTCCCCTTGTTATGAATGTATCCAATCCCGAATTTCTTCAATTAATTTCTATCCAATCAGATGTATCTTCCCCCAACTTGAATCTGTTGCGGGGTCCTATCCAATAAAGAGTTTGTGGGAGGGTGTTTTCTTTCCCCTAACGCCTAGAAACTTCCGCGAGAGTATTTAAACTGCTGATTTTTGGGTCTCTAGGCCACTTCTGTTCCATCTTTCAGTGTGTTAAGTACATAGCAGGGGGCGGGAAGCGCCTCTTTCTTCTCCAGCCGTTCAACACAAGGTAATGGCCGATTAATAACTTCTTTCTTTGCTAGCTCAGCAGTTTAACTTTCGGGGCGGGTTCTAAGCGTTCAACCATGTAACCTTTTCCTAAAATGTAACTTCTCTTTTCATCTATTCTCTTGTAAAACGACATATTGGGATAGAGAGTGCTAACCCTCTCGAGCTCCCACTCACATTGTCTTGAGGTGAACTTATTTTCTCAACCTATTTTTCGTTAATGTAAAACAAATTGTTCTTTTCTTAAGTCACCTCTTTAGCATGGGATTAGCCCTTGTATTAACGGCCTAGTGCCAAGTAGGTCTTAATCAAAGTGTATTAGGAGTGCAAGTTCGCCTCCTCTCAAATTGTTATTTTAGAGGTCATTTAATTAACCTGCTTTTCTTTTAATAGACCTCAGTAGATTGGGTATTTTACCCCTGTGTTTATGTCCGTTGAGGACAACTTGAAGGTGGAGTTTGGTGTGGCCTGGGAGAGGCTTAAATTTTGAGAGCGAGTGGCTCTTTTGAAAATTCTGGGTTGTATGCCTCATGGAGGTTTTTCAGTGTAATTTGGAGCAAGGACTCCTAGGTATGAAGGGGGTTTTCTCCCCCTCTGTTAAAACTTGTGTTTGAGGTAAAACTGAGCTGATTGCCCAAGCATTGTGAAGTCAGGGCGCGAAGCCCAAATTCTGTAAATATTGTAACTAACCCCTTTTGAATTGCTACTTTGTACCTGCCATGCTTGTTATTTCTTTGTTTTCGAAAAGAAAACATAACCTTGTTAACTTTTAAATTAATTTTACATTGCACTATAATTTCGTAGCTTGAAACCCATTCACACCCGCACCTTCTTTCACCTCTACCTACCACGGAAAAGTCCGTAACAATAATAATAATAATAATAATAATAATAATAATAATAATAATAATAATAATAATAATAATAATAATAATTCTCAGAGTGTAAAATTTCTACTGAAAATTCATTTTAGCGCTTTAATTATGTTCAGATAGGACAAGTGCCTTATTATGCAAAGTATTTCTGTTTAAACGTTTGGATGTTAAGAAATATTCAAGAAAACAGGATAGATTTGTTACTTTTTGGCACTGAAACTCTAAATACTTCGATCTGAAGGGTATAAATTTCACTGCAGTCATAAAGAACTGACTGTATCTAAATATGCAATGACCAAAATTAAGTTATTTACCGTGAAGGTACATATTAGATTAATAATATTAAAAGAAGTCATCGAACGCAACATAGTAAATTAAACAAAGTGTTCTGTTGCTGCTGGTCATGTGGTCTGGAATTGGTCCCTAATTGGCTACATAGCTACTTATTTTTGGCCAATTCATTCGGTGGAGTTTGGTACTTAAGGCATCAAACGTGATTTTCCCATGGATTTAGGACATTTGACAATTTCTCTTTTTTCATATTATGGAGCTTCCTACCAACATATGTTTCCCATCATCATCACTATCATCTCAACGTTTATTTTGTTTGAAACTGGAAACTTTTGGAAATAAGCTTCGTCCCTAAAAGTGCAAAGTTTACATAATAATAGTGTTCGTACCGGACGAGTTGACAGTGCGGTTAGAGGCGCGCGGCTGTGAGCTTGCATCGGGGCGATAGCGGGTTCGAATCCCACTGTCGGCAGCCCTGAAGATGGTTTTCCGTGGTGTCCCATTCTCACACCAGGCAAATGCTGGGGCTGTACCTTAATTAAGGCCACGGCCGCTTCCTTCCAACTCCTAGGCCTTTCCTATCCCATCGTCGCCATAAGACCTTGTGTTGGTGCGACGTAAAGCCAATAGCAAAAAAATACTATTCGCGTTTTCACTGAAGGAGGCGCTCACTCGAACAGGCTGATTATAGGTTGAATTTGCGGCGAAATATAACGGCATTTTATACGATGATGGAACACACATCTTTCGGAATTTTCTATTACGCACCTCGACCTACCAGGCCTATGGGCATTAAATAGAGAGACCTGCCGAACATGCCTTCAGGCACCCTAGTACTAAAAGCCGTACGATAAATAATAATACATACAATTGGTCGCATTTCGGGGATTATACTATAGCCAAAATCGTTTGGTAAGTTGAAGTAAGTAACACACGCTCGCAAATAAAGTTTGGTTGCGAATTACACATACAGTTATAGTTACAAATACACATTTCCGTATCTTTCTTGAACGTTTTATTGGGACCTCAACTGGAGTTCGATTTCAACATGCCTAAAACCTCGTAGTATTCCGAGAAAAAAAGTCGTTCGGGAGTTTAGTACGTCAAGTTCGGGTATAAGCTTAAAAGCATCTTAATATGCAACAGCATTCTGACACCAGTAAGCATAAGAAGTGCTTAACATTGTCGTCCGTAAACAGCAGGCAGCGTCTGATTTTTGAGGCCGCCTCATCCTAAGCTGCAAAATGATGTCGACTACAAACATTCCCTTAAAAATCTTGAATAGTGCCAGGTTCACATCTCTCTTAAGGGAATATATCGCTAATCGAATTCCTGATGAATCCAGTCTGAGCAAAAACTGTATCTCTACCTGCCATGAAGACGCGTTACATCCCGAAGGAGTTGTCTACGCGATTCGGAGTACGTAGCTGTGAGCTTGAATTCGGGAGGTTGTGGGTTCAAACTCCTCTGTCCGCAAACCTGACGATGGTTTCCCATTTTTACACCTGGTATGTCGTGTCATTTCACGGCCGCTTCCATCCCAGTATTTGCCTTGTCTATCTCATCGTCACCATAAGCCTTGCCTGACTCGGTGCGACGTAAAACAAATAGCAAAATGAAATATGTTTTACGAAAGATAAGATCTACTCTTGTCAACAAAACGATATGGGTTTGAGAAGACGAAACAAGAGACGTAGATTGAAGATATTTGGAGGCACGTGTTTTCGCATTAATTTATACACGATTTCACGAAAAGGAAATATATTTTTGCGCTATTTCGTGAAATGCGACTTCACTTATCGCTTGCCTTTGGCTTTAATCATTTTCATTCGTTTAATTTGTGATTTACGTATGTGATATATACAGAAAAAATATCGATCGAGCAAGTGGCTGTGTGGTTTGGATCACGTAGCTATGGGATTACATTTGGGAGATAGTGGGTTAGAATCCAATTGACGGCAGTCCTGAAGGTAGGTTTCCGTGCTTTCCCATTTTCACTCTAAGCAAATTCAGGGGCTGTACCTTAATTAAAGCCACGGCCGCTACCTTCCCAATCCTAAACCTCTCCCACCGTGCCGTCGCCGAAAACCTCCCATGTGTTACTGCGACGTTAAACAAACATTACATTATCATTAAAGATAGTTATGCCTTTCAGTGTTCAGTCTGCAAGCCTCTGAGAATTTACTAAACGTCGCCACAATCCTCTATTTGCAACTAGTGCTGTGGCCTCATTTAGTTCTATACCTCTTATCTCTAAATCGTTAGAAACTGAGTCTAACCATCGTCGTTATGGTCTCCCCCTACTTCTCTTTTCCTCCATAACAGAGTTCATTATTCTCCTAGGTAACCTATCCTTCTCCATTCGCCTCACATGATCCCACCACCGAAGCCGGCTTATGCGTACAGCTTCATCCATCGAATTAATTCATAAATTACCCTTCATCTCCTCATTCCGAGTACTCTCCTGCCACTGCTCCCACCCTTTTGTACCAGCAATCATTCTCGCTACTTTCACGTCTGTTACTTCTAACTTATGTATAAGATATCCTGAGTCCACCCAGCTTTCGTTCCCGTAAAGCAAAGTTGGTCTGAAAACAGACCGATATAAAGATAGTTTCATCTGGGAGCTGACTTCCTTGTTACAGAGTACTGTTGATCGCAACTGCGAGCTCACTGCATTAGCTTTACTACTCCTTGATTCAATCTCACTTACAGCATTACCATCCTGGGAGAACACACAACCTAAATACTTGAAATTATCGACCTGTTCTAACTTTGTATCACCAATCTGACATCCAATTCTGTTGAATTTCTTGCCTAATGACATCAATTTAGTCTTCGAAAGGCTAATTTTCATACCTTATTCATTGCACCTATTTTCAAGTTCCAAGATATTAGGCTGCAGGCTTTCGGCACAATCTGCCATTAAGACCACGTCGTTAGCATAGGCCAGACTGATTACTACATTTCCACCTAACTGAATCTCTCCCTGCCATTTTATACCTTTCAGCAGATGATCCATGTAAACTACGAACAGCAAAGGTGAAAGATTACAGCCTTGCCTAACCCCTGTAAGTACCCTGAACCAAGAACTCATTTTACCAAGATTCTCACCGAAGTCCAATAGTCAACATAAATGCCTCCGATTGATTTTAATAATCTACCTTTAATTCCATAGTCCCCCAGTATTGTGAGCATCTTTTCCCTCGGTACCCTGTCATATGCTTTCTCTAGATCTACGAAACATAAACACAACTGCCTATTCCTCTCGTAGCATTTTTCAATTACCTGGCGCATACTGAAAATCTGATCCTGACAGCCCCTCTGTGATCTGAAACCACACTGGTTTTCATCCATCTTCCTCTCAACTACTGATCGCGCCCTCCCTTCCAAGATGCCAGTGAATACTTTGCCTGGTATACTAATCAATGAGATACCTTGATAGTTGTTAAACAAATACAAAGAATATTAAAACTAACAGATATTTCGGTCGAATTGAGAAATCCTTATTCCGTCTTCCATTTCTCTTCACACACCTAATATTGGAATACAATTTCAAGCTCGTTATTTTGCAGGTATTTCGCCGCAGTTTCGCTCCTATCGCAAAATAAGTTTCGCTTTAAACTGGACTTATCGCTTCAATTCGCAAAAATGAATTCAGTATTCTTTTAACCAGAAGGGATAAGAGTGGATAGGTGGCGGCCGTAGTTTCAATTAAGGTATAGCCCCAGCATTTGCCTGGTGTGATAATGGGAAACCCTAGAAAACCATTTTCAGGGCTGCGGATGGTGTGATTCGAATACATTATCTCCCCAATGCAAGCTCACTGCTGAGCGAAAGAAATCTCAGGGCAAATTCACTCGGTTTTCCTCAAAATGATCCACCTTATATGTAGTAATGTTATTGGTTTTCACGCCCCACTAACTACTTTTGCCTTTTTTCTGAGTCGCCGAAATGCCGGAATTTAACCCCGAAGGAGTTCTTTTACGTGCCAGTAAATATACCGGCACGAGGCTGACGTATTTGAGCTTACCCAGATACCACGGCACTCAGCCAAGATGGATCCTGCCAATTTGTGGTCAGAAAGTCAGCATATTAACGGACTTAGCCACTCAGCCCGACCACATTGTATGTCTTGCGCATGCTTTACATAAGGTGGTGGAAGAAGTTCATATCAACTCCCCCGGTGTAGAATGTCTAATTCCTAACGGGAAGAAACCGTTTTTGAAAGCTTTCCTGAGAATACTGATTTTCAAAGGGGCAGTTCATACTTCAGGTCTTCTTCTTTTACCTGTTCGACTCTCTGGGGGACATAGGTGGATGACACTGTATACTATTGCACGAATTATGATGTTTAGAAGGAGTAAGACAAGATTCGGCTTCTTCTCATGTGTCGTCTATTAAAATTGTGCAAGGGTATTTTCTTCACCAACCTTGGCAGCAAATGTCGTATATACACTGGCCGAAAATGAAATCACGTCACCAAGAAGACATTAGTTGTGGAATGCAATTTAGGCTAAGCAACTGTCAAGGCAACATATTAGTTTGATTAAAGTTTCCAGGTCGAAAGTTCAAGTATGCGTGAGAAGACACGTGATTTGGTGGTACATTAATATCCACTGCAGTTGCCACGATTTTGAATATAAGCATGCAAAAGTGCATGCATTATGTTGTACAAGTGTCGAACGTCGTTTTGTGAGATGGAGTTCCACCTCTGTTGCACTTGGTCAGTTAAATCAGCTACCGGTACTGTTAATGCTGGCATTGGATGATGCTAGATTTGTCGTTCCATAATGTCCCATACGTGCGCAGTGGGAGAAATGTTTGGTGATCTCACAAGTTAAGGCAGCTGGTCGACAATCTGTAGAGCACGTTGGGTGAGAGTAGCGACATGAGGACGAGTGTTATCCTGTTGGGAAACACCCTTGAATGCTGCGACTGAATGGCAGCACAAACGGCTCAGTCATCAGTCTGTCGTACAAATCCACTGTCAAGCTACTTGAGATAATGACGAGAGTGCTTCTGCTGCCAAAGGAATTCGCTCCCCGGACCATAATTCCTGGTGTAAGTCTAGTGTGTCGATGCCGTAGACAGCTTGGTTCCAAGCGCTCACTTGACCTCCTCCTTGCCAAACTACGGCCATCAATGGCACCAAGACGGAAAAGGCTTTCATATGAGAACACAACAGATTTCCACTCCACCCTTCAGTGAGTCAATTAAGTCGCAGATGGCAGTGATTCGGAGTTAGCGGCATGGGTGCTACAGTACTTCAGGCTCAGAACTGTCCCTAAAGTAATCGATTAGTTACAGCACGCTATGTCACTCTGCTGCCAAATGAAGCTCTAATGGCAGCTGTAGATGCAGTAGGATGCACCAAGCCATACGGCGAATACGGCGGTCTTCCCTCTCCGTAGTGGCCCATGTGCGACCAGAGTACCTTCCCGTGACCATAGTTGTCAACACCAGTGCACTGTGGACATCCCTGCTATGTCATTCTTCAATGTCACGGAAAAAACATCCAACGTCTCCTAGCCCTGTTACACGGCCTCGTTCAAACTCAATATGCTGCTGATACTGCCTCTTCGTCTCGTTAAAGGCATATTTGACTCTCACGAACCTCACAGCCTCAACAACGGATGATAACTAAAGCTCACAAATTGTTCAGCGCGTATTTAATGCAAACTTGCTTTACAAGGTCATGGTGGCACTACTAGCACCCCTCTTCGTCGACCAGTTCGTCAACTAGCATGCAAATTTGAATGTGTCATATTTCAGAAGTCCAGAGAATCCTCCCGAATTTGTTTAACTAGCACAACTCCTTCTTGGTGTCGGGATTACATTTTTCCCCTGTGTATAAAGTTGAAGTTCGGTATAATGTCGGGTGCATTTACCCGCCTCAAAACTGTAAGTCTTCCAGTTGGCGACTCACTACATATATTCTCAAAGTATCTGAAAGTGATTTAATGCGAGTGAAAGGTAAAGTGGCTGAAAACATTATTGCAAATCTCGAAGAGTGATGTTGGCTAATGTAGGTTATTCCATTCTTTCAAAATTAAGTGACATTCTTTGCAGAAATGAAACAAAATTCGCAAGTTTTGAGTCAGAAGTTTCTCCAAATTATCCAAATATATCAAATTTGCTGCCTTAACGACGTGTGATGTCTTAAGCAGTTTCTCCAGGTATATGAGGATTCTGTCTGCTTCAAGCTCGACAAATTTAAAGCTGCACGTTGTCATCTACTGTCACTTTGTTAGCAACAATAATTAACCAAGGTATGAACGTGGCTCAGAGGGCAGGCTGTCGGCCTCTCACTGCTGGGGTCCTAGGTTCAAACCCCGGCCACCCTGTCAGATTTGTGCTGGATAAACGGATGTGGTACATAATTTTTCCACACACTCCCGTTTCACCTGTTTTCTTTAATTCCAGCAACACTCCCCTCAGTCATTTAATTTCATTTCATTTGTAATTTCATTAATCAAATAATTGTTTGAAAGGAGTGCGAAAGGTTTCACCAGTCGGCACAATGTCCTACCCTCCTCGCATGATGAAGGCTTCATTCATTCCATTCGTTACTCGGTTGGTTGACTGGAAAGAGGCTGGGAATTTTCATTTTCATGAGTAAGTTCTTCTTGTTTCGCTTTTAATTTCTCCATTGTCAGTAAACATTTATCTCTAATAATGGTTTATTTCACAGGTTACGTAGTCTTCTGTATTAAGCAGTGGAGAAAAACTTTTTCCCTTACTCAATGATGGAATAATGAATAAGCAATTAGTATCAAAAGCCAGAAAATGTTCATTAAATTATAAGATACTATTCTGAGTCATATTTAAACGTATTTTAGTTTATGACTTCATGCATGTTTCTAACATTTTTATGTCACACAAATCCGCCCCTTAACACAGAGAATATTGCAAACATGTATACCGCCCTTCTTGGTGCTACTCCGTATCCAAAATTTCGACAGTATATTGTCCAGCCATAACCATCACTGGTATTTTTGTACTGCCTTATTGATTCTGACACGATTCCTAGGTCTACATTGTCTCCAGATATGTCACCCATTTAATGTGTTTGAGACCACATCTCTAATTCGAACGTAAAAAGGGACGATTCCTACTCTTCCTTCTCTTTAACATTTTACTGGAGAGCATAAAATCTGAAATTTAACATGATGTTTGCCATATTTTGAACATATGAATGGCTGTTATGCGTTAATATTTAAGTAGATAATCGGCAAGTCCTGATTACTTTTGAAAATTCATTTCAGAGCATCGATAAAAGTAATATGTTTGAGAGTTCCCTCCCCCATCTGTTTCTCTGCTAATTAAAAATTGTTCAAATGTGTCTATTAATAACTAAATGCAAAATACAGAGTACGACTTTTTTCTTTATAAAGATATTTTATTGAGCCTTATTATTTCAGGGTAAACCGTAGACATAAGCGTTTAGCAGTTATCTAAAACCGCAGTAAACGGTGACTGGTCAACCGCTTTTCTACCACTTACGACGACTACCCTATGGTTTTTCATCATGGTAACTCACTTTCAGAAACAAGTGGAGAACCGCCATTATGCTTCTGACTTCCTTGTATGAAAAGATAGTTTCGGCCAGTTTAGACTATTAAATTTTCTGAAGTGGCAGTTGCAACAACTGTGACATATTTGCTTGTAAATAGTGTATCTTTGATTTAAGTGTAGCTGGTTGCCTTCCGTGTCAAAAGAGGGGATGAAGTAGATTGTTCGCTTCTTACGTTCGACTTCTGCTGCAACATGTTCTTCTTCCTTGAAATGACAGTTCCAATGGGTGTATGTGTTTGTAGGCAGTTTCAGTAACCCTATTAATTGTATGCCCTGTATTGTTAATAGCAACATTCCTTGCTTCCGGTGGATAGTTTACTTATAAATGCGTGAGGTATTACACGGCTTGTGAAAAGGTTTTGACAACTTCAATCAAGATTGCTTAATAAATAACTTTTCTTACTTTGGATTTTCAACTACATTACAAAACTGTATGATATCATATAGGATAGAACTCAGATTGTAAGTTACAAAGGTCGTATATCTTCCAAGTATGATGTGAATTCTGGAGTTCCTCAAGGTTCTAATTTGGGGCTATTGCTATTTCTTCTTTTTGTCAATGAATTACCGGAATCTATAACATCACATGAAATTCCTTTATTTCTGATGATATTAAAATATACAAATCTATTGAAACAATATCTGACGGTCTTCAACTTCAGAACGATTTAGATTCTTTTGTAGATTAGAGCAAACAGAGTAAGTTCAATTTAAATATAGATAAAAGTGCATAAATGATATTTATACGGAAGAAACGGAAAATTAGATATAGCTATGTAATGGATACTGACATATCAACTCATGAGAAGACGAAAATGGATTTAGGAATAACATCCAATGAAGATTTAAGATTTAACGACCATATTAAACTACTTACGAATACCCATCGGATAATGTTAGGCTTTATTATACGGAATTCATTGTCATTTCGTTCAAACACACTATTAACTATTTTCAACTAATTTGGGAAGTCCATACATGAGTATGTCTCAAATATTTGGAACCCAGTAGCCATAAGTAACATCAATCTTTTCGCGAATACTCAAAACAAGTTTCTAAAATTCATGACTTATAAAATCACAGGAAATTATCCAACTCTCATAAATTATTGAAGTATACTGACGGAGTATGCTGTGAATAGCTTGCGCCACAGACGAAATTGCAAAGATCGGTCTCTTCGGTATAAAATAATTAATTATAATTATGATGACTCAAATATGTCGCAGTCAGTGTCTTTTTATTCACCACAGTCCGGCTCCATGGCTGAATGTTTAGCGTGCTAGCCTCTGGCCACAGGGGTCACGGATTCGATTCCCGGTAGGGACGGGAGTTTTAACCATCATTGGTTAATTTCGCTGGCACGAGGGCTGGGTGTATGTGTCGTCTTCATCATCATTTCATCTTCATAAGGACGCGCAGGTCGCCTACCTGGGCGTCAAATCAAAAGACCTGCACCTGGCGAGCCGAACATGTCCTCGGACACTCCCGGCACTAAAAGCCATACGCCATTTCATTTTTATTCACCACAGAAAGTAAGTCACCTTCCTTTCAAAGGCTGAGACTGAAATTCATAAGAACTTCCCAATTAACTGAGCAATGAGACTTTAAATAAGATAATTCCTACGTCAATATTTTTAGTATGACAGAAGCTGCATTCACTTCGTCATCTAACACTGTACTTTTCGAAGTAATTTAATGTATTATGAAGAAATTAAAATAAATAACAATTGGTATAAACGTTATGAAACATGTCCTTAAACGTTTTAAATTCCGATTAAAACATCCTCTTCTAATAACTGTTTTAAGAATTGTATTAAATATTAATTAGTATTAATTAGTAATATAATATTAGTTATGTTATCCTTCATGTTTATTTAATGTGTCAATGAAAGTAATTTTAAGAACTTTTGGTGGTTTGTTGGTTTTGTAGGTTTCGGCTTTATGTGGCTATGATCGTAAGTTCAAAATTGATATTGTTTGTCGGCACAGAAGTTAATATAATGAGCAGGAAGAAACAAATCACAAGGAAGCAGAAATCTGATGGTAACCCACATCTCGAAAATCCTTCATCAATAAAGCGAGTGTCAATGGACAGCGGACATAATACTAAAATAACAGTTTAATAATAATAATAATAATAATAATAATAATAATAATAATAATAATAATAATAATAATAATAATAATAATAATAATAATAACAATTATAATAATAATAATACCTCAGCTACAGTGTGCAGGCATTCGCATCTGACGTCATATAGATTAGCTGCGTGTCTATTTCAGGCAGCCCCGTGGTGTAGGGGTAGCGTGCCTGCCTCTTACCTCGAGGCCCCGGGTTCGATTCACAGCAAGGTCAGGGATCTTTACCGGAATTGGGGTGATTGTTCGAGGTCCACTCAGCCTACGTTATTTCAATTGAGGAGCTATTTGGCGATAAGAGAGCGGCCCGGTCTAGAAAGCCAAGGATAATGAAAGAGAGGATTCGTCGTGCTGACCAAACGACACCTCGTAATCTGCAGGTCTTAGGCTGAGTAGCGGTCGCTTGGTAGGCCACAACCCTTCGGGAGTGTTGCGCCGTATTTCTTTTTCTTTGTGTTGCATGTCGATGTGGAAGTTTCATTTTACTCCACGAGATGGCAGACCTATGCCCGAGTTTTAATGATTTTTGTCTTGTTAACACCAAATGTGTCGCCAGAGATCTTTTTTTTCACGTATCAACATCGCACGGCAGAACTGGCTTATTTCCGTTTTTCAAAATTTTGTCTACCTCTGATGGATTTTAAGCACGGTATTGGGATCCGGAGGCTGACACTTTGCCACTGATCCACAGAGTGACATGAAGAAAAACTTTAAATACCCTTTAAATACCCTCTGTATTGAGCTGATGGGGATTTAGATATTAGTTTGATCGATTAACTCTGTTACTTGACATAACATTAACAAATTACTTATTTCCTCCTCAACGTTGTTGGGAAAAGTGATTACGAAACAGCGCAGAAATTAACAGAAACTAGAAATGACCAGTTTCCGGGTAAATTCAATTGTAGCGATTCACTGGGATTTAATCTTCATGCGTGTCCACTCCGCGGTCTTCCATCTGGGGATCCAGGGTCGATTACCGTGCGTGTCGGGGATTTTAACCTTCATTGGTTAATTCCGATGGTTGGGTGTCAACTCTAAAGACCTGTACAAGGCCTCTCCGGAGGCAACACACCACCATCATACGTTTGTGTTCAGTCCTGTCTGGCTCCTTGGCTGAACGTTCGTCGTCGAGGCTTTCGGCTCAGATGGCCTCGGGTTCTTGTCCCGGCCGAGTAAGGGATTTTTGCTGCATCTTGTTAATTTCTCTGACTCGGATACGGGATGTTAGTATTTGTCTCAGTACACACCTCTACATACTCTCACAACACACCATTCTACCAACCAACACAGACTCTCGAAATAAGTTTGGCGCCAGGAAAGGCATCCGTCAGTAAAACGGGGCCAAACCCGTAAGTGCAACACAATCGGGATCAGCGACCACACTAGGGTATGAAAAAGGGAGAGAAGAGGAGTAAGAAGAAAGCTCTATGTTGAGTCCTTAGCTCAGAGGTTAGTTGGATCCCCAACAGTTCCACCATGAGCTGTAATGGAAAGCTCTGGCATACTGCAGAATTGAGGAGTGAGGTACCTTCCTCGCTGATCTACTGTATATTGTACTTGTTTGCCAAACCTACTGAAATGTTTTCACCAACTGACCCTATAAACCACACTTTTGCAAAATTCATCACAGGGATTGTCTAAGTTACGTACGGTGTTACTAGCCTCGTACATCGCTCATTCACTTTCATATCCCCAACGTCATAGTTCAGACTGTGGCACCTTGTTGAAACCAACAAACATCCGTTTGTCCATACTCGAGATGGATCTGGAATTCTTATTGTTGGAAATATGAAATATACTTCACCGATTAATTTTCAGTTGTCTTAGTATAAAGCAGAGAAATTGCTATTTGCGGGTTACATACTTCATAAAAAAGAATCTTTCTAAAAAGGTTCTCCAACTTGCGTCAAGTACAAGTACGCATCTCAAGAAGGACAATGTAGCAAAGCCTTGAAGTTACACAAGCGAGGGGTGTATTAAACATTTGTACTCGTAAAGTGGAGTTAATTAATTTCCTGACGAGACTTTACGAGCGACTTATAGCGTCCACAAAAGATAATAAACAGGAAGTGAGTATAGATATAATACCGCGACCCTAAATGAAGACAAGTATACCTGCAAGGGTATAAACGTTTCAAGACAAGAGATCACACCATCAACATCGCGATGCCTAATAAGAGAATCCTGGTTGGTTACTTATCTCACTACCTTAGTAATAAAGAAATAGAAAACCGTGCGAGTTGGCCGTGCGCGTAGAGGCGCGTGGCTGTGAGCTTGCATCCGGGAGATAGTAGGTTCGAATCTCACTATCGGCAGCCCTGAAGATGGTTTTCGGTGGTTTCACATTTTCACACCAGGCAAGTGCTGGGGCTGTACGTTAATTAAGCCCACGGCCGCTTCCTTCCAACTCCTAGGCCTTTCCTATCCCATCGTCACCATAAGACCTATCTGTGTCGGTGCGACGTAAAGCCCCTAGCAAGAAAAGAAATAGAAAATTAACATGAGATTAGGAAACAAGTGAAAGTTGAGCGTTTTAACACCAAACACTCGGTTTATAATGTTTTATCCTAACGTCCCTTCGATTGATAAATATTTTTAAGAGGCGTTGAATTTTCGACCAACAGGAGTTCCTTAACGTGTTGAAAGCCATCAACACGAGACTATCACATTTGTAGACCCTCAAAAGCCATCTGTCTCAGCCGGATCGAATCCGTCAAACAGAATGCTATTTGCTTTACGTCGCACCGGCACAGATAGGTGTTATGGCGACGATGGGAGAGGAATGGCCTAGGAAGTGGAAGGAAGCGGCCGTGATCTTAATTAAGGTACAGCCCCGGTATTTGCCTGGTGTGAAAATGGGAAACTACGGAAAACCATCTTCAGCGCTGCCGACAGTGGGGCCCGAACCCACTATCTCCCGATTGGTGGATACTGGCCGCACTTAAGCGACTGCAGCTATCGAGCTCGGTCAAACAGAATGACAAGGCCTGAGTGCTGTGGGATATTCTCATAGAGAGCTTTTCGAAAAGACGTCTACCCCTGCACGAAAGTACCTGCAAGGAGCATCATGCTTGTTTGAAGTTATTGAGAGTCTGATTGTCTATTAACAATACCTTTCTTGAAAATATCCCTTAAAAATAAAATAGTATAGTCGTGTATTTTCATGTTGTGGCTCTGTTAGTGCTCTAGAGTCGCATCGTGGTTGATAGCGTTGTTTGAAGAGAGCTCTCTTCCTCTGTGAAATGTTGAAGGAATGTTTTTTTCTGAAATGGTGTCACTAATTTCACTGATGGACATGGAAAATTCTACACCCTCATTCCCCACCCTGAAACTTATGAAACCATTCCAGGTTAAAAAGCAGCAGTGACATGTCCATTACGAACAGAGAACACCTCGTTAAACATCAACAAAGGTTGCTATATAGGTTATTGCCTCCTTTCGCAGCTATAGTCAGCGATACATTACGGCATTCCGTATCCGGATGGCGTGGTGAAGAACATTCAACTATTCTTCCTAGAACTGGACACGCAGATCGTCTAGAGTTGTCGCGTGGACATGTGAAACATGTTCAACTGGCTACAAATATGGTGGCTTTGCAGCGCAGGGAATGCTATCAACATCGTGTAGAGCCTGCTTTCTGATGCGAGCTGTTAAGTGCACGAGCATTATTTTGCTGTATAGTCACATTCGGTATGCTGCTAAAATGGCAGGACTTCATGACCTCGTTGATATATCACTACGTGATTTCCGTGTCTTTGGCAAACATCACAGGTAATCGTGAGTCGTAGCAGATAGCACCTCAACACATAGCATATTTTGTACGGGACGTATGATGTTTTGGTATCAGTGTTAGACGTTTGCGTCGTCCACCGCGCCACGAAACACTAATGCAACACCATATGAAGACTGTAGCACGACTCACCAAAAACGCAATGTGTAGCCATTCCTGCGTCCAGTTGGTTACTTATCTCACGATATACCGCAAGATTCACAGGGGATCAAATATAGATATTGCAGAGCACACCGTGCCTGTTATTCAGACTCTTTTAAACGGTGATTGATTGGCTCTTTCTGAGAGCAACAAATATAATCCAGGTCCTAGAGAATGTTACTGGGTCTCCAGGAACGTGTTTAACGTACGCCTTGGGATGGAATTACGATACTCTTGTTTCTGAATTAATGTCCTTGTCGGTAAGTAACTGCGGCTCAAGATGGAAGCAGGATCCATGCATTCACTTGGAGCTAAAGTGAGAAAATGTTCTTCATATGACGGAGAGGAGCATTCTAAACAGTTTCCTCTCCAGTACTGTTAAGCGCAGAGCATGAGTAACTGGTATTCTGTTTCATCATATATAATACATTTCTGGATGAGGAAGTTTCCTTTATTTCCATCATAACTGGCACCAATAACCTCTTTGTTCTTATTCGGGTGACAGCAAGTTACGGCGCTGTTTGAAATACGCATTCCTTTGCACTTGGCTCCCCTTAACTTCCGAGCAGTTTATCGCACATTTTAAAATCCTTTGCACACTTGTCATCTCTAACTTATTTATGCTACCAATGTTCACCCACTTATATACCTCCACCAACCACGCTTTCCTTCCACTCACATTGTATGAAACACACAATTATGTTCCTTATTCTCTTGTACTATACAATATAACTGAGGTAATAAAACTAGTTCTGAAGGGTATTATATCTCGCTCACTGTCTAACGATGTTGTTACCGGGCGAGTTGGCCGTGCGCGTAGAGGCGCGCGGCTGTGAGCTTGCATCCGGGAGATAGTAGGTTCGAATTCCACTATCGGCAGCCCTGAAGATGGTTTTCCGTTGTTTCCCATTTTCACACCAGGTAATTAAGGCCACGGCCGATTCCTTCCAACTCCTAGGCCTTTCCCATCCCATCGTCGCCATAAGACCTATCTGTGTCGGTGCGACGTAAAGCAAGTAGCAAAACAACGATGTTGTTGTTTGAGTCAATGGTTCATAGACTGCCTTGATGCAGCTTCCACGCCACCCTATCCTGTGCTAACATTTTCATTTCTACGTAACTGCTGCGTCCTACATCTGCTCTAATCTGCTTATTATATTCATACCTTGGTCTACCCCTATTGTTATTACCACCTACACTTCCCTCAAAAATCCAACTGCACAAGCCCTGGGTGTCTTGAGATGTGTCTTATCATTCTATCTCTTCGTCTGGTCAAATTCAGCCAAATTGATATCTTCTCACCAATTCGAGTCAGTATTTATTCATTCGTGATTCGATCTATCCATCTCACCTTCAGCAGTCTTCTACAACGCCACATTTCAGAAGCTTATATTCTCTTTCTTTCTGAGCTAGTTATCGTTCACGTTTCACTTGCATACAATGCTACGCTGAGACGAAAGTCTTCAAAAACATCTTTCTAATTCGAAGTGAGCAAATTTCTTTCCTTAAGAAAGTCCTTATTTGCTTGTGCTAGTCTGCATTTTAAGCCCTGCTTACTTCTGCCATCGTTGGTTATTTTACTACCCAAGTAACAATATTCATCTACATTCTTTAACCTCTTGAGGCCCAGAAAAATTTTCAGATATTTTTTTATAATCATACCCAAATACAGGCTGTAACTATTCCATGATGACACATAACAATAATAATGATAAAGTTCGCATTGTTCAGCAGCAACAGTGATTTAAATAGTGTCCCCAATTGAGGTCTGAAATGATATTTAACATTAACAACCCAGAAATCCAGAACAGAACAAAGCAGTGTCGACCCTTGATGAGACACAGGAACACTTTACACTTGATACAACGCGTTATGCTTTTCCCATGCATCTTCATGACGGCAACGTTGTGGGTTAAGTACTTCCAACAACTTCACGAAGATGAACCGCCCCCTTTATCCTTGCTTCTTCACACGGAACTTTAACTACTTTCCTGGGTTGCTAATCATAAATCATCTTTACTACTCACTTCCTTTGTGAAAATAAATTAACACAGATATTTTGCAGTGGAAGAGACTAGAAATTATTTTTCTGTTGGCGAATACTTTGTATATTTGAAACTGTGAAAACCAGCGAATAGTGTAATGAATATGATGATATTTCAATAATTTTCAAGAAATAATAACGATGTGTTTATGAAAAGTGTAAATCAAGCATTCTACAAAAATGTTTATGTGCTTCTGTTTTTAGCTATTGTTGAAACACACAGTTTCATTGTTAAACCTGTCCCTATATGTGGCGAGAAATCATGGAATTAAAGTGTTCATCAATGATGCTTGGCATGTAACAGCGAGAGTGTCAGAATTCGTATGGGCTGTATGTGTAACAATTGATTACAGGGGAGGAAAGACACGATAACTCAGTGCATTTAATCGCGGACAGATTGTAGGCGCCAATCATATCGGCCACTCCATCTCTGAAGTCGTGCAGGCTCTGGAATTTCCAAGGGCCACCGTATCAAGAGTGTACCCTGAGTACGTGGATTCGAGAAAAATCACCACCCTCTGTCGTTGTGTACGATGACAGGGGTCACCGTTGAATTGCTTGGATAGCAGAAGCGGATAGACAGGCCAAACTGCAGCAGATCACTCGTCAACAACGACCTGTGTGCAGCCATGCCATCCAGAACGATCACCTCACCATGGTAAAGAGATGCAAGCGACCAACACACGTCACAAGGCACAAAGGCGGGCAATAGCAATGGAGAACCGCCACTGGACGCTTGAAACAAGGAGAAAGTTCGCCTGAAGAGGTGAGTCGAGCTACCAGTTGGTACACGCTAGAGGCCGGGTACGGCCCAGTGCACACAGTTATGTCTGTTGACGTGACCAGACAATTTGAAACAGGCTTCATATGTCCACACGATGTTAGTAATCAGATCTGGTTGTTCATTCAGTTGATTGTACATTATATCACAGAACTGTAGTCTGCGGTCTGGATCGTCCCCCAGAAGGCCACGCAACAGTCTGGGGCGGTACGGCTTAATGTGCATCTGGTGCATCAGACGTTGTAACGATGTCTTCGGGATAAACAGCTCCAAAGACGCACGTCGCGTGGACTTCTTTGGACTGTTTACGAATGTGAAGACTACCTTCATCGCATTTTCCTGTGTCGGTGTTGAATGCCGTCGTCCAGACTTCGGTGCATGGCGACGTAACTCGTGTTCTCAGACTTGTCTCTGATGCGGTAAATCGTAAGACGTGACGGCGCTGGCAAATGAAATTCCTCTTCCAACACCCTGCACTCGGTCTCAGCATTTTCATACTTCCAGTAGGTTTTTAGAATCCACCTTCGTTGCTCCTCACTCAGATTTCTAGCCATCGTTTACCACAGCCCTATTAGAAACAAAAGAAAGGGCACAATCAATTGAAATTGAAATTAGACACAATTAGGTACAATTGATTTTGAAATTAGATATTAATGAAACGAACCAGGATTTGTGTGTGAGAGTGTCAGGGACAGGTTGCAGGAATGCATCAATACTGTAGGTGTATATGTAACTACATACCTAATTTTGGGCCACCCTATGTGTAAATGACAGATGGTGCTTGTCCCTTATTTCTGAAACTTTTGCCATACACTGAGAAAACGTGCAAATTCGCAGCGTTGCTGTATAGCTTCTGCTCTGGTATATCATAAATGAAACCAACCAGGAAGTTTGCCATAGATTCTATTGTACGGGAAGTTGTATTTTCAACGAACACCATCTTCATCTTCCATAATTCAATACTACGAGTCATGCAGACACTCGTTCACATGTAAAGGTGACTATCTCTTTTCTTTTTGCTAGGGGCTTTACGTCGCACCGACACAGATAGGTCTTATGACGATGATGGGATAGGAAAGGCCTAGGAGTTGGAAGGAAGCGGCCCTGGCCTTAATTAAGGTACAGCCCCAGCATTTGCCTGGTGTGAAAATGGGAAACCACGGAAAACCATCTTCAGGGCTGCCGATAGTGGGATTCGAACCTACTATCTCCCAGATGCAAGCTCACAGCCGCGCGCCTCTACGCACACGGCCAACTCGCCCGGTAAGGTGACTATCCTCCTATGTACAGTACATGTAACATTCCTTACATCTTAATCCCATTTCTTTGCAAACCCAGTGTTGATATTGCACATAAGTCGAAATAACGTATCGCCGGTAACTGATTGTTTTAGCAAGGATGTAAAGGAGAGGGCGTATAGGTATCTGGTAAGACCACAGTTAGAGTATGGTTCCAGTGTATGGTACCCTCACCAGTACTACTTGTTACGAGAACTGGAAACAATTCTAAGGATAGCAGAACGATTTGTTCTGGGTAATTTCCGACAAAGGAGTAGTGTTACGAAAATGTTGCAAACTTTGTGTTGGGAAGACTTGGGAGTAAGGAGACCGGATGCTAGACTATGTGGAATATTACGAGGTGTCAGAGGAGTGCTGACGTGGAACGGCCTAAGTAGACGAATAATCTTGAGTAGAGCTTTCAAATGTAGGGAATGTAATATGAAGATAAAGTGGGAATTCAATAGGACAAATTGGGGCAAATATTAATTTATAGGACGAGCAGTAAGATATTGGAATAAATGATCAAGGGAAACGTTCGATAAATTTCCAAGTTCTTTGAAATAATTTAGGAAAATGCTAGGTGAACAATTGGTAGGGAATCTGCCACCTGGGCGACAACCATAAAGGAAGATGATTGATGATTGATTGATTGATTGATTGATTGATTGATTGATTGATTGATTGATTGATTGATTGATACTAATTCTAGACGGTGATTTTGTTGTTGTTTCATATGAAAAGCATAACATCTGCTTTTCTACTTTCTCTTTACCGTAGCATTAATACAACAAGGTCTTCGAAAACGAACTATTAACATGATACAATAACTAACATAAAAAAGTTTAACCCTTTTGAATATTATACGTTATCGAAGAGTTATAAATCGTACCTGTGAATAAAATGTAGATAGTTTATTTTACGAACCGTTTCGTCTTCACCTTGAAGGAAAATGAATCTGGGCTAACAGGGGTTACCCTCAACTACGCAGCAAGAATCGCGCACCAGCGTTCACTTACAGACCACGCATTTACCTCTCAAGGCAATGCTGATAGTTGTTTTCTTTGAATCCGTAGTTGCTCACTACAGAGCACAGTTGTGTCATCCTTCTACACCATCTACTGTTCCAGTGTATCATGTGAAGACACTTCTATCGTATGCCTTGTTTGGTTGTGTATTTTATGAGGCGAGAAATGATTCGACGATTAGTAATCAATTCAGTTAATGTATTGCGACTGATTGAGCTGAGATTATGACTATGGTGATGGTAATGGTCCTGAAGACGAGTCTATGATATATACAGAATGTTAGGGGTATACGTGCAGATATTTCTTGTAGCAACAGAGAACGATGTGACGAACCACTATATATCAAACTTTTAGTAATCCTCGGAAGTTCTTTTCGAGAGCAAAGGGATCTAAGTTTTTAGAATAGGTACCGTAGTATGCCTCGTTATTGTGAATGAATAGCTTTCCTTTGATAACAAGCAAGTCACGCGCCATCCGTGCCAAACTGGTTTCTGTTAATGTTAGAGAGCAAATGTACTACTGTAACTGCTGAACGCTACCTATGCAATGCCACAAGATGTTACGTAATATACTTGCCAAACTGGTTCTATGTTTACGACCAACTGAACTACGATAACAGCTGAAGGCTGCTACCAGTGTATACCATGTTAACGTTACATTCTCGCCAGACTGGTTTTGTTGTGTTTAGTATTTAGTTTCCGTCTTAGGGACTTCAGACAACCGTAGTCATCGGTTTCGGACCCTGGAGATGTATCGAATTGTCAGCGTTAATACTGGTTCATTGGCTGTTACGTCCTTAGGAGATTTGGATATCTATGTTCTTCAGCCCCGTGCTCTAATGAGTATGACAATGGCCTGAAAACCTGTGTCGGTGCGGGACCTGTTCGAGCGTGTGATATAATTATTGGTTGGGATAGGCGCGCCGGGACGTGAAATACGATACGATCCCCCTTGTGCATTGCGTAAAGATAGAAGAAAGAATGCAGTTCATTACGCCAACGAAAACATGCGTGGAATAGGATGTCCAAACGAGTAGCATCGGAATGAATTATCGAAGCACATCGAACGTTTTGTTTCAAACGAATAATGGACATGTTATACAACTAAATAAATTTAACGTACCTAAATTTCGTGCTTCCTGCCAGGCTGAATGGCTCAGACGGTTGAGGTACCAGCCAGCCTTCTGACACCAACTTCGCAGGTTCGAAACTGGCCCAGTCCGGTGGTATTTGAAGGTGCTCAAATACGTCAGCCTCGTGTCGGTAGATTTTCTGGTAAATAAAAAGAACTCCTGCGGGACTAAATTCCGGCACCTCAGTGTCTCCGAAAACCATAAAAGTAGTTAGTGGGACGTAAAGCAATTATTATTATTATCATCAGATCATTAAGAGCTGAAAGACGTGGCAGAAAATAGTAAAATATGCGTGGTTTAAGAGGAAACAAGATGAAATGTACGTCATGTGAGGCAATATCGGTGTCAGTAGTCAACTACAGATTACTCTGCGTAAGACGAGAACCAGGTACAGCTCTTGGGGATGAGTCACCTGTAACCTCGTATTGTCGTTAGTACGAGAGGACGAAGTGTGACAAAACAGGTTTTGTGTACAAATATCAAACATACACATCAACAAATCTGATAAAGTTAAACATGGTTACACGTGGGAGACATGTAGCTTTTAACCTGAACGCCAGGCCGACGGTCGCTTTTATGAGTACAAGATGGGTTATCAAATTGTACACAATGCACAGATTTCGAACGTATCTAAGAGGATTCCGCCACAACTACATCCTGCATTTTACTATGATGGTGCTATAAAAGATCGCAGCAGATTACGCTATTACGTGTTAAGATAATGCCGGTGGAATACACGGTTAAGACATAAGGTTCAGTAGAAGGAGAAGAAGAAGATGGTAACGAGAACCACATTGTCAAGCAGGACATAGCCGAACAAGGCTCACATTAGTGACGCAGACATGAGTGGCGTGTTCGTAGGAACTACAGTCGTAATAGTAACACTCTGTTGTAGAAAAGAATGAATTAACACACGGTAGGGGCTCCGTAATTCCAGGTGGACGGTAACAAGACTATCTCGAATAGAAAAGCACGGATTTACGAACGTACACGAAAACGCCTGTGTACACGAATACTTTACCTATGTTAAATATTACAACACAACAGTTTAGAAAACAAAAAATACAGATTGCCTTACACTAAAAGAAATTTTATATTGTCTTTAGTGAATGAAAAAAAACGTTCTAGGCAACGTTCTTCAGTTAAATGTTAACTTATAATTCCTATTTCAGTAGCGATGAATATAAAACAAATATTTTATTGAATTTTTTAAATGTGATAATGATGATGGTAGCTGTTTTTAGATCAACAGCCCTTAAAAACGCAAAGTGTCTTCTGTTTTAACTCATAGTAAATAAAAACAAAATATAAACTGCTCGAACCCACGTAATGAACCCAAACCACGTGAAGGGTAGGAATGAGGAACTGCCGAACTGCGTTCAAGGTCAATGTCTAGCGTTTTAACAAGCACGGCTTCCGTTTGTTGTATTCAGGTTTCGCCAAGTACAAGGCACTCGCGCACTGAAACTCTCGATTTATATTTGTTGTTACCGATTCATCAATTTCTCTGCTCGGATTTATGAGAATATCGACCTATTGAGTCTCGAAATACTGTATCGATTCTGTACTGTACTCCCAAGTAAATACGCTGCAGAAATGGCGTAACATCTGACATATCAAAGTGAAAATGGTAGCAATTTTTCACAGTGACCATCCTGGGCTTCTCTGCAGGCTTCACTTCTCCGGAATCCACTTGCGACGCATTCGAGCCAAGACAGCAGTGTTGTTCAGAATATTCTCTGCTGCTTAAAAATACGTTCACGGAGGTCATCCGAAATGGTTACTTCAGTTCGATATACTTTGTTTTTCGTGTCCTCCCAGACATAAAGGCCATTGGAATAAGGTCTGTAGATCTGGCTGGCCAATTGATAGTTGCGAAAATGTCTGCACCATCGTGTAAAATCCACGTGGTTCGGCGTAGTCGAAGCGACACGTCCTCTGAAATCTCTAGTAACGTACTGTATCTACAGGAGCAAGATAAGATTAATAAAAAGAAGATTATTCCATGTAACCGACCTCCAACTACACCCATCCAGATATTAATTCAGAACCGGTGCTGGAAATTGCGTTGTCCTACTGAATGGGGATGTTCCACATCTCATGAGTGGGATATAGTTGGTTCGTACCCCTCTGCCAGCAGCCCTAAAGGTGGTTTTCCGTGGTTGCCATGTTCACACCAGGCAAATGCTGGTACTGTAACTTCATGAAGGCCACGGTCGCTTCCTTCCTGATACTAGACCTTTCCTGTCCCATCGTCGCCATAAGGAAAGCTACAACGATCAAATTTATTTACAAGTAAGGTGATTGGTACCGGTCTCAATGTCTGAGACGGTTGAGGCCCTGACCTTCCGACCTCCAACTTGGCAGGTTCAATCTTGGCTCAGTCTGATGGTATTTGATGGACCACAAATACGCCAACCTCGTGTCGTAGGAAATACTGGCACGTAAATGAACTCCTGCGATATTAAATTTCGGCAGCTCAGCGTCTCAGAAAACGGTAAAATTAGTTAGTGGGTCTTAAAGAAAACTAACGCTAATAAAAAGACTATTAGTCAAAGTAACTGATCTCCCACTGCATCCATCCAGATATGAATTGAGGGCCGGTGCTAGAAGTTACCTTGCTATACAGAGAGGGGATGTTCCGCAGCCCATGATTGAGTTATGTAAATATTAAACACTTCTTGTGTAAAAATTGCCTCATGTGTCACTAATACACTTAACAGAAATTCTGGATTGCATGCTTGATCAATTAACCAGCGGCATAAATCCACTCGCAAATCATCACCGAGCTTGATAACAGATGTCGCTAAAGTTGGGCCAGTATCCAGTATTCGGGATATAATGGCTTGGAATCCCTCTGTCGGCAGCCCTAAAGATGGTTTTCCGTGGTATGTCATGTTCACACCAGGAAAATGCTGGGGCTGTGCCTTAATTCAGACCACGGTAGCTCCCTTTCCGATCCTAGCCCTTAGATATTCTGTCCACGTAAGACCTATCTGTGTCGTGGCGACGTATATCAACTTGTAAAGAATTGGTAATCCGCTGATGAAAGACACTACACTCGTTGAATATGGTCAGGGTGCATTCGCTATTCATGCAGTGTCCTACGTATGGTCCAAGTTGGTATACCAACGGCGCGTGTAATACTACGCGTACGGCACCCGGGATCATCGTTTACTATTGTCAGGATGTCCTCTTCCGCGTCTAGGATTACACGTGGCCGTTCAGGCCCTCCTTTTCATAGCGTGATGTAACACAGTCTGTACCGCGAACACGCTGCAGTAGCCTACAGCAAGTGTCGTTGCTGGATTTGGCACCTGTCTGTTGGGAGGCCTTTCCCGATAGATTCATATATCGCATCCAGTGTTCTGTTCTACCGCACGACACACAGCAGGATAGCATGGTATTTGTGGTTTTCATACACTGACATTATTCAAATACTACTACTACTACTACTACTACTACTACTACTACTACGAAGTAACTCGCGTTCTATTATGGACGATAATTCGCCTCTCTGACAGCTGTTATTTTGGCGAAGGTCAGGCAGGCAGCTCATACCTGCAGTAGGGTATCATGTAGGGGGCGGGAACCCGTCCAACCACATCCCCGTCGCTAGGAACGGCAGACAACCGAACCGGCACGCGACTCGTCTAGTGCTTTTGTCGAACAGCTTACGTTGAATATTCTCCCACAATGTGATTTCATTATAATGAATTTTTGGGAGATAAACTCGCCATATACAGAAACACCCCGGACTTCATTTCTTCATTTTGTTATAGTTATAATGCACAACATAGCTCAAACACAAAACCTGTACCATGTCCGGTTAGTCTGCTGGTAAAAGCGCCTTGACGTGTACGCAAATAAGGTTTCTTACGTCAACGAAAAAATACATGGGACAGGATGTCCAAGTGAGTAGTATCGGAATTGAATTGTCAAAGCACATCGAACGGTTTGCTTCATACCAATAAGGGACATGTTATAAAAATAAATAAATCAAACGTACCTTCCTTTCGTGCTTTCAAACGAAAAGAACATGTTTAATGGTAAATTAAAGCATTCTAGCTTACTGCTGATTTTTCAGTGCCTATTAAACGTATCAAAATAAACGTAACCAGCCTGAGTGGCTCAGACGGTTCAAGCACTGGTTTTATGAACTTAGCAGGCTCGAACCTGGCTCAGTCCGGTGGTATTTGAAGGTGCTCAAATACGTCCGATTCTGATCGATAGATTTACAGGCACGTTAAAGAATACCTCTGGGCAAAATTCCGACTCCGCGCGTCTCCATTGGGACGTAAACATTGTTATTATTATTATTGTTATTATTATTATTATTATTATTATTATTATTATTATTATTATTATTATTATTATTATTATTATTATTATTATTACCGGGCGAGTTGGCCGTGCCGTTAGGAGCGCGCGACTATGAGCTTACATCAGGGAGATAGTGGGTTCGAATCCCACTGTCGGCAGTCCTGAAGTTAGTTTTCCTTGGTTGGCTTCCCATTTTCACATCTTGCAAATTCTAGTGCTGTACCTTAAATTAAGACCAGGGCCGCTTCTTTCCAACTCCTAGGCCTTTCCTATCCCATCGTCACCGTAAGACCTAACTGTGTCGGTGCGACGTAAAGCCACTAGCAATATTATTATTATAATAACTGTGTTAGTCTACTATTACTAACTATTATGAAAATAAAAGTTAATCGTCCCACTCATACTTCGTAGCTCCTAATCCGTCAGAAAACACGAAAGAAAGTAGTGAACTGTCAACAAATCCGAATTATTATTAATCTTATAATTGCGGACATGTCTCCGAAATTACCGATTATTGTTTTACGTCTCACCGACACAAATAATTTTTACTGCGACGAAGGGAGAGAAAAGGGGTATAAGTGGGAAGGAAGCGTTCGAGGCGTTAATAAAGGTGCAGTCCCAGCATGTCCCTGGTGTGAAAACGGGAAATCACGGAACACCCCCTTCCCGGCTGCCGACAATGGAGTTCAAACCCACTATCTCCAGAATGCAAGCTCACAGCTGCACTCCCCTCTAAGCTCTCATGGCGGTCTGAGTGGCTCGGACGATAGAGCGATGATCTTCTGATCCCACCTTGGCAGGTTCGATTGCAGCTCAGTTTGTTGGTATTTGAAGGTTTTCAAATACGCCAGTCTCGTGTCTGTAGATTTATTTGCGTAAAAAATACTGCGGTAAAAATTCTGGCACGTCAGCGTGTCCGAAAACCGTGAAAATTAGTTAGTGGAACGTAAGGACATCATTTTTATTAATTACTATTATCATTATTATTATTATTATTATTAGTAGTAGTAGTTGTAGTAGTAACATTATTATTACGGAAGTTCTAATTAAGCGGGTCAATTACAGTCATCATTTTATCTATCGACACTTATTGTCCAGTAATAAGCCTTCTGTCCGCCTCTGTGGTGAAGTGGTTAGTGTGATTAGCTGCTATCCTCCGGAGGTCCTGGTTCGATTCCCGGCTTTGCCGCGAAATTCGAAAAGTGGTACGAGGGCTGGAACGGGGTCCACTCATCCTCGTGAGGTCAAATGAGAAGAGGTGGGCTCGATTTCCACCTTAGCCATTCTGGAAGTGGTTTTCCGTGGTCTCCCACTTCTCCTCCAGGCAAATGTCGGGATGGTACGTAACTTAAGGCCACGGCCGCTTCCTTCTCTCTTCCTTGTCTACCATTTCAAATCTTCCCATTCTCCCCGCAAGGCTCCTTTTCAGCATAGCAGTTGAGGCCGTCTGGGTGAGTTACTGGTCATTCTCCCCAGTTTCATCCCCAGACCCAATGTCTCAAGCTCCAAGAAACTGCCCTTGAGGCAGTGGAGGTGAGATGCCTCACTGAGTCTGAGGGAAAACCGACCCTGGAAAGTAAACAGATTAAGGCGAAGAATAAGCCTTCTATTTCGAATACCCGGCGGCAATTCCACAGTTGCTCTTTTTCCTTCGTGCAATGTTCATGCATGGATGCAACTACGGTTTTTGAAATTTGTCTCATTAATAACAATTTCAGTTAATACTTGTAGCCTTTTCTTTGAGTGTCCACCGTCCTTACATTGACCTGAAATTTTTTTGAATAAGCATAGACAACTCGCATTGCCTATTGTCAGATATTCATCGTAGACTGTCGCAATCTAAATGAAATGGCGTATGGCTCTTAGTGACGGGAGTGTCCGAGGACAAGTTAGGCTCGCCGATGCTCGTTTTTGATTTGACTCCCGTAGGCGACCTGCGCTTCGTGATGAAGATGGAATTATGACGAAGGCGACATATACACCCAGCCCCCGTGCCATCGAAATTAACCAATTCTGGTTAATATTCCCGACCCTGCCGGGAATCAAACCCGGGGCCCCGGTGACCAAGGCCAGCACGCTAACCATTTAGTTATGGAGCCGGACACTGTCGCAATAACACCACAGAAATATTGCGCCCATTTTTCATGTACTCATTAACTATTTCCTTTCATTTTGTCAGATTGGATCAGTGAGTAATGCCATTGACGTCTTATAAATCACACACAACTACACAACACTTGATTCGCATGTATGTGCTGGTACGGATATTCGACGTCACTGTAAAGATTCTGTGTACTTTTCACACAGGATACCCTAGACCGGTTTTCGAGTACAGCAAGTGGCCTGGCTCGTGAGTCAACCTACCCTACTTGCTAAGCCTTTAGGGGAAGTACACAACAGCATGTGTTGGCCTGCGATAAGAAACAGGTTCAACAAGCCCTGTACTTTGCTACTGTACTACCAATACAGGTGGACATAATGGCATAACCGGCGTATCCTGCTACGGCCGTTCAAAACTAATTAGTCCCTAAAATATTTGGCTCAGTTATGGGAAAACTAATAGGACAAGGTGAAAGGTACATAGCATATATTGTGAGATGTACTTTTACTTTGCCTACTAGCAAAAAAATATCTGCACGTATACACTTAACATTCTGTATGCTTTTTGCGTCTTGATTTTGAACAAGTATGAAAACCACATAGAAAGTCGTCGTCTCGTAACTTCAGATTGTGATGAAGACAATGATGAGCTATTCATTGAAAGCAGTGGTGACACGTCAAGCCTAAAAAGAGACGATGGAAACAGCCAAAGTGAATACTGAATATGTACTTTCAACTGAAAAAATGTTCCAAGTGGCAAGTGTGGGCACAACGTTTGATGTTAAAATATTGGACAGCACATTTTTGAATATTATACGTTATCGAATAGTTATAAATCGAACCTGTGAATAAAAGGTGGATAGATTATTTTACGAACCGTTTTGTCTTCAGTATGAAGGAAAATGCGTCATGTCCGAGCATAACATAGGCACGAAGCTAATGAAGGGATAACCCAAATTACAGACTTCCAATTCCAATTTCAGATTGAATATGTAATAAGGAACAAAGAACTCGTAACGTTTTTCAATAGATGACCGTTTGGCTCACAATCTATGGAAATTACCTCCATGGTTTCCCATTCTCATAGAAGGAAAACGCAATATTATATACATCTTAATCCGAATTCTTTACCTTTACCATCTTAATCCAAGCCTTTTCCCACCCTTGCTTCATCTAAAACCTTCGATGTTTTTGTGCGACGTTTAACCACTGCCAAGAATTTGAAGAAAAGCTTCCACAAACTAAATGGAAAACTTGGACCTTTTGTGTCAAATGGAAGTGTCCATTTAGCACTTTCACGACAGGAAGTATGTTCGAAAAGAGGACTAAAGGATATCTTCAGAAGTTATGTGGGTCTGTTCTGAGAACACTTCTGTCTATTACTTTGTGATTCCTGGACAAAGGAATACTTAAGTCCCTTTCCAATGCTAGGTTTGACACTGATTAATAGCAATAGCTGGAGTCAGAAGATGACCTCGCAACTTTCATATGTATTTCGTCAATTAAACCATACGAATTATAAATTACTTTTAATGTGGTCTGTTCATACGAGGCAGAGAGTGCCCTTTATTGTTACCCTGAAATGTACCGGGATTATAATTGCCAGAATATCAGCATCCATACCATGTAACATAGGTTGTGGGACCTTTTCTAACCAGATTTTTACTTCACATTACATGTACGGAGCGAGTGGGTATTAACGCCTGAATGTGTTATCTCCAGATCAGTAAAAGGTATCGATATTTTGCCTTCATGTTATTAGAGTGTTAAGAGGCTAGTGAAACGTTTTGCTCCTATTTTACGCGGGACTACTAACAGCAGAGATATCGAATCTGACAATTGTTTATTTAAATGGAATAATGCAACCTGTATGGACCACCACAGCAATGTTTAGTCAGGCAAATTGTGTGGTGTACTTGTTTTCAGCATACAGTCATTCCTTACGGAGTAAATCAGTATTCCAGACTATACTCTTCCAATCATGGCGCGTATATTGGCTGCTCCTCGTACTTGATGCCTTTTTTAACCTCAATAAATGCACAGTTAACATATTCTTCTCATCTAGTAAGACTTATCGAACGCTTCAAATGTTTCCACACTGTCATAATTGAACAGAAGGACAGATAAGGTTTCTGACTCCTTTCGTATTCCACGCAAACTGATTTTTGGAACTCCGTCTCCTGTTTCCAACTATACACCTTTTCCTAGGAGAATACATCGTACTGAGTTAATGTGCAATAGTATGGCACGTCTAACGACAATCACCCGAACAGTGTGGAAGACACCGAATGCTTATCAATACTTCGTGACTCACACTTACCTGCAACGACCCCCTGATGCTTGGTAACATTCAACACGTTTGGAAGAGTGGAACACTGATTCGTTCCCAATTGAATGAGCGAAGGTACGAAACAATTCCACCGCTAAATTTACCTAAATTAACACTGATATGCTAGTGAAAGAAGCCTGCACACTTTCATTAAGAAATGCAAAAGCGATATCAATATCTCCGTCGTTTATAATATCGCTGAAAAGGAGAGCATATGGTTTACGAGCGCATTAATGCCATTTAAGGAAAGGTCTGTAAATAAAGTAGTAACAACATATTCCAGACACTCGCAGGAGATCGGGCGTGCGCAAATAGGATATGGGAGCGGTCAGCTGGCGCTGTTGTCGATGATTAATGTGCACTTGATGGCTATCCAGTTGGGATTGTTGTTGCTGTGTGGCGTTGAAGTGAAGAGTGTCGATTTCACCGCTGTAAAGGTTATCAGCATTCGTGTGTTAAGATCGAGGTTGCCCCTGGCAAAATGCATCAGAATGTTATCGAAGATTATGTGAAGCCGGTGCGAGAGTGTATTACCGTATAGGGTGATTGTACGATGGGACAAAGCGTTTCGTGTGGGTCTGAATGAGACTGCTGATTTGCACCGCCCAGGTCGGTCGTACCTTCCTCAAGGTCAGATTAACATCGTGAGTGGTCTCTTTTCCGTAGACCATCAATGGACTGTCCGGGAATTATTCGAAGAGGTTGGTCTCAGTCATCAAACGGTGTGGCACATACGGACGAATTATCTTAACATGCGTTCCACATCATCTCACCGACGTACAGAAATGACACCGGTATGCACTGGCTGACATCCGCCTGGACAGATACTTCAACAAATGAGGCTCATTTCTGCAGCGTATTGTCGCCGTTGATGAGACGTGGGCACGATACTACGAGCCTGAATTAAACCATCAATCGAATGAATGGCGTCACCCAAGTTCGCTACGTCTACATAAATTTTGACAGGACCCCAGGCAGGTGAAGCTTATGCTGATTGTGGCATATAACTACGAGGGTGTTATTGATTGATTGATTGATTGATTGATTGATTGATTGATGTTTAAAGGGGTCTAACATCTGTGGTGTTATTTTTACAAACGCTTTGCCTGAGGGACAATCCGTCAACAGGAACTTCTATTGACAATTTCTAGAGTGACAACTACGTCCGGGTTTTCCCTGTCCTCTTTCGTTCCAGCAACACTCTCCATTAACATTTCATTTCATCTGTCAGTCATTTATCATTGTCCCAGAGGAGTGCGACAGGCTTCGGCAGCCGCCACATTTCCTATCCTCGCCTCTAAATGGGGTTTTCATTTATTCCATTCGACCCGGTCGGATGACTGGAAACTGGCTGTGGATTTTCATTTTCATTTGTTGTGGAACGCAGAGGTAAGGACGCGCGTGGGCTGAATGGCTGGACAAAAATTTACTTTGACAAAAATCGGAAATTTTATATCTTTCCTCTCTTAAAATCCAAATAGAGTAATTTAATGATTTATCTAGAAACACTTGAACAATTACTTGAGAATAGTCACATTTAACAAAGAGCACGTCAGCTCCAACAATACATTAGACTTATAAGTCCTTAGTCAGTTTAATTGGGAGAAATTCCCAGTCGTTAACCTACATGTGAAAGAGTATAATTGTTCCTAACAGGTACAACATTATGAAAGAGCATCATTTCTCCTAACATGTACAACATTATAAGGTCTGAGCACAATATACATAGAGGCTAGCCTCAATAAAGGGATGTGTCACTTGTTTCATTCTCAATTACACCAGTAATGTATTTGGTGACCCCACATTTTGTTCATACACAGGTTGCCCCACGGTGGGCCTGTCAATTACATCATTTTACAAATAGGTGAAGTACTCTTCCCCAAGGGAACCTAAATGAATACACGGTTACCCGAAAAACATCAATGAATATACAGGGGCATTTTGCCCATCCTACTAGGCCTTAAGAATGAAAAGAACAAAATTACATTAAATGTAGGCCATTAAGAAAAGGTAAGGAGGCGAAATACCAGCACTCCTGAAAAGAACATTCAGGAAAGACAAGTACCAAAGTTGGCTTAAGGCCCAATGACCAAGAGGCTAATCCCGTGTTAAACAGGGAGCGTTTAAAGGCCGAGACTAATTTCCAAAATTTAAAGGTTGAAAATTTTAGTCACCCAACTCAAAAGTAGAAGGGGAGATTTCCGAGGAGCACCACTCGTGCTCCCTTAAATTATATATTACCCCAATAAGGAATATAAATGAATATAAATTGAGTCCGATTACTGTGCAGAAGGTCCTATATTTCAGCGAAAAATGAAAGGATTACATATTATATTTTAAGGAAAACCGCTGAAGTCATCCCCTTAGAACACACGCCAGCACAATCACGTAGTTAGATATATTCTGCCGTTACCTGTCAGCGCATAATTTTCTTCATGCCGGCCACTCTCTGCTTCCAATCTTCTGCCCCTCTAACCTCCGTCAAGTTGCACTCTCAATCATCGGGGCAAATCAGACAAGAAGGTCCGAAACGCTCTCCTTAAATGGATCCGCAGGGGAAAGCTCTAGACTATATTAGAATCCATAGCGCAGATAGGCTATATTTTTACACACTCCCCTTATTTCTGATTGGTAGAGAACTTAAATACTGGCATGTGATAGGCAGATTACATTAGAGGAGGAACCAGGTGAAGTGTTGACAACTTCTGCACATTAAAACGATAACAAGAAAAGATTTACCAGCTATAACGAATTAAACTTCTCTGGCGATAAACTGGGACCTATCCCACCACAGATCGCTAGAAAATAGATGCCAGAACCATCTAACCATCGGATAAGAAAGCTTTAGAAAGTCTTAAAAGTTCTTGATCACGGTCAGGAACGGCCATAGTGGAGAAGGCGCGCAGTTTAAAAAAGTGGGGAAGGTATACCACGGTAAAATTATTATTATTATTATTATTATTATTATTATTATTATTATTATTATTATTATTATTATTATTAAAAGTAACATAGAGGGATGTTATACGAAATCTTCAGAATTCTGAAGTTTGGGAAGATGTCTTCTTCTATATCCCTATGTGATATTTTCGGTTATGCTTTCATCTTACCATTTCTCCTCTCATTATTCTTCTCTCCTTTCACTTATATCCTTCTTACCTCGTTATTTTTCATCACAATTGTTGCCCCTCTTGACAATATCTCTTTGGCTGATATTCAACAAGCCCTAGAAACCGCTGACATTTCTGTTGAGCTCATACTTCAAACCTTCATTATCAAAGCTGTTTTGTAGCATTTATACCGAAGACCTCACATCGTTAACGTCAAGAAGTTGACAGTAATTATCCCATTAGGAGAGCTGTCGTAATGCAGCATACTAAGACTCCAAGAGAGAAGGGATGTAAGTTAGGTTCTTACTGTATCACACCAGAGCATATTTAAAGTCTGAAACAAAATAATTTCTGTTTGCTTATAAATATCCCGGAATAAAATAAAACTTTTTATACTTGAAGTGACATTAACCGATGTCACTATAAATAAATAAATAAATAAATAAATAAATAAATAAATAAATAAATAAATAAATAAATAAATAAATAAATAAATAAATAAATAAATAAATAAATAAATAAATAAATAAATAAATAAATATTCAGTTTGTCCTGACTCATACCTACCCGTTACACCCTTCTGCTGCCGGGTAACATCTAGCATATATGCACAGTATATAAAATAAGAGCTTTGTGTGTACATTGCTAAGAATTGAAAAAATAATGGTATTTTTCTATCGATCGTGTCTACAGTAAGAAGAAAATGTAATTTTTTTAATTTTCCATTATTAATGGCCCTATCGATAAATATCACATAACAAAAGTTGCGGAGAATATAATTTTCGACCATTTATGTCTTATAAGGTTTTACCGTACCACCTATGACAACAGAGACGTTCATAATTTTGACTTTTGTAGCTTAAACCAGGTCGACGCCGCGCATCAGTAACATACAAATATAGTTCATTCCTGTTAATTGGCGATGGAGGTGTTTTTGTCATGATTGTTTTAAAGTGGAAAACCGCGTGCTCATCAAACCATGTCGGTAAGGAAGACAGTAAAGATGACTATCGAAATAAGAAAACGTGAAGCATCTTCATGAAAGGAGGAAGAACTCAATTTACATTGGATGCTCTACTGTCACAGTCAGAAGAAAGCTTGATGTGAAGGCCTACAATATATACGTAGAAAGTCCATAAAATTGATCAATAATAACATTCCATTGACTATTACTTGTCTAAATGAGCTTTGTCTCTTCTGCTACCACTAAATTTAATTTAATTTCGTGTGGCTATTTCTAGCCGAGTGCAGCCCTTGTAAGGCAGACCCTCCGATGAGGGTGGGCGGCATCTGCCATTTGTAGGTAACTGCGTGTTATTGTGGTGGAGGATAGTGTTGTGTGTGGTGTGTGAGTTGCAGGGATGTTGGGGACATCACAAACACCCAGCCCCCGGGCCATTGGAATTAACCAATGAAGGTTAAAATCCCCGACCCGGTCGGGAATCGAACCCGGGACCCTCTGAACCGAAGGCCAGTACGCTGACCATTGAGCCAACGAGTCGGACTCTGCTACCACTGATCTCCGGGTATTACTGTTGTTTGCCAAGTAAAAAAGCCTGCCTGAATATATGCGGGAAGTAGCCGGGGAATTTGATAACTTCTTGTTTGGCATGTCATTCCTCTGGTTCATACATACTACAGGTACGCGATATACTGGTTCATCATAGTATTCTAGCTATTCGATCCCTGCTGTGAGGCTCTGATAGGAATAGGTAGTGTGAGAAATTAACCGAGAACGGTACAGGAATATTCACTGGTGTCTGTTGCCGGGTCATTCCAGCTCTGGAACTTGGCACTGTTAAAATACCAGCGCAGTACTGTTCGTGAAAAGTGAAAAACTGTGCTATTTTTCATTTGATTGAGGATTTCATATCATAGTATTGCTTTTAAATGCATCATTTCAGTCTGTTAATATTGTACTCTGACAAGAATACTGACGTCATTGTAATGATCGAGTTCAGTTTAATATTTGTCTGTGTCTGTCATGGCATCATGGGGAAATTGACGTGTGTATTTTAATGAAACTTGGTACTTCAGTTTAGATTAAAATCGAATATCATCTTAGCTATAAGTTTTTCAAAATAAAGCAGGAGGAGGGGTTGCTTCAGAAGGGGGCCTAAAGCATTACAATCGATGTATCACTAATACGGTTGGTTTTAAAAGAAAATAGCTAAAGGTATTTTTATTCTAGTACCTTTTTTTTGGATATAGCCAAAAATAAGGGAAATATCAGTGGCAGTCCTGAGAAAATTCAAGTCCAAGAGCCGTTAACCAACTTTATAAATTGTGTAGAAAGTTGATATGGGGATCGTTCAGGCAACGTTTTAAAGGATATGTTCATCTCTTAGTAATGTTTAATATCAATTCGATACTTAGCTTTCTTTTGTACCGGAAGGAAGACATGATATCAAGATCACCAATAATACAATACAATATGAAACTGCGAAGGGAAGCGAGTACGTCACGACAAGCTGCCGACAAGGAGAGGCACGCCCACTTATGTGCGTAGATTTTATTGTCTGTGAAAATATTTTGCGTATTCTGGTTTAGTTTCCTCCTAATTTTTCTGTGTATACGCACCTGCGCAGTGTTCATTATAAAGCAACATGCAGTGTGCTAATGAAAAAGTAACAGAAACGCAATAGATGGACAAAGTTTGCAATGTGAGAATTTTTTTGCAAGTTGCTTTACGTCGCACCGACACAGATGGGTATTATGGTGTCGATGGGACAGGAAAGGGCTAGGAGTAGGAAGAATGCAGCCGCAGCATTAATTACGGTACAGCCCCAGCATTTGCCTGGTGTGAAAATGGGAAACCACGAAAAACCATCTTCAGGGTTGCCGACAGTGGGGTTCGAACCCACTATCTCCCGAATACTGGATACAGGCCGATGTGGGATTTTGAACACAAAACTATTGTTCACTGTGTGACAGATCACTACCGGGTATAATAACCTCGGGCTCTGTGGCATGCTTGCACCTGACAGAGCATGGTCAGCACCAACATATCCAGTGAGTTTTGGGGCAGATAATAACTTTCTTGGATAACAGCTTCAGTTAGTTGCTGAATGTTAGCAGGAAGATCAGGACGGTGTTCAATTGTTCTCTTCAGTTCACATCATTTATGTTCAACAGATTCTATAAAGTACCGGCCACACCATTCGCGGTATGCCATGCATCTCAACGAACTGACAGACCACTCTCGCTCGATGGAGACGAGCACTGCCATTCTTTATCATCCAATAGCGTAAAGCCCTTACTAACATTGGCAGCAAATCCTGTAAGTACAAGTTGGAAAATGGTGTCTCCGTATCCAGGCCAGTCTATAAGCCTGGAAAGGAATTAGAGGTATACGTCGACCAAGGATATTCCCATCCCAAAACATGAGGGAACCCCTTTGCTGCTGAAGGCGCTCCAGGATAAAGTGCTCGTTACACCTCTTACCTGATCGTCTCCAATTTCAAAAGCTCCTGTTGTATGGTTGTAAGCCTATTCCGATCTCATCCGAAAAGATGAGTTGGTGCCAGCCTCAGACGTGATGTCCTGTGGCGTAGTTTCAGAGGAACTTTTGGCACACGCCTCCTTGATACCAGTCCTCCGTCCTGCAGCCGATTTCGTACTGTCTGATCTGATACATTCACTACGGTGGCCCTCCGGAGATCCTGGTTGAACCAGGCGAGACGTTCTGAAAGCAACAAATGCCGATCCTCCCTGCGAGCTGTTTTTTGTGGGCGTCCCTTTTCTTGTAAATGCACAGCAAACAGAGTATAACGGATATCAGTGTATTTACGACCTACACAAAACGAGGAAGCTAGTGTGCCATAATATTATTAAATTATGGAAACCTCGAGTGCGCTCTCTAAATTATCTTATATGGAAATGAGACGTTTGTGAAACACGAAGTGGAAATTGTGATCGTGTTAACACTACCTCATTACCTGTAATCTACACGGGACATGCCGCGGTGCAGTGTAGCGTAGATGGTAAGAATAGCCGAACACAACGGTGTACCAGTCTTACATGTAATAGGTTCGAGACCGGAGCAGGGTTACTCCCTTATTTTCGATTTATTTAGACTTTACCATCGCTCAATGTACGTGAAATACCCTCTTTTATGCACATTTACAGTGAATGTGGCCATAAGAAAGGCCGATATATCATCAGGGCCGGACGATGGCGATCCTAACTGGGATCGGAGGCATTTGAATGTTTAAATGCAAAATGCGATAATTCCATGTAATTGACTCCCATCTCTTGCAGGACAGGATTTCGATACCCTGAATTCTCTTATAACCTGCATCAGTATTATGGACATCAAGCAAAAAACAACTTGAGTGTTATTTAAAATACTGTATTCACTGAGCTTTTCTTTTTCATAGTATTAGATTATTCCTGGCCCTTTCCTAGTGACTTGGGTCGGGACTACAAATGGATTAAACCCAGGTTTACGACAAGATACCTTTCTTGATTCCAATCCTGTATGAAAGGTTGTATTCAACATTGCATGTGTCTGTATTGGCTGGTAGTGTGGTTTGTTGTGTGTAAATGAATATGAGCATATTAAAAACAAACACCCTGTTTCTGAGCTGGAGGAAATAACCGAGCGCACGGAAAAAACCCCCGGCTAAAATACCCATTCAGACAAAGAGCTTGCACTTCATTTTATCGACGGTGATGCCTTACTTCCTAAATCAATACTGTAACATTTTAACCTTTTACTGTCGAAGTTATAACTGCAAGTTGAAGCTTCGAATGTGTGTCACTTACAGGAAATAATGTTGTTGTCCGGAAACAACTTGTCAGGTAGTTACAGTAGTTCTAAATTCGCTAATTGGTATAAAACGCGGTACTGTCAGCGACATAAATTATTCTAGCAAGAGCTGAGGAGGCGCCGCCTCTGTGGTGTAGTGGTTAGCGTGATTAGCTGCCACCCCCGGAGGCCCGGGTTCGATTCCCGGCTCTGCCACGAAATATGAAAAGTGGTACGAGGGCTGGAACGGGGTCCACTCAGCCTCGGGAGGTCAACTGAGTAGAGGTAGGTTCGTTTCCCATCTCAGCCATCCTGGAAGTGGTTTTCCGTGGTTTCCCACTTCTCCTCCAGGCGAATGCCGGGATGGTACCTAACTTAAGGCCACGGCCGCTTCCTTCCCTCTTCCTTGCCTATCCCATCCAATCTTCCCATCCCTCTCCAAGGCCCCTGTTCAGCATAGCAGGTGAGGCCGCCTGGGCGAGGTACTGGTCATACTCCCCAGTTGTATCCCGACCAAGAGTCTGAAGCTCCAGGACACTGCCCTTGAGGCGGTAGAGGTGGGATCCCTCGCTACGTCCGAGGGAAAAACCGAACCTGGAGGGTAAACAGATGATGATGATGATGAAGAGCTAAGGAAATTTCGGAAGAGTGAAAGTTTGACATGATTGACGCTTAACCAATTAAGAAAAATAAATATTCGTGTTACGTGCCACAGCAGGAATAAATTAACATACACAATCTAACAGACTGAATGTATATGAAAAATACGAGATACTGATCGAAGATGTTTTAAATACCTGATACCAACAAAGAGCATGTATTTCATTCATCAAAACATGTAATGTAGACGATGATGATTATTCGTTATCCACTGAAAACGATTCCATACTAGCCAAATAATCGCGTATTTCATAATTATGTATTGACGATGAAATATTATGTATAAAATAATGGATTTTTTCTCTCTAGATGAAAGTTTAGATATTTAAAACTGAGTTATTAGCGTTGAAATAGATTTAAATCACAAAGAATGTCCTGTTTATTAAGTAGGTTCATGATAAGGGGCGTTTAATCCTTGTTTGTCACTTTATGAAAACTTCGTGCAAACATAAAGAACTACTCTTTTCTTAACTGCTGTGCCTGTCATGAAAGGAAGCAGCTTGAGTGTCAAAGGAAATTCTACCTTTTATACTGGGATTGAGAGGGAGTGTGACTTACAAACAAGACTATTCACGCCGAAGAATGGACTTACATACTGGGATTCGGGGACGGACTGTGGAATCCAGTTACACTTGTAAATACAAGTCTATGGAGTGGGGAGATGGAACAGGGATCCAACGGCGTGAATTAGAATAAGAGTAGTTGCGTTCAAAATGAGATGTTCATAATATGGTATTCACTGTTTAATATAAGAGGTAATGGCTATGATACTGCGTATTTCACGCTCACTTTTCCTCGATTCCCGTCCTGTTCACATAATAATGATATACGGTGTATACAATTTCACCATATACTAAGTTACTATGGATTTTAGCATTCAGTTTGCAAACCTCGGTGAATTAATTAATTAATAATAATGCTATTGCTTTTCCGTCCCAATAACTAATTTTTACGGAGACATGAGATGATGGAATTTTGTCCCGAAAGAGTTCTTCAACGTGCCAGTAAATTTACAGACACGAGGCTTAAGTATTTGGGGACTTTCAAACAATACACGTTTCCTACTATCTGAGCTACTCAGCCCGGGAATATTCCATTTTTAACTAGCTTTGTGACCTCGCTTAGCTCTTGCATCTCTCACCCTCAAATAACTGAATCTGAATCTGTCTATTATCACCTTGTTTAACCTCTGGTTCCCTTGCCCTCCATGGCGGAGGTTAATATACTCTTAGGTACACTATTCCCATACACTCACCCCACATTACCTTACCATCGAAGCTGGTTCAAAAGCACAACTTCATCCATCGAGATCAGTACTGATTTAGCCTTATCTCCTCATTCCGAATACCCTCCTGCCATTGTTTCCGCGTATTTTTTGCAGTAACCATTCTTGCTACCTTCATGTCTGTTATCCCCTTCTTATAAGTAAGACATCCCGTGTCCACTGAAATTTTATTCCAGAACCAAAAAGTCAGTCTGAAAAGACACTAACATGGAGTGGAATTCATCAAGAAACTGACTTCTTTCTTACAAAATAGGGGCCGATGACCTTCGATGTTAGGCCCCTTTAAACAACAAGCATCATCATCATCATCTTACAAAATACCTTCGATCTCAATTTCGAGCTCATTGAATGAGCTTTTCTTCACTTAGTATAGTAGCATCCTGGCAGAATACACATCCTGCATACTTGAAATGATCCAGTTATTTCAGTTTTCTATTTCCCATTTGATATTCAATCGTCCTGGGTTTCTTAGATTTGTTCCCATCGTAGTCTTCTTCTTCCAGAACTTTGCCCAATTTCCTGGGTTTGTTACTTTGTACGGATTTACTCCAGTTTTACGCCGTGGTGCCTTTCCTGACACTAAACCTATGTTGCGGGTAGTGGTCACTATTGGTTGTTTCTGTAGTGGTCTGTAGTGTGATGTGTTGCATGTAAATGAAGACGTATATTTAAGAAGAACACAAAATACCAACCCCCGAGTTAGAGGAATTAATAACACGCGGTGAAAATCCCTGACCTAACCGGGAAGTGAACACGGTGCCCTCTAAAAGGAAGGCTAGTACATTTACCATTCACCCAAAGAGCCAAACTTCTCCCCAACGTAAAATTCAGTTAAAAATAATACTAAGCTCTGCCTCTTTCAACAAACAATTAAAATTATGTTCAAAGGAAAGATGCATGTCTCCGTATGTGCACTATCAACTTCTCTCCTTTTCATAATGACATGCACCATATGTGTCCAGTTGCGAGGAAAGGGACCTAAAGTCGGATTTTTCATTCTTTGAGATTTTTGTGGTCTTAAAATTGGCATAAGATATTGAGCGTTCAAAAAATGATCACGATTCTAGGGGAAATACTTAAGAAGATATCAGTTATTGACTGTTGCCGTCAAGAAAACTGTATATTGAGAGAAACGCGATTGCAGCTTTCACTAATTTCCTTACCAATTTTACAAAGTTTTCATGATCTCTAGTAGCGACACTCGAACTGCTGCGTAACTTACTTTGTTTATTGTTAGCGCAAGAAGTCAAAATATAGAAGTGCAATTATTGCACCACAGATAATTGTGTTCAGATCTGCTGTAAAATTTGTATTAACGACTTAAAGTCCCTTTTAGCGGAACGGGTCACATGTTGTTTAAAGAACGGTTCTAGGACGAACACAACTGATCGATTGGACATGTGCAGAAAATACACTGACATGCCAAAAGTCATGGGTTAGGGGTCTAGTATGGTGTAGGGCCTCCTCTAGCTCGGCCAAGCGCAGTAACTCGTCGTAGTATCGATTTCGCAAGTGGAAAACACATGTGTAGAGAGATTCTGATCCATGCCGTTTTGATACCTACCCACGGTTCCCTGCTATTTGTAGGTGTAGGGTTTTGGGTATGATTATACCTCAACACCACGCTCCATCAGTGCTCGGCAGGGTTTGTATCAGGTGAACGAGATTACTTCAGCAGTCGTTGAAACACTCCAGAAAGCCCCTCGAACCAATTATGGACAACCGTGACCCGTTAACACGGATCATTATCCTGCTGGAATATATCGTCGCTGTAGTGGTACATGATGTCCATGAAGAGCTGCAAGTGGTCACCAAACAGTTCATCGTAGCATTCACTACTCACCGGCCTTTTCAGGTGGATCAGAGGATTCTGCCAATGCCATGTGAACAGGGTTTCCTGACGTCCAGGATTTTACGGGACAGTGCCGTATTCGTGTCAAATGTCCCGCGTACCGGACAGTTCCTATCCTGGACGGACACTGTCCCGTATTTTGAACCTCGAGAGAAACACTCTAGTGTTTCCAGCTCTGATAAATACTAAGAGCTTTCTTTCTTTCTTCCTTTCTTTCTTTCTTTCAAAGATGATAGATTTCTTCACTCCTTGATTTATTTGTCTGGTGTGAGTTTGTAGATTTTTAAAATTGTTTATTATTTTACCTTTTGCAATTATCGGGTTGTCCATCCTGGCGACTAAGACGCGTAATAGCGGAGGTAGTCCGATTCCACCACTTGTTCGTGTGAAATTGTCAGCTGTAAGAAATATTATGTTCTGTTTACTTGCTTAGGTCTGAGTTGTTCATTTCTGTAAATTTTTCTTCGATGTCACGCAGAGATTTTTATGAAATTGCTAAAAATTACAAAAAACCATGTTAACAGCACTTCAGAGAAATGAAAAAATATATTGAAATTGAAAGAACTGATATGAGTAATTAAACTAAGTTTTCTTCCTATTTATTTTATGTCACAGCGACAGAGGCAGGTCTTGCTGTGACGATGGGATAATAAAGGGCTAGGATTGGAATCGACCGTGGTCTTGAGACAGGCTATAGCTCCAGCATTTGCCAGGTGTAAAATGGGAAACCAAAACTGCAATGATGTCAACATAATAATATGTGTATCATTTTGAACCGAAGTTTATCACATGTAGAATACGAGCCCGTTGATTTCCTCGATCGTACATCTGCCCGTATTTTGATTTCAGGTATTTGACAACACTGCATGTGAACAAACCTCACACCATTCTGTATCGTGTTTTACTGATAAGTGGGGTCCAAGGCTATATGGGGCCTTTGCCAGATCCGAACCCTAAAAGAAGCTCAAACAAATGGAACAGTGATTCATCGGACTAAGCTACATGTCGCCAGAACTCCAGGGTAAAAATCAATCAATCAATCAATCAATCAATCAATCAATCAATCAATCAATCAATCAATCAATCAATCAATCAATCAATCAATCAATCAATCAATCAATCAATCAATCAATCAAGGACCTGTATTTAGGGCTGTCGCGCAGGTGGCAGATCTCCTATTGTTTTTACCTAGCCTTTTCTTAAATATTTCCAAAGAACTTTAAAATTTATCGAATATTTCCCTCGATAAAATATTCCAGTCCCTCACTCATCGCCCTATAAATGGATATTTACCAAGATTCGTCCTCTGGAATTCCAACTTTATCCTTACTACTTTAAACAGCTCCGCCCAAACTTATTCGTCTATTAATGCCATTCCACGCCATCTCTCCACTGACAGATCGGGATATACCCATTTCTTGCTATTTGCTTTACGTCGCACCGACACAGATAGGTCTTTTGGCGACGATGGGATAGGAAAGGCCTAGGAGTTGGAAGGAAGCGGCCGTGGCCTTAATCAAGGTACAGCCCCAGCATATGCCTGGTGTGAAAATTGGAAACCAAGGAAAACCATCTTCAGGGCTGCCGATAGTGGGATTCGAACCTACTATCTCCCGGATGCAAGCTCACAGCAGCGCGCCGCTACGCGCACGGTCAACTCGCCCGGTCGGGATATACCTCATCGTCAAGAATCTCATCTCCTTACTCCCAAGTCTTCCCATCCCAAAGTCTGCAATGTTTTAGCAACACTACTCCCATTTTTGGGTCTCTTCCAGTTCTCGTATCAAGTAGTCCTGTGGGGCCGATATACTGGAACCACAGTCTAATTGGGGTATTACCAGTCACTAATAAGCCCTCTCCTTTACAACCTTACTCCCCCTCCCCATGGCACAACAGCCCCTGGGGCCATGGCCTACCAAGCGGCCGCTGCTCAGCTGAAAGGTCTGCAGATTTTACATCCTTCATACAACCCATAAATACACTCGTAACCATGTGAAGATGTCTGTAACCTTTCTTTATCATCTCGTTAATGTGTTTACCTCAAAGATCATTCCTTATATTAAAAGCTAGGTAGTTACATTGATCCCCATGGCATACTATAATCCAATAAATACAGTAATTAAAAGTGAGAGAACTCCTTTTTTTTTCGTGAAACGTACAGCCTGACTTTTCATCCCTTTCACCATCTCACCATTGCCCGCTGTCCATCTCGCAACATTGTTTATTTCTGTTTGTAGTCGCTCACAATCCGGTAACATACTTGCTACTCTATATAGTTTAACATCATCCACAAATAGCCTTATCAGTGATTCCACTGCTTTACTCATATCATTTATATATAATTACAAGATATCATAAAGGTCCAATAATGCTGCTTTGTTGGACCCTTCCCCCTTTCTAATAATTAGAGGATCAGATAACATTTCATCTACTCTAGTTCTCTGATTCTATATTCTAGAAATATAGCCGCCCACTCTACCACTCTTTTGTCTAGTCTAGTTGTCCTCATTTTCGTCAGTAATCTCCCATGACTTACCCTATCAAAAGCCTTGGGTAGGTAAATAGCGATACCGTCCATTTGCCTTTCTGAAACTAACATAGACAAGTTGCTTTACGTCGCACCGACACAGATAGGTCTTATGGCGACGATGGGACAGGAAAGGGCTAGAAGTGGGAAGGAAGCGGGCGTGTCCTTATTTAAGGTACAACCCCAGCATTTGCCTGGTGTGAAGATGGGACACCACGGAAAACCATATTCCAGGGCTGCCGAAAGTGGGGTTCGAACCCTCTATCTCCCAACTACTGGATACTGACAGCACATAAGCGACTACAACAATCGAGCTCGGTCTAAAATAGAGATATATGATACATATTGCTGGAATCCTACAATTTGATCCTCACTGGAATAAACTAAACCCGAACGCACCGGGTGAGTTGGCCGTGCGGTTGGGGATCCGCATCTACGAGCTTGCTTCCGGGAGATTGTGGGTTTGGATCCCACTGTCGGCAGCCCTGAAGATGGTTTTGCGTGTTTTTCCATTTTCACACCAGGCAAATGCTGGGGCTGTACCTGTACCATAATCAAGGCCACGGCTGCTTCCTTCCAAATTTTAGCCCTTTCCTATCCCATCGTCGCCATAAAACCTATCTGTGTCGGTGCGAATTAAAGCCACTAGCAAAAAAAAAACAAAACAAAAAACGAACGGTCATCTATAAACTAGTTAGTAATTTCGCAAACGTGTCTAATATAATCACAAAGAATACTTTCCCAGAGCTTGCAGACAACACATTTCAAGCTGACTGACCTATAGGCCTAATTATCCGCATTATGTTTATAAACCTTTCCCTTGCACACTGGAGCTACTATTGCAACTCTCCCTTAATTCTGGTGTTACCGAGCTCGATAGCTGCAGTGTTTTACGTACGGCCAGTATCCAGTATTCGGGAGATAGTAGGTTCGAACCCCACTGTCGGCAGCCCGGAAAATGGTTTTCCGTGGTTTCCCATTTTCACACCAGGCAAATGCTGGGGCTGTACCTTAATTAAGGCCACGGCCGCTTCCTTCCCACTCCTAGCCCTTCCCTGTCCCATCGTCGCCGTAAGACCTATCTGTGTCGGTGCGACGTAAAGCAACTAGCAAAAAAAATGATATTACTCCTGCATGCAAACAGTAATAAAATAAGTATTTCAGATATGACACTAGATCCCAACGCATAGCCTTTTACATATCCCCAGAAATCTTATTAATACGAGCTACTTTTCTGGCTTTCAATTTTGTATCTATTGTAAATGACGTTATTATTATAGGTAAGTTTCAATAATTCGCCAATATTAATCGCCTCCTCTATTTGGACACTATCCTGATATTCACCTACCTTTACACAACCTACTCACTGAATCGGGCGTAGAGCTGACCACTCTTCCCCATCAAGTGCGAAGGTTACGGATAGTGGAAGCTCTTACCTTCCACCACTCCAAGGGCCTTAATGGCCTGTATGGAGATGACTTGACTCACTGAATACTTCTTCCCTCTTTAAGTCCTCACATATACACTCACCTTGATCATTTATAATCCCAGGGATATCCTTCCTGCAACCTGTTTCTGTCTTAAAGTATCTCTACATATCCTTCCATTGTTCCCTAAAATTTGTATGGCTGGCAAATATTCTTACTAATCTGCTCCTCCTTCTTAATCTCTTGATTTCTCTGTTATAATACAATGGATCCTTACCATTCCTTACCACTTTGAAAGGAACATACCTGTTTTCGTACAACTCAACAATTGCTTTATATCCACACCATAGACTGTTTACATATTTTGCATTTTGCATTAAAAAAATGCCTTTTAAACATTTCCCGACTCCTCTCCTATCAACCATATGGTATTGCTTAATATTCCCAGTCTTATGACTTTCCATTCTAGCACAATTAGTGCCCGGGTGAGATTCTGTGCTCGGTGTCGTGGTATTAACAAGGGCACTCTGGTAGGCCTTCTGCTCCCATATCTCACTTTCGTTAATGAACGCTTCCCTGACCTGCTGGATATGCGTCTGGTACCTCCTGCACTGAATGTGGACTGTGTGTTACCACGGAGAAATCTAGCCAGACGCCGCTAATTGCAATCATTAAGTAGTCCTACACCACAGGTCGGGTGCTGCGCTCTTCACTGTGAGTGGTAATGTCCTGTATGGGGTATTCTCGATACACACGTGATACCGTCGATCGAGGATGCTATATATCTGCACAACTTCAACAATGGAGAGTTCCAACCATCTGGACCCCACTACCGTGCCGATAATTCACACCCCCTTTCCACAACGGCCATGGACGGTGTTTACACTCACTCTCAAGTCACCATCAACTATTACAGTACCTTTTAATGCTGCTATCAAGTGACTTTTGGCATGCACACAGGGTCCCTCATATAAACTCAGACCGAATGCACGCTGTTTGTAATCTGGGCTATGGCAGCTGCAGTATGGGAGGAGCGCGCATATTTTTGATTTTGCAAGCCGCCAGCACATGTTCGACCTGACAAGCATGAGTCGCCAATCTGAATCTTAGCTGTTAACATGGTGAGACAATTATCATTGCAACACGGTACTTTCGTATGTAAAAGCTCCGGTTTCATCTTAATGGTCGCGTGAACAGTCATAACTCTCGCTATTGTTGAGCAGAAATTCCTAATGGTGTTTATGAAGTCCCTCATTATGATAAGAAGATTGGTGTTTGGTGTGCTGTTAGTGCACGACGAATAATTGGGCCTAATTTTTTTCGAGACGACAGTAAATGCAGAGAGGTACCAAGAAGGCATTTTGACACCGTTCTAACATCAGTTAACTGAAGAAGAAAAATCGCATGCTTGGTTTCAACAAGATTCAGCCCCTGCTCATACAGCAGAAGATTCCCATCTTACAATCTCGGAGATTATTGCAGACAGAGTGATCGGTGCTGGTCCATTTTCTCCTCGTTCTCCAGATCTAACAGTGTGTGATTTTTACTTGTGGGGTAAACTGAAAGAAAGAGTGTATTGAACAAATCCTCACACACTGGAGGAACCGAAAGAAAACATCACGAATGAGATCAGAAACAAAACAGTGGCAGAAGACACACGCGTCAGCCAGAATGTAGTTACTCGGTTCAATGCTTGTATAAACTAGGAAGGATGACACTTGCAGCATCTTTTATAAGGTATGATTTCATATAAGATTGTATCCACACTTAAATCAGGGCGGCCGCGCGCGACCCAAGTTCGGCTGAGGCAACTACCGTAGGGCAGAGTTCAAGTACTGTGCGTTCGATCTGGATTTATTTGAGAGACCCTGTGCATAAGCCAGCAATGCACTCGTGCAGCAGTGTAACGAGGGACACAGTGCTACTGCTGCATGGTGAATATGTTGACCGCCTCTCGTGTACGTATACATGGCTGGCTTAAGTAACTCGTTGAACAATAGGGTAGCTGCCCTCTTTAGCTACTTACCTTTGAAATGTGGTAGCGGATAATTTAACAAGCAGCCATCTTTAATCAACAGAGCATCGTGCTGCTATCTTTATCGTAGTAGTGGGCAATTTCTACGTCACAGCCGTCATCCGCAATCTTGTATCGTTAACCTCAGTGCTGCCCTCTTTAGCTACTTACCTTTGAGGCGGACAATTTGACAAACAGCCATCTTTAATCAAGAGAGCATCGTGCTGCTATCTTTATAACACTAAACTTTATTCTTTGACATGTGGTGGTAGGTAATGTGCTTAGCAGCCACCTTTAATCAAGAGAGCACCCTGTTGCTATCTTTATCGTAGTAGCGGACAATTTAAAAGAACATGTCAAGGAATACCTTTGTTCTAAGAAGATCATATCACAAAAGAAGTGATTAAGAATATAATCGAACACTGCACTCGATACAACAAATGATCAGAACATCGGTTGATGTGTTTACAACATATCTGGGGTATACCTTTGTTCTGAGAGAAAAAGTAAGACCAGAATTATGAACAGCTTGCGCAAGATAGCAACTCTTATAGCTTCCTTTACCTTTACTTACTCTGCTAAGAATCAAACACTGTTCAGAAAAAAAGTATCTTCTCAACATACTTATTGAGCTAGACGATAACATACTTACGAATCTGCTCAACATCTTCTTTCTTGACATACTTACTCTTCTTCCTTGAGTGATATAGTATTGAACAAAACTCTATCTTGCAAATAAGGAGCGGGAGAAATAAAAGAATATGCCAACTCTACATTATTTATTTACATCTTGTATGTACAAGTTTTATCCCGAATCATTTTACCGTAGTGATGTTTGCGTACTTCTCCTATTCTCAGCGCAATTCTAGTACGTACATGCTTTATCTTACAAGTTTAAACTTGAATCACTTGCTGTACTACGCTCTCAGCGTACCTCTAACTACATTTATACAATATGTACAGTGAATTGTGATGTAAGACAGCTTAACGTATATATTACAAAGTACACACCACTAGCATAATATTTACACATACACACACACACACATACACACACCTGCTTTATGTGAAGTAGTACCTATCAATACTACTATGTCGCCAGGCTAGAGTGTTGGTAGAATTTGGAATGACAAACCGTTTGCAATCATTATTATTAAGGGCTACCTTACTAATTAAATGAGTGTACAACTGATGCTTCTTGCTTCTAATAACAGACATTTGCTTATGTAAAATAGGTAGATTACTTTTAATACAATTTTTATAATTTTCTAAACTTAGCTGATTCTGAACTACATTCTTTTTAATCCCTTTCGATCTCTTTATTTGTAGTTCATTTCAGAGTTTTACGCAATATAACTTGGATTTAGTACCTACAAATGAATCGATAATATTTCCAGCACATTCATCTTTCATTTTACCTAGAACCTTTTTGTTTACTAGCGGTAGATGATATTGATTATTTTCAGGATAGTTACTAGTATCAAACCTACCCAAGTCTGGCTTTATATCATTGTAATAGTCATCAGTTTTGATTTGGTAAATAAACGATTCGGAATCCGTGTAGAGCAATTGCGCATTATGAGCGTACTTCATCATATAATCATAATGGAATTCTTCATGAGTGTTTTATTTAATTCAAGTGCTGCAAAGCCGACGTAGGTAGGTTTATCGTACTTAACCTTAACACGATTCATCTGTATAATAACTAAATTTTCATGTGTGACAGTACAGCTTTGGAAATTCGGTTTACTTATTAAATAGTTAGCACCATACCTTTTCTTAATATTTTCCCAGTTTGTAATCAATTTTACATCAACGCGTTTGTCAACATTTTCCATAGTCTTACCAAACACACTGTTATTCATGAGCATGTAAAATCTTTCTCAAACTCGTTAACTGCAATTGTTCTTAAATTATTGTTGAGATCGATATATGGCTTTAGCCACGGTGACTGATTAAATTCTAGTACGCGATGAATTTTGGTTAACTTCAAACCATGCTGCAAACACTGTTTTAAATTTCGATAATGAATGACATACTTAGATTTATCACACAAATTAGCAATTAGCATTTCTGTTGTTGATGTGATGTACGGGGACTTCACATTTTCAGGGCAGAACGGTAAGTCATTATGAGAAGTGTGTAACTCTTTATGATACTGTAAGCCAACTTCGAGGAAATAGCCTTTATTAGCTTCATCATCTAGGGCGTGCAGCTGTAAATCATCAATTTCGCACTGCGTTAGCTAGCGGAAACCACATACTGGTAGATGCCGACTCATCGCCCACCCATACTGATTGTTAGCATCGAGATAAACAATATACTGTGATTCCTGACTAGAGTCAAAACTCGGCATGTGCTTATTATTTGCCTTATAGTACCGCCCACTACACTGACTTAGACCACCTCGAATAGACGATTTTATAAAGTGCACCATATCAATATCGGTTAGCAGTTCCAAATTCACCTGCGTGTATTTTAACATGGCATCCCAACTTAATCCAGGTGCTGTAAAATACTGACATGGATCATGGCTGTAGGTTTTCTTGCAAACACAGCGAAAATTTTCGAAAACATCAGCTAACAAAAGTACATCCGTCTTTAAATATAAGTCAGAGTATTCACCTAGCGTTTGAATGTGGAACTACTCCCAGATATGTTGCGCATGTAAATATTCATCATCATTAGTATCCGCTGAATTCAGCGAGCTGTAAAATGATTGTTTTGATGGTAAAGCACGTTATTCGAGGCGTTCTAAGCAGTCAAGATATTCATAACAAAAGACACCCTTACGCCGAAGTAAATTAAACTGCCCTTCTTCTGGAAAAACACGTCGAATTTCTGTAAATTGTTCTGGCTGCAAATTACTAGAAAGTTTACCGAGGCTACTCGCCATAAAGCGAAATGAGTCAAGAAATCTCAGTTTTATAGAATGCTCCTCATCTACTTTTACACACTTTGTAAATGCAATATACCGCTCTTTGTTCTGAGGGATTATATCTACTTTTTCATCTGAAGCTCCAAATTGTGACATGATAAAATGCGAGTCGTAACCAGATAAGCTATGAAAAATTACAGGAATAAATTTTGGAACCGTGTACTTAAGATTACAGCTATTATGAACGGAACATCTGTACAAGACAGTTAAATGATCATGATCGAAAAACTTTCGGGTCATTTTCGGAAAATTCCCCATCCAAAGTACTACATTTTGTAGCAAGTTCATGTTCATTTAACTGAATTTCGGTGAGCGGTTTCATAGGAATATTAGTATTTAGAATACTGCCAAGACGTACTTCATCACTTTCAAGTCTTTCCAAAAATACTTTAGCAGCATCAGGTCCTCGATACAGCTCTAACTTGTTAAGCGTACTATCATAACTACACTTGATGTAATACGCGAAGCTGTACGGGATATGCATGTGTGTAGTATTAGTGAAAGAGTTGTCAGGATTAGGCGTGCATGTGCTGCATGGTCTGAGGATGGCTTCAAAGTCTGCCTAAATGACGAAAGGCACCCACATCTGCATGTCATAATTCGGAAATTTTAAAACATTATTGCCTGTAGTAGGTATCTCAGTACATACATGATTGCAGTCATTCTTGGAATGGTTCGTTAACTCATCTTCAGTTCTAAAATACTGCAAGCATCCATCACATAGCCACGTTTTGTTACACCTGTTTGACAACTGACTACCAACAAGTCTACTCAAATGTTTAATTCAACAAAAGTGGCTATTCTCACTGTTTTCGATATAGAGTAAGTGAATATGAGTACTCTTCTTATTACATGTATAATACAGAGGACCTACTACAGACTTTTTGTCTACACCTTATACATTAATGCATATATTATTTAGTTGTTCAAAGCGCTTAATGTCCTTTAACTGCATAGGAAATTCTATACTATCTAAATTTAGTTGTGTTGAGTTGTGTGGATACGATGATGTTCTATTCGCTACATTCGATTTCGCAGGATTTAAAGCCGACACCACAGCCCATGCAAAACACGCCTCGTCATCGTTTTGGATGTTTACAACAGCTTCTTTTCGCTGAATCCATGTCGGCAGCTCGATGTACGATGAACCTCGCAAGGGATTGTACTTACTGATGTTAACTTCTAGATACAAAATTTCAACTAAAGCCCACCCTGATTCCTTTTCCTGAAATTCCTCGCTCTTAGTTGAAATAATGTTCGAGACATTCCTAAACACATCACCAAAATTAGTCGACTCACTTACTACACAATTCTTCGTATTGGAGATTTAATTTCAGTTATTTCGGATTCATCTGTGCTCTTAATATACACCGCAAAAAGTTCGAAATTAACTTTAAATAAATTACGATTAGACAAAGTTTTGTCAAGAAGCTGTTGGACATCCGGTTGAACGCAATTTAAAAAGTTTTCAGTACTTTGAAACTTCTGACTAGCACGAATTCTGCAACTAAAAATCCTACTTTTAAATGCAGCATTAATTTCCTCGATGTTTGTATTACTAGCACTTCTACAGGCATTATTTTTATGCGCATTACTCCGTAAGTGACCCTGAATATGTGAAGATGTTACATTAGTGTTACAGTTTTCGCAGTGTATAGTTAGAAGTTCTTGATTTTTCCTTGGTTTTTACTACTACTACAACTTTCTACAGCTACAAAAGTATTTACACGATTTTTCCTACTACCTGAGGGATATAGTTGCAAGTAGATACCTGATGTACCTCTACTAAGTGAGCCTGGTAATGCTCTACATTAGTAAAATACGCCCCACAAACTTCACATAAAGTAGATGTTATGCTAGGGTGTTTTGATTTTATATGGCGCGTGAGACTATCCTGTCTCCTAAATGTTATGTTACACTGCTCGCAGGGGAACATGACGGATGCCTGTTGATGTTTCGTTTTTAAATGTCGTGTGAGGTTATCCCGTCTGGCGAACGTTATGTCACACTAAGAGCAGGGGAACATGCTGTCTTCAAGTTCTGAAAAGAGAACAACCATTTATCAATAGAGAATAGGCGAAAGTTGCGATGTTCGGAAGAAACCAAGTTTTAACCTATGGAGGTCAGACATTGTTACGAGTTTGGAGAAAACCAAGTTTTTACCTATAGTGGTGAGATACTATCGTAAATTTAAGAAGCAGACAGAGAGAGATGAATTTTGTATACCTAACAAAGTAGAAGCACTCTTGTTGTTAAAAATATAGTAACTCAGTGTCCTACCCTCGAGTCGCAAGGTTAAAAACTAGAAAAAAACCGAGAGATTAGCCTAAAGTTGCAATGTTCGGAAGAAACCAAGTTTCAGCCTATAAAGGTCAGACATTGTTGTGAGTTTGAAGTTACAAGATTAACCTCTTCTATGTATATGCCTTCTCTTCCTATCCTATCCTCCTATCCTAGAACGCTAAAAACAATGTAAACATATAAGATCGATAAAAAAGTTCGAAACATACCTTAAAATATACGACCGAGCTCGATAGCTGCAGTCGCTTAAGTGCGGCCAGTATCCAGTATTCGGGAGATAGTAGGTTCGAACCCCACTGTCAGCAGCCCTGAAAATGGTTTTCCGTGGTTTCCCATTTTCACACCAGGCAAATGCTGGGGCTGTACCTTAATTATGGCCACGGCCGCTTCCTTCCAACTCCTAGCCCTTTCCTGTCCCATCGTCGCCGTAAGACCTATCTGTGTCGGTGCGACGTAAAACAACTAGCAAAAAAAAATTAAAATGTACGCGCTGCAGACTGCAAACTGTTACTCGGATGAATAAAATGTGCACGTTCAAGCCTGTAACTCGAATAAATGTCGATGATAACATTCTTGTTGAAGCTAAAAAGATCAAAAATATATGAATGTAGCGTAGGGATATGAAAGGGTAAGTCAGCTAGTCTAGCTATTTTTACAAACATGCAACTCAAATATGTTTAAAGTTCGAATCATATCTTAAAATGGATGCGCTGCAGACTGCAAACTATTACACGGATGAATAAAATGTGTACGTTCAAGCCTGTAACACAAATAAATGTCAACGATAATATTCTTGTTGTACCTAAAAATATATGAATGTAGCGTAGAAGCACTTGTGATGATAAGATATGAAAGGGCAAGTCAGCTAGCCTAGCTATTTCTACAAACATGCAACTCAAAGTTTTTTAAAGTTCGAAACATACCTTAAAATGTACGCGCTGCAGACTGCAAACTGTTACTCGGATTAATAGAATGTGCACGTTCAAGCCTGTAACTCGAATAAATGTCGATGATAATATTCTTGTTGTACCTAAAAAGAACAAAAATATATGAATGTAGCGTAGGGATATGAAAGGGCAAGTCAGCTAGCCTAGCTATTTTTACAAACATGCAACTCAAAGATGTTTAAAGTTCGAAGCATTCCTTAAAATGAACACGCTGCAGACTGCAAACTGTTACTCGGATGAATAAAATGTACACGTTCAAGCCTGTACCTCGAAAAAATGTCCACGACAATATTCTTGTTGTACCTAAAAAAGAACAAAAATATATGAATGTAGCGTAGAAGCACTTATGATAATGGGATATAAAAGGGTAAGTCAGCTAGCCTAGCTATTTTTACAAACATGCAACTGAACGCCTAGCGTAGAAGCACTTGTGATAATGGGATATGAAAGGGGCATGCAACTCGAAGATGTTTATTGCCTAGCGTAGAAGCACTTGTGATAATAGGATAGGAAATTTAGTTTTTTAACAGTAACTGTCTGAATGTAGCGTTAGCACATTCTCATGTTTACACACAGAGCACTTGCATAGCACATAGTGATGATGGGATATGAAAGGGTAAGCCAGCTAGCCTAGCATTCTTTAACTCAAAGAACTTTATTGCCTAGCGTGAAAGCACTTGTGATGATCGGATATGAAAGGGCAAGTCAGCTAGCCTAGCCTTCTTTACTAGCGTGAAAGCACTTGTGATGATAGGATATGAAATGGTAAGTTAGTTTGTTAACAGTAACTATCTGAAAGTAGCGTTAGCACATTTATATGTTTACGCACAGAGCACTTGCATCGCACATAGTGATGATGAGATATGAAAGGGCAAGTCAGCTAGCCTAGCTATCTTTACAAACATGCAACTCGAAGATGTTTACTACCTAACGTAAAGCACTTGTGATGATGCGTAAAAGCACTTGTGATGATCAGATATGAAAGGGCAAGTCAGCTAGCCTAGCCTTCTTTACTAGCGTAAAAGCACTTGTGATGATAGGATATGAAAGAGTAAGTTGGTTTATTAGCTAGCGTAGAAGTTGCTTTGGAACAAAAAATGCAAACACCTACCAACAGTTTAGGCTTAAAGTTGAGGTCTGCAAACGGAAAAATAATATTCACAGCAGACAGCGATTTTCTAAAAAACAAAGAAAAAAGAAATGGTAAATAATAATAATAATAATAATAATAATAATAATAATAATAATAATAATCAAGGAATTAATCTTACCTTTTGTTTTTACTACTAGACGGTAAGTGAGAACGTAGAGGATGCGCACACAATTAACGCACACGGAGAACTGCGAGCTCTTCATACAGGCTGCACCGAGTAAATATGTAGCTTGTTACTAAGCGGACGTGTAAGTTGCAAACGTCTGCACTACAGTTGTAACGAAATGTTTATGCAACAAGAGTTCTTTAGAGACGCTGAGTTCTCCAGGCTGGCGTATTTAAGCACTATCGGACTAAGTCAGGATCGAACCTGCTGTTTTCGAAGATGCCGAGGTGCCGAAATTTAGGAGTTCTGCAGGCTGATGCGGATCGAACCTAGGAGGGCCAGCGCGCGATCCTCGACCTCTGAACTTAAACGGGGCACTAAGCTAAGCAAAAAACCATCATCTACGGTATCCCTTGCCTGTAAGTAGACAGATGGTGCTAGGCTGAGAAGCAATCCTCAAAGGTACAGAGGTAAGATCACATCTACGGTGTCCCCTACCTGTACTTAGCAGGGTGCTAAGCTAAGCAAAAAGCCATCATCTACGGTGTCCCTTGCCTGTAGGTAGACTGTAGGCGCTAGGCTGAGAAGAGATCCTCAAGGGCATTGACCTAAGACCGCATCTACGGTATGCCCTGTCTGCACTCATCAGGGTGCTGAGTTAAGCAAAAAGAGAAGGAGCCATCATCTACGGTATCCCTTGCCTGTAGGTAAACAGGGGCACTGAGCTGAGTTGCGATGCTCAGGGGCACTAAACTAAGCTAACGTCTACGGTATCCCCTGCCTGTACTTAGCAGCGTGCTAATCTAAGTAAAAAGCCATCATCTACAGTGTCCCTTGCCTGTAGGTAGACTGTAGGCGCTAGGCTGAGAAGAGATCCTCAAGGGCATTGAGCTAAGACGGCATCCACAATATCCCCTGTCTGTACTTATCAGGGTGCTGAGTTAAGCAAAAAGAGAAGGAGCCATCATCTACGGTATCCCTTGCCTGTAGGTAAACAGGGGCGCTGAGCTGAGTTGCGATGCTCAGGGGCACTAAACTAAGCTAACATCTACGGGATCTCCTGCCTGTACTTGGCAGGGTGCTGAGCTAAGCAAAAAGAGAAGGAGCCATCATCTACGGCATCCCTTGCTGTAGGTAAACAGGGGAGCTGAGCTGAGTTGCGATCCTCAGGGACACTAAGCTAAGCTAACATCAACGGTATCCCCTGTCTGTTAGCAACCTTTGAGCTAGGGTAAGAACAACACGAGACGCTGAGGTATTCTGCAGGCAGACGTATTTGTACTATGATTAAATCAGAAGGGCTGCACCTCTGAGCTCAGCCCGACAAGCTGCTGCAGCTGATAATTTTGATGCGGACTGTACGTGTGCAGTGAACTTCGTACTTTGCGAAAGTAGCTGAAGCATCACATTCCAACAGCAGCTCGCCGGCCTGATGTAGCTTGTGTGTGTGTGTGTGTAGGCTTACTTCATGCTTACTCTAAAACACATCCCCGATGTTTTTTCTTGTTCAGGAACTCTAGAGTCTGCTTATTCGAAACCCGGTGCTAGTACATACCTACTCGCAAAGCATAACGCCTGAACTACACTAGGAAGCAGCTAGCTGCTGCTCCCCCACTCCTAGTCCTGTTTTACAGCTTGATGCCCTTCCTGACACAAGATTTTAAGTCCCAAGAGTCTGTTTTACGGTCGGATGCCCTTCCTGACGCAAGATTTTAAATCGCAAGGATCTGTATTACGGTCGGATACCCTTTTAGGATTTTAAATCACAGTATCTAGTGTCTCACATCATGAACCATTGTTTTAAGGTTGAATGCCCTTCCTGAGGCTGAAGGACCGGGATTTAGCCGGTTGCCCTTCCCGACGTAACAGGACCAGGATTTATTATTTTGCCAAGTCACAAAAGCATATTAGGTGCAAGTCATGCTAAGCAGCATTAGCTTTAACTCGAATCCTAAAACAAATCCGTTGGATAGGGACCGTCCAAGCACCTAACAAATTGCCTGCGTAAAGTTGCAAACATGTAGATTTAGCTAGCACAATGTTGATGGTCGCTGTAAAATTACCTACCACTACATGACAAAGGTATTAAAGATGACGGATAACTGCTGTAAAAAAAGCACATTACCTACTACCACATGTCAAAGAATAAAGTTTAGTGTTATAAAGATGGCAGCACGATGCTCTCTTGATTAGAGATGGCTGTTTGTCAAATTGTCCGCCACCACATATTAAAGGTATGTAGCTAAAGCGTGCAGCATGGTGCTCACTTGATTAAAGATGGTGGATGACAGCTGTTAAACAGCACGTGGATTTGTTTCCAAACAAGACAATGTAGAATTTTTCAAATTGCCACCACCACATTTCAACTAAAGAGGGCAACACGGTGCTCTGTTGATTAAAGATGGCAGCTTGTCAAATTGTCCACTACCACATGTTAAAGGTATGCAGCTAAAGAGGGCAGCATGGTGTATGGTCTGCTTAGAACAAAGGTATTCCTTGACATGTTCTTTTAAATTGTTTGCTGCTACGATAAAGGTAGCAGCACGGTGCTCTCTTGATTAAAGATGGCTGCTAAGCACATTACCTACCACCACATGTCAAAGAATAAAGTTTAGTGTTATAAAGATAGCAGCACGATGCTCTGTTGATTAAAGATGGCTGCTTGTCAAATTATCCGCCACCACATTTCAAAGGTAAGTAGCTAAAGAGGGCAGCACGGTGCTCTCTTGATTAAAGATGGCGGTTGACAGCTGTCACAAAGAACTTTTCCGGCACCACATGTTAAAGGTATGTAGCTAAAGAGGGCAGCACGGTGCACTCTTGATTAAAGATGGCAGTTTGTCAAATAGAATTTTTCAAATTGTCCGCCACCACATTTCAACTAAAGAGTGCAGCACGGTGCTCTCTTGATTAAAGATGTTGGACGACAGCTGTCACGTAGAAATTGTCCACCACCACATGTTAAAGGTATGTAGCTAAAGAAGGCAGCGCGGTGCTCTCTTGATTAAAGATGGCAGCTTGTCATATAGAATTTTTCAAATTGTCCGCCACCACATTTCAACTAAATAGTGCAGCACGGTGCTCTCTTGATTAAAGATGGCGGATGACAGCTGTCACGTGGAAATTACCGCCACCACAATGCAAAGGTAAGTAGCTAAAGAGTGCAGCACGATGCTTTCTTGATTAAAGATGGCGGATGACAGCTAACGGAACTTTTCAAATTGCCCGCCACTTCGTGCTTATGGTAGTAGCCATAAGGAGGGCAGCACGGTGTTCTGTTGATTAAAGATGGCGGGTGACAGCTGACGAAATTGCCTGCTACTACGATAAAGAGGGCAGCACGGTGCTCTCTTGATTAAAGATGGCGGGTGACAGCTGTCAAAAAAGCACGTAGTCTTGTTTACCGATTCAAATCTCGCGCTAGTAAGGTTAAGTTGGCAGCACTGAGGTATAAATCCGTCAAGATATCAGCACTGAGGTTAGCGATGCGTTGTTGTCGATGATAGCTGTCAGAAAGCACGTGGCTGTTAAACAAGCACGTGGATTTGTTTACCGATTCAAATCTCGCGCTAGTGAGGTTACGTTGGCAGCATTGAGGTTTAGGGCCGTCAAAATGACAGCAGTGAGGTTAGAGATGAGTTGTTGTTGATGATAGCTGTCAAAAGGCGCGTGGCTTTGTTTATCAATTCAAATTTCCCGCGGATGGAGGAGCGGCCCCCTGGGAAGGCCTCCCGGGTGGCCTGCGGCGGCGGCGGCGGCGGCCGAACCATCCAACATACCTACTTCTGATCTATGTGTGTGGTGGGGTGATAATGAACCGAAGAACTAATACACTGGAACTAATGCAACGGATAGCCACCCCATTACAGAATCGAAATGTTCGGCTTCCTATTTAGTTCGTATGAACAATATTAAATTACATTATCCGCTGTTTATATGCAAGCGGGGTTTGACTTAGGACACCACTGAAGTTGTCAGGCATCAGGTGGAGTGTCCCTTTCTGATTTATTAAAAGCAAGTAAATACGAGGGATGTAAATAAAGTAGGGGCAACGTAGTGCAGATGCTCGCAGCAGATCGGGCATGCGAAAATAGGATATGGGAGCGGTCAGTTGGCACTGCTGTCGATGTGTAGCGTGCATTTGATGGGCATCCAGTTGAGAGTTTTGTTGCTGTGTGGCGTTGAAGTGAACAGTGTCGATTTTATAGCTCAGAAAACAGTTTTCAAAAGATGATCAGAGTTCGTGGATTAAAATCGAGGATGTCCGTGGCAAAAATGCATGATAAATTTATCAAGGCTTACGTGAAGCCTGTGGCGGGAATGCATTGCCGTATGGGACGGCTGCACGATGGGACATAGCGTTTCGTGCGGAGGCTTTGAGAGGTCATGGAACACCCTCCGTTCTCATCGGGCATTAGCCCTTGTGACTTCGACCTGTTTCCGAAGTTGAAAAAAACCCTCTGAGGCTGCCGATTTACTAACGAGGCATCTGTACTCCACGCAGGATGGCGCTCCGTCGCTTTCATCAAGATACAACGTCTTGCCAACGGTCCCCAACGGCTTCCAGATGTTAAAAAGTAATAGGTTTTGCGGGTGACTACACTGAAGGAGTATAATGTAATTGTATTTGTTATTTCATTAAATATTGCATTCCGTCAATATTGCCGCTACCTTATTTACAGCCTTCGTACATCGCACAGTATTTATTTTCAGGGAGTACATATTGTTACGTGCCTGCCCCGTGGTAGTTCCTTTCGGTACTTCCAGGAAGGGGCTGTTGACTCAGGCGATCTGGATACTCCCAGCCGGCTTGTGGGATGGGGCCGGCCTTTCCGTGTATTATTCTCGGAGGCCGGCTTACCAGTCAGTTCCTTGGAGATTCAACATGAATGTTCTGCCTGTCGTGAAATCGTGAAATTTCTGGATCAAATCACGCGAGCTATAAAAAGGGAGCCTAGCCGCGGACGGTCAGTTAGGGTTGGACTCCATGTGGGAGTCAGTGTTAGAGTGAGTGACAGTTGGGCTCCGAGGTGGAGCCAGTGTGACACTCAGTGAGTTCGGGTTCGGTGGCTGCGCTGAGAGCGACAGAGGTGTTTGCTGTCGCTAGTTTATCACCGAGGTTTGAATCGGGAGTTGTTATTGTGGTGTCGGAGCGACCAGTGAATGTGTAACTGGAGGCGACAGAACGAAATACTGTACTGAGTGATTCTGTGGTGTGAGGATCGCCGTGAGCCAGCGAGGAAACACGCTATCGTGAGTGCTAGGATAAATGGACCTGTTTTAATATTCGCCGTTGTGAATATCGTCCTGCTGCTGAATACTGTTGAGCTGTTCAGTTGTTCACTGCATGGGACTGTGCGAAGTATTGGACTATCGTATGATTCGAACCGACGAACAGTCGTCGTGTGTTGTATAGCCAGGGGCACTGTGTCCAAATCCAGCTGTCTACGCATGGTGGCTGCAGGAGGTGACTGGACTTGGGGAAACGTGAAAGTAAGGATTAGTGTTCCAGGTAAAGGAACGGGCTGGACCCTTGCTGCGCCATGAGGTAGAGAGATTTGTAAATAGACTTGTAATTAGTGTGACCATTCATATCTGGTTAGATTTGTTTGTGTTTAAATATATGTGTGTTCATTTATTAGGCCATCCTGAAATAAATTAGAGTAATGAAACTAATGGCGTTTTATTTGTAGCAATATCGTTTCTAACGATCCCCAGCGAATTTTTTCGCACAGAATCCGCTATGTTCTGGATGATGATGTCCGGAATTATTTTTATTCTTAGGAGGTCCAGCGTCTCCTGAGATATTGTTCCACTAGCACCAATGATAAGCCCACTGACTTCCAATTTTTCATCCCATACTTCTTTCCGAGACCCTCAGCGCATTGCTCAAAGGGTTGGCGGTTAAACGCACAACATAAGACAGATTGTTAAGAAAACAATGTCGAATTCAAATACTTACCTATGTCACATAAGGAGATTCTGGAACAGGCTGCCTTCCCTTTCTATATATATCTGGCTTCTACCTTAAGGCGTATCTCCTCAGAAATTGAAATCTCCTGAAAAATGCTTTCTTCTGTCCTTCAAAGGCGTGTGACTTTTTCCTGTACATTAATTTCTCCTTTACTGTACATCAAAGATAAAAACAGGAGGATTAGTTTGGATGACAGAGTGGGCTATATGTTGTTATTAATACCCCTAGCGTCGATCTCTTCGTTGACTGCTTACAGAGAATCACTGATTATACGTGCTCTCGCAGTTCTGGTGGAAGAGCTCAACATTACGTCTTTCTACAGTTAATGCAGTAAAAGAGGGTTAGAAAATAATTTCCACATACGTATCACTGCTAATTGTTTGGTAATGATTGTTCATTGAAGTAGGTAAGGTCGGAAGAACTTAAATGCTGGCAGTTTTATGAAGGAAAATATTATTGTAAATGGAACCAGTAGGGAGGATGGAGAAGATATCAGATGCTGGACAGTATCATGATAGAATATAAGTATGAGGAAACAAAGAGGGTGGCAAGAGACAGGATTGCGTGGAGAGCTGCCATGTGAAGACCTGCCATATGGCAGAACATTGATGATGATGAACCAGTATAGCATACATCTGAAGAGATAATAAGTTTAAGACCAATTCCGCCATCATGAAAATGAGTCAAAATCCAGTCATAAACTCATCTTCTGATTACATGATCACTTAGTTAAAGTTCTGATAGCCGGGTATTTTCTTACACTTTTAACAAGAAACGTCTTGGTCGCCTATATGGAAATGTAGGAAGTACCTGTTCCCTGGGTAGAGCGGCGAAGCAAATTTTGGAATGATTTTCCAGGCGATGACTTTCAAAGTTTCTTGTGTGAGTACCGTAAGTCGCCTTCTTTGAATATTATCTGAAATACTTCCTGCTGCTTGTACTTTACGTAACCAAGTTATGAATCGTAATAAGGCTTCGTACTCGATGGTCAAGGAATATCTATTGAAATCTCATGGGAGCAATGGGGGATTACGTACAGACATATGGTTATCTTCCGTACCTATCCTGTATGCAACTTAGAAAACACACGTACGGTTAGCTGCGATTCATGTAAGTGACTGCATTACTCATCGCAATGCATATTCCGTTAGGCAGGGCTCCATTTAGGCAGACATGTCAATCAACGTCAAGCCTCCCTGTTATTGATTGTTTTGATACTGGTCATGGAAATGATGTAATAGCAATTAGAATCAGCATATTATTTGTGGTGAAGCTGTGAAAACGTGTGATTCGTGGATGTATTATTATTATTATTATTATTATTATTATTATTATTATTATTATTATTATTATTATTATTATTATTATTATTATTATTATTATTATTGTTGTCGTTGTTGTTGTTGTTAAAAAATTTGGGCAATGCCTTCTTGTGCATTACATAGGGCCTATCTGATATTAGACTAATACTTCTCGATCTTGCTAAATGCATTTGGTACCGATGAAACTATTTTGGTTTTGAATAGTTCCACAACCGGAGAATATTTGTGAATAGTCCTCCGTAGCAACCTGATTTAGAACAACCGAAGTTGGTGCAGACGCCAGCGCTGCATGTCCCCTGTAAAACTATTTTCAATGATGTATACAGGACTTCGAAATTGTCTAGAGCTTCTGAACCTGCAGAGAGCTGAAGAACGTCATACTTATCATAAAATATCAAAGCCATTATAATAAAAGAGTACTGATGGTCATATTATTATTAACATTAAACCGTCGTATCAGCATATAAATGTTTTAGCTCAGAACCGGTTTCCAGACAGTAGGGTCTATCGCCACAGATTAAGATTTATTTTAAACGTGCTAATCCACACAGGTGTGTCATCAAAATAAAATTTAGCCAAGATGAAATAAACATAGGAAGGGCAGAATTTTGTTTTGATGACACACCTGTGTGGATTAGCACCTTTTAAATAATTTTAATCACTGGTGATTGATCCTAGTATCCGAAAACGCATTCTGAACTAAAATGCAGATACGATTGTTTAATAATAATAATAATAATAATAATAATAATAATAATAATAATAATAATAATAATAACAATAATAATAATAATAATAATAATAATAATAATAATAATAAATTCATAGTTTTTTATTACGAGCAAGATGTGCGCGTGGTTCACAGGTAAGAGTAGTGCGATGAATAATATATTCCAGTGTACGATAATAGAAAGCATGGCGATTCTTTTGAAGTATCTCCTGAACCTACAAACAGCGAATCAAGTGAATATGAAGAAAACATGGCAAGAACCGACAGATAATTTATTATTATTATTATTATTATTATTATTATTATTATTATTATTATCAGTGCTTTTTTATGTTGGTACGCAGTACAGACACCTCTCTCTCGAAAGAAACAAAAATGAATTGGATATTATTCAGAATATTCCTATCCCATTTCCTATGAAGTGTTAGTCTATGGTTTAAAATCAAGCTCGTTTGTCGGCTTTTGTTTCGTTTCTATACATAGGGCCTATAATGCGTACGAGTACATGACTGAAGTTTTTGCCAACTTCCATTCTAAAATCAACATTCTTGTCCTATTAACTACTTCATGTCGTCATTTCAGAGTTAAAGAAAAAGAAATAGAATCCCCGTCTTGCTCTTTCTTATCCTTCCATAATTTTTGTTACCGGAATACAATAGAGTACTCACCCTTCATCAAACATACCATTCTTACCACGTACAGTCTAACGGTATCCGTATCGCAACTAGTGCCGTTAATACCAACGTACAGGTTTTTTAAATTTAACTGCATTCGTTGTTTATAAATAATTTGAAAAAAATAACTCACTTGCTCTGTGCTGCCGAGGCTAGGGAATTCATAGTTTTTTATTACGAGCAAGATGGGCGCGTGGTTCACAGGTAAGAGTAGTGCGATGAATAATATATTCCAGTGTACGATAATAGAAAGCTTGGCGACTCTTTTGAAGTATCTCCTGAACCTACAAACAGCGAATCAAGTGTATATGAAGAAAACATTGCAAGAACCGACAGATTTACCGAAAATGAAGAGAGAAACAATATTCTGACCATGATGGACATGGTTGTTGACTCGGAAGAAATACTTCTTCCAGAGAAACGCTTGGCTTTATGCGAAAAGTAAAATGCTAGGTTTTAAGGTGTGCCAAGTTTAGCACCAGAAAAATAGACGGAAGAGAAAATTTCTTCAGACTGGGGCAGTAGTAAAATCAGTAATTTTTTAAGAGAGGATCTCGAGATATGAGCAAAGTGTGAGTTTCAGTTTATGAAGAAGTTCGAGTGAGTACCACCCCCTGTTTTCTTAGAAAAAGCACTGATACTAAGAATAAAGAATGTCAGTTAGACTTCGCTTCAGTTTAAGCCATGTTACACGAATGTGGTCCAGCTGTAAATATATTAAATTAATTTTAAATGATCGAAGTCTTGGACGAGGGTCTACGTAAGCTCTATGGCCATCACCTCCTTTCACCTGTGGTAATCTGTTCAAATCGGGGCTAAAACAAAGTAGCTGCTGTAAATCATTCATTGGGTGCAGAGTTGCTTATATTATATGTTAAATGGTGTTCCCAGTCCGACGTTTTGGCTGAATTGTCAGTGTAGAGACCTTCGGTTCACAGTGTCCGGTGTTCTGTTCTCGACTGGTTCGGTGATTTTAATCGCGTATGGCTAATTGTTCTAACTCGGGGACTGGGTGTTTGAATTTGTCCCAATATTCTCCTCTTCATACCCACACAACGCACCACACTACCAACCATAACAGAAAGTCGCAATTGTGAACAAATCCCTCAACATCTGGTTGGCGTAAGGAAGGGCATCCTGCCGTAAAACAGGTCCAAGTCCACATGTGGGACACAGTTCGCACCTGCTACTCAACAATGATGTGCGAAAAAGCTTTAATTTAAGAATAGTAAAAGAAATTGTGTTCCTAATATAAATGGACATTTGAGGAAGAACGATTTTCAAAATTTATGTGTGTCTATCCCTTTGTCCTGTTTCTTGATACGGGCTCTGGAATGAGGTGAGATAAAATTACATGGCATATTTTAGTGGTTGGATGCCCTTCCTGACGCCAACCTCAGTTGAGGAGCTAATGCAGATGAAATAAAAGATTGGTGAACGAAATTGTGTAACGAGGTGGAAGAAACCGGTTGTGACCAATGAAAAGGTACTCATCTGGCATACGCCTGGAGGAGAAACTGAGAAACAACTGAAAACCATTTTCAGGTCAGCCATCAATGGTGTTTCACGAATGCAGAGGTTGGATCCATAGCCATAGCACATTAACACGAACGGCAACTTCACTCGGTGGTTTTCAAAATTTATCTCAGGAACAATTTCTAAAATGGTGTAGGCATAGATTGTAAAAATATTGTAAGTAAGTTCGTAGATGGCCGCATGGTTTGGGGCACGTAGCTATAAGTTTGCATTCAGGAGATAGTGGGTTCGAATCCCACTCTAGGCTGTCCTGAAGGTATTTTCCATGATTTCCCATTTTCACACCAGGCATGTGCTGCGGGTGTACCTTAATTAAGGCCACGGCCGCCTCCTCCCCACTGCTAGTGTTTTCCTATCCCATAGTCGCCGTAAGACCTATGTGTGTCGGTGCGACGTAATGTAAATTCTTAAAGATCGTCGAAGGAATTCACGACAGGTTGGAATACCCAACCGATAAGAACAGGACTCTCTCTTACGCTGCAAGTACTTACAGCATTAAGATTTTAAGCCACAGGATATTTTAACATAATGGTTGGGGACACGGTAGGGGTATCGAAAGGTTACGATCAGGACAATGATCTCTAAGGGAGTCTGCAGCTGTTGTTGTTTGAGTCATCAGTCCATAGACTGGTTTGATGCAGCTCTCCATGCCACTCTATCCTGCGCTAACCTTTTCATTTCTACGTAACTATTGCATCCTACATCTGCTCTAATCTGCTTGTCATATTCATACCTTGGCCTACCCCTACCGTTCTTACCACCTACACTTCCTTCAAAAACCAACTGAACAAGTCCTGGGTGTCTTAAGATGTGTCCTATCATTCTATCTCTTCTTTTCGTCAAATTTAGCCAAATCGATCTCCTCTCACCAATTCGATTCAGTATCTCTTCATTCGTGATTCGATCTATCCATCTCACCTTCAGCATTCTTCTGTAACACCACATTTCAAAAGCTTCTATTCTCTTTCTCTCTGAGCTAGTTATCGTCCATGTTTCACTTCCATACAATGCCACACTCCACACGAAAGTCTTCAAAAACATCTTTCTAATTCCGATATCAATGTTTGAAGTGAGCAAATTTCTTTTCTTAAGAAAGCTCTTCCTTGCTTGTGCTAGTCTGCATTTTATGTCCTCCTTACTTCTGCCATCGTTAGTTATTTTACTACCCAAGTAACAATATTCATCTACTTCCTTTAAGGCTTCATTTCCTAATCTAATATTTCCTACATCACCTGCCTTCGTTCGACTGCACTCCATTACTTTTGTTTTGGACTTATTTATTTTCATCTTGTACTCCTTACCCAAGACTTCATCCATACCATTCAGCAACTTCTCGAGATCTTCTGCAGTCTCAGATAAAATAACAATATCATCGGCAAATCTCAAGGTTTTGATTTCCTCTCCTTGGACTGTGATTCCCTTTCCAAATTTCTCTTTGATTTCCTTTACTGCCTGTTCTATGTAAACATTGAAAAGGAGAGGGGACAAACTGCAGCCTTGCCTCACTCCTTTCTGGATTGCTGCTTCTTTTTCAAAGCCCTCGATTCTTATCACTGCAGACTGATTTTTATACAGATTGTAGATAATTCTTCGTTCTCGGTATCTGATCCCTATCATCTTCAGAATCATAAATAGCATGGTCCAATCAACATTATCGAATGCCTTTTCTAGATCTACGAATGCCATGTACGTGGGCTTGTCCTTCTTGATTCGATCCTCTAAGATCAGACGTAAAGTCAGTATTGCTTCACGTGTGCCTACATTTCTTCTGAAGCCAAATTGATCTTCTCCCAACTCAGCTTCTACTTGTTTTTCCATTCTTCTGTAAATAATACGTGTTAAAATTTTGCAGGCATGAGATACTAAACTAATGGTGCGGTAGTTTTCACACCTGTCAGCACCGGCTTTCTTGGGAATAGGTATAACAAACTTCTTCCGAAAATCGGATGGGACTTCTCCTGTCTCATACATCTTGCACACTAAATGAAATAACCTTGCCATGCTGGTTTCTCCTAAGGCAGTCAGTAATTCAGAGGGAATGTCATCAATTCCAGGTGCCTTGTTCCTATTGAGGTCACTCACAGCTCTGTCAAACTCTGACCTCAAAATTTGCAGCTATAGCACAATAAATGCTTGCTAGTTTTCACTGCCACGTGGGCAATGCTACTAAATTAACCCGTATTTTTCCCATGTGCCCTCCTTTATTTATTCACGCAACCAACCTTCATGCATTTTTAACGCTTTCATACATAGTGACTAACTCGATAAGTACGGTTAATGACTTTTGTAAAGTTGAAATATTTTTGCTCTGTATTTCTTCTTAACCTCTTCCATTTTCCCGATCACTGATATGAGATCTATTACTAAAGATTAATGCTGTTACTGCGGAAATATGGTAGAAAACTAACTACCGCAAAGGAAACCACGCAAGAAGTGCGTTCATAAACTTTAATTTTCGGTCACTGCCTTTTTTATTGGTACTGTACCTCATTCCGGCGTTGTTAGTTAATCTTCTGCCAAAGTAGCTTGTTGAAAGTCCTGGTCACGAGAACAAGTTTAAATATTAACTTGAAGTTACGAAACGTAGGGTTAGAGTATATCTAAACTTCTTGATGAAACCGGGCCTGCGTTGTTTAGTGGCTTTGTTTTATACTTGTCAATCCGCAGCTCACCTCTGTCCATCCGGTGAAAATTCCTGTTGGGGTTTCAACAAGTATAAAGTGACTAGTGGACGTTGTGAACACAAACACTTTCTGCCAAATGTGGGCAGTTCTAGAGAAATGTTTAAACGGCCCGACGTAAAAGCCCCGAGGAAAGTGTGAACAAACTACTTTGGGTAAAGGTACAAAAGTCAGTGTTTGTGAATTCAGGACTTTTGACTTTGGAGTTTTTTTTTTTTTTTTTTTTTTTTTTTTGCTAGTTGCTTTACGTCGCACCGACACAGATAGGTCTTATGGCGAGGATGGGACAGGAAGAGGCTAGGAGTGGGAAGGAAGTGGCCGTGGCCTTAATTAAGGTACAGCCCCAGCATTTGCCTGGTGTGAAAATGGGAAACCACGGAAAACCATCTTCAGGGCTGCCGATAGTGGGGATCGAACCTACTATCTCCCGATTACTGGATACTGGCCGCACATAAGCGACTGCAGCTATCGAGCTCCGTTTTGGAGTATTTGATGCCATTGCTACATACAATGAAGGCAATTTTATGAATTGCGATGTGCCCCAAAGTATGAAGATTTTTTCGTACGGATTTAACGTGGCACAAACAATCAAGTCAAACGACTGTGAAGGGGAAAGTGGTGCTAAACCTATAGTGCTCTGCCAAGAAAAAAAAAGAAAAATCAAGAAAACACAGGATTGCATCAGTGAACAAGATGCTACTGGAAAATGAAAATCTGACACTGGTAGGTCATCGAATGGTGCAGGGATGAATTGTAAAATTTCAGAACTCGTTTTCAGTATGTTAAACATTTCTTTGCAAAAGGATTTTTTCAAAAACGTATTGAAGATACTATGCAACTTTCGTCATAACAATGTTAAAATATTTTCATTTATTTTACTTAATGCAATAAATTATGTCCAGGTTTTGGATAACATAGGTCAAGCGCAAAAAGTGAAAATAAGGGAAAAGGTACTCCACCGAGTTTTCCGCTAAGGTCAGAGAATCAACTTTCAATATTCTCCCTTCAATAAGTGCAGAGTCCGGCTCCTTGGCTGAATGGTTCGGGTTCGACTCCCGGCCGGATTGGAGATTTTAACCCTAAATGGTTATATCCCCTGGCTCGGGGACTGTCCCCAACATTCCGGCAACTCACACACCCCACTGTATCCTTCACCACAAAAACACATACTGTACTGTAGTTCGCATACACGGCAGATGCCGTCCACCATCGTATGTCTTACAAGGGCTGCAGGAGGCTAGGTATAGCCATCCGAAATTATTATTAATAGGTTCAGAGAAATATGTCCTAAAAATTAAACGAAGTTACCATTGCAAAGGTATTCCCCTTCTGCTCTCCTTATGGCAAGGGACAATTTAATGCCCGTACAGACAATAGGCGTCACCAAAGTGGTCTTCTACCTTTGCCAAAACGAAATCTCCTTTCATTCTTCCACACTTCGTTCTCCGTGCTGTATTACGAGAAAGAGTCTCCATAAAAGTAACTCACACTGCAATGCTGACTCCTTAAAATTTCATTCGATGCACAATGACATGACGGCAGGTACCGTAGTTCCGTCATTTGTCATACTCAAACACTTGTAACTTTACTATAATATAAAATATACTCGCCACAAATTGGGCGTCAATTGTTATACAGTTCACAATTACCTCACGCTTTGGCATCATTTGTAATTTTACTCTATTCTACTTTGCCTTGAAATGTGAAACGAATAAATAAATCTATAAATATATTAACCGAAATGTCCGTAATGTGAGTGCCAGAGTTCACCAAAGTGGATCCCTCAAATTTAGATAGAGCATGATCATTTTCTCTTCTCTCCCGTGGCGTGTACACAAGGCTGCGTACTAGTACGTCCAATATGGAAGTTACCTAACCCACTGAAAAAGATTATACAGGTGGTAACAGCACTTAGGTTCTTCAAAAGCTTCTGCACCCTAATTTAAAAATAAACTATCTATATTCTAATGTAACCATAACCCACGCGTAAGCAGTTAACGGACAAGCAGTATGTATAAAAAAATATTATTGGTTTTACGCCCCACTAACCAAATTTTAATGTTTTCGAAGGTTCCGAGATGCCGGAATTTTGTCCCGCAAGAGTTCAGTATATCTACCGACATGAGGCTGAAGTATTTTAACACCTTTTAACACCTTCAAATGCCACCGAGCTAAACCAGAATCGAACCTGCCAAGTTGGGCTCAGTGCGCCAGAACTCTATCGCCTGAGCTACTCAGCCTGACAAAAGTATGAAATAGAAGCACATTCTAGAAACATTAGCAAATGCTAGGAAATTCTCCCTATATACAGAAGAATGATCCTGTAATAAAAGCATCTGGGAAATACAGCGAGAAATGAACAAGCATTTGTAGCGAGATGAACTACAAATGAAATTAGGCCTTCATAAACATGGCGCCATTCACTTATTTTGTGTATAGAGAATAGTTTTAGAATTTCTCCACCGACACAGAGTATTCTGATTTGAATTAACTAACTTAATGCTGCACCTTTTATATTAACTGATGTTATCACTTATTTTAATTCTATAACATCGAAAAGTGTCATAATATCATTAAAAAGCTCTTGGAACACACTGCACATGCTTTTACCTTGGTTTGCCCAGTTGACTTCTGCCTAGCAAGATGGCCGGCGTCACTGGTGTCACGTGTTTACGTGACGACATCCTCAGCTGTATCACTTCGTTTTCGTGATCGGATCGCTGCCTCTTGTATAATATAGCTCGTCAGTTTGTCTCGCGACGTTGAGTAATCCTCGTTCCAGTTCTCATTCTAGAATTCAAATCCGCGGCTTGGACGGCAATCGAACCAGGAGCCTCTGGGTAAGGGACAGTCATCTTACCCCTACACGACGAGGCTGTCCCAGAATATAAACACACAATATTACTATCGGGTTCCCTTTATTAGAAATGCTTACGTATGTGATATGAATTTTTACTTCTTGAATCGGACTTACACATGTTGACGTTCCGTTCCTCAGCTTAGGGACTCAAAGGCTGGGCTAGCTTGTCTGTCATTGAATCTCTCTGCTACACTGCAACGCATACGTACCTAATGTAGTGCTTGTGCAGTCTCTGCAGAATACATCATTGATTGAAAACGTAACATTCCTTTAGTTATAATTATAATGATGACATTTTATTAAACGTGGAGTGTTGTTAGCAGCAAATCCAATTACTGGGCAATGTCTAATCTAAATGACCGCAGTTAGACCCAACATGTGATAACGAGAATTTCCTCTTTGATGTCGAGCAGACCTTGTTGCTGCGGCTTTCTGAGCGGCTCATGGTAGCCATACCAACCAGAAGAAAAGTTACGTGGTCATTAGTTCATTGAAATATTGTATTCACTAATTGAATTCATTTACTAATTAACAGATGAAATGAAGCAGGTAATTTCGGTAAAGTGCTGCTACTAATGTGTGGTGTGAATTCCAAAATAAATCGAAATGAGACGTTGCTTCCTAGATACTGAAAAGTTCGGCTGTAGTTCAACGTATCACTAACTAAAGTACGACTATGAAATGTAAGCTTGTAGTTTTACAACAACAACAACAACAACAATAATAATAATAAATATAAATAAATATATAATAATATTGCTTATTACCAGTGGAAACCGACAAACCAAAGTTCGCTGGCTTGTGGATACATATATGGACCTCACAGAAATCGACCTTGATCCAATGGCAACTACAAGGAATACATACAGACAAAAGATAACTCCCATAAATTTGCACCCAAGAATCCATCTGAGAAAAGCTTGAAACTCAAAAACGCATGGACACAAGAAAGACGGTAGGCCCATAGTGAAAGGATGAGGAAGTTTTGGGAAGGTAGAAGAAGAAGAAGAAGAATACCAGTGCTATTTAATGGTTCCACGTGCTCCTTAGGGGCTAAACAAATGAATATAATAATAATAATAATAATAATAATAATAATAATAATAATAATAATAATAATAATAATAATAATCATAATAATAATAATAATAATAATAATAATAATAATAATAATAATGTTATTAGCTTTAAGTCCCAATAACTACTTTAACGCCTGTCGGAGACACCGGGGTGCTGGAATTTAGTCCCGTGGAAGTTCCTATACATGCCAGTACATAGACACCAGTCTGACGTATTTGAACGCCTTCAAATGCCACCGGACGGAGTTAGGATCGAACCTGTCAAGTTGGGGTCAGAAAATCCAGCGCCTCAATCGTCTGAGAAACACAGCCGGGATGCATTAACACATTGATTGCACTGTATGTTTTGTATAAATTCATTGACGTTATATAAATTAATACTGTTGTACCTCAGGATGAAATTCGTTTGGAGCGCGAATAACACTGATTTACTAGGGGTATTATTATATTATTTTTAGTGCAGTTTTCATACTGATTTCAAATCTTAAAACCGCTTTGCTCTATTACGTCTGATTTTGCAGCTGTTGACAAAGATTTATTTTTTATGGAACAGCGATCGTCGTAAATTGTTTTCATTGTTTATCGTTATTTTTCGTACAAAGTGGAACATGTTCTTTTAATTCCTTTCTATTGTCAGTGACAGCGAATATTGTGACGTCCAGAGGTTGCATAATTCACCAAATGTGTTTTTCTGTATGTACGGTTATGTGAGAGACAAATCCAATATATGCCGTGTAGTAAATTTGCGCTAAACTTAGCTAAAGTCATATTCATTGGTGTTCCATATACCAGTCAGTACTCTAGAGAAACTCCCGTGTGTGAGTTGTTTTCCTTGATACAATATTAAACACATGTAAAAGGTTGACGTTGTGTATCTTACGACGGAGGCCATACATGGTATGAAAGCAGAGAGAAAAGGGGACAAAGTGCAATTTAAAAAATGTAACCTTTTCATTACGGACTTATTTTTCCGTGAGATATGGGAAGTTTGCATTTCCAGGTTTTGTGACTCTATGATAAAATAAACGAAATTGGCGAACTTTATTACTGTATTACATCCTTGATATTACAAACGTTGTTTGCGGCGTATAAGTTCTCCCATGTTGTGGAAAAAAAATCACTATAAATTTTAAAGCAGAGACCGAGATGTAGTGTGACGTAAATGACTTTACGGAAGCTGTTACAATATTACATTATTGGACGTCCCTGCACTAGTATCCTAACGTAACATTGGACGAAAGGACTATGAACAAAGCCGCTAGGTTCCATTAAAGGAAATGTCCCATTGGCTATTGGCTATTGGATGAAGTGCGCCATGGAAAACATTGGCTGGACGAAAAATCCTGAAACCCCTCCAAATATCACCGGAGTGAGCTGAGGTGAGGTCGAACACACCAACTTGGCTCAAAAAACCAACAACTGTCTACGGTATGAGCCACTGACCCCATGTGTAGTTCAGTCGGTAGAGCGCTGGCCTTCCTGAGTTCAAGTTGGCAGGTTCGATTCTGGTTCAGTCCGGTGGTATTTGAAGGTGCTCAGATACGTCAGCCTCGTGACAGCAGATTTACCGGCACGTTAAAGAACTCTGCAGGACACAAGTCTCTCACCTCGGCGTCTGCAAAACGGTAATAGTAGTTAGTGGGAAGTATAAACAATAATATTATTAGACCACTCATCCCGGCGTGTTATGAGAGGTATCCAAAAACTCGGGCTCGTCATTGATAAACAAAGAAATCAGAGGCGTAGGGAATTGTATAGAAAATGAGGAAATTTATCTTAATGTTTCACGCCACTTTCAGTTTGATGAAAGCCCTTGAAAACAGTAGCACGAAGAACCTTCCATGAATACCAAGCGAGTTGGCTACACCGTTCGGTCACGTAACTGTGAGTTTGGATTGGACAGGTGATTCGTTCGAACTCCACTGTCAAAAGATGGTTTTACGCGGTTTCCCATTTTCACGCCAGATAAATGCTGGGGCTGTACCTTATGTTACCTCCACGGTCGCTACCTTTCTAGCGCTAGCCTGTCGTATACCGCTGAGACCTATCAGTGTAGGTGCGACGTAAAACCAATAATACCACAATGCTATACATGGTCCATTAAGTTTATTCCGGTCTCTTCTACAAATACCATCTCACTTGTCTTATCCTAATCAGACAACGAAATGAGTCATTGTGTCAGATTTTTTTAATTATTTACTACTGTAACAGCGGGTTATTATGAAAAAATTGTGACTGACTTCTTCATCTGTAAAAATAAATGAATTTGTGGAAAAACTAGATATACCCCCAACGTACCTGAAGTAAAGGGAATCGATTTTAAAAATGGTATTATTGTAAATATTTTAAAACATAAAAAAACCGTTTTCGTGGATTCAGACTTGACTAATCATGAAGCATATTCCAGGAGAGTACGGGAATAGCAGAGTATGTAGGGATGTTTTTTGTGCTTGTGATTTCATGCTCTCAGGGATAGGAAACATCTTTTGATAAAAATATGTACACTTCTCTGTATGTTTGGTATATTAAGAAAGAGGTCTTTCTTGAAGGCGCCGGACATCTAGACGTGCTCTATCGTTGATATAGTGCAATGGTTGAGATAGTTATAATGAGGAGCACTACCACTTAGTACAAAAATAATATTTGTAAGAAGTTACTGAGCAGGTGTTGGATATCTGTAAGTAAAATGTATGTTTTGTCTGCACATTACGAAACTATCAATTTATATGGCACAAATACCATTTCCAGGTCCTAAGACTTAAGAGACAACGCTGCAGTTTATGTATGAATGTATGGGTGTTCCTTTGTTCGATTAGCAAGTGAAAACGTCAGAGCTTACTTTTGTAAAATTCTGCATATATTTTATAATTATATTACGAGAGATGGAGGGTTCTAAGGGAGGGGTGTTGAAGAGGTTCCCTTCTTATTATCACTAAAATGGTCCCCTCTATCTACGAATGTTTCAGACTAAACTTACTTTAAATTAATTTTTGAACGTTTTATATCATTACGTCTCTCTGCATATCGTCGTTGCCGGGACAAACCTCCTATGTGTAATATCTTTGGAGATATACTGATCCGCAGCACATACAATATGAAGAGAGAGAATGCCTTGACAATATTCACACAATATTGCACATTAGATGACAGAACCATACCGGCCAAAGTTCTAAGCTAAAATATTTCACATAGGAGGTTTTGTCCCGGCAGCGATGATGTAGTCAACCCTTATGGAGGTGTCCATTAACTGAACTCTTCTGTTAGTATTCATAATTCATTATTGTCTTCGAAATGTTAATAACCGGTGAGATCATATGCATCTTTTTAACCTGGACGATTTATGTATTTATTTATATACTTTTCATTTCTTTGTATGTGGCGAAGTTACTGCTCACGGCCCTCTCTTACACTTAACCACAACATTCAGTACCTAGTCACATCATTTGAAAGTCGATAAGACAGGATACCATACCTAGTAATGACCTAAATTAATGAAATAAAACCGTATTATAATAGTCATTTTGTTGATGATTAACATTATCTATTTGTATTACTCTATCATTCATAGAAGTTGTTCACGTATTTAAGATGATATCTCAACAAGGCTGTTTAAATAAGGCTATTGAAGTGCTGTTACGTATACTGATAGGGAGTGAATTCCTCAGCCTTGCCTCAGAGACCTGGAAGGAGTGTCTGTATACAATTGTGTGATTAGAGGGTATCATACGTGTAGAATCCGATCTGATGTTATGTCCATGTATAGAGGAGAGCAAGTTAAAATTTAAGGATATGTACTCAGGTGTACATTCATTCAGAAGTCGATATATTAGTGTCGCAGTGTGTAGGTTTCTTAATATATCGATTTTCAGCCAGGGTACTTTCTCATAATAAGGGGAGATATGTTTAAGTTCAAAGAAAATGTAAATCTTATGTCAGATTTCATTGTCTTCTGAAGTTTCATTTTGTTCGACAGTTGCGTCGGTAAGTAAAACATCACAGTAATAAATTATTGAAAAATGAGTGTTTGTATAAGAGTTTTTTCATACCATGTGTGGCGAATGAATTGTTTAATTTTTAATAATAATAATAATGTTATTTGTTTTACGTCCCACTAACTACTTTTTAAGGTCTTCGGAGACGCCTGTTTAATTTTTAGGGGGTGAAGATATGTACGTACCTTTCTGCACAAATTTGTTATGTGGTAATTCCAGTTTAATGTGTCAGTAATGACGACGCCTGGGTTGCTGACAGACTTATGAAAATGTAAAGCTTTACAACAGAGCATCAGAGTAGGCAGATGTGTGATGTTTAGGGTATTTAACAGCATAGGCTGTTCTATTATTTATTTATTTATTTATCTATTATATTATTATGATTACTGTCATGATTGCTTGCGTTTTCTTTAGGTTAGTTAATAGTCAGTTCTCTTTTGCATAGGAGGTAATAAATTTGAAAGAGAGTTAATTTGGTGGATTGCATTCTCAGTGTCGGAGACCTTAATGTGTGAGTATATTTGAAGATCGTCGGCGTAAAGGTGACAGTTGCAGTCATTTATGTGACAAGAAATGTCGTTAATATAGATTAAGAATAAAAGAGGTCCACGAAAAGACCCTTTAATCGTCATGTTTGATAAAACTCGCTGTCGTCTATTTTTTGAGGTATGAGCTGAATAGTAGAATGAACCATGCAAATATTTTATAACTTAGCTAACAATATGTCTATTTACAGCATCGAACTCACCGTTGAGGTCTTGAAAGGTATGTAGAGTCAGTTTTCGTTCGTCCGTTGCCCGTCTGAAGTCATCCATAATTTTGGTTAGTCTTGCTGCAGTATTGTGTCCTTTCTTAAAAGCAGAAACTAAGGGACGAAGTAAATAATGTTTTTCCAAGTAATTAACAATTTGTTTATGTATTTCCTTCTCCAGAGCCTTAGAAAATGCTGTGAGAATGCAGACAGGGCGGTAATAAGGTGTATTGACTGTTGGAGAGTTTTTTTAGGACTGGAACAATGAGTGCATATTTCTATTTACCTGAGATATAGCCTGAAGTAAGGCACGTAGTAAATTAATACGTAATAATGGGCAATATTTCGAATATGTCGGTCAGGAATGAAATAAAAGTGATAATACGAGTGCAGAATAAAGGGACATGGATGAATTCAGTTCGGTGGGAATTTAGTAAGCAGTTTGGCCTATGCCGACGACTTGATGCATACTGATGACCGATACCACCTGGGTGGTCTGAACGATGGAGTGTGAGGCCAGGTAGATGGGCGGGCTGGCTGAGGCCGGACTTGGATTTTATGAAATAAAATGGTTTGGGCGGGGTGTTGTTGAAGAAGGATCTGAAGGTGAGGGCATTTGAATGAGAAGGATTAGGTATTAAGAAAAGCAATGGAGATTGGGAGAAAGAGTCTTCTTCTGTTAGGTGTGCTATGCATTATACAAGGGCCTCAAGGCAGTGGAATTGAAATTGGTATTTAGGCCAGAGTGGATTGTCTGGAAATAAAGGTTGAGGGCTTGATTGGCAGTGGCCTGACGATGGACAAGAAATAGATGATGATACGGGAAAATGTTCAGGAGAGAATGTGTGGAAAAGCGGACGCTGTCTTTGATAAATGGTGGGATGAACTGGGAGGAGGCTGGTGGGGTTTGGAGGCTCAATGGTTCGGACGCGGTCTACATGATGTTGGCAGCTTTCGGGAGGGAGAGGGCAGAATTTGCATTGGTGGGAGTAGGTAGGAAGGCCTTGGCCGCAGGTTTTACAGACGGGTTTGGGCTTGAGTGCTGGGACACTGGTTGGTGTAGTGTGCTTGGGTACGATGCCCACAGACCGGTTGTTGGGCCCGACATTGAGCGGTGCTATGCTGCTTGTATGATAGACAGCGCTTACAGCATATTGGTTGTGGTGGACAAGCCTTGGATGGTTCGGCTCTGTTACGTTGTTTAAGGATGGAAACACCATATTTGAGAAGATGGTCAACATCGGTGGCGGCTGAAAGTAGGACTAGAAACATGAAGGTCAGCCCGGATGTGTTTTTGATTCGGGTCGATTCCCGTAATCACGCAGTCTATGAAGACTGTGCCTGAGAGGTGGTGGAGGAGTTTTGGTGCGGGGTTGTGCCAGTTGTTACAAAGGGGAGGATGAATCTAGTTGAGTGGTTGCAATGAGTTGACCAAATTGTGGGCTGCCTCCTCGCCATTGACTTTGATGGTTTAACCATTTGATGTGGGTCGAATATCGGCGATCTCCTTCCATTTCATGTTAAAACAATGAAGGGTGCGGAAGATGGTTTGGGAGGGTCGGAATTTGGGGGGCTGCGTTCTGTAGAAGAAAGCTATGTGTCCCTTGAGGGCGTTGTTGGATGGATCGTATGTTATTTATAGGTGGTGTGCTTGGGACAGAGGGGAGATTCAGTGGTTGAAAAGATGTTGACGATGACTGGTGCTCCTTCTGTTGGCTCTGATCCTGAGTTGGAGCCTGTTGCTGTGGGAGATTCGGTGGCTACTGGTGGTCCATGATCAAAGACTACTGGAGTGTTGTCAACACCTAAGTTCTTTAAAGGAAGTTCGGTTTCTGGAACCTGGTGAGGATAATTGCGCCTATATCGAACTCGGCTGGAATTTCGGTATATTAGCGACGGGGGAATTAGTAGATGGCGTGTTGCTGGTGGTGGTGGTGGACATTCTGATGAGCAAGTAGTTGCAGAGAGATGAGCTTGGTAATGTTAGGGTGATGTTATTGCTGTTGGAGCTGACGGCGATGGTAGTGGTGATAATTGTGCTTGTGGTTGCTACAAGGATGGTGGTCATGGAGTTCATTGTGTGTTGATAATTCACGGTTCCTTAAGCGCAGTCCGTAAAATGCACTGGTTCTTTGGGTGAATCCTTATAGTCAAAGGGATCACCGAACCCAAGCATTTCAGCTGTTATGTAGGTCTTGCTCGGGGTAAGACCACACTCTTGCCTTGAACACACCGCCACGATGGTTTGTTCTTCTTCCTCTTACGTCGAAGCTGTCCTAAGGTGAACATCGTTCGGTAGTAACTCCGTCCGCCTATCAGTCCACGTTTTTAAAGAAACGTGTTCTCTCGTTGTAGATTCTGGCGTAGGTACTACCGATGGACGGTGGAATGTGCTTTGCGAGAAAATGTAACTCATCTTTTCAATATGCATGAATCATCATTCAACTGCATGTGCTAATTTACATAAGGCCATAGAAATATATTATTGTAGAGTACTGGAGAAATTAGGCGAGATGTTTTGATTACCCTTAAATTAATGTTCACCAAATGCACTAGTTTCAAACTGCGAACTGTTATGATAGAGCACGGATGTTTAGTCGTTAATTGGTTAGAATGAAAACTTACCAAAGCGAGTAACAAGTATCCGTCATCATCATCATCATCATAATAAATAGTTTTCACTTCTCCCCTGAAGAGGGTAACGTCCTCTCTGGCCAAGAGATTCGGGATATTGTATGGAAAAGTAAAGGGTTGAAAGAGGTGGTTGCGAGCGTTGTGAGAATAAGGTGTTAGGAAAGTTGTAGGGCTCTTGGCTAAGCTTGATTAGGTCAATAACGGGATGCTTGCTATTTTTATTTATTTTTAATTTAGCTGATGAGTTACGGTATGGATGTATGTATGAATTCATAACGAAATTTTTTTTTTGCTAGGGGCTTTACGTCGCACCGACACAGATAGGTCTTATGGCGACGATGGGATAGGAAAGGCCTAGGAGTTGGAAGGAAACGGCCGTGGCCTTAATTAAGGTACAGCCCCAGCATTTGCCTGGTGTGAAAATGGGAAACCACGGAAAACCATCTTCAGGGCTGCCGATAGTGGGATTCGAACCTACTATCTCCCGGATGCAAGCTCACAGCCGCGCGCCTCTACGCGCACGGCCAACTCGCCCGGTCATAACGAAATGAAGAGTTTATGTGGAGATATAAGAGAATTAATGTATGACTGCTAGAGAGGGGTGATAGGAGGATGTATGATTGAACGATTGAATGATTAGAGGATTATATGAATAGAGGGACAATTCTTCTCGATGAGCTGTTATTTGATGTACTGGAGTACTATTGTGATGCTCCTTCTATCATTTTCAAAAACAACTTATGTATAAAGGTTTTGTCTGAAAGTGTAAATTTAATGTCTGATTGGCTGCTGCTTGGAGGTGACTTAAATAAATGGACGAAGATAGGGGGAAATGTTCGTGAGCGACAGGGTGGTGAACCTGATTATATATTCAATGGTGGGCGGTGGGTAAAGGGAGTCGGTTTCGGGCGTGGGGGTGTCGATTTTCCTCAGTCGAGCGACTAAATCCGCTCGATCCATCGGTGGCGCAGGACGAATTTTGCATTTTCCTGGGTTGGTAGCGTGATCCTGGCCGCAAGTGTGGCACAGAGGTTGTGTCTGAATATTTGGGCAGCTGGGTTTGTAGTGTGCTTGACTGCAGTGTCCGCAGTTTGGGCGCCCTGCGCGGCAGTGATTGGTGCTATGACTGTTGTACTGCAAGCAGCGTTCACATCGTAGGGGTTGAGGTGGCAGAGCATGTGTTGTTTCAACAATATAGTGATGCCGATAGATGTAAACCCATTCTGACAGCAGGCGATCGACGTCTTCAATGGTCGGAAGCAGTAGCCAGGTCATGAAGGTCGGTCCGGAGAAGTTCTTTCTTCGGAATGCCCTTCGGACGGGGATTCCGTCGACGTTTAATTCTTGTACGATGGCTTCCTCCGTAATGGCAGGGTCAACCCCTCTGACCACACAGATGAGTAAGCGATGGCGAGAGAGTGGAGGTGGGGTCTTGAATGTGGGCTGTTTGAGAGTACCTAGTTGTGCTGCAGCAATTGTAGTTGATAGTTTATGAGCTGCTTCTTCACAATTCAATTTGATTATGATACCATTTCCTGTTGGTCGAATATCTGCTCTCTACTCTTTCTTCATGGCGAAGTGGAGCAGAGTGGTGAGAACCTTTAGAGCGCAGCGGGATTCAGGAGTAGGATTAAATGCTTGAAACCCTTGTGGGCGAGGTTGTATGGAGTGAATGGTAGTGATTGAGCGCTAGACTGGAGGAAGGGGTGGGTATTATGAATCCGAAGGAGCGTTAGTTGTCGTGGGTGTCGATTCTATACTGAGTTTTTTCTCCTGAGTCAAGGTTTGCGGCGGTAGTAGATCAGTAGCAATACGGCGAGAGGCCGGTGCAGCTTCAGGAGGGGTGCAAGTCGCTGGGTGCTTATAGTGTACGCCTGAAGTGTACTGAGGGACAGTGGGCACGGGATGATATCTGGGGTAAATGGGATTGTGGGCATAAGACGACATTAATGCCGTATGATATGCTACAGTCGATGCTTCGGCTGCGGATTGACCACGGCTAGACGTGGTGGCAGTGATGGTTGTAGTGACTGGGGTGTGGTGTGAGTACGGGTACATGATAGTGCCTCTATAAAGGGGACAACGTCACCTCCAATCCTATCCTTCATGTGAGGTGAAATAACCCAAGAAGAAATGGGATTTCGAAACTCGAAGTGACGGGGATGCAGCCAGACTCCAAGAAGAAATGATTTGAACCTCGAAACGAGGTAATGAGGTATAATGTTAAGTCTAGAAGTGAAACATCGGAAAACACTACTGGGTCCGCCTGGCTGACCACGTTTTTAAGTTGCTATGGATCACGGTGACAGATTATGGCGTAAGAGTGTTCGTTGGACTGAAAACAAACGTAGTTCTGTCGGTTACCAGAAGGAACGTTCTGTACGACGAAGGATAAAGTATCCTTTAGCCCGTACAAGTGTTCTGCCATGAGATTTGCATAAACATTAGAGATACGGCCTTTTAGAACCCCAGGAAATTGTGTTACTCTCACTACTTTTGAGGAGAGTGGGCTAGACGACAATTGCTACTAGCCAGGCTGTTTTATATTCTAACCTATTACTGCCTGCTTATCAACACTGAAGTGAAGCACTTAACTGCTCATTTCTGAGTCGCATCTCTTCCACCTTTTTGTAGCTGCCTTTGAGGTCTGCCAAGTTATCTGTAATGAACGTAAATTCATTGTGCAATTCTTGATGAGTATTAATTATATTCAAAATATCCTATTATGGGACTAACTTTTCTACCACGTGACGTTCAGATCTTTCCTGTTTGAGATCTTGGTGTTTTACTTTTCGCATACATATGTAAGCTTGTTTATATTGCGAAATTTATGCTGAGTCTCTGTCATTCGTGACTGTGTGAAGCCTAATTGTTTTATATTTACGCCCCTCCCCTTTTCCTTAAGTTAATTTATTGTTGAAATGTCCATTACATTTTTCGCCGTGTTCTTTGGATCTGAATTGCTACTTTGTGCAATTTATTAGATCAGTCCATTTATTTTATTTTCGGTGCGTCCCTTTTAAATTTTGAGGTAGGTTTCCTTTAAGGGTAAAGATTTAATATTTACTGCATTTGGGATATTTTCCTTCTTGTTTAGTATTCCATTTTGTTTGAATTTGTTTTACTACGGTTATCTTTTTTTCTCCTCCGCTTTTTTAGTTAGGATGTTACTTCTTTTTCAGCTTTAACTTCACGAATGTTCATACTCATATGTTTTACTCCTTTATTCATATTTGTTAGGCGTTCCTTTTCATACATTGTGGTTTGAATTGAATCTTTTTTCTGTGAACTCGTCTTTCACCTCATTTTCCCGTGCCAGTTCTCCTTGACTTGTTTTCTTATTCAAGCGTCTCTCTGGCGACGTACGCTGTTGATTGATGGCATTTGTTGTCGAGGCACGTGCAGCAAATTAGCGTTTTATTATGTACCTCGTTATGTTGATAATATTACTAACTGTACGGAATTGGCCTCTGGGTAGCCTAGAAAACAGCGCGACTCTATTAGTGATATACTTTTATGTTAGAAAATCCTTACCTCAGTATACATGCAGGTTGGTCGGAACAATATGAACCGCTATATAAGCGTTAGAGTGGTAAATAATTTGAAAAAAATCGATATCTCGCGTTGTTGCCATTTTATCAGCTGCTGACGTTAGCCATACAGAACGCTTCGCGGACGAATTTGAACGGACTTTGCGAGGCGGTGTTGCTAAACCTGTTGTGGCTGAAGATCGGCTTGAGAGCCACTTTTGTTTCTATCAAATTTCAGGTGCAAACTTCATCCTTTACTTTGAATTGGTTCCCGCTCCTCACACACTTTATAACAAACCCCATGGCACTACAGCCCTTGAATGGCCTTAGCCTACCAAGCGACCGCTGCTCAGCCCGAAGGCCTGCAGATTGCGAGGTGTCGTGTGGTCAGCACGATGAATCCTCTCGGCCGTTATTCTTGGCTTTCTAGACCTGGGCCGCTATCTCACGGCCAGTTAGCTCCTCAATTCTAATCACGTAGGCTGAGTGGACCTCGAACCAGCCCTCAGGTCCAGGTAAAAATCCCTGACCTGGCCGAGAATCGAACCCGGGGCCTCCGGGTAAGAGGCAGGCACGCTACATCTACACCACGGGGCCGGCTCCAACACTTTATACTTTACGAAAAAAACAATGATCTTTTTATACTACACCGAATGTTATCCTAGCTATGTATGGGGTCACATTGTACGCCATACTTCGTTAAAGGCAACCAGTATAGAAGGCTATATTGCAGGGAAAAGGTCTCGCGGAAGTCTTGGAATCCATAAGGCCCGAATTATTTACATCAAACTTCAAGAAAACTTTCAGAAACATTTTATAGATAAGGAGGAGGTAAGTACACGCACTCTAAGTTGAAACGTAGCGATGTGTTAAAGGTAGGTATAAAAATAAAATACGGCATTTCGATGCACTTAGATTCTCAGTTCTTGCTGCCGGAAAACTTGATATCCCCGTCATGCCAGGAAAATATGAACATTCCCAAAACTCCCCGAGGGGGTGAGCTGCAATGTTATAAATTGGGGCCCAGACGCAAAACAGCTCCCCTACGCAAGCGATAACGTACAATTTTCGTGGTTTTAACAATTTCCTGAAAGTCGAAATTTAGCTTTCCCATTAAACCACGTTCAAGTTTTGAGGGAAACTTTCGACCAAATTATCTGGTCGTCCCTCTTTATACGTAAGCTGATTAGGAACTTTATAACACTACGACCACCGCTGCCACTATTAAAGACGGCTAAGCTTCGTTGGCGTTTGGTGTCAAGAGATACTTCAAGTCTCAAGTTGCCTAAGTCGATAGTCGGGGACGTGGTTGTGAAGTGGAAACGGGAAGTTTCTACCACAACATGTCCACGGCAGGGTAAGCCACGTTTGTGGACTAACGGGGACCATAAAACATTGAGAAAAGTGGTGCGGGAAAATTGCATTGCATCATGTAATACCATCAACTGTGAATTGCACAGTGCCACTAGTAGTACAGCCAGTTCCATACAAGTGCGCCGGGATGTAAGAAGATTGCGATTCAAAGGCCAGGCACCTTCACATATATGGCGGTCTATCCAAGGGAAGATGATGGCAACCAGTGAGGGATGAGCCAAACGCGCATGGTCAGCCCTCTCTGCCACCACTCCTTAATCTCACTTCAGGCCTCCCTGACGGCGCGAAAAAGCACCGTAAATTGAACCCAGAATTTTCAGATTCCAAAGTACTCCAGGGACTTCTGCTAAGTATCTGGAAGGACCGGCCTCCTTATTTAAGGCAGGCCGGATGAGCTTCAGCAGTTCAGGTTAGCTTGAGTTCCGCCAGCGATACAGACAGTTCATTTCTCTGAGAGTTTCACTGATTGCAGCTATGGAACACTCAATCAGTTCGTGAACAATGAAGACTCACTGCTTTTAGTGCTGTGTATGCTAACTGACGGCGAGTGCGAGACAGTGTAGTGGAGCGACGAGGAACTGTGAGACTGTGTTGCGCGCGCGCGAGCTGTGAACTGTGTGATATTGATTGGTGTACAGTGAGTGTAATTGTGAATTTTGTGTGGTCTAAATGACAGTTTAGGAAAGTACGTAGTGTGACTGTGTTAAATTGTAAACAAGAGTGCGTGTAACTAGTATAACTGAACAGTGAGTGCAGAGAGAGAGAGAGAGGGAGAGAGGGAGAGAACTAGTGTAACTGTGTGCTTGTACAACAAATTATTAGTTTGTCAATAATCCTTACAATAATCGCTACCAGCTGTGTTCTCATTTACCTACCCGCCTTCGCGTTACAGTATTGATACTAATTGCACTTCCTTATTTCAGAGTTAAGGCTACATTGTTAAGAAAGCATGACACTGCAAATTCACCAAAGATTTCAGTAAACGTTTGAGAGACGGCATAATTAATTAGTGTTTATCATCACATTCTAAAAGAGATCCGGCTAATTTCTGAAGAAATGGGTTGTGCGGCCCTTCAGGATTACTATGGAGAAACGTGAAAAATTAGATACCCTATTTAGGCTTAAGACGGTATTAGAATACATTATCGAGTACGTTTTCCTATAATCATAACGAGATAGTTTATTTAGGACGTAATGATACATAATTGATCAATAAAAGACACTCATTTGAAGTGATCATGCTGGTAACCACTGGGCATGGGGCCTGCTACATATACACATACGGGTTTTTGCTCTTTAGATCATAAACATTAATATCAGTTTAAAAATAGGTACATGTTATAAGAATTATTGAAACAATGTGCTTCGATACAAAATACGTGTATTGACACTTAATGCCATTTACATGTTAAGGTAAGGTAAGGGTGTATTCTGCCCGAAGGCAGGTCCGAACCTCCGCAGAAGTTTGCCTGAGCCGGAGTTTACGTACGGTAGGGTGGCCAGTTCCTTTCCGCTCCTCCATTCCCTTACCCTCCCACCAACAGCGCATGGCAAATTTAAATGTTAAATACATATATAAATAATGCACATAGATATCTTAATGAATGCATTTCTACCCTTTAATTTGAGAGGCGCTATATCCTTGTTTATTAATATTATTGTATAAGGCGGTGCAATCCTACCAAGTGAGTTTGCCGTGCGGTTAGGGGTGCGCAGCTATGAGCTTGCATCCATGAGATAGTGTGTTCGAACCCCCCCCCCCGTTGGCATCCATGAAAATGGATTTCAGTGGATTCCCATTTTCATACCAGGCAAATGCTGGAGCTGTACCTTAATTAAGGTCACGGCTGCTTCCTTCTCACTCCTAGCCGTTTCCCGTCCCATCGTCACCAGAAGACCTTTGCGACGTAAAGCCAATTTATAAAAAAGCGGTGCAATCGATTGGTAATATGTGTTTATCACTTAATCTTTTCTAAAACTCGTTGCTAATTGAACGTGCAAGAAAGCTCACGTATACCGATACTATATTTAAATGCAATGTATAATGTTATAGCTCAAGCTGTCAGATTTCTGGAACATGTGGTGGATACTGTATGGGCAAACAAATTACTCCGGTCCAAGGAAGATTTATTTGACAGTTTTATAATTTACGTTATTTTGTTATTTGCGAGTCGGTTCATCACACAGATACTGGAGTTGACTCTAGTGATTATCAAAGTGAACAATACACTCTATATACTTTCGACATTTGTAAAAATAATTCTTTATATTGAGCCAAAAATACCACAAAACGTATGTCCACAACAGTTTATAAATTATAACTACAATTTACAATGGTTACACGAATATAATATACGTCCATAGACGATCGTAATCGAAGATATGGGAATGTAGAAAGTGATTTCATTACCTTTATATACTCAGATGTGCGTGTGTCATGTTTGAATATGATCATTTATAGCCGCATAAATCCATGCTGTAGGAAAACATACACCTTACTAATGAATATTACCACCACTATGAAACTCTCCCCCATCTCCCCCCCCCCCCCACACACACACTCACTTGCATTTCCTTTCAGCACTGAAGTTCTTCTAACAATACGAGTTCCCCCTCTCGAAATGTACACAGTGTTATATTCTAATTTGACTTCAGATATTTATCGGTTAGTTACGGCCCTTTGATCTCAACTAATGGCCTTGACTTCCACATTTAGTGGTGTTAAAATATCGAAACTCAAAACTCAATAGCAATCGGAGGAGCGTTAAGAATGTTAGGATTATTGTTTAGATCTGGTTTTTAGTGTTACATTTGTGTGTGGCGTTTCTTTCTCTTTATGTTCAGGTAATGTGAAGGTATAAGTAAAATTACATTTTAAGTATGAAGTCAAATACGGTGTTCAAATATTGTCCCTTCTTATTTTACAGATGACCGTTATAGTACCAACACCACGGTGTTCCTAGTTTCAGAACACTTTTCGTCTCCAGTGGCTAAGGTACCATATTTTTATGTATAAACAATGTTAACTATAGAAGGAGAATAATGGCTATACTAGTATCTAGACGTTTGTCTACCTCCCTATCCAAATGCTATCATTGTTACTCTGCAGGAATGTGGGTTTTCTTCCCTGTTACACAAGTCACTAATTGCCACCCTGCAGCAGATAAATCCCTCCTTTGTAGGATGAGGAACATACGTGCGGGAGACAAATCCGTTAGTGTCCTCCCTTGAAACCATTTCTGGAGAAATCTTCATTGTTATCTGAGGCAGAGAACTGGCATCACGAAGAGAGAGAAATAACGACCTGCTAGAATCTGTTTATCCTACTTTCTTGTTCTGTGAAAGAAAGATAACTATGAAAAATACAAATTCGTCTTTATATGAAAAGATCTATACCGTACTTTTGAATTAGCGATGCTTTAGTTCAAAGCGCTAACAAGGATACTGTGTGGGTTGGATGAGGAGGATTTCAATGAAAGTTGGGAAGATGATCAGTAAGACATAAACATAGTGGCAATTGCCATTCCGCTTTGAAATACGAGGGCTGTAAATAAAGTAGAGGCAAAGTAGTTCAGACACTCGCGGGAGATCGGGCATGCGCAAATAATATATGGGAGCAATCAGGTGGCGCTGTTTTTGATGTGCAGTGAGCATCTGATGGGCATCAAGCTGGGAGTGTTGTTGTAGTATGGCGTTGAAGTGAAGAGTGTAGATGAAATGTCGTATGGCTTTTAGTGCCGGGATATCCCAGGAAGGGTTCTGCTCGCCAGGTTCAGGTCGTTCTATTTGACTCCCGTAGGCGACCTGCGCGTCATGATAAGGATGAAATGATGATGAGGACAACACATACACCCAGCCCCCGTGCCATTTGTATTAACCAATTAAGGTTAAAATGTCCGACCCGGCTGGGAATCGGACCCGGGACCCTCTGAATCGAAGGCCAGTACGCTGAGCGTTCAGCCAAAGAGTCGGACAAGAGTGTAGATTTAACCGCTTGAAGCAAGTTTTCAAAAGGTGATCAGCGTTCATCGAGGTTGTCCGTGGCAAAAATGCATCAGAATGTTATCGAAGATTACGTGAAGCCTGCGGCGAGAATGCGTTGCCGTATAGGACGGTTGCACGATGGGTCAGGGCGTTTCGTGTGGGTCCGAATGAGACAGCGGATTTGCACCGCACAGTTCGATGGTCCATTTCGCAAGATCAGATTGACATCGTGAGTGGTCTCGTTTCCGTAGACCATTGATGGACTGTCCGGGAATTAGCCGTACTGTTTTGTCTCAGTCATCAAGCGGTGTGGCACATACTGACGAAATGCCTTTACATGAGAAAAATTGCGCGTCCCGTTGGATTCCACATCAACTCTCCGACGTCCAGAAATACCACCGGTACGCACTGGCTGGCATCCACCTGGACAGATACCGCAATGAAAGAGACGCATTTCTGCAGCGTATTGTCGTCATTGATGAGACGTGCGCAGGAGCCTACAAGCCTGAACTAAAGTGTCAATCGAATGAACCGAATGATTGGCGTCACCCAGGTCCAGACCCTCGCGGGAGATCGGACATGCACAAATAATATATGGGAGCAGTCAGGTGGCGCTGTTTTTGATGTGCAGTGTGCAATTGACGGGCATCAAGTTGGGAGTGTTGTTGTTGGGTGGCGTTGAAGTGAAGAGTGTAGATTTAACCGCTTTCAGCATGTTTTCAAAAGGTAATCAGCGTTCGTGGATTAAAATAGAGGTTGCCCGTGCCTTATGCTGACTGTGGCATACGGCTACGAGGGTGTTATTCTTACGCATGGTGTGCCTGAGGGACAAGCCGTCAACAGTGACTACAATTTCCGATTTTCGGAGCGACATCTGAGTCTGGCTATGGGGGGCAAACGTCCATGTTTATTGTGAGACGACCGCCCTATTGTATTGCATAGCAACGCACGTTGTCATATCGCAAACAAAATCAAGCTCTTATTGCAACGGCGTCCGACTCGTTGGCTGAATGGTCAGCGTACTGGCCTTCGGTTCAGAGGGTCCCGGGTTCGATTCCCGGTCGGGTCGGGGATTTTAACCTTCATTGGTTAATTCCAATGGCCCGGGGGCTGGGTGTTTGTGCTGTCCCCAACATCCCTGCAACTCATACACCACACATAACACTATCCTCCACCACAATAACACGCAGTTACCTACACATGGCAGATGCCGCCCACCCTAATCAGAGGGTCTGCCTTACAAGGGCTGCACTCGGCTAGAAATAGCCACACGAAATTATTATTATTGCAACGGCAGCATTGGAACACCCTCCATACTCACCAGACATGAGTCTCTGTGACTTCGACCTGTTTCCGAAGTTGAAGGAACCCCAACGAGACCGCCGTCAAGAAAGAACGTTCTGCCAGCGGTCCCCAACGGCTTCATGACATTTTACAAAAGACTTTGCAGTTGACTGCTCTGAAGGAATGTAATGCAATTGAACGTGTCAGTTTATCTATCATTATTGCCACTACTTTCTTCCAGCCCTCGTATGATTTGCGAACGTAAACGGTATTAATTTCTTGCTGCAGTTTTAAATGGAATGTGGCATAGTGCACCCACATGACAGAGTTACAAGGGTGCGAAAATCACAGTGAAATAGATCAACCAGAATGATGCTACACGCCTGTGGTTGGGCTATGCACATCAGAACCAAATAGGTGACCATGTTCGGGCATCTGGTATATTTCCCGTCTTTGATATTAAATATTATTTTAATAGCACGCACGCTCATATAGAGATGATTAAAAATGTCATGATACGGGATATCTTAGCCTCCATTATAAATTATACAGAAAAATAAAACCCTCTTATTTTGAATTATTCATTAACATAGGTATGTAGATCCTGAAATTCTGTTCGCGTTGTTAAAATTTCATTTTGTGTATAAAGTGTTTTATTTAACTTTCAATTGGAATCGTCGTATATTTCTGTAGTGTATACGCAAGGTCATGCTATACTAAAATTAGTTGTCTGCTTCGAGATACCCAGATATCCTTCAGCGATTAATTGTAACACCGCCATTCATTGTTAGGCAAAATGGGTGTCGCTATAAAATTTTCCCAAGTTCCATTCAGATCCGTGTAGTCGTATCCAAACCGTTCCCTTGCAAGTGCAAGAAGGAACTTGAAGGTGGTGGTGTGGTTACTTTTCGTTTGCTTAAATTCGGTAAAAATAATAATGCTGTTAGTTTTACGTCCCTCTAATTTTACAGTCTTCTGAGATGCCAAAGTGCTGAACTTTTGCCTCGCAGGTGTTCTTTTACGTGCCAGTGAATATGCCAACACGAGGCTGAGATATATTTTGCATCATCATATACCACCGGACTGAGCCAGAATCGAACCTGCGAACTTGAGCACAAAAGGCCAGCGCACTACCGGCTGAGTCACTCAGCCCAGCAGTAAATATCAACATGTTATAGCTCAATAACTAGAAATGCTAGTTAAGCAATATCTTGCATGCTTAATATGCATTTACTGCCATCATCTTATGAAATAATGTTCAGATTTCTAAGGAGTCCTGTAATTTCCTGTAAAAACTCTTGATCAAATTTGCATGCACCCCTCGTTTTAGCTAAATGGGGGTTAACAGATCAAATACTATAAAAAACTACAATTAATTGAATATTGGCATCATTGAAGCCTCCGTGGCCCAGATGGCATCGCGCCGGCCTCTCACTGCTGGGTTCCGTGGTTCATACCCCGGTCACTCCATATGAGAATTTTGCTGGAAAAAGCGAAGGCGGGACAGGTTTTTCTCCGGGTACTCCGGCTTTCTATGTCATCCTTCTTTCTAGTAGCACTCTCCAATATCGTTTCCTTTGTCAGTTTTTTTAATCGTTGCTCAAAAGCAGTGCGACAGGCTTTGGTAGCCGGCACAAATCCTATCCTCGCCGCAAGATGGGGCTTCATTCATTCCATTCTTGACCCGATCGAATGACTGGAAACAGGCTGTGGATTTGCATTGGCGTTATTCAATTTCTGAAATTAATCAAAGACTTACATCAACAACATACTTTCGTTTGTTTCCTAATTGTTACCTTTCGTACCATTTTTTCTCATTTCTGCACTACTCATTATTATTTAAAGGTTATGTCACTTTTCGGGCAGCTGGATGTAAAACATACATGTTTCAATGCCCATTTTGTAGGTTCAAATATGGCATACAATGTTTTCCAAGACGGACAATTTTTGCTCATTTTAACGTTACTCGTAAGTAGGGAAAAGCTCATGCATCACATAAACTATCTATCACTCTCAGCTAATGAACAGGAATGCAGTTGGCAACAAATAATATTTGAACATTAATATTTATGCCACAACTTACGATACACTACTACTAAAAGGTTTTTATTCTGTCCCTGAAGGGGGAGGCGGTCCTCCTAGGCTGTAACGCCGTCTCACAGGCCAGGGAGATGTGATACGGCGAAGGAGATATTCGGAGAAGGTGTGACTGTTGGCGGCCGTGAACTATACTATGAATTGTCCCGGCATTCACCTTAGTGCAGAAGATTGGAAAACCACGGAAAACCATTTTCAGGACAGCCGACGGTGGACACCAGCCCCACTCCGTCTCCGAAATACAGAGGCGTAGAGCCACGGTAGAGCCGTGGCCACCCCTCCTCTCCTCGGTTGGCCGGTCGGAGTGCAGAGTCAGGCCACGGAGCGGCCGTAGCCACTTGTGGGCCGAGACCCACTCTACATCCTCCGACGTTAAAGTACAGTTTTCACGGAAGATAGCCAACGGCCGTAGCCGTGTTGAAACACCGGATCCCGTGAGACCTCCGAAGTTAAACAACATTGGGCGTCGTCAGGAGTTGGATGGGTTGCCACGCGCTGTTGGTGGGGGGGGGGTAAGGGAATGGAAGAGCGGAAAGGAACTGGCCACCCTACCGCACGTAAACTCCGGCTCAGGAACACCTCTGCGGAGGTTCGGGCCTGCCTTCGGGCAGAATAACCCTTACCCTTACCTTCACGGAAGATACTACAGCGAGCCATTAATTTTTTTAGAGAGAATAGGTCTACCAACAATAACGATTTACAATAATGTCCAAAAATATTTTACCCTATTAACAGTAGCTCCCAAATTTGTTAATATATTTTCCTTCAAATATTTGGAGGTGGTACGGGATACTACTTCTATCTTAGGAGAAAAGATACTTTCTGAAAGTTTTCCCTGTGGCTTGTGGTTAATTAAAGAATTTTATGCTCGACGATGCCGAAATGTAAATATTATATGCCAGAAAACTGTATCTTAATGAGGCTCATTGTAGTTCAAGTTTTTCGCTCGTTTTATAAACATACTCGTGTCTTAATTATTGCTATTATAGACTTGTTGCATAATGTAGAATTATTCATACTTTTAGGCTTTAGAAATTATGGTTGCTGCAGAAGTGGCACATTCGGATATTACTGGAAATTCATGGAGGATCTCTCCTAAATGTTTCTTTGGTTTCCTTCAATGATAATTTACGTGAGTATTGAAACTTTAAACCGATTAATGAGAAAATGGAATTAATTTTTTCATGGCAGTCGGTATGCTCCCTTTGCCATGAGGGTATTCCATTAAATTAGGAACCAGGGAAATTTCTTTTCTCTTTAAAGTCAGTCAGTTACTGATGAGCAGAATATAATACTGTATCTCGAGCAATAGAGAAGGACGCTATTTTGTCGGGACGTGTAAGGCGTGTTCCTTTCACTTATTTCACCCTAAAGAAAGTTAAATCAATTCTTTTTCGGAAGTGGACATTTCCAAATTTTTGACCCATAAAGGTGTTTTATTTATGGGGAATTGAACTAACATTCTACCACTTCTGGAAAAGCCTTAGAGTACACTCAGTCTACAGCAGAAATGCGTATCAGGTTCAATCAGTTTGTGAGATATGTTAAAAGTATATAACATATTGAAAGCGCCGGATGCTGGAAATCTTACTCAAAGTAATTCATTGTGATATTCACATTGTTCGACTGGGCACACATCGTCACACTTATCCGGGAAGGCCTGACGCAGAAAGGAGGTGAAAACCTCCTTGGAGTCAACCAAAGTGACGTGTTCCAAGTATGAAGGAGGTATCAGTAGACACATTCGGTGTCCGATCGTCCGGGGATAGGTCGTCCTCGCTCCACAACAGCAGCTCAAGACCGCTTTGTTATCATAAGCGCCACAAGGCGCCCAATGGCTAGTGCCACAGGGCTTCGGGCTGACCTGCGACGGGCTTCAAATGTGTAAATGTCCACCCAGATGATTAGGAATCATTTTGCATGCGAGGGCCTTGCACTCAAAGACCCACCTCCGTAGTGTACCCTCTTTCACCACCACAGAGCTGCTCTTCAGAAGTGGCCCCAAGCCCACCGTGAATTAGGACGTGCGGAGTGGCGTTTTGTCCTGTTCACGGACGAAACCAGGATCGCCTTCCACCCTAATAGTCGTCACCCAAGGTTCTGGAGGCGTAAGGGATATCGTGCTAGGCTACAGCATGTCCAAGAAGTACACGCATTCGAAGGAGTGTCAGTCATGTTTTGGAGTGAGATAGCGAACGCCGCGCCTGCCTTTTGACGGCACAATGACGGGCGAGACTTACATTCATGAGTTGCTGCGACCAATTTTGCGTCCATTCCAGTAGATATAGGCGATGAATTCATTATTCTGGACACCAATGCAAGACTACATCCAGCGGGGTTGGTACAAACTTCCCCCAGGAGTCTGACATGGCCCGAATGCAATGGCCTGGGATGCCATCCGACATGAACTGTACCGAACATGGGATATATTGAAGCGAGCTATTGCTCAACGTCCACACCCTCTCATAACCCTCCAAGAGGTCATCGGAGCCACCGTCGAAGAGTGCAATCCCCTATAAAAGGGATGGCCTGGAAAGCTTGATCTGTGGTATGCCATGGCGAGTACGGGACCTGCTCCATGTTCATGGTGACCACGTTCCTTATTGAAATGTCACAGTATGAAAAATGCAAACGCTATTCGTCCTTATGCATCGGGTCACTTATCTTTCTGTATGCCTTTTGCAATTTTCTTTTCAGAAATGAATAAATTATTCAAGAAAATTTAGTCTATTTTTAATAGCCTAGCCCAAAAGTCCCGAGAAAACCACGCATCATGGCGAACAACCGGTATGCAAAACATATTTTGATGTGTATACCTATATGTTCCAATCGGGAACCGTAGCCTTGAATTTATTGAGGTCCAAATGACTGTGTAAGATAAAAAGTGGAGTGATCGTCGACCAACCTCACATGCATTCGTTAATGTCTTTGAAAAAAATGGTATGGGAGAACAGCGCTGGATCAGACAGCAGATTTTCTGTCGTCAAGGAAAAAAAAAGTGACACTCAATTAAAGCTACAACAAATGCTTGAAGAACTTTGATAATTATGTTGAAAACAAGGAAATAATGCCGAAATAGTTGACCCCACGGTGTAGAGGTAGCATGCCTGCCTCTTGCCGAGAGAGCCTGGGTTCGACTCCTTGCCAGGACAGGGAGTTTACTTGGATCTGAGGGCAGGTTCGAGGTCCACTATGCCTACGTGATTAAAATTCAGGTGCTATCTGACGGCGAAAAAGTGGTCCGCCTAGAAAGCCAAGAACAACGGCCAAGGCGATTCGATTACACCTCGTAATCTGCTGGCCTTCGGACAGACAATGAGTAGCGGTCGCTTGATAGATCATGGCCCTTCGGGGCTCTTGTGCCATGGGGTTTGGTTTTGGCTTCGAGATCGAAATAAAGAAGTGTTCTTAGTGTCCTTTGTTTTGGCCTGTTTTTACCTATTCATCTACAGAACACTACTAGTGAAACATACTTTACCGGGCGAGTTGCCCGTGCGGTTAGGAGCGCGTAGCTCTGAGCTCGCATCCGGGAGATAGTGGGTTCGAACCCCACTGTTAGCAGCCCTGAAAATGGTTTCCCGTGGTTTCCCATTTTCACACCAGGCAAATGCTGGGCCTGTACCTTAATTAAGACCACGGCAGCTTTCTTCCGATTCCTAGGCCTTTCCTGCCCCATCGTCGCCATAAGACCTATCTGTGTCGGTGCGACGTAAAACAACTAGCAAAAAAGAGAAACATACATCACCGGGCGAGTTGGCCGTGCGGTGAGGGTCGCGCAGCTGTGAGCTTGCATCCGGGAGATAGTGGGTTAGGACCCCACTGTCAGCAGCCATGAAGATGGTTTCCGCGGTTTACCATTTTCACGTCAAGAAAATGCTGGGGTTGTACCTTAATTAAGGCCACGGCCACTTCCTTCCCACTCCTAGGCCTTTCCTATCCCATCGTCGCCATAAGACCTATCTGTGTCGGTGTGACGTAAAATAAATGGCAAGAAAAAAAGAAATGTACTTTATTTTTGCCCTCGTTTAACGATTGAATTATTATTATTATTATTATTATTATTATTATTATTATTATTATTATTATTATTATTATTATTATTAGAGCTGCCGATCGATTAAAATTTTTGATCGGTTTAATCGATTCGAATTTTCTTCGAGTTTTGCATAGAATCACTGATAGCTTTATTTAAACGTAATAAATTGTACAGTGTGGGCTACACACCGAAAAGTGTCGTACGTTTCTCTCTCAAATCCTAAAAAGATATTTCTTGCATTATCAACGGAAACAGCGACAACTTTGTCTTCCAAACCCCATTCACGATCTACACCTTCAAACGCTTCTGTGCAGTTAACGGCATTGTGGGTTTCTCTAACGGGTTTAACGTGTTATGCTGAATTGCGATATTCCCCATTAGAATCAATCCAGTGAGTTGTAACCCCCCAAGATGCTACGGTTATATATGGAAAACCAAAAATCTCCCTTGAAATTAATACATTCTACTTATGTCAGTTAATCTAATAATTTTGATTTTTCTACGTCATACAATTTGTCAAGTTTTTATTTATATATTTACTATTTGTATTTATTTATTTATTTATTTATTTATTTATTTATTTATTTATTTATTTATTTATTTATTTACTGTGACTGTAGAGGGAAGATGTAGGGATGGAGGCACTTCCGTGTATCTACCACCCCTTAATTGTACATGTACAATTTAAGGAAAATAAATAATAATAATAATAATAATAATAATAATAATAATAATAATAATAATAATAATAATAATAATAATAATAATAATATGGTGAGTGAGAAATGAGAGATTCCTGTAAAACCTCTTCAGGGCCACGATGAATACTACGTGGCCTACTATCCTACGCAGTCCGCTTCACTAATTTATTCGTAATTTCGAGTTTCACCTAAACAGGCTTCATTATTACGTTCTCCAAATTTGTGTGAGATGAACTAGCAATGACATTTATAGATGCAGATTACAATTTGGAAAGGATGAATATGTTTATGATAATACTAGCAAGATACCCGTGCTTCGCTACGGTATTATACTGAAATTTAAAATTGAATGTTTAACATTTTTATATAATCCGCCGAAATTCGCGATCTGACTCGTTTTCTGAGAGATCACATTTTGAATCTTTCTTTCCAGCAATCGATTTCGTACTACCCGGGCTATGTCCAAGTATTCCACCCGGTGAGTTGGGTCCCTAAATCTTTGCCATTATTTCCTGTAAGCATTTTGAATATGGATCAAATCCTTGAGGAGATCCGGCGTGGTGTCGTCTTGGGTGCCTTGGCGGTACTGAACCCGCGGCCCGACTGCATTCATAGTCATTACCCGGCCAGGACCCGTTTCCAGCGCGGTCCGCACATTTTGACGACGGTCCAGAACATGGACGCCCGCAAAATCTTTTCCATTAAGACTTTTCTTGAATATAAAAACCAATATAACGCCAGTAACATTACATTTTTTACAGAAATTTCCGGTTATAACAGATGCTAGAAGACTGTCAATAAGTTCAGTTTATGAAATAATCTGGTATGATATTAAACAATTGAACATAAACATTTTTAGAATTCCAGGGGTTCGAGCTCCCTCTTGCCCCCCCCTTGGGGGTGCCCATGGTCCAGAACATTATTATTATTATTATTATTATTATTATTATTATTTCTTATTGATGTTCTTGACCCCACAGCAAGATGCAAGACCGCTACTTGGCGGTAAATTACATCGGCTGCCATTGTCATTGCTGACAATGTGACCAGCACCATTGCGCGCGTAGGCAAGCGCGTGGGATTTCTGGCGGTACGAATGATATACTTCCGTGCATTGTTGACCTTATTATTGATGTGAAAAATTGCACGGCCATTCTTATCGTTTATTTCAAATGTGTTCAAATTTTTATTTATATGCTAGGAGAATCTACTGTAATCTAACTTGATGTTCTCCAAAGGAAAAGAAGACATTTGAAAACGAACCCAGGAAAGATTAAAAATGATCGGTGTATGATCAGAATAAGTACATTATGAAGAGTAAAATCAATTGGTCTCATCTACCTTTTCACTCCGCCGCTGTTAAATTGATTCCCCCCCCCCCCCCAGAATAAAGAAGGAGCGTTTCTTTATATTTGAAGGAGATTCCAAATACCAATGTTCACGCCTGTTACCTTAAGTTTTGAGATATGAGTATCCCCATATCCCCACTTACTTTCAAACTCCCCCCGCCCCCAAAATGAATTTTCCGGCACAAAGTACATGTTTCTTTAATAGTAAAGAATATTCTAAATACCAATTATCTCGAATCTAACATCTTTAGTTTTTGAGATATGTGTCCTCATAAAACGAATTCAACTCCATTTCACCCCCACCTCCCAAGATGATTTTCTCCCCTAAAAACGCTTTGTTTTAAAGGAGATACAAATACCAATTCTCACGTCTGTAACAACTTTAGTTTTTATTAGATATACGTATCCACATAAAATAAATTCAGTTAATTTTTCAATTCTTTCACCTCCGTCCCCCTTAATTGGATTTTCCGAGATTACGTGTTTCTTTACTTTTAAAGCAGATTCCAAATACCAATGTTCACATCTGCAAAATCTTTCGTTTTTGAGATAATAGTATCTTCATACAAATATTTCAACTAATATTTCAATCCCCCCCTTTAAGTGGATTTCCGAAAACAAAAACTACGCATTTCTTTATTTCTATAGGAGATTTCAAATACCAAATTTCACGTCTGTAACATCTTCAGTTTTTGAGATATCAGTAATACTAATTAAAAGAATCCAACCGCTTTTTCATTCACTTTTATGCTCCCCACCCAAGTGGTTTTTCCGAAAACAAAAAATACACGTTCCTTTATTTGTAATAGAGATAAAAATACCATTTTCACTCCTGTAACATGTTACGTTTTTGAGATATACTGTAGAAATGCTCATTTTAAAATTTCACCCTCTTTTTAGTTCCCCTTAATTGGAGTTTCCAAAAACAAATCACCTATTTTTCTTTACTTTTACAGGAGATTCCAAATACCAATTTTTATGTCTGTAACATTTTTCGTTTCTGAGATACACTATAGTTATAATCTTTCTAAAAATTCACCCCAATTTGTCACTCCCGTTTAACCCCCATTAATTGGATTTTCCAAAAGCAAAAAAATACGTGTTTCTTTGTTTTTAAATGAGATCCCAAATACCAATTTTCAGGTGTGTAATATCTTCAGTTTCTGAGATATAAGTATCCTCATTAAAGGCACTCAACCGCTTCTTCACCCTTTTTCACCCCTCCTATTGGGATTTTCCGAAAATAAATAATACTTGTTTCTTTATTTTTAAAGGATATTCTAAATACAAATTTTTTCATCTGTAAACTTTTAACGTTTTGAAATATAGATACACTCATTTTAAAAAAGCACCTCTATTTTCACCCCCCATTGATTGGATTTTCCACAAACCAAAAATACGCGTTTCTTTATTTGTATAGCAAATCCCTAATGCAAATTTTCAGGTCTGAAATATTTTCAGTTTCTGAGATATAAGTATCCTGATTAAAGGCATTCAGCCCCTTTTACACCCTGTTCACCCCTCCATTGGTTTTTCCGAAAACAACAAAATACGTGTTTCTTTATTTTTATAGGAGATTCTAAATACCAATTTTTACATCTGTACACATTTAAAGTTTTGAGATATAAATACACTCATTTAAAAAATTCACTCCCCTTTTCACCCCCCCCCCATTAATTGGATTTTCCAAAAACAAAAAATACGTTTTTCTTTATTTTTAAAGGAGATCCAAAATACAAATTTCCAGGTCTGTGATGTCTTTAGTTTCTGAGATATAAGTATCCTTATTAAAATCATTCAACCCGTTTTTTACCCTTTTTCACCCCTCCTATTGGGATTTTCTGAGAACAGGAAAATACGTGTTTATTTTAGAGGAAATTCTAAATACCAATTATCAGATCTGTAAACTTATAAAGTTTTGAGATATAGATACACTCGTTTCAAAAATTAACCCCAAAAATCCTCCCTTAGCGAGCACCTACATTGTAATATAAATGTATCCTCAAAATATCATTTCATTATGTCCAGTAGTTTTGGCTCGGCGATGATGAATCAGTCAGTCAGTCAGTCAGTCAGGACAAGTTATTTTATATATTGAGTTTGAAGCCTATTCGTATTTCCACCATAACTGAACGATTCTCCGCATTTTTTATAAAATACTGTTTCTCTGTCTGTCATCTTGCAACAATCGTTTTGTTTAAGTCCAGAAATTTCACCGAGATTTCCTCGCAACGGTTCATAAGCCATGTTTGCAACTGAAGTTCTCAAACAGTGAATGGTAATTCTAAATAACAACCGCTCACGATCTGAGGGTTAAGATGTCACATTTTGTACTGTGTTTCTCCAGCAATTGGTATCCGTCCATTTGCACATTACCTGAATATTCCTGGAAATTCCTGGAAATACCTTCCCCACGTCCATCCATTGTGCGGCCAAACTATATTTTGTAATGGTCCGCAATATACTACACTAGCCTGACCGGTAATTTCTTTCCAAGAGTTCACTTTAATGACCAGTCAATTTAGGCCTACAATAGCTGAGGCTTGCACACCAAATGGCAAACATCAGTACAACACACAAGTTTTGTGCCACTAGTTTCTTGGTCTCAACTGGACATGACTTCACAACATTGCTAACGCCGCAATACGAGGTTCAATAACCATACTCCGGAATAATCTAGATAGCATCTGACCAGCTGTACTTCATGCTATGTTCGAAAATTTATTTCCGGGCTTTGTGATTGTTGTTATTTCTATCTGGAACATTCTAGCAAATTCACCAATGCCTTGGAAGATATATTATTTTATAGTTGATATACTTTGTTCTTGTGGTCCGACTCATTGCCTGAATGGTCAGCATTGAGGCCTTCGGTTCAGAAGGTCCCAGGTTCGATTACCGGCCGGGTCGGGGATTTTAATCACATCCGATTAATTCTTCTGGCCCGGGGACTGGATGTTTGTGTTCGTCCTAACACTTTCATCATATTCAGACAACGCACTACACTACCAACCACCACAGAAACACGCAATAGTGATTGTATCCCTCCATATAGTGTTGGCGTCAGGAAGGGCATCCGGCCGTAAAAAAGGGCCAAACCCACATGTGCTGCAAAGTTCGCACCCGCGACCCCACAGATGTGGGAAAAGCGGTAGAAGAAGAAGAAGAATACTTTGTCTTTGTGACAGCCTCCTCATGGGGGAAGTTGTATTCATTAATAGAAAAATGAATTCTCTCACCTCACTACAATTTTAATCGGTTCGGTGATCGGCTAAAGCATATTAATCGGTGAATCGTATTTCTATGCAAATCGGTTAATCGGTTCAATTATTCGATTAAATCGGCAGCTTTATTATTATTATTATTATTATTATTATTATTATTATTATTATTATTATTATTATTATTATTATTTTTTTTTTTTTAATGATGTAGATCTGGCTTTTAGTGAAAATATGGTAATCACGCGCGTTTTTCGCATGGACTCTCGTGTTAAGTGAGGTCAAAGATGTTACAGCCACGCGTTCTCTGACAAAGCAATCATGTCGGTGAGGTCAAAGATGTCACAGCCACGCGCTCTCTTACAAGGTTATCACGTGCCCACGGGGGGATTACATCCCGGTGGCGCCACTCATCGCTGCGGGGAATCACTCACGCCCTGACTGTAATAATTCAGGGCTGCACAGCAATAACAGCCTGATTTCTATGTTGGTCAGCTGGATAGACAGAAAAAAGCTTTCTGCCATATTGAGGAAATCCGGACAACGTATTACATACAAATATATAAGCCGAAAAATCATTTACAGAGCTTTGTTAACAGCATCTCTAACTCACCTGCTATCATCATATATTAATCATATCTAGCATCCCGTATGGAAGGAATATTGATGATAATAATAGTATATTCGTTTTTCTATGTATACTTGCCCGTTCTTGACATGTTTTTGTTAACAATAGATTGTCTTTTCTTCAGTGTTTAATAAAAAACAAATTAGAAATATTCCCTACCGCCTAGAATGTCCAGAGAATCATCATGCGGACGAGCTCTTGATTTCCTTCTCTAGCGGTAAATAATTAACCATTATAGCAGCCTGCGACCTGACATCGCTACCATGCGGCATATATATTGTCACAGCTGCCCTATCACTCCGAAGCACTGCACATTTTTCTTGTTCTTACTCCCTTAATTTAATCGCTCAGAGATTGATCTTTTTCACCGTATTTCTTAGTTTGTTATGATTATGAGAAACCTCTATGCCAAATTTCACTGTCACCGGATTGGTGGTTCCTGAACCATCGTGATAATTCGCATTATTCATACAGTATACAAATATGGTAAGAAAGAAGTTCATCGAAGTACTCTCACTTTCATTTTGCTTGATTTTAATTTATGATGACGGTGGAGATATTTGTGATTATCAATTTTAATTTTAATAATTTTAATATTCCTCGTGTGTAGAACTTTGCAGGCGTGAGAACGCAGAAGACAACGTTGAAATTACTAGAAATATTTCCTCTTACATTTTCTGCAGAGGTGTTTTTTTTTAATTTTTATTTTTACAATCTGCCTTACGTCGCACCGACATAGATAGGTCTGATGGCGACGATAGGATAGGAAATGGCTAGGAGTGAGATTGAAGCGGCCGTAGCCTTAATGAAGGTACAGTCCAAACATTTTCCTGGTGAAAAAATGAGAAAACACGGAAGACCATCTTCAGGGCTGCCGATAGTGGGGTTCGAACACGCTGTTTCTCCACAGCAAGCTCACAGCTGCCCACCCCTGACTTTACGGTCAATTCGCCTGGTCTGCAGAGATGTAATGAGGGAGGAGTCGCAATGCTCAGTTATAATGGTAAGTGTGAGAAGACATCCAAGCTTATCTTATGCATTTTTCTGTAATTTACAGCCCTGATTGTGGGGATGATGGGACATTCCCGCCTAATATGAGCAACTTTCTGCGGTTGAGCAAAAATACAGGAGTCGTCGGGTTACTTTCATTAAAGAAATTAACTTTTCTTTTCGCTAGTTCCGGTAGTTTCTCAGCTTGATTTTGGGGCAAGATAATTGCAACTAATACGCTGATTTTAATCAATGATAATTGTGGTGATTGTTCCGATTATCACCGCCGTATTTTAGTCCATCCTACTGGCAATTTTAATTTTCAAACTCAAATTACTTTCGAAATCTGGACTTAAAGCGGCATTCTCAACTAACTGCACACGTTTTCTAACGATGAGATGGCCGACACCAATTTCATGTATGGACGTGCCAACGTGTCATGACACTATATCAAATGCCAGAAGCCGTTTATATCCAATGTAGAACCTGGTAGGCCCACCTAGAATATAAATCATTAATAATCTTGAAACAGTTTCAAGTTTGTTTATGTTATGTAACGGAAGTGGTTGGTTTCCCGACTTAGTCTATGTGTTTTAGGACTTTTCTCCTTGTTTCGTTGTCCTGTATTCACCCCTGGAGTTTGGAGCTATCATTTTGAAGTATGTTGTATTGTTATTTGAAGAATGCTCTCAGTAGTTTTATGGATTTGTATGGCAAAGCACAATACCAGGGATCTTCACTTATTTTTCCCTTGGGTCTTAACATTGCAATAAAGAGGGTGCTGCGGTCCAGACATTTGGTTGAATAAGACGGGTGCTGAATGAATTACCCTTTCTTTTCGCTAGTTTAGGTTATTTCTCAGCTTGATTTCAGGACAGGCTAAATGCAAAAAATACGCTTAAAATATTACCAGACGTAGGGTCATCAATACTATCTTCCGTTTTCTTTTTGCCTGATTTTAATAAATGACGATTGTGGTGATGGTTCCGATTATTACCGCCGGATTTTAGCTCATCTTGCTGTCAATTCTAACATTCAAACTCAAATTACTTTCAAAATCTTGACTTAAAAACGGCATGCTCAACTAACTGCACCAATGTTTTACGCTACTATGAACATTAATTTGACTATTTTCGTAGGGAGTAGTTGGAAGCGATGAAAATCCAATCTTTGCTTATGCATATTGAAAACTCACACGTTTTCTAACGAAGAGATGGCCAAAATGCATTTCACATATGGACGTGCCAACGTGTCATGACACTATATCAAATGCCGCTACAAAAGCCAGAAGCCGTTTACATCCACTGTAGAACCTGGTAGGCCTACCTGGAATATAAATCATTAATAACGTGCAACGGTTGCAAATTTGTTTATGTCATGTAACGGAAATGGTTGGTTTCCGGACTTAGTCTATGTTTATTAGGACTTTTGTCCTTGTTTCGTTGTCCTGTATTCACCCCTGAAGTCTGGACCTATCATTTTGAAGCATTTTGTATAGTTATTTAAAGAATACTTCGAGTTGATTTATGGATTTGTACGGAAAAGCACTATACCAGAGGTCTTCAATTATTTTCCCCTGGAGTCCAGATTGATGCTAATATTGCAATAAAGGGGGTTCTGGGGTTCAAATATTTGATTGACTAAAACAGGTGATGGTCTTGATTACTGTGATTGGTTACTTCATGCAATCATTACAGAAAAAAAGTGAATACGGTGTATGTTAGTATCAATTGACAGTGTATTTCCCTGCATTTTTAAAATGTCAACCAGTGGAGTGTTCATCTACAGTACATTTACATAAAAACAAAATTTTAGATAAATTATTGTTTAAATTCAGTATTCATACGTACGTTTGAATTATATAGTCCAATTCACCCACCCAACCTCGTTAGTGACAGAAGTGGCATGCCTTGCATTGTGAAATATTTCAAAGTTTGGAATGTACAAAGTTCCAGCAATGGTTAAGCAATCCTCAATAGTTCGGTCGTAATTCTTCTTCTTCTATTACTACCACTACTTTTCCCACAACTCGTGGGGTCGCGGGTGCGAACTGTGCCACACATATGTTAATTTGGACTTGTTTTACGGCATGATGCCCTTTCTGACGCCAAACCTACGTGAAGGGATGTATAATTAATGCGTGTTTCTATGGTGTTTGGTGGTACGGTGTGTTGTCTGTATATGAAGAGGATAATGTTAGGACAAACACAAACAACCAGTCCACGAGCCAAAAGAATTAATTACACAGGATTAAAATCCCCGTTCCGACCAGGAATCGAACCCGGAATCCTATGAACTAAAGCTCTCAACGCCGACCATGCAGCCAAGGTGTCGGACTTCTTTAGTAATTCTGGATCTGAAATTATATATAGAAAATTCATGTTGGAAAACATATTTCAAAACACATATGTTGACCCAAACATTTTTAGCATATAGGCTTGTTTCGAAAATTTGCGCTTGTTACGGTTAAGAATCTCTATCAAGAGAAAGCCAAAATGGCATATCAACTTCCCCTGCCCTTTCTTCTGCCATCTACACCTGTAGCATTTCCGTCTGTAATTCCGCCGTGTCGAAGTCCCACAATCATTGTCCTCATCAAGAATCGACGGAGAATGTCTTCCAATTTGTTGAACTGCATAAATTATTCATCAAATTCTCTCTTCATATGGTGCAAAAGTAATCCGAAAATTTTCGCAACAAAACTTTCTTACGAGACCCCGAAGGAAGTTTGGAAAAATGAATTAATTCCTCTTTCAAGTCTTGAGTAAAGGGATCTAAGGCAGCTGTTGTTTGCTCCACCCACGAATTAAAAATATTACGCTAACTACTAACTGAAACAGCGAAGTGGCTGAAGAATATAGAAAACCCAAATAAACTCTGACTGCCATTTTTGAAGCGATTCCCGTACATTTTTCCGAATATCAGTTTTTCGGAAGTATATTATGCTATTGCTAATTTTCCGAATACCAAATTCCGAAAGTTATTTATTCCAATGGGCATTAATTCCGAAAATAAATAATTTAATAATACCTGTTATATTCTAATCAGATTTAATGTGAGTAACTTGCATGAAATTTTAACCTGAATCATTCACACCGTTAAGTTGTATCCTGTGACACTCAGGTATTCCATTTGTTGATTCTCCACTTTGTAAGTTTGATAATTCAAGGCAATGGATGTATGCCTTTTTCTATTATGTACCATTTCTTCTTGGGTAGTGCTTTTACTGCTCGACCCATCCGAAGCATACTTTAGGCAAAATGGACGTTCGGAGGAATGGAGACGGAAAATTTAAATTCGGAAGTAAAGATTTCGAAAAATGATTTTTTTGAAAAATGGACGTTCGAAAAAGTAGATTCGGAGAAATGGATTCAGAAAAGTAGTCGGGAACGCTTTGAAGCAAATAAAAATCCTGTTCACTAACATATCTTCAAAATATGATACTGCCATCCATGGAGTAAACATTGTTCATTGTCAGAGGACGTATAAGTCGTACATTACCCTCTGTAATACTGTATTTCTACTATTTTAATTGTAATTTATTCTCTTTCTTTCTTTCTTTCTTTCTTACTCTTGACAACGTATACATCACGCGGGCTCGGGATACAAGGCATAAGGATCTAGATACGGACCGGAGTCCGCCATTTGAAGACCCCTGCACTATACTACATTGGGTCCATATCTTAAAGCATCGTTTTTGAATTTACGTTCGATAGGTATCTACATTCCCACTTAGATCTTTTAAGGCAAATAACAAAATTTTGTATGTAAAACATGCGCTGTTTTTCACGTTATGAACTTCAAATTAGATCCCGTATTGTCAAAGCATCAACTTGTGAAAATTTGAATTTATAATTCCACCTTTACAATACTGTAATTGTCTTTATTAAAAAGGCTACATTAAATTATCTCGTGAAACATGTTTCGTCCTCCTGTGGGACATCTTCAGTCACAAATACAAAACATTACAAATAAGGCGAGGACACGTTGAAATAAGTGAATAAAAAGTGTTTGTATCCTGTGACGCGGTGTGATGGCGTCTTGTCAATCTTCAATGTTAAAATGGTGCGGCGTGAACATGATATGAAGCATGAAGTCCAATTAAAATCACAGATTAAACTGTTGTTCAAAACAACGTATTTTCAATTATAAAACAACGTGAGTGGCTGTGCGAATAAAATTATATGCATATTGTACATAAAACAGTGTGGTGGTAATGCCACATTAAAATAGCTTTCTTGATTAAGAGGTGGAGTTATACTGATGATGCAAGTTGAACTTGATTATGTGTTGTCAATAGGGGCCTCCTTGCCCGTCCTACGTCGACCTTCCACCTCAAGTGCTAAAGCTAACTGAGTGACGTCCTCGAAGGTCGTTGACCTTCCACCTCTTAATCAAGAAAGCTATTTGAATGTGGCATTACCACCACACTGTTTTATATACAATATGCATATAATTTTATTCGCACAGCCACTCACGTTGTTTTATAATTGAAAATACGTTGTTTTAAACAACAGTTTAATCTTTGATTTTAACTGGACTTCATGCTTCATATCATGTTCACGCCACACCATTTTAACAATGAAGATGGACAAGACGCCATCACACCGCGTCACAGGATACAAACACTTTTTATTCACTTATTTCAACGTGTCTTCGCCTTATTTGTAATGTTTTGTATTTGTGACTGAAGATGTCCCGTAAGAGGACGAAACATGTTTCACGAGATAATTTAATATAGTCTTTTTAATAAAGACAATTACAGTATTGTAAAGGTGGAATTATAAATTCAAGTTTTCACAAGTTGATGTTCTGTTATGTTATTAACAAAGAATGCATGATGAGCAGGGGTGGTAATAATAATTGCGTGTAGCCTTGAGATAGGCCTGCTGCATGTCTATCGAGCTGATGCCCATGGCGTGCTTCTTAAGGTTGGTGCCCTACCTGGGATGAAATCGAATGCTAATGTAATCCCCGAGCTACAGGAATTAACCAATGAGAGTCAAAATCTCCATCCCAGCCCAGAATCGAATCTGATAAGCCTTGGACGAAAAGCCAGCATGCTAACCAGTTACTGTAGCCTCAGAACCTTTCATAGTAGCGGTATTATACGAAATGTTTGTAAAGGCTTGTACAACTTTATTTGCCTTTTTGTTACAATTTGCTTTACGTCGCACTGCAACAGAGAGGTATTATGGCGAAGATGGAGTAGGAAAGGCCTAGGAGTGGGAATGAAGGGGTCGTGGCCTTAAATAAGGTACAGCCCCCAGCATTTGCCTGGTGTGAAATTGGGGAACCACAGAAAACCACCTTCAAGGCTGCCGACGGTGGGGTTCGAACCCACTATCTTCCGGATGCAAGCTCACAGCTGCGCGCCCCTGACCGCAAGGCTAACTCGTTGATTTGCATTTTCCACGAGCTGAAAGCCACATTTTAATGTGCGATCAAATGTGAAATGTATATTAAAGTGCAATATACAGGATGGGTGGAAAGTAACTAGGTATTAATTAATAGCTGTAGAATTTTTAATATCAATGGAGTTATAATGAAAATAGTGTGTTCATATACGTCATAAAGTATAATTTGAAGTTTGTGCATCAGGGACACAGTCACTAGCCGTGAGAGGGGGTGTGCACAGCAACAGTTGACTGTATTAGGTAGCGAGCACAGATTGTCACATGCTATGAAAGTGTAGAATTCCATTGTTTCTGGCGTACGTTAAAGGGAGGAATGCCATAATCCGTCTGGAGACAATAAGACTCGTCGCCATAAGACCTATCTGTGTCGGTGCGACGTAAAGCAACTAGCAAAAAAAAAAAAAAAAAAACAACAAGTAATTGAAGACCTCGGAGCAAAAGCCGGTCAGATAAAAAAATGTAAAATTTTACAGGAGACAATGAAATCATTCCATAACATCCAAAAGTGCATGACTATCAAGTCAAATTGTTTGCATAAAATGTAAGGTATTATTAGAGGCAAAAGATCTTTGTAGGTCGACGCCCCGAACAAATAGAAAAAAATGTAATTATTGGTAAAGATGTGTGGTTAACCACGTTTTTGTGCTTTTTTTTTACATAAACACTTTTTAGGATGGTGGACATAACTGCTTGTTGTCCCGAAAAGATCCAGTAGCGTGTTACCCATGCTAAAATGATATGTTACATAGAAAATAAATATCATAGAAAATACATAGAATTACATAGAAAATAAATATTTTCCTCTCAGTTTACTTCCCAAATAGGACAACTGGGTCGGCATTCATTGCAAATGTGGAAATCTTATACATATTTGCATACACATATATTTAATTATTATTTCCATGCTAAGGCTAATACAGACAAAAGAGTGATTGAAACAACACAGAAATGACATATGTAACTTGGTTAGGATTCTACAACTTGCAGTTCTTATGGCCTTTAGTCTGATTAACTTATGTCATTATTTTCATGTCCTGTAGTGATGCATGACGTAGGGCTAATGTTCATTTATACCCTGCTAACACTTGGTACAGATTGTATTGAAAGCTTTAAATTTGCACATCGTTAAATTATCTTGATTGGCATTGGACTATGGTAGCAATTTACATGTCAATACACACCACGTACAATTGCAACAGGGAGTTGGGTTCGTAGTGTTCTTCACCACAGCTGACACGTAAGTAATGTAACTGCCATCTAGCAAGAGGGTTTCAGAGCAAGATTTAGTCAAGTCCGGAACTGGCCGGTTTCTGAACGCAAATTCTTGATGCTGTCAAGTCCTTCTCTACGGCAGAGACGTTACTTAAAGGTCAACGTGTTTGATGCTTTTATCAAATGTATGGTATCTATTTTTATACCCAGTACATATAAAATGTCATGTTTCAAAAAAGTTGGCCATGACCGGTTTTTGTACCTATTTTCTCAAGTGTCATTCGAAGCTGTTGACCATGGGGCCGGTGAAGGATATAAGAATGAATGGCCGTCTATTCACTTCCTGGACTGAGGAGAACGCGACGAATGGGAGAGAAATGTTGAACTGAAGCCTGGCTAAGTCAACACGTCACACAGCCCGTGAAAATGGACTTGCAAGGTACGCGGCACAGAAGGAACTAAAGGATGAATTGCATTTCCGCCCGTAGAAAGTCCATCTCGTGCAGCATCCGACACCAGAATGCTGCGACCGCAGAATAGATTTTGGAGAATTGATGCTGGATTACCACGAGGACTGGCCTCACTCAACTCTTACAAAACATACTCTGCGGTGACAGGGCCGCATTCCGTGTGGAAGCTCTCTTCAGTCGGCACAGTTGCCATCATTACGGTCAGAACATGCAGAAGATGCAGAGTAGTTCAAGAGCCTCCGTGTGGTGAAGGAATACGACCAAAAATGTCATCCGGCTATATCTGCTGTATGACAATACGAACGCGAGATGCTTGAACATTACATATAGCCCAAGATGCCTGTATCGGGGAACGTCAGCGACATTATTTTCATGCAGGTTGGTGCAACTTATGTCCGTACGTGTTTAAATAAGAAGTTTCCGAGACGTTGGTTGGAGCGGCACGAACCTTACAAATGGCCTGCAAGAAGTCAGGACTTCACATCCTGTGTCATTTCCTGTAAGGGTGGGTAATGCATGAGGTCTACCGGACGAAATTTCGCCCACTGAAATAATTGGAAGCACTAATCTGGGACGTTATCATTATTGTCCCACGCAACTTCCTTCAGAAGACTATGGATGGTGTTTGAGGAAATTGGTGCACGCTACAGGCGCCTACATTGAATTTTGAGGTATGCATCCATATTCCCAAGTAACATTGTACACACAACATTCAACTCAATAAATTAGCATTAAGAATTTATATTGAAAGTATATTACAGTTCAAATACTTGTTTACATCCCGCCTTCCACTTGGAATATCATCCAGAATTTGCCCAAGTAGTTCTGCAATGCATTTGGGATCTTACCAATAGCATGCATGCTGAAAGGTACTTCGCTAAATGCGATTCAATTATAAGTGATGGGAGAGCACTAATGACAGAACCAAAGATTCAGATACGTTCTAAGATTTCCTTCAACAGTGTTATCAATTGATGAACATAACCTCAGTTAATTTAGCATATTTTCTATTTATTATTCTGAGTTTTCATCGATATAAATTAGAATCCTTTATCTATGTTATTCTTCAGCCTATATCAAATGTAGTAGAACTAGCTTAAAACGGCATCCCAGGGTCGTGAAAAATTGTGTCATTCCAAACGGGTGCCATTATAACCGAGATTTCTTCTCTGAATACATGTGTTCTGTAGTTGTAAGTTCAAAAGTACAGTTACTGTACGAGCTAAAACTCTGTTTTTCATATTTAGTTCTGTCTTTTATATTTTATGTCATTTATGTTAGCATTTTTATGTCAGGTTTAAAAGTAAGTATGTACAGACTAAAACAAGCCTGTTTAAACTTTGTTCTGTATTATTTTCCACATCACTCGACTGATTCCTTTTATGAAGTACCTCCTACAAGCGTAGCTCTGGCAGACAAGGCCTTCAAGTGTGGAGTTGCATTCCAACAGGTACACTTTGTACGAGATGAGTAGGTGCTAGGTAAAATTTTACATTCTGTTATTCTATTATTACCACCCACAGGGAGTACGGCTGCCTTAGGGAGAAGCCAGCCAGTGTCATGCTAATCGGCTATCACGTACCAGGGAAATGAAGAGATCATGGTACCGTATCGGCATTTCCCTAACGTTCAAGTGGGAAACAACGCGGCAAGCTACTTTCAGCATGGCTGAGAACGGGCACATGAGTGTTAAATTCGCAGCAGTCCTGCGGAAATTTCTCATGGAACCCCTGAATCATTATAATTAATTTGCAATATTCTTCTTTCCTTGTCGATGTAATATTTTAATGTTGTTATAATGCCATGAGTTCCTTGCCTCCCATCATTGAAATCTGTAATCCCGTTTTTTCTTTTTTCATGAACCGAATTTTGTGCCATTAGAAATCATGCTAAATCTATTCCATCTCTAGATTATTATTACTATTACTACAATAAATTATTTGTTTTCTCGACATTTTTATCATTTTGTGGGTCGGCAGTATTAATGCCCTTTCTAATGTCAAACGTAAGTGGAGGGACGCATTTACTACAGTAGAAGTCCGACAGTCCGGCACGTTCGGGACCGGCCCGGTGCCGGATTACCGAAAATGCCGGACTATCAGGCAGTACCCCTTACCACGATATAGGTTAATGCGTTCAGCCAAAACAGCTGCAACACTGCGTTTTGCAGTAAAATGTTGATCAGCAGAATTATTAGTATGATAACACACTTCTCTTTTCAAACGTGTTGTTTCTTATTGCCATTCCATAATAATGCCGGAGTTCATCGATGTTTTTATCTGCAAGTCTTCCTTTACCATTTAGTCTTTCCATCTACAACTTCTCTTTTCCTTTTGTCCACTTCAATTTTTGAAGGCGTGTTCCCATCCGTTTTTGATCGTGGCCCATACATTCATTTTTTGAAATATGTTTTTTATCATATGGTTGACTTTCCAGTACTCAGTGTAGCACACAGCCTTCTAGACTGAATATTTCCAGAGATAGAGATATTTAAGTAAGTCAACGCATAACAACTGGACTGTATCAGATACATTTGCACTATTAACTTTGAAATAATAAAAAATACACTTCCAATGGTTTCGACAAATAATGCATCAAATTGTTCAGGAGAGATCATTATTAAGAGATAATAACATTAAAAATTCCTGGAATGGTGCCGGACCATCGGGCGTTCCGGACTGTCGGGTGCCGGACTAATGGGATTCTACTGTATTGGGTGTTACTATGGTGGTTTGTAGTGTCATGTGGTGTGTTCAAATTTAGACATGTGTATAAAGACTAATACTAATTCATCAGACGTGGCTCAATCCTCCATCCCGGCCGGGAATTTAACCCGGGACTTGACGCTGTCAATTCAGCCGAAGAGCCTAACTGCAGCATGAACTTTGTAAGTTGGGATAAAGGACATGCATGCTTTATTCCATTTCCTCGTAATGTTACCGTATTCCTTTTAGTCCTATGCCATTAGAAATTCTCATTTCATTTCATTTCAGGTTTGGTGCGTTATATTACATAGCCGAGGGAACATCAAACGGGAGGTGAACATTAAGAAATATCGGTTTCTGCCATTGATGTTCTCCAAGTCCTGCCTGAGAACATATTCAAATCAGATAAGAATGGCTGCTAAAAAGGAAGGGGAGAGAGAGAGAGAGAGAGAGAGAGAGAGAGAGAGCGGGCTGAGGTCTAAAGAATTAATAGAGATTTTTCATCTTGAAACGCAGCCGGATTGAAATTTATGAAGTGATTTTAACGTTCGGAATATACTGCATAAAGTATGAGTTGTATGAATGGTTACCTCAGTCACTCAGCGCTTACAACCGCTCCTTCGTGGTCACTGCCGCTAGGCTGTGGAATACCCTCCCAGCCAACATTAGAGAAATGCGTATTCGTAGAACATTTAAGATGGGGTGCCGAAATCACTTCCTGACTTGCATGATTTGTGAGTACATGGATGAGCATATTTTCCTAAATTAGAAATGTACTTGCTGTTTATACGTTAATACTGCAATCCCTTATATTATTATTATTATTATTATTATTATTATTATTATTATTATTATTATTATTATTATTATTATTATTATTATTATTATTATTATTATTATTATTATAGTATTAATTTATATTGTCATGTTGTACATTTTTTAAGTATATTCATTTCTATTTTTACTGTCCGGATCCATGGGTAGATGATAAGCGTGCTGGCCTTTGATCAGACGGGTCCCGGGTTCGATTCCCGGCAGGGTTGGGAATTTTAACCATAATTGGTTAATTTCGCTGGCACGGAGGCTGGGTGTATGTGTCGTCTCCATCATAATTTCACCTGATCACGACGCGCATGTCGCCTACGGGAGTCAAATCATGAGACGTCCATCTGGCGAGCCGAACTTGTACTCGGACAATCCCGGCACTAATAGCCATACGCCTCATTTCTATTATTACTGTCTCCATGTTTGCTATTAATGCTACCTATATTATTTAAATCTTTCACGGTTTGTTGTAGTTTGTCGTACTTCTATTACATAAGGTAATTGTATAATTTTAAAGTTTTGGTTAAGTGTAAGCGAGGGCCTTGAGCACTAACTTCGCCAGGAATGAAGTAGATATTTATTTATTTATTTATTTATTTATTTATTTATTTATTTATTTATTTATTTATTTATTTATTTATTTATTTATTTATTTATTCATTTATTGAAGTGCTTTACACAGAATGACTGAATGTCATTGATCGTTGTTCGAATGGTAATAACTGGGGCTCGGATTTCAATGACATGTTATATTTTTCTCTTTATACAAACATAAGTTAAATTAAGCACATTTTAAAACTTTTGTTAACATATTAACGCGGTCATAGTCCGTCACATAAATCCATGTTATGCTGTATTTTATTATTATATCACATGTGACGAAATAAATGCTATTTTCTTTCCGAAATTAGCACCTGCCTCACAAATATGGTAAGCATTGACGTTTAGGAGTCAAAGCAATAAATTATGAATATATAATTAATTTGAAAAAAGGAAGAAAGGAAGAATGAAAGAAAGACATCAATAGGAAATTTCATATATTGTTATACATGGTGAAGCGAAATTCGCGCACTCGGGCGTCGCAGCGCGACTCCTCACATGCCAGAAATTAAAAAAAATGTCTGTCACAAAAGTTCGTCCTGCGAGTATATCCAGGAGAAAAAGGTCGTTGAAGAGTGGCAATCTGGCAATACTGTAACCACATGTAGGGTAACTACCTCTGTCAGCACATAACCGTCGTGCTGTCCAAATGGTGCAGTGGATAGGATTTTGGGTTAGCATGCAGGAGGTGGAGGGGTCGATCCTGGGTTGAGGCGCATGTTTTTTATTTCGTAAATGTAGTCCAGGTCCGCCTCTGTGGTGTAGTGGTTAGCGTGATTAGCTGCCACCCCCGGAGGCCCGGGTTCGATTCCCGGCTCTGCCACGAAATTTGAAAAGTGGTACGAGGGCTGGAACGGGGTCCACTCAGCCTCGGGAGGTCACCTGAGTAGAGGTGGGTTCGATTCCCACCTCAGCCATCCTGGAAGTGGTTTTCCGTGGTTTCCCACTTCTCCTCCAGGCAAATGCCGGGATGGTACCTAACTTAAGGCCACGGCCGCTTCCTTCCCTCTTCCTTGCCTGTCCCATCCAATCGCCCCATCCCTCCACAAGGCCCCTGTTCAGCATAGCAGGTGAGGCCGCCTGGGCGAGGTACTGGTCATTCTCCCCAGTTGTATCCCCCGACCCAAAGTCTGAAAACTCCAGGACACTGCCCTTGCGGCGGTAGAGGTGGGATCCCTCGCTGAGTCCGAGGGAAAAACCGACCCTGGAGGGTAAACAGATTAAGAAGAAGAAGAAATGTAGTCCAGGTGGTATGGTATCTGGCAGCTTAATCGTCAACAGCGATTCCAGTGCGTCCTCTAGAAACCATTTGCGCGTACATACTACGATCCTAGAAATGCACGAACATTCGTTTTCATTGGTCAGCTTTGAAAGACGCACTTTCTACGTCGTTGGCGTGAATTTATTCGCACCACTTCATCTACTAGATGCGTTACAATGTGTTCAGCGTTACTAAATTTTGTAAATGTAGGATACATGTGACCTAAGAAACGGTGTCTTACTGTATTACAGTATGTAATGTCCGATGGAAATGAGCAAATAAAAAAGCGCTTCCACCCAGGATCGAACCCTCGACCTCCTGCATGCTAACCCAAAACTTTATCCACGCCCCAACTGTATAGCACCGCTAATACGTGCTGACAGAGGTATACCTTTCATATGTTTACAGTGTTGCCAGATTGCCACTTTCAACGTTCTTTTTCTGCCGGATATACTCGCAGGACGATCTTTTGTAAGATACATTTTCTTATTGCTGGTATGTGAGGAGTCGCGCTGCGACGCCCGAGTGCGCGAATTTCGCTTCACCCTGTATAACTGGTGATTTATGATATGTATTGAATCTTTCAACATACCCTTAAGAATTTCTGTGTATTGCTGGACACGCACACCAAGTCGTTGGAGGTGTGTATCTTCCTCCAAAACACGATGTCACACGCACTCCGAAGAGGAGACCTTTTTCCTGTCATGTATAATCAGTTTCATTGCATTTCTTACTTAGGTGGATGATACATGGGAGATAGAAGGCCCACTTCCTATCTGTAGCCTGCTGAACATCCTTCTCAAAGCGAATTGTGGAGTCCTGATTCATTGCTCGCTTCAATGTTCTATTAAGCACAACAACATCTGGCCTTCCATTGCTGACAACCTCCGCCAAGCAATATACCTCATTATATACTTCCCACTTGGCCGTTTTCAAATTCATGAAAGAAATTGGCCGTGCGGTTAGAGTCACTAAGCTGTGAGCTTGAATTCTGGAGATAGTGGGCTCGAGCCCCACTCTCGGCATCCTTGAAGATGGTTTTCTGTGGTTTAGCATTTTCACACCAGGCACGAACTGTACTGAAGGCTGTACCTTAATTAAGGCCACGGTTACCTCCTTCCTACTCCTTGTCCATTCCATTCTGTATCGGTGCTACGTAAAGCAAATTGTAAAATGATAAATTTTCAAAAGTCTCTGCAATTCGTGTTCAAACAATGTGATGTCGATTGTTTCTCATCCGCTCTTCTTTTGAACAACATCCTAGGACATAGTCATTGTTTTAGCCGTTCTCCAACTATTATTCAGAATTTTTGTGTGATAATGTCCATGATTTTGTTTTAGTTTGGTTATTTTGAATTTCTTTTCCTTAATATATATCGCGTGGTTAAACGAAGTTTGAAGGTAATGGGAACCGCGAGCAGTAAGTTTCAAAACTAGAAAGTATCAAAGAATGTTAGGTACATGGTCAGTTTGTTGTTCGTCGGCCTCACCTACTCATCCTTCCAAAACCAAACCCCACGGCACTTAACGCCCTTGCAAGGGCTCTGGCCTGCCCAGCGACCGCTGCTCAGCCCGAAGGCCTGCAGATTACGAGGGGCCGTGTGCTCACCACGACGTATCCTCTCGGCCGTTATTCTGGGCTTTCGAGACCGGGGCCGCCATCTCACCGTCAGGTAGATACTCGATTCTAATCACGTAGGCTGAGTGGACCTCGAACCAGCCCTCAGGTCGAGGGAAAAATGCCTGATCTGGCCGGGAATCGAACCACGGTTCTCCGAGCGAGAGGCAGGCACGCTACCCCTACACCACAGTGCCGGCTTACTTACCCTTCACCCTACCAACATATTTCCTGTACAGTTATACCGACCCGCAAATGCCAGGTACAGTGGTAATTTTGAGCAGTCGGTGACTCGCTAACATAACTCAGAAAGCATTAGTTTTGCAGAGGACTGGCGATGGTTTTGTTTTTCGGAATCTTTTCCCCTTTACAGGGAAGTGTAAATACAGTTAACTATATTTCTATAGGGTGAACTGTCTACTGTGGGCAGTGGGAAGGATTTACTTCAAGAGAATACCGGTACTACATTCGTCCGCCTCTGTGGTGTAGTGGTTAGGGTGATTAGCTGCCACCCCTGGAGGCCCGGGTTCGACTCCCGGCTCTGCCACAAAATTTGAAAAAGTGGTGTGAGGGGTGGAACGGAGTTCACTCAGCCTCGGGAGGTCAAATGAGTAGAGGTGGGTTCGATTCTCACCTCAGCCATCCTCGAAGGCCTTCACTCTTCCTTGTCTATCCCTTCCAAATTTCCCATCCCCCCACAAGGCCCTTGTTCAGCATAGCAGGTGAGGCCGCCTGGGCGAGGTACTGGTCATTTTCCCCAGCTGTATCCCCCGACTCAAAGTCTCAAGCTCCAGGACACTGTCGTTGAGGCGGTAGAGGTGGGATCCCTCGCTGAGTCCGAAGGATAAACCAACCGTGGAGGGTAAATAGATTCATAATAATAATAATAATAATAATAATATTACATTAAAAACTGCATCTTATGTACATTTTTGTACAATATTTAATGTCCTTGTATTTCTAAGATTTTTTCATATTCTGATACTTTTTGGGGTATTAGTACAACCTGTGACAATAAAGTTCGGTGAATGAAGTCAAAACGGTCGATTCGGCAACACTGGCGACACACAGTGCTGCACCTGCGTAGCAGCAGGTTTTGACCACCTGCTCCCAACGTTGTTCAGTTGAGCATCGTATGTGTGCCGTGTAAGACCTGTTTGACACAGTGCGTGTTTAGTGCGTTGGTTCTGAACTGCGAGCAGGAACATGAACCACCAAATGATCGACGTACAGTTTTGTTTTAAGCTTGGCAAGTCACCTAAAGAAACGCATGAGGTGCTGGTACGTGTTTATGAAGATCAAGCACTGTCCTTCAAGTGTATGTACGAGTGGTTCGCTCGTTTTCGAGGAGGCCGGGAAAGTGTTTCTGACAAGCCCCGTAGCGGAAGACCGGCGACCGTCGTCAGTGACGAAAACATTGAGAAGGTGAGGACAATTAATCACGAACGATCGGCGATTAACTGTGCGCATGATAGCGGATGAACTGCAGATTAACCGTGAAACCGTGCGACAAATTGTTACCCAGAATTTAGGGAAGAGGAAAACGTATTCTCGTCTTGTGCCACATCACTCGACTGAAAATCATAAGCATGTACGTTTAGAGGCCTCTCAGGATTTTGTCGAAACGGCGGATGCGACACCAAATTTCTTGAACTGTGTTGTCACTGACGATGAAACACGGAGTCTCAGGTACAACGCTGAAACGAAACAGCAAAGCATGGAATGGCATTCTCCGTATCCCCTCGTCGGGAAAAGGTCCCACGACTCAATCTTGCTTTGAAAGGAAAGAGATTTGACGATACTCCTGACACCCAACGAAACGTGACGAGGCTTTTGAACACCATCCCAAAGGAAGCCTTCCAGCAATGTTTCCAGGACATGTATCGCCGATCTCAGCAGTGCATAGTTATGGGAGGGGACTATTTCGAAGGACAGTAAGGTCACTGTCGTGCATTGTTCATTTATGTTGATAGTACAGGACTATTCACCGAACTTTATTGTCACAGGCAGTATATGTATATTTCCGGAGTTTTTACGTCATAGAGATCGGGTTCCTAGTAACAAACATTTCATATTGATAATAAATGGCGGTGAGCCTTGTGTATTTAGATATTGCTCTTTTGAATCATACGAGAGTAAAATTTCCATTTCTCTCAATATAGTGTGCTAACACTTATCACTGAGTGATATGGCTGAGCTTGCATTTGGGAGATTGTGGATTCGAATCCTACTGTCCGCAGCCCTGAATATGGTTTTCCGTTTTTTCCCTTTTTCATACCAGTGACTGTGCCCTAATTATGGCCACGGCCGCTTCCTCCCCTCTCCTAGCCCTTTCCTATCCCTTCGTCGCCATAAGACCCATCTGTGTTGGTGCGTTATAAAAGCAGTCTGCATCAGCGTAAACCACCACTAGTCCGGCCCCACGGTTTAGGGAGCAACGCGTCCGCCTGTCACCCGGCGGCCCCGGGTTCGATTCCCGGACGGGTGGGGGTTTTAAATTGTAAATGATTAATATCCTTGGCCTGGGGACTGGGTGTTTGGGTGTTTGTGTCGTCCTTAACGTTCCTTTCCTCACATTCAACACTCTGCACTTCCGCAATTACACTTACACGCAGGTTCCTGTTATATGGTGAAAGTAGTGGCAAAAGATCTGCAGAGGTTAACGATCGGTTAATAGTAGTGGAGAGGAAGTGTCTATTAGGACTACGAAGAGATTCCATACGTGCCTGTTGTACGCCAGTCTCTGTTGTTCCGGAGTCAAGCTGCTGGGGAACATGTTCATTTCATAGGCTGGTACATTTTTTTTTGCTTTATGCCATTTACAGTGGATGTGATATGGTCAACAAGTGAATTTAGGACAGTTTTTATAGTGTTACGTAACCAGATTCGACTTCAACATGTTGGTATGGAGGTAGGAAGCAGGATACCGGCATATTCAACCCAGCAATTGCCTGTAATTTTGACTCCCTTGGTTTATATAGATTTTTGCACGACCTTGTAAATATGTTCTTGCTCGTTGTAACAAGTGAGTGTAACATCTTGGTACGACTCTGTGATCAGTTGCCGAAGATGACCAGGATTTTCAGTCTGCTATGCACACACTACGCAAGATCGGGTTATCTGGCGGGTCAGGGAACGGGTCGTTCACTTTCTAACCTTTATTAGAACATGGAACATGAAGATGGTACGGAACGACTTCTGATCCGTCCTTTTGGAACCACATTCGTAATCGGTAGAGCAGTGGCACGCTCTCCAGCAACTGTGGAAGACCATTCTCCAGAAAATGAAGTTTGCCAGCTCCCGTTAGATGGTCATCTAAAAATGTGATTCGATTAGGTAGTAGCGCAAGATCCCACACCAGACATTTACTCCTCGCTACACTTGAAATGCCTCCTATCCTACCCTATGGGGATTCTCCGCGCTACAATAGTGCATATTGTGCCGATGCATAGTGCCATTGTTGTGAAATCATAATTCATCTGAAAACAGCACTTTTGATTTACCACAAGGCTGCATCATTGATCATACCGCGTGAAGCCCATTGTCAAAGTATTACTCGATAATCGAAATGTCGTTTCTAGAGCTGCTGGTGTAACTGTAGATGGTATGAGCTGAATGTATTGATATGCGATATTCTCATAACAGAAGATCGGTTGATGTTGATCTGTTGTGAAAATGTCCGTGTACTAATGAGGTTGTTTCGGACAGCGTCCAAAACAGCCTCTCATTTGGACGAGACGCAGGAGGAGCATCTCTCACAGGAGGTACCCTTCCAAGTGTCCCAATTAACCGCAATCATCGTTCAAGGATTTGGAGAGTATTGTTTGTCTGTAATCGTCTGTCAGTGAGTGAGATGGCCATGCGGTTAGGGTCGCGCAGCTGTGAGATTGCATTCGGGAGATAGTGGGCTCACATCCCACCGTCGGCAGCCCTAAAGATGGTTTTCTGTCATTTCCCAGTTTACACCATGTAAATGCTGGGGATATACCTTAATTAAGTCCACAGCCACTACCTTCCCAATCTTAGCCCTTTCCTTTCCTTGCATCACCGAAAAGCCGTTGATGTGTTAGTGCGACGTTAAACCACTAGAAAATATTATCTGTCAGGAAATTGCTCATTCTGCCTTGCTTCTCCATAAATTAGCAATATATCTTCTTCTTCTTTACCTGTTTAACCTCCAGGGTCGGTTTTTCGCTCTGACTCAGCGAGGGATCCCACCTCTACCGCCTCAAGTGCAGTGTTCTGGGTCCGGGGGATACAACTGGGGAGGATGACCAGTACCTCGCCCAGACTGCCTCACCCGCTATGCTGAACAGGGGCCTTGCGGGGGATGGGAGATTGGAAGCGATAGACAAGGAAGAGGGAAGGAATAGGCTCTGGCTTTAAGTTAGGTACCATCCCGGCATTTGCCTAGAGGAGAAGTGGGAAACTACGGAAAACAAATTCCAGGATGGCTGAGGTTGGAATCGAACCCACCTCTACTCAGTTGACCTCCCGAGGCTGAGTGAACCCCGTTCCTGCCCTCGTACCACTTTTCAATTTTCGTGGCAGAGCCGAGAATCGAACCCGGGCCTCGGGGGATGGCAGCTAATCACACTAACCACTACACCACGGAGGCGGACAATTAGCAGTGTATCAACGTACTCTTTTCTGGTATATTTCGTGAGTGAATGAATAAGTGCTGTGATGTGACCTGGTAGGTGTGAATACTCATTCATGTCCCCGTTAAAATGGACACGAGATGACGTTCAAAAATTGATTAGTTTGGATACGAACCACTAAACTATCTGCACTCAGATGCAATAGGCGACTGGTACATTACCGATTCAGCCACAAAGACGACATATGATAACCCAACTCAGAAATTACCAGATATCGGTCGTCATTTTGGGTTGTGATGCTTCGACGACATTGATCAATCCGTCTGGTGAACTGACCTGTCTCATTATATCGATCCGATAACAGGTAAATGAGGGAAGTGGAGACGTCTTCGGCAACAGGACGATAAGTCCACCCTTCTTGGTTTAAAGGTACTGCTCTTGCGACTTGTCCGACTCCATGGCTAAATGGTTAACCTGCTGGCCTTTGATCCAGAGGGACCGGTCGGTTCGGAGATTTTAACCTTAAATGTTTAATTCCCTTGGCTCGGGGACTGGGTGTTTGTGCTGTCCCCAACATCCCTACAAAGCACGCACCACACATAACACTATCCCCCACCACAGTAACACGCAGTTACCTACACATGGCAGATGCCGCCCACCGTCACTGGAGGGTCTGGATTACAGGGGCTGCACCTGACTAGAAATAGCCACAGGAAATTACAAATTATGATGTCTAATTGTACGTGCTTAAAGGTTTATGAACTCCGCAAAATATTACTGTCCGCATCTGTGGTATAGTTGTTAGCGTGTTAAGGTGACACCCCCGGAGGTCCGGGTTCGATTCGCGGCTCTGCCACAAAATTTGGAAGTTGTTACTAGGGCTGGAACGGGGCTAGTCAGCATCGGGAGGTCAACTGAGTAGAAGGGTGGGTGAGTTCGATTCCCACCTCAGCCATCCTCGAAGTAGTATTCCGTGTTTTCCCACTTCTCCTCCAGGCAAATTCCGGGATGGTACCTAACTTAAGGCCACGACCGCTTCCTTTCCTCTTCCTTGTCTATCTCATCCAATATTCCCATCCCCAACACAAGGCCACTGTTGAGCATAGCAGGTGCGGCCGCCTGGGCGAAGTACTGATCCTACTTCCTAGTTGTATCCCCAGACCTAAAGTCTCATGCTTCTGGAGACTGCCCTTGAGGTGGTAGAACTGGGATCCATCGCTGAGTCCGAGGGAAAAACCAACCCTGGAGGGTAAACAGAATAAGAAAGAAAGAAGAAAGAAGCAATGTTAATTTAATTTCACATTCTTTTTTTATGATCGACTATGCAAATAATCAAAGGGTATCCATTTTACTGGCTTTGGTACTTTCATCTATACTGTGCTTTGCAATTATTGACACTTAGCGGTTGTATCGCAATTTATACCGGGTGAATCAGCTGAGCTATGTTTTCTTGAATGTATCCAACCTGCAAGGAAATAAATAACAGTCGTATCTTAGCAATATCTTACAGCGAAATGATAAACATATAGCTTGATATAACCTTTCCTGTGCAATGCAAAAACCGCATTAGAGACCGTGAGGTCCATCTCAAAAACACTGTACCCGTCTATATTGCAGTTCCAGTTGGAAAGTCGTCATGGCATATTCAAAGTCAAAGATATCAGCGTCTAAACTCAAATTTGCCGAGTAAGTTGGCCACGACTTTTGCGCCACGTAGCTGTGTGCTTGCATCCGGAAGATCGTGAGTTCGAATCCCACTGTCGATATCCCTGAAAATGTTTTTCCGTGGTTTAACACCTTCACACCAGGAAAATACAGGGGCTGAACCTTAATTAAGGCCGCCATCGCATCCTTCCGAATAATAGCCTGTCCCCATCCCATCGACACCGTAGGACCTGTCTGTGTTGGTCCGACGTAGCTGAACGCAAATTTTATGATAAATGGTAAGAACATCTTCTGTGCGTTCCCATAGGAGACAATGGAAAATTATTTCATTTCTTGTAAATCCTTAGCATGTCCAAACTGCAAAAGTAAGGCTAAATGTGCAGCTGGGGTTCATATCTATGTAAAATAATGGGTTTTCTAAACATCCGTATCACGAAAATGATTGTGTAGATGTTTGAAATAGTTTTGAGTTTACAACGATATGACATTTGGAATATTTTCAGCTAAAATGTTGCTATATTTTTCTTTCTTTCTTAATCTGCATACCCTCCAGTGTTGGTTTTTCTCTCGGACTCAGCGACGGATCCCATCTCTACCGCCTCAAGGGAAGTATCCTGGAGCGTGAGACATTGGGTGGGGGATACAACTGGGACCGCCTAGGCGACCTCACCTGCTATGCTGAACAGGGGCCTTCGTGGGGGATGGGAAGATTGGAAGGGATAGACCAGGAAGAGGGAAGGAAGCGGCCGTGGCCTTAAGTTAGGTACCATCCCGGCATTTGCCTGAAGGAGAAGTGGGAAACCACGGAAAACCGCTTCCAGGATGGCTGAGGTGAGAAGCGAACCCACCTGTACTCAGCCGACCTCCCGAGGCTGCGTGTACCCCGTTCCAGCCTTAGTACCACTTTTCAAATTTCGTGGCAGAGCCGGGAATCGAACCCGGGCCTCCAGGGGTGGCAGCTAATCACAATGACCACTACACCACAAAAGCGGACTGCTATATTTTTGCTTCTGTTTTATTTTCGTGAGCATCACTTTTCACAAATGAACTACCAAATGAACAATTGAACTTCGGGTAATTATTGGGGGATGGGGGTGCGGGCATGATTAACATGAACGCACGTATGTGGAATGATGAAAAACTATTAATAAAACATTACTAGATATTAATATTACACACAAACATACAAAACTGTACACCAATGCAGCATATTTTCACAAATAGATTTTTGAAAGAAATTTATGAATAGAATTGTAATACTATTAACAAGTAAACAAAAGAATAAAACTTGATTCATGAATATGAAGGAATGACTTATGTACGGAGCTAAGAAGAATTATCATTAGTGCTCCGGGGATACCGTGGTTCACAGAGGTGAAAGGAGGTGCGGGCATGAATGGGTGGAAGTGGGAAAGTCAGAAGATCGATTTAAAACTTTAAAATTGGAGGTATATTTCTTTCTCTTCTCTTTATTTTTTTTTTAATTTTAAACTTTACACTTTACTAATCAAATAACAATTCAGGTACAGAACTAGCTCATTAGTATGGGTAACAATGTCGGAAAAATCAGAATAATCAACTAACAACCAATTTACAACCTGAGCTTGAAAATCCCTAATTACAAATTTTACATGAGCGCTACTGCTCCTTTCAACCAACAGTCAAGGAGACGGATCTCCCAATTTCTTTTACACCAGAAGGAAGAGCATCTTTTTTCTCCATATTTACACTTTCCAAGCCTTTCAAAGGCACAACCTACATTTAACAAAATTAAACATTACTCACTGTCTTATCTGCTCAACAGTCTGATATCTTTATCATGAAATGAATGAAATCGAGTTTAACAGGGGTAAAATGTACCCATTCTACATGAACTTCGGTAAAAACAAAAGGTTAAAGTTACTGGCCAAAAATAAAAATGGTTAGGAGGCGAACACTCGCACTGCTTCAAATTTATATGAAACACATAATACCCTATTTGGGCTTATGGCCCGACGTTACACAGGCTAAGCCTATACTACGGGGGTGACTACATGGAGAGAAATACTTATGTTACAGAAATTACTCGATTGATTTTAAAGGTTACAACATCTTCGTCGCCTCGACACCAAGTTGAATAGGAATACACGAAGGTATCACTCTTTATTCCCTGTTTCGAGTAAGTTCTTTAGACATGAGTGAGAATTTACATCCCGAAATAAAAGGGAAATTGCGAAAGAAATTCGTAACCTTCCCCTCGATATAGCTTTCAAAGACTATTACGTTGTTAAGCAGAATCATTACCTTGAGATGCTGGACCTCCCGAAGGTGGACGAGGGACCCCTTTCCCCCTGCTTCCGCTATGAACACACTCTAGACTGGAGCGATCACAAAAGACAACATGACCCGAAATGGCACAGCTTTTATAGCGGAGAGGAAGGTTCCAGATTTCTCTGGGTCGAAACATTGACACATCCACCATTTCTATTGGTTTATTTAGTAAATTGCAAGAATTTATTATGGGTACTTAAATAAATATGCAGATTTTGTAATTGGCCAACAAATTAAGTTGGCGCGAAAAGATAGAAGTGTTAATAAATATTGAACACCAAAAAACAAACTATAAACAATTCAGTTTAGAAAACCCTGACATACAAAATTACCTTGAAAATGAATAGTTAATCTTCACCCCAAAGGGCGCAACATAAGTCACAAATCTATCTCTTCGCGGCAACTTAACTTGTTGACCAGTTAGAAAATCTGTATACTTATTTAAGTAACCAGTAATAAATGTTTGACATTTACTAAATTAACCAATAGGAATTGGGGGTGTGTCAGGTTTTCGACCCAGATAAATTTGGAATCTTTCTCCTCGCTATAAAAGCTGTGACATTATCGGTCATGTTGTCTTTTGTTGCGACATCGGTCGAGAAAAATTAAAACTATTTTCAAAATGAGTTTCAGATTTTCTGCTCTAGATGGCCTTCTGCAATGCGCTAGTTTTAAATGCACGGGGCGAGTTTACCTCCGGTACAGAACTCCATCCCCTAAAGTTCTTACACAGGTGATACAGTTTTGAAATTTTTGCTTTTTAGAAAAATTTGAAGTCGAAGTTTGTAGTCAATATATTTATTGATGGATAGTTCATTTGTAAGTTCTTATGCCGTCAATAAATCTTGAAATATTCATGTAGCCGTAGAAGTCCTGAAGGTACAATCCAAGTTTGACGGCAAGATTGGCCGCCACTGCCGATACCGGGGTGGGGTCCACCGGACCTCCAAAGTACCTTAAGATACATCTCTTCCACTACCTTGAGAGGGGTAGCCACGGACCAGATATTGAAGCGCTGCTCCATGGTGAAGTAGGCGGTTGTGGTACCGCACCTCAGCCCTTACCGGTAAAGAGGTTGCTCAAGTTCACCGTGGTTTCCCATTTTCACACCAGGCAAATTCCGGGGCTGTACCTTTATTAAGGCTACGGCCGCTTCCTTCCAATCATCTACACACACAAGGATGGAATTCCCGTTTCCCTTAGATTGAGGGAAGGGTCCGACGTAATCTATATAAAAAGGATCCATGGAGCGAGATGCTTGATGAGATGACAATAGCCCTAGCTTAGTATACAATGTGGGCTTACTAAGCAAGAAAGATTTACGATCTTTACCCGTTTCTCTGATTTCGCCACCCATACTCTTCCAGATGAATATTTCTCCAATTCTCTCTCTTGTTTTGAAGATGCCTAAATGTCCCCATAATGGGGTTTCGTGATAGTACTTTAAGATCATGGGTACAAGAACAGCTGGAACTAGTACGTTTTCCTCAGCATATGAGGGACAACATGTTCACCAGAAGAAAGGGTTTCCATTATATGAGCCAGCACTGGATTTTCCCGTTGATATTTTTCGATATCACAAAGTAACATAGGAGCATCAGTCAAAATAGCTCTAACACAAGAAGGTTCGGGAATGGAAGGATAAATACTGTCTTCCTGTTCAATGGGCTGAAAGTTACCAGAAAACGTGTGACTTAACCCATCTGCGACTACATTCTCTGATCCTTTATTGCGTCGCCCGTCGAATTGAAAAGCTGAAATACGGATAGCCCAACGGACGATACGTCCTGTGCGACGAGGCCTAGCCAAAACCCAACTTAAAGCCTGACTTTCAGTTTCTACCTCAAATTTAACATGCTCCATGTAAAGGCGGAACTTCTCCAAGGCAAACAGGAGTGCAAGTCCTTCTAACTCACAGATGTAGTACTTGGCTTCATGAGCCGTTGATGTCCTAGGCGCATAGGCAATAGGCCGCCTTCCGAGTTCGGTTTCTTGAAGAAGGGCAGCAGCAACAGCAGATGAAGTGACATCGGTTTGAACTATGAATTTCTTAGAGAAATCTGGCATAGCTAATACTGGGGCATTACAAATCTTCAAACGCAGCTTACTGGGATGGCCCCATTCGAACTTGACATCTTTCCTTCGAAGTAAGTTTAGGGGTGCCGCCCTATTAGCGGAGTTGGGAATAAATTGCCTGAAGAAATTCACCATGCTTATGAATCTAGCGTTTCCTTTGACGTCCTTAGGCGGCTTGAATTCGTGAATAGCCTGCGTTCTAGAATGGTCGATAGAAACACCATCGGGGACCTAAGTGTTCTTCACATGTTTCAGATAACTCCACTACATTGTCAAGATAATGGTACAGATATTGAAATTTGATTTCGAAGAAGACTCTATCCAGCAGTCTGGTAAGCACAGCACCGCCCGTGGGGAGCCAGAAAGACACGCGGTTGTACTCATACAAATTCCAATCAGTAGCGAAAGCCGTCATTAGTTTGGTTTCTTTCGCCAGAGGAATCTGATTATACGCTTGGTTATGACCTATGATGGTGAAAAACTTAGCCTTACGAAACCATGAAAAACATGAATGAAAGTCAGGAAGGGACACTGATTGTAATACGACCTTACGGTCCTCCCTAATTCATCATTTGAAAGCCCGAGGGAATGCCTTTGAATTGCTTCTGAGACCACAGGATTCGTGCCATTTCTTAAGATTGAGGTATATAATGAGCCAGTCACGGCGCTATTAGACTCAGGAAGCATTAGCTCTATTATGTCTGAGGAGTGGTACTCTAATTTGAAAGCCTGTTGTAAATTCCCAGATTATGGTTTGTCTTCTATCAAATGCGTTTCGGCAAATTCTTAACCGTTATAAATTTTAGGCTTTAATTTTTGCTGACACCAGCTTGGAGTTTCGGTACAAGCAAATTGGGGGATGAATACGCCCACGTTTAAGGTCGAATAATGCCAACCTTTAACATTTTATCGATGATCTCCTTCATTTTAGTTGGAGATAGCCTATATGGAGGAAATCTGACGGGAATTGAATCCTTTACTTCAATCTTATACTCAATAAGGTCAGTGACACCAAAGGGTTTCCGAAAATACACCGGGAAAAGACTGACACAACCTTCGAATACTCTTAGCCTGGTCTCAGATAGATGCCTAAGATCTAACAACATCTCACTCTGAGTAGGCGAAATAGATGAAGATGACGGAGAATTATATTTTAAAAGAGGAATATTAACGTTACTGTTAAATGTGAATGTGCACGACTTGCTCTGAAGATCGAGCACCAGACCAGAATACAACATGAAATTGGCACCCAATATTACCGGGCAAGGCAACTGTTTAGCAACAAACAACTTAATTTTCGAAGTGAAATGCGGATTTTAGCAAAAATTAAAGCCTAAAATTTCTAACGGTTAAGAATTTGCCGAAACACATTTGATAGAAGACCAACCATAATCTGAGAATTTACAACAGGCTATCAAATTAGAGTACCACTCCTCAGAAATAATAGACCTAACGCTTCCTGAGTCTAATAGCGCCTTGACTGGCTCATTATTTACCTCAATCTTAAGAAATGGCACGAATCCTGTGGTCTCAGAAGCACTTCAAAGGCATTCCCTTGGGCTTTCAAATGATGAATAAGGGAGGATATCTTCCTCGAAGGTGTCGATGCCCTACTTAACGTGTGCTGAGCCTCGTAAAACTGACCTTGGTGACTCAGCCGAATGCGCTAGTCACTTTCTATCGCCCAAGTTAGTGGAGGCAGCACCAGAAGTTTAACAGGAAGGCGTGCTGTTAAGTGAAGTGCAATTTTTGGTTAGATGGGAAAGCAACCCGCACGTAAAACAACTTCAAACAACTTGGCAAGGTGGTGGCCGAGAACTGTTAGATGACAGAGGGGGCTCCCTAGCGACTCGTAAGGTGTGAGCGTACCTCACTCCCTCGGCTGAAACTGCAATTGCCTCAAGTTCAGAGAAGAATTGAGGTCGAGAGGCAAAGCATAAGTACGACCTATAATATGGAGAATTTCCTTCAACAATGGTTTGCACAATTTGATCTTAGGGAAAATGGAGAGCGAATACCCCCGTATAGAATTTTATGTCTTGCATGAAATCGGACAAATTCTCGCCAAACCTTTGGACTCGGAAATAGTACTTCTGTATTAGAGATGGCATTGGTCTAGCTGGAATAAAGTTAGCCAGGAGATGGGCATGGATGTCTTCAGAAGAACATCAGTCAGCTATTGCTTTCACAATTTTGTCCGAGAGGACGCCTACAAAATATGGGTAAATTATTTGGTGAATTTGCGAGTGAGTGATAGAGAGAGAGAGAGAGCGAACACCAAAGCATGATCTTAAAATTCAACTAGGAATTTAAAAAAATAAATCAACTCATTAGTAGAATTTACCGAAAATTTGGATATTCCCTTAAGCAACATGGCTAAGGGGTGGAGAAAGATGCTAAAACCAGGCGAAGTAATAAGGGACGGCATTGGAGGTTGCGAAGATTTGAACGCTGCGTTACTAACAAAGAAAGGTGGAAGTTGTTTTAGATGATCCTATACTTGTTCTAATGGGGCAGACGTTTGTTGAGTAACCGCCGATTTCCTACTCTCAACAGACCTACTAGAGTCCTCTTCCGTAGTCAAGTTTACCGTAGAAATATAGCATTAGCGGGCCCAGACAACAATTGACTAACCCTATTAGATATGTCCGAAAGGTGTTCGACCAAATTACTAGCTTCCTGAGCATGACCATCATTCAGTTTTAGAGATAATATGTCGCTAGCCCTATTGTAAAAATGAAACAGTCTAACTTAAACACGCTTAAGCTGATTTGTAGAAGGATCACTTACTTCAAAGAAACTTTCAACGGCGCTAGCTCAATGGTATTATCATTGATGGTGGACAGAACCTCATCTATATCTCTCTCCCCAAATACTGGGATACAAATGGGAAACTGTAAAGATTTTTGAAATTTTGCAATGTCTGCTAAAACCATTCATAGATTAATTTATCCTTGCGCAAGTACCCAATTGCAAGGACTTTGCAAGAACCAGACATAGTGAGAGAAAAGCTGAAAAAATTTTGAAAATTCCAGAAACTGAAAATTTTCTTTAGAGTTCGGTTTCCAATTCTATGAGGTGCCGTAGGAAAGGGCTTTATCCAGACCCATTCAACCACGCTCTGCTACCATTTGTTCCAGAGGTTCTGTGGAACGCAGAGGTGATGGAAGGTGCGGGTATGAATGGATGGATATAGGGAAGTCAGAAAATTAATTTAAAACTTTAAAATTGGAGGTATATTTCTTTCTCTTCTCTTTTTCTTCTTTTCAAATTTTAAACTTTACACTCTACTAATCAAATAACAATTCAGGTACAAAACTAATTCGTTAGCTTGGGTAACAATGTTGGAAAAATCAGAATAATCAACTAATAACCAATTTACTACCTGAGCTTGAAAATCCCTAATTATAAATTTTACATGAGCACTACTGCTCCTTTCAACCAACAGTAAAGGAGACGGATCTCCCAATTTCTTTTACACCAGAAGGAAGAGCATCTTTGTTCTACACATTTACACTTTCCAGGCCTTTCAAAGGCACAACCTACATTTAACAAAATTAAACCTTACTCACTGTCTTAACTGCTCAACAGTCTGATATCTTTATCATGAAATGAATGAAATAGAGTTTAACAGGGGTAAAAAGTACACACTCTACATGAACTTTGGTAAAAACAAATGGTTAAAGTTACTTGCCAAAAATAAAAATACCCTATTTGGTCTTATGGCCCGACGTTACACAGGCTAAGCCTATACTACGGAGGTGACTACATGGAGAGAAATACTTATGTTACAGAAATTACAAGATTGATTTTAAAGGTTACAACATCTTAGTCAACTCGACACCAAGTTGAAGAGGAATACACGAAGGTATCACTCTTTATTCCCTGTTTTGAGTAAGTTCTTCAGACATGAGTGAGAATTTACATCCCGAAATAAAAGTGAAATTGCGAAAGAAATTTGTAACCTTCCCCTTGATATAGCTTTCAAAGACTATTACGTTGTTAAGCAGAATCATTACCTTGAGCTGCTAGACCTCCCGAAGGTGGACGAGGGACCCCTTTCCCCCAGCCTCTGCTATGAACACACTCTAGACTGGAGCGATCACAAAAGACAACATGACCCGAAATGGCACAGCTTTTATAGAGGAGAGGAAGGTTCCAGATTTCTCTGGGTCGAAACCGTGACACACCCCAATTCTTATTGGCTAATTGAGTAAATATCAAAACTTTATTATGGTTACTTAAATAAACGTACAGTTCTTCTAACTGGCCAACAAATCAAGTTTTCGCGAAGAGACAGAAGTGTTGATGAATTTTGTGCACCAAAAACAAACTATAATCAATTCACTTTAGGAAACCCTGACATACAAAATTACTTTGAAAATTAATAGTTCATTTTCACCCTAGAGGGCGCAACATTAGGTCGATAGTGGTGACATCTGTCGAGAAAAGTTCAAACTATTTCCAAAATGAGTTTCAGATTTCCTGATCTAGATAGACTTCTACAAGGCGCTAGTTCTAAATGCACGGCGCAGGTGTACCTCCTGTACAATTAGTAAACAGAAAAATAGAACTTGCTACACAGACACATTTTCTGTATAAATGTCCCATTAATGTGTATTGTTCATTTCACGGTATGAAATGTTAGAAGTTCTAGCATCAGATGTACTGACCTAACAGTCCCTGTAGGGAAGTGTAGTTCTCTGAAGAAATTTCCGCTTTCTAATTCGATTTCATGATATATAATCGTCTGCTACCTACTCCAGATCTAATGCCTTAGCAGCTTCCTTGTGTACATGCAGAAGGCTCAGTGAATTTAATCTCTGCGGTCCTGTAATTGTAAGCAAATTAGTAATAAGTCCTTCAAGACCTGAGAAATACGTCTCTGCTGTTGATATTATTACCGGAATTGTCCATCACTATTTTCAAAACCTTGAACAATTCTGGGAGCAAATTCTTAATATGAACTGCTTTCTTGAAGTGACTGATAATGTGCTTTAAGTTCTCAATTATTTTTCCTTATTTAGCAGCGAATCACGAAACATTCCTCTGTGAAGCAAAAGACGGTCAGAGTCAACACTGTTACGACCGCGTGTCGCGACGAGCCCCTTTCATGTCTCAGTGTCTAGCGAACGAACTCGAGGGAGTCTCGAATCCGCGACCTCCGAGACCAAGGATATTGAGTATTGATCTAGAGATTTTATGATCATGTAACAGTGACAATGAGTTATAGTGTTCCAAATATTGAATGATAATTTTATTAAGTGAAAGAGAGTTATTCGTATTCAAAGCATAAGACTTCATACAAGTAATACTTGAAGCAAGCAGGTGCAATATAAAGTGAGTTCATGTGTAACGTTGTGCAATGGTCAGCTACACGGCGTCAGGGTAAATCAGAGAACGCAAAAGAAGTTCTGTGTTTCTAGAAGAATCGAAGCAAATATCGCGTAGATTGTTGTCGCGGCAACAAGCAAAATTGTTCGAGTGAATTCCACGACACACACTTTTAGTTAGTGGGAGGAGCTCGTGAGCCAATCAGACTTGAAAACGTCTTATTCTACGGGAGTAGAGAGGGAAAATCTTCGAGAAACGTCGAACGTAAGATATAGGGAATGATACTTCGGCAGAACAGAGAGATTCTGACCGAATGCCGTGCTAACAACATGTATGTGGCAGTACGTCATAAAGGGACACACTGATTGACTACTGTGATAGTTACTTGTGTTTATGGCTGAGCGCCACGAGGGAGAGAAACTGTCTAGCTTCAGAACAAATAATGTATGTGTGGCTGTGAGCCAGAACAGTGCAGAACTTGTAGGTTATGTACGTAGCAGTGAGCTGCAGATCCAGTTAAATGTGGCTTAGCAAACAGTCTAGAAACTGTGTTGAATTACGCGAGGCAGTGGGGGAAACACTGTGTACAACATAATTAGCAGTTTGAAAGACTTGAGCTGCAACAACACGAACATCGAACTGTTTTGACAGGAGGGCCGATTGTCTGAGCGAGCCTGTCATATTAGTAAACATAACCTTGTAGTCAGAACTGTTGGGAGGAAGACTACTCTGGTCAACGACGGAGTTTGAGGGTGTTGTGTTCGAATCCCGGAGCTACACATCCGCGTGAACTAAACATCGCATCATTCAGCGCGACTACGGTATCGCGGGCGCAGAGAAGAATTCAAGAGAGAAGACGACGTCGAATATTGAAGAAATCTTCAATCAAAAGCTAAGTAACTACCAAGTTTGTATGGTTCGAAATTACTGAAGGCCTATTATAGATTGCAATTGAACAGCATAGTCAGAGACATTGAAAGAGACTATCTAACCAAGAGCTAAAAGTGTATCTGTATAAAAAGTTTCATGTTTCTTAATTGTATATGTGTATATATGTAATGTGTGTCTTTCTATTCAGTACAGGTGAAGGGAAGAGTGTGAGTTTGTAAAGGTAGTCTTATTAATGTAAGATTAAGCTCCCGAAAACTCAAACCCATTGTCCCCAGCCTGCCGAATCCTTAAGATCACGACAACAGCATCTTCATAGACTTGTAAAATTTTGCCTTTGTTTGCATCACTCCCGAATTGAAACTGCTCGATTTCAAGCAGTAATTCATAAGATGGTGTAACAAAACCGGAAGTCAAACTATTAACAATGTTATCTATGATTACAAAGATTAGACACCTTGACCGTTGTTCAACTGAATCAAACCACCCTGTTGAATTATCTTCACACCGCCATATATCGTTTGGGAATCTGTTTCTTTCTAGGCAGGTTGGTCTTCCCTTTGCTTTCGACAAGATTTCTTGAAAACTTTCTATACAAAATTGAATGTTTACTTTCAGAGTCATAAGCAATCTATAATTATAAAGGCCAGAAGAAACTGACATGTCTGACTGTCCACCTTATAAGACACAGTGGCCATACGTTATGTGTTTCATTACATTTCACTGAGTGACAAAATGCTAGTCACTCAGAGGAATCTCTCACGTAACCAATTATATCTTGGACCATACTAACAGCATCTCTACACTTAGGAATTGGTCATATTGTATCTTGTACCACCATATTGAGTGAATGAGCTAAACAATGTACATATAATGCTCTCGTCTCCAGGTTTAATATTTTGCTTGCACACTATTATACACACCAGATATACTGGCTGCTCAAACAAAGCATTGGCCTCTACAATTTGTGGTGAACAAATCAAAGGGAACGAGTATGTCACAAACGATATAAAATGAGCTAGAAGAAGATTTACTTCCTGGTTCGTAAAAGCCAAAAAAAAAAAAAAAAAAATACACTGACTGACAGAGCAAATGCAACACCAAGAAGGAGTGGTTCGAAAGGGATGAAAGTTGGGGAAAAAACAGAGACGGCACGGACGAATAATTGATGTTTATTTCAAACCGATATGCAGGTTAGACAATGCGCACGGCATCGACTCAGTAGGATGTAGGACCCCCGCGAGCGGCGATGCACGCAGAAACACGTCGAGGTACAGAGTCAATAAGAGTGCGGATGGTGTCCTGAGGGATGGTTCTCCATTCTCTGTCAACCATTTGCCACAGTTGGTCGTCCGTACGAGGCTGGGGCAGAGTTTGCAAACGGCGTCCAATGAGATCCCACACGTGTTCGATTGGTGAGAGATCCGGAGAGTACGCTGGCCACGGAAGCATCTGTACACCTCGTAGAGCCTGTTGGGAGATGCGAGCAGTGTGTGGGCGGGCATTATCCTGCTGAAACAGAGCATTGGGCAGCCCCTGAAGGTACGGGAGTGCCACCGGCCGCAGCACATGCTGCACGTAGCGGTGGGCATTTAACGTGCCTTGAATACGCACTAGAGGTGACGTGGAATCATACGCAATAGCGCCCCAAACCATGATGCCGCGTTGTCTAGCGGTAGGGCGCTCCACAGTTACTGCCGGATTTGACCTTTCTCCACGCCGACGCCACACTCGTCTGCGGTGACTATCACTGACAGAACAGAAGCGTGACTCATCGGAGAACACGACGTTCCGCCATTCCCTCATCCAAGTCGCTCTAGCCCGGCACCATGCCAGGCGTGCACGTCTATGCTGTGGAGTCAATGGTAGTCTTCTGAGCGGAGGCCGGGAGTGCAGGCCTCCTTCAACCAATCGACGGGAAATTGTTCTGGTCGATATTGGAACAGCCAGGGTGTCTTGCACATGCTGAAGAATGGCGGTTGACGTGGCGTGCGGGGCTGCCACCGCTTGGCGGCGGATGCGCCGATCCTCGCGTGCTGACGTCACTCGGGCTGCGCCTGGACCCCTCGCACGTGCCACATGTCCCTGCGCCAACCATCTTCGCCACAGGCGCTGCACCGTGGACACATCCCTATGGGTATCGACTGCGATTTGACGAAGCGACCAACCTGCCCTTCTCAGCCCGATCACCATACCCCTCGTAAAGTCGTCTGTCTGCTGGAAATGCCTCCGTTGACGGCGGCCTGGCATTCTTAGCTATACACGTGTCCTGTGGCACACGACAACACGTTCTACAATGACTGTCGGCTGAGAAATCACGGTACGAAGTGGGCCATTCGCCAACGCCGTGTCCCATTTATCGTTCGCTACGTGCGCAACACAGCGGCGCATTTCACATCATGAGCATACCTCAGTGACGTCAGTCTACCCTGCAATTGGCATAAAGTTCTGACCACTCCTTCTTGGTGTTGCATTTGCTCTGTCAGTCAGTGTATATAGTCCCCCATTTTCTAAAGAATCTGTGACTAATCTAATAGGGTATTAAAACTGTTCTTTCCTATTGATATCAGCTGTTTCATCACACTATAAAGCAAAATATGAGGAGTGTTTATCTTCTGCGATTAGCTTTCGTAGAACTCGTTGGCTGAACGGTCAGCGTACTGGCCTTCGGTTCAGAGGGTCCCGGGTTCGATTCCCGGCCGGGTCTGGGATTTTAACCTTCATCGGTTAATTAAAATGGCCTGGGGGCTGGATGTTTGTGCTGTCCCCAACATTCCTGCAACTCACACACCACACATAACACTATCCTCCACCACAATAACACGCAGTTACCTGCACAAGGCAGATGCCGCCCACACTCATCGGAGGGTCTGCCTTACAAGGGCTGCACCCGGCTAGAAATAGCCACACGAAATTATATATAGCTTTCGTAGAAGTGTGTGGCTCATTGTATCAAGCATTTAATTTTGTATATCATGTATATCATGACTGCCCCATGAAGCCACATCTCTAGTTCAGCTGAGTCTTCATATTGTACTTATCTTTAGAAGTTGCTTTACATCGCACCGCCACAGGTAGGTCTTAGGCGACGATGGGACAGGAAAGTGCTAGGAGTGAGAAGGAAGTGGTCGTCGCCTCATTGAAGATACGCTTCAGCATTTGCCTGGTGTGAAAATAGGAAAGTACGGAAAGCTATCTTCAGGGCTGCCGAGAATGGGGTTCGAACCCACAATCTCCCGAATACTGGATACTAGCCGCACTTAAGCGACGGCAGCTATCGAGCTCGGTTATTGTACTTTTAGGAGGTAAAGTAGTTAATTTCATTGTCAGTATGTTCTGTAATAGCAAGGCCTCGATTAGATAGACACAGTAGCGATTAAAATAATTTTAACAAACAAGTACCATTAGCTGCGATTTGTCTTTGTTTTTCGTCAGATATTTGCGTGCTAACATTGACTCCATGTTGTAAACAATTAAATTTCTGCACTGCTTCCCTGTGACAGGCTGAACGTGCCTTCACTTTTCAGTGCCGTTCTTCCAGTTACAGAAAATGGTATTAACGAATATCACTTCTTATTTGTCGAAAATTGGAAACGCTTTTTCTCAAATATTTTCTTACAGACAGAACAAAGTTTGGAATATTTTAGCTAATCAATGATCATAAATAATCACTGATCTCTATACCTGGATGGCTGGTAGCTTGGGTAGCAGTAAGCCGAATAGAAGATGACTGGCGTAGTAAGATGGCAGCGAGCGCATGGTGCAATAGACCACGAGGAGCACGCTTGCTTTGTTTATGCTTAGTTCAGTGACGCCAGGCCTCTTGATTGTAGTTCCACGAGTGTTCTGTGCTGTGTTATTGCAAAGTAAATAGTAGTGTATTTTACGAATTTAGGTTCGTTGCCTTGTAGTATACTTGTGGATTACAAGATTCAATTTAAATATGTATGTGTTTATCTGAAATATGAATGAAGAAACATTCTACGGGGTATTAACATACCGCAGTGTTCAGCTTATGGATGTACAAACAAAACCGATCAGCAGAAGGAGAAATCATTTCATCGGGGAGTTTTTTACTGTACATAAGAATCTTCCTAGGGTCGTGTTTTGAGTTTTAGGTTTATTGTATCTTTTTTTCGCATATTCCGGGAGCAAAATGGCAATTAATTTTTGTAGGTTTCCTTTCTCGAGACCCGAACTTCTAAGATCATGGATTAGGAGTATAAGGCGGGAGAATTGGGAGCCTTCTAAAACAGCTGTTCTCTGCTCGGATCACTTAGAGGAAGACTGTTTTGATAGAGATGGACAAACTGTACACCTTAGAAGTGATGTACAGCCAACTGTTTTCAATTTTACTGAACATTAACTGCAAGTAAAGATTTACTTTCTTTTTTTATTTCTCATAATTAAACTGACGGTTTCGATGAAATAATTGACGTGACCTTATAACAATCTTAGAAAATGAAGTCTGGAGAAATTCTAGGCCCTATTTACATCAGTAATAATTATGGGTTTCAGACACTGGAGTGGTGGGAGAAGGGAAAGTGTGCTGGGTGTTTGGGGCTATCCCATTATACTATTCGTGGTATTTGGGACTCTTTTAACTGGTGTTACATATTTCTGATGATGACTATCAATATCGCTTTGCTAGCTGAATTTAATTAAAGAAGTCTGTAATAGTAAATTAAGCTGCAGGTAATGTGATATATTGACAAGTTTTGAATATTTGCTGGTTTTATAAATGTGTACATTTGCTTCAATGATATTTTAATTTGATAATATGCGCTTTATTTCATGGAAACAGGAAACAGAAATTCATTATCGAGCACCGATTACGATATGTCGAATCTAGGCCTGTATAGTGAGCTACGTTTATAGGTACATCATTTTAAGAATGCATAATTTCGTGGCATACATGTATACAATTTACAGCAATGTTTCCAGAAACTGGTTTTCACTCGTATTGTGTTACCGATCGCTAATTGCATGTATTCAGCACCTAAGTTAATATTTGTCGGCCGTTATTATACACTTATGTTTATTGCTATCCCGGAGATTTACTTACCTCGGAATGACGTGTCAGTGATCCCAATGTCCTTATGCTTTGAGTGAACATGTCTCTATATTTTAATTATTTCAATGCGCCATTAATTGCGCCTTAAAATTGACTATATTATCATTACTTCCCCATAAGGAGAGCTCTAGGTTGGGTACGCCAACATGGCGAACCGCGCGCTCGACTTGGCGTACTTTCTCCTGCAGCGGAGACCTGCATCAGCGATCCATGTATAGAGATCAGTGTAAATAATCCATAGCAAGGCTTCGCTCTATACTGGATGAAAACGGGCCTTGTACTGTATTTCTTGGTAGTTTCTGATTTCTCTCCGGATGGCATGCTTTGTTATGGCCGGATGTAGATCTATGAGGATCCACATCTGGAAATGTTCCGCAACGGGGGTCGTCATTCGAATATGGTATTTCGCCCTTATTCTTGCTTCTAATCACAAAATTGTCCGGCTCCATGGCTAAATGGTTAGCGTGCTGGCCTTTGGTCACAGGTGTCCCGGGTTCGATTCCCGGCAGGGTCGGGAATTTTAACCATCATTGGTTAATTTCCCTGGCACGGGGGCAGGGTGTATGTGTTGTATTCATCATCATCTCATCCTCATCACAACGCGCAGTTCGCCTACGGGCGTCAAATCAAAAGACCTGAACCTGGCGAGCCGAACCCGTCCTGGGATCTCCTGGCACTAAAAGCCATACGCCATTATTATCACAAAATTGGCCATTGTTTCAGGATTTTTGATATTATAACAAGCTTTTCAATACCATTATGCAAATAAACGAACCGAGTTACTGTATTACAGCTGATGCACGATTTACTTAAATCATTCGCTCACTGCCGTAACACGAAATTATACCGCGAATTACGTGTAGGCCTACCCTGCTCAGTCTAGAGCCTTACAGGTGGTTTTCAGCTCAGTCACACGACACTTTACAGAAGGGCCTAACAGAATTCAATGTTTACTGACTTCAACACCGGCTGTTCTACACTGGACGAACTGTTGACTAGTACTAGCCGTTGAATTCGACGCGGAAAATAAGAAATGTACTCAGCAGATTTACGGGACAGCTGATGACCGCCTGTTGAAGCACGTGCATAACGTTCTGTTTTCCAGGAATGCCAGGTAAGCAACAGCGGAGGGTTGTGCCGATCTGCGCTAATGAGGTCTATCCACGGGGGTCGACGGAGAAAATCCAAACAGGGAAAATTGCCTGAGGCATGTTTCAATACCACCCCACTCACGACCACCACTCTAAATTTGCCGTGAAGGTAAATATTGCCGATGGTTAATTAAAGAAGAAACTTGATCTTCACTATCTACTCTTCGTTATCTCAGAGACGTATTCAATCCTACTCATTAGCAAGTTTTGACATTTTCCCAGCTTTACGAACTTCATTAGCTTTGCATGTAAAGAAGGTTAAGTTCAATCATTGTATTTGTGTTTACAGTTACTTTTCAGACAAACATACGTCTATTTGTATATTCTTGTTAGTCTAGTTAAAAACAAAGGTGATGAAAAGTGTACTTTGCAAATCTCTTCCAAACTTTGAATGGAAATATTCCCATGTATTTATTTCTGGGCGTGTGTCATCACATCACGCCACTCACACACTATAACAACTCACACTAAAACACACTAAAACACACTAAAACACACACACACACACACACACACACATATATATATATATATATACTTCCAGACAAGGTAAGCCATTGCTCCATTTCACTTATATAATCATTGCCTCGCAAATCAATACAATAATGTATATAGCATAGCAGCCATTCTTGTTCTTAATGGTGATAATAATAATAATAATAATAATAATAATAATAATAATAATAATAATAATAATAATATCATACAGGGTTGGGTAACCAACCCCAGCGGGATACTCGGACGACGAGCCGATTAGTGCTGGGGGCTCCAAGGCTCATAACCTTGGTAGTAAAAAGAAGACAGAAAACACCTTGAGGCAACCTCTTGGGCTAACAATCTTAGTTGCAAGATGGATAATAATGTAATATACTATATTATTATTATTCATCTTGGAAGATCAGCTGTTAGAAAGGAATACGTTTAGGAACACACTGAATAATTTGGAAGGTGTTCAAGCCTCAGGAAGGACTAAGAAGACCGGAAGAGCCTGGACAGGTGAACAACGGATGCAGGCCAGCGAACGCATGACGGAATATTGGACACAGAGAAAACTCCGCACGAAGAGAAAGAAATGAAGTTGTAGCGTGATCCTTAGTGGTCCATTCGCTAATAATAAATATGCCTTTGCTGGCAGGACCTAGTGTTTACAGTGCACTATGTCTTCTAGTATGGGCTAGAGCAATTTTGTTACTTTCATTGATCTGTCTCTGTCTTATCCTTGGCTTTGACAATATGAAAGTGACTGAGGTATGAGCGATGCTAGTAATGCCATTCTTTGTGCAGCCAGTCCCTGCAATGAATGGTGTGAAAACATTGCTCATAGGGTCAGTTGATGCATGCACTTCAGTGGGCTTGGCAGACTGATATGTAATAGCAACTTCTGGCTCGGTGAGGAAAGCAACGGGAAACTATCTCAGTCCTCATTTCCCTAGTACGCCTCTTCAGTGATGCCTAGGCCATCTATGACAGCTGATGGCAGAGCTGTTGAGGATCCAACCAGCCTTAGGGCTGAAGACTGAACATACATACATACAATAATAATAATAATAATAATAATAATAATAATAATAATAATAATGCACCCTGGTGGGGGTGTGATAAGCGTCATGCAATTGTAATTATGATGAATTATTGAGGAATATATATTTCATTGTCAGAATAAATAGTATCTTACTGTACATACAGTAAGAACAGGCCAGGCCGAGAGGGCAGGTTTCACCATACCACAGACTGCTGTCTCCAGTGAGATTAACAAACACAATGAGTGACAGAGTTAGGTTTCTCAGAAATTGTAACAACGAGGAAAGAGAGAGGATAACTTGTTGCCAAAGTTTTCCTAGCCCCGGACAGTCTTGGTAGTAGCAACAGCGCAGAGAGCCGAGTGCAAATTTCTGAGAAATGACGTAGGGGTATCTCCAGGTAACTAGCTGGAGCTGAAAGCGGGGTTGGCACTGGAAGAAAAAAATATGAGCCTTCCCGGTCACGTGGTTAAGGTGGACCAATGGAAAAATTCACTTGACCAAAGCAAGGCGACAACTTCGTATTGTAAGAAGCACTAGCGAGGCTAACTCCGTGGATTAAACTGATAGAAAGAAGTGAAATATCGATTCAGAATAAAGTGGAATTTAGGAGCCTTACTATACCATAAAACTCATATAAAGTTAATAATTGCGGGAGATTGCATGGTGTAATTCTGAGAATTCATGGACGCTATTCGCTGATTGGCTGAAGTCAAAGGAAGCCACAAAAGAGCGCGAAACCCCGAGCCGGGATACGGCAGCTAAATTCGCGAATAGATCCATTACCAGCGAACGATAATAGTTGAGAATTGGTATAGAGCATTTGAGAACATAATTACATCATTGGATCATATATTAAAGCCACGGGCCAAACCGCAAAGTGTCGTATGAAGATATCGGGACTGTGCGTCCCCAGATGACCTCCGTTGAACTCGGAAGAGAGGGGATACAAGTATAAATATGAGGTCGTAGACAAGGACTGGCAAGTACTTCTGATATTGTGTTCGAGCGGTCACCACGCCAGTGGTGCGTAAGTACTTCTGACAAAGTGTTCGAGCCGTGATTACGCCAGAGGTACGAGTGTGTACTTACTCGTGGAGTAGAGTTCGAAGTATTATATTGTTACATAGTACAGTGATTCATGACGTGATGTAGCTCATATTACAGTCTTGAGCAGTCTACTAGTATGAAGTGTTTTAAATAGACAGGACTCAGTAAAGTATAACTTACGGATTGTAAGGTTCTACCAACCGATTAGGAAGTGCGTTACATGAGAACGGTCACGAGTGTTTATGTCACCTAGTAAACAGTCCATTTTAAACTGATACCTGGTCAGCTACACGAACGTGAGACGGGAAATTCAAGTGCGCGTACGGGCCGTTGTAAAGGGAAGCCCGAGGTATCCCATGTTCCTAGTGTTCGGGAAAGGAATGAAGAATGTATATCTACATTAAGTGGGCTAGATACAAGGCCGAGAGTGTAAAATTTGTGAATAGAATTTAGGGTGGAAATTATTCCAAAGTGCAACAGTTAATTTATTTGTTTTTATTCAAAATGTGTAAAGTTGAAAAGGGTCAAGGATTAATTCTACATGCTGGCATGAATACCAGTGGAATGCATTGCTAAAAGCCGGAGGGGCTATGGCTTCTCGTCCGGTTTTAGCAGACTACAATGGCAGAGTTGAGTACCTTTTAACATACTTGTAGATTGCTATCGTTAGGGGGAGGAAATCATATTATTTTATCGTGGTAACTTGATTGTGAAACGAGCCGTTTTCGGCTCGTATAAATTCAAAGATGGATAGACAAAGGGACAAATTAATATGTAGATTAGATCGAGCACTCATCATAATTTTGATTATTAAATAGAGTATAGTAGGGTTGAGTTGTTCATTCAAGTGCTTGAGTTGTTTGCTATGATATGGAGCACGTTTCACGTAAAGATAATGTAAATATTCATTTAGAAGTGCTTCCAAAGTGTTTTTCCGTTATCGGAATTTTTATAGATATTAAGGCATGTTGTTAAGATAATCCAGAGGTAGGATTGCCAAGTGATTTAAATTGTTGTGGGACGGAATGAAGTCCATTGATTTGTTTGTAAATATCGCGAAGTTCGCCAGTGGACAAAATAATAATATATAAAAGTGTCGAAGTAGTACATTAAAATTTGGTAATGTGTAAAGGCGTGTTTAATAATAATCTTTGAGAATAAAGGCACGGGCCTAGTTGGATAGAATGATTGCAAATTAAAGTAATTTAAATGTGGAGATCACATGTGCCGTGAATAATTATAATTTGTGCAGTGAATCCGGTTTTAACACCAAGTTTTGATTTAACGTTTTTGGACTCCATAATAATCATAAATAATTTTGGTAGAAACGAGATAGGCACTTTTATAATATGGTCACGCTATGTTTGAGATCCTGAGGGATTTGAGCCAAAAGTTGAGATTTGGAGTTTTGTGGGACAGAAATCCGGCCCGAAATGAAAGTGAATTGTACTGATGTTGATGAAGAAATAGATGGATCTTAAGGCCCACATAGAGGTTGTATTTATATACCGGTGTATTGAGTGGCAGAATAGAGTCCACACACCGAGGGTTAATTTGTGAAAATGTTTTGAAGAGTTCCAATGGATAAATGGACTTCAAAATGGAAAAGGAAGGAATAATTTAACACTTGCAGAGATTGGAGGTATTTGCCCAACTGCGAGGTGTTAGGGGATTTGAGAATTGTCTTAGGAGCATATGGTCTCCATGAATTGACGACAGTACGAAAATAAGGTTGCGGGTTCGAACACTATTATGTCCCGACCGATGTGAATTCGGATCTTGGTGATTTCTGTTTGGAAGAGAACGTATGTGACTAAATTATAAAGATGAGGAATAAAAATAAAGATTCTCGAAATAATAATAATAATAATATTCCAAGTAAATCATATCTGGATTGATTAGTGCCAAAATAAATCGGAATTGTAAAAGGGGTTATGCGTTAAACATATTAAGAGTGGAATACCGTGTAACAGGTAACCAATCCCAGCGGAAACTGGGTCAGTGAACCGATCAGTGCTGGGGGCTTCAGGGCTTACAACCCTGATAGTTAAAAACTTGTTACCTTCGGGTGACCTAACCTAATCACTTGTGTGATAGACTGTATCAAACATGAAGTACAAACTTAATGAACATAATACCTCAGGTGGTAGACGATCCACAAGTAGGTCATCGGATTCTGGGGGACCTACACCTTCATGTGACCCAGTCGGATCTAAACGAAACTTGAAACGAAATATTACGTATCTAGCCACAATCAATATAAACTCCTTGATCAAGACCGGAAAGCTTAAGCATACACTTGATGTACTGAACGACAAGAACATCAGTATAGCAGCTCTCCAAGAGACTAGGTTTCCGGACGAAGAAGCCATAGAGTCTCAAGGATATAGAATATATAAAGGGAAACCTGGTAATAGAGTAATGGAAAATGTACCATTCCTTGGGACTGGTTTCGCAGTACACCATCTACTGGTTAAAAGCATACTTGACTTTTCATCACCAAACGATAGAACATCGGTGCTTTCCTTCAGATGCAAGAATAGGGGATACTCAATGATTAACTTCCACGCTCCTACCAATGACTCTAACAGGAAAAACCCAGAAATGACAAACCAGTACTGGGATGCCCTTGAAGAAACCCTTGATAAAGTACCAAATCATCATACGACTATATTGTTAGGAGATTTCAATGCCCAGATCGGTAGAGAACAGAAATACCGGAAGATTGTCGGAAGGTATCCTGCCCATAAGAGAACCAACAAAAATGGGGAACGCTTAATCAGTGTCTGCACCAAGTATGGATTACTTTTGATGTCTACAGCTTTCAAACACCTTCCCAGAAAGGCAATGACATGGCGATGCCCAAATAGCATGATGGGTGAATTCCAAATTGACCACGTAGCAATAGACAAGCTGCTCCACAGGGATATTATGAATGTCAAAGTGATACGAGGAGCCAACATTGACTCTGATCACTACCTGTCTCTGGTTAAAACGAACCTGAAACCACTAATAAAGACCACGGGTATGTTAGCAAAAAACACGAAGATCCCTAGGTTTGATATCACCAAACTCAAAGAAGACAGCACTAGTTACCAAGAGAGGCTGATTCATAATACCAACAGGATTAACACATCTACAAAATGGGATCAACTTAGGGATGCCATAACAGTAGCGGCTCAGGAAACAATCCCCAATAGACCTAAAGGGAACAAGCATCCGTGGTGGTCCAGCGAATGTGATAAAGCTATAGAAGCTAGGCGGCTAGCGTGGATCAAATGGAATGTACATAAGAACGAAGCTAATTTACAAGCCTTCATTGCACAGAGGAAAACTACGTCGAGCATCATAAGAGGGGCCAAGAGGAAGCACAACCAGGAACTGATTAAGCAAGCAGAGGAGGATTTTGTAAGGAACAACTCTAGAGATCTATACAAGGGCCTCAAGCAACAAACAACCCAATTCGTTTCCCCTGCTTTACATCTCCAGAGACCAGATGGATCGCTGTGTCTTAATGACAGCGATTGTACCAAGACCCTTGCTAACTACTTCAAAGGACTCTTAAATGCAGAAGAACCTATTGAACGTCTCCAAGTTACAGAACCAACTAACCCCAATACTGAGTTTATCCCTCCTCCAACGTATGAAGAAGTCAGAGATGTAATTAAATTACTCAAGAACAATAAAGCTTCTGGAGAAGACGGGATAGTAGCAGAAATGCTAAAACATGCCGGAGAACACACCTTCAGGAGCATACATAAAGTAATTCTGGACATATGGACTAGTGAGAGGCTCCCAGATGATTGGACGTCAGCCATTATCCATCCAATCCACAAGAAGGGAAGCAAAACAGATCCCAGTAACTACAGAGGAATATCACTCCTTGCTGTTACCTATAAGATATTTTCCAAGATTCTGGAACGCCATGTCACAAGACAGTTGGATAAAGAGTTAGGAGAATATCAAGCAGGGTTCAGAGCATCGAGGTCCTGTACCGAGCAGATACAAAATCTGAAGACCATCCTTCAATACAGCAAATCAAGAGCTCGACAATGGGTAGCTATATTTGTCGACTTCCAGAAAGCATACGACTCAGTAGATAGAATTACTCTTTACAATACATTAAGAGAACTAGGACTTAACGACAAGATCAACAGGCTGGTGCAAGCAACCTTGCACAATACCACAGCCAGAGTAAAGTTTAGAGGACAACTCTCGGAGAGTTTCGCCATTAAAACAGGGGTGAGACAAGGAGATGGCATCTCATGTATATTATTTAACTGCGTTCTGGAAAAGATAATTAGAGAGTGGATGAGATTCCTTCCAGAGAACACTGGATTACGGATGGGGATTAAAGCAGACAACCTGAGGATACCATGCCTAGCCTTTGCAGACGATCTGACTTTATTGGCAAATGACATACAGGAGGCTACTACTCAGCTCCAAACACTGCACTCAATAGCGGCTAAAACGGGTCTTTTGATCAACATAGGAAAGACCGAGTTTGTTACTAACATCAAAGATGCCCCTGGAAAGATGAGAGTCAGTGATAATATCTACATCAAGAGAGTCAAAAGTGTAAAGTACCTTGGGGAATGGTTCTCAGAGGACCTCAGTGAAACAATGGCTCTTGAACACAGGAGACTCAAACTAGATAAGGCTTACCATGCCTGTAGAAAGCTGTATGCTTCAAAAAATCTGTCGATGAATGTCAAACTAAGACACTACAATGCAGTAATCAGACCGTCAGTCCTCTATGCAGCAGAGTGTCTATATTTAACTAAGAAGACCCCACTAAGAGCCCTCGAGGTACAAGAAAGAAAGTTCCTGAGACGGATAGTGGGACCAAGAATTTTACCAGATGGAAGCCGATGGTATCAACCAAATCGTGAGCTATATAAACACCAAGAAAATCTCATAGATGCCATCAGAAGAAGGCGACTGGCTTTTTACGGACACCTATCCAGAATGGACTCAAATAGATTATCTCATAGGATCTTCAAGGCTGCTAACAAGGGCAAAGCTACTGGGTTCGTGTGGATGAAGCAAGTGGAGAAGGACCTTTCGGAACTCCACATAAATCAAAACGACATAGCTGATCGAAGTAACTATCATACAACTCTTAAAACTAAATCCTTTGTAACATCCCTCACAGAAGTTACCCACAGACCAAAAGACGAGACCAGGAAATGGTCTGAGGAACGTAAGATTGAATTTAGCCGGAAAATGAAGGACTACTGGGCCATCAGGAAAGCTCGAGGTACCAACAAGAAAACAGCTGCCAAACCAGCCGCTAAGAACACCAATTGTGGCAAACAACGACGATGACTTCAAGAAACAGCTAAAACACAAGCACCGTGGTCCATAGATGGCCCTAACGAATTAAAAAAAAATATTCCAAGTAAATCATATCTGGATTGATTAGTGCCAAAATAAATCGGAATTGTAAAAGGGGTTATGCGTTAAACATATTAAGAGTGGACTACCGTGTAACAGGCGAAATTAATTTTTTTAAAATTAATAATAATAATAAATATAAAAAACTAATTTTTTTGAAGAAGAATACTTTTTTTAAATTTGGACATAATAATGATGTTGGGAGTTGAAATGAAAAATTTGAGATTTTTAACTAATAATAATAATGAGAATATTTGAAGAAGGAGAAGAAGAATAATCAAAGAAGCTACTTTTATTTATTTCAGACGAAAATAAAAAAAATCGCGAAAAGTTGAAATATTAGTCCGAGGATGATTACGGGTTACGATAATCATGATCTCCACAAATAATAATAATAATAATAATAATAATAATAATAATAATAATAATAATAATAATAATAATAATAATAATAATAATAATAATAATATTTAATAAAATATTTTTTATTTATTTTTCTTATTATTTCGGATGCTGATGATGGATGATACTAGGGAAGTCAGTTGGCGAATTAACGTAATAATGTCAATTGGTTGTAAATAATAAGTTAAGTTAATATGTGTAAAATGAAGGCAAATCCCTACATCTGGACCATTAGGTTAGAGTCCCTTTGTCGTATTCCTTCAACTAACGATTAGCATATCTTGGTTAGGAACCCGGGGAGAGTTTGTAGTTTCCCGGGTTGGTCTCATCTCAATCAAAGTGGAGGCGATAACATGGTCCATGTGATCGCGCCTACTTAGCCAACAGGTAATTGGTCCATGATCAAATATGGTCATGGTGTTAACGAAGGTAAATCTGATACCTTCAGATATCAACGGTTCCACCACCCAAATGGAAGGGTGGTCAAAAGTGACAAATATTATGTAATCATTTTTCAGGAATAATTTGCCAAATTACCGGCAAATCAAGGGTCAACAGATTTTGATTGTGTGTAAAATTTCATTTGTTTACTTAAATAAAATGCTCCTTTAGCATTTGCAAGGAAACAGCTCCAGGTTCTTGTTCTTGTAGAATAGTAAACCCTTGGTGACCGTTTAAATATCCGTCCCCATTCCTAGGACGGAGCCTTCATAATTTCCCTTTGATCTGAATATATATATATATATATATATATATAATTTGTGTGTTTTATGATGAGCCTTAAAGTTAAAGATTAGAGTGTCCCGTTCAACCCTGTAGTACTGATTGGATGGCGCCCTTACATTTAGTTTGAGATCTTATATCTCAAAATATTCTTTTATTGTTTATATTAATAATAATAATAATAATAATAATAATAATAATAATAATAATAATAATAATAATAATTAGGGTCCCAGGAATTAACCTCAGAGGAGTCATTGTGACTCTGGCAAATGGGAGTGAAATGCGTCGTTGCCAACATCTGCAACATTATGATATTGGATTCAGCAATATAATCCAACTAGCCTCTTTCACTCCAACTCCAACATCCTTTTAAGTCGAGCAACCTAGAGGAATCTGGGTCGACGAGCCGATCAGTGCTGGGGGCTCCAAGGCTCATAACCTTGGTAGTAAAACGAATTCAGAAAACACCATGAGGCATGAAGCAACCTCTATGGCTAACAGTCTTAGTTGCAAGATGGATGCGTGTGCGTCTAAAACAAATTCAAGTCAAGTAAGCATAATGGCAAAACTTTTCAAAAATGCTACCCCAGGGGGTAAGTATTCGGATAAATCCCCCGTCTTGAAAGCAGCGGTGCAAAAGTCTCATTTGCATTCTGGGGCAGACTTGACATCATGCAGGACACCAGTCGGAGCGTCCCGGTGTATCCCAAACAGTCAGAAACTCAGAAACTAATCGAAAGCCTTTCTAGCAACATTCAACATAAACTCCGTTAAACAAATTGGCAAACTGAAAATTATCATCAAAGCCATACATGAAAATCAGATATCCATAATTTGCCCTACAAGGAACACGTTACAGAGACGAAGAGACTTTTGAATCTGAAGGTTACCGTTTCTTCTACAGCAGAGATAAAAAAAGAGTCCACAATGGATCTGTGATGCTTGGAACTGCGTTTTCTATGAGAACCAGAATCCTTAAATCGGTTGCAAATTTCGATTCAGTAAATTATAAATTATCCATATTAACAATCAAATGCGCCAATAAGACATACACGCTAGTTAACGCACATGCCCCCACAAATGATAAGAACAGGTCTGATTCGGACGAAGTGGATAACTTCTGGGATCTACTGGATGAAAAGCTCTCCAAAATTCCCAAACACCATGTGAAACTTCTTATGGGAGATTTCAATGCATAACTTGGCCGAGAACAAAAGTACAAGAAAATCATTGAAAACTAGAACCAACTAGAAGAACCAATCAATTTTGCTAATGGCTTTACGTCGCACCGACACAGATAGGTTTTATGGCGACGATGGGCTAGGAAAGGCCTAGGGCTTGGAAGGAAGCGGCCGTGGAATTAAGGTACAGCCCTAGCATTTGCCTGTGTGAAAACGGTAAACCACGAAAAACCATCTTCAGGGCTGCCGACAGTGGGATTCGAACGTACTATATCCCGGATGAAGCTCACAGCTGCGCGCCTCTAACCGCACGGCCACCCGGTAAGAACCAATTCAAAACGGCAATAGATTGTCTTTCATTTGCAAAAACCATAACTTGCAGATCATGTCAACCCACTTTCGTCATCTTCCCAGAAAGCAAACAACATGGCGATCTCCTATTCCAACCATCGGGGATTTCGCTATCTCTCGGAAAAATGGTCCGGAAATTACGAATGTTAAGGTTAAAAAAGACATAAACATGGCCTCCGAGCACTACATGTCTATGATTAAATTTAAACCGGTCCCTGCAAACTCCAACAAGACCCCCAAAAGTATAATTCGCTTCGACAATGATAAACTCCGACAAAGAGTTAAGGAGTTCCAGGAAAGGGTTCGACCGATCGACTGTGACTTAAACAACACTAAAAACCGCCTGATTGAGGATGCAAAAGAAGTTGCTGAAATGAAGAGAAGAAAAAAATATGCCTGGTGGAATGGTACCTGTGTTTCAGTTTTCAAGGAAAGGCTCGACGCTTGGAAACAGTATTATTCAACAAAATCGCAAACTGTCTGGGAAACCTACAAAGCCCAACGGGCCCAGACAGCTGAAGTGATCCGACCTGAGAAATGCAGATATGAAAAGTCGCTTATTGAGAAGACAGACCAAGACTTTATGAGAAATGAAATCAGAGAGTACTAAAGAACGTTCAAAATTAAACTTACGCTCTATAAATCTCCGTCGCTATGCTTTCAACGAATAGACGGTACGTTGGCGACCTCAAACGAAGAAAACTGTACCATCCTCGCCGAAAATCTCATCAAGACCGAAGAACCCATACTCAGATCGAGGCCACCCGACAAAGAAAAAATCAAGCGTCACATTTCCCGGCTCAGAAGTAACATAGCGCCTGGAGAAGACTCTGTCATAGCTATTCCCCTGAAGAAGCAGTTGAAATCCTACAGAAACAACTAGAACAAATTTGAAAAGGAGAAATGCTACGCGAAGACCGGAAAACGGCGTTAATCCACCCGTTACACAAAAAGGCAGCGTGGAAAACGTCAACAACTACAGAGAAATATCCCTGCTACCGTTAACATACAGCATTCTCTCACTTTCTATCCTGGAGCGTTTGGAAGCCCAAGTTGAGCATCAAATAGGCGAATACCAAGGGGGCTTCAGGAAGGGACGTTCAACTGCTGAACAGATCCGCAACTTCAAAACGAACATGAGGCATTGTAATCTCAGGTCCATACAGTACGTGTCAGTCTTTGCGGACTTTAAGAAGGCCTACGATTCGATAGACTGCGAGATTCTCTTAAATATCCTCAACGAATTCGGGGTTGACCTGAAACTGCTTGCATTGTTTAGAGCCACGCTGACTGACACAAAATCCAAAGTAAACCTCCTAGGATGTCTATCAGATTCCTTCGAGGTCAAAATAGGTGTCAGACAAGGTGATGGGCTCTCTCCGATGCTTTTCAACTGCGAGTTCGGAGAGATCATTAGGACCTGGCGAACAAAATTATTAGAAGCTGATGATAGTCCTCTGAGAATGGGAACAAAATCTAAGGGCATCACGATCGACTGTCTAGTGTTTGCCGATGACATCGCCATTCTGTCAAGTGATGTAGGAACTGGTAGGATACAAATCGACCGTCTAAAATAAATCTTTTGAAACAACCGAAGTAATGACTAACATCAAAGTTGCCCCAGCAAAACTCCAGACAAAATACGGCAAGATCAACCGAGTAGAATAATTTAAATATCTGGGTGAGATCATAATGAAAAATGGACTGGAAAAATAAGCACTTAAGGAACGAGTACGCAAACTTGAAATAGCCTATCAAACGTCGCGCTCAATCTACAACAAAAATACCCTTCTCAAAATACTAAACTACATCATTATGAAACTGTTCTGAAGCCCTTAGTTATGGATGCTGCTGAAACCCTATCCTTAAATGCTAATAAAGGACTCCTCGAAGAACTGGAGCGCCAAATCATCAGAAGTATCATGGGATCCAATTACAAGAATGGCACCCATTATAAAAAATCCAACAAAGAAGTGTACAGTAAAATAGACAACATTACAGGAACAATCCGTAAGAGTCGGGCACGATATTACGGTCATTTCAAACGAATGCACGGAAACAGACTGACTAAACAGATATTTCACTTTTTTGACTCCATACCGAAAATCACAATGCCCTGGTTTATGAACACCAAAAAGATATTTCCCAATGCTTCATATAAAACCCGAAGACGCCTTCAATAGAGATCTCTTCCGCAAAAGTACTGACGAATGGGCTAAACCGAGACAAGCAACCGAAAAGAAGACAGGGTACCACCTGTACAGAGGAACGCAAGCTGGCCCACTCACAGAGAATGAGGGAATTCTGGGCGAAGCAAACCGCCAAATGTTACAAGAATTAACGTGGTCCTAAAAGGCCCCATCGAATAATAATAATAATAATAATAATAATAATAATAATAATAATAATAATAATAATAATAATAATAATAATAATAATAATAATAATTTCGACCCTGTGAATGACAGATTGCCTATACTCACAATTAAATGCGCGAACAAAACCTACGCCCTAGTTAACGCACATGCTCCTACAAACGATAAGAACAAGTCTGATCCAGACGAAGTTGATAATTTCTGGGACCTACTGGATGAAAAATTAAACAAAATCCCCAAACACCATGTCAAGCTTCTTTTGGGTGACTTCAATGCCCAACTAGGTCGTGAACAGAAGTACAAGAAAGTTATAGGAAATTACCCTGCTCACAAAAGAACCAATCCCAACGGCAAAAGACTGGTGTCCATTTGCGAAAATCACAACCTGTAGGTCATGTCGACCCACTTTCGCCATCTACCCAGAAGGCAAATGACTTGGCGTTCTCCCGTCCAAGCTCTCGGAGAGTTCCAAATTGATCATGTTGCAATCTCCAGGAGAAACAGCCCTGAGATTATGAATGCCAAGGTAAAGAAAGGCATCAATGTGGCCTCAGATCATTATACGTCTCTTATCAAATTCAAACCAATTCCCGCAAACACAAGGAAGACAACCAAACAGATCACACGCTTCGACAATGATAAACTTCGGCAAAGGGTCGAGGAGTTCCAGGAGAAGGCTAGACAAAATGACTGTGACTTTAACAACGCCAAAAGTCTCCTTGTTGAGGCCGCCAAAGACGTTGCAGAAATCAAGAGAAGCAAAACGCATGCCTGGTGGAATGGTACCTGCGAATCAGTCCTCCAAGAAAGACTCAATGCGTGGTAACAGTATTACTCTACGAAATCAGAAAATGATTGGGAAAACTACAAAACCCAACGTGCCCAAGCAGCTACGGTGTTCAGAACTGAGAAACGTAAATACGAAAAATCTTTCATTGAAAAGATAGAACAAAACTTTAGGAAGAATGAAAGCAGAGAGTACTACAGAGCCTTCAAACGCAAACTCACTGGCTATAAACCACCATATCTATGCTTTGAGCGAAAGGACGGCACACTGGCCACGTCAAATGAAGAAAATTGCAGCATTCTGGCAGATTACTTCAAGAATTTACTTAATTGCTCTAAACCGCAAAGCGCCATTGAGACCAAGGACCCCTTACTCAGGTACCCAGATTCCAGACCACCCTACAGAGATGAAGTCAAGCGCCACATTGCCCGTCTCAAAAATAACAAAGCGCCGGGGGAAGACTCTGTAGTAGCACAACTATGCAAATATGCCCCAAAGGAATCACTTGATATCTTGCAAAAGCAAATAGAAGAAATTTGGAACAAGGAGACCCTACCCGAAGATTGGAAAATAGCTTTGATCCATCCATTACACAAAAAAGGCAGAATGAAGAACATCAACAACTACAGAGGAGTATCTTTGCTACCCGTGACTTACAAAATTCTATCACTTGCCATCCTGGAGCGTTTGGAAGCACAAGTCTAACATCAAATAGGTGAATACCAAGGAGGGTTCAGAAAAGGTCGCTCAACAGCTGAACAGATCCAAAATCTCAAAACGATCATCAGATGTTGTACACTATGGTTCAAGCAGTATGTGTCTGTCTTTGTGGACTTTAAGAAAGCGTACGACTCCATTGACCGGGAAGTCCTGCTAAACGTCTTAAATGAATTTGGAGTTGATTTGAAACTGCTGGCATTAATTAGAGCCACCCTGACCGTTACAAAATCCAAGGTGAAGTTCCACGGATGTCTCTCGCATTCCTTTGACATCAAAACAGGAGTACGACAGGGTGATGGGCTATCCCCGATACTCTTCAACAGTTTTCTTGAAAAGATCATCAGAACCTGGCGGGTGAGATTACAGGAAACCAACTACAGTCCATTGAGAATAGGAACCAAATCCGAGGGGATCGCAACAGACTGCTTAGCATTTGCCGATGATATTGCTGTTCTCTCAAACGGCATAGAAACCGCTATAACTCAAGTTGAAATTTTAAAGGAAATTGCCGAACAAACTGGTTTGCAGATATCGTTTGAGAAAACAGAAGTAATGACTAACATCAAAGAGGCTCCACCAAAACTCCATACAAAATACGGGGACATCACCCGAGTAGACAAATTCAAATACCTGGGTGAGATCATCATGAAAAATGGACTGGACAATGAAGCACTTCAGGAGCGAGTACGCAAACTGGAAATAGCCTACCAAACCTCCCGTACAATCTACAACAAAAAATGCCTTTCCCAAAACACCAAGATACGTCACTATGAAACAGTTCTGAAGCCAGTAGTTCTATATGCAGCCGAAACCCTGTCTCTAAATGCCAACAAAGGACTCTTTGAAGAACTGGAGAAAAGAGAACGCAAAATTAAGAGAGGAATCTTGGGATCAAAGTACAGAAATGGAATCCATCAAAAGAGATCCAACAAGGAAGTCTACTTCAAAATAGAGAAAATTACCGACACAATCAGAAAAAGACGGGCACAATTTTACGGTCATCTGAAAAGAATGGACGGAATAAAGTTAACTAAAGAAATCTTTCACTTTTTTGATTCAATCCCCAAAACCACAATTCCCTGGTTTAGAAATACCAAAGAAAACCTGCAAATGCTACATATCTCAGCTGAAGACGCCCTTAACAGAGATATCTTCCGCAAGAAAATATTGACGAACGGGCTAAACCGAGACGAGCAACCGGAGGGAAGACACGGTGCCCCTTGGACAGAGGAGCGTAAGCAGGCCCACTCACAAAGAATGAGGGAAATTTGTGTTCTAAAGGCCAAGTTCAGTGTCAAATGCAACAAGACTTAACGTGGTCCTTGATGGCCCCAGCGAATTATATATACGGTATATAATAATAATAATAATAATAATAATAATAATAATAATAATAATAATAATAATAATAATAATAATAATAATAATAATAATATTAATCTCATGTATCCAACTAGTCTGGTCCAAGTCTTCGAAACTTACACTATTTGGGTGACTTGCTCTTCTACGATAGCGTTCCAGTACCTATAATGAGAATTACATTTTTTGGTGGAGCCAGAATCGAGCCTGGGCCATCGGGGTAGTAGCCAACAATGTTAACCACTACACCACGAGGCACTGTTTATGGGTTTAAAGACCCTTTGAGATGCTATGCTTGTAGAGACGCTGGGTACCTGAATTTTCCCCAAGATGTGTTATTTAACATACCAGTAAATCTACTGTCCCACATACGGGTGCCTAATATTTAGATATAAACCATTAGTTCCCAAGGAATGTGTAAGGACACGGTCCTCGAGTATGGGACCTAACAGACATATTAACCTACCCCGTTTGTTTTTACAAGCATCAATAAGTACTAATCTTCGGTATATTAATGGAATTCAATTTCATATTGCCGCTAAGCCGAGGAAATAAAATGGCGCATGGCTTTTAGTGCCGGGAGTGTCCGAAGACAAGTTCGGCTCGCCATATGCAGATCTTTTGGTTTGACTCCCGTGGGCGACCTGCGCGTCGTGATGAGGATGAAATGATGATGAAATTAAATGGCGTATGGCTTTTAGTGCCGGGAGTGCCCGAGGACAAGTTCGGCTCGCCAGATGCAGGTCTTTTGATTTGACGCTCGTACGCGACCTGCGCGTCGTGATGAAGATACAGTGATGATGAAGACAACACATACACCCAGCTCCCATGCCAGCGATGTTAACCAATTTAGGTTAAAGTTCCCGATCGTGCCGGGAATCGAACCCGGAACCCCTGCGACCAAAGGCCAGCACGCTAACCATTTAGCCATGGAGCCGGACAAGGCGAGGGTGAATAACGTTTGTGTTCCTGCTGGCGGCTTGAATACGAGTCTTTTCACTTCTACACAGGTACTTCAAATTTAATAATAATAATAATAATAATAATAATAATAATAATAATAATAATAATAATAATAATAATAATAATAATAATAATAATAATAATATTGATTTTCGTCCCACTAACTACTGTTACGGTTTTCGGTGACACCGATGTGACTCAATTTTGTCCCACAGGAGTTCTTTAACGTGCCGGTAAGTCTACCGATACGAGGCTGACAAATTTGAGCACTTTCAAACACCACCGGACTCAGTGGATCGAACGTGCCAAGTTCGGCTCAGAAGGCCAGCGCTCTACCACCCGAGCTATTCAGCCTAGTGCATCAAATTTAACGCAGTAGAAAACAATAACTTTATTCTCTTTGTCATATACATGAAGAATATTTTCTTCTAAGCTGGATCGGACATTCATAACGAAACTTCTTGCACATTTTTAGGATGAGGAGGCAAGTTTCTCCACTTCTTGTCCCGCAATGCTTCCTTTTATTCCCCGAATATCATTTGAGAGTAAACTATCAGGAAAGTGGTTAGGGACAGCGAGGGAGTGGCTACGCGTTTTGATTCACGTAACTCTCAGTTTGCATGCTGGAGGTAGTAGGTTTGAGCCTCACTGCCAGCAGCCCTGAAGATGGCTTACCATGGTTTCCCATTTTCACATCAGGTAAAAGCTGGGCTGAACTTTAATTAAGTACATGATCGCTTCCTTCCCATTCCTAGCGCTTTCTTAACCAATCGTCGCCATACGTCCTGGTTGTGTCCATGCGACGTAAAACTAATAGCAAAAGAGCACAATTAGAAACTTTTCCAGAAAGCTAATGTACTGTATAACCCGGAATAAAGAATCAAAATTTAAAATAGGTAATATGTTGGGCCTAGATGGGATAACATCATACTTTTTTCACAATTTGTTTTCGTCGCACTGACGCAGATAGGTGTTACCACGACGATAGGTCAGGAAATGGCTTGGAGTGGGAAGAAAGTGGCCGTGGCCTTAAATAATCTACAACCGCAGCATTTACATGATATGAAAATGGGAAACCACAGAAAATCATCTTCAGAGCTGCCGACAGTTGTGTTCGAACCCACTCTCTCCCGATTGCAAGCTCACTCCTACGCGACCCTAATCACACAGCCAACTCGCTCGCATACACTGTGTTTTTGACGACGATGGGAAGGAAGTAGCCGTGGCCTTAGTTAAGGTACAGCCTTGAACGGTGTTGAAGTGAGGAACCACGAAAGACCATCTTCAGGGCTGCTGATTATGGACTTCGAACTCACCATCTCCCAACTTTAAGCTTTTAAGCTTACTACAAGTCCCATACCGCGCAGCCAACTCACTTGGTAATGAAACGTATAAAGAGAACGGCAGTTCTACGCTACTCTCTTAAGAACCAAAATTATTACAATGACAAAAGGAGGTAAGTTATTAAATTCTTTACAGTTTGAGGAAGGAAAACTACTAGAGTAGCTTTTGTAATCTTTGTACTCGCAGCAGAATATCATGGAAGAACTAACTGCCGTTAGAATTATAACTATTTATCTGAAAGTTATTATTCTGAATCTCTTCGATCATTTTGTGTAATCCTTTTGAGAAGAGTGTGGCAAAGATCATTTTTGAAGTCATTCAAGTAATTTGTTTTCCTGAATCAAGTATATAATGTGCATCTTTTAAAACAGGTAGAATGATTCTCTGGCCAGAATAGCTTCATTACATCATCGACGAGCACATAAATAGTAAAAGCATGCCTTTTGTAAACCCTCACAATTCGGGAGAAACACGTTACCAAGCGTTATGTCCGGTATTAAAATTCGCTATTCTTCCACGTGCGTCACATATTCCATACAGTGAAAGAAGAAATAATATTTTTAAGAAATCCGCGTGGATATTTAGTCCATTTTCAGAGTCAGTAAATTGTTAATGCGAGGAATTACTCATCATCATCATCATCATCATCATCATCATCATCATCATCATCTGTTTACCCTCCAGGGTCGGCTTTTCCCTCGGAAACAGCGAGGGATCCCACCTCTACCGCCTCAAGGGCAGTGTCCTGGAGCTTCAGACTCTTGGTCGGGGATACAACTGGGGAGAATGACCAGTACCTCGCCCAGGCGGCCTCACCTGCTATGCTGAACAGGGGCCTTGTGGAGGGATGGGAAGATTGGAAGGGATAGGCAACGAAGAGGGAAGGAAGCGGCCGTGGCCTTATGTTAGGTACCATCCCGGCATTTGCCTGGAGGAGAAGTGTGAAACCACGGAAATACACTTCCAGGATGGCTGAGGTGGGAATCGAACCCACCTCTACTCAGTTGACCTCCCGAGGCCGAGTGGACCCCGTTCCAGCCCTCATACCACTTTTCAAATTTCGTGGCAGAGCCGGGAATCGAACCCGGGCCTCCGGGGGTGGCAGCTAATCTCGCTAACCACTACACCACAGAGGCGGACAATTACTCACTTCTCATAATAAGATACTATTCATTACTAGAGCGAAATATACAGTTCGAAAACCTTGTTAGAATTTCGAGTGGTTATTTGGTGAAGCCATAAATGCAGTACCCGTACCATCAAAAAGCAATCCGGCTCCATGGCTAAATGGTTAGCGTGCTGGCCTTTGGTTACAGGGGTCGCGGGTTCGATTCCCGGCAGGGTCGAGAATTTTAACCATAACTGGTTAATTGCCCTGGCACGGGACTGGGTGTTCATCATCGGTTCATCCTCATCACGACGCGCAGGTCGCCTGCGGGAGTCAAATAAAAAGACCTGCACCTGACGAGCCGATGTCTTCGGACACATCCCGGCACTAAAAGCCATGTCATCGAAAAGCAGAAGCTCCCATTTCTAAGCCAAGAAATATCTTTAACTCAGCTGTTGCTCAGTGGTATAATAAGATGATTTCACATTAAATTATTCTGAAGTCGACCTCTTACCTATACACTACCTATAATATAACAGAATATTACTACTAAAAATCCGTTCTCTAAACTTTTGAACATATTTCCATAATTTTACATTACAAATACACTTGGCACAGTGAAAATGGTGCCTGAAAGTCAATGAATAAGTAGGTTCATTATTCATTATGCGATGGGAGCTTTGAGATAAATACCTTGTTGTCTCTCTTCCAGAAAAGATCGCATTAACTTCAATGTTCTTATTCCGTTCTTCTCCTCGTGATATGGAACAGTTCATCACTGCTTAGTTCGTAACTTGAGGAGAAAAGAAATCCAGAGATGCCCTGTGGGTTGATGAGGAAATACACAACTCCACCTTTGTACAGTCAATCAAAAACGAATGAGCGTATAGAAGCTATTTTATAATTTCCTCGTGGGTACGTCATTCCCATAAACAAACGACCTATAAACATCATGCTTGTTGTGGGTATCCACAGTATTTGTATCTACATGGGAGGTGAATTATATTTTGATAATTAAAATTAAATCTGATAAGATAGTAAATGCGAGGAATATACAATACCATGCACTCATTCTTTCTTAGACTAAATATACCTGTAAATGTTCATACCCCATGATGTTCGAAACATGAACGCAAGTATTTCAGAAAGCTTGTCTTAAGGATACATTGTAGAGTTGGGTGTAGAACTAAGGACAACAAAACATGTTTCTATGATGCCACCTTATTGCAATCCTATTAAATGTAGAACACTCAAATTTTACACCTGTACTATATAGTTCTTCTTTAACCCAAAACAAAAATATGGCATGATATATGCATTCATTTCCAAAACAATTATATTTAAAATATTATTTTTAATGTATTTTTCTCTAAAGGTGCACTTTTCGCACAATGTGGCCGAGAGAGAAAGCAACTAAACTTCACACATATGATTTATAGACCGATGACCTAGATGTTAGGCCCCTTTAAACAACAAGCTTCATCATTTATAGACGTGGATTTAAAAATTAGGCGAGACATTATATTAATTTTCCTAACAACTTGGTCATACAGTATATTAAAATTGAACCACCATATTTTGATATATTATTACAGTATTTAATACTTTTGTGACCAATATTTTATTTATTTTCAAGATATCCTTCACCTGTTATATAGCTACTATTCCTGTGGATACCCTCAACACCGGGATAGTTGACCGCGCGGCTAAGAACGCGCAGCTATGAGCTTGCATCCGGCAGATAGTGGGTTCGAACCCCACTATCAGTAGCCCTGAAAATGGTTTTCCGTGGTTTCCCATTTTCACACCAGGCAAGTGCTGGGGCTATACCTTAATTAAGGCCACGGCCCCTTCCTTAACATTCCTAGGCCTTTCCTATCCCATCGTCGCCATGAGACCTATCTGTGTGGGTGCGACGTATAGCAAATAGCAAGTAGCAAATACATATACGTATATACCCACAACGAATATTACTTCAGTTGGTTCAACGGTATCACAGAAAAATGCACCTTTAGAGAAAAATAATCAAAAAATAATATTTTGCACATGTAATATTTTTAATGACTATATAAATCATGCCATATTTTTTGTTTTGGGTTGAAGAAGAACTATATAGTCCATATGTAAAATTTGAGTGTTCTATGTTTAACAGGATTGGAATAAGGTGGCATCATAAAAACATGCTTTGTGGTACTTAGTTCTACCCTCACTTCTACTGTGTGTCCTTAATAATTACACATAACAATAATAATTCATTTCTGAATAACTTCCAAAGTTCTATCTTAAGTTTGAGCTTGCCGACAGAGTTTTATTTAGTTCCAAACATCTACGGGATATGATCAAACTAAAACTTTTGCCAAAAGTAAACATAAATAGGTTCTGTGGGGAGAAAATATAGTTCACTTTACTTTCATTAGAAGGTATATAAACACTCCTCATCTGAAAATATATTGCTGTTTTATTAAATAAATTCATTTTTAAGAAGCCCTCCTTTTCTTTGTCGACTTGGTTATTCAGATCTTTAAATTGTTCAGCCTGTCGAAAATCATCATCATCATCTGTTTACCCTCCAGGGTCGGTTTGTCCCTCGGACTCAGCGAGGGATCCCACCTCTACCGCCTCAAGGGCAGTGTCCTGGAGCTTCAGACTCTTGGTCGGGGGATACAACTGGGAAGAATCACCAGTACCTCGCCCAGGCAGCCTCACTTGCTATGCTGAACAACGGCCTTGCGGGGGGGATGGGAAGTTTGGAAGGGATAGACAAGGAAGAGGGAAGGAAGCGGCCGTGGCCTTAAGTTAGGTACCATCCCGGCATTTGCCTGGGGGAGAAGTGGGATACCACGGAAAACCACTTCCAGGATGGCTGAGGTGGGAATCGAACCCACCTCTACTCAGTTGACCTCCCGAGGCTGAGTGGACCCCGTTCCAGCCCTCGTACCACTTTTCAAATTTCGTGGCAGAGCCGAATCCACGCTTTTGGCTGGTTTGTTAATTCTTTCCACTTTATGTGAATATGTCCCCTTTCCTGCACATTTTACATTGCAGTGAGGGTCCCTAACCTTAAAAGGAAAACGTGTTTTAATGCCCTTCGGGGTGAAAATAAATAATCTAACTGTACACATAAAATATACGCTGAGTGGTAAAACTCCTACCGATATATACACCTCGATAACGAGTCTCCCCATGAACACAAAAACAGCTGTGTATCAGAGCCACACACAATAAAAAATCAAATAAGTGTTAAAATATACACAAATCAAAGAACAAAAACATGTTGTCAATTTTCCATAGCATCACCAAGAAAAAAACATGGCGCATTCCCGCAACTTGCACTCAGACATTCTCGATGGAAAATATTAATGAAATAAATTTCACACTTTGAGCAATCACTTCCTCTTCAACGTAGGTTCCTGAAATAGATTATATGACACAAAACCAATTATCTGGTAGACATGACAACGTCAAGCATAGATCAATGTGGTTTCCTGACATAAATTGCATGGCACAAAATTTAAGAAAGTAAACAGGCAGCGCTTTGACCTTCATCACATAACTCAACGTTGGTCTCCGAAAAAGATTACATGACACAAATAATCCTCAGTGCGGAAATATCATAAATGACAAGTCAGGAAGAAGCATCACGCTATAAAAGTCTCGTCTGCAACATCAACATTAGTGACATAAAAAATACCATATACATGAACAACTTAGACCGCTATCCACAACTCGCCTCGGTAGAAACACAAATCATCCTGCACACTTTACATTGCAGTGAGGGTCTCTAATCTTAAAAGGAAAACGTGTTTTAATGCGCTTCGGGGTGAAAATAACTACTCCAACTGTACACATAAAACATACGCTGAGTGGTAAAACTCCTACCAATACATACACCTCGATAACGAGTCTCCCCATAAACACAAAAACAGCTGTAAATCAGAGCCTCACACAATAAATCAAATAAGTGTTAAAATATACACAAATCAAAGAACAAAAACATGTTGTCATATTTTCCATAGCTTCACCAAGAAAAAAAGCGCATTCCCGCAACTTGCACTCAGACATTCTCGATGGAAAATATTAATGAAATAAATGTCACACTTTGAGCAATCACTTCCTATTCAACGTAGGTTCCTGAAATAGATTATATGACACAAAACCAATTATCTAGTAGACTTGACAACGTCAAGCATAGATCAACGTGGTTTCCTGAAATAAATTGCATGGCACAAAATTTAAGAAATTAAACAGACAGCGCTTTGACCTTCATCACATAACTCAACATTGGTCTCCGAAAAAGATTACATGACACAAATAATCCTCAGTGCGGAAATATCATAAATGACAAGTGAAGAAGAAGCGCTATAAAAGTCTCGTCTACAACATCAACAGTAGTGACATGGACAAGTACCAAATAAATCAACAACTTAGACCGCTATACAAAACTGGCCTCGGTAGAAACACAAATCATCCTCACCTACCATACGGCCGAATGACTCAAAAGCGGAGATCTCTCGCAAAATTGCATAAAATACAAAAATATCCGGGGTCCAACCCTTAACACATGCTGCTTACAAGTCTACAAGAGGCAAGTTACTCAAACATGAAAATGCAGGCCTTGAAGAATGAGGAACGCGTACCCTTACTCATCAACACATGTCCTAAAGTTGCCAAATCTGATACAAATAGAAATTACGTCGTCTTACTTACGCTCACAGAAAAAAAACACATTACAGCGCTGGTCACATACAAGAACACTTGTACTCGTGAAGCCAAACTTTAAATCAAACGGCCAACTCTGGTATAATTATATAATTAGAAAACTGAGAAATTACCACCGCAGCCACCATTCGTGTCTGAAAATCTGAAAGTTACTGAAATATCTTACACGTTCCACTCGAGAAAATCGCATTATTATTATTATTATTATTATTATTATTATTATTATTATTATTATTATTATTAATAGTAGGATAATATTAATGACAATATTTGAAGAAATCTGATTCTAATATCCGGAACTTGAAATACGAAACTGCGATCGAGGAAATTGTGAACCAATCACAAATTCATACCCATAATGACAACGAGCTATTGGTGCCACAGAGTACACTCATATTAACATTCAAATAACCATGAAGATAACGCTAACAAAAGTCGTGGATCCAAGCTCCACCCACACACATTCTCATCCACACTTCATGCAATAAATCGGAAAAACGTGACTGAATGTTCTCGTACACTTAGAAATCCCATTATCTAATTAATCTAGTCTTTCCCGACATTAATTTAAATCCATTTACATTTTTATTTAAGCCCCGAGAAGTTCAACGTGTCTCGAACATCAGCGATAAATAAATTATGAAACGTTTCTAAAAAACAGGAATCTCACTTATAAAAATCAGACTGACCCTCAACTATGGAATCACAATAAAATAAAAATAAAAGCAAGCTGCGACCTCATGCAAACGGCCCACATGTATTTTACAGTTATTTACATTATATAGACAAGCTTTCTTATACTTCACTGAGATAGGACGCAGTCCTTCCAATCAAGAGCTAAACCTACTGAATTTAAATAATAAAAGCTAATCTACCCCCTGTGCTTCATTGAAATGAAATGTAATGTCGTATGGCTTTTAGTGCCGGGATATCCCAGGACGGGTTCGGCTCGCCAGGTACAGGTCTTTATATTTGACTCCCGTAGGCGACCTGCGCGTCGTGATGAGGATGAAATGATGATGAAGACAACACATACACCCAGCCCCCGTGCCATTGGACTGAACCAATTAAGATTAAAATCCCAGACCCGGCCGGGAATCGAACCCGGGACCCTCTGAACCGAAGGCCAGTACGCTGACAGTTCAGCAAACGAGTCGGACTTTGCTTCATTAAAACACGTGCACAAGAGCATTATAACGATGCAAATCTAATACTTATCTTTTAGTCGATTCCGCCACATGCCTCCGGTCAGCCGGCTCCCAGTCCTTTTAGCTAGCCGTCTTCACTGTTATTTCTTCAAGTTGAAACTCGTGCAGTCCGTGGATCTCCATCCTGACGTAGCAATCACGTTCCCGACGTCTTACTACATCCGTTGGTTCAGAAACTGACTACAACATTCCGTTCTTTGACGGTATTACAACTATCACAATGCAACCTGCCAGTTACTGCTTACAACAGTGGGGCGTAATTCCCCGTGATCGTGAAAACCAGTTCTCATTCCGCCGCGCGACAATTATCTGTTTTACTAACAACTTAACTGTGTCAATTTCCCCCTCTCACCCTGCACTTCATCCGTATTAGGTCGCAGCTCTACATCAGGTAACAGTACACAATGCTGGGCTTGGAACAGTGTCTATCGGGCGTTTGTCTTCTTAGGAAAATCTACTTTACTCCGCCCAGGTATAAACTTGAAATAGGCAGGCAACTATGCGCGTAAATGTTCATACCAAAATGTTCTTTCCGTCTAAATTTTGCACGCACTAATATGTGGAATTTATCAAGTTCACTTTCAGGCAGGAGTGCGTAAAGATCAAGTTGTTGTCTCTGCATTGTTCGTACAGGCCCCCGTGCCTACAAATATTCTTAGCTGGCTCCAAAATTATGAATAACTAAATAATGTCTGAACGTACTGAGCTAGTGTTAGAATGTCCCAATAGAAGATCAATACTTATAATACCTGACTACTGTAACGCCTCACACGTGGTATAAAGTAGACACTTCTTCTCGTCGACTCGACTACTTCGAAGACTCCTGCCAAATAAAATAGGTAGCCCACGTGCTGGCAACTTTTATTAATTTGCCCCCACAGTCATTGTCCTATGCTCGTTCAGGGCACATCTCTCGTTTTAACCAATGCATTACCAGTTTCATTGGTTCAAATCATCGCGTCACCTACGCTTACGTTAAACTCATGTCGTAAGACAATCTAGCCTCGTATCGGGCTTCCGAAATATGGTCCATTGCTCTCTTCCTTTGTCTTCTGTCATTTCCTTGTTCTCAAGCATGCTCATGAAGGTCGTACGCGCATTGTGTAGCAACCCCTCTTTCTTAATATAGTTTGCGGACAATAGACCCTCGGCGCCATATTTCCCGTCGAAATTGTGAAACATATGCCTTGGTCGCTGCAAGTTACCAAGACTTAAAAAAATAAAATATTCGGTGTACACTCAATAAATGAATCAGCAATTAAGTGAGCACTTTAATAAGGGATCAATATCTCAAAACCTTAACCGTTTTAAGACGTGAAAATTGGTATTTGGAATCTCCTTTAAAATAAATAAATACGTATTTATTTTGTTTTCAGAATATCCATTTATGTGGATAAAAATAAGTGACAAGTGGGTTTATCTTCTGCAGTTAGCTTTCGTAGAAGTGTGTGGCTTATTCTATCAAGCATTTCATTTTGTATATCATGTATATCATGACTGCACCATGAAGCCACATCTCTAGTTCAGCTGAGTCTTCATTTGTACTTTTCTTTAGAAGTTGCTTTACGTCGCACCGATGCAGCTAGGTCTTAGGGCGACGATGGGACAGGAAAGTGCTAGGAGTGGGATGGAAGCAGTCGCGGCCTCAATGAAGGTACAGCTCCAGCATTTGCCTGGTGTGAAAATAGGAAACCACGGAAAGCCATCTTCAGGGCTGCCGAGAGTGTGGTTTGAACCCACTATCTCCCGAATACTGGATACTAGCCGCACTTAAGCGACTGCAACTATCGAGCTCGGTTATTGTACTGTTAGGAGGTACAGTAGTTACTTTCATTGTCAGTATGTTCTGTAATAGCAAGGCCTCGATTAGATAGACACGGTAGCGATTAAAGTAATTTTAACTAACAAGTATGATTTACCGCGATTTGTCTTTGTTTTTCGTCAGATATTTGCGTGTTAACATGGACTCCATATTGTAAACAATTAAATTTCGGCACTGCTTCCCTGTGACAGGCTGAACGTGCTTTCACTTTTCAGTGGAACTCACACGCCACACACAAAACTATCCCTCATTTTAATTACACGCATTTTCCTGCACACGGCAGATGCCGCACACCCTCATCGAAGCGTCTGCCTTACAAGGGCTGCACCAGGCAAGCAATGGCCACACGAAACTTTTATTAAGGTATTCCCTAGAATATTACAATCGAACAGGTAAAATGAAATGTCGTATGGCTTTTAGTGCCGGGATATCCCAGGACGGGTTCGGCTCGCCAAATGCAGGTCTTTCTATTTTACACCCGTGGGCGACCTGCGCGTCGTGATGAGGATGAAATGATGATGAAGACAACACATACATCCAGCCCCCATGCCAATGGAATTAACCAATTAAGGTTAAAATCTCAGGCCCGGCCGGGAATCGAACCCGGGACCCTTTGAACCGAAGGCCAGTACGCTGACCGTACAGCCAACGAGTCGGACTATCGAACAGGTATTTCTATCGAACTGAGAAATTCCGTTTCCCTTCACACACGTAATATTGGAACACTATCTCATGCTCGACATTTTCGATGAGTTACGATTAGTTTCGCTGCAATTTCGCAATAAGTAAATTTCGCTTTAAATGACCTTATCGCTTTAATTCGCTGCAATTCTTAGAAATGAAATAACTGTTTTCGTAACCAGATTCATATGATACGTTAAGATATCTGAAAATCGCTTCGAATTTCTTATCGTTAATGCGAAAACTTCATGCCTCTACTGATGATGTTTTTTCAAGAATGTAATATGTTACTTTACTTTAATTAAGTTGTTTCTTTTCCAAGTATAATTCTGGTACCATAAGTTTTCTTTTTCAGATAGTTTATACATTTATTTATTTATTCAAAATTAGTTTTGGCACACTGAAGAACCTAACAGTTAAAACATATAACGGAGATGTGTGTACTCGTATGCATGTATGACCATTTATATAACGTATGATTTTATACCACACTAACTACTTTTACGGCTTTCGGAAAAACCGAGGTGCCAGAATGTTGCCCCACAGGAGTTATTTACGTGCCGACAAAAGTATCAGCACGAGGTTGGTGTATCTCAGCATCTTCAAATACCAAAGGACTGATTCGTTATCTATCCCGCCAATTTGTGCTCAGAAAGCCAGAACGAAGTAAGGTAGAGATCCTGCATTCTGGTATGTTAGTAAGAAAGAGAGAGATGATAACGTTTCTAATCAGAAATTCAAGAGCAAGTCACGGCTATGACGCATACCAAATACGAAGACTTCTCAGAACTTCATAGAACTAGTAATGCTTCCCAGTCAAGAATTCGAGTTTCATTAACAATAGTTGACGTCGTCCACTTGAGATGAATTCGGTGCTGTGGAGCCTTGTCAATTGTGTACACGCAGCCATTGTAAGTTGGGTGCCTGATAAGCACTGTGACGTCATCTGTAGGCAAGTAGATGTGATCCTCCTGTTAGACGACGAGCAGGAAAGATGACATTACCCGTCAGTTTGTTGATACTCTACAATATGCATCCTCTGAAAGTCTGTAGGTTACCCTTTATTTGTTGTTATGATAATAATAATAATAATAATAATAATAATAATAATAATAATAATAATAATAATAATAATAATAATATACCGGGCGGTTGGCCATGCGGTTAGGAGCGCGCAGCTGTGAGCTCACATCAGGGAGATAGTGGGTTTGGAACCCACTGTCGGCAGCCCTGAAGATGGTTTCCATGTTTTCCCAATTTTACACCGGGCAAATGCTGGGTCTGTACCTTGATTAAGGCCACGGCCGCTTCCTTCCCTTTCCCATTCCTAGGCCTTTCCTGTCCCATCGTCGCCATAAGACCTATCTGTGTCGGTGCGACGTAAAACAAATAGCGAAAAAAAAATTCGCTTGGCTATTTCTAGCATGGTGCAGCCCTTGTAAGGCGGACCCTCCGACTAGTGTGGGTATCATCGGCCGTGTTTGAGAAACTAGGTGTTGTTTTGGTGAAGATCGTATTTTGTGTGGTGTACGAGTTGCAGGAAGAAAAACCTAGTCCCCGAGCCTATGGAGAATGTAAAATATGGAAGGAAAAGCAAGGGAGATCTTTCTTAAGAAAAAATACATTTCCTTACTTCAAACACAGATATATGAATTAGGAAGATGTTTACGTAGCTTTGTACGGAAGTGAAACATGGACAGTGACTACGCAGATTGCAAGGGAATAAAATAATTTTAAAATGTGGTGTTACAGAATAATGATGAAAATGAGACGGGTAGATCGAATTACAAATAAACAATCAATAAATATAATTGGCGAGACGAGAACGATTTGGGCAAATTTAACCAGCAGAAGAAATAAGTTGATGGAACAAGCTATTGATATGCCCAGGAGTTGTTCAGTTAGTTCTCGAGGGAACTGTAGTTGGTAAGAACTTCACGAGTAGAAAAATCAACGTCATCTCCGTACAGGTCGAGAAGGCCCTTGAAGGGGTAGAAGGTAAAGGCTTCCACTATCCATAACCTCGGCACTTTTGTGAGGTGGAGTGGTTAGCTCTACGTCCGGTCACCTCTGCCCCCAGGAATTAACCTGGTACTCACCTTTGTTTTAGGCTGAGTGAACCTCAGGGCCATGTGCACATCCGGAAGAGGAAATCCCGATTCTAAGTTTCACAAAGAGGAAAAGTCTTCTCAGTTTTGATGGGGTGATAGTAACTTTTTTTTTTGCAAGTTGCTTTACGTCGCACCGACGCAGATAGGTCTTACGGCGACGATAGGACAGGAAAGGGCTAGGAGTGGGAAAGAAGCGACCGTGGGCTTAATTAAGGTACGGCCCCAGCATTTGCCTGGTGTGAAAATGGGAAACCACGGAAAACCATTTTCAGGGCTGCCGATAGTAGGGTTCGAACCCACTATCTCCCAGATACTGGATACTGGCCACACTTAAGCGACTGCAGCTATCGAGCTCGGTATATAGTAACTCACTGAGATCACTGTAAGTGTCTTGGTGTCAACATAAAGAAAGATCTGCATTGGCGTAATCACATTAACGAGGTTCTAAATGAAGATTATAGATCTCTTCATATGGTTAGGCGGTTGTTTAAGGATTGTAGTTGGATATAAAGGAAAGGGCGTTTGAGTCTCTGGTAAGACCCCTTTTAGAATATGGTTTCAGTATATGAAACCCACACAAGGATTATTTGAAACGAGAACTGGAAAAATTCCAAAGGAAAGCAACACGATTTATTCCAGGTGTTTTACGACAAAAGAGTAATGTTATGAAAAATGTTCCGAACTATGGGCTGGGAGTAAAGAGACGAGCTATGAAGATAAAATTGGAATTCTAGACTATAAATTGTGTCAAATAATCTTTTATACGACGATGAGTAAGGGACTGGGATAATTAATTAAAGGAGATGTGCGATAAATGCCTTAGTTCTTGGAAATCATTTAAGAAAAGGCTAGTAAACAAATCATACGGAATTCGGCAGCTTGCGACAGCCCTAAATTAAGATCTGTGATTATAATCCCTCGATCCAGACAGGAATCGAACCCGGGTTCTAAGGACCGAAGACCAAACCATGTATGCGGCCTAGTTTAGTACTATACTAGCTGTTGTAAGAGTGCTTCGCTACGGGATTCTCTAACTGAAGTCAACACAGGTCATTACAAAAACGTCAGTAGGAATGCAGCGATTAAAAGCAATGTTATCATATAAAATACTCGATCAAATGAAAAAATGCACATTTTCTCACTTTTAACAAACAGTACCACGGTGCCGATCTAACAGTCCAAAGTTCCAGAGCTGGATTGACCAGGCCGCAGACAGCCGTGAACGCTTCTCTGCCATTATTCCGTTATATATGCAGACTTCTCATTCCAATCAGTGCCTCAGAGTAGGGATTGAATAGTTCGAATGCTATGAGGAACCTGTGCATTTATAAAAAAGGGGAATGGTATGCTAAAGAAGAAAGTTACCTAACTCCCAAGCTACTTACCGCCAATATTTAGGCAGACGGTTACGCTCGTACGACTGGGCGAGTTGGCCGTGTGGTTAGGGACGCGCAGCTGTGAGCTTGCATCCGGGTGATAGTGGATTCGAACCCCACTATCGGCAGCCCTGAAGATGTTATTCCGTGGATGCCCATTTTCACACCAGGCAAATGCTGGGGCTGTACCTAGATTAAGGCCAAGGCCACTTCCTTCACTCTCAAAGCCCTTTTCTATCCCATCGTCGCCATAAGACGTAACTGTGTCTGTGCGACGTAAAGCAAATTTTTTAAAAATTATATTCTGTACGCAGCAGTAATCCTATCTATCGTAGATAAGTGGCAACAGAAGACAAAGCACATCACAACAAACAATGGTCAATGTAATGTTATTGTGGATCAATTTTATGATCTTTCTATATTATAGGCCTTCACATTCAGTATACTTTCGACTCTTTGATATTAGAGCGTTTTATAAAATTACTTATAGCGTAGAATGTAGTTCCTTATTCTCCGACTTTACATACGATTTTCATTAAATCCTGTTTTCCCATTTTCTTGTGACTCGGCGCTGATAAGGACTTGATAACAAAAATTCAAATTCATGAATATCTCTGATCATAGCCGGCATTGTAACAATGTATAAGACTTAAATGATCAGCTACATAACTTTAGTTGTCGTATTTATCGATACGACCATTAATAACAATTATTTGGGGATTAAATTTTAGTCCTATCCCTAAACTACCATTTCATTCAGCTTGAATAAAATTATTTATAGCCTATATTCTAGCGCCTTACTGCCTGACTTTGCACACCGATTTTCATTAAGATAGGACCACTAATAAGATAAATATTTGAGAATTCCATTGTATGCCTTCCCCTAAACTACCATTTTACTCAGCGTGAGTAAAATTATTTATGGCCTAGATTATAGCGACTTATTTGCCGACTTTGTATACCGATTTTCACTAAGATATGACCACTAATAACATAAATATTTGAGAATTAAATTTTATGCCTTCCGCTAAACTACCATTTCAGTAAGCGCGAATAAAATTATTTATGGCATAGATTGTAGCGACTTATTACCCGACTTTGTATACCGATTTTCATTAAATTCTCTTCAGCCGCTTCCTCGTAATGCGTGTACACACATTCATACATACATACATACATACATACTGTACCGGTTACGACCTGTACATAAGTATTTTTTGAGCATAAGTTACGTTTATTTACCACGCGTAATGTTCCGAGCGCGCCTGGTTTGTTTACCAGCAGCGAGGACCAGCTAGCGAGTGTATGACGACTGTGAGCTGTTACGTAGCCACAGGGGCTAGCTAGACCGCCCGCTGGTCTCAATACGTGTTACCAGCCTTGACTGGTGTTTTCTGGATTCCACGTCACTTGTTCTAGAGAATTCGATGATGAAAATTTTTGAAATTTCTATAATAATGATGCTAGCGAATCGAGCGATATGTCATCTTGTTTGGGATCACCTAAACGTCCCAATGCTCGAGTTTCAAGCAAATCCATCGAGGGATTCGGGAGATATTCTATCAAACCGTATTATGACGTAGACACTCCGGATTGAATAAAAGGAGGACCTACTGTAGCCTATTCACACAGTCTCAGCTGAGTAGTCAGCGGGGACACTCTTGCTGCTACTATCATCGTGGAACTCTGTCATTATACAAGTGTGGGAAGACGATTCTTCCAAGTACTATAAGTGGACTCATAAGACTTCGAGTGTTGTAGAAAATTTTCTAAGTCTTCGTAAATGAACTTAGAATATTTACAAGTGTTAATTAAATGGACTTGTATTATTTAAGTGCCTTCGAGACTGAAACTTTTCTAAGTGTTTGGACTAGTATTATTTAGGTGCCTTCGAGACTGAAACTTTTCAAAGTGTTCACTAAATGGACTTGTATTATTTACGCGTCTTCGAAGCTGGAATTTTTCTAAGTGTTCACTGAATGGACTTAGATTATTTTCATATGTTCGAGACCAGAACTTTTCTAAGTGTTCATTGAATGGATTTGTATTATTTAGGAGTATTTGAGATTGGAATTTTTCTAAGTGTTCGTGAAATGGACTTGTATTATTTACGTGGAATATTTGCGACTGTTGAGGATCTCATCCTTCTAATAGACAGTGATTGATTAACATTACTAGTGATGAACTTTAACTTTCCAACGGCTCTAAACAAAGTTAGGATTTCACTTGCATTTACTCAAAGACTTGTACATTTGCCAGTGTTGGTTTAAAAGACTTATAAGTTTCGTCAGTGAATTTATTTATGTGGAAGGACTTGTGTTTCCGTCAGTGGTCACTCAAAGACTTTATGAATTTCACCAGTGATTAACTTTAAATATATTCAAACTTCCAAGTGAATGGACTTGTGTTTTCATTCGAGTTTAGGCAAAGACTTGCACCTTCGCCAGTAATGAACTTCGAGTTTAACTATAATTTCACAAGAAAGGACTTGTGTTTTTCGTTGCCAAATGTTATTCATGGAAGGGGATTTTCCTAGTGATGAACTCTAAAATTATTAATACCACTCATATCGTTTTAGGAGTGTTGGAAGTCTTGATGTACAATTATCAAGAACTCTGCTTATAAGTTGATCATACAAGGTTTTCATGGACTCAGTGCTACTAGTGACCTTGGGAACATCAATCCTCTCAGTCTCATTGCCTCATCGCCTGGATCACCGGGGTTCGACCCGGGCCTCAGAGTTCGAGACATCTCTACTTGCCGTCAATCCAGACAGTCCAGCTGCCTCTGTCTGGAGTATCTGGAGTCCCTGGAATCCCTGGAGTCTTCTGGAACGTGCTTCAACCAGCTTGGCTTGGTGAGCTGGAGAACCCGAGCCATACTATTGGAATACGAGGAAGACAATCCATTTCTACCTAGAGGTGATGTGCCAATTCATGACTTATTTGAATAAACTCTTGTGCAATCAGAGTCAAAGTTTTTCTGTAGATAGGACCTACCTCCTGTACCGAGCCCTAGCTACAATTAATCCAGTTTTTCGCCCTGAGAACTATAGTCATGCTACTTTAACATTTCATCTGAGAGTCGGGCTCTTTTACCGGTACAATACATACATACATACATACATACATACATACATACATACATACATACATACATACATACATACATACATACATACATACAGAGATTACGGAAAAGTAAAAAGTGCATTTCCCTGTTACTGTGGACACGACTGATACGCAAATGCCATCCTTTTTTAATTCTAAGCAATGTACAGAGAAAACTCTTATTTTATATACATAGATTACTTGTTCCAATTTGTCTGGCACCTTAATGAATGGCCACTGTAGTGGCCTTCAGTTCAGTATAACCTGGGTGCGATTCCCGACTGAGGTGGGGATTCTGTTCGTGTCTGGCTAGTTCCGCTAGCTGGGGGACAGGATGTTTGTGTTAATACACCTGTGTTAATTTACATACAATGTGTCACACTACCAGACAACCAAAGAAACACGCAGCAGTGAATATTTCCTTCTATACGGGATTGGCCTTAAAACGGGGATGGATCTAGACATGCGACACACATTACTCCCGTGGCAGAGAATGAAAGATTACTTGTGTATATTTACCTTTGTTTTGGTACGCATAACCTTATAGATGAAGCTTCCACTGTCTGTTAAATTTCAACCTGTATATAACATAACTTACATAAAACACTACGATCTAAACCCTAACGAGAACATAATACTACGGATGACAATTCATTGTATTCAGATATTATTCAGTCAGGTTGGAAATTTGATCATTGTTGAACCTATGCTCTAAACTCACAATCATGCGAACGTATTTCTCTTAGGTACATCCCATCAAAGATATTCTTAGTCAAGGGGGTAAATGTGGTTTTAATTCCCCATCAGGAATTGAAAAAAAATACACTTCTGGACCGCAAAGTGGATCGGGCAAAGGCTAGCCATTCTATCCTATACCAAGATCGATAGCTTCAGTCGCTGAAATGCGGCCAGTATCCAGTATTCGGGAGATTGTGGGTTCGAGCCCCATTGTCGGCAGCCCTTAAGATGGTTTTATGTGGTTTCCCATTTTCACACCAGATAAATGCCGGGGTTGTACCTTAATGAAGGCCACGGCCACTTCCTTCCCATCCCTAGTCCTTTACTGTCCCATCGTCGCCATAAGACCTATCGGTATACGGGCGACGTAAAGCAACTTGTAAAACCAAAACAACAAACTCTATCCTACATAGTACTAAGTTTACTTACGAATAGTTGAAGCCTTTACCTACTATTCTTGAAAGGGTAGTCTTGGTCTGTACGGATATGTCCTTATTTAGTTTCAACATCATTGGGTCCTCTGCCCATTAACTTGGAAGTTGATTCAAACATACGACAAAATGGACTGTTATGATCGAAGCAACCTCCAACATCATGCTGTTATCCGTTATACCAAGTTAATGGTAAGAGAAAGACGACACTGGATGATTGGCCTCTTCGCGGCTAGACCAGGCCAGCACAATTGCTGGGTTTCCCTTAGACAGTGGTGACCAAGACTTGCGCCCCTCGTGCGCTAACCAAGTTTGGATGACGCTCCCGCTCTCCCCCACCTCTGCGCTGTCATGTGGCCAGACTGCTATACTTTCCCTCCTCCTCTCCTTATAGACACCTACCCACCACAACGCACGATGCGCAAAGCGAGTCATGAAGGGAACATTACGAAAAATACGTTTGGAGGATCTGTTACATTCCAAAAGAATAAATTTAAAGAAAAACGGCACGCAATTTAAATATTGACGTATTTATTACATTTATTCCTTTCGGCCTCGAGACGTCTGACGTCTTTTCTTTGACGGACGAGATTTTCAACGTCTAGGGTAAGGTTATGAGAACTGAGAGTCCCAGACAGTTACTATTATTATTATTATTATTATTATTATTATTATTATTATTGTTATTATTATTATTATTATTATTATTATTATTATTATTATTATTATTATTATTAACCATTTTGAGGTGAACTTCTGACATGTAAGAACGGATCTTCCATTTATATAATTTCCTTCTAGAAAACATCTGTTCGTACATGTGAATAATGCCGAATATACTGAAGGTTGTGGCACTCATTGTGAGTAAGCACGAAAATATTTCTCCGAAAAAGGTTTATTAGAATTCGAGAAGATTTATTATGATAAACGATATAGTTTCGAATAGAACACTGTCTATTTTGTCGCTCTAATTTAATTCATCATGACCCAATAAATGCACACACATATGTTATCAAGGTTAAAGTACACACAAGCAATTCTATTCAACCATGAATGACCACACTCCTCTCATTGTTGACTATTTACGAGTCTCTGTCCTCTTCACACAGTAGGTGGTGTGGCTCGCTGGTATTACCTCAGACGACTATAATCCTTATCAATAGACAAGCTTTACTTTGACTTTTGCTAGCAAGTCCAGTCACCCCGCACGGTAGCTATATGTGGTCAAAGTACGAATCAGGGCTGCTGGCCACCACAACACATGATGACTATTCGTTGGTTCGACTCAAGGGACAGTCCAGTAGTTCACACAGTCGGATAGAGCGAGCTGCTTAAACAGTGACACCTAAACAGCAACAGCTCAACAGTGCTAACCAACAGGACAATACTCCTTCCAACAACGACAATGAACACGGTTCCAGTTGCACACACTTCAGCTGTTCCGCACACAAATTCCAAGGCGGTCCAAAATCCGCGGTAATACACATATACACAGTGCTTCAAGGAAGTCAACAGCCAGTATTTTGCTTAGTTCTTGACGATACTCTGACTCTGGTGGGGCACAAATGACAACCATTACTACCGCCGTCAAATTCTAATCGCTTGCTCCACGTCGGTACACAAACAGTACTCCAGTCAGTAATACAACGCAGTACACACTTCGTAGTCGACTCAGATACTCTGACACCAGTGGGACACTGCCGACAGCCAACACCACTGCCGCCCCAGTCAGACTACCGTACTCCATCACCGACACACTGATCCTGGCTATCCTCCTTTTTATAACTCGAGTGATGAGAAGAGGAATATTCATGATGTGGCTAAAGATGGAAGTTTCCAGTTCCAGAAAGCGCACGGGGCAACCAGACGAGGAGAACACTGCTGGGAGAGGCGGCCATGCCCTCGTGCGGAAATACTAAATGGGCCTTCGACAGGGATAGTAGGTAACACTATTTTTTGGACATTGCCGGTCACTTTTGAGCACTGCGAACCTTCCATTCGGGAGGACTGCGACTGTTGTGAGGAGGGCGATGACGTAGCTCTAGAGTAAAACGTACACATAGAAGGAAATGACACTGATCATGCCCTGAGTAGCATGAGGATCCCGTTGCCCGCTGTCAGCCAATTGCGCAGGCCTGGGCGAGACCGTCTCTTCTATGGTAGGCCATTTCCAAGATAGTGTTTGAGGGCTTGGGAGCTCTGACGCTGGCCCGTATCTCTCCAGGGCTGATCCTCCACTACTCTTTGCCATTGCGGCTGTGGTGATGTAATGAAGCACGCAACGTGTTGCTGACCTTACCATCACAAACCATTTGAATGATTTAAATGTTTCCTTAGAAGGAAAAAATGTGTTGTTTGGTGAAATGCGGGACAGAACTCGTGCTTTTAAGATGGAAATTCCAATGTTTGAAAAAGGGTTACAGGGGAACGATTTTGGAAGATTTTAATCTTTAAAACAATGTGACTTAACCTTTTGCAACACTGATAGTCACTGTGAAAATTTGACAATTGGATAGTGGGTTAGAAATGCCATTCGTCCAAACCCAATTAAGATTTTGGATAGCCTAACGTCTTCTCTGAACACTATCACGATTCTCTAGTGGAACACGTCTAATTGGTTGAAATTACCTTACCTGACTGGTTTTGGATTGTCAACAGCCTCCATACACACTTCAAAACCTCATTGCAGCTGCCCATATGGAAATGGGACTTCCTTCCTCGAGATGACGTCAATGTACGAAGGGCGCACTTTATTGGTTTACACTTTATTTTTTTCTAGCCGAATTAAGTATATTACACAGCATTTGTTACGTCCAGTTTCTCAACATAATCTCCTTGCAGTTGTATGCACTTTTGCCATCCATGTGTCAGTCTGTCCAGACCTTCTTGAAACCATTCTTTCGGAGTGCTGCGTACCCATGCCTTGACAGCTGTGCCCAGTTCTGCAAAATCCGCAAAACGGCGACCACGCAGAGGCTATTTCATGTTCCAGAACAGATAATAATCACTTGGTGTCAAGTCGGGAGAGTATGGTGGGTGTGGCAGCTCCGTGAATCCCATTTGATCAATGGCAGCGGTGGTCTCTCGGCTAGTATCGGGCCGGGCATTGTCATGTTGCAGAAGCACACCTCTATCCCATTTTCCTGGCCGCTTAGTTTGAATGGCACGGCGTAAGCGCTTAAGGGTTGCCACATATGTTGCACTGTTAATCGTGGCCCCAAATTCAAGCCAGTCAATGAGGATGATACTCTTTATGTCCCAGAACACTGTCGCCATTCGCTTGCCAACTGAGGGCACTGCTCGACATTTCTATGGCGGCGGACTGCCCCTAACCTTCTATTGCATCGATTGTTGTTTCGTTTGTGGCTCATGGTAATGGAGCCATTTCCCATCACCAGTCATATGCCTAGCCATGAAGTCGGCTGGATCTTGATCATGGCGTTGCAAAAGTTCTCTGCACACGTCCACACGCCTCTGCTTTTCGCCTTCAGACAAGAGTCTAGGCACCCACGTGGGTGACACCTTCCCCAACTCTAGGTGGCCGTGCACGACCCGCTGCAGGGTGTTTCGGCTAATTCCCGTAACTGCCTCTAATTCCGTAAATGTGATGCATTTGTTTCCTCGGATAGACTGTTCGACCCGGGCAATGTTGGCTGGTGTTGACACTGTCACATTCCTTCCAGAACTGGTTCCCTTGTCCGCCGAAGGGCGCACTGTTTTCTAACCTTCCACCCAGTTTTAAACTATTTTCCGTGACGGCGCTTGTTCTACACAGACTGCCACCAAGCACCGATGAATTTCTGCAGTGGTCACGTCTTCCTTTCATAGGAACCAAGTCTTATAGCGCTGTTCCTGACGGTTGCTTTCCATGTCGTCTGCTCCTACGCTGGCAGTGTTGTTATGAAATGGCTATGACGAGTGCATTCGTTGGCCCCTGTGCGTGTGTTGCTACCAAACGGTGAAACAAGACACTAGTTACAAGTCACAACCTTCAAATGTAAAATGTGAATCATACCCGGACTTACAAAAAATAAAGTGTAAAACAATATTAGTACGCCCCTCGTACATGTTCCAGCGTATCAGTGACCTAAACAATGCCAGAAGAGTTCATATACAATACTAAGTCAGAGTAAAGAAGGGACAACTCTCTCTAAAACGCACACACAGTTTGTGCAGGTGTACGGACCTCATTACCCTCACTAAGTTATCTCGAAGTTGTTGAGCCGTCGAAGTTAGTCTCCTCTGAGGTGTTATGTGGATATACCGATCTTTTTTCTCTTTCTTTTTTTGCTAGGGGCTTTACGTCGCACCGACACAGATAGGTCTTATGGCGACGATGGGATGGGAAAGGCCTAGGAGTTGGAAGGAAGCGGCCGTGGCCTTAATTAAGGTACAGCCCCAGCATTTGCCTGGTGTGAAAATGGGAAACCACGGAAAACCATCTTCAGGGCTGCCGATAGTGGGATTCGAACCTACTATCTCCCGGATACAAGCTCACAGCCGCGCGCCTCTACGCGCACGGCCAACTCGCCCGGTGATATACCGATCTTGACGTGGCGTTGTCACCCTCGGTCGACCTTCTCTCTGTCTGTTAGTCACATCATTGTTTCAATATTTTTTTGAGACTGCACTTTGAATAACCCCATGATGCGTGATAGTGTTGCTTGTGTACGTCCAGCCTGATTGAATGCCGTAGTTCTGGCTCGGTCACACTGGTAAATACGCATTGCACATGAAACATAACTACTAGGTGAAACTCGTACTGCGCTGTGTACATTACTACCAGTCTTCACCTGAATTAGCGTAGTTCAGTCCAGGCTCAACACAGACCGTAGGCAGTGGCATTTGCTGTATTTTAAACAAGAGATTGAAGTACCTTGTTCACTATCACTTACAACAGGTCTACACAAGCCTTACCATATAACATACCAAATGGCATAATTTTCGAAACTCTGTGAGGTTAATAATAATAATAATAATAATAATAATAAGATCATGTGGCAGGGAAGGCATGTTTATATATCAGAATACTTCCTATTAAAATTTCTGACTAAATCACGGAATACAATTGTCAAATACTGTCAATCAGTATTGTAGTCTTGTGCCTATAAGTATCATAACGGCTTGTTCAGTAGGCCTATTCTCTTCCCAGACATATTCTGTCAGGAGGGCAAGTACAATCTGGAGCTCTATCACACAAGCAAATTTTGTGACCAGTTCTCAATGTGGATTGTATTTTGTCATACAGGGGGGAAGTCATTTGGGGGTAAGGTACTAGCAAGAGAGAAAGAAGCCAGAAGCCTCGTCCTTAAGAGTGTTAAAGACAAGTCTCACAGTGTAATCCTATGCAAATCTGGGGATGATATAACGTACAATTTATGAATCTTTATAGCATACAAGAAATTTATCGAGTAACAATTACCTGAAGGTTTAACGGCTAGATTTAAAGAAAGATTCTCAAGATTTTAAACAAAGTATTGCAATAGCATTTACGAAGAATGAGGATCGAAAGATACGGCAATATTCATTCTGAGAACAGAGACTGCGTTTCGTTTTGAATTTGTTCCGTTTGAGCTTTTGAGCCTTCCTACTGTGTATGAAATGGGAACCATGGACCCACGGGGTTTGGTATGACACTTTTCAGTATTCTTTTCATGTTGGGCCCACGTTGGGCACATCGTTTATTTCCGCTGGTAGTAAATTAGATGAAAAATACCTGCCAATCCTGTTGTTTATATTCTGTATAAGACATCTCAATTGTAAAGCTGGAGTTCTCAAACTTTCTCCTGTTTCAAGGGACCCCGATATTTCATAGATATGGCCCTGAATTTCCGTGAAGTCTTTATACCGGAAGATATTTGCTTATTCATGTTTTATGAATGGCAGCTTAAAATTCAGTTACAATTTTATAAGCATACTTATTCAGTACAGTATTTCACTTCTGTATTATAAATAACCACTAAATAAATAACTGCTGGATAAATAATTAACTTATAAATTAACTAGCAAGATACCCGTGCTTCGCAACGGTATTAAACTGAAAGGTATTATTCAAAGTTTTACATTTTGGAGAGTCCACTGTCAGCCGAGCCTATAAAATATGCTCTCATTTCGTACGTCAAATGGTTATTGGGGGAATGATTACTTATTTTCAGATCTCTCATTTGAACCCCATACGGAAGAATTTGAATGTTTTAAACCGTATCTTATTTAACATCTAGGGTGTAAAAGCGACCAATCTGTGAAATGTCGATTTTGTATGTCGAAGAGTAATGGAGGAATGAATACTTTTTAAATCGGTGAATGTTTTAAAATATGTATTAACATCCAGGATATAGAAGACCACCCTCATAAAAAAATTAAGTTCGTGCCCGAAATGGTTTCGAAAGAATGGATACCGTATTTTTCAGAGTTAGCCACCTTAGGGGAGAAGTATTTTGGAGTATACGATATTTTACACCTAGGACATAAAAGAAGACCCTTCTCGTAAAATTACAACTTTGTACGTCAAACAGTTTTGGAGGGACGAATAATTCCGTTTACAGAGCTAACCTCATTTAACACATTAGGGGTGGAACGTTAAAAATTATTTCCTATGTCTCACCTAGGACGTAGGTATATACCGCTATTTGGAATTTTGTCTTCGTACGTTAAACTGTTTCGGAGGAAGGAATGATTTATTTGTTTTCCGATCTTAACCACCATTTAACTGTCTGAGCGGTTAAATGTGTTTCAAACCTTCTGCAATTTAACACCTAGTCATTTGAATTTCTAACTTCATAATTCACACGTATTCATATAAATGCATATTTTTGTCATCATTCCTCCCCATGTATTGTTCTAAGACCACTTTATAGAATTCAACTCCTTTTACACCCACTTAAATTGATTCCACCTCCTCCCCTGCCACAAAATACGCGTGTATTTATTTTTAAAGGAGATGCCAAACACCAGTTTTCTCGTCCTAACATCTTTCGTTTTCGAGATATGAGTATCCTCGGTCGTTTAGATTAGGTTAGATAGTTAACATTCAGAGCATGAGAAAAATCTTAGGCCCAAAGGAAACAGGAATAATGGAAATAACGGGACGAAATTTCGGCACATCGGCATCTCCGAAAATCTTAAAATGGTAGTCATTGAGACGTAAAACGAACATTATTATTATTATTATTATTATTATTATTATTATTATTATTATTATTATTATTATTGATACGGGATATCCGTGGTTTACGGAGGAGTAAGAAGTGGCTGGCGTGAATGGCCGGACAAGGCAGCATTAACTAGAGCATAATTTAACACATCAAATTTCACATCAAATTTGGAAATGTTATTTCTTTTTTTTTTTTTTTTTTTTTTGGTATTTAAAATTTGATACATAGAAAATGTGAAAGAACAATAACTATCTTATATCGAGCTAGTCAGCTCCTACAACAATTAGTCAGGTACAAAACTTGAGAGAATACAAATGCTAAGTTACACAGAAAAGAGCTGGATCGCTCTTGGCATTTACGAGATTTGCAAGAGCATGATTTGCTCCTATCCTCCACACCACGAGGGAGTCTGCGCTCCAACTATATAAGAGTCCGGCCTCACAGAGGCATCAGTTTCTAATAGTGCACTTACAATCCATCGGTTGTCCTTAATTATTTACATAAGGTAGCCCCCAGGTAGGCTTATCTACTGCTCAACAGTTTACAACTCTCTTTTCCCCAAAGGAACTTCACACCAGAAACAGTTGCCAGATTTTAGGAGTGCTACAAGAAGACTTATGCGCTCTGAAACATGAAAATGAAAGCTTAAAGGACAGAATAAAGAAACTGGAAGATAAAGAAGACATTGGAGAAGAAAGATTGCCGTGGACGGAAGTGACGCGTAGCCATTTTAGGCCTAATGTTAAACATATGGGAAAAACTACGTACAACTTAAAACCGGGAAGAAACTCTTTGCAGTGCCAAAATGGATTTCAGTTATTGCAGCAAGTTCCAGAAGAAGACACACCAAGTTTTCCAAATAATTTTAAATCCAGTAGAGGTAACCTACAGAAGAAGAAAACCAACCGAAAGTCAAGATCGCCAAAGATTCATCTCTAGGCAGACAGTCAAGGACGGGGTATGGCAGAAGGCATCAAGGATGAGCTGCAGAATCCAGAAACAGAGGTTTTAGGACTAATAAAACCAGGTGCAAAAACTGAAGACGTCCTTTCAAGTTGTGATCCTGTGTTAGAGAAGGACAATTATGTGGTGATTGTGAGTGGTACAAATGACATTGCTGCAAATGAAGGTGAGGAACTAATTACGACTCTCAGAGGTAAGATTTCCAAACTACCTGACTCAAAAGTAACTGTAGTTAATTGCCACCCAGGTATGACCTTTTAGAGGACTCATGTGTGAACAAAGCTGTACATGATGTAAATATAAAAATCAAGAGAATATGTAAGAGTTTTAGAAATGTCCATGAAGTAGATACTTTAGGTCTTGGCAGGAAAATGTTCACTGGACATGGGTTACATCTAAATGGTAATGGAAAAGCAACTCTCTGTAGACAAATTGCTACAATTAACAACAGAGATTTGCAAACTAATCTGTACTTAAGAAAACCCATACCACTAAACTGGCACATACAGGGAAACTTGCCAGAAAACCCAGACCCTTAAATCAAGATCTATGTACAAGGATCTGGGTTCCAGGGACGTTCTCAACTCATGCGTCAAACGTTACCCAATTGCAACAGTCAAGTTTTAGGGAGGAAGGAGGTCTGAGATTGCTCTTGGTAAACTGTCAGAGTGTAGTAAATAAACAATTAAAATTCGGTACATTGATGGAATCTTATGAGACTGATGTGGTGATAGGAGTGGAATCGTGGTTGAGAGAAGGGGTGGGTAATAGAGAAGTCTTTCCAGAAGGGTACACAGTCTATCGTAGAGACCGAGGTGATAAAAAGGGAGGGGGGGTGTTTATTCTGGTGAAGGTAACTTATTGTTCACATGAATGGTTTACCGATGAAAGGGATGAAATATTAGGGATAAAATTAGTTTGTGATAATATGAAGGAGGTGGGAATTATAGGAACATACAGGCCTGGAAGAGAGGAAATAGACATGGAAATATTTGAGAAAATAATAGATTATACTCATAAAAACAATAATAATGATATGGTAATAATTGGGGGAGATCTAAACTTGCCTGAAGTTGAATGGAATAGAGCTGCAAGTGAAGCCCATAAACAGAAACTGGCAAATAAGTTAATTTGGGAGGGAGGATTTACACAAGTAGTACAAGAACCAACTCGTCTCAATAACTTACTAGATGTATTCTTGGTTAAACCAAGGGAAATTGTTTATAAAACTGAGGTAATTGAAGGAATAGGCGACCATAAGGCTGTAATAATGGATGTAGGACTGGTACCAAAAAGGCTTAATAAGAGGGTCACACAAGACAAGAAATTGTACAGAAAAACTAAAGTTGATGAATTTGGGACTTACCTTAAATCATAATTCAGTTGTTGGATAAGTGAAGGGAGTAATGTGGATACACTTTGGGCTAAATTTAAAGGAATCATTTGGGAAGGAGAGAAGAGATTTGTACCTGTTAAGAAGGGTAAAATGACCTCAGACCCTGTTTGTTATACAAGCGAAACAAGAAAATTAAAAAGAAAATGTAGAATAGTAAACAGGAAAATCAAAGAGGGTAGGGAGAATAGAGAAACTAGAAAACAGCTAATGAGGGAACTGAATAGAGTGAAAAAGGAAGCAAAAGAGAATTATATGAATGGCATTCTTCAAGAGGGTAATGACCACAAAGGGAAATGGAAAAAGCTGTATTCATATATTAGGAATCAGAAAGGAAAAGGAATCCAAATTCCTAATTCCTACAATGGAGGGAGAAGGGGGTGAACACTATTTAACAGATACTGAGAAAGCAAACCTCTTTAGTAGGGAATTCAGAGATTCAGTAGAAGATTGTCAGGACTTGGAAACCATAACAGAATATAGAGAGGGAGAGACACATAGGAAACAAAAATCTTCCCATTCACAAATGAAGATATTTTCAGAGAAATCCAACTGCTTCAGCAAGGAAAAGCAGGAGGAAGTGATCAAATTACTGGGGAGGTATTAAAGACAATGGGGCCTTATTTAAAATTTCTCTTTGACTATGTCATAAATAATAGTGTAATACCAAAGGAAAGGAAGGAATCTATAATAATACCAATTTATAAAGGAAAGGGTGATAAAAGGAAACCACAGAACAACAGACCAATCAGCCTGACCAGTGTAGTTTGTAAAATACTGGAGAGTTTAATAGCAAAGTACATCAGAGGGATATGTGATGATAAAAATTGGTTCATGAGGAGCCAGTATGGATTTAGAAAGAAATTTTCTTGCGAGGCACAACTGGTGGGATTTCAGCAGGACATATCAAATCAGTTGGATTCAGGAGGCCAGTTAGATTGCATAGCCATAGATCTTTCCAAAGCCTTTGATATAGTGGAACATGGAATATTATTAAAGAAATTGGAGGGATTAGGATTGGACGTAAAGGTTATACGTTGGATAAGAACATTTCTAAATTCAAGGGTTCAGAAAGTCAAAGTAGGAAATAATATATCACAGGAAGAGAAAGTTTGGAAGGGAATTGCACAGGGTAGTATAATCCGTCCGTTACTTTTCTTAATATACGCAAATGATTTAGGGAACAATATAACATCGAAAATAAGATTGTATGCAGATGACATAATTGTGTATAGGGAAATAAATAACATTGAGGATTGCTCAGAATTACAAAGGGACCTTGAGAGTATCAAACAATGGGTTGAAGAAAATAATATGAAGATTATTGGAGGCAAATCAACTGTTACAACATTTACAAACAGGAGCTTTAAAACTGAATTTGAATATACTTTGGATGAGGTAGTTATCCCTAAAGATGGCAAGTGCAAATACTTAGGTGTGAGATTTGAAAGTAATTTGCACTGGAAGGGTCATGTTGATGACATTGTTGGGAAAGCATACAGATCGTTACATGTCATAATGAGGCTACTTAAAGGATGCAACAAAGAATTAAAAGAAAAAAGTTACTTAAGTATGGTTCGTCCATTATTGGAATATGCAAACAGTGTTTGGGATCCTCACCAATAATACCTAATAAAAGAACTAGATGGTGTGCAGAGGAAAGCAGCAAGGTTTGTAACAGGGGATTTCAGGAGAAAGAGTAGTGTATCAGAAATGTTAAAGGAACTTGGTTGGGAAACTTTAAGTAAGAGAAGGGAGAAAACTACACTTACAGGATTATGAAGAGCCTATACAGGAGAAGAAGCATGGAGAGATATCTGTGAGAGGCTTCAGTTGGAAAATAATTATATTGGTAGAACTGACCACAAGTACAAAATTAGAAGGAAATTTAGCAGAAGCGATTGGGGTAAATTTTCATTCATTGGGAAGGGCGTGAAGGAGTGGAACAGTTTACCAGGGGTAGTGTTTGATCCTTTTCCAAAATCTGTACAGATATTCAAGAAGATAATAAACAACAACAGAAAAAAATGAAATGTTAGAGGGCATTCGACCAGTGCAGGATATTGTAAATAAAAAGTGTGTGTGATTAAATTAATTCCATCCCCTGATCTATGGAGTTTGGACAGCCCAAGTAGGGGACTGCCTGTAGGGGTGAAGTACAGTGGGGACTTCGAGGGCCCTGGGTAGCTGTGAAGGCCGTTCAGGAACTCTGAAAAGTGGTGGCAAAAGGGGGCTCTGGTTAAGACGCAGCAGGTCGTTATGCTACTTAGGTTCCAAAATGGGTAAAAAAGAAGGTAAATAAATATAATGTAAATTTTAATCTTATACCAGTTGCATAGTATTATTTGAAGTAATTCCACATACTGTATATGAGTTGACTAAGTTTGTAAGTACAGGAGATATTATAAGTAGAATTTTGTAAACAATATAATTTTTTTTAAGGATGATGTGTGTGTTTAATAGAACAAATTATTAGCGTAAATTGTATAATATTGTATTCTAGGAAAATTTTCTTCATCTCTTGTTAATTTAAAATTTAGTGCTTGACAATAATGTATTTTAGTGTACCATTTGCCACCGATGTAGACACCTCATTTGCAAATAAAGAGATTTTGATTTGATTTGATTTGATAAACAGGCGCATGAGAGCCCATATTAAATGAGAAAAATAAAATGCCAAAAGGAGAGTTAAAAATGTTAAAGGTTTAGAAACATTAGTCACCCCATACCAAGCTGAATGGAAATCAACAAAGTGTAATCACTCTTTGTTCCCTTACATTAAATATTTCGCAGCAGGGAATAGAACAGAGTTCTCAAACTGGCCGAAAATTCTACATTTAAACCATCAGATTTAGAAATTTATAGGAAATAAGAGAGGTTGAAACCTTCCGCTCAAGCTATCTGCAGGATCTATCACATGCTTATAAAAATTCTGCCATTACCTTGCTTTTTGGGCCTTCCGAACGCCGCCCGCGGCCCCTGTCTCCGTTAGAACACGCCGCACTAAAACATACTGGAGCACGAAGAAGACAATACGGCCCTAAAGCGCCCAGCTTTTATAGTACTTTTGTGCTGAAGATTCCAGAACTCTTTACTGATCGGATGGATTCCTGCACACACCCCCGATTATAATTGTCTAGAGACAATATTTACAAAATTCTGATAGGTTGATTGATGTTTGTAAAGGAACCAGCAGAAGTGTTGATAACTTAGGTACACGAACAAAACAATCTTCAAAAAATTAAGGTAGCCAACTGTGAAAATACACATTTCCCTTAAATTAATTATCCTTGACCCAGCTACAGGGGGCACTTAGACCGATGATCTCACAGTTGAAAACCAAACTACGTTGTACTATATCAGTTCAAGGTACATTACTTAGATGGCCTTATAGAAGGCGAATCAGGGGGCTGATTAAATCGATGATTGGACCCATTTTGTCAATAAAAATATCATCATCATCGTCATCACACGTTAATTGGAGCAAGTGCCCGGAAACTGTCTTGCGTATCTGACCACTGTGACAAAAGTTAATCGATCTGATTTATCCTTGTTTCACTCTTTGCAAACTTATTTCATGATGGGAAAACTATGTGATAATATAAACGCTGATGAATGAACGTTACTGAACGATTCGTCTCCGGGGTGGTTCATTACACGTGAATAGATTTTCAAATAGGCCTTAAATAATTGAGTAATATTGTGGTAGACATACTCTTGAATGCTTTCTCTTAAAGAGTTAGAATTGTTGTTTGGTCCTCGAAAATTGTTTAGAACTGGCCAGATCAACCAGTGAAAGCGTTTAGAGGAAACACCAGAAGAACACATTGAAAGTTCACAATTCACTAATACTTGAAATGTCGAACATTCATTTCAAAAATAGCGAAGCTTCAATTAAATAATCGTTCCTTGTAATGCGTTGTACCATTAATATTTACAACCCGTGTGTTAAATAGATTATTTATTCACCGATCAATTGAACTCCTTTGATGTGGTTATTGTGAAATAGCATGCAGAAATACGTAGTTTTGCACAAAGGATATCCGAGGCACAAGGAGAGTTTTATTCACACTTTAGAATGGATTCCTCAAGGTTCAATTCAGCAACTAATTCCGAGCTCAGAATGTTACTTCTCTAAAATTCACCTTTACAAGATTCCTCAGTGGAGAGTTTATATAGTTAGTGTCTGGATATTTGATTACTATACGCCCCTGTAACGTAACGGTTAGCGTTGTTAGCTGCCCGGAGGCTCGGTATAGATTTCCAGTATTGCCAGAGATTTAAGAATAGCAGGAGGCCTGGTATGTGATTGAAATTGTATATGAAGTTCACCTCCATGGAGATTGTGCCTGAAAAGAGCTGCACCATCTCGAGACGAGGACACATAATTAATTTTACTTACTAAACATTTTGTCATTAGTTTAGTTAATTACATTAATTAGATTAATTACATTCAGCTACTTCAAATGTAACAGGTCAACCACGTTATTCATATCCTGAAATAGTAGTCCAACATAGGTTATGTGTTCATAATCAAACGCATTTTAAAACTTTTCCTTGATGCATTTTTGCATTTCTTACTTGATACTCAAGTCATGGTAAACATATTGTTTGGCCCCTAAAATAAATAAATAAATAAATAAAAACAGTCTTGCCTAAGCCACGGACGAGTGAGGTCGCGTTGAGCGGAGGGTCCCGGGAGTGGGAGGTGTGGGTGAAAGTGCCGAGAGCTGGAAGGCTGTGGAGAAGTACAATGATTAGTATAGAGCAGTACAGGGCGACGGTAGGAAGATGGCAGGGAAGAATGAAGAAAGAAGAAATGAAATTAGGAAGGTGTTATATGGATTTGGAGAGAAAAGGTGAATTACTGCTATCAGCGGCGGTGATTATAATTTTGCTATGTATTGGGGGGGTCGAGTTGAACCCAGGCCCGACCCCTAGTAGGAATGAAGAAGGGGAGAATATAGACGCATTCAAAAGAGCCGTAAAAGAGGTGGTGGAAGAAGTTGGCCCTTTTGAGCAAATTAAAAATATGATTAAGGAACAAACCAGGAAATTTGAAAAAATGGAGGTATGGTTAAGAGAAAAAACGGAAGACATAACAGCACAAGTGAGACATAACACCGGAGAAGTGGCAGCATTAAGGGAAAAAATAGGACGAATAGAAAAGGAGAACTTGAAGCTGAAAATAGAAGTGGAAGCCAATACTTTATATCGAAGAAAGAAGTGCTTATTTATCTATGGTGTGCCGGAAGAGTTGAGAGAAGACAAAGTACTGACAACTTACAAAGTTGTGGACTTAATACAGGGGAAGTTGAAACATAATTTTAGTGAAGTAGATATAGATGATGTGCAGAGGGTGGGAAAAATTAGGGGCAAAAGGCCTATCAAACTGGAACTGTTTTCTACGTTGATGGCTGATGCTGTGGTAAGAAGTGCGAGTAATATGCAGAGAGAGAAAATATGGATCAAGAGAGACGTTGGATGGGAGACGATTAGGAACGAGAAAATACTTAGAAAACACAAGATGCGTGCAATTAATCAAGGTTTGAGAGCGACTATTAAAGGGCAAGAGCTAGTGGTAGCAGGCAGAAATTGGAAGAAAATCTGGACTGTAAATGGACTGATTGACTTGGACAGGAGGATAAAAGAAGACGAAGAAAAAGTGAGTAGTGCAACGAAAGGTAGGGAAGTGAGGAGTGATATCAGTATTAGTATGGACTTAGAGATGAAGTCAAAGCGGGCTGAGGAAGAAGGGAGCAGTGCAGTGAGCAGTGGAGAGGATAGTCAAAATACAAGAAGTAACAGTGTAAGTGTAATTATAGGAAGTAGTACGGGAAAGTGTCAAGAGAGACAGAGCGAGGTGCTAAGTGGAAGTATGAACAAAGGTAAGGAAAGAGCAGTGGACGGACAAGGCAGGAGAGAGGCTGAAGAACAAAGGGGTAGTGAAGTGGACGGTGAGAGTGAGCAGCAAGAAACTGGGAGAGTAGAGTGTAGTGTTGCAGTGAGCAAGAAAGGACAGAGGAAGGTGGACAAGAAAGGGCACGAGGAGACAGATCGACAGGAAGGTAAAAAAATTATGAGTAAAGTCAGAAGTAGGAGCTTAAAAGACATATGGGGAAAAGTACGTAAAGGGATGGAAGATACAGAGGACATGGAACGGTATATGGAGATAAGGGATGAGAGGTCGATAACTACTAGAAGTAAGAATAGATTTTAAGTGTGGAAAGGGATAAGACTGGAGAAGTGGTGTTTTTGTTTGAATAATTGTCTTGAGGTGTTTTATTAGGTGGAGTTGAAGTTGTAATTGATTATCATTTTGTATTGTATTGGTGACTGGTATAAATGCGGAGTGATGGCAGACGAGTGTGTGTTAGGGCTGGAAGCTTAGTATTTATGATTAGGTGATGTATGGTTTGCTATTATGTGTATTGAGATGGTTTATTTACGGATGATTGCGTGGGAGTTGGGAGGTGGTTTTATTGTATTGGTGTTTGGCATGACTATTTAATTTTTGGAGCTGGAGAGAGGTGAGTTTATTATCATTTTGTAAATTTAGGTTTGTTTGTAATATAGCGAGTAAGTAAGTTATTAAATGTTGTGAGGACGAGTGTGTGCTAGGGCTGAAATGTGGTGTTGGAAGTAGAGGTGGTAAATGTTGAAATGTGGTGTTGGAAAGGTATGGAGAAGTGGTGGAGTACTCATGAGTAAGTTGTATTGAATGTGATGATGGTATACGAGTGGGTGGTATTTGTAGATGTTGAAAGGTGGTGTTGGAAAAGTATGAAGTTGTAGTAATGTAATTTGGCTATTTGTAAATTTTGGTTTGGTGGAAGATGGAGTTTTCGGTAGGTAATTATGATGGGTAATAGGAGGAGTATGAGTGTATGGTAAATTGAATAAGTTATGATATGTGATATGTCTGTTAAATAGATTGTGTGAGTGTAATTGTCGGAGAAGTAGAAGTGGTATATATAGAAATGAGGTGTAGGAAATGTGGTTATGAGGTGATGTATGGTTTGGTATTGAGATGGTTTATTTACGGCTGAATTCGTAGGAGTTGGGAGGTGGTATTGTGTCTGGTATGAGTATTGAATTTTTAGAGTTGGAGAGAGATGATTTATTATCATTTTGTAAATTTTGGTTTGTTTGTGCAGAAGGGACGAAGAAATATGTTGTTGGAGAGGTGTTGGTATATGATTGCCGAAATTTCAATGTTATTATGGAGTGTTATGAAGGAATGAAATGAAATGAAGCAATATTACCGAGGTTTTGTGAAAGTTGTGGTATGGTGGATTGGAATGTAATGACGGAATATTGTTGTTATTTTGGCTGGTTTGGTATGTATTTGTGTAATGTTGCTGTGGTAGTTTATTTTGGAGTAGGTCAAGGAACAATAAAGCTGATGAAAATGCTGAAGGTAAACATAGGCATGGTTGGCCTGAGCACAAAGCAGAGTAGGTCAAACAGAAAAACAATGGCGGTGTGGGAATGTGCTGAGTAAGAAAGGACAGTTGGTGGAAGGTGTAGTCTTGCCCCGGGATCACATATGAGATATATTGCAAGTAAGGCAAACGGTTCGAGGGAATCTACCGTTGGCCAGTTGATTATTAATATTATTATTGGTTTATTTATTCAGCTATTTATTTAGTTGTAGGGTGGCTTAGGTAAGACTCTATTGTGAACATGTATTGGGGCTAAACGCCTGTGTTGTTCATCAATAAAATAAATATTCTACTAAAAAAAAAAAAAAAAATAAATAAATAAATAATAATAATAATAATAATAATAATAATAATAATAATAATAATAATAATAATAATAATAATAATAATAATAATAATAGTGTTGCTGGAATGAAAGATGACAGGGAAAACCGGAGTACACTCTCCATTATCATTTCCTAGCATTTATCACTCATTAATAAAATCACCTTGGGAGTGGCGACCCCATTGTAATAACAGCCTATATATGTTTCATTCATCACATCCCTGACCCGGTCGATGACTGGAAAACAGGTTGTAGGTTTTCTTTTCAATAATAATAATAATAATAATAATAATAATAATAATAATAATAATAATAATAATAATAATAATAATAATAATAATAATAATAATGTTATTTATATAATGCAGTTAAGAAATCTAGCTTCCAGAACATCCAAAATGACAAAAATTAATAGAAGAATCTGATTGTGGTTAACCGATATGTACTACTAAAAAGTAAATACAGTACTTTATTACAATCTGGTCTACGTTGAACCGACACAGATAGGTCTTATGGTGACGGTGGGATAGGAAAGGGCTAGGAGTGGTAAGGAAGTGGCAATGGCCTTAATTTTTTTTGCTAGGGGCTTTACGTCACACCCGACACAGCTAGGTCTTATGGCGACGATGGGATAGGAAAGGCCTAGGAGTTGGAAGGAAGCGGCCGTGGCCTTAATTAAGGTACAGCCCCAGCATTTGCCTGGTGTGAAAATGGGAAACCATGGAAAACCATTTCCAGGACTTTCAAAACTGGGATTCAAACCCACTATCTCCCGAATGCAAGCGCACAGCTGTGCACCCTTAACCGCACGGCCAACTCGCTCGGTTTAGTAAAGGCATTTTTTTACAATTTGTTTACGTCGCACCGACACAGGTAGGTCTTATGGTGACGATGGGTAGGAAAGGCCTAGGAACGGGAAGGTAGCGGCCGTGCCCAAGCATTTACGTGAGGTGGAAATGGGAAACTATGGAAAGACATCCTCAAGACTGCCGACAGTGGGGTTCGAACCCACTATCTCCCGGATGCAAGCTTACAGCTGCGTGCCCGTTACCGCACGGCAAATTCGCCCGGTAAAATAAAGATTGGGAACACGCATATTATACAGAAATTTTTATTACTTCGGATACTACTAATTTATAACCACAGACCTTGGTTGAAGGATACAATCTTCCCAACCCTCCCTCTCCGCGAAGGGGGTCAAGATGACACACGTTGCTGACCCTGCAACGAGAGTTGAACTCTTGCACATGTCCTTCACTCCTGCTAGTGAGAGGATCTCCTAAGGATTACAAGACAACATCTGATTAGGAGAAGCACTGCATTAGCCATGTCTTACAAAAGTGTCGAGGTCTACAAGGAAGTCCAGTGTATTGCAACCAACCAAAATACTCGTAGAATTGACATCCTGGCAATCGCCACTTCAATGTACACCTAACATGCAAACGCAGTAGAGTACGTCGAATGTGATCATAATTGCTATTGGTCTTCATTATTGCACTTCGCCTGGGATTGAAATAAAAGCACACAAAAACATATTCTCTCTGAATCGAGTTTCAACCTCCATACACAAAAATCAGCTTTGGCCGCGGGCACGAAGTTACCGTGTCGGTGTCAACCTAGTTTCTGATCAACATGGAACGTTCCCTTTATATTCGTAGCATGGTTCTGTCCGGTACTACTACTACTACTACTACTACTACTACTACTACTACTACTACTACTACTACTAATAATAATAATAATAATAATAATAATGGCGTATAACCTCTGAAGAAGCCTGTTGCAGGTCTTTCGAGTGGACACCTTACAGGTGACCTGCGCGTCTATGGTGATGAAATTCCAATGTTGAATAGAAACACCCGTCCCCTGAGCCGGAGAAATTAACGTTAAAAACCCTGACTCTATCGGGAATCGAACACGGGACCCCTTGGACCGAAGGTCATCATGCTAACAATTTAGCCATAGAGCCGGGCGTTCTATGCGATCATTCATTATTATCTCATTATTGTCCGCCTCCGTAGCGTAACGGTTAGTGTTATTAGCTGGCGTCCTCGGAGGCCCAGGTTTAATTCCTGCTACTTCCAGAAATTTAAGATTGGCAGGTATGTAGCCGAGTACATGCAGCTCACCTCCATTGGGGGTGTGCCTAAAAAGAGCTGCACCACCTCGGCTCTTTGTCTGGATGGTCAGAGTAATGGCCTTCTTCCCGGGGGACCCTGGGTTCGATTCACGGCTAAGTAGGGGATTTTAATCCTAAATGGCCTGGGAACTGGGTATTTCTGACCTCAATATCCTTGGACCTCGCACACTACACACAACACTTTCCTCCACCACAATAACACGCAGTCTCCTCTACACATCAGATGCCGCTCACCCTCAGCGGAGGGTCCCCCTTACAAGAGCTGCATCAGGCTATAGATAGCCACACAAAATTTTTCTTCCTATCCGGGCTGAGTAGCTCAGACGGTAGAGCTCTGGCCTTCTGCGCTCAACTTGGCAGTCTGGTGGTATTTGAAGATGCTCAAATACGTCAGCTAATGTCGCTAGATTTAGGCTACTGACACGTAAAATAACTGTGTGACAAAATTCCGACACCTCGATGTCTCCGTAAACCATAAAAATACAAATAACATTATTATTCTTATTTTTTCTTCCTCATTAGTTCTTGTTTGTCAGCAACGAGTACATATATTGCAGTCCATGTACCTGCACATGAGTTTATCATCGGACGGCACGGGAGATGTTTTCACGGTAGGCTGTAAATTGCTGCTTTCATAAATATGAAGAAAAATCCGCAGTTCTAGCCTTTCAGGTAAGCAACTCAATGTTGCCAATGAGTGACGAATTGTAGGCAAGTAAAATATAATACAATATGAAACTAATTATTTATTTATTCCTAGAAACGACAATCTTTTTCTTAATCATCGTTGTCCGGTCGATTAGATTGGCAGTTTTCCCTTTTCTACCACTATGAGCTCTAATATGAGTCAATGCAGAGTTTCACTTAAGCCCTTATAACTACATTCGGTGTGAACAGTTTTCAAAAATAAAAAACGCCTGAGGTTACTGAACTAAGGGACACATTACAAAAATAATTATATAAATAATTTGGCTAGAATTTGAATTTTGAAAAGGAATACGAGTAATGAAACAAGCGATTTTAGGTTTTTATCCAGAACTGCATTTAGACCGGAAGTAATTTTCAAAGTTTGTTTTTTAGTTTGATAGAACTGTTCAAGGCGTACAATTTGAAACCTTTCCGGGCCTTTTAACTCTTCAACTTTCAACACAATTAAGGAAATTGCTTAATTTAACGTTTTCATAGCACGGGGACCCCTATTTTACCTGTTAAGAAATGTTTCCAACATTACAAATGGCAGCTAGTTCACACAACTCGGCTATCCCTGTACTTAAATACCGAGATTTCAGAAATTGTGTTGAGCCGTTTTCCCGTGATTCCGTTGAAATATTTCTATTTGCGACAATTGTATATATAATGTGAGATATAAAAGAAGTATAAGGTAAATTACAATTGTATTTATATGACTGGTATACCGCCCGTGTGGGGGGCCACGAAGTTAGTGGTAAGATTATACGGTTGTAGGGATGGCCATTACATGTGGACTGGTCATCCGCCCATGTAAGGGGCCGCTTAGTAGATATAGTTGGTGCGTTTCTAGTTCTGTTTATAATTGTTCAGTTTCGTTGGTTTTAATGGTTCTTTCTGTTTTATATAATCTGGCATTGTGAACATGTATCTGGACGTAAAGCCTGTGAAGTTCAATAAATTACTATAAATAATAATATACTAATAATAATGTCAATAAATAATAATGATAATATTAATTGTATGGTCTCGATTAGTGTGTGCAATATTTTTAATTTGACGCCATCTGGCTGCTTGCTCGTCAGTTTCGACGTTCAATATTGCTCTAAGCCCACTAGACGGCAGAGTAAACCGATTCTCTCTTGGGCGTCTTATGGCTGAGATTTTAATGAATGTTGTCGAATGAACACCAAATGTTTCAACAGAGATCATTTACATGTCGACATCGTACGACGTGGAGAATCGAATGGACGTCTTCCCGCCTTTCAAAAATCCGACCACCTCTGTCGGCTTTAAACCCAGTATCCTGGGATCCCGAGGTCGACACTCTACTACTGATCCACAGATATATAGGTATTTGGACAGGTGAAGTAAGGGGGCGTTTAGTACAAAATATGATAGTAAGTAAATCTGATACTAGACAGTTCAATTGAAGGTCTAAATAAATCATGCGTATACCGGCACTGCATAACGTTGCCTTGAAGACCATTGGAAAAGATACGACGTCTCAACCGTGGAACGTCAATCTCAATAATGGAGATAATCTGCTTGCTGATAAATCCTTATCAAATATAAACCTCCTCAAAATGCTGACTCTTTATGACATGTACGAAGTCTTATGCTCTCATTATTATACCTTTCTAATTATCATAAACCAGAGCTTAGAAGTTATGCTATACAAAACCCTCATTCGCAGTATAGCGATGTATGGAAGTGATACGTGGACTCTCCCAAAGAAAGCCGTGGAGAAGATAGATTCATTCGAAAGAAAAATCCTGAGGAGAATTTATGGACCCATATGCGTACAAGGGGAATGGAGAATTAGATATGACAATGAACTATATTCCCTGTATGGGGAGGCACCCCTGTCGCATGCCATTCGAATGAAGAGACTTAAATGGGCAGGTCATCTAATTAGAATGAAAGAACACCAAATCCCAAAGAAGGTATCCTTAGGAGACTTTGGAGGAGGAAGGCCTGTGGGAAGGCCACGTAACAGATGGGAAGATGGTGTACATCAGGACGCAGCACATATCCTCAAGATCCGGAATTGGAGAGTAGCTGCACGAGATCGACAAGTTTGGCGGAGAGCAACTGGGGAGGCCATGACCCGAAAACGGGCCGTCGCGCCATAGAAGGAAGGAAAGAAGGGAGGAAGGAAGGAAGGAAGGAAGGAAGGAAGGAAGGAAGGAAGGAAGGAAGGAAGGAAAGAATTATCATATTTCTTTTCTTTCTTTCTTTCTTTGTCAGTACCGTCCAGGGTTGGTTATCCCCTCGGACTTGGCGAGGGATCCCACCTCTACCGCATCAAGCTCAGTGTCGTGGAACGTGAGAAATTTGGTAGGGGATACATCTGGGGCGAAGGAACAGTACCTTGCCCAGGTGGACTCACCTGCCGTGCTGAACAGGGCCCTTGTGGGGGATGGGAAAGTTGAGGAGGATTTTTCTTCTAGTGGTTTTACGTCGCACCGACACGGATAGGTCTTTGGCGACGATGGGAGAGGAAAGGCCTAGGAGTGGGGATGAAGTGGCCGTGGCCTTAATTATGGTACACCGTGCGCGTAGAGGCGCGCGGCTGTGAGCTTGCATCCGGGAGATAGTAGGTTCGAATCCCACTATCGGCAGCCCTGAAGATGGTTTTCCGTGGTTTCCCATTTTCATACCAGGCAAATGCTGGGGCTGTACCTTAATTAAGGCCACGGCCGCTTCCTTCCAACTCCTAGGCCTTTCCTATCCCATCGTCGCCATAAGACCTATCTGTGTCGGTGCGACGTAAAGCCCCCTAGCAATTATGGTACAGCCCCAGCATTTGCCTGGTGTGAAAATGGGAAACCACGGAAAACCATCTTCATGGCTGCCGATAGTGGGGTTCGAACCCACTATCTCCCGGATGCAAGCTCACAGCTGCGCGATCCTAACCGCATGGGGCCAATATTTTAGATGGTTCTTCCTTTAAAATAACTGGTGTTAGTTTTCAGTGGTCAATATCTAGTATCCAAAATCGGGGTTCACACAATTTAACAATGTCTTTAATCCTAGTTATTGCATACAACGAGAACGGATCCCCCCTTACCCAATGTTTTCAAACTAGTTTATGCACAGATATATGTTCAGAATTTGTCTGGTTGTAGAATTGATTCTTCTAGAGGTACATGGCTGCCAAAATACTTTATTTTGCCTGGAGAACTTCACCTTGCTGCCTCTAGAGCAGAGGGCTTGGATAACAAACAGTGTGTCGGCATTTACAATGGAATGAAAAAAAAGGGGAGGGAAAGAAAGAACAACATAAAAGGTTTTATTGTGACGGAAGTAAACCAATGGAATATTTAATATCGACAGCATATGGCTTAGGGGAAAACCTGGCATTGCGAACCAGCACTCTATAGTGTCACCTTTTAACCCAGTCTTTGTGTTTGGTGGAGGAATGAGAGTATTGCTCTAAAAACACCCACTTTTATAAAATAATATACAGTATTGCCTGCAGATTCACGCACGTAATGCAGCGAAGATTACATCTTTTTAAATTTACATCTGTATGAGAAGCGTGATTGTTTCCCATAGGAGATGGTGGTTTTGAATCCCATCGTCGGTAGCCCTGAAGATTGATTCCCGTCGCTTCCCATTTTCGTACCCAGCAAATGCTGGAACTCTACCTTAAAGAAGGACACGTCCGTTTCCTTCCCAGTCCTAGCCCTTGACTCATCCTTTGTCGGCGAGAACCTTCAATGTTTTAGTGCGACGTTAAACCTCAAGCCAGGTTATTGTCTCCTTTTTTATTTTCATCAGCAAAATGATGTCGCATTTCAACATAGGAACTTTGTACTTTTTGAAGTTGTATTTATTGACCATAAGCGCGTTGTGATGTATAAAGGTACGCCATGGCCTTAATCAAGGAACAGTTCAAGCCTGCCGATCTCCCGAACAGGAAAAGACATTAATTAATGAGAACTTCCTGGATCCGTCGAAATATAAAACTTGTCGCCAGAGAACATGATGCACCTCTCGTCCCTGAACAAGTAAAACATTCTAAAACTTCCCGAGAGAGTCGAAAATTGGGGCTCGGAAGCAAACGGTATCAATACGCAAGTGTAAACATTTTTCAAAACGATTGTTCGTGGTTCTTGTGCGCTTAACGGTTCTTTCCTACGACATCTCCAATCAGGCAAAGCCTTCCACTATCCTTAATCTCGGAAGTAAGTGGGACAGACTGATTAACTCTATAACCGACCGCCTTTACACACAGGAATTAACGCACTTTTAGCGTTGGCTGAGTGAATCTCAGCCCTATTTACCGCTCCAGAATTGAAAATCTCATTACCGAGGGTATTGGCCGTGCGGTTAGGGTCGCGTAGCTGTGAGATAGTGGGTTCAAACCCCACTGTCGGCAGCCCTGAAGACAGGTTTCCGTAGTGATCTACTTTCACGCCAGGAAAATGCCGAGGCTGTACTTTAATTAGGGACACGGTCGCTTCCTTCCCACTTCTAGCCCTTCCCTATCTCATCGTCGCCATAATACCTATCTGTATCTGTGTGACGTAAAAACTGGAAAGAATAAATATGGAAATCTCGTTTCCGAAATGGTTTGACTTCCTTTGGGGAAATCGAGCGTGTGTTTACTGCCTCAGATAGACAGATCCTTAAAGGTTCCTGAAAGTTCATATTAATATTGTCATCAAAATTCGAGAAGGTATTCAGGAAAATTTTCTTAATTGTAAAGTGTACTAATTTAAGTTCGTCTGGTTATTGCTACAGTTGTACAGCATACCATCCTATGAGGGTGGGCGGCATCTACCGTGCATGGGGAACTCGGCGTTAGTGTAGTGAACAATAGTGTTACGTGAGGCGTACGACTTACACGTCTGCCGAGGACATCAACAACACCCAGTCTCTGAGCCAACAGGCGGTTAAGGCGCTGGCCTTCTGACCCCAACTTGGCAGGTTCGATCCTGGCTCAGTCCGGTGGTATTTGAAGGTGCTCAAATAGGTCAGCCTCGTGTCGGTAGATTTACTGGCACGTAAAAGAACTCCTGCGGGACTAAATTCCGGCACCTCGGCGTCTCCGAAAACCGTAAGAGAGTAGTTAGTGGGACGTAAAACAAATAACATTATTATTATTATTCTCTGAGCCAAGGGAATTAAATATCGACCTGTCTGGGTACTGAACCCGAGACCTCGAGGACCGAAGGCCAAGACACTCGCCAGTCAGTCATGGAGCCGGACACATAGGAGGTAAGGTGACGTAATTTTTAACGTGGTCCAATCCTCTTTTATATGCATTTACCGTTGAATTAATTTCCTAAAACTTCCAATTGGAATCACTAACTTTCAATTTTTCTGTGAGTTTGCTAACTAATTAAAATCCACAGACTGTTTCCCGTTTCGACCGGGTCAGGAATGGAATGAAGGAAGCCCGCTCTAGCGGCGAGGATAAGAGTTGTGCCGGCTGCCGAAGCCAGTCGCACTCTTCTGGGACAATGAATAATGACTGACAGATGAAATGAAATGATTTTGGAGAGTGTTGCTGGAATGAAAGATGACATGGAAAACCAGAGTATCCGGGGAAATACCTGTCCCGCCTCTACTTTGTCCAGCACAACATTCACATGGAGAGACCGAGATTCGAACCACGGAACCCAGCGATGGAAGGCCGGTGCGCTGCCGCCTGTGTCACGGAAGCTAAAGTTTGCTAAGTAACACTTTCATTTTCCCAATGACTCCATTTAGAATCACTGTTGCCTGGTTGAGTGGCTCAGACGGTTGAGGTGCTAGCCTTCTGACCCTGGCACTGATCCTGGCTCAGTCCGATGTTATTTGAAGGTGTTCATATGCGTCAGTCTCGTGTCGTAGATTTACTGACACATAAAAGAACTCCTGCGGGATAAAAAGTCCGGCACCTCGACGTCTCCGAAAACCGTCAAATGTAGTTGGTGGGATATGAAAATCAATATTATTATTATTATTATTATTATTATTATTATTATTATTATTATTATTATTATTATTATTAGAATCACTGTTCCATTTTCCTCATTTTCTCTAAAATTTACAGAAGTTTATTCCTACCTATTTGAAGGGGATATTAAAGAATTTTATTTTTCATGCGTCAAATAAATTTGAGCTGGAGAGGGTTAATAGAATGCTCTGAATAAAGACGAATTCAATCGAACGGCAAAGAGACATATCAACATAGATAAAAATGTTAACTACGATAATGATGCTCTTGATGATGCATTGGTAATTTTGCGTGTAGAAACTTCGGAACCTGTGTGGCGTGACTCCCATCGTCACTAAGAACTGTATGGTAAAAAGGTCATTACCATCAAATTACATGAAAGTGAATCAATCTATTTGGCATGAGTAACACATACTCTCTGTACAGGTATTATAATTTATTGCCTTTAGGTTTAGGAAAGGGGGACTACCTGGCCGATGCAGTAAAGGTGCGCTCGGCACACACAAAAAAGGAGGTAAGTTCTATTCCCAATCAGGGAAATTACCCGTCAGAATTTTTTTGAACGAAATTAAGGTAAGCATTAAAATGGGCATGGATATTGAACCCTTGGGCCGTCATGAAGGATACCTACCTTCGTTACGTATCAGCATTTTTCATGAGATCTGTCTCTTAGGTGTTTCGGGTTCTTCGTCACTTGCTGAGGTAAAAGGTAGGGTTCAGTAATTCTAATCTATCTACTCAAATAAATGGTCTATTTAAAAATATTCCTATTTATTCATGTAATTTCTGAAGGAATAATAATGTATAATCACTATAATTTGGACTCAATCTTGTCCACTTGACACCACAATCATTTTTACACAAAGTTGCAAACGCTGGTTTGAGCCTTTGACTTAACTGTATGATGGGCATCCTTGCTAGAAACCAATGTTCTTAAATATTAATTACATGAAAGAATGTCCCCAGATCCTTAAGTTCGGCTTCCATGTGAGACTGCATGTACCATCATAATGATTCTTGATGATCCAGGCCTCGTAACACGAACTCTGGACTCTGGGTATAATTAAGGCCGCCCAATCAGTGTGTGCCACACAGTGGTTGTACGGCATGGACCCTTAATTGAATCGATGTGACTAGCGACTATATAATGGACCGACATCTAAACTTCTAAGTTACTTTAGAGTCATTGTGGATGTTGACCGCAAGGAAAATGATGCTACAGTGGCATATGGCCCAAATATAAGTCGCTGAGTTTAATGACCCCATGACCATCCAAGTTTCTAAGCTGAACGCTAAACACAATTAAGTTACATAGGTTGATGACCAAAGTTTCCACTTTACTAACCCCAGCACATTTAATGCTCAATCAATCAAAGTCAAATAATACAACAACAACAACAACAACAACAACTCTCACAATACTTTGTGGCAGTAAAAATCCATTTCCTTCGGATATGTCCCCTTAATCGTTACGTTAACATTTGAACTTCCCCAGAAAAATAAAGTTAGATTTCCAGAATGCATCTTCAAGTTATTCACTTGGTTTAAAGTTATTTCACAAATACGGTTTCCACTGAATTTTATAATTTAATAAATTTAAATGATTAAATGAAAACTTAATGAACAACACATCACCGCGGACGAATGGTTTCTTTCACAAGTCCCTACTCAAATTTTGACCTAATTAATTTTGCTTCGTTTGATGTTTATCACATGTTGTTATCGTGCAGCTGGAAAAAATTTACATCATTTGTTTCCAGTATTATATCTTATTTCATGACATTACACTTTAAATCTAATTCTAGCCATTATTAATACTTGGATAACTCTAATAATTAGTACAAAGCCATAAATCTGCGTAAGTAACTCGCCGTACAATGTAAGCCGATTACGATATCATATCTCATCATACCATTTCCATAACGCTTTGTGCACCCCTCACAAACAAATCAATCATCATTACCATCACCCTATATTTTGGACAACCCTGAAATTGGCTAACCTCACCCATTATACTCTAACTTCGTGGTTTCAGATATACACTACAATCTCAATTAAACAAATTCACAGTATCTAATAACCTACACGTTATTCCTGGATGAAAATTCAACTAGATCTCGCAAATAATGATCTCTGTTCCGAAGAATGCAGTTCGATTTTTAACACGTAGCAAGCGCACAACCCCCGTTATCTTCGAGCTGCGAACTCCGACCAGCTGACGGCATTGTACACAACCGACCCTCACTCAGCTTCGATATGAAACATCTGTCCTTCACGCTTAACTGGCTCCACAAGAATGAAATGTTCGACTTCGCAAATAGAATTAAAATACGATATTTCTGACCAAACAAATATGCACATAGATTTTACCCCTAAATGTCCTAGAATAATTATATACGTCGCAAATTAATACCTGCGTGGATTATCTCGCTCTACGTTTCCATCCCAAACATTATACAAAATATTCCTCGGGCTCACACAAAAGTCAAAGCACATTTTACAGGCTTCCAATCACCTGATTCGCAAATCCTATCTCAACTCATTCGGCAAATCTAACCTCTTGTCTCAAACTCGACGACTCTCACTGACAAAAGAACTGGAATAATAATACTTAGAATCCACGGCGCATAATTACGCACAAATACCTTAATAATGAACAACTTCGCATAAAATGATCTCGTATTTTAAAAGTGGATTTTCACAAAAATGACTGACAAACTTTAGTGATATTTATTGTCACACAGACCTAGTTTAAACGGACATAGAATAACGTTACACTTCGTGACAAAATTCACCGATCTGAATTATTCAAACCGACAACGCTCTTCCACCTGATTGAAAATGGGTAACGACGGATTTCTAGCACAATTTCCATCAAAATTTAAACAGAAAAATTTTACGTCAAATAAAACATCTTAATTTGACATCAGAAAATATAGGCAATAAATTCACGGAAATGACGATCTATTTTGGACGTGATATCACTTCGAAACCCTCACTAATAACTTTTTACAACATGTTACACGGCACTCGCAATACTTTAACAATTTATCCAAGCAGAAAATAAAACAAATGAACTTTCGTCATGTTTCTGACATTCACCAAAACATATGGGTGTCCATCTGCGTTATAAATACCCATTTCAAATACATATAAGTTTGACATCATAAAGCAAGATATAGTAGGCGATAAGATGGCATGTCACCTACCCTATTTTTACGTCAGCTTCCATCTTTGCGCTCACCTATGACCCCCTGTCATTTATTTAGCCATTTTTACATTTCTGGCTGTACATAGGATTTTCTTCATGTTTTCTGGAATAAAGCATTTAGAAAAATGCCCTTCACTCGGCGTCTTCGTTGATCGCATTCGACTGATTGTATTTATCACCCTCACACGAATTACTTTCTTTACAACACAAAATTTTTACAACTTTATAAATACTTCTTCGGTATCTTGACCGTCCTTTTTTTTATCAAATTACTTCTGCACAAAAAACTGTCTCCACATGGATTCAAGACCGCAGCCATATCGGCTAAAAATGTGTTTGTTGGACTTAGTCTACTTCTTGTCGATCTATTTACAGAACAGTTCAACCCTCTCTCTCAAGCCTCAATGATACAAATGCAGGGGTTTCTATATGGAGTCTTATTTTATAGGAGCTAGCCATTCTCTCCAGGCATCTGTCCATTGCCGCCAAGAAAACTGCATACTTTTTCCGACTTAAATGAACTGCATTTAAAAGAGTTTTTGCTGTAACCCCATACTTGCTACCTTAGTAGCGGCAGTGTCCATGAACATTTAAAATGTATTCTTACCACATTTACTGGTTAAATGACCTCATTTGATAGGCACTATTTTCTATCGATTTAGCGTGGGTAAAATAGACACGCGCGTCTCTTATGAAACAATCCACAAAAATGGCTTAGCAGTCTCAAATCCGTCTTACTAAAGACCAAATGTCTTATAGATAAATACAGGACCCTCATTATACAGCGTTCACTACTAATTGTTTTATTTAAATATATTTATTCAACATAAACTTTCTTCTGAATCAATCCACGTTCGACACGTGCGGATGACGTCACGTATCATAGCGTGGGAAGGACGGTAGCCGCCCCCTTGCCACGTCTCGCTTCCGTGATAGCAAGAAATGTTCAAGCTCCTCATCACAATTGACATGGGGCCTCATGTAGTAACTTTCATACTTAAAATTCTTAGGGTACAGAGGTCATGGGTTCAATACGAAAATCCTCCACAAACAAAGAAAGGAAGTTTACAATTCCAATTAAGACAAAGCAAGAAATCTAACCCAGGAGCTTACATTAGAAGACACAGCTTAGTTGTTGTAGGTGATACGTTGCAATGAACGTGGACAGTAAAGTGAACTGAGCGCTAAGTTGGAATAACAAGGTAAGCAGTTTGAGCCATAAAGGATCTACATAATGTAAAAGTGATGACACGAAGAATTCCTGATTTCACGTGCAGTGTTAGCCTGGCTACTCATGGATTCATAGAAATAAGGACGACCTAAAGATAGAAAGATGTTTTGTATGGAGACAAGCTGGATCACGGAGATCCAATAGAGGAAGAAGAACATCAGGTGTAATTTCGGTGATATTTAAAGATAATATAAAAGAAAGGATACATATCTTAGAATCTGATTTAAATCAATTACTTGGGATAAGAAAAGTAGAAAAGGAATATTAGGTGACTGAAGGCAAAATCCAGTTCGGAGCTCTCATTTGGGCAAAGAGGGTTTTGTTTTTTGTTTTGAGAATTTAGCTACAGAAATTAGGTGCATGAGAAGTACATAGAAACAGATAGCCTCCATCCCCATGGGTGATTTTAACGCAGGTTTAGGGGACAGTAAGCCAATTTTCAGTCAAGATAAGGGTGTGATTTTATGTAGTACTTAACAAGAGACAGCTGAGATAAATAATGCAACAGAAATGGAGTAAATCTACTGGAATTATGATTGGTGGATGAGCTCTATAATTAGTTTGAATGGCTGGTGATCGAGAGACGAGAGTGAAAGGTTAAACTATACAGTAAAAAAAGTGGCAGTATCGTTGATATAGTTATATGTTCTAGGGATAGTCTGCAAGTTATCAAAGAGATATCAGTTACAGACTGGGTTGCAGCAAATCATATTCTAGTAATTATAAGAATAATAAGCCACGGTTTAGATTAGATTAGAACAAATGGTAACCGATAGCTTAAAGCAGACAAAGATACCTAAGTATCGTGGGTGAAAAGAATAACGTGTGAATTAAAGGAGTACTTCAGTAGAGCGAATTTTGAGATTTGGAAAATAGGTATCGAAACATTTATACAAAGAATAGAGTTGAAGGATTCCTAACGAGGAAAGAAAGTTTATTATCAAAGGCAGAAAAAAGTATGAAGCCTTACCTAGATAAAGCGCATAAAGAAGGTGATGAAATAATATACAATGTGCAAAGAAAAATACGCCAGTTATAAAGACACTTAGTACATACCGGATAGATAGAGGCCATGAAGCTAGAAACAAATTTAATGAAAAAGAAAATAATACAGAGAATTGATACGAAAGACGAAGTTAGAGTGGCTGAAAAATATGGCTGCATATATAAGTATAAATTATGAAGACAATGAAGGGAAGAAAATATAGGGTGAAATAAATCGGATAAACAAAAATGAAAGTGTTTTCTTTGCTAGCGGCTTTACATCGCACTGACACTGATAGGTCTTATGGCAACGATGGGATAGGAAAGGCCTAGGAGTAGAAAGGAAGCGGCCGTGGCCTTAATTAAGGAACAGCCCCAGCATTAATAATAGTGTTCAAGTGGGATAAATATAAGCCACCGTGCGTGGCTCAATATTTTGAGAAATGATTGAATAATGAGGTCAAATGGAGGGCTTTTCAAGAGGGCATTGTGGTTTTGGAATGTTCATGTATCACTCTGCCTGTATTAGATGAAACTCTTTCGTCTAATGAAATACGTGACACGTTTCAAGTAGCCAGAAAAAAAGGAAAATCAGGAGCTACTTCGGGGATAATATATAAATTTTGGAAAGAGATGGAAAGTGAAATTCTATGTTGAAAATTTTGGCTAGAATATCTAATAACATTTTCGAGACAGGGACATTCTAAAAGTTTGAAAAGAGGGATAATTAGCCCTATTTATAAACATAAGGGGGGTAGAATGAATGCGGGTTCCTATAGGAAAATAACTTTATAAGATGCATCGGGGAAATATATACAGTATATACAGGCAGAAAGATTTGGGCAGAGACTCATTCCATATGGTCAACATTTCAAACTGATTTCAGAAAAGGGAGGAAAAGATCATATCATGATTTTATTGTGAGAGGAAAACCGAGGTAAGCTGTGAATAACATCAATAGACTAGAGAAAGCATTTGATTCTGTGAGTAGGGGGCAGTCGTTACCAGGTTGAGACAAGTTGGAGTATCGTGCAAGATGATATTAGCAATAGAAGAGATATATCATGCTGAAGTAAAATGTGTAGTGAGAATGAAAGTAGGAGTATTTGCAGGAGTGATTATTTATAAATTGTGACTGAAGAAGCGGTGTGAATTACCATCTGTCCTCTTCTGTTGTTTGTATATGATATTCGAAAGTGAAGCGAGATTTACCTCACCATGTTCTGAATATCATGATGTCTCTGGTCTTGTCTTTGCCGATGGCATACTCCTCTTCACATTAACGCCATTTGTACGGCAGAAACTTATTGAAGGTATTGAGAAATATGAGGTGTGGAATATGAAAATGAACGCACAGAAAATGAGCGTATGTAAACATGGGAACAAATTAGCAAAGAATATAAAGTAGAATTTCGAAGGCATGTGTCTGGATCTAATTAATAAAATAGAATATTTGGGGACTGCAATATCACGAAACCGAAAATGAGCTGAACTATAGCGGTCATGGCTGGGATGTGCTACAAGTGGCAACGCCACACCTCGTCCTAGCAGCTCAACAGAGGGCCGTATGACACTCTCCACGCTTATATATTTCTGCCGATAATTCCATTATTATGGTTACTGCTGTGATATGAACATGTTATAATAATGAAAAATAGATGTGCGTAGGCAACTACGGTAAGTCAGTAACATTCGGATACTAAACTTGCTTTTCCATTTCCTAATGAGCTGATTTTCGTAGCAAATGGATTCGTTCGGCCCCACGCGCAACTGGTCACCAAGCAACAGGTTCGTTGTCTGTATGAAATATTTTTAAGACAGTGACTTCACTGGTCTAGAACCATACTGTCCTAAGTCCGTTTTTATTAAAATATTAGTTATGAAGCTTAGCGAATGTTCCATCTCGAGAGCTATGCCGTTGCTGTGAATGTCAGGGAGGGAATCAATTTAAAACACCCGACATCAACAGAACAGATTTGTTCTATGCCCATATTTCCTATTAACTTCTGGACCATACTGTTTCATGTCCAGGAATTAGAGAACCAACGTAAAGTCGGGCACAACATGTCCATTGCCTTATTTAATTTTTTGGAAAGCTACAACCATAAATAACATAAACATCATACAAGATAAATACCAAGAACCTTGTCATAGGTCGATTCAATGAATACAGTTATAGAAAGACACATTAAAAATATGGAACTTCATAGCCCATTGTAATTGTTCATATTTCTTCTGAACTTTAGGTCAAGTAAGAAATTCAAAGTTAGCCAAATGGTGCCAAAAGATGCTTTTGATTTTTATTTTAAATAAGTTGTTCATAAATCAAATCTATACAAAGTGCCATACTCAAAATTAGAGCATATACGATATGAAAAATGTAGTAGTTCAGAGATGTGCAAATGCTCTCGTTCAGACAGTGATTTTATGGAAGTTAACATAGTAGTGCACACTGAGACGGGGTATGGTTCTACTGTAAGTTTACCACAACCAAAAGTAATTAGCACTGCAAAACATAAGATTGACGCAAAAAGATAAAGGACATTAAGTCACTTTACAGGTATTTCTCGTTAGAATACTATGAGGTACGGAAGTGTTCCCTGAAACTTGTACCAATGGTGTCAGAAACTGAGTGTACTACAACTATTAAAATGAATATGGTAATGCGAATGTTGTATGTTCTTCATCTCTGAAATAAATCTATTTCTGTAAGCCATCTTGTTCTATGTCGATTACCATCACTCCTTGTGGCCTATTAGCTTCCAATGTTTGGAATGCTTTATTCATTCACACAGCCCAAATTACATAGGAACCTAATAAAGCCCATGATAATAAATAAGGTATAAAATGACTGTCCTAAGATGAAATCTCTTCTACTGTTAAATGAGACAAATGGGACTTGGAACAACATGATTCTAGACTATTGACTTGAGCTGTATTGAAAAACAATATCGATAAGGATGAAAAGACGTGTTTTTATACTTTTGCGCACATGCCTCAATCACGCAAAAATAAAATGCATGGCGCGTAAGACTGATGAACACGAAAGTATGTAACGACGCTAACTTCAAATCAAATCAAATCAAATCAAATCAAATCAAATCAAATCAAATCAAATCAAATCAAATCAAATCAAATCAAATCAAATCAAATCAAATCAAATCAAATCAAATCAAATCAAATCAAATCAAATCAAATCAAATCAAATCAAATCAAATCAAATCAAATCAAATCAAATCAAATCAAATCAAATCAAATCAAATCAAATCAAATCAAATCAAATCAAATCAAATCAAATCAAATCAAATCAAATCAAATCAAATCAAATCAAATCAAATCAAATCAAATCAAATCAAATCAAATCAAATCAAATCAAATCAAATCAAATCAAATCAAATCAAATCAAATCAAATCAAATCAAATCAAATCAAATCAAATCAAATCAAATCAAATCAAATCAAATCAAATCAAATCAAATCAAATCAAAATCTCTTTATTTGCAAATGAGGTGTCTATCTCGGTGGCAAATGGTACACTAAAATACATTATTGTCAAGCACTAAATATTAAGGAGCCTCCGTGGCTCAGACGGCAGCGCGTCGGCCTCTCACCGCTGGATACCGTGGTTGAAATCCCGGTCACTCCATGTGAGATTTGTACTGGACAAAGCGGAGGCGAGACAGGTTTTTCTCCGGGTACTCCGGTTTTCCCTGATATCTTTCATTCCAGCAACACTCTCCATTCTCATTTCATAGCATTTATCAGTCATTAATAAATCACTTTGGGAGTGGCGACCCCATCGAACTAACAGCCAATATCTGATTCATTCATTACATTCTTGACCCGGTCAATGACTGGAAAACAGGTTGTAGGCTTTCATTCATTCACTTAATTTTAAATTAACAGGAGAAGAATTTTTTTTTCTGGAGTACAATAATATACAATTTATGCTAAAATTTTTTTACTATTAAACAAACAGATCATCCTTAATAAATTTATATTGTTTACAAAATTCTACTTATAATATCTCCTATACTTACAAACTTAGTCAACTCATATACAGTATGTGGAATTACTTCAAATAATACTATGCAACTGCTATAAGATTAAAATTTACATTATATTTATTTACCTTCTTTTTTACCCATTTTGGAACCTAAGTAGCATAACGACCTGCTGCGTCTTAACCAGAGCCCCCTTTTGCCACCACTTTTCAGAGTTCCTGATGGGCCTTCACAGCTACTGTAGCGGTCCCAGGGCCCTCGAAGTCCCCACTGTACTTCACCCCTACAGGCAGTCCCCTACTTGGGCTGTCCAAACTCCATGGACCAGAGGATGGAATTAATTTTTTTAACACACATTTTTTTATTTACAATAGCCTCCACTGATCGAATGCCCTCTAACATTTCATTTATTTTCCCTGTTGCTGTTTATTCTCTTCTTGAATACCTGTACAGATTTTGGAAAAGGATCAAACACTACCCCTGGTAAACTGTTCCACTCCTTCACGCCCTTCCCAATGAATGAAAATTTACCCCAATCGCTTCTGCTAAAATTCCTTCTAATTTTATACTTGTGGTCAGTTCTGCCAATATAATTATTTTCCAACTGAAGCCTCTCACGGATTTCTCCCCATGCTTCTTCTCCTGTATAGGCTCTATATAATGAATAGTGTTAACCTGTCGCTACCATCTGATTTTCGATTAGGTGTAAACACGGTTTGGGAATTGTACAGGCTCTAGTTTCAAACGAGCATAAACATCATTTTACGTAAACGAGCCACCAAAAACCTATTATCCAGATACTTACTAAAATTGCAGTTGTAACAGATGACGGATTGATAGCGATTTGAAATGAAAACAAAGTTGTCCGTGATAATTTGAATTCCTGAAGGAAACATTTAATCCACCGGAAAGTCCCGTGCGAAGAACGGGTACAAATGCTATTACTTAAATAAACATGAGAGGTGAAGGATACGCCTGGCAAGTGAAGTTCCATGCGAAGCAGATAAAGGCGTGTCAGTGTTAATGTAGGGGAAAGGTCCTTGGTTATCGACCAGGAGATTCAGATTTCAAATAACGGTATCGGCATTTTTGTTCTTTTTAATGGACTCCGTTACTCTAGTGTGTGACTCCACCACACTGATAGTCTTTGCATTCTCACTCCGAATGCTTGCAATGAGCGCTGGCCCTTCGAAGGACTGTTATACAGCAGTAAATATGCTACGTGCCATGCACGGCGGGAAATAGCCTTACAACATTAAGCCCGTTCGTGCGAGAACCAGCTTGCTCCGCGGAGGCGTGGGCACGTGCCAAGGTGAGAACAAGGTTTCGAGTTCTACTGTAAGCGATATATATTTTTTAACCTTCCGTAGGTCGCAGCGTTAATGTTTCACGAAACGGTCGCAGTGTATCAGAATGATACATTCAAACATGAAGCCCAACTACGGCTTAAGCACAGTCATCTTTTAGTGGCAACTGTTCTGGAGATATTGCATATCACGTTTACTTTCAGGTACCTACTACTACATATCGATGCTACCTGTTAATTTGGACTTGCATAATACACATTTCCTTTATCATAAAACATTTTGTAAAAAGATGAGTGTCGGCGTCGGTCTCAATGTATCAATCTGACACATAGGTTTTGTAATAGGGTAGTTGAACCCACTACATGCATTTTCATTTCGGTTATTGTTATTTGTTTTCTGTATATTTCATTGTAATCATTTCTATATTACCTTTATCTAAAATGCAGTTTTCTGTAAACATCATACAATGCGAGTGTAAAATAATCGCAAGTAACGAAAAAAATAGGAACTACAAACTAAATATTCAACAAAACTAAACCCTATACTGAATTTGGAGTAAACCATACATAAAAATAATACTGCAAAGAGATAATTTTTTAGAGTATTCAGTCCAGTTGGCAGAGTACTTGCTGAATTTGCCTTTTCTGTTTGTCGCGTTCTATCCTATATGCCGACTCTTCACTCAAGGTCTCATGCGTGTTATGAAGTCGATGGTAACACTCCGTGCAGACTGGTGTCGTATGTTCCCCACAGACATACCGTTTACAAGACTTAAGAACAGTCTTTGTCAGTCATGTTCTGCTCGATTTGTAAGAGACAATGCAGCGACGACGCTTTATTGCGACACCAGCATTTTCTTCTATCGATATTCCAGCTTCTTCTGATTGTACTTCGTGTGGTATGAACCTCTTAAGACCTTCAGAAATGGAGCGAGTGATACCTTGAGTCTGAATACTTCTTCGCTGTAGCTGGGGTAGTAGTAGTTCGTGACGAAGCTGGCGAAGGAACAGACTGCTTCGCATATTCTCGTGCCCATTTCCTATCCACGTGACTTTTGCGTTGATACCTGCGACGTTCAGCGTAGAAAAATCACTACCATTGGCCAAACGCCCGTGTTTCTGGCAACGTCGTACTGAGTTTCTCCACTACGTCGACTCCTGATTTTGTGCTATTATAATATGTAATCACTGGTTTGGAGGATTCACCTGATTATTCGTGTATGGCAACATGGAAGTGTTGAGAGGATATAACAATAACATTTCGATTTTTTCTAGGCATGTAGGACACAATCGTGCAACTCTCCCCAATGCCAAATATGCTCGAGTTCACAGGACGTTCCTTCACATTCAATAAATCGGGTGGGAGATTCCTCTTATTTTTCTTCATAAATCCTACAAATGGGATTCTATTTTTCTTCAGCTCGGTAACCGATTTCACATCGGAAAACCAGTTATCAGCAGGTATATTTCGCCCAGTCCCGTGAAGTGCTGGTGCTAATATCTTAACAACCACCAGTTTGTTGCTCTGCTCATAAGGTCCTTCGGGCTGTTTTCCATCATATATCTAAAGACTGTAAATGTAAAAGCCTGCTGCATCTCACATGGCATATATTTTTACGCAGTACTTTGCCGGCTTCGAATGAATAAATTGCTTGAAACGACACTGTCCACGAAACCGTTTAATCTTTTCTGTGCAGACTGCCGTCGTATCTTCCCCACAGACATACCGTATACAAGACTTACAAACAGTCCTTGTCAGTTTGGTTTTGCGCGAGTAACTCTTTTTTAAATTGCGCAATGTTATCAATGGATGTCCTTTCGCGTCGGTTGCTGCCATGGTCAAAACAAAGGCATCTCATAATAAACTTGAACCTCCTGAGATTAATTTTCAACCTAAATATTTCAACTGCATGTCTATCTGCGCCCCATAGATCTTCTAGCATCATCCCGTTCGCATGTAGAGTTCGTGATGTGTATAGATGACCAATGAATGATTTTATTTCAGTCAAATCTGTAAGATTTGCATCACGTTCTCTACCGAAATGATTCGTTACTTCCAAACGAATATACTGATTGTGTGCTTAACAATGCTCTGAAGCATTTCGTCAGAAAACAAGTTACTCTAGCATTCTATAGGTAACTTAGATTGTCGTACATCATGAGTGACACCTGGGAAGCGGGTGATGATGTTTTGTGTATGTGTGCAACGCTACTCTTGACTGGGTACTTTTAGCCAGGTTGTCATTTTGTATTTCCCAAGACAAAACAAATTGTCGTTCGGATCACTTTCTTGATCGCTGCCACTTTCTTCAGACTCAGAATCGCTTATTCTCGGTTATTCCGGCCCATATTCCGCGTCTGTGTCCGCCTCGTCTTCAAAATCTTCCAGCGCAGAACATCCGCCATCTTCATTTAAAATTAGTTCCTGAACAGCTTCTAAACCCCTAGGATCTTCCAGATTATATGTTTGCTTATGTGTCATCATATCACAATCGGATGTAAAATTCACGAAAACAGAAAGAGATGTATGAATAGATATTGCGTCGTATATCGCAATATATCTGCCTGATACATACTCTCTGATCAGCTGACAGTGTGACTGCACGAAGGCTGTGAAGTGACTGGCTGGAAAGGGAGGGGGGGAACAGGAAGGTACTGTTAAGGTCTCTGTTGCCTAGCATAACAATGACACAAGAAAAAAGTGCGCTTGTATCATTCTGATACACATGCGACCGATGAAAACTTAACTTTTAGAGTATTGCGTTAACCAGGTACTTGTGTCCTTTCTTGTTAGAATTTATTTTACGTCGCACCGACATAGATGGGTCTTAAGGTACAGGTATTAAGGTATTAAGGTACAGCTCCAACATTCGCCTAGTGATAAAATGGGAAAGAACTTCTCGTTGAGGACGATCTCGTTGCAAGCGTCCCCACAAAGCATTATACGAATTCAGGATGGGGGTGAGATCATTGTATCTTTATATGGCGTTTCCACCTTGCCAATACATGTTTATACGGGTTCAAGTGTGGAGTTCGAGGGACCCAGCGGAGCACTTCAGGAAACCGGCCTGAACACGACCGCTCCTATGGGCTTTATTATGTCGTCAGGATAGCGCTCTTTCACACTAGGAACCTTTAATATTCTGCAGAATGTCCAAATATTGGTCTGATGTGTGATGGTCGTCTTTCGGATGAATAACTCCAGCCCCATCAGACATTATGTATCCCCAACAGGACGCAGATACGCGACCTCTGCTTGAACACTCGGCTATACTGAACTGTATATCTATTGTCCTATTTGCCCTCCGCGGCCTGCAAACATGAACAAGCTCGATTTCCACTGGACTGAACGAAGTCTCAATTACAATTTAACTCCATCTTAGTAAAGTTACACCGATAAACCATCTATTCATCTTGGTGACAGCTTTTCTGAAATGGAGTCCGGGTTCTCGTAATAATTTACGGACCGTGTATGGACACTCATGAAATTTGGTTGCCTGCATGAGTTCCGCCGAGTTTAAGAATGGGATCTTCTGTGACGTTTCAGCTAACCTGTTGTCATCTCTGGTAGAAACCTGCTTTTAATCAGTGCTGAGTAGATGTCCAATGTTCACTGACACCCCCCACTGCTGTGTCCATTTCTGAGCAACTCTAGGCGATGCGCTGCACCGAATCGCTGCCTAAGGAATGATAAAATTGCCATGTTGGACGAGAGACAACACTAGCTCTTTTGGACGCCTGTGAATAACGTAGTATGTCGGAAAGGAGTGAGCCATTTAGCATCGAAGTGAGCTCGGTCAAACTTGGTGTGTTCGTTGCCTGACGTCATCATTGTGTATTAATTCGGGAACCAAAAATAATCGTTCACGTCGGAATTCGAAACTTACCTGTTTTTGTGTACATCAGTTTTGTAATCTACAGAGAAGTAGGGCGCGCCATGTGCTTATAATTTCATAGTGCTCTAATCAGGTGGTGGTCTCGAGGTGAAGAGGGAAGGGAGAAGGTAGAATGAGAGGGCTGACGCTGAGTGAGCGTAACGGGCCGTGTTGCTAACCGCATCCAGCTGTCTGTGCAAAGCCGAACATAGCCGAAGTGGACTTCATTATATTTCCCGTCTCGAATTCGCGATTGTTCGATTGTACATATAATATGCATAGAATTGAAGGCTGGTGCTTCGTGTTTTTCGTGATTTCGTTCTATGGGCTAACTATATTATTTTAAAAGTAGCATTGCCCCTTAAACTGAGTTCTTAGCTGTAATTTATTATTTTATTCCTTAGTTCGTATTGTAATTATTTCGTTAGTGATTGCCGGGTTGAGTGGCTCAGGTGGTTGAGGGCGCTGGCCTTCTGTACCCAACTTGACAGGGTCGATCCTGGCTCAGTTCGGTGGTATTGGAAGGTGATCAAATACGTCAGCCTTGAGTCGGTAGATTTACTGGCACATAAAAGAACTCCTGCGCGACTAAATTTTGGCACCTCAGAGTCTCCGAAAACTGTAAAAGTAATTACCGGGACGTAAAGCCAATAACATTAATTATTATTCGTGAATGATTAATACTGCTGTCTTGAAGTCAAAATATCTAAGTTCACTATCTTATAGGCTACCCACTTGATTATTTTTTTTTTTGCTAGGGGCTTTACGTCGCACCGCACTTGATTATTGAAAGGGATGATGTACTGCTTGATGAACTTATGGGACTGGGTTTTTATTTCAGCGATCAAATTAAGAAATTTAGTGAAGAACCGTATGAATAGTGTATGCAGACTTCAGACCACAATATGTATTTTTCGTTAATGTTTTGGAATTTGTTACGCCGTTTAGTGGACCTCACATTCAGATTCTCAGGGAGAATCCATCTCAAGTAATTATTTATTTATTTATTTATTCACGAAGCACAAGATACAGCTACACTGAGCAAATTTCACTTGCACTGTCAACAGACTTTTTAACAAACGTAAACTTTCATAATAAAATATAACAAACATAACAAAATATAACAAGATCAGGTACACATCCTACTAATAACTGTCCAAATCGAAAACCATGAGAATGTCCATGTTCATAGCCAAGTCGTCGTGGGTCAAGATGGCGGTATAATCCCTTCACATCAACTTATCTTTAAGATACTATTTACACACCTCTCGAATACACTTTTATTTGATGCTATATCAAGCTCTTGTCTCCTATTAATATTGTTAAAGAGTGTTGGGAGGCATATTAGGAAAGATCGTTGAAGTATTGAGTGCCGAGTGCGGAGAATGTGGAGAAGGTCTTTGGTTCTGGTGGAGCGGGAGGGAACGCGGAGTGAGAAGAGTGAGACAAGATGTTCCGAGCGGTAATGACAATTTAAGATCTCGTGGAGGAAACTCAGGTCAGCTACCTGTCGCCTGATGTGCAGCGGTGACACATTAATTGCCATTAATACCTGCTGCGTAGACAGATTTCTGAGCTTGGGGTTTCTGTTCCTTACAATTGCAGCAAAGAAGGACAATGCTCTGTCTAACTGCTTAGTATTGGAGGGGGCGGCTGTTGTCCAAATCGGAGAGCAGTAGTTTAAGAGAGGTTGAACGATCGTGAGGAAGAAGTGACGAAGAGCAATGGGGTCAGAAATTTCAGTGAAGCGATTGAGAATGCCTAGTAATTTCATAGCCTTGGTTGTATATGTTTCTATATGGGTCTTAAATTGTAATTTTGTATCGAATATTACACCTATGTCACGCTGTTGCGTAACCACGGCGATGGGCTTGTCGAGTAGGTAATATGATGTCGGTAGAGGAGATTTACGTAGTGTTATGGTCATGTGGCTGCATTTTTGTGGATTGGGGATAAGTTTCCAAGTATGGCACCAGTTCGAGAGGGCATTAAGTGAGGACTGTAGCAGAGCTGCATCTGCTGGATTCCTGATCTCCCTAAATATCTTGCAGTCGTCAGCAAAGAGTAGGGTATTCGCTGTTTCGTTGAGTTCGGACGGCAGATCGTCCATAAACAAAGAAAACAGCAAGGGGCCAAGAGTACTGCCTTGTGGGACACCGGAGGTGACTGGTAACCATGAGGATGAAGTGCCTGATATTACCACTCTTTGCCAACGGTTATGTAGGAAGCCAGCAAGAGGGGCCAAAAGACTGCCATGTATATTAAATCGTTCGGAGAGTTTATGGAGCAACAGAGTATGGTCTACAGAATCGAAAGTTTTCGAAATGTCTATGTAGCAGATATCCAGCTGTGATTTAGCTGCAATGGCGTGTGATGCAAAGCTATGCAGAGTGGCCAGGTTTGTTAGACAAGAGCCACCTCGTAGAAAACCATGCTGCTTGGTTGAGATATACGACAAAGTGAATGCGAGGAGACGCTGGTGTATAATTTTTTCAAAGATAAAGGATAGTGGGGGGAGAATAGAGATTGGTCGGTAAGATGAAACATTAAATTTGTTAAAATCACAGGAGTAGAACCAGCTTTTGGGTGGTTAGGCCGTGTGCATTATGCAGAGTTTCGTCCAGACGTGCCATTGGGACTCATCAGCTGGAATGGCACGCCCCTCCAGGACTCTGCTTAGCAGTGGCAGACCAAACTGTCCACATATTTTTTCGGTTGGGTGGTGCTCCTCTCATCGCCGATTTTTGCTCTCTCAACCGGCCCAAACAACACGAACTGGGCAGACGTCTTGTTGGCTGTCGCCTCCCCTCATCATGGCTGCTTCCTCTTGTTTGATCAAGAATGTGGACAATGCCTTCTCTCCGGACAATATCCGCACCTGGTTGTGTCAAGATGGTGTCTACACCCGATTGGTCCTTCGTCTTCAAGATGCCCTATCCGGTCAACCCTCTCCGGACGTTGTGGTCGTCTTCCGTTCTGCTGCCATTGCCGAAGCCGTCATCGCTGACGGCGAGATCAACCTCTTTCGTCGCCACCATGTAGTCCTCCCTACTCCTGACCATATTTTACGCACGCTGGCCGCTGATCCTGATTTCCCTATTCGCCTTAACGACTTACACTCTTGCTCCATCCCCTCTCCCTTAACTACAACCCCCGTCACTACTGCCACTACCACCACATCCACTACTGTCGCTCTTAGTTCTCCCTCCCTTTCTACGAATCTTTTGACGTCCAGTCATCCTTCTCCGTTACCTTCCACTCCTCCCACCTCCCTCATTACCACGGTCCCGAGTTCCCCGCTACCCCCTGCCGACTCTCTCCATACTACTCCGCCAGTCTCCATCCAGGCGTCTGGTGCTTCCACGGCTTCTCCCCTGCCTACAACCTTCAGTTGTGTACTTCGTGGTGTTGATCCTGTCATCGCAGAACAAGACCTACTGCACGATCTTCGCCAGGCAGGAGCTCCAGTTCGGCGAGCTTTTCGCATCTTTAACGCCAACGGACCGACGTTCATGGTTCGCCTTCAGTTTTCGACCTTCGACGAAGTTAACCGTTTGCTCACCACTGGCGTTCGACTCCATCGGCGAACCTATCGCGTGGAACCTTCCCGTTCCCCACCTCGTGACGTAAGCTCTCCTCCCCGTCCTCGCTCGCGTCCCACGCCGCCACCCACCCCACCGCTACACACCATCCATCCCCCCGTATCCCAGCCTCCATTCAGTCTACCACCACTCTCTATCCTAGAAATTCTCCGTCTCCTGGCCACTTCCATTACCAATGTCACGACTAATCTGTACTATCTCCTTCTTCACTACTACCCAAATCCTTCCCCTTATGCCTACTTTTCAAACCCCCTCCCTCTTCCTCAACAGCATCTGTAAATTTATTGTATCTTCTCTATGCTACTTTCCACTTCTGTAATGCGCGCCCGAGATGCCTAGCAGTGTCAATAAAGTTTTCGTTTCTGGTATTGCTGGGGATCGTTTGGGCGGGGGCCGTGCGGGTCCTCCCTGGGTTCCGCCTTGTTGGTTGTGGTGTCCCCGCGCCTCTTCCGTAATTTCTCTTTATATTGTATGTACGGTACATACTCCACTGTGACCTACTTTCTCAAATTTTTTCCTTACCGAAGGCCGAAGAGCTTAGTTCAGCTTGTTCAGTTGCACACACCACACATTCATCTCGTTCTACGCCTGTCCACCTATTTTTGCGGCTGGGTGGCGCTCATCTCTGCGCATCCTCAGCCGACCCACACAAGCACAATCGGGCTGTCGCCTCGTTGGCTGTCGCCTCCCCACTATGGCCTCTTCCTGTCTTGTTAAGAACGTGGACACCGCATATTCTCCTGAGGCAATCCGTCAATGGCTTTGCAACTCCGGCGTCGCTGTTCGAGTGGTTCTACGTCTTCAGGATGCTTCCTCTGGCCAGCCATCACCAGATGTTGTGGTCTTCTTCCACGATCCACAATTGGCCTGTTATGACGTCGTCCGTGGTGACCTCCTGCTCTTCGATCGCGGGTATCAAGCTCTTCCTACTCCTGACCATATTTTGCGACAACTGGCCTCCGATCCTGACTTCCCTCTCACCGTAACGGCTCCCCCCCTACTCCTACCGTCGCCTCTCTCACACCTCCACTGTCCACTACCACCACCACTACTGTCACTACTTCTGTTCGTCTCTCCCCGTCTTCTTCCACTGCCACTCTTACCTTCAGTCATCCTTCTCCCATCATGTCTACTCCACCCTCCTCCCTCGCCACGTCCGCTCCCAGTCCCTCCCTGCCCCCTCCGGAGCTCATGGATACCGCCACCGCTGCACAGCTGGCCTCTGCAACTGAGTCTGCCGATCCAGCGCCTGTTCCACCACCTACGTCTTTCAGCTGTGTTCTTCGTGGCGTTGACCCTGCTATTGCCGAAAACGACCTCTTGCACGATCTTCACCAGGCAGGAGTTCCGGTACGGCGCGTCTTCCGCATCCTCAACGCTCAAGGCCCGACGTATATGGTTCGCCTCCAGCTGCCCACCGCTGAAGACGTCCACCGCCTGCTTACTGATGGCGTTCATCTTCACCGGCGAACCTATCGTGTGGAGCCTTCTCGTTCCCCTCCCCGCACCGTCCGCTCTCCTCACCACCCCACCCTCTCTCGCTCACTCCCTCCACCGCCACCCACCCAACCGCCGCCTCCTTCCAGCCTCCCGCCTCTCTCTATCCTGGAACTTCTCCGTCTCCTTGCCACTTCCATCACTAACATCACCACCAACCTCTATTATCTCCTTCTCCAATCCTACCCGTGTCCTTCTCTCTATACCTTCCCCCCCACCACCCTCCCCGTCCCTCCACACTCAATGTAACTACTATTGTACTGATTCACTGTAACAACCCCTTTCTGTAATGCGTGCCCGAGATACGTTACTCTTAATAAAGTTCTCCTCTCCTTTCCCTCTCGTGTTCGCGGGGGTTTGCCTGCGCGGGGTTCTTTGGGGGCTTCGCCCTGGGTCCCGGCTTGTTGTGATGGTGCCCTTACGCCAGATTCTTACACTTTTGTTCCTTTTCTGGTGTGTACGACACACACCTAAGTTTTTCAGTTTATGTCTCTTCCATTCTTTTCCCGCTCTACGGCCTAAGAGCTCCTTAGTAGAGCTGATGGCCCGCCCTTCCTTGTTTGACGAGGGGAATGAAATAACTTGTTTAATTAATAATTAATCAGTTTGGTCTGCCACTGCTAAGCAGAGTCCTGGAGGGGCGTGCCATTCCAGCTGATGAGTCCAAATGGCACGTCTGGACGAAACTCTGCATAATGCACACGGCCTAACCACCCAAAAGCTGGTTCTATTCCTGTGATTTTAAGATCTGCGGCCGTGAAAGCCTTTTTTGATATTGTATCTCCAATGGGGGAGCATTTTTTAAACGGAGAAGTCATTTCTCCTTTAGCAGGTTAGCGAACTTGATTTGCTAACACGGCGGGGCCACACATTTTGGTCTGCCACTGCTAAGCAGAGTCCTGGAGGGGCGTGCCATTCCAGCTGATGAGTCCAAATGGCACGTCTGGACGAAACTCTGCATAATGCACACGGCCTAACCACCCAAAAGCTGGTTCTATTCCTGTGATTTTAAGATCTGCGGCCGTGAAAGCCTTTTTTGATATTGTATCTCCAATGGGGGAGCATTTTTTAAACGGAGAAGTCATTTCTCCTTTAGCAGGTTAGCGAACTTGATTTGCTAACACGGCGGGGCCACACATTTTGGTCTGCCACTGCTAAGCAGAGTCCTGGAGGGGCGTGCCATTCCAGCTGATGAGTCCAAATGGCACGTCTGGACGAAACTCTGCATAATGCACACGGCCTAACCACCCAAAAGCTGGTTCTATTCCTGTGATTTTAAGATCTGCGGCCGTGAAAGCCTTTTTTGATATTGTATCTCCAATGGGGGAGCATTTTTTAAACGGAGAAGTCATTTCTCCTTTAGCAGGTTAGGAAACTTGATTTGCTAACACGGCGGGGCCACACAGTTTGGTCATCCCTCATACCCTGTTGTTGTCCACGATTTTTTCGGCTGGGTGGCGCCCATCTCGCATTCTCAGTCGGCCCAAGCAGAATTCAAAGGGCAGACGCCTCGTTGGCTGTCGCCTCCCCTCACCATGGCAGATTGCTCCTTGCTCATCAAGAACGTGGACACTGTTCATACTCCCGCTGCTATTCGCCAGGACCTTGCCAACAACACTGTTCGGATCAACGTCGTCTTCCGCCTGCAAGATGCCTTGTCTGGCCAACCTTCTCCGGATGTCGTGGCTTTTCTAACGGATTCCGAGGAAGCCGCATCTCTTCGCGCCTCGGGCGTCCTCTGGATCTTCAATAAACAGCATACTACACTTACTCCGCCGGACCGTCCTTTGCATCAATTGGCCTCCGACCCTAACTTTCCTATCAAATTCGCGTCCCCTTACGCTACTCCTCCCCCTGTCTCTCACCTTCCTGTTACTTCTCTTACTACCACCCTTTCTACTACTACCCCTGCCACTACTACTGTCGTCCATTCTACCCGGACATCTGTTTCCTCCTCTGTCACCTCACCCATCTCCTATCATGTCCACCCCTTCTACCACCATTTCCACACCCCTATCGTCTCCCCAGTTGCCCCCTCTCACGGATGCCCCAGACGCCTCTACATCGCCAAGTCAACAGTTTTCAACACCGAGCTGCGTCATCCGTGGGATCGATCCTGTTGTCGCCGACAACGATATTCTCCACGCACTGCAACTGGAGGTTGTTCCGGTCCGCAGGGTTTTCCGCATCTACAACGACGATGGTCCGACCTTCATGGTCCGCCTCCGACTCTCTTCCTTCGCCGACGTGGATCGTCTCATCACCTCCAGAGTCCGCTTTCGCGGCCGAATCCATCGAGTGGAGCCCTCTCGCTCCCCGCCGCGGCACGCCCGATCCCCCCCTTCTTCGCCATCCTCTCATGTCCGTTCTCCTCCTACTACCGCTTCGTCTCGCTCGCCATGCGCTCCGCCACCCGCCCCACCCATACACCAACCTCCGATTCCTACTCCCTACTTACCTGTTCCCCTGCCGCCTCTTCCGATATTGGACCTTCTCCTTCTCCTGGCCACATCGGTCACTAATCTGTCTACCACTCTCTACTACTTCCTCTTACAATATTACCCTGTCCCTTCCTCTACATTTCCGCCATCCCCATTACCTCCAGCCGCTCAATATTTGTAAACTCTCTTGTATGTCTGTGTAAATCTCTGTAACTACTCCTGTAATATTTTGTCCACAGTCCTTTTCGAACTACGCGCCCGAGATACTTCTCACTTCCCCCAATAAAGGTGAACCCAGTGGGGGTCGGCCCCGGTTGGTGTGGTGCGGCTTCGCTCCTGTGGGTTCCCTTGCTGGTCGCGGTTCCCCTGCGCTGGACCATTAAAATTCCTTTACGTATGTACTACACATACACTCTATGCGCTTTCTTTACTGTACATTTTCCTCAACTGGCCGAAGAGCTGCTTAGTTCAGCTGGTGGCCCGCCTTCCCCTCTGGGAGGGAGTGAACCAACCTTGTGATGATGTTACAGTTTGGTCTGCCACTGCTAAGCAGAGTCCTGGAGGGGCGTGCCATTCCAGCTGATGAGTCCAAATGGCACGTCTGGACGAAACTCTGCATAATGCACACGGCCTAACCACCCAAAAGCTGGTTCTATTCCTGTGATTTTAAGATCTGCGGCCGTGAAAGCCTTTTTTGATATTACATTTGTTGCCTGATTTGAGAAGTGGAACAATATTTGCCTGTTTCCAGGTAATAGGAAAATATCCCGCGGCAAAACATCTGTTAAATAATTTAGAGAGAGGGACGCAAAGAGTGCTGGCAGTATTTTTTATGAAAAGAGGACCTATAGTGTCGGCACCGGTAGCTTTGTTGGTACGAAGAGTTTGAAGAAGGTTATGACTTTCACTTGGTGTGGTAGTTATGCTTGATAGGGTTCTGTTTGAAGCTGTACCAACGGGAGGGAGCGGTTGGTTTTGTAAGGGAGGGGAGAAGTTGGAGAAGAAATACCTGTTGAACAGTTCATTGCGATCGGCGCCATCTGCTGTTGCTTCGTTGTGGTTCACGCTGACAGGAATCCGCTCCGTCCTTCTCCGTGTGTTGATGAGACTCCAGTAGCGCTTGGGATTGCTGCGGACGTTTTCAGTCACAGTGTCTACGTGTGTTTTGTAGTCTCTTCTGACCATAAACCTCGCGTGGTGGCGGATTTTAACGAAGGTATTGTGAGTGTGTGGGTTAGGGAAGTCTTTCCACAGGCGCCAAGCTCTCTTCTTATTAAATAGTATCAGTCTGGTCTCTTGTGATATCCAGTGTTCGTGTTTGCTAGTAGTATCCCGTTGTGCAGGTAATATACGTTGTTGGCCGTGTCATTCATACTTATATCTCAGCTCTGTGCTCAACTTCAGTTCCTATTGTTTATGAAAAACCTCAGCAACGGACTAATATAACTGACTGCAGAATTTTCCTAACTGATATTATACCATCACGAGCACACACCGGAAAAATGGAAATCGTTCTTTTAGGAATTAGAACACTTCTGAAATGAAAATTAATCTACAAAATGCGTTTCTGACCTATACACTGCAATCATTCCATGTGATAGGTATGTTTATATCTAGGACCAGTGAAAATGATGATGACTGTTGTTTAAAGAGGCCTAACAGAACCAGTGAATGAAACTGTTACGTTATAATCGACAAGGAAACAAGGTATGCGAAAGCTATGCAGTTTTGAGGAAGAGATAGGATATTGAAGGATCGTTTTATGAAACGTGCGATAGGTTTATTAGAAAATCCAAAGAGTGACATACGTTTTACTCAAAACCTGATCAGAAAACGGAAACAAAGTTTGCTGAAATTACAAAATAAACAGACCTTCATTTGACCAGAAGTCTATATGAAACACGCCTTATCTAGAAATTGCAGGCAAGGTGATACCAATTACAGTAGAGACAATACGCGACACTTACGGATTTAGCCTTGCTAAAATGGGAGACAATTCGACGGTGGAGCTCCTAGTGACTTGACCTGAAAAATCGCGCTAAATTAAAATATAAATTGAAATGCATATACGAAAATGGATAAATAAATTACGTCTACAAAGAAAGTGATATTGAGGTATTAACTTCGATGTTGCTAAAGCAATTCTGGATAAATGAATGAAGAATTATTTAAAAGGTTATTATTCAAAGACTGAAATTAGACATATAAACAAGATGTGAAATGCACTGCACTGAAATGGCTTGATCTTATATTTATGCATTACTTTTTTTGCTTCAGCATTCCTGCCTGAAATTTTACGGTTAGATTTGTCTTTTTTCTCATTTAAAAACATTTTATCATCACATTAAGACATTTGTCAATAAAAATATCGGCACATTCCTTACATACATGATGCAATGAAATAAAATTTAAAATCTGGACAATTTTCTTCTTAATATGAAGCCTACTAACAGAAAGAAAGTCTAAAAAATTAGCCTCAAAAACATTCAAAACTTCCCTACAAGCAATACTTGCTTTTACATTAGGGTAAAGCAAATTTGCATCATCATATTGCTTCAACTAAATTTGTACATTTCTCAAGTCACCCATATTTTATTCAGTGCTTGACAATACATTACGACATTCCAAATGGGGCAACTTGGAACACAAGCAGCCACACACACATATGCATTTTCCTTAATTAAATCATTGGGGATGTCTTCACAGTTTTCTGAAAAGGCACAGCTTACATTTAGTGAGGGTAGATACAAGGGAGACTGTATATATTCTAAATCTAATTTCAGTAGAAGCAATGTACTGGCATCTAATGAACAATTACTGTCTTCTGAAGGGTGCAATATTTGATATGTCATAACTAACTTCAGAGCAGATCTAAATATGCTTGAATCAGGGGTTACATTATTCCCACCTTTACCCCGAATTACAGAGAATACATTTTCTATGCAATCTTGAGTAAGCCGTCTTGTCAGAAGATAGGAAAACTCATACTTATTCCTTAATTCTATCCACAACAATTTCAAAGCGGCTATATTTTCAACCCATCCCTTAATACAATGTGGATTATTTGGCTGATTGTTAGCAACAGTAATTGTCTTTAAATATTCTATTATTGCATTTAAATATGTTAGGTGCTTCCTTTCGTCATTTAATGCACATCGGAATTCCTTTGCACTGTATTTCTGGGATGAGTTGAAAATATCAAATAGAATGTCCATTTTGTCAATAAATTTGGCAGCAGGCAATGCATCCTCTGACACAGAATTAAAAGTGACATTGGTCATAATCCCACAACTGACAGAATGACTTAGAACATGGGCTGCAAGACACACTGTCATTGGACTAAATGGAGGTAGTTCAATACATTTCTTGCTTAGTTTAGGGGCTAATCGGGGTTTCATAGTTTTATCCTTATTATAAATCTCAAAAATATGACTCCATGAACACTTCCCATCAGCACACTCAAAGTCATACTTTTTGAAATTATTTCTTACAGATTTGAGCAAGTGTGGTGTGTCGTGAAAGAAATAGGCTTTATTACCAAGATCCTCAAAAAATGGCATTTCTTCACTGAGGCCAAATAAGGATCTCATTTTAAGATTATTACTTCCCTGGTCACAAACAACCACCATGGGTATAAATCCTGTTTCTCTCACTTTCTTTAAGACATCTAAAACTATGTCCTTTAAACTGTCTCCAGGTGTACTATCTTTAGGAAATATCCTACAATTTGTTTAAAATTTAATTTTAATCCTCTTTTTTAGAACTACCATTGGCATGTTCAAGACGATTGTTTCTACGGCATGGATGCTCTCCCAAATTAACAAAAGCATCAAATCCATCTGTCCTGGCATCATATGTGATATTGTCTTGAAGGGACATTTCATCAAACACCACAGAAACCACACGCTCTGAGACACTTAAATTCTCAGCTTTCACTTTCATCAACGATAATACATTCCTGTTGATGCCAGGACACACACCCAAATTCTGCAGCCACCTCTGAATTGACCTAATTGCAGGAAGACAACATAACCTCCTCAGCATCTTATATGCACTCGCAGAACAATAATAAATTGCTAGAGCAACAGTTTTGTCATTTTCAGTATATCGCCTACTTTTCTTCTTACGACCAGGGTGTATTAGTTGGCTTTTAAAAAACATATGTGATACTGAGCTAGAATTTCCTAAATTCTCCACTAGATCAGTTTTTGATTTAACTTTACTATTCTGCAGATGAGAAATTTGAGCCTTTAATTCAGAAACCAAAGCATTTCTTTTAGAGATAATTTTTTAAGCTTTACGCAATTTTTCTTTTATGAGTTTTATTTTTATTTTCTGGATACTATTCTGTTTAGGGAGTCTTGTATCTGGCAGAATGGCTGGTGATCCTACACGAATATTTTCGTCTGGTTCTGATGTTTCATCGTCCTGTCTTCTTCTCTTGGAAGGACTACCTCTTTTGGAAGGGTCGGTGGCAATTGATGTTTTAACTTTTGGACGATTCTGTGTTTGTACAGATCCCGGCTTTAATCTGAGAAGAGGGATAAAAGAAAGAAAAGTATGAAAATGTTGTCGATAGTGATTCTTTGAGGAATATTTACGTACAATTAGAGTAAAAATGTAACATACCCTTGGCTGTATTGCCGAGGATTTCTAAGGTCGCTGGCCTGGAAATGATCTGATCAGATCTTATAATTCTTATATAAGAGTAACGTCCCTTCTTTCTTGTACATCTTATCCAAATCACTTCTGTGACATTTCAAAACCCACAGATCACACCTACAACAACACATCGGTATTGAAGGTTAACTGCTACATTATACAATAAAATATGCGTATTATATTTTAAGCCAGTTAAAATATGAGTCGAGCAGGCCAGAAGATTATGAAGTACTATAAAAATCTCTTTGTTACTGGAAGAATATATATGCAAACACAATATTACTTACATTTTCTTGCCACGAGGGAACCTGAAGAAAGACCGCGCATTCTTATCTGCTTCATAGTTACTGCAGCCAAACACAGCACATAGCCTACCTTTCCCCTCATGTTGAGAGGGGATATCAAGGAATGACACACGCTACTATTTAATTATGTCAGCTCAATGAAAACGCATAAATAACACCAAAAACTTCACACACAAGTACATGTGCTCTTATGACAGAATCAGTAGTTCTCAGGTCTACCCGCTAGAGAGAGCTCTAATAGCTGTCCCTCGATGTCTCGCTGAGTGTCGCGTATTGTCTCTACTATATTTGGTGATACCCAATTTCAGAACATTAACAGACCATATCAATATGTTTTCCTTAGTGGAAGTGAAAAGGTATTCACCAAAACCAAGAAGTGATACAGAAAAATAGCCTACATCAAACTACCGTATTCTAGGTGTTAATACAGTCCCTACCCAAGGCATTACGTCACATAACCATTATGTGAAATGAAGATGAACAATGAAGCAGTACTTCTCTGTCGTAGACAGGTATACAGCTAGTTGTTTGGTAAGAAATAACGAACAAGCAACACAGAATTTAACTTGGAATTGACTAACTTAAATTTGACTACGTTAAAACTTCAAACACAGCACTATTGGGCATCCGCAGAACTCTAGTGCTATAACGAGAAAGTTGTATGTATTTAATAACCACACTGAATAACATATGAAATTAATAAAATTCGGGACAAATTGTTTATAGTTTTACCTGTTTAACTCTTCTACAATATTTCTTGAGCTTAAGAATCGTTGGAATGTATTTATTTAGCCCAGAGCTCTAGTTACATTGCGTGTGAGTAAATGTTCCGAAAAGGACTCTTTCTATATTTTACTAACCTTAAATGAAAAATTGTCTGCGACAACATTAGATTCAGCTACGCCTCGAAGAGGAAAATAATAATAATTCAGATATCACCGGGCTGAGAATCTCAGACGGTAGAGCGCAGGCCTTTTGAGCACAACATGGTAGGTTCGATCCTGGCTCAGTCCGGTTGTATTTGAAGGTGCTGAAGTATCTAAGTCTCGTGACGGTAGATCGACTAAGAACGCTTGCGCGACAAACTTTCGGCATCTGGGCGCCTTCGAACACCTTAAAAGTAGTTAGTAGGACGTAAAACCAATAACATTTTTATTAATATCATTAATTCAGAGTTCATAAATGTTTCTAAAATATATTGATGTACACGGGATATTTTACTAATATCTTCACATGAAGAATTTGACTGATATTAATTCCTTTCTCGTTTGATTTTAATCAGTGAGTGAAGTTATTATCGCATGTTTTTCATGCTTTTTAATTTTACATTTAGTTCATTCTTAAATTATGGATTATGTTTCCAGTACTATATATATATAATTATATAATTACGTGTGGCTATTTCTAGTCGAGTGCAGCCCTTGTAAGGCAGACCCTCCGATGAGGGTGGGCGGCATCTGCCATGCGTAGGTAACTGCGTGTTATTGTGGTGAAGGATAGTGTTATGTGTGAAGTGTGAATTGCAGGGATGTTGACAACAACACAAACATCCAGCCCCCGGGCCACTGGAATCAACCAATGAAGGTTAAATTCTCCGACCCAGCCGGGAATCGAACCCGGGACCCTCTGAACCGAAGGCCAGTTCGCTGACCATTCAGCCAACGAGTCGGACATTTTCAGTGCTAATGATGCCATTATAAGTGATTTTAATGCTTGTTTCACATTAACATAAGTGATGTTTGTGCCTTTGGTGTGGAAAAGCCTAGGACTGTGAAGGAGGCCTCAATCAAGATGTACCGGCAGTATTCACATCGTGTGAAAATTGAAAAGTTTTTTTTTTTTTTTTTTTTTTTTTTGCTATTTGCTTTACGTCGCACCGACACAGATAGGTCTTATGACGACGATGGGATAGGAAAGGCCTAGGAATGGGGAGGAAACGGCCGTGGCCTTAATTAAGGTACGGCCCCAGCATTTATCTGGTGTGAAAATGGGAAACCACGGAAAACCATCTTCAGGGCTGCCGACAGTGGGTTCGAACCCACTATCTCCCGGATGCAAGCTCACAGCTGCGCGACTCTAACCGCACGGCCAACTCGCCCGGTAAAAGTGGAAACGTATTTTCAAGCTGCCCACGGTGAGGTTCCAGCCCACCACCTCGTGAATGGAGAATTCAGCAACACGACCCTACTACGTAGCCTTCTTGATCGACAAGTTCATATTTGAAATAATGACAGACGGAAGGAAAGGGTGTCTAATATTTTTTCCATATATTACTTACCTACCATAGCTTCATTCTGTGATGTTATTTGCGTTTGTCCGCCTCTATGGTTTATTCGTTACTGTGATTGGCTGCCATCCCCAGAGGCCCGAGTTCGATTCCCGGCTCTGGCAAGAAATTTGAAAAGTGGTACGAGGACTGGAACGGAGTCCACTCACTCTTGGAAAGTCAACTGAGGAGATGGTGTTCGATTCCCACCTCAGACATTCTCGAAGTGGTTTTCCGTGGTTTTCCCACTTCTTCTTCTGGCAGATGCCGGGATAGTACCTAACTTAAGGCTCCTGCCACTTCCTTCTACGTTCCTTGTCTGTCCGTTACAATTTCCCCATCCCCCACAAGGCCTCTGTTCAGCATAGCAGGTGAGACAGCCGGGTCCTCCTCCCCAGTTGTATACCTACCAAATGTCTCATGCTCCACGACACTGCTCTTGAGGTAGTAGAGGTGGAATCCCTCGCTGAGTCTGGAAGAAACAACCCTGGAGTGTACACGGGTTAAGTAAATAAAAGATTTCTTACGTGTTCCTTTTAAATGGAAAATCAATATTATTGGCTGTGGTAAATTGAAAGTGATCTTTCAGCTTCGTAATGAATGGCCTCTATGGCATGTTGATAATGGCATCCATGTCCACATCCATATCATAACGGTTACGATTACTAGCTGCCATCCTTGGTTGTCCGTGTTCGATTCCCGGTGCTGTCAGAAATGTAAGAATTGCGGGGATGCTGGTATGTGGCTAAAATGTTGCATGCAGCTCACCTTCAATAGGGTTGTGCCTGAATAAAGCTGCACCACCGCCGGACGAAGACACGAATATACTGTGATGGCATATATGTTGTTACACGATTAGTTATATTCAGGATATCGTCCTATTTACCTAGTATCCGCAGTGATTGTTCGCTAACTCAGAAAACCTTCTCACTGAAGTAGTATTAAGGTACAGCAGCCTAATGTGGAAATCAAGTGCCTCATGAACCGTGTGCCTCGCTGTTCAATTGATATACGAGGGTGTCTCAACAAATCTTGATTTATTTATTTTATTATGGTAAAGCTGTTTTAATGACAGAATGGAAATATGGAAATGGGAATACTTCGACGTATTGCCAACAATTGAACATAATTCATATAGTCTTTAATAACCAGTCAGTCTTTCGTAAAGTAAATAAAATCTGAGACTAACTTGACGTTAAATTTAATTATATTTAATTATATAATATTTTAATTGCCTGCAAGTATATGGCAGAAAGCCTACTTCATTATATTTTAAATTTTGCTGATAACTGAAACATCTCAAGACTACAGTGTGTTAGATTTAAAATGTTTAATACATTCGTGTACAAAAGTATCCATGATGTTCTACGGATGCTGAGACTGGGATGCGACTGGGAAAAACATTGTCCCCGTATTGTGCTGGAAGTCTTCTAAGAATCTTCACTCCTGGTATACCCTGAGACCACAAAATCTGATTACGGAACGCTGTTCTTCCTTGGTGCGTCGCAACAGCGGAAGTTGTACTGATCTGATAACGCTGAAACCTATATACAGTACCACAGACGTAGACAACGTTTAGTGAGCACACAAAGCAGTACAGCCCTTGAAGGGCCTTGGCCTACCAAGCGACCGCTGCTCAGCCCGAAGGCCTGCAGTTTACGAGGTGTCATGCGGTCAGCACGAAGAATTCTCTCGGCCGTTATTCTTTGCTTTCGAGACCTGGGCCGCTATCTCACCGTCAGATAGCTTCTCAATTCTAATCACGTAGGCTGAGTGGACATCGAACCAGCCCTCAGGTCCAGATAAAAATCCCTGACCTGGCCGGGAATCGAACCCGGGGCCTCCGAGTAAAAGGCAGGCGCGCTAACCCTACACCACGGGACCAGTACACAATAGCATAGAGCGAACCTAAAGACAATCAGAGCAAAATTGCAGATACTTATTGACTTCCTGCGTATAATCTAAATAAGATGGACCCCTGAAATAGGCATTCATATTGCTTTTTTTTTGCTAGTGGCTTTACGTCGCACCGACACAGATAGGTCTTATGGCGACGACGGGACAGGGAAGGGCTAGGAGTGGGAAGGAAGCGGCCGTGGCCTTAATTAAGGTACAGCCCCAGCATTTGCCCGGTGTGAAAATGGGAAATCACAGAAAACCATTTTCAGGGCTGCCGACAGTGGGGTTCGAACCTACTATCTCCCGAATACTGGATACTGGCAGCACTTAAGCGACTGCAGCTATCGAGCTCGGTAAAATAGGCATCCGTAAGCACAATAAAACAAATGAATTCTTGCTAAAAGGGCCTAAACGTATTTATAGCTTAAACGCCTACGTTTTTCATACACAGGAATAAAAAGGCAATAGGAAAAATCTCATCCCTGATGATGATGATGATGATGATAATGATTATGATTATGATTACTGTTGTTTAAAGGTTACCTGTGTCATCGGCCGCCAAGCCACCAGTAATTGTTGGCAGTCTGTAGAGCTTCAGAGTGACTGGTTTCCTACCAGATTTTCTTTCATAGATGTGAACATTTATAAAGGTGATATTCAAGGCTTGCCAAAGGAATGAGTGCCAGTAGTCTGCAGTAAGCCGAGTTTAAAATTAGTTTAGGGCTAAACGATTCTAAAGTGTAACCATTAGATCAAAAAGGGTTAAAGGAGGGGCGACGTAAAGATAAACATAACGTAGTCTTTATCATCTGAATTTACAATGAACTTCACAGATTGCCGTTTTGCTTGACATCTAGAATTTAGAATGAAAGGTGAAGTTGATGTGCAATAGCCGTTCTGGCCATCACGTTCATCTGAAGATCTGCAAATATTTTGGTTTGTGTTCCGTAACTCATCTTTTGTAGAATCGAACACATTAATGTAAGCTACGTCCGAAGTTAACTTTTAATGGAACACAACTGTTTCTGAGTTTATAATTTAACTTCTGGCTCAGACATCGTCGGTATATAGGAAAGATTGATATACAGTAGTAGGCTTTTCAAGACATCGCCTAATTCACCTTCCAAGTATGAAAAAACACAGTCGTTATTAGAAAATATAGTAAAGCTGAGGTAGCAAACAGAACGCTGTATGGGCCCCAAGGCAACACACCGATGTGTTTCATTTTTTTGCTTCACCTTTGTATAGAGTTTTCTCTCAAGCGGCCACTTCTATGTATTCCATAAAGAATGGAGTACTGCAGGATATGTCATCGCACAAAATGAACTGCCTGCCAGCTACCAGCGAGTAATCTGTTGTATCAGTAAATACACAGGCATACTCCAGACAAGTGCGCAAAACGGGAATATTCTCGTGTATATACTGAATTAAAAGTAGGAATGTGAGTGGCTGTGGATCCGATCAGTTTATCAAATACCGGAGAGATATCTTCAAGAGTGACAGCCATTTATGAAATATAATTTTCCTTCTTCAATAGAGAACGTAATACTTATATTTACAAGCAATACGGCGTAGTGGATTCCACAGTGAAAAGTCTCGTGTCAATATATTTCTGAGAATGACAGGGGAAAGTGGTAAACTGTAAACACTTCGTAGTGACTTAGGTCCATAGAAGTGTTGGAAGTTACATTCACGACAGAACTCGGCGCTCTTGCAAGATTATTTTTATGTAAGTTAGATGATGTGAGACATACCCCGAATCGTTCGTGAAACAGTCGAAATTGCATTCCGGAGGTGTTATCTCGTGTTCAATACCTGACCTCAGTGTGGGAGATTAAAGGCGTGAGATCAGGAAAACGAACGGGCCATGCAACAGATCTCATTTGTCCAATCAACTCCCTACAATAGTGTTCCTTTCATTTCAAAACCCAGTCGTTTGAGACGTATAGTTTCCCTCTCTCTGCCGATTCCGATGCACAGGTTTGCCTCACATAATAACGAATCCTTGTAAATTTATATCAGGAAATTATCCGAAAATCCTTGACACAATGCTAGTAGCCAACGATAACTTCTGAAGTTTATCCTCATGTAGAGGGCTTGGGGTACCATAGGTAACAGCTGCATGTTCTTAGCGTCAGCCATGGCTATCTAATGATCCTTGTGTATATAGTGTGTGTATTTTAAGCGAACTCGAAATGTGTTTAGTTTAAGATAATTACGAATATCAGCCTAATCACGAGTAGGTCACCATTTGCTGAGTCTCAGGGCTTGTAAACGTCGGGGGACGGATTCCACAAGATGATGCGCGTTGTCCGTGGCCAGGCCAAGCCATGCCTACTGCAGCATCTCGTGTAGTTGCTACATATTTTGTGAAGGCGCACGAGCAGTCCTCTGGCAGCGCGTTCGGTTCAGTTTTACAGTGCGGGAAATTTGTTGTCAATGGTGGAGTGGGGAAATCATTGTCATGTTCCTGCAGCCAGTCTGTAGTGATCTCAGCCCGATGACACGGTTCACTGTCTTGTTGGAACATGGTATTGTTGTCGCGAAAGACTGCTTGGATATACGGGTGCAGATTGTCGGCTAACAGGTTTCTGTAGTCTTCACTACTCAAAGTGTGTGATACGATGACCAATGGCCCTAGGGCATGCGAAAAGAATGCTTCTCAGTCAACGATACCGCCACCACCGTCCTGATGAACACACATGATACAGGTGGGGAGGCGGCCTTGTGATGTTTACGCTAGATGCGGACTAAGCCGCCAGAACGATGCAGCAGGAAACGAGGCTCGCGATTTCAGACAACGCTCTTTCATACGTCCAGGGTCCATTGACGTCTTTCTTATGCCTACACGAGTCGTTGTTTGCGATGGCGTGTGATCAACCTGGGCACCCTTGTTTGTCTGCGGCTCCTGAACCCGAGTCCATGCAAGGTATGGCATTGTGTAAACCGGACGTACCTGGTGGTCAAATGTTTCACTGTGGAGCATCGTTGCTCTGCTATTAGTCATGGCATCTGACACTCGCATGGCTGATCTATCACTCATGGCCAGTCGCAGTTTGATCTGCTTGTTGTATGTCCATGACTCCTCCACTCTTGGTACACCCTCGAAAACATGCTATGGGAACAGAAAACCAATGGTCCCAAGGTCGAGGGATTGGCAACATTATCTCAGGGCCCCAGTTATTCGGCCGCGACGAAAGTCTCTTAATACAACACTTTCACCCATCACTGACGGATGTCATTGTCTGGCGTTCAGAGGAGAGGTCAGCATATTATCTGTGAGCCGTTTGTGACGTCACCACATAATATCGCGTCGTTGGTCACGGACCGTCACTCCCCAGATGGTCTTAGTAAAGTGACCGTTCCTTGTAGAATGCTGCTTTTATTCTAAAGAATTATTTACAATAGAACGAAGTGACACTAATTTCCCCTGTTTGAAAAAGGCCCACAGTCTGTTTCCAGGTTCCACCGGATCAGGAATAGAATGAATGAGGACCCCATCTAGCGGCGAGGATAGGAACTGTCCCGACTGCCGAAGCCTATCGCACTTTTTCACAGTATACAATTGATTCAATTCACAGTTGATAAAATAAATGGAAAGTAATCCACAATAATTTGTCAGCAGAAGTACATTTATGCCAACAGTTAACTATAATAGAGTATAAAGGATATGCCATTACGCAGTTTGCTAGTTGGAAGAATATACATCCTAAAATCAATCAGAATTTTCTAATTATGTCTTTCACATCTCTGTTCAGTTGCCTACTGGCCGATATGAAATCAAATTCCCTAGACAAAAATGACAATTATTTTAAAGTGAAGAAATGTTTACATCAAATGACTGAAATGGACAATCATAATGTGAGAGAATCTGACAATTGTTTCATAAATATGGATACAATGAAGTCAGTTGTTTCTCTCTGTAATATACTTGGATGATTTTTGAAGATGGACGTATTCTTTGAATATAGCTTCATGAAAAATTTTAAGTATACTTTAACCTACTGATAATAACTAAAATTAAATTATGGTCTTCCTGCAGAAGGGCACATTGTTCAATACTACATGCTATATCAGCGGTTTTTCACTATGAGGAGTCGAGGTGCATTGGCATTTGTTAATTGTTGATGTGCAGCCAAATATTCGACTTCCTCATTAGAATATTTGCAAGTTATTCCGTATCCTTCAGTATCCTTGTTAGTATGGTTCTAAGACTTACGTGGAATAAGGGTACCAAACGTCCGAGGACATGGTTGTGCTTTTCGGTCATAAATACTTTTTTTTGTAATAGAGAAATATTCGTATTTTCAGTGAACGAATTTGAGTGTAATAATTTTTGTTTCCAACAGCGATTATTTCTTTTCAAAATCACCTCAAGTCTCATGAAATATTCGAGAAGGCTGTACTTTTATCGTGCCATTTGTATCATGTGCTCTAGAGATTAGTTGGTTCCACTGTACATAGTATGTTGCCTTCGGCTGCAGTCCCCACAGTATTATTCTGATTTTTAAATACAAAGTGAATCCATTATAATTTTCAAGAAAAGAGGAACTAAATAACTCTCCAGGTATAGGAAATGTTTTAGGAGGAAATGATTACAACATTTACCTAGTGGTTATGTTTGAAATTTGCTAACTGCTGTACATCCATTAGTATTCCAGGGTTTATGGACATCCTGTTCGTGCTAAATACCATCAGTGCTAAATACAAATTATTCTTTAGCTTTACTGCAGCAGCTAAGTGTTGACATATAAATACTTATTACCACTATAACGAAGTCTACAGTTAAAATCCTCTCTTACTTTTCAGCATTTGGCTCTCTGCAGAAAATACCTCAAAGTAACGGATGTAGGCTATGAGATGGAAAATATACCTGAGAAAATAGTTACTCTTAGAGAATTTAGCAACGATAGTAAGTAGGCGTTCTCTGTAGAGGTCCATAATGCTGAAAAGCAAGAAATGGTTCTTACTGCAGACTTCGTAAGAATGGCAATCTATACCTAATCAGTCAGTTGCTGGAATAAGGCTAAATAATTACAACTACAGTTACTAGTACTGTTACTAACACAGTAAAATAATAATAATAATAATAATAATAATAATAGTAATAATAACAACAATAACAACCACAATTGGAGCATTAGGCATCATAGACACAGAAAAAATAGAATGCACAATTCTCAGAAAAATATTTGGACCAATACACAGAGATGGCATATTGATGAAACGACCCACCAAAGATCTATACCAGCACACTGACAGGCTCACAGACATGATGACGAAATGCAGACTAACTTTCTACGGCCACACACAGAAAATGCACAACAACAGACGTACAAAAAAATCTTTGATGTAGTAAACAGTTCAAGCAAGGAAACACATTGGTATCACGAGATAGAGGAAGACTTAAGGCAGGTGGGGATCAACAGACAAATGATAGGAGGCAGAAAATAATTCAGAAACACAATTAGGAACACAAAATTTATCGTAAATTAGAAAAAGAAGACAGGAACATTGTGGACAGAACAAAGGAAACGGGAGCACAGCCAAAGGATGAATAGATTTTGGGAAAAGAAGAGAAAGAAAGGGAAGAAGTGAAAATTCTGTCATCATGAGATATTCGAGTTTAAACACTGTCCATAAGGGCAAAAATGATATGAATAATAATAATAATAATAATAATAATAATAATAATAATAATAATAATAATAATGGCACGTGGCCTCAGCAGAGGCCTGGTGCAAGTCTTTCGAGTTGACGTTCTATAGGCGCCCTGTGTGTCCGTGAGGTTAGGACCCTATCTAACATAAATTGCTATGACGAAAACAGCAAAAATACTCAGCCCTTAAGCCAGAGGAAGTGGAAGTTAAAATCCTCGATATGGCCGGGAATTGAACCTGGAACTCCTTCGACCAACGACTAGCATGCTAACCATTTAGCCATGAAGCCGGATACCACTGTCAGATAAAATTTGCTAATTTTTAGGCTTACAATTCCTTTTTGGTGACAATGATCATGAAGTAGTTTGTTATTCATATGCACCTTGAATGTACTCCCGTCAATCCTATCGTGGCTTTAAAGTCCCAAGTTACATATAGGCCTGAATTACTACAATTTCGCATATTTATGGTCCCAAACATGTTTGTATATGCAAATATACGTATCAGTAACCATATAAACAATTTTGTCCAAAAATGAAATAAAAATTAATAATTCATTAAACAGTTAAGAACACTTTATAATCTCCTATCTCTTTTTCTCCCCTTACCCTAATATCATTAACTCCGAACACGTCCAGACGCATCCTCTTTGCTAACTCAGCCAGTTCTACTTTCTTTCTTCCATAGCCACCTAAACGCCGTTAATATTAGTAGCTCCCCATCGAATTCTATTACATTCGCCACGTTCTTTCAAAGCAGTCCCTCGCCCGTCATATGTTCAAGGCTTGCTTAAAAAGTTAGGAGCGTGCTCGGTGAAAATTCTGCGAATCTCTCTTCTAATGGGTTCGGGCCACCAGTTGATTGTATAATCGTAGCCGCCTGGGCACAAGGAAGGCCATGACTCAAAATTTGTGCGAGATGCCCAATTCTGTTCCATAACAACTTGTTATCCAGGCCACTCAGCCGTTGCCCATGGTTCACGAAGTATTACGTGACTGGAGGAACCCACACCACGAAACACGAAATATATTTAATAATAATAATAATAATAATAATAATAATAATAATAATAGAAGCTTTAGCGTCGCGCATGAATAAAATGGAACTGACCAAAGACGTTTACTATGAAATATCCATATCCTTGAACGCAAAACTCAGGCATTGTTGCATTGTCATACGACCAGAGGCCTTGCTACGAATAAAAAAGGCCTGAGAGAAAAATTGGATGTTAAAGAAAGAAAGATAGTAAGGAAAATGCTTGGCCCAGTTAAATACAGAGATTAATATGGAAGTCAACAACCCATGAGCTGCATACTCATGTACAGAAGGTCTCTGATGTCATGCGGAGAAGGAGAATAGCATTTTATGGCCACTTGCTAAGAATGAAACCAGATCTTTGCCTATTTTACAAATAAGAAGACCCAGCCAACTTGGTTCAAGGAGGTAGAAAGGGACCTACAGGAGATGGGGATCATTTATGAAGATATACAAGAACGCAACCCACTCAAGACAAAACTAAAAGACCACGTTTGTCAAGAAAGGCCAAGGTTGAAGTCGGGAAAGTCGTGGACGGAGGAAAGGAAGGAACAACAACAGAAACGAATTAGCGAACACTGGGCAAAGATCAAAGCCCAGAGCAGACAGCTGAAATAACGTATAAATAAATAAATAAATAAATAAATAAATAAATAAATAAATAAATAAATAAATAAATAAATAAATAAATAAATAAATAAATAAATAATTTACGACCGATAAATTCTAAATATATCTTCTTAAGTTGCCTGGTCATGTTACTCTACATGGTATATATAATTAAATCGAGGCACATGTAAGTACACTTTCAGAAGATTAATATTATGTTTCTCGAGGAGAAACAGGACATTAGCTGCTGTGACTAGTTGTCTCATATCCCTGGATGAGCTAAGCTCGTGTGGTATGTGTGATTCTTTTCTTGAAGGTGGTATAACGTCACGCTAACACATGCAGATTACTTTGTGTCGCTGGGATGAGAAAGAGCTTGAACTGGGAAGGTAGAGGTCGTGGCTATTAATATATAGTTCCCGGTGGGAAAATGGGAAACCAGAAAGACGTTCTTCAGGGTTGGAGATTGTTTGATTCGTCTCTTCACAACCTCTTCCGCCAAGCCAACTCATTGTCAGAATCTCTGTAAATAATAATACAGTTATCCAATAATACGACTCTTCTTCTTCTCCTTCTCATCAAATCTTTCAGAGAGAGAGTTCGTCTTTAACATGACTATTCAACTTTCTGTTTGTCCGACTCGTTGGCTTAATGGTCAGCGTGCTGGCCTTCGGTTTAGAGGATCTCGGGTTCGTTTCCCGGCCGGGTCGGGGATTTTAACCTTAATTGGTTAATTCCAATGGATCGGGGGCTGGGTGGGTGTGGCGTATTCAACATTAGAAATCATCCTAGTTAGGGCCGTCATCTTCACAGACATGCAGGTCACCTAATAGGCCGTCTACTAGAAAAAGACCTGCACCAGGCCCCTCCGGAGGCCATACGCCATTATTATTATAACTTTCTATTTGACTTAAGTACTGCTAATTTTGGACAATCTTCTGTGCAGTAGTTTTTGATCAGTTTGAACCATACATTTGAGCCATACAGAGAGTGAGGGAGAATAAGATAAAGAAATGAGGGACTCTGAGAAAACTGGGATGTCACCTTAGAATTCTTTGTTTATATTGTTGCAAAATTTCAATATAGAAGTCATGTTTAAATATGATCCTCTCACGAACTGCTACTTGCAGGACGTGTTAGAAAGCCAATCACACGGCTTTCAGTGGTACTCTATTGTTTTAAGGGACGTAGAAAAGGAAATGCGAAAAGACAGTCCAGACGGACGCTCGTTCTCGGTCTGTGGTAGAGGAGTGTCTTAAAAAAACAAGGGAATATTGCCACTTTCCAATTACTGTGGCGAGACGTATTGCCCGTCGACTGATGGCTTCTTCAACTAAATTGACACAAAAGATAATAAAATGTAAAAAGATTTACAATTTCATTAAGGTTGTAATTTTATTTACCCAACTTTTATGCCTAATGTAAGACCAAGAATAATTACAGCCGCCGTGGTAGTATTTCTTCTAAGGAATTGCTTCTGTCACTCGGTAAATTGAAATTTCCAAGTTTAATGTGCATTGTAAGGGTGGTGTGAGGGCTGTAGAGTAATAGATAGTTACAAAAAGCACGTCGTTGTAGATTCTGCGTCACTTCTTTAATGGCATATTAGAGAGAAGGATTACTTGATCAACAGCACTTAGAATTAGAGGTATGAGAGATTCTTGTAGTTCTAACAAATTTTATTCCATCTTTACTCATTCTTAATGTTACATTGGACATTTTCCAATATGGTCTATACAACTTTATAACTGTCCCGCTGGTTGAGTGGCTCAGATAGCAGAAGAGCCAGCCTTCTAATCCACAGTTGACGGGTTCAACCCCGACTGAGTCCAGTGGTATTTAACGATGGTCAAATACGTCAGCCTCGTGTCCATAGATTTACCGAAACCTAAAAAACTATTGCAGGACAAAAGTTTTGCCCCAGGGTCTCCGGAAACCGGTATAGTAGTTATCGGGACGTAAACATTATTATTATAATTATAATGAAATGAAATGTCGTATGGCTTTTAGTGCCGGGATATTCCAGGACGGGTTTGGCTCGCCAGGTGCAGGTCTTTCTATTTGACACCCGTAGGTGACCTGCGCGTCGTGAAGAAGACAACACATACACCCAGCCCCCGTGCCATTGGAATTAACCAATTAAGGTTAAAATCCCCGACCCAGCCGGGAATCGAACCCGGGACCCTCTGAACCGAAGGCCAGTATGCTGACCGTTCAGCCAACGAGTCGGACATTATTATAATTATTATTATAGTATAAACTCTGTTAACAAGAACAATGGTGAGGGGTGGACGAAGGTGGTTTCGGACAATGAAAATTTCGGATAATAATTAAAATACAATTTTTATAGTTGACAATTTGTTTTACATTTTTGATTAAAGTAAATGATGGCAATAAAGATGCAATGCTAAAGAACCCTTTTAATAAACCCAAACTACTGTACATGTTTAGAACAAACCATGGCCCATCGTGCATATATTAGTACTGCACATATTGCACTTTTTTTCAAAACGCCTATGTACTATTTTCAGTTCTCTCTCTTCGCATCGTTTTCTAGCCGCTATATCACACCACCGTATCATTCGCTAAAGTCGAGAGGCTTTCATTCGTCATATCACAAACTGAGTTGGCAACAGAAAAGGGAAGGAGGCATTCCATTACTCATCTCCTTCGTAATAATAACTAGGGAGCGGATTTCTATGTGCTAAAAATGTGAAAAATATTTATTTTTTATGTGCTGAGAAACTTTAAAATATGTGATAAAAAATGAAATAATTTTCCTTTAAATATCACATAACTACTCGCGCTCAAGAAGTAAATAAGTATAATGTTTTGTATTAGAATATGGTGCTACCAAACGTGCTCCTTAAGGCAAAATGATGTCTGTGTATGGAAACGTGCTGTATGGTATATTAATTCTTGATATTCCAGAGTAGATATTATGAATGGTTACTTTTTAAAGGTAATGATTTGTTTAAATATGGCAAAGCAACCTATCATCTTTGAAAAAGTACCAGTTCGTACTCACCCATCACACGCTGGAATATTAGTTGCTAGAAGTAGTCTCAGAATTGCAGTGAACTACAAAGGTCATCTCCAAATTGTCCATCACAAATGCATGCCGATTATCTCTAAAGAACGCCTTATACTGCGAAAACGATCGCTCCACATCACAGGAAGTCAGACGAGCATAGTTAAAGAGAGGAATGTCACCAACAATAACGCCATCAATTTCGCCAACATGAGCACCCTTTAATACATTAGAAATTTGGCACATTGTTTGAAATCCTCTGTTTTTCCTGAACAAATTTTGATATTTGACATTTAACAGTCCCTGTACCTGCGAAGCCGGGAGTGAATCTAATTTATTTTCAACAGCGCGCACTTCCTTCACTGTTTCGGACAACGGGTTAGTGAATTTTTCAAGTATGTCTATAGTTTTACACAAGAACCTTAGATTGGCAGATATAAACACCAAATCATTTTTCAAAGAGCTGTCTTTTAGTATCTCTTGAAGAATCTCAATTGACGACGCGTCGTTTTTATCTAGCACGTTTACAACGGATGCCAAACTTTCGAAATTGTCTGCGGAGTATACCACAGCGCTAAGCCAGGTACCCCACCGCGTAACAATAGGCAGTGGAGGAAGCGCAAGATCCGGGTTTTTCTCTTTAAAGAGATCGATTCTTGATGGTGCTTTTACGAAGACTTTTTAGCCATTAGACACTAATTTATCCACTTGAGGATACTGAGCCCGCACAGTTTCGCAAAACCTGTGTAGAGCATGAACAACGCAAGTTACGTGTATCATTTTCGGAAAGCTCACAGAAAGGCCTTCGGCTGCCTTTTTCATGTAAGCTGCACTGTCAGTAAGGAAAAGCAATACATGGTCGTATTTTATACCTTTTGGCCAAAGTAAGTGCATAGCTTCATTGAATAACCTAGCTACAGTGACATGGTTTGCAGCAAGCATTTCTTTACACGCTAGCAAATAAGAATGTTCGCAAGCAGTTGTGTCATTCTTCAACACACCAACTACAACATTTCCTACTTTTCTGCCACTTGAATCAGTGGTTTCTTCAATGCTCACCCACAGTTTTTCTCTATCATATACTGCCCGAATTCTCTGTAAAGTTTCTTCGTAACATTTTGGAAGATAGTTTTTCCTTGATGTGGATTCGTCTGGAGGCTCAAAATTAATGTACTTTGTTAGGAAATTTCTCATTCCCGGATTATTTATTTTACCAAGAGGAATGTCGGCGCAAACAAATGCTCTGCACACATCTAAATAATACTGGGAAGATTTAGATGGGCCTGCATTTGAAGTAGCTGGTTCAGCTATTAGTAATTGTCGCGAACGCACAAGCGAAGCAGCCGCAGTATGCTTATTTCCAATGCTGGATTATTTGAGAACGTTGATCTGCACGTACCGTTTTACCACACGGTTGGCAAAATAATACTTTTCCATCGGTAGTGAAAATGCTTTTAAATTCCACTACATATTGTTGAAGACGCGACCTTGTACTCGACTTCTCTTTTGGCATTATTTTGCAGGTTACGACACACGCATTTACGGTGAATCACTGTTTCAATAAAAAGAATAGCAGCGGACACTGAAGGAAATATTTCTTATAAATCGATATAAAATCACACGACCACGGGAATGACATATGGACCCGAACAGCTAACCTTACTCTTTGGAGTGATGAAATTCCACTACCTAATGGTGGAGCAATATTCTTCCGAGTCTCCCATGTCGTAACGGAATTACGTCTCCTTATCTCTCCGTGATTGCCTTTCGCTGATATTCTATAAACAAAACCCGAGAGGGCTGACTCATAAAGAGTTGGAATGACATCATGCAAGGAAACATCTTGTGCAGCAAATCAAATCGCTGTCTAAATGTAACGACGTAGCTAGTGACCAGCAAGTTTTAGAACTTACGGAGGGAAGTCCATAAGTAGCCGAAACATTCAGATACATTATATTAAATACACTGTTAAAAACAATACCGTAATCGTAAAATGAAAATATGAGCATTGTTTTATAACACAGAAGCATTTTAAATTTTATTGATCAACAAATATTGGCGATGTATGTGCTCATTATAGATTTTCTTAAAATATGTATTTACATAAAAAAAATTGTGAAAATATGTGTTTTTATGTGAAATAAGATTCATTTTTTACACTTGGGGATGCACAATAGGAATAATGAACTTCGTAACTTGCGTTAAAACTTACGCAAAAAAATATGTAATTGCATAAAAATCCGCTCCCTAATAATAACACAGCGAACAATGGAATTAATGAATGAACCGAAAACAAACTGTATTCTCAATAGAGAAGGGAAGGCGCAAGTCAAAATCTGAATTGAAGCATTCCGTTACTCATTCCCTTTGTCATAACTAGAGATGAGAATTATACACACTAAAACAGTTAAAATAGGCAGGCAAATAGGCTCTTAAAATAGCCAAAATAGGCACAAATTTAGGCACTAACGTGTAAAATAGGCACGGAAAAATACTTATAATTTAATAACACACTCAGTTGCTATAAAAGGAATTTACACCAAACAACTTTTCAATGTGTTCTGGTAACAATATATTTCTCCTGTCATACAGAATGTCTTTTTACTGAGAGAAAGGTCTCCCAACATCACATGAAGTGATCGGATATAATTTCAATGAAGCCACTCCTTCTGGTCGTAGCTCAATTGTTCCATCTACCTCACCTCATAGGACCCTGGCCGCTTTTACCATCGCTTTCCATCCTGTATTCCGCTGCAGGATCCTATCGAACTTTTCGTTGACAGCGGCTACCTTCCCAGAGGCTCGGTCAAAAATTCACTTGACTTCTTCCACAATCCTAAATGACTCCACCAGGGGCATGCCACTCTTCTCCAACTCGGTTATTGTTCCCGACAGCTTGTTGAAGTTTGCCTTCAGGAATGCCAAATCGGATGGAACCGATGGACAGGACAAGGCTTCCTTAGCTTCACATATGCAGACAGGATCCTCTTCATCCATGACCTGAATGACCTATAGGCACTGGGTAACTTTCAGGGCAGTATTCGGGAGATAGTGGGTTCGAATCCCACTGTCGGCACCCCTGAAGATGGTTTTCCGTGGTTTCCCCATTTTAACACCAGGCAAATGCTAGGGCTGTACCTTAATTAAGGCCACGGCTGCTTCCTTCCTAGTCCTAGCCCTTTTCTGCCCCATCGTCACCATAAGACCTATCTGTGTCGGTGTGACGTAAAGCCAATAGCAAAAAAGAACTTTCAGGGCAGTGAAATAAAATCCTAAAAATTTGATCAGTAGTGTACCCACTTCTCATTCACAGAGAAGATTGAAACATGAGTTGAATCTAACTTGGCAATTAAGTAGGTATTAAAGAAGTTCGGAGGAATGGAATTTTTCTGGACCGTTGACCTAACTTCGTATTTTCACCACATCGCCTTACATGACGGATCAAACATGTTTACTGGCTTCACGTTCAACAGCCAAACCTACATTTTCCGGAGATTACCTTTCGGTTGGATGACGTCTAGTTCTTCCGTAGAGCCATAGAGAGAAATTTAAGCCAGGAGGTGAATGACTTCACGATTCATTATATCGATGATATAATTTTTAGCTCTGAAACTCTGGAAGAACACTTCATGAAACTAGGTTTATTATTAGCTGATTTGATCAGCAGTAATTTTATGGTAAACCTGCAAAACTCCCACTTTTGCCAGTGGAGTACCTTATTATAGGGACATATAATAAATGGAAACAGGATTAGGCAAATCCCAGTTAAAATTTCAGCTATCCAGCAATTTCCAACACCTACCAGGATAAAGCACATAATACAAGTTTTAGGTCTATGTGAATTCTTCGTAGACAATTGCCCTGTTTACACAGATACGCTAGTGCCACTCCAAGAACTTTTGAAGACTAATAGACGATAGAAATGTACGTCGGAACACACTGAGGCTATCCAATAAGACCAAGCATCTACTAAGCAAACTCCGTAAAACTGGGAAATTTATTATTCAACAGACGCATCTAATGTAGGGATTGGAGCTGTGTTATACCAGGAGACGCCAGGAAAGAAAACAAGATAAGGTATTATCGTTCATGAGTCGAAGCTGCGTTCTCATGAAATGAAGTATACGACGACTGAATTAGAAATGCTATCTATTGTGGCAGCTCTGAGCCAATGGAGGAAATACGTGTAACGATTTCCCATAACGATTAGAACAGATCATAAAGCCCTAACTTTCATTCTTATGATAAACATGGGGAGCGAACGAGTCAGCAGATAGGGTCTATACGTGCAACATTTTGACCTTACTTTGGAACACTGCCCAGAAAGATTAAATATACTAGCAGATGCCTTATGCAGGAACCCTAATCCGGAGGAAGTAACCATTAACCTGAGCGCATTGGATGATGAAGACAAGCGAATTATCGAGAAATTGCAGGACAGCAGCCAAGAACAGCTTAACTATCCCCCAACTCAGTTAATGATCGAATATTTTAAAAGGGAACTCGAACCCGGCACTCCAGGTTTCGTCGAAGCACGGAAGATGGCAACATCATTTTGCTATTTCAATACAATTTTACGTCAGTTCATAGATGACAAGCACACAAAACTACGTGTTGTGGTACCTCCTATATTCCAGATTGAGATTATTTGGTTAGGACACCATACGGTCGGACATGCAGGCATTGCCAAGGTGACGTCTGTGTTACGAGAAACGTTTACGTGGCCGAAACTATGAAGAATGGTGCAACAGATACTGAAACCATGTGATACTTGCCAACGCATTCAACCTAACCATACCTGTTGAAACAAGCTGCTAAGGCATCATTACCCAGCAAACCAAGGGAGTTATTCGCAATCGACTTTTAGGGGAGTCTTCCCGCAACCCGAAGAGGTGTAAAATTTATTCTAGTCTGTATGGACGTATTTTCAAAATTTGTGACCCTATGCCCAGTCCAGAACGCGAATACCAAAGCAGTTATCAACCAGATTAAGAACAAGATCATACCAGCAATGAGCATCCTGAGTGACCATGGTTCGAAATTCACGCCGGCAGTTTTGAAGTGCGAAATGGAGAACGTCGAAATTAAACATGTGTTGTGTAGTGTGCGTTACCCAGAGTCAAACCCAAGCGAACACATTATGAGAGAAGTGGCAAAGTACTGTCGTATCTTTATTCCCTGGGAATATAGAAATGGTTAGGTGTTATCCCTATTATCACGGATTGTATTAATACTATATGTCACGAGCCTATTGGACAGATATCCTCGGTGGTACATTGCAGTGAATATCCGAGGAGGCCGCGGCGTGGAGCAATACCTTGTCCGAGTAATCCAAGACCATCTCCTGAAATGTGCATCAGGAGGACTGCAGAATATCTTAAGGCCCAAACCGAGCGACGACTGCGAAGAACGAGAAACAAACGTTTCCATCGCCTCTTAAGAGTCGGAGAACTTGTTCTTGTGAAGAGACCAACTAACTCAGATCCACCTACTGGTTTCTGCTATAAGTTTTGCGGAATTGTATATTGGCCCATATCGAGTTGTTTATGTGTATGGTAACAATTCATATAAAGTGAGGAGCATCGATAGTACAGTGGAGAAGACATTCAATGAAGCGAACTTGAAAGTGTATTACCAACGAGGGCAAATCAGGATTGAAGAGTTACAGGACGATGAATAATTGGAAGAAGGGGAAGAAGATGGGGGAAACATGGTGTAGGAAGACCAGGAAGACGAGGTTATTGTTCCAGAAAATGAAGAGAATGAAGAAGAAATAAACTAGGTCGAACCTGAGAGTACGCCCGAACCTAAGGACGAAGAGTGTACGGAATACAGTGCAAACCAGATAAAATTTATGGCATTGTTGGACATACAGTATCAAGGAAGGAGCAAGAAGAACTCTTTGAAATAAACAAGGTACTTATTCTAGAGAAAGAGCGCTCGAAGGAGGAAACTGGTCGTAACATCGAATAAAAATATTTTGGCTATTAACAACTGTTCAAAAAAGAATTTCACATCCTTTTCATCGGAGTACGGGAGGAAGGTACCGTATCACCAGATCGCGTTCCAATCAGCATCATTTTATATAATCATAATATTAGAATACAGCACCATTTAGTGCCCGAATTCCGTGCTTTAAGAGGGGGCGAGCCCGTAGCGCAAGCTGCAGTTCTTGGGATTACTTGTGGAGACCCCAACGGGAAGGAAATTTTATTTCAAACTTACTCGTGTAGACCCCGTAGATAGAGTTACTACGCCAGGGAGAGTGAGACAAAGGAGATAGCGAGACGGTGACAGAGAGGTTAGAATTTGTCACGTGAAGCGAGTGGTGCCAACTAAACGTAGCCAACAGGCCTGGCAGGAAGCTATTATATCAGGTTATTTCCATGCGCGTGCCAGTTCCCTCATTTGCTGAACACTAAAATGTATTGATTTGATTTATGGAGAACTATTTGCACCATTGCGGTGACAAGCAAGCAACTTAATGGTTTCTTCACTCAAATTCAAACGGCCATTGGGAACACGCGGCCGGTATACAAAGACAGTCTGTAGATAGGCCCGGGATTTACCGACCCTAACGGACACTAGCATATACTATGAAGGGGAGCCATCCGTGGATTCAAGGCTAGCGACTGAAAGACCGGCGCTGAGTGCGTGTCGCTCGTATCGAACCTCGGGACAACGTGCAGATAATATAATGCCTTAAAGAAAGCAACTACAAAAAATTAGATAGAAAATAGACTAGCTCGCCCGAGCGCGCACTGTGAATAGATTATATCTGAACTAGATCAAGTTCATCAAGTTAGTGTGGTTCGCGGAAAGTTAACTGCCTAATAAACTTGTTGTTTATACCTAATATGCTCTATTCGCAATCGTACTCACATCACAAGTCGGAAATTTACCTCAATAATCTCGCCTAGGTCGCGGCATTATGCGCGTATACATACAAGGCAGTGAAGAGGAATATTTGATTGCAGCATCCAGTTTCCAGAACTTGCAGTGGAGCAAGAAAGAACGAGACGGCAACAGTGATGGCGTTCTCAGGAGTCGAGTGCCAAGTTTCCAGATTCTACGTCCGCAGCTCTAGGATGTACTAACTCTACAACGTAGCCTCGGATAATATGCTGAGGCAAAGGCGGAGGATATCAGATGAGTTAATTTGCAATTTGCAATTTAAGCATGATTTGTAGTTGTAGATTCGACTCAGGGACTTTTTCAATAATGTAAATATTTAATTATGAAAGTGTCAATGCCTTAAGCATGTTTATTTCAAGTGTAGATTAATTAATTTAACTTGGGGCTGACGGCAAGCGCCGGCCATGTGGTTATTAGCTTTGCTTAAGATAGTATAAGGGTAATGATAGTTTTATGGCTTTTTACGGGTGTTGTATTAGTTTCCTTCAGCTCCATTTTGGACGCTAGGTTTGTATTGATGTCCTTGTCTTGAGATAGATTTGGAGGTCAGCTCACATCTAAAGTTTCGAACGGGGAACCCGGTACTGAATACAAGATTTTTAATACCTTTAGGATGTGCATGATATGCATGGAGCATATTTTTCAGCTTGCAGCGAGACCACAGAGATATTTTCACCGTCGTAAATGAGCAAGAGTCCTTAAGAACATATGTAACAGACTGTTCAGTAGCCGAATGTGAGATTAGAACTCAGAGAGAGTGGATGAGAAGCCAGAAAGAACCCATATATATGTGTAATACGCCATGAAATATTAGTGTAATTAGCCGCCAGAAGGCTTAGATAACAGGCCAAGAGCGGGCCGAGATTCGAACCTGTGTATTTTAGATGCGAGGCGTGAGGAGCCCTAATGAGCGTGACCCATCCTGAAGAGAGCGGAGAGGTACGCGCGAAGTACGCGTTAATGTGAGCCCTAAATGCGGCATATTATGTGACGCAATTTTGCTTGTGTGTCAAATCGGAATAGAAAGGGGGCTTTCTGTGCCGCTTTCTTTGTCAGTGTGATGGTAGTTGAATCCAGTTCCATAAGCCAAGTGGAGAAAAGTCTGTTAAGGAACGCAGGTAGTTAGAGATTTTCTATGTTAACTGCACGAGCCACTGTGAATGAATGGGAGCGTACACACGATCTCGATATTTCTGACCGAGCCACAGGGGATCTGTTCGCATTTAACGATATCTCCGCTTGTTACTTTCTCCCCACAGCTCAGCTGATTTTGCCAATTATAGCCGTCAATACCTGCAGTTCACGCGGCATACAGCTAGTGACATCCAGAGCCATAGAGGTCTCGGGTTTCAGACCAGGATCTCAGACGACGACATCAATTGTATTTATTTCTTTTTCAGTAAGTGTCTTTATTGATCCTTATGTGTTTGTTTTGTGTACAGAGTATTGTCAATTATTATTGGGTACAGCGTTGTATGAATGGGTTACAGCGCGAGCTGAATTTTTGGTTGTGAGGTTCCATCCCTCTTCAGTTTATTCGGGCGGATCCCGTGATAGTAAATTCAGTGTCCTTTTTGGGCCGTATGTGTCATCCCAAGTCATTGTCTTGTTATTTGTTTACCGACTAGATTGGATTTGTTTAACCAGGCCGGGATGTGCGAGTCGATAATTATATTTCATGCAAAGGGACGATTCAGATCGCGGCTTCGTGCCATCCGCAAATTCAACTCAACTGATCCCTCGGCAAAATACAATGATACCACCGTATTTCCACACACACTGTTTATAATTTGGGCTCGAGGCCAGTGTTTCGATTAACAATCTGTGACGATGATTTCTTCTGTCATCCTTTGTAAATTTGACATTGATGGTTTTATGTTGGGAATTTATCATTCCTATAATGCTCCTTCGTTAATAAATTTGTTCCACCCATTATTTCCACGACTTATCATTTACGAAAAATGTATTCTAGAACCTGTCCTCTTGATTAAGTTAATTTTAGATAGACTTTGCGATCCATGTATTTCACCCGAACGCTTCACGCAGCTTCTCTGCTGAGATAGGCAAAATAGGAGGACAGGGAAGGATACAGTACGTTGTAAAATTTATTTTATGAAAGGCAATACAAAAGGTGTCTTGTTATTTATGTTATGCGTCACTCCAGTCGCATGGACAAGCGTCCTGTTGGGACGAACACAACACATCTAGACGTAAGCCTGTATAGTAGATTTAATCACAACAAACACACGAACTACTTATGTAATTTGATGTTTACAAACACTGGCTGTATGTCATAGACACAGACACCTGTGGCATGGTTGTTTGTCAGGCGGTTGCCCGTGTGCAGTGAGCGCGTATGTGTTTACAAAACACTCACAACACGTGCGACATAAAGAACAACGGAAAACGTTGCCTTTTATACTTCTGGACAGTAATAGGACATTGACAGCTATAGCATATTGTAGCAAATACAGTATATAAACGCCCCTCAGGTTCTCAGCATATACGTTCCTTTGCACTCAGTGAATACAGTAATCTAAGGGGATCAAATTAACGCTCCAAATCATTGCGTTGGGATGATGATGGTGGTGAAGATAGCCATCTTCAAAAATAATGTTCCCTTGTTCAACTTCCAGATATATACAACATTGAACAGTTCATTACATATAACTTGTATAGCACATACCATCTATGTTTACAGGGTACAGATAGGGTTTAGACATACTGATAAAGGGAGGGAAAGGGACGGAGTAGTTAATATAAAAAAAAACGTCAGAACTGTTGCAGGGTTGCAGGTGTGAATGCGCGATGATCTTCATTGCTAAATTACTACCTTGAACGAATAAATTGTTAGTGATATATTCTATGTGTGACGTCAATCAATAACACTACTCTCTATTCCGGTAACAAATGCAGAGATGATAGAAACAGAAACGAGGAACAGGAAATTAGCGAATAATAAGCAAAAGCAATACCAAGTGACACTATTTCAAGACTTCACCAGATGTAGTTTATTTCAGTAACTGTTCAATATATAAGAAAGTAACACGAAACAATAGTGTTTTTTGAGCCATCAGTCCACAGACAGGTTTCATGCGGCTCTCCATGCCACCGTATCCTGTGCTAAACTTTTCATTTCTACATAACTGCTGCGTCTTACATCTGCTCTAATCTGCTTGTCATATTCATACCTTGATCTACCCCTACCGTTCTTACCCCCTACACTTCCCTCAAAATCCCAAGGCAAAGTCCTGGGTGTCCAATAAGATGTCCTGTCATTCTATCTCTTCTCCTCGTCATATATAACCACAACGATATCATCTCAACAATCCCTTTCAGTATCTCTTCATTCGTGACTCGATTTATCCATCTCAACTTCAGCATTCCTCTGTAACACCACATTTCGAAAGCTCCTATTCTCTTTCATTCTGAGCGAGTTATTGTCCATTTTTCACTTCCATACAATGCCACGCTCCAAACGAATGTCTTCAAAAACATTCAAGAAACAATATAAAAGAAAAGATTCTATTAACCCTACACTAACTATTAGTGTGAAAGACCTCAGAAATTACCTAATAACGACAAATTTAACTTCTACATCTACCGAATATTCATAATACAACTGAAAAAATCTCAGCCGTGTGTACCTGCATGTGGCTCGTCGCGATGAGCTTACTGTGTAGTGTACAACACCTCTGTGGTAGCCATGACCCTGCTTTGATACTTGGGAACACGTAGCAATTCTGGTACGTTGTACTGAATAGAATGTACATTTCAGAGACATATCTGTAACGTTGCACCTCAGAGAGGATTATGTCAACAAAATGCAACAATCAGGAGCTGTTGTTAAGATTGCGAGGAAGATATAACTATACATAAGGCAAAGAAAAAGTCTCCCTCTGGACTGGAGAGAGTCCCATATCTAGGTAGCATTATTTCTTAAGGAGAAGGTTCAGACGAAGGTATTAAATCCAGAATTAGAAAGGCAAATTAAATTAATTTACAATATTAACACCTGTATGGATGTATACACAAATACATATAAATGTCAGGACAGTTTTATACATATGTACGTGAGAATGCAAGGAAATAAAGGAACGAGGAGAATAGAAAGGGAACTACACGTATTTATGAACAGACGTCTGAAATTTATTATGTTAATGCGGTGGGCGTAGACTACAGTATATCAAATTAAGATTTGTCGAACAAGACACACCAACACTAAATCTGGAAAGCGGTCAAATATATAAGAGGAAGTCAAATGAAGACGGATCAACTGCCAAAATGTACCTCAAAGGTAATCACTAGAACTGCTAAGATTTATCCCTCTGGACGATGACATAGTCAATCCCGTTCCAAAAAACGGCGGGCTATCGACGGAACCACCCAGTCACACACGTTGTCGAGAAAAATCCCTTGAACCGGCCTCAGTAGCTCGTGGTTTATTTTTGATGTCCTAAGCAGCTTTCAAGACACGTTTCCGAAGTTCTCGCAGGGTCTCCGCTTCTCTGTGATGCATCTTCCAGTTCATGTAGAGCCTAACTCCAAAAGAAATAATTTAAAGGGTTTCGATCGAGTCTTCTTGCCGGTCAGCCGATAGGACCCGAACGCCGAATTTATCGCTGCGAATAGGTGGCATCAAGGAGGCGATGCTCTCCGCTGGTAATGTGCGGGGAAGATTCATCTTGTTGGAACCACATGTTCCGTTGTGTATGGAGTGGAACATCCGCTAGTTGTACTGGTACAGTTCCTTCCAGAAACTGTATATAAGATAAGCCAGTCATTCTGTGAGATAATACCACAGATCCTTTGATAATGCTTCTCAACATCCCTGTCCAAACATTAATAAGAAGCCGAATATCTTAGTGGGAACGTGTTATAGCATTAGGATTGTTCTCCAACAACTACACGCTCCTTATGACAACTGAAGATGCCGCTCCTTGTAAACTAGGCCTCGTCTGTGAACAAAATATGATTCACTAAGTCTACGGGTTATCGCTCGATCCATTCACAGAAGGTCGTGCGCGTGTATAATCTCCCATCGACAGTTGACGAACACGCTGCAGATGATACGGATGTTGCCGGTCTTCCCGTATTGTTCGTAGGACGTTCGGATTTGACACTTTTACCACTGCCGCGATTCGGCGAGTGTTCCTATCGGGGTCCTCTGCACGAAGATTAGGTCTAGGCCCACCAGATTCATGCCAGGGCATGATATTTCCTGTGTCAGCTATTCTGTGAGAATGAAGCGAAGCTGTAGACCTAGAGAGGTCACACTTTATACTAGAATAGAAACCCTCTCACTAGAAAAGGCTAGGATGAAGTAAATCTACTGCTGACCTACAGAGAACAGACTGTATACTATGGTAGACAACCTCTCACTAGAAGAGACGAGAATGAAGTGAAGCTATTGAACTAGAGCAGTAGCGACGGTTGGGAATTAAAAGTGCGGGGGCAAAAAAGTATATATTCAGCAAACAGTACCCGGGTTTGTGGGATACAGCGGAGGTGGGGAGTATATACATCAAAACTAAAAACAAAAGGCCACAAAATGGTAAGTTTATTATGCTCTCTGAGCGAATCTTGCCAGAGAGTTTATAACTTAAATGCGGTAATAATAGTTTCTTGAGATTTTGATTAAATATTATACAATATGTCTTTCATTAACGGAACAATGTTACACGCTTATTACAATTAAAAAGGAATACATCATGACTATACAATTAAAACCATTTAGTAACTAACTAACTAATTTACTAACTGACACTAAAGAGACTGCCAGACTGACGAATGCACGCGGCCAGGTGGTGAATCATACCTTACAAAAAATATAGCCCTGGTACCCTTTCTGATAGCACAGGCAAAGTCTCCACTGTTTGTTGCGGCGCCGTAGAAATCGGTTAGCCGGGACGAAGGACATTTTGTGCGTATTTCCGCTAATAATTTTGGTAATGGTTAAAGAGAATAAAGAAAAGAATTATCTGATAAGACAACAGGGCTTGTACAAATGGCTTTTTAGTAATAATCCGTATATTTCTAGTTTCAGCCGTCTAAAATGGAATAAAAATATGATATTTTCTCCAAAAATTGGGGAGAAGGGCGACTGCCAGCCCTCTCGCTCCCTAGTCGCCGCTATTGACCTAGAGCGAACATCGGGTACAGTGGACGTCATTCGCAACCAAACGTCTGTCCTACATACAATTCCTATACCCTTCAGGAAGGATTTTAAGTTTGGCAGGAGAGCTTGTAGCTCGCCTCCAACGTGGGAGTGCATGAATAGGGCTGCGCCACTTCTCGACGAGGATGTAAATGTACTTGTACGAAAATCTTGTGAACTTTGGAGTGCGAGGACTTGAGAGTGAGGAGACGAGCTCCTCGACTGAGCGATGTCGCGAGCTGCTAGTGTAAATATTCTTGGAATGACGTTAGTAGACGAATACACTTGAGTGAAATTTTCGAAGAAAATCCATCATATGAAGATAAAGCTGAAATTTAAGAAGACGGATTTGTGCAAATTTTCGTGGATAGGAATAGGAACTAAGGTTTGGAATAATTTACTAAGGAAGTTATTCGAACATTTCCAACTTCTCTGATATCATTTAAGAAAAGTTTGGTAAAAATTGATAGACAGTCGGCCACCTGGATGTCAGCCCTAAATGCAGATATTTGGAAATTGATTGAATAATTGATATTAATACGGGCAAAATCATAAAATGAAGATGCATTTGGTTCGATGACCTAGTTGTTAGACCCCTTTAATCAGAAATAATAATAATAATAATAATAATAATAATAATAATAATAATAATAATAATAATAATAATAATAATAATAATAATTGTTACGGAGTTATCCGTGGAAGGCAGAGGTGAAAGAAGGTGCGGGCTGGAATGGGTCTAACTACAAGTCCGAAAGATGAATTAAAATTTAAATAAAGGTTATATTTTCAATAGGCTACAAGATTTAACAAATTTTCACTAGATAAAATAACAATGAAAGAATCAGGTACAATTGTAACTTTACAAACGAAAGCACAAGTTAAGAGGTCTTTACAAATTCTGGGCTTCGAGCTCCAAGTTATAATTCCTGAGCCCTCAGCTCACAACCACAAATTACCAAAAGGAAGAAAACCCCTCATTACATGGAGCACTTGCTCCCAACTTTTAACCTCAAGCCTCCCAGAGGCACTTTTCAAACACAAGAAAGAGCTGAGCCGCTCTCAATTTTTCAAGCTTCTTAAAGGCAATACCAGACTTTACAGTAACTTGCCATCGAGGCACAACTTACAAGAATTAAACAGGGGTATCTTGTACCCAGCCTACAGGGCCTTAAAAGAAAAATAATAGGTTAATTAAATGGCCCAAAATACCAATATGAATGGAGGCGTTGCTTGCGCTCCTACATGAAACCTTATAAAACCTAAGGGGCACTAGGCCGCTGACACGGGGGCTATTCCCAAGCTAGGGAGGTATAAGAAAATTTTAAGACATTAAGAGTAGAAAATCGGTTATGAAAACGTAGTCACCTCAACTCAAGATGAAGGAGAGCTCGAGAGGGTAAAGCACTCTCTATCCCCGATTTACAGTCAAAGTAATAAGAAACTATTAAATAAGCCGGCACTAAGTTACATTTTTCAAAAGGTAGGTAACATTGAAAAGGTTTCGGACCTTCCCCGAGGGCTAAACTGCTGAGCTAGCAAGAATTAAAGATGTTAAAAGGCCATTACCTTTTAGAAGAGCTGCTGGCGGATGAAAGAGGCGCTTCCGGCCTCCTGTATACTTCCATACACTAAGCTAGATGTTGTACGAGTGGCCGAGAGCCAGGAAAATCAGCAGTTTTATACTCTCGGGGAAGATTCGAGACCTTTCATGAATGATTAAGACACACCCACAGTCGTTTATTTTGTAGCTTACAGTTACACATCCACATCCACACTCAGCCTACGTGATTACAATTGAGGAGCTATCTGACTGTAAGATGGCGTTCCTTGCCGAGGATGCCAAGAATAACGGCCATTGGCTAAAGATTAATGACAGAAATTACTGATTGGTTAGTTTCAAAACTGGCGGAAAGAAAGATTAATGTTGCCAACTCACAAATGAAAGAACAACATTTAGTAAAGGAAAAAATTATGAATACAAAATATCTTCAAGAAAAGTTCCTTCACTTCGCACCAGGGTGCATGATCATAGTTTTTGGTAGAGACATCTGTGAGAGAATGTCCACACTTCTTGATAATTAGAAAACAAAAACAATTCGAAATTAACTCAGTGCCATCTTCTGATAAACGGTTGAATTAATTCAATTTTAAAGTTCAGAGTTTCAGCAGTAGAGGAGTACTTTAAGGCGGAAAATTCAAATGTGCGGCGTATAGGTGTACCAACCGGTACAATACTAATAATAATAATAATAATAATAATAATAATAATAATAATAATAATAATAATAATAATAATAATAATAATAGTCATCATCGAAGATATAGTTGGAATTAAAGAGGGAAAAGTGGGGGAAATGCTCGTTTATAAAACCAAACCAAAGCCCATGGCGCGACATCCCCGAAGGGCCATGGCCTACCAAGCGACCGCTACTCAGCCCGAAGGCCTGCAGGTTATGGGGTGTCGTGTAGTCAGCACGACGAATCCTCTTGGCCGTTATTCTTGGCATTCTCGGCAAGGAACGCCATCTTACAGTCAGATAGCTCCTCAATTGTAATCACGTAGGCTGAGTGAACCTTGAACCAGCTATCACATACAGGTAAAAATCACAGACCTGGCCGGGAATCAAACCCGTGGCCTAGGGGCAAGATGCAGGCACGCTATACCTACAGCGCGCGGCAGGCGCAATGCTCTTTTCGACGAAGAGGAATTGTATGTATGTTTATTCCTCAGCCCGAAGGCTAGTTGGATCCTCAACAGCTCCGCCACCAGCTGTCATAGATGGCCTAATCGTCGCTGAAGAGGCGTACTAGGAAAATGAGGAGCGAGGTAGCTTCCCGTTGCTTTCCTCACCGAGCCAGAATTTGTTATTACATATCAGTCTGCCAAGCCCACTGAAATGCAATGACCAACCGACTCTATGAGCGATATTTTCACACCATTCATAGCACGGCCTGGCTGCAGATAGAATGGCATTACTAGCATCACACATACCTCAGTCACTTTCATTTTGTCAAAGTCAAGGATAAAGCTGAGACAGATCAATGAAAGTAACAAAATTGCTGTAGCCCATACCAAAAGACATAGTGCACTGTAAACACTAGGTCCTGCCAGCAAAGGCATCATTTCTGTGTATGCTATGCATTATCCTTGGAAATTTTGAATGTTAAGACTAATACTCGTTCGCCTCTGTGGTGTAGTGGTTACTGTGATTACCTGCAACCCCCGGAGGCCCGGGTTCGATTCCCGGCTCTGCCACGAAAATTTGAAAAGTGGTACGAGGGCTGGAACGGGGTCCACTCAGCCTCGGGAGGTCAACTGAGTAGAGGTGGATTCGTTTCCTACTTCAGCCGTCCTGGAAGTGGATTTCCGTGGTTTCCCACTTCTCCTCCAGGCAAATTCGGGGATGGTAACTAACTCAAGACCACGGCCGTTTCCTTCCCTCTTCCTCGTCTATCCCTTCCAACTATCCCATCCCCCACCAAGGCCGCCTGGTCGAGGTACTGGTCATCCTCCCCTGTTTTATCCCCGACCCAGAGTCTGAAGCTCCAGGACACTGCCCTTGAGGCGGTAGAGGTGGGAACCCTTGCTGAGTCCGAGGGAAAAGTCAACCCTAGAGGGTAAGCAGATTAAGAAAGAAAGAAAGATAGATAGATAGATAGATTAACACTCTTCACCGCTAACGTTCTGTTGAGAATTCAGTGCACCATGTCGCAGGACATAAGAGATATGAACCAGTTACCCATCGCGATTAACCGAACGGTTTAGGAAGAAATAATAATAATAATGTTATTTGTTTTACGTCCCACTAACTACTCTTTTACGGTTTCCGGATACGCCGAAGTGCCGGAATTTAGTCCCGCAGGAGTTCTTTTACGTGCCAGTAAATCTACCGACACGAGGCTGACGTATTTGAGCACCTTCAAATACCACCGGACTGAGCCAGGATCGAACCTACCAAGTTGGGGTCAAAAGGCCAGTGCCTCAACCGTCTGAGCCACTCAGCCCGGCTAGGAAGAAATGGATGACGGATCCTCTCTTATATGATTGTGCTTACTGTGGCCATACATTTTCGGTAACTTATTTTTGGACACTCTGTATATTATACCCACTGGTAAAATAACTTCAAGCAACCAGAAGGAATGATGGACTTTTGGACGTCATGTATAGCCTACTGTCGATAAAAACATAAATGTTTGGAGTTGTAATGATCAGTAACGTTTAGAGTGGCCACCAGTTGTAAAAGTGGTGCCACCACTTTTAGACTTAAAGCTATAGTGTTATCAGTAGGGGTTCGGCCCATTAGAACCCCCTAGAATTTATGTTATTCCCACTATATTACGTTAGAGCGGGCTAGTCGACAAAGTTGTAAAAAAAAATATTTAGCAGTAAATGTCGACTAGCCCGCTCTAACGTAATATAGTGGGAGTAACATAAATTCTAGGGGTTCCAATGGGCCGAACCCCTAATATTTGTGCAAACCTCATAGCATTACTGTCGTGCGGGTAGACTCTACTAATTACTCGCTTAAGTAAGTTTGCATTCTAATCTATTACTGCATAAACATCCGGGCCCTAGTTATTAGGTATTATTAGCGTCAGGTAGTCAGTCAAAACACTGAAGAGTCAGCGAACACAGAGTACGCTTCATTGGCGCATAAGGTATCATTACCAGCGCCTGATCATTTGTGATACGGGACATATTTAGGATCTCCATGAGGCCAAGTGATTGTATCGTGTAATTCCAGTGGAACCTCGATATCTCGATTCATCTCGGTAGATAAATTTTATTTCGAGTTATCGAAATTTCAAGATATAGAGTATACCGTTTTTGAGCATGTACAGCACATAATTGAACCATATGTACGGGCTTATACTGAATACATTGCTTAAACAGTACTTAAAAGTATACAAACTCTATTTTACGGCATCACTTTAATTATAACCCTTATTACAGTAACTTTTTAGAAGACAGGATACAGTACATACAGTAGTGATACAAGGAACATACCTCGGTTAACACCTTTGGAAAAAATCTGTTAGACTCTTCTGTTAGTTACTGTTACCTTTCCTCCCTTAAACTTAAAAAACTTCACTTCAATACCACGCAGTTGAGATTCATAAATGGAAATTGTCATCCGCGACTTCGGGGGTTGCTTTCATACTTGAGCGGTAATTAATTCACACCCGAGAAACAGCAGGGCTTTTCCGATCATTAGAAGTTGTAGTTTTTCGGTTCCCGTCATATTAGCTCCCGGCATCACTGTAAACTGTTCCTCACAAAATGCAAATGCTGTATTGCACAGTTAATATTGCACAAAATTCGAGTTATAGAGTATTCTTTTGCTTCAAGGGAGGAAATGTTTTCTTCGAGAAATCGAGAAATTCGTGTAACCGGTACTGAAAATTCGAGATATCGATGTTCGACTGTATTAGGGATGTCAGATATCCAGATGTCACTGTAGCCTGATGTTGGAACTGATGGATACGTGTGGGTACGTACACACATCAGGAAGTTTACGGCCGAACAAGACTGACCACAGTAAGGGAGGATCGCCGTACTGTGGTGCAAGCATTACGCAACTCCATGACATCTGAGCCTGCCATTTAGACACAGTCATTGGATTCTGTCCCCATGCACCATATCAGGATGACTATCGTAAGCCGGACTACGGATTCAACGTCCTATACCCCTTTCAGACCTGAAAGAAGACTGGCGGTGTGGATTTTTGTTTATACGTCAAAAACTGACTAAAATGTTTTTAAATGCACACAATTGTGCGTGTCAGGAATTAATTCACTACTTACAAAAAAGAAAAATGACCTCAGTGCATGTGAATATACATATGTACATGATCAAATGTTCTATTTTACAGCGTGGAACGATGTAAATAAATTAAAATCTTGTACATTACATTTCTTACGTAGAATACGAATTCTGCTTTCACAGTGCTTTTGTGGCAGCACCCAGCACTCCCGCATGCATTCCTGTAGGAAACCTAGCGCACACAGTTGTGCATATCAACATTCAAAACCTAATGATATTGCGTATGATGTTATAAGTTCATAATTTTATGTTTGCTAAACAATTAACACACTTCATAGATTACATTCTGATATTCAGTGAAGCTTCTAGATTAATATGAATGCAACAAATAAATATTTACTTTAGGCTTTACTGCTTCCTGCCACCTTGACAATGAACTGCATTTTAAAACTCTTTTTCCTGCCCCCTGGTGGCCAATCGCTAAATAAAAGCAACTGAAGTACATGCTACGTGTCCCGCACAATCACTGCAGTCCAGTCTAGCGCCAAGAAAACGTAACATAAGCTCAGACGTAAATAAAATACGAACCGGCATAATTGTGCGTACACGGTCTGAAAGGGGTACGTAGGATGGCGTTAACACCTGGGCAGAGACGGCTGCGTTTGGAATGATAACTGCGGGACATTCAGTGACGGATGTTGGTTTTGCCTTACCACGGATGAACCTCATGCGTTAATACGGTAGCAGGGAGGTGAGAGCATATCTTGCCAAAGTTAAGGAGAGACAAGCCGGCAGTACTCCATGCATCAGGGTGTGGGGAGATGTGGAGTATGACTTCATGAATGGTTAATTCGTCCATAAGTTAAGAATATGAAACAATCAAACAAATCGTAAAGCAATACAGTTATTGTGTTTCGTACTTTAAACTAGAAGTATTACGAAGGATGTGACTAAAACTGTAACTAATTAACATCTAAATCAGGGCCTCTCAGAGTGCATGCGCCAGTGCATTGCGCTGTGCTCGGTGCAAATACGACTTCGCTTGGTTGACAAGAGTGCTGTTCTCTCCTTCCCCACGCCTGTCTCGCTCGCTCCCCCTATCACCCTCTTCCTCACTTCCTCCGTAGCGCTCCAAATCCAAACCGAGTTGAGCCGAGCTTAGCCGAGTCGCCCAGAGACGACGCGTTAGTCCGAGCCGAGCTGAGTGGGTCCGATGCAGTGTGCACAGGACGTCTGCATCTCAGTTTGCACGTGTGAGATTTCGGGTGTTTGAGAGGCCCTGATATAAATAAATAAAATTAACTACCAAAATCATTGCATTGCGATTTAATATTAGATTCACACTTATATATGACGTTCTTCTTAGTTATTGTCGACTTTTTCCAGGATTTGTAATCTGGTCATCAGTCTCATGTACTTACTTTATGTGTCAAATGTCTGTGTTATTGTGTTCTACCTTCCGTGTAATTATACTGAAGTAGATATAAGATCGGTAGTAAAACAGTCATTAACTTTGATAGACACCATCCTATCGTCTGACAGTCCGGCTTCATGGATAAATGGTTAGCGTGCACGCCTTTAGTCCAGAGGGCCCGGGTTCGATTCCCCGCAGGTTCGGTGATTTTAACCTTCATTGGTTAATTCCAATGGCTCGGGGGCTGGGAATTTGTGCTGTCCCGAACATTCCTGCAACTCACCCACCACACATAACTCTATCATCCACCACAATAACACTCAGTTACCTATATATGGCAGATGCCGCCCACCCTCATCGGCCAGAAATAGCCGGACGAAATTAAATTAGAGTCTGACAGGAGATAAAAACCCGTGTCAGTGATAGAAGGCAGTGGGATTTCAGACAGTTATTTTTCATGGGATATCAATCTGAGTGACCGGTACCACAGCACACCTAGGTAACCATATGGGTAGATCCATTTACAGCAGAAATTCCATATGATAATCTTACCAATTTGTGAATAAAAGGGTTGTTTACGACCTACGATCAGCTTCCACTTACACCTCATTACCATGCAGTGGTGTCAGCAAAGAAGAACAAAGAGAAAGGAATGGTGAAGCATCGTGTTCAGAAACGAGAGCAATTTCTGCCGTCTCAAGCCTCTTCAGCGTAAGGAAGTAAGGTTCTGTTCCCTCGTGCAACCTGGATAAGTCGACTGACCACTGTTCTGCACTCACACTTGTAACTAAACATTTACTCAGTCGAACTGTGTACACACATCCAATTAGTTCGTTGATGGAATTGGATGAGGTAGTTTGTGTTTATATTCTTGAATTGAGTTGAAGAAAGTAATCATCTAGGACGTAACAGGATACCAAGTGAAGAGACCATATTTCTCCGGAAGGGAGATTCTCAGTAACTTTACGAAGAGAATCTAAACAACCCAACATATTTAGTTTTAGAGCATGTCAAGGAACAGCTAATATTATTGCTCATTGAACTTAAGGAAATATTTCTACAAAAGTATTAGGAGTATAATATAGATTAATAAATGCCGAATTAAAACACTGAAAGGGATACTTTCACACATCACACAAATATGAATATCGAAAATGTAACTGGCGTATAGAAGATTGTCGATAGTCCAAAAGTCAGTTATCTGAAAAATCAATTATGGAAAAAGTATTTTCTTTCTTCTTCTCGTGATGGTAGAATATGGTAAATTTGAAGATATTCGAATTTCATAATAAATTTCCGTATATGATTCGTCGTTTGCATTGTTAACCTTCGGTATCTGTATGTACAGTACATGTATCAGATAGACAATCCAACACATAGTGTCATTAAATGAAAGGGAGCTGGCTTGATTATAATCGTTATTATTATTATTATTATTATTATTATTATTATTATTATTATTATTATTATTATTATTATTATTATTATTATTATTAAGTCATTCCGGAATTGACAGCCCCATCATATAATAAAATTCAAGACGCTTGTTTGTGTAATACCTGGTAGTTAACTTGAAGTTGAAGTTTTTCTTTTGCTGGTGGCTTTACGTCGCACCGACACAGATAGGCCTTATGGCGACGATGGGATAGGGAAGGCCTAGGAGTTGGAAGGAAGCGGCTGTGGCCTTAATTAAGGTACAGCCCCAGCATTTGCCTGGTTTTGAAAATGGGAAACCACGGAAAACCATCTTTAGGGCTGCCGACAGTGGGATTCGAACTCACTATCTCCCGGATGCAAGCTCACAGCCGCGCGCCTCTAACCGCACGGGTACTTGAAGTTTAACGTGATTGTTGATACCAATATAATAGCGAAGATACCTGCAGTTTTTTTTATGGATTCCTTGCCAAAGAGACAAGATTTTTCATTCCAAAAATACCTCTTGCATTGACTCGGATTAGAATCGCTGCCACTTTGGTTAAACGCCAGCGATGATATTACTTGGCTGTCTCTGCCTACTTGGCAGTCAGGTTTGTCTGTCGAGAGTAACATTTGAGTTAATAGTGTCTACGAATAATCTCAGTAGGCCTATTTCTGGTGATCCTGTTGGCCAGAAAATTGAACTTAACTTTAGTTTCGGGTTCCGCTGTGAATTAAGTTGATCGAAAGTTGAGAAAAATTGATTGTGTGTGTGTCTCTTAGATTTTGATATGTTGTGACATTACTCTTATAATACATATTCAAAATATACTTAAGAGGGATTCATTGCTAATCCTTCGAACTGAATGAGAATAACCAAGTGAGATGGCTGCGCGGTTCGTGTCACGTGGCTGTAAGCTTATATTTGTGAGTTGGTGGATTGAGTATAATCGACGGCAACTCAGAAGATGGTTTTCCGTGGCTCTCCATTTTCACACGAGGTAAATGTTGGAACTGAACATTAATTTATGCCATCGAGGCCACCTTTCCAAACCTGCCGGCCTTGTTCCATCTTTGTGTCGCAGAAAACGTAATGTGTGTTGGTGAAATGTTAAGCCACTGGCAGGAAGGAATACGAACATGAATTACGTCACTGAATAAGAAAGTATGCTGTTGAAGCGGGGTTTTTCAAAATGTCAACTGTTATTTATTGTGTGGGCTTGTTTACTAGGAGTTGAGTTCCTCTTACGTCAGTAACGTCTTATATTGCTTCGTCGGTAAACATGACATTTACGTCAAAACAAATCTCTTCATTATTTTGGATACTTTCAGCGAGTTTTATTTACCTGTCAGTTCCACGACATTCCCAACTGATATATCATCTTATAAATACGTCCATTTTATTATTTGGCTGTTTGCTTAAATTGTAAATAGGCGTGTTTCTGGAATTAAGTAAGATTATCGCGACACGAATCGTTGTGTATTTCTGAATGAGAGTGTAGAGTCCGAATTTCAGGTTTCTTTTCAATCAGCTTTTCCTTTTATCAGCTGGGTGAAGATTAAGTACACCTTTTTGACAGTATGTTTATTTGTCATTATCAAACTGGTTTGTTCTGTCGCGGTGGATTTCTGTCATGTTGCCGTCATTTAAGGGGGAGGTAGGCCCTATAACTTTTGACAGGTTAAATTTAGTAAAATACAAATTGCTATAGCGCGGCAGCTAGAAATGCTACTTAAACAAACCTTCGAACGCTTCATATGCTATACATTACCATGCAAGATATAATGTTACGATTTTTAGAAAATGTAGTAATTACTTGTAGTAATAATGATAATGTTATTGCGTTTACACCCGACTAACTATTTTTTTCCGTTTCCGAGACGCCGATGTGCCGAAATTTAGTCTCGCAGGAGTTCTTTTACGCGCCAGTAAAGCTACCGACACCGGGCTGACGTATTTGAGCACCTTCAAATACCACCGGACAGTCTGGATCGAACCTGTCATGTTGGAGTCAAAGACCAGCGCCTCGACTGTCCAGCAACTCGAACCAGGAGTAATTACCTGTAAATTATTGGTTAAATGTACATATTAATTTTTCAGCTTCATGGAATTTGTCCTATAAATACCAAAAGTAATTCAATAATTTCATGAATGTTTTGCTTGAAAGATGCGAACAACATACTCCAGAATCTCCTAAGATGTTCCTCCAGGAAATATTTTTTACGTAATCGTTACCTCTCATAACAGTTCCTTCTTATTTTTGTGGTTATAAATATGTTTATATTTAAATTACTTTGTGTCAACGAAAGAACGTAGAGATTTTTAGAAAGTGTAGTAATTACTTGTAATAATAATAATAATAATAATAATAATAATAATAATTATAATAATAATAATAATAATAATAATAATAATAATAATAATAATGTTATTGGCTTTACATCCCACTAATACTTTTTCCGTTTTGGAGATGCAGAGGTGCCGAAGTTTAGTCCCGCAGTAGTTCTCTTACGGGCCAGTAATCTACCGACACGGGGCTGACGTATTTGAGCACCTTCAAATACCACCGGACAGAGCCAGGCTCGAACCCGCCATGTTTGGGTCATAGGCCAGCTCCTAAACTGCCTGAGCCACTCGGAACAGCAGTAATTACCTGCAAATTATTGGTTAAATGTACATATTAATTTTGCAGCTTGCCCTATAAATACCAAAAATTCACTACCAATGCGAAAATTTCATGCACATGTCTTGAATATTTTTTGTATTATAATGGAAGCCGTGTTGTAAAATGTAAGTAACAAACATATTACAGTCTGTCGCGTATCAATTGTAAAAAATTGATATTCACAAATGAACGGGGTTAGTGAGCTAAGGTGTTCACCTCACATAACTCATAAACCTTTAAGTAGGTTCTATCAAAGGTATATTTTCAATTGCAGTAATCTTACCGAGGTGCTCATAACGAGACTAACTTTCTTCTTGTTAAATTGAACTACACTGTTTTGTACACGTAGCATTATGACAATGTACATTATACATTCCGGAGGTTCGTTTTACGTAAGTACACCATGAAAACACTGTATGATTTAAAACGTGACATTTAATCATTGTCTGAATGTTTGAAATTAAACATATCACGAATAAACAAAAAAAGCGTAAAGTTACATTCTGTAATAGGAGTGACAACAGTTAACATTAAATGTCATGATAGTAATGATGTTCCTTAGAGACAGTCGCATATCTGTGTTTCCTTTACCTGTCATCTTCGACAACATTAACCCTCAACTGCGTCGTGGTGTCCTTGATGATACCAATTAAAGAGACCCTTTTATAACGGGAAGCAGTTTCGAACTGTATTCAAATGTATTGCGCGAGTTGGCCACGCGGTTAGGTTCGTGTACCTGTGAGCTTACATTCGGTAGATGGTGACTTCAAATTCTACCGTTAGCAACCTTGAAGATAGTTTTCCGTGGTTCATTTTTACGCCACGCAAATACTGGGATATAACTTAATTAAAGCCATGCCCGCTGCCTTCCCAGTATTAGCCGTTTCCCATTCTTACATTGCTGAAAATCTTTGATGTGTTAGTACGACATTAAACCAGTAGCAAATGAAATATGCACATGCTGGTACCGGTATTTCATGTACTTTCCCACCTTTTTGTCATCTAACTGTTGCCTGACATAAGATTCACTTCAGTTCAGTTTCTTTAAGTTTTAATTTCTTACCCTGAAGCGGAACGGCGGGCCACTTAGACGCCAGGATATGTGTGATGGTGATTTGAGGTAAGGCTAAAGCTGAGAAAGTACAGGCTCTGGCCTATAGAGGGACCCATCTTGGCATTTGCCTGAAAGTGAATGTGAAACCACGGAAAACCACTCTCAGGATAGCCGACGGTGGGACAACCAAACTCGCCTCCCAAACACTGAACCCCGCTCTCTCTCAAGCCGCACTGATCGATCCAGTTGAGTTTCTTTTATTTATTATTACAACTGACTTCACCTCGCACCAACACATATAGTTCTTATGGCGACGATGGGATAGGAAAGGGCTAGGAGTGGGAAGGAAGCGGCCGTGGCCTTAATTAAGGTACAGCCCCTACATTTGCCTGTTGTGAAAATTGGGAACAATGGAAAACCATCATCAGGGCTGCCGACAGTAGGGTCCGAACCCACTATCTCCCGGATGCAATCTCACATCTGCGCGCCTCTAACCGCACGGCCAACTCTCCGATTCAGTTTCTTTTGCAACATTGAAATAATAGCGACAGAGTTATTGACCTGAATGTACCTCGTGTCATTAATGACGCTACGACGTAGTATATGCACTGCAATATTACGACGCAGTTCGAGGGTTAACGATTTCAAATCATAGTGTGTTGTAGTGTTTAAGTGCACATTTTACCGAATACATAGCTGTCAGAGAACGTGAATGCTTTGACCGCCTGGTTAGTGATACATTCGAACAGGTTGGTCCACGGCTGGCGAATGAAACATTTGAGGACGTTCCCGGAGTTCGAGAACTACTCGTCGCATTTTGAAATAAATCACACCCCTAAATTTTGAATGTCCATTGCTCTAATGCTAGGTGTAGCAAACAGTTTAGGTCCATTGAAAAACAAAGTTAGTGCCGTTATCTCGGTAGACACACCGGAAAAATATCTCAAGTTCGATAATGAACCCCGTCGCAACTTATGCAAGAGCGAAAAAACATTTTCGATGTATTTAGCGATTCATAGGGTATTTTACTTGAGGTGAACATTTCAGCTGAATAACCCTGTTTGCTTCGGAGTAGTGGAGACAATAGCTTCTTTCACCAGGTTGAAGAGGAAAAATATATTATAGGAAAAATGCAATTTTTGTCTCGTAAAACTATAACTCTCCTTTAAAAACGCTGACTTCTCTTTACTCCTGACATCTCTTGTGCTACTTTTGTCTGTCTTAGTGGCTATCAGGTATTGTTTTAAGGAGCATTTAATGCTCTAACCTGTCTGTACTGACCGTTTAGACGATTTATCTTTCCTGAAAACTCAAAGCATTTCGTATGTGGTTCAAGTAATGTAACGCACGCAATTTCGACTTCTTTGATTACTTGTTTCATGTCATTCTCTGTTTGAGACTCGCTTCGATTAAACTATAATCCTTTGGCTAACATTTCCAATTCACTGTTGGAAAATTCTACGTTATTTATATTGACTACTCTTAATAATCACCATTAACGGGGATCATAATTGAATGCTGGATCTTATTACAATGATGACTTGTTTTAATGGAATTTTCTTTGACATAATCGTAGAGTAAGTAAGCCCATGAAAGTTCCTACCGGCATAGCTGTCAGTAATTGCTTTTATCTGAGGCCGATGAACAATTACCCCGTACAGGAGCAGTCATCATCATCATCATCATCATCATCATCATCATCATCATCATCATCATCATCATCATCATCATCATCATCATCATCATACTGGAATAAACAAAAAGGAAGAAAGTTGAGTTTATGCTACGTCCCAGAACAACACATATCATGATATTTTGAATACAATTCGACATAAAAATGTTAATCTGAGTTACAATAGATCTATAATACATGATGAACTCCTATAACTCTTGAATATAACATGTATTTTTTAATACAACACACTAAAATTAAAAAGGAAAAATGTGCGTAGAATAGAACTCATTCCGCCCCTGCCATGCTGTGTGATTAGGGTGATTAGCTGCCACCCTCGAGGGCCCGGGTTCGATTCCCGGCTCTGCCACGAAATTTGAAAGGTGATGCGAAGGCCGGAACGAGGTCCACTCAGCCTCGGGTGGTCAACTGAGTAGAGACTGTAGGGGGTTCGATTTTCATCTCAGCCATCCTCGAAGTGATTTTCCATGGTTCTCGCAATTCTCCTCCAGGCAAATACCGGGATGGTACCTAACCTAAGGCCATGGCCCCTTCCTTCCCTCATCCTTGTCTATCCTTTCCTATCTTCCCCCCACCCCACAAGGCTTCTGTTGAGCATAGCAGGTGATGCCACCTTGCCCTCCTTCCAGTTGTATCCTCTCGGTCCAAAGTTTCACGCTCCAGGACACTGCTCTTCAGGCTGTAGAGTTGGAATCCCTCGCTGTGTCCGAGGGAAAATCCAACCGTGGAGAGTAAACGGATTAAGAAAGAAAGAAAGAAAGAAAGAAAGAATAGAACTAGAACCCAGAGTCTCGGACTTTCTTCCTTGGAGCTAACTGTCATTCGCGTGAACGTGCTTAATACTGTAAGGCTATTTCTCGCAGTGCATGTAACATTTTTACACCATCAGTAATGTTCTTCTTCAGGAGCCAACTGTTACGAGTGGAGTAAGTAGTGGTTGCTCTCTAAAGTAACGAGTTGTTGACTTGCAATATAGGATAGAATTGTATATGATGAATTTGTGTAGTGATTCGTGAATATAGATGCACTGTTTAACCAAACTTGTGTACAATTTTCAATATTGCGTATACTTATTGAGATTTTACCATCGACGAAAAAGATGCTACAGATTTAGAGAACCGAGCTCGATAGCTGCAGTCGCTTAAGTGCGGCCAGTATTCGGGAGATAGTAGGCTCGAACCCCACTGTCGGCAGCCCTGAACATTGTTTTCCGTGGTTTCCCATTTTCACACCAGGCTGTACCTTAATTAAGGCCACGGCCGCTTCCTTCCCATTCCTAGCCCTTTCCTATCCCATCGTCGCCATAAGACCTATCTGTGTCGGTGCGACGTAAAGCAACTGGCAAGAAAAAGAAAATAGGGAAAGTACAAAAACGTCGTAAACTAAAGAACATTCAAAAAAGTTTCATGAATTTTGAGAATTAGCCTTCCAGGGAACGATGAATGTTCTTTTTTTCTTTTTTGAAGTTAGACCTGTTTACTCATAACTCGTATTCTTTATCTGTCGAAACTGAGTGTATTATGGTCATTACATCGTAAATGACCCCATTGCGGTTGGCTAATGCGCTGTGAGACTGCGCCCTGTTAATCATGTCAAGTAGCGCACATGGTGTTAACATTTATTGAACTGTGTGATATTAACTAGAGAGCTGATTGATGATACTTCACTTCTCGAGAACTCTGTGTTGCTCCGTGTTGGAGCTGCCATTCACCAACAGGTCTTTCTAAACAACTGCTACGTTTTTCCAAAACCTTTTCCTTGCTGCTCATATTCTTCTAGTGATTAATATAATATTTCCTCTAGACTGAAGGACAGTGGCTCTTTGGCTGAATAGTCAGCGTCGAGGCTTTCGGTTGAGAGGATCTCGGGTTCGATTCCCGGTCGAGTCGGAGCTTTTAATCGAGACATTCTATTAACTCAGTGGAGGGGGTGTTCGTCTTAATATAAATCTTTATTTACTTACAAATCATACTGTAAATCACTACAGAAACACGCAATGATGAATACTACCTTTCAAATAATGTTAGCGCCAGGAAGGGTATCCAGTCGGTAAACAAGGCCAAGTACACATGGGCGGCGTAGTTCGCAACCGCGACCCACCAATGTCTGGGAAAAGCAGTAGAAGAAGAAGAAGGAGAAGAAGATCACTACGCCGAAGATTTGAAGATTTCTTTCCCAAACTTTTAGAACAGCGTACCACTAAACCAACATTCACTGTTTCGCCGTACCACTAAGTAACAATACGGAGTTTTCAATACATAAAGTGGTAAATTCCATTATTCTATCGTCTAATATCTTCATTAGAGATTATGTCATTAATTACGGAAATGTGACTGGCTCCTTTTATTGGCATTAAAATAAGAAATAACATTCTAATTATATATTATTAATTACATGCACGTAATACAACCTTTTTTTGGGGAAAACCACAATTTGGTGTGATAATTTATTCCTAAACGAAGCAGCGCGAAAACAGTTCATGAAGATAAAGACAAGTTACGAACTTCTTAATGTGAACGCTGGGCGTACCTAACAAAGCACAGCTTTCTTACATACGGTTCATTATTTTTTACTTTTTGCCGTAAGTCTGAATCAAAATGTATTCCTATTTTTGCTTTTATCTATACAAGTAAAGAAAACGCACTCTCACATACATAAGTTGTGCAAGGAAGGAAACTATCACACTGTTCCACGTTTTAATTCCTTCATAGCACAGATCACATTATATGCTTATGAAGGTATTTAGGGGTTTACGTAGTAAGAATGTGAAGTAAAGGGAAAATAAGTCTTTGGTAAGAACCCAATTAGAGTATGCTACCCGAGTAGGGACACACACCAGAATTACATGATACGAGAACTGGAAAAGATCCAAAGAAAAGCAGCACTATTTGTTCTGGGTGACCTCTGGGTGAGTGACTTGAAGGAAATGATGCCCTATGCTGCGAGTAGTCAATACGAAATACTCCACAATTATCAATATTGGAATGTGCTGCGGAAGTGACGCGATCCCTGTCCCTTCGTTGTGAGACTCTTCCTCGTGACTTAAGGTGTGTAAATATAGATCCTATCTTCAGAAATGTGGACAATAATAATAATAATAATAATAATAATAATAATAATAATAATAATAATAATAATAATAATAATAATAATAATAATAATAATAATGTACCGGAGGCACACCTTCTCCATTCATTTGAATCGAGCGCCTTTTAGAAGATCATCTGTGATGTAAACACGGAACTGTGTACTGGAAGAAGTTTGGAACTTTCTTCTTCAGATATTTCTACTGTCGACTTATGTGCTCCCCCCCCACCCTGGTGGGAGGATGGACAATAAATTTTCAAGGGAAAATTCTGTCCTACATGTTTGTTAACCTGAAGTGTTTGTAGTCCTGAAGTTGTCAGCAGTACATGGCATCCTTCTTCCTAAAAGTATTAGCCAATCAGAAATTTTGTACATACATTTGATAACCAATCAAAATTGTGGGTTTGTACAGGCCATCGGCCTAGGGAGTCCTGATACTTTCCCCTCAGCTATAAAAGCTGGGAGCTTTTGGAACATGTTGTCTTCTTCTTTGCTCTAGTGTAAAGTGCATACGTTAGTAGAGTGGAGGTCGTCGGAACGCCCACCAGCTCAAGGTAATGGCAGACATCTTTTAAATATGTGATAGCTCCAGAAAGCTGACTTGAGAGAAAGGTTTCAAAATTCTTTCTTAATGTAAATCTCTAAAGTTTAATATCACCGTATAAATGTAATTTTCTACCAAGTCTAAGGACATTACACAAATCCCTGCTGGGAAAGATGTTACTTAGAGAATAAAGAGTGTTCACCCTCTTTTAATTCCCATTCGTCTTGGTATTCGGGTGACTATGATTTTCTAAAACTTTACATTTTAACTCAATTTTCTAACTTAATATTTGTCACCATCCAGTCTCCCTCTGTAGTATAGGCTTATCCTCTGTAACTTCGGGCCATAAGCCTATATAGTGTTTTAAGTATTTTCAAGCGTATTTCAAAAGGAGTACAAGGGTTTCGCCTCCTAGCATTTTGTTTATAGCCGATTTCTTAAACCTTTTCTTTTTGACTACTAAGTCCATTTAGAATGGGCACTTGTTGCTTCTGTTTAAAGTGTCATTAATTATAGACGATTGCGAATCACACTGTCGAGCAGAAAATAGAGTAGGAACTGTTTCCAAAGTAATCTAATGTAAAATTTGTATTAGAAACTTATCTTTTGAGAGGCTGGAATGCTGTAAATTCTGGAGCTCAGTCTCCTATAGTGTAACTGAGTCGAGCAAAAGTGCTCTTTGAAATAGTGTAACTTTTGAGCTACAAAACTCATCTCCATGAATTTATCGTTTTAACAATTTTCCCTATGGTACCTGATTGTTTAAGGACTTCAAATCATTATTGTTATAAGAGCTGACGAGCTCATCGTAATTCCATTTAACTGTTATTTGTGATTTATCAGAAAAAAAGAAAGAAAGAAATAACATTTCAAATTTTAGTGTTCTAAAATAGGCTTTCAAGTTTTCTCTGTCCATCCATTCAAGCCCACACTTTCTTACACATCTGCGTTCTACAGACGTTCCGTAATAATAATAATAATAATAATAATAATAATAATAATAATAATAATAATAATAATAATATACATGATACTGTATAGGTTTTTGGGCTTATGCCGTGTCAAGACAATAAGGTGAAATTCTTAATATTTCGCAGATAACTGTGCTCTGTGTTTTGCACCGCCATTAAAAATTGCTCACACTCTGAGTAAAACCAAGGACAAATTGTCCCCACTTCTACATCCTGGGGTATACGAAATTCGCTACACTTGCGATAAGGTATACATCGGCCAAACATGCCGGTCCATTGGTACCCGTATCAAGGTACATGAACTTAATATTCGTCTCCGCCAACCTGACAAATCGGCAATAGCGGAGCACGCTCTATCATCGGGTCATGGTGTAATGTTCCAAGATGCTCGAGCTCTTACCCACACTAGACACTCAGGTCCAGGATTATACGAGAAGCTGTGGAAATACGTAGAAATGCTAACAATTTCAACAGGGACACCGACTTTCAAACAAGTAATACCTGGTTGCCAGCCATTAAGAATTTACGTAGGTAATTCCCTCCCTTATCCCTTCACTAATGTTATATCGTCTCCGGGGCCGATGACCTTCGATGTTAGGCCCCTTTAAACTACAAGCAACAAGCAAGATAAACCATATAATTTCGTTTTAGATTGAATGTCTTCAATTGGTTCAAGGTTCTATGGCAAATTAAACATTTTGCCTACCCTTGGGCGTATATAAATAAGTACAATAATTCACAGTCATGCCGAAACGGCAACGAAGTCGGGAGTATCTACTTTGAACCTTCCCCTGTAACCTCCATTATGTCAAGTGAAACTACAAGAACTACGAATGCAACGTACAGTGCACGAGAGATCAACGGACTGTGACGTCACATCTCTGTGCCAATGCTATGTGCTCGCTGCCAGTTTCCCAGCATCTGCACATCACTGCAATAGAGCATCTTAGTCGCGGTTTACAACGGTTACCCATGGACGAACAGTGACCAGACTGACAGCTGCAATGGTAAAAAGAACTGTGATACCGAAAGAATGAATGGAGAAGTTATCAAGCGCATCTCTATTCAGGTGAATATGATGGGGATATCCTTGTCAGACGACAAACTGTTGAAGCCAGTTCGACTACTGAATTTGCTGAAGACAGACCGCACCGATACATGGTTTTACAGTGTAGGATGGTACTGCTTGCGCTAAAAATTAATTTCTAGATTGTATATGTACCACCAATACAACGGTCCATAATGTCAACGGTGTCCTAAAACCAATAACAGTGCCATAAACTATGTACACCACAATGAATTGAATGGAAACTGTCACACGTTAACGTCCTATATATTCCAGGGAGACGGTCTGTAATTCCAGAGCAGGAATGGTACAGCATATTCCTTCTTTTCCATTTCCTTTGTTTCGTGGATTAAATGCTAGGTATTTCCTTCCACCGACTGCATCACCCAGGTAATCCACTTCCTGTACGGTACTCTACAAATAGCCGGTATATTATCTTTGAAATTTACCATCTGCGTTTCATTATCTGGTACTACGTGATAAATAAAAATGAGAGGAGAAAGATGAGGATATTCAATTCGAAAAAGTAGTGATTGAGTGCAGTATGAAGAATTATCAAGATGCCATCGGAAGTTTAAAGGAGCTGTAGTTCAACAGAGATCATGTTTATGAATCTGATATACAAAAAGTAGGCTAAATAAATAAATTTAACTAAGAAAACAAATGGTTAGTTTAGCAATATGGACTTAATTTTCATACGAACGCAGGGGCTTATCGTATTATCTTCGCCATCTGCGGCGCGAGCTTTGTATGTGGAGATGTTGCTGTCAGTTATCATATCCAAAACAGTGTTTTATATGAAGGTGATGTCACTGATTGAATTCAAATTAACTAGCATTATTAAATAGTGTATATTACCTACATTAATCACACACATCATACTTCCATTACTTGTATGTTTATCCAGAGTAAACATATGCATGAGACAGATTTTGTGCTCGTTTTAATTTCAGCTTCACTGGTATTTATTCCTCTTACGACAGAGGAGCATGTGTAAAATTTGGCAGCTGATTGTGTCGGAAAAGTAGAAGTTTGAAAACACCTGTGTAAATCATTCAAAATTGTTAATACCACAATTGGTGCACGTGAACTTTTAAAGACGTAAACTGACTTACCGAAGATTGCATTCATGGCTGTGCATTTCGATACCTTTGGCGGGCCAGAATGTAGGAAGTATTACGAAATTGGAGTGATTATTCCGGTGTACATAAGATATAGTAGGTTAATTTATGGGCACTGGCAATAAAAATAACGACTACCAACATACGTTCATGATTTTCCTCGCATGTCTGCAAGCTTATTTTTCTACATATCTTCCTTTTCATGGAATGAGATGCTGTAATAATGTCTGACAAAATAAGACTAATTACTGTAAGTGGCCTGAATAGCTTATAAAATTGCGACATGTAACTTTGAATTAGCATTCAATTACAATCCTTTCAATAGAGCATTGGTCGTTTTTTATTTGGCTTTATTACCCATTTATTTCCACTTTATTAATCCTAGCAGAAACAAATACATTTCATCCCAGGAGTGAAAACATACAATTGAGGACAATTTACACGTTTCATAGATCGATTTTTTACTTTCCTTTTTATTAATCTAAATATATGTCCTCTTTATCCTTATACCGTGTGATTCAGCCGCCCTTTCCAATGTAGTTTTATGAAACCCGCAGTATTAATTCCGTCCTGAAAACATTTGCCCTGCCAGTATGTTCAGATAACACAACCGGATATCTTGGTATTTACCGCCTCACCATGATAGGGCGCTGTAATATTATACTCGTATTAAGCACTGGATGTAATGCGTGTGCCTTCTAGATCATATGAACATGACACGCCGGCGAAACACCAATTTGATATTGTGACCCCAGTAAACCTAATACATGCTATAAGGTCCACAGTCTGTCGTGCGGAACCGTAGCTTAGTTGATAAAGGAGTGGTGGAGACGGCTTACGTGTGAGGTGGGAGGTTAGATTGCGGAGCGAAGATTCCAGAAATTTTAAATATTTGTTTGATAGGTACCGCACGTAATGTACGTTCATTACCCGCTTCAATGTAAATTCGGGCGGGTACGGACCGGAAATAACAGGAACACAACTACCCTGACAATGTTATATCGCAGCAAGTGGTCGATGTGATGACAGTTTTGGTTTATACACATTCGGGCCCGGTGTCCAATCGATCGTCTTGGGCGCTGAAACATTCCAGGTTTAATTGCTGGGCAGGCGTCCGTGTTGAGTTGAGGGCGATTGTTGGTATTTTCCGGAGCTCTAGTTTAAAAGACCTTCTTCAAATGCTCCAACAAGAAGAGGTCTAACGGCGTTAAATCTGCTAATCTGGTGGGCTAAGAAACAGGGCTTTCTCCTCCTATCCATTTCCCTGGCAGTTCCTCCTTCAAATGGTTACGAACCGGTAAAGTGGAATGTGGCAGAGACTCCATCCTGTTGCAACTGCATTGTCAAAAGGTCGTGCAAGGGAATATCCTCCAGCAGCACGGGGAGTTTCTGACACAGAAAGTCTAGGTATCGTGGGCCCGTCCAATGGCCCTCGAAGAAATAGGGTCCATTCATGAGACCCCCCAAGATTCCACACCACACATTTACTCCCCATCCTACTTGATGGTCCGCCTGTCGCAACCAGTGAGGATTGTCCGGACTCCAATAGTGCATGTTGTGGCTATTGACGTTCCCATGATTGTGGAAGCGGGATTCGTCCGAGAACAAGATGTGCGATACGAATGCTGCATCGTTGTCCAGCCTGCCTAACAGCCATCGACAGAACTTCATTCGAGCTTCGATATCGTGCCCGTGCAGCTCTTGGTGTAGTTCATGATGGTATGGGTGAAATTTATGCTCAGGCAGTATCCACAAGACGGACGGCTGGTTGGTGTTCACCTGTAGTGCAATCGCCCTTGTACTGATGTGTGGATTAATACGAGCTGCCTCAGGTACGGCCTTTTCTATTTCACCCGATGTAACGGGCCTATCGCGGACTGGTGGCTGCTTGGAAATCCAGCCTGTTGTCCTTAGACGTCTTTCAACACGGCAAAATATCGTAGCAGCCGGGTGTCGCCTGGAGCGATACCCGTCCTGGTACAGACGTAGTGTCTCGCACGCGTTTTGTCTTGATTCTCCATAAATGAGGAGCATGTCAACGTATTCTTCTGTGAAAAACTTGCCGATTGACTGTAGAGATTATATTCAGACCCTAACCAGCGGAGTATGCTAATGCATAAGATGAATAATATCGTCGTTCTGCTGTTTGAATGTGACAAATGTTGGCATATGTTTACGTATTTAAACATCATACAGATGCAAAAATATTTAAACGATGCAGAAATCGAACCGCCGATGGCACATTCCGTCGATTTGTTTGCTAACGCCTAACCACATAAGCTACGCTAGACTGGTGAGAATGTGATGGTAGTACGACAAGTGTAGAACACACACGCCACCCAGTTAGGTGTTTAAGACATTTATTACTGCTCTGTCACCTAGTTTTATGCATTGATTCCTGTCTTCGTTACATCTGGTCAGAAGGCACGATGCATTAACTTATTTACATGATCAAAGTACGTCGCAACATGATTTCAAGGCGTCGTGTTTTGCGAGTGGTGGACATAATCTGTCGTTAGGGTACAGAATCGTGTTCAAAATGTGCTCACTAGGCGTTAGTATCACACAGTACGCTTGCAGGGGAATAGCCACCTTAAAACCATGTCGCAAGTTAGTTGGGTTGCATGAAACTACATTGGAAGGAGCGGCTGAATCACATGGTATATATATCCATTCGCTAATGTAACGTACATATTGCAAGACAAATGTAGTGATATGCATTACATTTTTTACAGTTTCCAGAGCATACAATACATGACCTAAATGACCTGTTAATGGAGAAAAAATATAATATCCAAACCTAAACAAGCCCTTTCAACTCATACTGTACCTAAATACACAATCAAATGCCACTTACTGAACAAATAGACAAACAAACAAACAAACAAACAAACAAAACAAAATAAATTAGCAGAAAATAATCGGTAAACGCGGTCAAATGGCCCCGGTGAACACCTTTTCGGAGATCCGATAGCCATGATAATAATAATAATAATAATAATAATAATAATAATAATAATAATAATAATAATAATAATAATAATAATAATAATAATAATAATAATAATAATAGTAATAATACTAGTACCTTCCAACTATTCCCATGGATCCAGGCAAAAATCAAAGTTGGCATTAAATTTTAAAAGATCGGAGTGGGAAAATATACTAAATAATAATGTTAGTACCTTTCATCTATTCATGATGGATCCAGGCACTAATCAAGTTGGCATTAAATTAAAATAATCGGCAAGGGCAAATAAACTAAATAAAACATTAGTAACTTCCATCTATTTCTGGTGGATCCAGGCACTAATCAAGTTGGCATTAAATTAAAATGATCAGCGTGGGCAAATAAACTTAGAAAATAGGATAAAATGAATTAAAATAATATAATAATACGGCACAGGAAGGGTAATGACATTCCTTCCTCACCTGGCTGGACTCGCAAGCCTTTACATATTCCACACTTCATACCATGCACTCTCTCGACCTACTAAAGCTTGCTTATACAGTCACAACATTGCGTCACCTGCTGAGTTGTGTACCTCATACTTCTCACGTTTCAGTTTTATACTCGTTCTACTTTCATGCCACTGCTCGTCATTATCTAACTTTCGCATCTTACCATTTACTATTTTCAAGCCATATTAACAAACAATTCAACCGTAGTCCCCATTTAAATGTTACAAACCTTATCGCCTTTCACTAATTACCGTCATTCTTTACATACCTCCAAATCAATATCTTAATCAAAATCACTCTTAGCACCATTCAAATGTTTCCAAGCCAAACTCCACATTAAATTATACCACCACGTCTTACCGTACCAATATTTACCAGCCATACTCCACTACCCCCTTTCAATCCCATTTATTAACTTACGATTCAAATATACTTAACTATAATCCCACTGTCTCTATAACTTCAACACTCTTAACCAACCGAACCACCTTTCCTTATTTACAGTCACACTTTCCATTATATTACCGTTCTCTTCCAGTTCATCACTCTTAACCATATTCCATTATTTACATACAAGCAACTATACTTCCCATTTAAATTGTACAATCACATCTTACCATTCAGATTTTTCCCAGCCATACTCCGCTAACCTTTCAACTTAAACCTTATCGCCTTTCGTTAATTACCATCATTCTTTACATACCTCCAAATCAATCTCATAATCATAATCACTCTTAGTAACCACCACTCCAATGTCATTTAAACTTAAAACTTTCATACAACCATGTTTTCCCATTAGCAATCGCCACTCCAATCTCATTTAAACTTAAAACTTTCATACAACCATGTCTTCCCATTCAAATATTTCCAAGCCAAAGTCCACATTAAATTACACCGCCACGTCTTACCGTTCCAATATTTACCTGCCATACCCCACTACCTCCCTTTCAATCTCATATTAACTCATATTAACTTGCAATCCAAATATAAACCAAGCCAAACACCATGGCACTAGAGTCCTTGAAGGGCCTTGGCCTACCAAGGGACCGCTGCTCAGCCCGAAGTCCTGAACATTACGAGGTGTCATGTGGTCAGCACGACGAATCCTTTCGGCCGTTATGTTTGGATTTTTAGACCGGAACAACCCAAATATACTTAACTATATTCCCACTGTCTCTATGACTTCACCACTCTTAACAAACCAAACCACCTTTCTTTATTTACAATCACACTTTCCATTATATCACCAGTCTTATACTTTTGTTAGCCATACTCTACTACTTCCAACTTACAAGCAATCGTAATACAATATATCTTCTAGTCTATATTTTCACACCACTCCCTAACTCACTTACTAACATTACTTAACTTTTTGTTTCTCATTACTATGGCCTCATCATTTTTAGCTTTTTTTCCCCACAAACATTTAGACTCATGCTTCTCCCTTCGTTTCGTCACTGTCCAGACTCGTGTCCTTCTACCATTGGTTACCACCAATTGCTAACCACTAATGTGCGCCCTCAGTCCTTGAAGTCTGGCTCTCACTAGATGTTTCTTTAAAATTTTAAATTCTCATTCCCATCTCTTCCCATATCCCACTAGATCCAATATTTTTTCACTCTGCAAATTTCCAGCTTTCTTGTCACTATGTCCGCCATCAATGTGGATAAAAGCTTTACTTTTATAGGTCTGTGCCCTCTCACCTTACCTACTCTTTCAACATCAACTATATCGAATTCACTGAAATTAATTTTCATTTTATTCTGGATGACATCCACCACTTTGTAAATTATGTCCACTTTATCTTCTCCCTTTTCTTCCTGCACATCATACATGAATATGCATTTCCTCCTACGTTTTTGGCTGTTGGCTTCTATTTTTTCCTTCAGATTCGACACCTGCCCTCGCATATTTTTTATTTTCTTTCTTTGTAACACAATTTCTCTCTCACTGTTTTCCACTTTAGTTTCTTTCCCGCTTTCCCGAATCCACACTTTCTTACTCCTTAACTTGCTCCTGTTCAAACGCGCAGAATTCTTCCACTACCTCCTTTACTACCTTCCTTATGACTTCTACGTCCTTCCAGCTTATGTTGCCACTATTATTCGGCCCGGGATTTTCTTCCACGCCCCCAATAACCAGCATCACAGTGCACAGTGATCACCGCTGCAACCCACAGCATCTCACCCTTCAATCTCATTTCCACTTTACCCTCCTATCCTTTGATTGTTTCCTTCTTTATTCTTCCCTGCCATCTTCCGATAACGACACGATATTGTTCTATACCATCATCTTCCTCGTCACTCTCTACTTGACCTGTCCACTCCTCATTCTTACTCAACTCCACTCGATCGGCACGCTGAACTCATCACGTCCGTTCCCGTTGTTTGCTTAGGCTAGACTGGATATGCATTACTTGGAAGTAATATTATGAGAGTAAAATAATAGGGAATAATTAATATAATGTACGTGTTATTGCGGTTAGTGAGAGAATGCATCAATGCTATATTTTCTCTCTTCGTTTTGCAGAACTAAGTCTCCGTGATATGAGATGCCAGTTTGAAAGGTTTATATCTATTTTTAGTTAAACTAAAAATCCGTTAAGTTGCTCCAATGCCCGTGTAATCCTTGATGTTGCACAGTTACGATATTCGTCTTCTGCCAGTACCATGATGGCCATTCAAATGACCTCGAAGGATAATTTGAAACAACAGATGTTTTCCGCTCTCAGTAAGTTATCCTGACAACAGATATTTCTTACCCGGAGGCCAAGGGTTCGATTCCCGGCCAGGTCAGGGATTTTTACGTGGATCTTATGGCTGGTTCGATGTCCACTCAGCCTACGTGATTACAATTGAAGAGCTATCTGACGGTGAGATGGTGGATCCAGTCTAGAAAGCCAAAAATAACGGATGAGGTGATTGATCGTGCTGGCTACAAGACATCTCAATGTCTGCAGGCCTTCGGGTTGAAAAATAGTCACCGAGATCGATAGCTGCAGTCGTTTAAGTGCAGGCAGTATCCAATATTCGGGAGGTGGTGGGTTCGAACACCACTGTCGGCAGCCCTGAAGATGGTTTTCCGTGGTTTCCCTTTTCACAGCAGGCAAATGCTGGGGCTGTACCTTAATTAATGCCACGGCCGCTTCCTTCCCACTCCTAGCCCTTTCCTCTCTCATCGTTACTACAAGACCAATCTGTGTCGGTGCGACGTTAAGCCAATAGCAAAAGAAATTAACAGTAGTCGCTTGGTAGGCCTTGGCCCTTCTATGCTGTTGCGCCATGGGGTGTGGTTTGGACGGTCATTAGACGTTCTACAGTAGGTACACTCCGACTCTTAACAGGACTTCAGTTATCAACCAAGGATATTCGTAACATTCTCCTGTATTCGAATGCCTGAAGCTGGCGTGACCATGTGTAGGATTTAAACAATGTTTAATGTGGCTTAAAACTCAAATTTGTCGTTGTAGATGAGTGACCTCATTCTGTTAGAGGTACAGTAGACTGGGCTATTTCAAATCGCCCCTTGATGTTTCTATTAGAATGTAGGACCTCTATAATCCTAGTTCCCAGGAATTTTTAACTTTTCACTCATTCATTCTCTCCACGTTTAAGATTTAGAGATATGTTATCATGCTTGTGGCAGCCAAAGGCCATTTGCTTAGTTTTCGGTAGGCTAACGGCTGACGCATAACTCCGCCAGATGAGGAAACTTCATTCAATAGAAACAGTACGTGTTCAATGGGGTCTCCTGGAAAATATAATCCGCGTATCTGATCAAAATGATACATACCTCATTGATCTTCACTCCACTAATACTATCCAAGATTTCTTTGCATATCCTGTCAGAGAAAACTCCTCTTTAATTTTCAATATTTAACAATTTCAATTTTCCAAACAGAATCTCTGCTCCTTTCCTCAGAAAGAAATTCATTGATCATTTACATATCCCTTGCTGTCAACGTCATCTGTTACTAAGAAGTGTCATTTGCGATAAAATACTTTCTAATTATCCATATAATATGCTATTGAACTCAACGGGATTTCATTATTTCCTTTCCAGAAGATCCTGGTTTAATAGTCATTACAATAGTCCTACAAAAATGTTATATTTAGTAATCATACATCACAGACATTGAATCACTGGGGAGTGTAACATTTGTCTGCACCAATGGTGATAATGTATGTAATTTTGTATGGCTGATGAGACCATTTCTAGAAACACAAACTCTCTCAACGGCGGCACATAAGATCTACCGAAAATCCCTGTTGTAGGGCCATGTTGTCACTTTTTGTCTAATTTCCTCATTTCTTCATCGCAATAGTGTCCGAGTCCATGGTTGAATGGCCAACATCTTGGCATTTATTCCTAAAGGATCCGGGTTTGATTCCTCATTGCATCAAGAGATTTTAGCCATAAAAGGTTAGTTCCTTTAGTTCCGTTTGTACCTTCCCCAGCATGTCAGAAAGTGACCGACGACGTCCATCACAATAACATGCAGTTTCCTACACACGGCAGATGTAGTCCACCCTCGTCGGAAGGTCTGCCTCACAAGGTCTACAACCAGGCTAGCATTACCCGCTGTAAATTACATATCTCGGACTCGTGCCTTATTCCATGTTGTTTCAAACGTATTGGGTGTTCGTGGTGAAGTCGACAGACTATACGCTACATCTTCCGAGATGCCGATGTTAAGTACGTCACCTCTCCATTTTAGACTTTAGAAGGTCCTTGTATGACTTTTGCTGCCCTCGTTGATTAAGATGTCCAAGAATATATGGCCGAATGATAACACTGATTTACTGTCATGATGTTTACTGTTTCTAGTGCAGTTTTTAATGCTGAGTTCAAATCTGAAAAACATCAGGTTTTGAAGATATTAACAGGGTTTTATTTTTCATGGAACAGGCTTCTTCGAAAATTGTTTCCATTCTTTTCGTTATATTTCCATAGAAACAGAACACTTTAATTTATTTATTTTTATTAGTAATGCTATTGGCTTTACGTCCCATTAACTACTTATATGATTTTAGAGACTCTGAGGTGCCGGAATTTAGTTCCGCAGGAGTTTTTCTACGTACCAATAAATCTACCGACACCAGGCTGGCGTATTTGAGCACCTTCAAATTCCATGGAATGATCCAGGATCGAATCTGCCTAGTTGGGGTCAGAAGGACAGCGCCTCAACCAAATGACAACGCAGCTCGGAGATCTCTTTTGCTATGTGTGCGGTTATATAAGGGACAAATTAAGGAGTGTCTGTTCAAAAAGTGCTAGTTGTGGGAGAAGCGCAAGGAACGTAACATAAAAGGCACATGGGACGTACCCATCATCGAGTTTGGTACAACGTTTAAGGAATTACTTCTTTCTGGTTTGGATTGCTCATGGCAACTATTGCAATGCATGCGGATGAAATACTGATATTTTATTGGATGTGGAAATAGCATTTTTTGAACCGACGCTCCTCGAATCTAATGTATGCCATGTGGTGCTAAAGCAATATTCATTAGTACTCCATGTAGCAATCAGTGCTGTGGTAAAATGTCTGTCTCTGAGATGTTTTCCTTCATAAAATGGTAAACATACGTAAATGTCTAATGTCGTCCGCCTCTGTGTAGTGGTTAGTGTGATTATCTGCCAGCACCGGAGGCCCGAATTCCATTCCCGGCTCTGCTACAAAATTTCAAAAGTGGTGCGACGGCTGGAACGGGTCCACTCGGGACGGGGGGTGGGTGGTCGATTCCCACCTCAGCCATCCTCGAAATGGTTTTCCGTCCTTTCACCCACTCCTCCTCCAGGCAAATATCGGGATGGTACCTGACTTAAGGCCACGGCCTCTCATACCCTGGAGGGTAAACAGATAAAGAAAGGAAGATAGGAAATGGTTGATGTCGTATATTTCAAGAACGGTGCGTATTAGAGACAAATAAAATCATTTACATATTTTTATCAACATGTTTCAGTTATTTTGGAACGTATGTTTGATACCAAGATATCCGACGGAGTTCTTTTTTGTGTGTGTGTGTGTTGATCACTGTAATGTGCACGATGTGGACAGCCCATGGAAGTTGATCTTTGATAACCATTGCTTTTGGATTAAATAAAATGTAGGTTATACTGTTTTAGTCATAACTCATTCACTTGTTATTTACTCCACACATTAAATAAATAGACACTCCAGTTATTCCATTTTTTCCAATCGGCTTTTTACCCCATCACACAGGATGCAGGTTATTTTTCACTAAATTACCCCCTGTCAGGATCGCTCATGCCAAAAATTTATTAAATATCGCTTAATTAACTTAAGCTAACAATTGTTAGTGTCACGCTATGCAACATTGATCCGTTTTGTACATTATTCGTCAGGATTTAAACCGAGTGGCGTTCATCACGGCTCATTTCAACTCCGGCTTGAAGTGGAAAATACTTCTGCTTAGGCCACTATTCACCAACGTCAGGAATTTTTGCTGTTATTTCAGATTTCGAAACCTCGGATGTAAGTTTACGTTTCATTCTGAATTTGAAACTTAAATTTTTCATACTGACGCACGGACAACAAATGACTACGTGCTGCCGCCACTATCGAAATGTAAACACGTTTTGACTTCATTCGGGGTCTGCAAATAATTTACGCCATTGATCAGAGACGAAGAGAATAAATTGTTATTGAATTTGGTTACGTAGCCTCTGTGGTGTAGTGGTTAGTGTGATTAGCTGCCACCCCCGGAGGTCCGGGTTCGATTCATGGCTCTGCCACGAAATTTGAAAAATGGTGCGATGGCTGGAACGGGGTCCACTCAGCCTCGGGATGTCAACTGAGTAGAGGTGAATTCGATTCCCACTTCAGCCATCCTCGAAGTTGTTTTCCGTGGATTCCTACTTCTCCTCCAGGCAAATGCCGGGAGGGTACCTAACTTCAGGCTACGGCCACTTCCTTCCCTCTTCCTTGTGTATCCCTTTAAAAATCTTCCCTTCCCCCACAAGGCCCCTGTTCAGCATAGCAGCTGAGGCCGCCTGGGTGAGGTACTGGTCATCCTCCCCAGTTGTATCCCGACCCAGAGACTGAAGCTCCAGGACACTGCCCTTGAGGCGATTGAGGTGGGATCCCTCGCTGAGTCCGAGGGGAAAACCGACCCTGGAGGGTAAACATATAAAGAGGAAGAAAAAGGTGAACACGGGCCTTAGTACTAAACTTGTTTATCCACCGTACTCGTCACCATTGAGAGAAGCATTTTACGATGACAATTCTTCGGCTAGGGAATATCATCTAGCTAGAAGAAGAAGAAGACGAAGAGGAAGACGAAGAAGAAGAAGAAGAAGAAGAATATGGTGAAAAAGCATCAACGTCATCGGGAAATATAAAACAACTTATAGCCTAAACATTGCATATTTCACTCTAAAAAATAAGGCGGTATTCCTTACGCCTTCATTAAAAGGTCATCTAGGTGTGCACCGTACAAGATATAAGCTATAATCGAGAATTCATCTTAGGCCTACCTTTGTGTTGGGAATTCCAGGTTATGTTCGTTCATGGATGACATTGACAATGTTGAATCTTTAAATAACCTCAAATGTGTTTCAAAATCAGTGTCATCGTCATCTTCAAATTAAGTAGCGTGTTCTTTTCATTCATCTAGGATGTTTTATTGCATAATCATGGTTATATTTCTCGTCGCCCAACTATTGCAATGCGTGCGGATGAAATACTGGATGTGGAAATAGCATATGCCATGTGGTGCTAAAGCAATATTCATTAGTACTCCATGTAGCCATTAGTGCTGTGGTAAAATGTCTGTAGAGGTGGATCCCTCGTTCAGTCCGAGGGAAAAACCGACCCTGGAGGGTAAACAGATAAAGAAGAAGAAAAAGGTGAATACGGGCCTTAGTAGTAAACTTGTTTATCCACCGTCACCATTGATTGAAGCATTTTACGATGACTGCGCTGGAATCAGCCGTAGCCATCATTCAATCATATGTCTTTGCTATGTTGGCCACCCTTTATTCACAAGCCGCCTCTGTGGTGTAGTGGTTATTGTGATTAGCTGCCAGCCCCGTAGGCCCGGGTTGGTTTCCCGGCTCTGCCATGAAATTTGAAAAAAGTGGTACGAGCGCTCGAACGGGGTCCACTCAGCCATTCTGGAAGTGGCTCTCCGTGGTTTCCGCACTTCTCCTCCAGGCAAATGCTGGGATGGTACCTAACTTAAGACCACGGCCGTTTTCTTCCCTCTTCCTCGTCTAGCCCTTCCAATCTTCCCATTACCCCCGCAAGGACCCTGTTCATCATAGCAGGTGAGGCCACCTGGGCGAGGTACTCGTCATCCTCTCCAGTTGTATCCCTTGACCCAGAGTCTGAAGCTCCAGGGCACTGCACTTGAGGCCGTAGAGGTGGTATCCCTCGTTCAGTCCGAGCGAAAAACCGACCCGGGAGGGTAAACAGATAAAGAAGAACAAAAAGGTGAATACGGGCCTTAGTACTAAACTTGTTTATCCACCGTACTCGTCACCATTGATTGAAGCATTTTACGATGACAATTCTTCGGCTAGGGAATATCATCTAGCTAATTGGTGCTGTAAGCAGAACGCATTGGCCGTGCTTAAATGGACCTGGAGCTGTGAGATTGTATTCGGGAGATAGTATGTTCGAACCCCGCTGTCGGCAGCCCTGAAAATTGTTTTCAGTTGTTTCCCATTTTTACACCAAATAATTTTATTAACTGGGGCTGTACGTTAGGTAAGGCCACTGCCACGTTTCCTATCCCATCCTCGCTATAAGACGATTCCAACCTCAGCCATCCTCGAAGTTGTTTTCCGTGGTTTCCCACTCCTTCTCCAGGCAAATGCCGGCTACGGCCGCTTCCTTGTATATCAATTCCAATCTTCCCACCCCCCTCAAGGCCCCTATTCGGCATTGCAGGTGAAGCCGCCTGGACGAGGTACTGGTCCTCCTCTCCAGTTGTAGCCCGGCCGAAATCTCACGCTCCAGGACCCTCCCCTTGAGGCGGTTGAGGGGGATATATCGCTTTGTCCGAGGGAAATACCAACCCTGGAGAGTGAACAGATTAAGAAAGTAGAAAAATAGCAGTCTTGTCAGTGTTACCCCACAAAGTTCAATCAACTCAGCCGTTGGAACCATAAAGTTGCACTTCCGTTTCGTTGTTAAGTAGCAGCATAGTTGAAAGGTCGAAAATGGGAAGCAGGCTGTCTAGGTGTCACTGCTTTAGAAGGTCGGCTACTCGCTAACTGAAGTCATATTATTATTATTTTTTATTCATTTACTTGAAACTGTGTTAAATGGTTTCTTATTTTGCATTCATTCGGGAGATAGTAGGTTCGAATCCCACTGTCGGCAGCCCTTAAATGGTTTTCCGTGGTTTCCCATTTTTTGCTAGTTGTTTCACGTCGCACCGACACAGATAGGTCTTACGGCGACGATGGGACAGGAAAGGGCTAGGAGTGGGAAAGAAGCGGCCGTGACCATAAGTAAGGTACAGCCCCGGCATTTGCCTGGTGTGAAAATGGGAAACCACGGAAAACCATTTTCAGGGCTGCCGGTAGTGGGGTTCGAACCTACTATCTACCGAATACTGGATACTGGACGCACTTAGGCGACTGCAGCTATCATCCTCGTTTCGGTAATTTATTGGCACGTTAAGGAGCTCCTGAGGTACGAAATTCCGGCACCCCTGCCACGGCCGCTTCCTTCCCACTCCTAGCCCTTTCCTGTCCCATCGTGGCCGTAAGACCTATCTGTGTCGGTGCGACGTAAAACAACTAGCAAAAAAGAATATTTTGCATTCACAGGAGCATTACTAGCGTTATTCTACCCACATATTCTCTTAACAGTAGGGCTTGGTAGCTGAGATGATACAGCGCTGGCCCTCTGAACGCAAGTTTGTTGGCTCGATTCTGGCTCAGTCTGGTGGTATTTAAAGTTGCTCAAATAGATCATCCTCGTTTCGGTGATTTATTGGCACGTTAAGGAGCTCCTGAGGTACGAAATTCCGGCACCCCTGCCTAACCTCAAACCAATAACATGAATATGTTCTGTAGCGCTAATGAATTTGCCAGTGCGCTATCGAACATTATTATTATTATTATTATTATTATTATTATTATTATTATTATTATTATTATTATTATTATTATGAAATATCGTATGGCTTTTAGTGCTGGGATATCCCAGGACGAGTTCGGCTCGCCAGGTGCAGGTCTTTCTATTTGATCCCGTAGGCGACCTGCCCGTCGTGATGAGGATGAAATGACGATGAAGACAACACATACCCCAGCAACCGTGCCATTGGAATTAACTAATTAAGGTTGAAATCCAGGCCGGGTCGGGGATTTTAACCTTCATTGGTTAATTCCAATGGCCGGGGGGCTGGGTGTTTGTGCTGTCCGCGGCATCCCTGTACACACACCACATATAACAATATCCTCCACCACAATAACACGCAGTGACCTACATATGGCAGATGCCGCCCACCCTGATTGGAGGGTCTGCCTTACAAGGGTTGCACTCGGCTAGATATAGCCACACGAAATTATTATTATTATTATTATTATTATTATTATTATTATTATTATTATTGTTACGGAGTTTTTCCGTGGTAGGTAGAGGTGAAAGAAGGTGCGGGTGTGAATAGGTCTCCAGCTACGAAAGCAAAATTAATTTAAAATTTAACAAGGTTATATTTTCTTTTCAAAAACAAGAAATAACAAGCATGGCAGGTACAAAGTAGCAAGTCAAAAAGGGTAGTTACAATATTTACAGGAATTGGGCTTCGCGCCCTGATTTTACACAGCTTGGGCAATCAGCTCAGTTTTATCCCAAACACGAGTTTTAACAGAGGGGCAGAAAACCCCATTCATACCTAGGAGCCCTTGCTCCAAATTACACAGAAAAGCCTCCACGAGGCATACAACACTTAATTTTCAAAAGAGCCACTCGCTCTCAAAATTTAAGCCTCTCCCAGGCCACACCAAACTCCACCTTCAAGTTGTCCTCACTGGACATAGACACAGGGGTACAATACCCAACCTACTGAGGTCTATTAAATGAAAAGGGGCAATTACATGACCTCTAAAATAACAATTTGAGAGGAGGCAATCTGCACTCCTAATACACTTGTTTTTAAAAAAACCTAATCTGGCTCTAGGCCACTAATGCAAGGGCTAATCCCATACTACCGAGGTGACTTTAGAAAAGAGCAATTTGTTTTACATTAACGAAGAATAGGTTGAGAAAATAAGTTCACCTCAAAACAATAAGAGTGGGAGCTCGAGAGGGATAGCACTCTCTATCCCAGAAGGTAGCTTAAAAGAGAATAGAAGAAAGATTGTTACATTTTAGGAAAAGGTTACATGGTGGAACGCTTCGCACCCGCCCCGAGAGTTAAACTGCTGAGCTAGCAAAGAAAGAATTTATTAATCGGCCATTACCTTATTGATGACCGCAGCCGAGGAAAGAGGCGCTTCCCGCCTCCTGCTATGTACTTTATACACTGAAAGATGGAACAGAAGTGGCCCGGAGACCCTAAAATCAGCAGTTTAAATCCTCTCGCGGAAGTTTCTAGGCGTTAGGGGAATGAAAACACCCGCCCACAATTACTTTATTGGCTAGGGTACAGAAACATATCCAAGATGGGGGAAGATACATCGGATTGGTCGGAAATTACTAAAAGAAATTCGGGATTGGATAAATCTAAAACAAGGTGGAAAAGAGGGGTATACAGCCAACTTAAACAATAACAGAAAGAAATTTAGCAAGAAACAAACATTTGAAATAAAAATTTCTCCAACAAAATAGTTCTTTGACTCCGCACTAGGGTGCACTATTGTTGATCTTCAGTAGTGTCCTCTAGAAGAGAAAGTTCACACTTCTTACTTCAAGCGAAACAAAAACACATCAAAAATGACACAGTTCAAAAACTCAAAATTTTCCACGTGGTGACATCTTCTGAGAAGGTAAAGAATTAATAGCGTAGATAAAGTTCAGACTTCCTCCAGCAGAGGAGTTTCAACTGGCGCACATTTTAAATTAGCGGAGTGGAGGTGTACCTCCCGGTACAGACCTCCCCCCCCCAAAAGTTCCTCCCGGGGTGACACATGAAATTGTTTGAAAACAAGGTCCAAATTTTGATGTAGATATGGAGATTAATTGCCAAAAAAAATGTATAAGATTTTCTTAATTTGGTTTGATTTAGTTTCAAAATTTTGTTGTTGCAGATGAAGTAAAGTTTTTAAGTTTGTAGAAGTAGAATTCCGAATATAGACTTTTAATACTTAAAAGTGATGAAAAATTTTGCAATGTCCACCAAATATTGCTGTTGAATTCCCGAGTGTATTCATTGCTTATCGTAACTGTCCATGTAGTTGAGGTTGATGAAGTTGGATGGCCAGACCGGCCGTTGCAGCTTGCGTCCAAAGGAGGCCGCTCGGACCCCTCAAGTACCCTGAGATACCGCTCGCCCGCACTATGAGGGGAGCAGTGATGTTGAAACACGCCGCGCCCGCGGTGAACATATACAGGCTGCGGGCAAGTAGCAGGTCGTGCGCCGCACATCAGCCTTGGCCGGGAGGAGAGCTCCGGCTCGCCGTGCACATGTCGTCCTCGCTGGGGCCGAGGGGGCCCGTCCTCGAACCCAGCCGCGGCACAGCGCCGCGCGGCTGCGGGGGCACTGAAACATTTAAGCTAGGCGGCAGAATTGTGTTGGACCATCATGTTTCTTTTGAGGGCACAGGCAGGTAGAGAGATTGAGGGGCCAGCGGCGTGCAGATATCCATGGCATTTCATCTAAGCCAGCCACTGTGTATAGTGGAGCAGGAGACGGGAGCGTGGTAATGGCCGTGGCAAGGACAGGATGGCAGTTTAACAAATCGGGGGAGGTTTTACAGAAATGCTTACATATAAAATAAAATAGAAGGAGCAGAATGCCTTAAGAGTGGAACTCAAAAAAAAATATAACCTTCATATTCCTATCAAATTATATGAAGCAAGTTGACACAAAATTTACACCGGTTTCACCTGGGACAGGTGAACCCTAAATATCCTCTCGGTGGTTTATTGCTTACTAACAATGTAACCGGCGTAAGAAAATCGAGAATGATGCATGGCCCATGAAATCTGGGGGCAAGCTTGCCCGCGGGAACAAAATTCTTGACCATCACCTGGTCGCCTACCTCCAAAGTGGTGGGTCTCCGTCCACGATCATACTTTTCTCTAACCTTTTCATGAGATACCTTAAGATTGGCTTTAGCCTTCTTCCAAAGATCTTTAATATTATCCGGATCTATTGTCTCGGGTAGAATGTCACTCAGAGACCAAAGGTTAGAGAGCGGCGTGTTGGGAACAAACTTGAACATCAAGGAAGCTGGAGTGAACTTATGAGATTCATGAACCGCCGAATTCAAAGCAAAAGCTAACCAATGCAGGGACGTGTCCCACCTGGAATGATCTTCATGATGATAGGCAATAAGTGCGGACCTGAGATTACGATTAACCCGTTCAGCCAGAGATGGTTGAGGGTAATAAGCAGAAGTAGTTACATGAGAGATGGATAAGTCAAAACAGAATTTACGAAATAAGTTAGATGTAAAAGCCTTCGCATTATCAGATACAATATATTGGCACGGACCAAAAGAAGCAAAAATAGAATTTAAGCAAGTAATGGTAGACTGAGCGGTAGCCAGCTTAGTCGGATATAACCAAGAAAATCTGGTAAAACCATCTACACACACAAGGATGAACTTGTTGGCATTACCCTTTGACTGGGGGAATGGTCCTACATAATCAATATACAGGCGTTCCATGGGGCGCGACGCTTGCTGAGAAGACAAGAGGCCTATCTTGGTGGACATGGTCGGTTTACTAAGCAAACAGGATTTACAAGCCTTTACTAGTTCACGGATTTCACCGTCCATACCTTTCCAGATGAACATTTCACGAATCTTTTCACGAGTTTTAAAAATTCCAAGATGCCCTCCTAATGGGGTCTCATGATAATACTTGAAGATCATAGGTACAAGAACAGCTGGAACGACAACTTTCATCATCTTATCATGCCTCGAAGGGCAACATAGAACACCATTCCTCAGAACATAAGGGACAACATGTTCCCCAGAAGAAAGGGTTTCCATTATCGGAGCCAGCGTCGGATCTTCACGTTGGTATTTCTCGATATCCCTAAAGAGCATGGGAGCATCTGTTAGGATGGCATTAACCTTAGATAGTATGGACTCGGAAGGTGATGAACTGTCGACCGGTTCGTGGGTCTCGACGTCATTAGAAAACATACGGCTGAGTCCATCAGCAACAACATTTTCGGTACCTCTGATATGTCTAACATCAAACTGGAAGGCAGAAATACGGATGGCCCAGCGGGCTATACGACCAGTACGACGCGGCCTACCTAAGACCCAGCTTAAGGCTTGATTATCTGTCTCCAGGTCGAATTTGACATGTTCCAGATAGAGACGGAACTTCTCTAAGGCGAATAAGACTGCCAAACCTTCGAGCTCATAGATGGAATACTTGGCTTCTTGAGCCGACAATGTCCTAGACGCATAGGCGATGGGGCGCCTCCCTAGTTCAGTCTCTTGAAGAAGGACTGCAGCTACCGCTGACGACGATGCGTCGGTTTGGACAATGAATTTCTTCGAGAAATCAGGCATAGCAAGTACAGGGGCATTACAAAGAGCTAATTTAAGGTCTTCAAAAGCGGCTTGTTGAGAAGGTCCCCACTCGAATTTGATGCCTTTCCTACGAAGAAGGTTTAAGGGCGCCGCTCTATTAGCGAAGTTAGGAATAAACTTCCTGAAGAAATTCACCATACCAATGAACCTGGCGATACCTTTAATGTCTTTGGGAGGTTTAAAATCACGGATGGCCTGTGTTCTAGAATGATCGACTGCTACACCATCCGGTGACACAATATGCCCTAGGAAAGACATAGAGGGCTTAGCAAAGGCAACCTTGGACAACTTAACAGTTAACCCAGCCTTACGAAGGCGATCGAGGACTTCTCGCAGATGATCTAGATGTTCTTCAAAAGTCTCTGAAAATACGACGACATCATCCAAGTAGTGATATAAGTACTCAAATTTGATGTCGGAGAAGACCCTATCTAGTAGCCTAGTGAGTACAGCTGCTCCCGTGGGGAGCCCGAAAGGCACGCGGTTGTATTCGTATAAATACCAGTCCGTGGCAAACGCTGTAAGATGTTTAGACTCTTCGGCAAGGGGAATTTGATTATAGGCCTGATTCAAGTCCAAGATAGTAAAGAACTTGGCCTTACGAAACCATGAAAAACAAGAATGAATGTCGGGAAGGGGCACAGATTGTAACACCACCTTCCGATTGAGAGCCCTGTAATCAATGACAGGCCTGAAGCCCCCTTGGGGTTTCGGGACTAAAAAAATAGGCGAAGAATACGCTGACTTAGAGGGCCTAATAATACCGTCCTTCAACATCTGATCGATGATTTCTTTTAGAGCCTTCATTTTAGGTGGAGATAGCCTATAAGGTGGAAAACGGACAGGAATCGAATCCGTGACCTCAATTTTGTATTCAATAAGGTCAGTAACACCAAGAGTATCAGAGAACACCTCGGGAAACGACTGACACAATTTGCGAATACTATCAGCCTGCTCCTCAGGTAGATGCCTAAGGTCTAACAACATCTCATCCTGGGTAGGCGAAATAGAAGAACATGATGCAGAATTACACTTTAATAGAGGGATATTACAATTAGAGGCAAATTTGAAAGTGCAAGACCTACTCTGAAGATCGAGCACAAGACCAGTGTGAGAAATAAAGTCCGCTCCCAATATAATGGGGCAAGACAAGTGCTTGGCCACAAACAATTTAACTTTCCATGTGAATTTAAAAATACGAATTTTGACATATAAGGAACCGAGAATTTCTAATGGAGAGGAATTAGCCGAAACGTATTGGATTGCCGACAAACAATAGTTAGGAAGTTTACAAACAGATTTCAATTTTGAATACCAATCAGCCGAAATAATAGAACAAACACTACCTGAATCTAAGAGAGCTGTTATAGGCTCGTTATTTAACTCAATTTTGAGAAAGGGGACCGGTGCGGGGGTATCCGCCGCAATCCTAAGACACTCTTTGGGACCTTCAAAAGATGAATTAGAAAATTGCTCGTTCCCTGAATTTGCAACCTGTTTACCAGGGGCTGAGTCTCGGGAAGATGGATTAGTCGACTCAGCCGAAGCCACTAGTCACTTTTTATTATTGGCATAGGTGGAATTTGCACCAGAAGTTGAGCAGGAGGGGGTGCTATTCGAATTGGGACAATTCTTGGCGATATGTGAGAAAGCCCCACATTTAAAACAGCCTTGTGATGACCCGGCTCCATTCCTTGTCCCACTTGACTTGATCAGTGGACACTTGTTGCGCAGATGGTCAGGCGACCCGCAAGCATAACATTTACGGGGATTGACTGGTCGGCGAGGTGGAGGCCGAGTATTACTAAAGGAAGGCGGGGGTTCTTTCGCGACACGCAAAGAATCGGCGTATCTAACTCCTTCCGCTGAGACGGCCAATGCTTCAAGTTCAGAGAAAGTTTGCGGGCACGCCGCGAAACACAAATATGACCTGTAGGGTGGTGAAATCCCTTCCACAATAGCTTGTACAATCTGATCCTCAGGGAAATGAAGAGCAAACACCCTAGTATAAAACTTAATGTCCTGTATGAAATCAGCCAAGTTTTCATCCAAGCGTTGTACACGGTAATAGTACTTCTGAATAAGGGAGGACCTGGCCCTAGCCGGGATGAAGTTAGCTAGCAAATGGGCATGGAAATCCTCAATAGATGATTGCTCGGCAATGGCTCTTACGATTTTATCTGAGAGAATACCAATAGCATACGGATAGATAATTTGCAAAATTTGACATGGAGAAAGAGAAAACACAAGGGCATGATCCTGAAATTCAACTAGAAATCTTAAAAATGAAATTACATCACTGGTGGTATTAACGGAAAACCTAGAGATGCCTCTGAGCAACATTGCCAATGGATGAGGCAAGCTGCTAAACCCGGGTGACATAGTAGGTAAAGGTTTCAATGGCAAGGAAGTTAATTCAGAACGGATGTTACCCAATGATGCACGACGTTCAGATTCGTTGTCCAATGGGGCAGGGATAGTTTGAGCAGCAACGGTTATCCTATTAACTTCTCCCTTGGGAGGCGCTTCCTCACTACCTGCATTCACTGTGGTGGGTAGATCGCTTTTGGGAGGAACCTCCCCTGTTAACAATTGAGTGACCTTGCTAGATAATTCAGACATATTTTCAAGCAGCGTACTAGCTTCCTTCTTCTGAACGTCATTCAACTTTAGAGACAACAGATCGTTAACCCTATTCGAAAAATGATATAGCCTAGCTTGCACACACTTAATTTGATTAGGAGAAGGATCATTTTCATCAAAAAAACTAACTACAGAAGCTAGCCCAGTAATATTCTCCGTGATCGTGGAAAGAGAGTCGTCAATTTCTTTCTCTCCCAAATTGGGGATGGAAATGGGCAAATCTAGGGACTCTCTAAGCTTGTTTGTGTCTACTGCAACCGTGCCTCCAGATTGTACATTTCTAATAGTCAATTCATAGATCAACTCCTCCTTGCGCAAATAGTTAAGATGGAGAACATCGCGAGGGCCTGGCATGGTGACAGAACAATTTTGAAAAACTCAAAAAATTCCAGCAACTGGGAAAATAGTTAGAGTTCGGAACAAACAATGTTTAGCCGTCAAAAGGGGCTAAATTGAGACCCATTCAACCACGCTCTGCTACCACTTGTTACGGAGTTTTTCCGTGGTAGGTAGAGGTGAAAGAAGGTGCGGGTGTGAATAGGTCTCCAGCTACGAAAGCAAAATTAATTTAAAATTTAACAAGGTTATATTTTCTTTTCAAAAACAAGAAATAACAAGCATGGCAGGTACAAAGTAGCAAGTCAAAAAGGGTAGTTACAATATTTACAGGAATTGGGCTTCGCGCCCTGATTTTACACAGCTTGGGCAATCAGCTCAGTTTTATCCCAAACACGAGTTTTAACAGAGGGGCAGAAAACCCCATTCATACCTAGGAGCCCTTGCTCCAAATTACACAGAAAAGCCTCCACGAGGCATACAACACTTAATTTTCAAAAGAGCCACTCGCTCTCAAAATTTAAGCCTCTCCCAGGCCACACCAAACTCCACCTTCAAGTTGTCCTCACTGGACATAGACACAGGGGTACAATACCCAACCTACTGAGGTCTATTAAATGAAAAGGGGCAATTACATGACCTCTAAAATAACAATTTGAGAGGAGGCAATCTGCACTCCTAATACACTTGTTTTTAAAAAAACCTAATCTGGCTCTAGGCCACTAATGCAAGGGCTAATCCCATACTACCGAGGTGACTTTAGAAAAGAGCAATTTGTTTTACATTAACGAAGAATAGGTTGAGAAAATAAGTTCACCTCAAAACAATAAGAGTGGGAGCTCGAGAGGGATAGCACTCTCTATCCCAGAAGGTAGCTTAAAAGAGAATAGAAGAAAGATTGTTACATTTTAGGAAAAGGTTATATGGTGGAACGCTTCGCACCCGCCCCGAGAGTTAAACTGCTGAGCTAGCAAAGAAAGAATTTATTAATCGGCCATTACCTTATTGATGACCGCAGCCGAGGAAAGAGGCGCTTCCCGCCTCCTGCTATGTACTTTATACACTGAAAGATGGAACAGAAGTGGCCCGGAGACCCTAAAATCAGCAGTTTAAATCCTCTCGCGGAAGTTTCTAGGCGTTAGGGGAATGAAAACACCCGCCCACAATTACTTTATTGGCTAGGGTACAGAAACATATCCAAGATGGGGGAAGATACATCGGATTGGTCGGAAATTACTAAAAGAAATTCGGGATTGGATAAATCTAAAACAAGGGGGAAAAGAGGGGTATACAGCCAACTTAAACAATAACAGAAAGAAATTTAGCAAGAAACAAACATTTGAAATAAAAATTTCTCCAACAAAATAGTTCTTTGACTCCGCACTAGGGTGCACTATTGTTGATCTTCAGTAGTGTCCTCTAGAAGAGAAAGTTCACACTTCTTACTTCAAGCGAAACAAAAACACATCAAAAATGACACAGTTCAAAAACTCAAAATTTTCCACGTGGTGACATCTTCTGAGAAGGTAAAGAATTAATAGCGTAGATAAAGTTCAGACTTCCTCCAGCAGAGGAGTTTCAACTGGCGCACATTTTAAATTAGCGGAGTGGAGGTGTACCTCCCGGTACAATTATTATTATTATTATTATTATTATTATTATTATTATTATTATTATTATTATTATTATTATTATTATTATTATTATTATTATTATTATTATTATTATTCGCTACTTGTTTCAAGTCGTACTAACACATCGAAGGTGTTCGTTACGGAAAGATTGGAAATGGATAGGGTTTGGAAGGTAGCGGCCGTGGCCTTATTTAAAGTACAGCCTCAGCATTCGCTGGTGTGAAAATGGGAAAGCACGCAAAACCGTCTTCAGAGCTGATGACTGTGGGATTCGAACCCGCTTTCTACCGAATGCAAGCTTGCAGCTGCACGACCCTATCCGCACGGATAACTCGTTCTGTATTTTTGTTATCCCAATCAGATTGTAATATCCATAATGGCCGAATGAAATTGATAAGAGGTCCTCACTAAAGTAGGCTTAGCTTGAACTCCAGCCAATGAATAAGGGATTTTTAGAATGAAAGTTCACCTTCCTGTGGTTTAGATTCAACGAATGTATGTAGGGGGCCTATATGCAAGTCTGTGTTCACACCTAAATTCATAAACAAGGCTTTTTTGTTATAATATTGTAAACAATATGAACCGAATTAAGAGGAGGGTACAGGCTATTGCTCGTTATAAAAGAAAAGCAACAGCGTTTTATAGCCTACTTCCTTCCTTAGTTAAATGTTTAAGTTTTACTAACTAATTATACATATTTCTTAAGCTCTTCTATTCTCACCTTTGAAATCGCAAATGATTGTATTGAATAAGTTGTGTGTTTGAGTTGACACTACCCCCCGAACTGACTAAAGGATTGGAGGTTCATATGTTTAATAAAGTATAACCCACTTTCTAAGCGCACCTGGAATTTTGTAATATGTCCAGTACGTTTGAGCTTAACTTGGGACAGTCCAGCAGAGTTTATGGGTCATATGATCCACAAAACACAAAGGTCAGCTCAGGTGCGAATAAATGCTTTGCTACATTCCGCCCTCTACCAGGAATGTCGCTCTTCTTTTTTATACTCTGTATTTATGCTACATTACTATTCGAGAATGACCGTCTCTGGGGATTCTTTCACAGAGCTCGGCATATGCCGCTCACCGGTGTAATGTGTATTCCCTGCGTTACATCGTATAACACCAAAATACTTAACTGTGTTTATCTTAAATAATTTATTTTTAGTCCGCCTCTGTGATGTAGTGGTTAGTGTGATTAGCTCCCACCCCCGGAGGCCCGGGTTCGATTCCCTGGTATGTGACGATATTTGAAAAGTGTTATAAGGGCTGGAACGGGTTCCACTCAACATCGGGAGGTCAAATGATTAAGGAATGTTCGATTCCCACCTTAGCCATCTTCGAAGTGGTTTCCCAATCCTCCTCCAATCAAATGCCGGGATGGTACCTAACTTAAAGCCACGGCCGCTTCCTTCCCTCTTCCTTGTCTATCCCTTCCAATCTTCCCTTCCCCTCACGAGCCTCCTGTTCAGCATAGCTCCTGAGGCTGCCTGGGCTATGTACTCGTCCTCCTCCCCAGTTGTATCCTGCGACTCCAAGTCTCACGCTCATGGACACTGCCCTCGAGGCGGTAGAGGTGGGATCCCTCAGTGAGTGTGAGGGAGAAACCAACCCTGGGGGGTGAACGGATTAAGAAACAAATAAAATGTTTAAGGTAACGTGAATTGAACCAAGCATTTCGTTAGTTTTCGCAATAGTATTCGTGACTTTCGAACTATTAAGCGAATGAGATCTAATTTTCCATTTCTGTATTGCCTTATCATCCAACTTAAATAAATACGCGTTTATTCTTACCCATATTATATAGAGGGTGAGATTCTCCTCTGGATGAATGGTCAGCGTAGACGCCTGGAGAATGAAATGACATTCTGTAATGTTTGATGGTTTGAGGGATGAATGTTGCTTACGTGCGTAGTAGTCAAATTATAGCTATGCCACGAAGACAGTTACATTCCCCTGTTGTGCAAGCACAACCGTTTGAGACAGGTCTCATCTGAAGACTTCGCGAGGTGAGATGGCTATATTGAGGGATTGCTGCACTTGTTGGTCATGATACATATGTAGTGCTGCAATGTCCTTAAATGTGGTCACTAGAATAGGCCCACACACGTGGCCCAGGCTCGGGTCGGCGCGTAGTATGCTCGTACGTCAAGATCGGCCTACTGATAGGTCATCACTGACGGACCGTAAAGCATCCGCAGCAGAGATTCGAGCGAATATAACACCAGTGATGTGCACACGTACCACTGGAAACTATCTACTTGCAGAAGGACTATGTACATGTGTTGGGCCGGTGTCCTATTCTGTCAAACACCATAGTGCAAATCTCCTGTGGTGTCTGGGGATCATGCTGGTCAGGGTATGGACCATCCCCTAATACCAAAGGTGAACCGAAATGTTAGCTTATTCAATCCCATCAAAATGAGAGGTGCTGGGCCCATGTCGCTCATTCGGTTTCCAAGAGCCCTGGGTTCGATTCCCAGCCTGTCGTAAATTTTATATCAAGTGGTTAATTCCCAGGGCTTGGGGACTGGGTTTTTGTGTTTGTACCCGTACTCTCCTCATCATACACATACAACACACCTGACTATCAATCACCACAAAAATACATAGTAGTGAATGCATCCCTCCACATAGCGCTGGCGCCTGGAAGGGTATCTAGCCATAAAACGGGGCTAAATAAACATTGGCGACACGGTTCGCACCCGTGATCAAACAAGGGTGTGGGGAAGGAAGAATAATAATAAGATAAATTACTATCTGTGACAGAAAGCAGTAAGGTGACTGGTGTGATGATAATGAGGATAATAAGACAGTAAGTATGGTCCAATATTCTTTTACTATTCGTTAATTGTTTGTTAATTATAGTTTAAAAAGTCAGAGAACGCCCATTGCCCTTTGAGCGGTTTGAGCGTAACACTACAACTCTGTGCAAAATCTTTACATTTCTTAGTATAATTTCCGTCACTCCCACTCAAGAAATTGTAAATCATAGCTTGCGCGCTGCCTGAGCACAAGGAGGGCCGTGACTCAGACTATGTCCGAGATGTCCACTCCTATTTCATAGCAACTTGTACCCCGACCCTTAGGACCACTTACTAGGCCACTCAGCCGTTGCCCATGATTCACGTACTAGGACGTGACCACAGTAACCCCATTACACGAGCCATCGGATGCATTAAAAGTAATTTTACGAAACATCTGAAGCCATGATGTCGACCTGCATACAGTTTAGAAACATTTAATTCAGTGTTGAATCACTGTGCTACTCTAATGTTCTGGCAAAAGGGTCCCCTTCGGCATATGCAGGAATATTAAACACTGGGTAATTTAAACGAACGTAGGCCACTCATAAAATGTGTGTGGAATGACATCGTACGACGACGATAGGTCATCGTCTTCTTCTTTTCCCACTTCTTATCCTTCCTCTTCATCTTTTCTTCAACTTTTACATTTCATTATTACTGTATTGATATTATTATTATTATTATTATTATTATTATTATTATTATTATTATTATTATTATTATTATTATTATTATTATTATTATATACCAGTGACCCCAGAAATATTTCCTTGACGAGAACAAAGAAAGAAATTATTGTTATTATTTCTATTATAAGTTATCCTACATACAGACATACTCCATTCAGTCATTTAGGAAGCAAAACGACCATTCGTGTTGTATATTACGTAGTATAATTTATATACTTGATATTAAAGTACGATATGTGTTTGGTTTAGTTCATTTGACTCGAGTTATATTCTTATTAAGGGTAAGACTGGGATAAGTGTCCCTAACTTAATCTGTTAAAATAATCACCTATCCCTCTATCTGAAGTAATACATGTAAGATATTGTTATTCATGCTATCCGAATTATAGATCTAATTCGATGTTAGATGTCAGTTATATGCAGCGAGCATAAAATAACCCGTTCCTCTTTCCTTCTCTCGTTTGAAAGTCCTCGTAAACAGAAAATTCCACAAGCAGAGTTACCGCACGGAATTTCAATCTTGTGAACTCTCCCAAGAATCATCTTGCACCACGTTCCAAGACTACATTTGTTCCACATTCAAACTGATGAGATTATAAACTTAGGATCGTTTACACTTCATTTTTTCCAACATTGTGGTAAGCTAGTCTTTCCTTTGGCGTAACTCAATCCAGATATAGCGAAGTATATTCCAAAGTTGTGAAATAACAACATTATTATTGGGATCATGTTCATTGTTATAATTATTATTGTTATTTCTATTATTAGTTTAATTCTTTCCTAAAAGTACCTTTATTTGAAAAATAAATATGAAACACTCGGTTTGTTAAAAAAACCTTCTTAATGTGAAGTATAATTTTTCGTACAAGGTTCATTAGGCTTTTACAATGCTCTTCTGCGAGTTGTTCGCTGATGTCCATACCTCATGTTAGCCCCGATGTTGCTACACGTCATTTAGGAACTTCGTAACGGAATCTGCGACGGACTTAAACACCCATTCCTTAGTTCATTTACCAACATAACTTCGCTAGTCTAAGTGTACTGATATTCAGTTATTACGTTGCTTAGTGTCATCATCACGCCTAAATTGTAGATTTCGGTTCCTGTCACCTCTAGCAAAAACTGAAGTAAAAATGAATCCCCAATATCAGAATGATGCTCCGCGTAAAAACATTGAGATAATTCTCCACTTTTTAATTACTAGTGATGTATGAACTGATATCGCAGTTGTTGCATATTCTGTCTGTATTAGCTTCATCACGGCATTCTTTCTTTTCGACAAGAAACATTTTACATGCAATTTTTACACATATTTTAATCAAAGAATATCAATTCAAGTTTCGTAATATTTAACGATTCCAGTATTCACAAATTTGATTATAGATCAATTTACGTTAGTTTGATGGAACAGATTTTTATAATATTCTTAGAATGGAGAATTTGGACATTCATATTTTTTGAATTGATAATCGATGGCCTAGAGTGAATACCTCGTATCTCACAAAGTTCTTCCTATCCATTATTTCCCTTAATACTGGTGACGCCTCCCTGCCACACATGAATATGCAGTCTATCAGAACAATGTTCGTTGTGTTCTTTCTTCCTGTGCCCATGTGTGAAGGAAAATGAACCTTACCGTACCGTACTATAAGAAAGTATGCTTGCGTGACGTATTTACTAACGTTATTAAATCGCGTTTCCTTGATTTGAGTGGCAAAACTTCATCCAGCACTTGACCAATAGTTTGAACTGAGCGTGTAATAAGTTCTCACGGAAGACTGGGATTGGAATAATGCACAGAATTATGGATATATGGTAATATAAATGAATGTGGAAACGATGGACTAATGTTTGACGGTAAGAATGATAATTCTGTTTATTTTGAGACACACTATTTAAAAATAAGAATAAAGAATGAATATGTTACATTATGGAGTGATTGTTCATGGTATTATAGTAAGTAATTAGGTGTAAGGTAATTGGAACTCTTATTGAATACAAGGGCCTGCACTAGTTGAGGATTATTAATACGGTTTGCTATTTTAGGAAGAAGATTAAAAGAAATACTATTACAATAAATATTCACAAGATAGTTTACAAAAACTTGTCGAAAGATTTGTGTATGAGTTTGGAGATTTTATACATGATACTGAAGTGCAGGATGTTTGAGGAAGAATAGTAAATACTTACGGAGGCTGTAGTATCGATTATTTCAAATACAAATCGTCATATAAACACGTGTCTAGTGTTCAATGTGTGTAGAATTACAGCTGTTTATGTCGAATGTATAAGAATAACATTACAAACATTATTAACGACGCACAGATGACTTAATGATGCAAAATCCCTTCATAATATGCAGCAATTGAACCCACTTTATTAATGCAATAAATATGTGCAACTGTTCAGCATAATTGATTTACCGACGGATTTGTCGATGAAAAATTCTACGTCCTTTAGAGCAGTTTATGGTACATGTACAAAATTATCACCACTGACGTCGATACCTCGATGCATTTTTGAGGTCTCTTCGCAATAACGTAGCTCGTCGGAGATTATCTTCACGTTCTTTTCTGAGGGCAGAGCTATGCATGATTTGTCTCTTCTTTTGATATTTTTTTTTGCACCTGAGTAGTATAATGGGACAGTTCGGGCGCCTCCTCCCGCGGGAAATTTGAATTCTGGCGGGAAATTTGAATTTTAGCTGGAGATTTGAATTTTGGCGGGAGATTTGAATTTGTAAACAAAGCCACGTGCTTTTTGACAGCTGTCATCGACAACAACGCATCGCTAACCTCACTGCTGCCATCTTGACGGGCCTAAACCTCAGTAGTGCCAACTTAACCTAACTAGCGTGAGGTAAACAAAGCCACGTGTTTTTGACAGCCACGTGCTTTTTGACAGACAACAACGCATCGCTAACCTCAGTACTGCCATCTTGACGGGCCTAAACCTCAGTAGTGCCAACTTAACCTAACTAGCGCGAGATAAACAAATCCACGTGCTTTTCGACAGCCACGTGCTTTTTGACAGATTTGTAAACAAAGCCACGTGCTTTTTGACAGCTGTCATCGACAACAACGCATCGCTAACCTCAGTACTGCCATCTTGACGGGCCTAAAACTCAGTGGTACCAACTTAACCTAACTAGCATGAGGTAAACAAAGCCACGTGTTTTTTTGACAGCCACGTGCTTTTTGACAGACAACAACGCATCGCTAACCTCAGTACTGCCATCTTGACGGGCCTAAACCTTAGTGGTACCAACTTAACCTCACTAGCGCGTGGTAAACAAAGCCACATGCTTTTTGACAGCCACGTGCTTTTTTGACAGCTGTCATCCGCCATCTTTAAACTACAGAGCACTGTGCTGCCCTCTTTATCGTAGTAGATGTAAAATTCGTCACCTGTCATCGACAGTGCTGCCATCTTGGCGGGCCTAAACCTTAGTGCTACCAACTTAACCTCACTAGCGTGAGATAAACAAATCCACGTGCTTTTTTGACAGCTGTCATCCGCCATCTTTAAACTACAGAGCACCGTGCTACCCTCTTTATCGCAGTAGCTGTAAATTCGTCACCTGTCATCCGCAGTGCTGCCATCTTAACGGGCCTAAACCTTAGTGCTACCAACTTAACCTCACTAGCGCGAGATTAGAATCGGTAAACAAATCCACGTGCTTTTTTGACAGCTGTCATCCGCCATCTTTAATCTATAGAGCACAGTGGTGCTCTCTTTAGCTACTTACCTTTGAAATGTGGTGGCGGATAATTTGAAAAATGCTTTTTGACAGCAGCCATCTTTAATCCAGAGAGCACCGTGCTGCCCTCTTTAGCTAGATACCTGTGGTGGCAGGCAATTCCACATGACGGCAGCCATCTTTAATCAAGAGGGCACCGTGCTGCCCTCTATGTGGTAGCGGCAATTTGAAAAATTCTACATGCTCTTGTTTGGAAACAAACTCACGTGCTTTTTTGACAGCCGTCATCCGCCATCTTTAATCAACAGAGCACTGTGCTACCCTCTCTAGCTAGATACCTTTGAAATGTGGTGGCGGCAAATTCCACGTGCTCTTGTTTGGAAACAAAGCCATGTGCTTTTCTGACAGCTGACATCCGCCATCTTTAATGTATAGAGCACAGTGCTGCCCACTTTAGCTACTTACCTTTGAAATGTGGTACGTCACAGCTGTCATCCACAGTGCTGCCATCTTAACGGGCCTAAACCTTAGTGCTACCAACTTAACCTTACTAGCGCGAGATTTGAATCGGTAAACAAATCTACGTGCTTCTTTGGTAGCTGTCATCCGCCATCTTAAATCCATAGAGCACAGTGGTGCCCTCTTTAGCTACTTACCTTTGAAATGTGGTGGCGGATAATTTGAAAAATGCTTTTTGATAGCAGCCATCTTTAATCCAGAGAGCACCGTGCTGCCCTCTTTAGCTAGATACCTGTGGTGGCAGGCAATTCCACGTGACAGCAGCCATCTTTAATTAAGTAGGCTCCGTGCTGCCCTCTTTGTGGCGGTGGCAAATTCTACGTGCTTTACAAACTCATGTGCTTTTTTCTGACAGCTGTCATCCGCCATCTTGCATCACAAACCTCAGTGCTGCGCTCTTTAGCTAGTTACCTTTGAAATGTGGTGGCGGCAAATTGAAAAATTCTATGTGCTCTTGTTTAGTAAACAAAGCCACGTGCTTTTTTGATTGCTGTCATCCCCCATCTTTAATCAATAGAGCACTGTGCTGCTATCATGCGGGCAATTTCGTCAGCTGTCATCCGCCATCTTTAATCCACAGAGCGCCGTGCTGCTCTCTGTAGTAGCGGGCAATTTGAAAAGTTCTGTTAGCTGTCATCCGCCATCTTTAATCAAGAGAGCACCGTGCTGTCATCTTTAGCTAGATACCTTTGAAATGTGGTGGCGGCAAATTGAAAAATTCCACGTGCTCTTGTTTAGTAAACAAACTCACGCGCTTTTTGTCAGCTGTCATCCGCCATCTTTAATCTATAGAGCTCAGTGCTACACTCTTTAGGTACATACCTTTGAAATATGGTGGCGGATAATTTAAAAAGAAAAATTCTACATCAGCCATCTCTCGACGCTAATTGCGCAAGATGGTGGCTATACATGACTCCTTAAAGGTGCTTATGCAAGATGGCCGCTATACATAGGTTCTTATGAGATGCCCTTGGGATGCTTGCGCAAGATGGCGGTTATACAAGGCTCCTTATGAGGCACCCTAGAGATGCTTGCGCAAGATGGTGGTTGCTCTTATGAGGCGGCTTAAGGGTCCTTGCACAAGATGGCTGGAGATGCCCTAAGGATGCTTGCGCAAGATGGCGGACGCAAGATGGCGGCTATACACGACTCCTTATGAGACGCCTTAAGGGTGCTTGCGCAAGATGGCTGCTGCTCTTATGAAGAACGCTAGCTTAGAGGCTAACGTGTCGTGCTAGTTCGATTCATTAAATTTGGGGCTTAAATGCATAATGTTAAATATCTCGAAAACGGTGCATCGTAGAGCAAAACGGACAAAATTTTTCTACCCAATACCTCGGTTCGCAGTATGGGGAACAAGTAAAACATAGTCTAATGATGAGATCAACGGTTCGGTTCTAACTTAGGCCCTTTGGCATTAGCTCTGTTTCAGCTTGTAATGAAGCAAGTCTTTGTAACATGATCAGGTCTAGCTATGGTAGAGAGTATAACGCACCGTGCAGGTTCGATTCATTACATTTGGGGCTTAAATGCAAAATGTTAAATATCTCGAAAACGGACAAAATTTTTCCACCTGATACCTAGGTTTGCAGTATCAGGAACATGATAGCATAAGAAAAACATAGTCTAATGATGAGATCGACGGTTCGATTCCTATTTAGACCCTTTGGCATTGGCAGCTATCTATTTCTACAAGATGGCGGCTATACATAGCTTCTTATGAGACAGCTTAAGATCGCTTGCACAAGATGGCTGCTGCTCTTATGAGACGCCCTAGGGGTGCTTGCGGGAGGTAGCAGCGACAAGACGATGACTATACACAGCTGCTTATGATACGGCCTAGAGGTGCTTACACAAGATGGTGGCTGCTCTGATGAAGAAAGCTAGCTTTGCATCGTGCAGGTCTTTTTACAGCACTAAACCTCATACCTTTGAAATGTGGTGGCAGGTAATTTGAAAAATTCGACGTGCTTTTTCATAAGCTGTTAAGGCCTCCTCTTATGTCTATCGAACAAGTTTAAACCTGCATCGGAATAGCTAGAGTAAGCACGTGCTGCAGTGATGACGTCATTAAGCATGTTTAGACTTGCAAATCACAGAAGAAACGTAACAAGGCTGGAATCGAAAACTGCACTCTATGCCGTTAACTTTATCATGTGATCGGAACATTGATTGAAGTGTTTAGAACACTAAATAAGTAGAACCGAACACTGTACTCGATACAACATGTGTTTAGAACATGTCAGGGGGTATCTTTGTTCTAAGAAGATTAGTTTACCGCACATTCCTTGGCTAAAGGGCTAATGGGCTAAAGGGCTAAAAAGCTAATGGGCTAAAGGGCTAAAGGAGCAACAACCTCATCGATCGCTATCAGCAAGAACGCTTGTACTTTGTTAAGTGTAGAAAATTAATCTTTATTTGTAAATGGTTTCATGTTCAGAACAAGGAATGGAACCTAGGGGATCTTACCTAATAAAATCCCTGAGGTGCGGTGAGTTACGTTTTTCGAACTAGTGTTTGGAACACTGAACTTTTCAAGATGATAGCAGAGAGTTTAGCAATGTTCTGTTGTTGGATTATAAATTCCGCGCTACAACATGCATAAGGTGGCAGCCCTTGAGGTTTACTACCGTAAAGATGACAAGAGTGAGGTTAACAATGTTCCGTTGTTTGATTTTAAATTCCGCGCTATAACATGCATAAGGTGGCAGCCTTGAGGTTTACCGCCGTAAAGATGGTAGCAGTGAGGTTAGCGACGCTCTATTGTCCTTCAAAGTGAGGTTAGGGTTCGTCAAGAAGACAGCCACCACATTTCAAAGGTAACTAGCTAAAGAGCGCAGCACTGATGTTTGTGATGCAAGATGGCGGATGACAGCTGTCAGAAAAAAGCACGTGAGTTTGTAAAGCACGTAGAATTTGCCACCGCCACAAAGAGGGCAGCACGGAGCCCTCTTGATTAAAGATGGCTGCTGTCACGTGGAATTGCCTGCCACCACAATTATCTAGCTAAAGAGGGCAGCACGGTGCTCTCTGGATTAAAGATGGCTGCTATCAAAAAGCATTTTCAAATTATCCGCCACCACATTTCAAAGGTAAGTAGCTAAAGAGGGCACCACTGTGCTCTATGGATTTAAGATGGCGGATGACAGCTACCAAAAAAGCACGTAGATTTGTTTACCGATTCAAATCTCGCGCTAGTAAGGTTAAGTTGGTAGCACTAAGGTTTAGGCCCGTTAAGATCGCAGCACTGCGGATGACAGCTGTGACGTACCACATTTCAAAGGTAAGTAGCTAAAGAGGGCAGCACTGTGCTCTATACATTAAAGATGGCGGATGTCAGCTGTCAGAAAAGCACATGGCTTTGTTTCCAAACAAGAGCACGTTGAATTGGCCGCCACCACATTTCAAAGGTATCTAGCTAAAGAGGGTAGCACTGTGCTCTGTTGATTAAAGATGGCGGATGACGGCTGTCAAAAAAGCACGTGAGTTTGTTTCCAAACAAGAGCATGTAGAATTTTTCAAATTGCCGCTACCACATAGAGGGCAGCACGGTGCCCTCTTGATTAAAGATGGCTGCCGTCATGTGGAATTGCCTGCCACCACAGGTATCTAGCTAAAGAGGGCAGCACGGTGCTCTCTGGATTAAAGATGGCTGCTGTCAAAAAGCATTTTTTAAATTATCCGCCACCACATTTCAAAGGTAAGTAGCTAAAGAGAGCACCACTGTGCTCTATAGATTAAAGATGGCGGATGACAGCTGTCAAAAAAGCACGTGGATTTGTTTACCGATTCTAATCTCGCGCTAGTGAGGTTAAGTTGGTAGCACTAAGGTTTAGGCCCGTTAAGATGGCAGCACTGCGGATGACAGGTGACGAATTTACAGCTACTGCGATAAAGAGGGCAGCACAGTGCTCTGTAGTTTAAAGATGGCGGATGACAGCTGTCAAAAAAGCACGTGGATTTGTTTATCTCACGCTAGTGAGGTTAAGTTGGTAGCACTAAGGTTTAGGCCCGCCAAGATGGCAGCACTGCCGATGACAGGTGACGAATTTTACATCTACTACGATCAAGAGGGCAGCACAGTGCTCTGTAGTTTAAAGATGGCGGATGACAGCTGTCAAAAAAGCACGTGGCTGTCAAAAAGCATGTGGCTTTGTTTACCACGCGCTAGTGAGGTTAAGTTGGTACCACTAAGGTTTAGGCCCGTCAAGATGGCAGTACTGAGGTTAGCGATGCGTTGTTGTCTGTCAAAAAGCACGTGGCTGTCAAAAAAACACGTGGCTTTGTTTACCCCATGCTAGTTAGGTTAAGTTGGTACCACTGAGTTTTAGGCCCGTCAAGATGGCAGTACTGAGGTTAGCGATGCGTTGTTGTCGATGACAGCTGTCAAAAAGCACGTGGCTTTGTTTACAAATCTGTCAAAAAGCACGTGGCTGTCGAAAAGCACGTGGATTTGTTTATCTCGCGCTAGTTAGGTTAAGTTGGCACTACTGAGGTTTAGGCCCGTCAAGATGGCAGTACTGAGGTTAGCGATGCGTTGTTGTCTGTCAAAAGGCACGTGGCTGTCAAAAAACACGTGGCTTTGTTTACCTCACGCTAGTTAGGTTAAGTTGGCACTACTGAGGTTTAGGCCCGTCAAGATGGCAGCAGTGAGGTTAGATATGCGTTGTTGTCGATGACAGCTGTCAAAAAGCACGTGGCTTTGTTTACAAATTCAAATCTCCCGCCAAAATTCAAATCTCCCGCTAAAATTCAAATTTCCCGCCAGAATTCAAATTTCCCGCGGGAGGAGGCGCCCGAACTGTCCCATTATACTACTCACCTGCCTCAGTGGATGAGTAGTCAGTGTAATGCCAATGGGTTCACAGGGCCTCTGGTTTGGTTCCCGGCCAGGTCGGGAATTTTAACTTTGTCTACTTACTTCCTCTAGGATGGCACTGGGTGTTCGTGTTCTTATTAATACAAATCGACATACATTTCAAATTGGACTCATGTTCATAGGACCTTTCGTACTATAAATATTCCATAATACAAACTCTGGACATACACTGTAGTGTCATGCAAAATACGCTCTATGCTCGATTCATATTTGCCGAGCATGATCATGACCGAAGTTTTCTTCTAAAAGGCGAGGCGAGCTAGGTTCGTTCTGCCTTGCCCCTTGATATTCGCTCCTTCATGCACTGTCTTGGTCACAGGTACAAGTGCTCCCCTCCCTCCGTCCTTGTTTCTGCTAATGGCGGAAAAACGTTGAAACACATATACAAAATCTACTTTACCAAATTAACAGCAATGTTAATCAGTTCTTGCCTTAATTATTTAAATTCTTCTCCGGCAATTGTGTTGAATGGTCGAAAATCGTCATTACGCGTGAAAAAACATGCTTTAGTTATGGTTTGCATTCTATTGCCCGGCAAAACGTGGTGAGAAGCTCTAGAATGAAACGAGTTGTACCAAATTTATATGCTAACAGTGCACTACACATTTCATGGGAAACAACCTGTCTCCTGACTGTCTGCAGTTCCAAACGTCAGAAATGATCCTGTCTCTCTTGATTAGTTTATAATAAATTTTTGAAATTTTTGCCATAACGCTGTCCGTCGATTCACGTGGCATGGTGAACTTAATCTCAAAACTAATGGTTAACTCAATTATTCCATCACCTTTTTATACCTCCGAATTTCCCGCCTTTGCTCTATGCTTTTTTTCAACTTGCTTTACGTCGCGCCGACACATATATAGATTTATGCCGACGATGGGATAGGAAGGTGCTAGGAGTGGGAAGGAAGCGAACGTGGCCTTAATTAATGCATTGACCCTGCATTTGCCTGGTGTGAAAATCGGAACTAACGGACAGCCGTCTTTAGGGCTGCTGACAGTGGGTTTCGAACCCATTATCTCCCGAATGTAAACTCACACCTGAAGCCCTAACCGCACGGCCACTTGTTCTGTCTTTGCCCTTTCTAAACAAGAACTTGCTCACCTCTGGATGAACCACATTGCTTGTAACGTCAGTCGTCGTCGATAGTCATTAATCGTCGCTTCGTAAATGCTCTGTTGAATGAATAGGAACAAACTCGAGCATTGTATATTACTCTCTCCACTCATGCGTAAGGGTGGTTGCATGTGCAGCAAGGTACATATTGCTCCGCTTTGGTTACCCGACTCAAGTTCAAAGATGCCCGCCACTAATACACTAGCGGAAAATGAAATCGCAACACCGAGAAGAAATCCTTATTATATAAAGCCAGAAGGCTAACTGACTGACTGACTGACTCACTGACATTAATTTTTGCCGACTTCCAGATGAGCTAGGAACTAGAAATTCGGCAATCTGATACCTACTAGGCTGTAAACCAAGGAAAAGTTCCAAAAAGTTCATTCCCCCCCGCCTCCCCCAACAAAATGGCGGACCCCTTGATGCACTGCCGTACAAAATTAAAATTTGGCGAAGTCATAGCTCCTAGCCTGTAACCGACGTAGAAATTGCAACAAGTAGAAATATTTAATATTTTACTCACTAAAAATTCGAAATATTGAGCCAAATTTAATGATGGTGCAGACTTCGTTTCGAGCTTCCTTGTGGCTGAACGGTAATTACTATTAATAAACGGATTGCACTTTCGGTCCTAAAATAAAGAGGTCTATAACTTTGGTCCTATGTCTTTTTATCGTATCTCGACCCCTTTTCGTTAGATTGAGCTTCATTTTCCCGTTTTGGTCGATTTTGTTAAATTTCCATAAATTACTGATTCACACACTCATAAGACAGATAGATGCACGAAATTCAGCACACTACTTGGCACGTTCATTGGCCATATGTATACTGACTTTCATTATTCTAGCTGCCTTGATTATATGCGAAAACGGCAGGAATTTGTGGAAACCCTAATCAAATTTCAGCCTAATTTATGACCCTTAAGCAATTTGTGGTGAAGCCCATGGAGATACGGCAAAACCTCAAATAACCAAAATTATAGGTTGTTTTATCATTGACCTTCCTGCCAAGTTTCAAGACTGTATATGTCTACTAAGTTGGCAAAATAATTTTTCAACTTGGGAAAAGCGGACGAAATGTGACATGAATCGAAACGTTCACTTCTTTCTATGGTATAAATAGCGGAAGTACAACAACATGTATAAGACAATAATTTAGGCGACAAAAAGGATCGTCTGATGCCGCAATTCGTTCCTCGATACGACGTACCGTTTGGCAGCAATACATTTCCAAATGAAAGTCTGCACTATTTTGCTTGCAAATTCCCTGGCCCTATCGGTAATCTGATGAATATTAGGCTGTAACCGAGCGAAAAATTCCAATAAGTTAAATTTTTATTTCTTTCCCCTTCCCGCCTGATAAAATGCTGGACGCAATTTCCGGGTGAACGAGAAAACTGAAATCTGGCGAAATTATAGTTGTTACTCTGTAACTTTTAACTTTTTACCTGTGAAAATTATCGAAATATTCAGGCAAATTTCATGCCGCTGCAGACCTTCGTTTCGAAATACTTTCTACCTAAACAGTAATTCCAACCAAAACTGGATAGCACTTTCTGTCCCTGGAATGAAGAGATCTCTAAATTTTGTCCTATAAAAGTTTTTCAACTTGTGAAATTTGCCCCAGATGGAAAAGTTTACTCCTATCCATACAATAAATCGCCAATATACGAGAATATATATTAGCACCAAACATGCAGGCCAGTAAAAGATCCGTCCGTTGGCACAGTTCGTTTGTCGATGCGAAATACCGTTTCGCCACAGTCTATTTCGAAATGTCCATTTGTAATGTAGAGTAACCGGGGGTTTGGGGGCGGATCCCCCAACGAGCGAAAGCGAGTTAGTTTATATGAATGCAATTTAGGCTAAGCAATAGTTTAAGTAACATATTTATTTGATTGAAGTTTCCAGGTCACAGATTCAAGTATTCGCGAGAAGAGGTGTGACATGATTGTACATTAATAACCACTGTAGACTCCAAGATTGTGAATGCAAACATACAAACGTGCATGAACCGTGTCGTACAGGTGCTGTATGCCATTTCGTGGGATGGAGTTCCACCCCTGTTGCACTTCATCAGTCAATTCAGCAATGGTTAATGCTGGCACTGGATGACACTGGATTTGTCGTCCAATACGTGTTCAATAGGTGAAAGGACTGGAGATCTCGCAGGGCAGGACAACTGGTCGCAACTCTCTAGAGCACGTTGGGTGACGAAAGCGGTAAGACTACGAGCGTTATCCTCTTGAAAAACGTCTCACTTGAATACTGCGAATGAATGGCAGTACAGCCGCTTAAGTCACAAGTCTGACATACAAATCCCCTGTCAAGGTTCTTGGGACAACTATTAGAGTGCTCCTGATGTGAAATTTAATCGCTCCCGAGACCATGACTCCAGGTGTAGGTCCAGTGCGTTGACACTGCAGACAGCTTGGTTCCAAGCGCTCTCCAGGCCTCCTTCTTACCAATCTATGGCCATCACTGGCACCAATACATGATTGGCTCTCATCTGAGAACACAACACATCTCCACTTCGCCCTTCAATGAGCTCTCGCTTGACACCACCGAAGTTGCAGATGGCAGTGATTCGTAGTTAGTGGTGTGAACGGTACAGGACGTCTGGCTTGGAACTGTCCCTCAAGTAATCGATTTGCTACAGTTCGCTGTGTCACTCTGGGGCCAACTGACGCTCTAATGGCTTCTGCAGATGCAGTACGAACAGCATAGCCGTGCGGTGAACTCGGTGGTCCTTCCCTTTCCGTAGTGACCCGTCTGAGGCCAGAACTCGATCTTCTTGAGACAGAGCCTTCCCGCGACCATTGTTGCCAACACCTACACACTCTGGATACATTTCTGCTAAATCCACATTCTCGTAGCCCTGTTATACGGCCCCGCTGAAGCTCAGCAGTCTGATGATACAGCCTTCATCCCCTCCTTATAGACATGTTTGATTCACACCTACCTTACAACATCAACACTGGAGGACGGTTAATGCTCACGACGTGTGCAGCGTGTATTTAAGGCAAACTTGCTTTGCAAGTTCACAGTGGCGCTACTAGAACAACTCTTTGTCGACTAGCGCTGAACTGAATAGGCGTGCCATTATATTTCCCGTTCCTACCGAAACAATTTCTATACCTTAAGAAGTACTGAGAATAAACGGGAGAACACGCTAAACGTCCCAGCGAAAGTTGTCATCGATGTGATTTTAAAATGTTACTTCTTTTAATTTGTGTACGCACATATTTATGCATGTTTCTGATACGAAATCCACCCAACGTTTCGGGAACCGTATCACTAAATCACGCTCATATTACGGCATAATAGTGACGAATATCCAAATGAAAACCTACAACCAGTTTTCCAGTCATTGACCAGGTCGGGGATGTAATGAATGAATCATATATAGGCTGTCAGTACGATGGGGTCGCCACTCCAAAAGTGATTTATTATTGACTGATAGATGCTATGAAATGAGAATGGAGAGTGTTGCTTGAATGAAAGATGACAGAGAAAACCGGAGTACCCGGAGAGAATCCTTCCTCGCCTCCGCTTTGTCCAGCACAAATCTCACATGGAGTGACCGGGATTTGAACTACTGTATCTAGCAGTGAGAAGCCGACGCGCTGCCGTCTGGGCCACGGAGGCTCGAATATACAAATATGAATGTAAATTGAATTAAACTATAATGATAAAGTATTTAGAAACATATTGGCTTTAGCTACTTTCATGGAAATCTCCATATTTGTCCACTAGCGTTAAATGAAATATTTCATATTATTGCTGGGTGAAACACGAAGTAATTGAACAAAAAATGTTATACAGGTAATGAAATACATTTTTAATATTAGGTATGATTTCGTTAGCTGCCTAACTGTCGTTTTGATGTACCGTTATTAAGAAAATAAACGGTGAATATAATCACGAATATATATAGTCAATGATAAAATAAATCTGAAATGCTAGGCAAAAATGCGGCTCGACAGTCCCTATGATACATTGGTCAGGAGTGGAAATGAATACAGCATTTAACTATAAAACTAAAAAAGCAAAGTCATCTCCGTACAGGCCATGAAGGCCCTTGGAGGGGTAGAAGGTAAAGGCTTCGTAACCTCGGCATGTGATGGGGTAGAGTGGTTAGCTCTACGCCCGGCAGCCTTTGCCCCCTGGAATTAACCTGGTGCTCATTTTTAGTATAGGCTGAGTGAACCTCAGGGCTATATGCACTTCCGGAAGTGGAAATTTCGTTTCTTAAATTTATGACTCCCTGACGGGGATTCGAGCCCACGTCCTTCTGGGCTTACCGAGCACGCCTTTACCGCCTCGGCCAGGCAGCCCGTATTTATCTATAAGCATGTGATTAATGTTAAATGACGGGTGATCAATAACTGTCGGAAGTATTACTATGGGGCAAATTTTTATCGGCGAAGGTAGAAATAAGGTCAAGTTTGTCACTACGTACTGTAAAAACGTAGCATGGGTGACTTCGAGTTAGTGATGTGCGAAGGTTATGTGGTTGTACTGAACCAAGGGAACTGCATGACTTAACCTTGTTTACATTTTCTTCTTCTACTTCTCTTCTAAATTCTTTCTGTGAGAATTTATATAGCAGGCAGATGTTTTTGATACATAGTAGTGGACTATTTCTTTCCAATAAAACCATTTTAGCATACATATAAAAATACATACTTCTTTAAAAATATAATAATGGATGAAACATAAGAAATTCAATAAGGAAAGGAAAATAAACTGTGCTTCTGGGAACGATTCTTCAATGAATAAGTCAGTGAAAAGGGAGCACATTTTGGAGTTATCTTTAAAACTACATTTATTCTTCTGAACATCCACTTGACGTAAACATCTCCTGTTCCTCCCCAGCCTCAAAATGTTTAAAGAAAAATCTGACTATACTGGGTGGCAAATCAGGATCTCTCAGCGCATGCAGTAGTATGATTTTTTTAAAGTAGAGTATACTGACTTTCTTAATGGTCGTGTGACAACCCAGTCTCTCTACCGACTGATGTAGTAACATCGGTTGTCTCCCTCTCATAGTATCTTTCATTCTCTTGACATCATAATCTGTAAGTTCAGTGTGTACAAACTCTCTCTACTCTTCAAGTAACTGAGCCAATCATGAGAAAGTGGCCAATACACCTATGAAAAGGAAAGTTGGGTATTATATCAAAATATTTAAAATATCGTGCGTAATTCGTAAAATTACTTCTGGAGTAAATAAATATAGCGAAGGAGTTGTGCTTGCGGTTATAGGCAATTAGCTGTGAGCTTGCATTCGGCAGATGGTGGGTTCGAACCCCACTGCCATCAGCCCTAGTTTTCCGTGGTGTCCTTATTTTCAAGCCAGACAAGTGAAGGCCATGGTCCCTCCCTTCACTCTCCAAGCCCATCCCATCGTCACCATAAGACCTACCTGTGTCGGTGCGACGTTAAAAATTTGTGAAAATAAATAAATAAATAAATAAATAAATAAATAAATAAATAAATAAATAAATAAATAAATAAATAAATAAATAAATAAATAAAAGAAATGGTCTTAATCTAAGGAAATGATAAATGTCATCATTAACATATTTTTGAATAAGGTGAAAATGAAGATAATCGTGTAAAAATTTGTTGATTCTACGAATGATGTTTTGTCTGGAAACTGTGGCGAGGAGAAATTCATTTATACAGCGAACAACATCGTACTAATATTCTCCTTGGTTTATCCTTCCTGATCGGAAATGAATGCGGTGTACTCTGGTGAATTCTCGCTAAGAACGAACGAACTGAGCTTGTCACTATTCAGTCTGATAATAAGTATTGTTGTTTCACAAAGTTAACGTTGCCGAACTTTGTTCTTAAACTACGCAATTGGCCGCTCAGAACTCTCCAAGAAGTTCGTTCTCTCCCTCGCAGTTGGCCGATCAAAGCGCGGTTCATTAGCCACCAATGACGTCACGCTTTTAATTTGGACGTTATTTAAACCACTGACCACCTGGTATCACAGTGTGTAACTGTTAACTTTAGAGTATTCGACCGCCTGGTACAATGCATAACTGTAAATGTGAGAGTAAAGAATTGTGTTAAATTGATTATTTGGGTTTAATATTACAACAGAAGCTCTCGGGCTTGAATAAATATAGGTCTCTTTCGTTTTCTGTTTACTAGTGGACCAATAGATGACGTTTCATTGAGAAAGATCAGAAGTCATCACCATAGAGAGTACTATACTGCCCCCATTATTGCCTAACTAAGCCCAACCAGTGAGCGAGAGATCCCAAGGGGGACCGTTCGTTCATTGGCTACTGTTTTCTAGAGGCATTTAAGGGAAAAGAAGGGTTGATGACCAAGCCAGAAAAAAAATTTAAAAACAACACTCTGACATTTATTAACACAAGCAGATCACAAATAAAAATATTCTTGCTGATATTACTTTCTTTCACATTGAACTTTCATAGCATCCATTTCTTCCTCAGTATTTGAGAAGCACGTATTTCTTAATGGACAGCCTTACTGTTCTGAAACGAAAATCAAAGAAAAAATAGGCCTACCGCCTTTTGAAAATCAAATATTCGGCTGAAAGAAATTCAAAAAACTTAACAGAGAGGTTCACAAAATAACTCGATAACTGTCTTGCTGATATTTTTACAATAAAGTAGTTAAAGGCTTCATGACTTTAAAATAGCCTCAACACGTGGTTTAAGTTGAATTCTACTAAGTTTTATCATTTAAAGTATTTACCATTGGTCAATAACACCAGTATAAGCTTTAATAGAAAATCGAAATTAATTTCAAAGACTTCAAAATTAATTAATTATTATTCTTATCATCATTATTAATCTCTCTCCTTATTTAATTAACACGTTCTTCACCATCACACGATCGTGTTTCTAATTAATTTCTCACTGCATCATTCACTTAGCAATTGTAATTAACATTCCAAAATAATTATTTCCAATTAATTATTGGGACTCATTATCACCAAAATACAAAGTAATTATGCAGCTAGTGAACATCTACTTCTGATCTTTGAATGGCATTTTTGTTTCAAATTAATTTTAAAATATTTCAAAATTCAAATATAAACGTGTTAGAAAACTTGGTTATCCACGTGTGGGCTAGTTAATAATAGTTTACTTTACAAATCGATTGCCTTCGTGAAAATAACGAGATGATCTTTCCTTTTAAATCACGTTCATCAACAAAAATAAATCCTTTTCTAGTCTTCCTCGACTTAAACTTATCAAATTTTCCCTTAAGGGCACGAAAATTAGTTCTTAAGGTAGCACACAACGATGAATGTAATCTGCGTCGTCAAAAGTACACGACCAGCTCAAGTTAAATAGAATAAACATGACACAAGAAAAATACACATATTTACACACACACACACACACAATCATTCATACTAGGAAACACGTATTTTATATACAATATTTACGTCGAATCCTGTTTCTGCAAGTTTACTTTTGATTTTAAGTATGGTCAGGTCACGTCATATCCAGTAGGAGGTAATTTGTGTACAGAAATTATTTTATCTTTAATAGTGACTAGTGACCGAAGTTAGGGATATCACTTGGGTAGGACTGTGCTTCTCATACAGATGGAAATCATCTAACTTTGAAATTATAATCGAAGATTCCAATAAAATCCGTAATCACTACCATCAGATGGATTACCAGTTGAAACTATCGCGTCCGTGAGCCTCAATCGCATTATTATTATTATTCCCTATCCGTGAAGTACACACGCAACACGTGCTCCAATAATTATAATTTATCTTGCGCTCCCAATAACACAAGAACAAGTCAATCATCATAAATAACTCATCCAATAACTCAATTACATAACAAATATCCCGCAGGATTGGTCATATTCCAGACACTTCATGAACAGAGCACATCCAATCTCACATGTAAGGAATCTACTGTAAAGTTATGGCTCACGAGCGTTTAATTCTCTTTTACCCGATCTTTAGTCAATTTTATTATTAGTCAAGTGATTATTACATCTACCGATCCTCGTGAAATATCATAAAATCAGATGATTCGATCATAAGGAATGCAAGTGATCTTGAAAAGGCACTAGGTTCGACCCTGTCTCACAAAATGTACACGTAAATTCAAGTCCGATAAATTTCAACATTACACAAAAGTAGATTTATTGCGTGGTCAGTGATTTTAAATATTTAGCTCATAAGCACGGGAAATCATTCAAAGACAGACTACATGTCTACTCTAACAGGTTCAAAATTTCATTCACACATGTGACTCGTCTACCACGACACCTTAAGAATTGGGAAAAATGAAATGCTTCTAACTACAACAAAACTAATAGCTCTACGATTTAAAGAAGAAAGACCTCCAGTTTTACAAAAGATGAGACAGATATTAAATGAAAATGGTACTCAAGTTTTAGATGAGGTTCAATCCCAGGTATCAGTCAATCATTCCAGCATTTCCCCGGTCAGTTTCCTTCCCATGAACAGAGACGCCTCACATTTTAGAGATCCATGGAGACTTGGTAGTCGATGTCCCTCGATGAAGTTGAGTTACAGATGATTGTAGAATTATCCATGTTGGTGTACTGCATCTTTCAAGAAGACTTCTGTTGAATTCCGGACGTAAGCTGTAACTGAGATGGCAAGAATAAATATGGGCACAAACACACGCAGAATTTTGATTATTCTTCTAGATAGTCACTTAACTTGGATTTTAAGATGATTTTTACACCGTAGGTGTTAGCTAATTAGTTCACTAAATTGTTGGCAGAACGGGCGTCTGCTTGCGCTGAAAATTATTCCTCCACGTGGTCGTAGCGTCGCACAGCAAGTACAGAGAATGCAGAATCTGAAGCGTAGAGTAGAACAGAGTAGAACATCCAGAGCAGGTTATTCAGAATAGAACAGTCAGAGAGTGATTTGCTCGGAACGTGGCTTTTTATATTCTCGGCTTGGGAATCGTGTACTCCAACTAGAACTGTAATTGGTCATCAGGTCTTCTTTAATTGGCTCAGACTATTCTATAACAAAGCTGTCTGTCGTTCGCGCGTGGCAAGTAGTGCATGGACACGTCACGTGATTTGCCTTGGCCTTGTCCTTGTCGAAGCTCAGTCAATACGTCGCCCCTCTGAATGACGAGAAAAAACTGGTTCTCAGCTCGCCACACTACTTCCTAAATGGCAAGTTACAGCTCCAGGCAGACAATAAAATTTTTAAAACCCACTTGTTGGAAATATACTAAATATCGCCAAATTTGACGGGGACAATACTGGTCCAAGTGTCCTTTTACTATTTCAGATTTCACACGTATTTTCGTGCATCACGAAAAGAACAACTTCATTTGATGCAGGAAGTTCTCCCTGCTATAAGCATCTCCTCGGAATTTCATTGCTGGCACTATGCGTTTTCTTCGACAGCCATTTATCACAACCAGATCCTCCCGTCGGATTATTATCTGGTGAAACGTGATTCACCTCTTCAAATCATACGTTTCCTGTCGTCCGCCATCCAGCGCTGTCGGTCCATACAGTACATCACTTTAGGATCACTTTCGGATTACATTTTGATCAGGACATCTATTTGACCACAGTAAACTCTCGATGAGCATCTAGTAGACTCGTCGATAATCGGCTCACGAACCTCCTCTTTTATACATGACTGTCAATAAAATCGGCTACCATGGTTTGCTGCGATTGTACCTCCATGTCAGATTCAGATCATGTCTTCAACAGTTAACTTAGGCAACTCGAGAAAGGTTGAAATGTTCGTGAAAAAATTAGTAACCGGTAACTAGTTCACTTTCGAAGTCACTGATCTGACCTTATCAGCTCATTCAGTGGGTACTTCTCATTCAGTGAACAATACCTACACTCGGCCTTAGACTATCCCGGCAAGTGCGGTCGTAATGATATCACTGAACCTGTTTAACGTTAAAGGGGAGGATTGTGCCGATAGCTTTTTATCAGATAGTGTACTATGTCGTAGAATATTCGAAACAAGGAAGTGAAACTATGGCATATCTCACTGAAAGTATCCGGCTCCATGGATAAATAGTTAGCGTCCTGGCCTCTGGTCACAGGAGACCCGGGTTCGATTCCCGGCAGGGTCGGTCATTTCAACCATCATTGGTTTATTTCGCTGGCACTGGTGCTGGGTACATTTGTCGTCTTCATCATCATTTCACCCTAATCACGACGTGCAGGTCACCTACGGGAGTAAAATCGGAAGACCTGCACCTGGCGAGCCGAATACGTCTTCGGACACTCCCGGCATTAAAAGCCATACGCCATTTTATTCCATCATTGAAAGTGCTTCAGAAAAATAATGTCACATGAAAAAACACAAACTCAAGTCTTTAATAGAAGTGCCTTGCCAATGAAGTCAGAAGCAATTATGGGCTCTGAGAATAATTATCAGTTTGTCGTATAATTTAATATACTCAGCTTAGTGATATAAGACATGATGACATAATATTCAGGCTCCAGAAACGTGATCTTGAAATTGATTCCGAAACACGACTTCTGAACTAATTTACCTAAGAACAACGAACAGTATGCTGAAGCAACAAAAATACATTTTACATCATGGAAAAACAAATTATGGCAGGTTTTACAGTAGATAATTAATAAAGACAACTTATTTATGCGTTAATAAATAGATGTACTGGATTAGTACTAAACTGGTTAAAATATACTGATGAAAATGGAACAGAGAGCTTTTGAATGAATGACTCTAAGGACGTTCGATATTTCCAGACATCTGTGCAAAATTTAAGTTCCCCATGAATGCACACAGGTACCAATTTGCGCTTAATTTATTGATATTTTGAATGAATAACGGTAACGACGTCCGAGATTTTGCATATACGTATATATATATATACCTGAGAACAAAATACTCATAATAAATACTATATAAAAACCAGAACATATTGCGGAGATATTAGAAATATAGTTTTCCAACACAACACAGAGCTGATGTTTACCAATTTTATAATATTATACACAGTTAGCCAATTCAAATTGCAACACTGCGAAATACAGGAACCAAAACGTGTGGAATTATTATTATTATTATTATTATTATTATTATTATTATTATTATTATTAATATTATTATTATTATTGTTATTATTATTACCACAGGGTAAGCGAAGGGGAAATGAGGAAGAGCCGAAGGGTTGGACAAATAAAGACCACAAGAGAAAACTTTGGTTTTGAGTATATTTTCTAATCTTCTCCTTTCTTTCATTTTTTTCGTTAAATCAACAACAACAAAACAAAGGATGAATATCTGAAAAACAATAAAAATCATCTCAATGAGGTTTGAAGTCGCTGGGAGAATAAGCTCCTAATTGTACCAGGTCCTTTGAATCTTTACAAGTATGAACTCCATTTTGAATTGGCCACGGGGAGAATGATCTCCCAAATGTTTAGTACTTTTTATATTTACAAGGTTAGGCTTTAATTAGTACTCCACAGGGAGAACGAACTCCCAACCTTGAAGACTTTAAGGGCCTAATATCAAAATCTAGGCACCTTCTTGACTTACACCCAGAGGGGAAAGAGAGACCTTCAGAGCTTACATGCCTTTACCTGAATTACGCATACTCGACGCTCGCTGCCCTTATTCCACAGGGAAGCAACTCGGGTCATAAAGATGCAGAACGAAACAGGAGCAAGAGGTCGTATTACTAGGTTAAGAGAAAAGTAATTTAAATATTGAACATGTAAATAGGCCAAACCCATAAGAGAAGGGAATGCTGAACCCACTCGGGCAATCCCTTAACACGATCACAATAAAAACTAATGGGTCAGTAGGCCCAGCGACATAGTGAGTTAGATAATGCGTTCTACTTTGTGACTAAGATGGTGGAAATTATCGACCGAAAATGAAAGAAGAGAAATTTGAATTTAGAAAAACTTGGTCACTAGGAATAAAGAAATGAACGGGGAAGCGGGGGTCTACGCTCGTGCTTTATTTTGGCATGGCAGGCATTCGGGAGATTATATTCGTGGCCTCAAAACCTAGAACTTTACCTAGAACCTAGAATTTTACGAGACTGGAAAGATAAGCAGACACGGCAAAACCTAATTGTTACAGGCTGGGGAGGGGAAATGTAGTATCTTCCCGTCGCCACACGCAAATTAGTTCACATAATTAGGACGAAGAAGCCGCCTACCTTAGATGCTGCCCCAGCACGCCAAGTTGCGTTAAGTGAGGGTGACCCATGCACGTCGGTGCACTTGTCAAGGTAGTCTGGTAGGCCGAATACTGCCTTATCTATAATGGAAAATTGGGCTATGATTCATTTCATTTAAATTTAAAAGTTCAGTAGGTGCAACTGTAGAACTAAGGAAGTCAACCCCTCACCAAAACAATTCTAATTAAACAAGGCAATACGTAGACAGCTCAAGCAGCCGCTCGTAGGTGACACCCCTAACCAAAGTAGTAATATCTATTGGCAGGCTTCCGAATCGCGAAGTAACATAAATAAATTTTTACTTGTCTCCACAACACTTCACTATACTCAGATGTTTAAAGTATTGCCTAACTCTAGGGAGAGACTCCTCTTCATATCACGGTTATTATTATTATTATTATTATTATTATTATTATTATTATTATTATTATTATTATTATTATTATTACAGAGCCATGAGGCGATGACATACCAAAGGTATTCAAATTAATACCTTGAAAGTCAATATGAGCGACAGTATTTACTTCCCATGGCACTATATACCGGAGTTTTCGACAAGTTGGCATTTATCATCTGATGTAGTGCCCGGCTCCATGGCTGAATGGTTAGCGTGCTGGCCTTTGATACAGAGGGTCCCGGGTTCGATTCCTGGCCAGGTGGCTCCAATGGCTCGGGGGTTGGGTGTGTGTGCCGTCTTCAGCATTAGAATTAATCACATGTGGGGCCCCATACTCATAGACGCGCAGGTCGCCTATATGCTGTCAACTCGAAAGACCTGCACCCGGCCTCTTCGGAGGCCACACGCCGTTAATCTTATGTAGTTAGAGGTAGTCTGTAGTATATTGACCTTTCCTCGATATTTGCTCAGACGTGTTTAATAAGAGAGAGATCAGGGGGAGATCAGGAGAACGGGTAGGCCAAGGAAGAAATTGCACATTATGTCAATCGAAGAATTGTCGAATGCTCTCCTGTTATTTTTAAAGGCGTCGTGCAGGTTGTAAGGTAATGGATAGGTATAGACTCCAACGTATCAGAAAACTAATCGTGTCCGGATAACGTACAGAGAATATCAAGGATTACGTGCAGGTGAGACTAAAGTACAATATCACTCCAAACCGTAACGCAAGGTGCAGAACTGCTATGGTTATGCGGTATGTGGGAATTTATGAAAATATTTCGGAATATGTTACAATATTCTGAATTGTGATTATTATTTACGGGTATAGGCCTATCGATAATATATTTTTTTTAAGTATCCACCATTACCAAAATTGTTTTGGATTATTTATTACGGCTCTGATAAATACTTTTTCATAGAACACGGTCTCTTAACGTAACATATCTAGTTTTGTAGATCTTGGTGTTGATGCTGATTTGAGTTCGAATACTTGCTCCACAGAACTATTCATTTGTGTGTGTAGGAACTGTGTAATAATCTATCTTGCTGTAGGATCTGTAGTTAAGATAAGTGAATTGTAGATACTCCCCTGTAGGACTGACATAAGATCAATTAAATAATATCCGTTAGGAGAACACTTAGAGTGCATGTGGATAAAGAAATTTATATTCGGAATAAGTTGTGCTGTTCAAATTTTTGATGTCCCAAATTCAAAGAAAATCAGTGTTTATTTATACTGGTAACATTGCTATATGATTTACTTTGTGATTACAGTGACAAAAATAATATCTAAATATTGTTTCCTTAATACTTGATCAACATTTCTGCCAACTTTAAATGGTGCAACTTCAAATAAACCTTTACAACAATATCTACTAGAAGTTAAAGAAATGTCCGTTAAAATGTACGTACCTCCGCATATGTTTGGTTACTATTTGTAGAAATCCATGTTTCTCAATGAATAGCTAATTCCACCACCAATGACTTCTCCGAAAATCATCAAGTGATAAGTCTAGGGCAATCCCGTCAGTGGATGTCGATATTGTATTAATGTAGGCTTTTATAAGTAGTTAAGAAATCTCCAGTCAAATTGTTAGGATAGTTACGTTAGGTTAGGCTGGATCGTCTCTAACTCTGAACTGGTTAGGAAGACTGGATCAAATCCTATGCAGATACCAACTCTAATTGTTTAGCAGATTTTCGCGATCTGGCAACCCGAAGGCCAAGTCCAGGCATATTGTTGATGTTTCTACTCTTGACAGATGTCTCCTAGATACTTTGTAGTGCTCGTAATGACTTCACAATAAAATGGAAATGACTAATCTAATGTTTTACGATATAACAAGTGTTAATGAGAGAACACAATGAGATGTATAGTGCAGGCACCGAGATCAAGAATATCTGCTGCTCATTGGTCCTTCAAATTCCTCGCTAACAGAATATTTCTTGCTGAAATATAGAGTGTTTTTGTAGACAAAACACAGGGTTGCTAGAGTTGGTGCAATCGAGATTTTCTGTATTTCTCTGTTTCTTTCCGGGAGCGTATTGTGTCAGTTTATGCAGACATTCAGAACCAGAGACTGTTAACGCTACTGATTCTCGGTGCTTTTGCAATTAATCCGCAGCCGGTCGTTACGAGGCTTGAATGTGCCATGAATATAATGGAATGTCTAGTTACAAAGAACGAAGCGGTCGAGTCCCACAGTGGATTTGATTCATCAAGTAAACATGCGCGCTTGGAGACCCAGACTGCGTTTCAGAGAGTGGTATTAACTTGCTGAAATACAAAAACGTGCGCCCTCCTTTTCGTACATCCAAGCTGTCTCAAGCCTTTATGATTTTCAGCTTGGACTGCGAGCAGCTTGCTTTGGTTTTCTGCCCACATAAAACATCATAGAGTCATATATATTTTTCTGTACTACCTGCGGTGTGATATAGTGTTAATGACCTTACAGTTACGAAATAAATGACCGTAAGAGTGACCCTGATTATCACAGTCATGGCAAAGTACGAATAATCATTCTATCCAATTTTTATATCTTAAACGTAATATTTTTATATCATGTTTAAATTATAGACTAGAGGCATATGTTTAGTTAGTGCTGTGTACGTCTCCCTTGGATTCCTGTCAGATTGTGTATGGTATTGTAAGACAGGATATCGATCTCATTAGTACGTATATGTATGTGATAAACCTTTGTGTGATCTCAGGTTCAGAGAGAAGGTATCATTCCTGAATTTACCAGAAGTAATAGCAGAAAATCACGGGTATGATCGTAAGTAAAATAGTAAGTAAAATAACAAATGGAATTAAGTATCATCTGGAACTGATTTACTTAATTAAGCTCTCGAGAAATCTGACAGTAAAAGAATGAAATTCACTTAATCTTGTTTGCCGTTTGTTTAATGATGAAAAATTAGTGTTTTGATCTGGTACTTCTTGTGAATTTGAGTCTCATGTATACCGTACGCTACGCAGGAAACTATTTGCAACTACGGCGACCTAAATTACACTGCATTTAAATGCATGTAAATCTTGAATGATACCGATTATACACAGTATTTTCAATCCACCTGTCGCCTATAGAGGCATCGCACAAGAAGAAGCCAACGGAACTAGCAATTTCTGAGGTTCCGATGTTTGAATATCAGAGTATTTGCTAGTTCTCTACCCAATCATTGGTAAAATAATTCTGAAATCACTTAAATATTAGTTTATTTATTGAACTCCGATATTTCAAAGAAATCCTAGAACGATAAAAGTATTCAGAAGCACAGTACACACCGGAGACAGAACCTGTAGAAAGATTTACGATTAATCCAATCTTCATGGGTACCGGTACGATGAATTATCAAGTCGAGAAGTTTACAACAAGACAGTTTATTCTAGAGGATTGATTACACTGTAAAGTGAATATGGAGCGATCTCATTTGTGAGCGTTTCTTAGGGTATTGGTTTACAGTTTTGTACCATTACAAGAGTGTCAACATTTCCTAATGCACTGGAGTCGACACATTAGGGACGCAGTGCTCCAACTATATGCTTCCAAGTATTCCAAAGCGAAATTTGCCATTAATAAATGTGTAGGAACTAATACCCGTAAAACAGTATTACACATACAGGTCCTTTTTGGTGATTAATGATAACGTGAGATAATATCTGTCAAGCAGCCTTGAAAATATGAAATGTGACAAGCTGTTGTAACATTAACTCATTTTCTGCCAGAAGCAAAAAGATTACACGTTTAGCATGCCAAAAGTAAGGCAAAGTTGTATCCGTACATTTCATGAAGATCCTGGAAGGGGTGAAAGGTAACGGCTTCCCTTATACGTAACCTTGGCACTTGCCTTTGCCTCCAGGAATTACCCTGGTGTAGGCTGAGTGAACATCAAGGCCGTGTGCACCTCCAGAAATGGAAACATTTTTTTCTTAAATTTTTCGACTTTATGACGGTGAATCGAACCCACGTCTTTCCGGGTGAACCGAGCACGCCTCTACCGCCTCGCCCAGGCAGCCGCTAAATATTACATTTTTAAAGAATGTAATCACGGGTTGTCATATCTAACAATGATTTCGCAGTAATGAATATTAGATATATGAGATTGTGGTAGACAGCAAGTTATGTCAACGAAATCAGGAAGTAAGAGCATTTGACCTTCTCTTCTGTTAACATTCTCTTCATTGCAGATGATTGTAGATGAAAATTTTCCGTTATCGTGCGATTACAAGGATGTCAGTATTACTGAACATACTTGTAAATATTTTGAGTTGTGAATAGGAATAATATCATGGACCGAATAAACGCTAGGCTTCTGGATTAAATGTGAAGTACAGTATTTTCGAAAGTCGACCTTCGATATAGATGGTGTAACGGTTCAAATCTCGTTACAAGATGATATCTATATTTTATTATTTTTATTATTTTATCTCCGATATTATTATTATTGTTATTATTATTATTATTATGTCCGTATTATTATTATTTTATCTATGAGATTACTATTATTGTATTATCATTCTTATTCAATTCAATTCTGCAATGCTTGTCGCCTGCACGATTGTAGTTAAATATATGCATATATACGTGTGTGTAGCATAACACTCAAGACATGTACAGTAAGAATTGCTGGGTATCAGATGTTGGATGTGACATTGCTATATTGTGCAATACTGCTGGCGTTTCTGCCGAGTCATTGCTACGTCATGGTTACGTCATCGTGAGTATTTAGCACTGAGCTCACTTTCTTTGAGAAACCTAGGCCGCTCCAGGCTATTTCACCATTGTATGTAATATCTGTCGCGAGGTGGGAGTATATTATAGTTATTTCTGGAGGTTACGTAGGTGCGTCAACCTAACGTCTATATAAGCTGGGTGTATCTTGTAGCGTCAGTCATTATTCTACTGGAAGGAGAGGCACAGTTGGCCATAAAGTGAACGAAGATGGAGTGTCCTCAGTCAGTCAACGGGAGTCAATAGTTAAACGGAAGGTGAAGAGAGAAGAAGTGGATGGTGAACTGATGGAGTCATAGAAGGTCACACTTGCAAAGAAGTTATACCATACAGACTTACAAAGAGGTCATATGATATGGAGAAGAAGCAGTCACATGGATACATCACCAAATTGTCCGACTCGTCGGCTGAACGGTCAGCGTACTGGCCTTCGGTTCAGAGAGTCCCGGCTTCGATTCCCGGCTGGGTCGGGGATTTTAACCTTAATTGGTTAATTCCAATGGCATGGGGCTGGGTGTATGTGTTGTCTTCATCATCATTTCATCCTCATCACGACGCGCAGGTCGCCTACGGACGTCAAATAGAAAGACCTGCACCTGGCGATCCGAACCCGTCCTGGGATATCCCGGCACTAAAAGCCATACGACAGTTCACAATTCATCACCAAATTAGGCGTGACACATCTACAGTAAACACCAGATCTAAGGAATACGTCGTAATTACACTCAAAGTGTTGAAAGTACAGTCATGTGAACCAGTGAGGGATATATCTATATACACTGACTGACAGAGCAAATGCAACACCAAGAAGGAGTGGTCAGAACTTTATGCCAATTGCAGGGTACACTGACGTCACTGAGGTATGCTCATGATGTGAAATGCGCCGCTGTGCTGCGCACGTAGCGAACGATAAATGGGACACGGCGTTGGCGAATGGCCCACTTCGTACCGTGATTTCTCAGCCGACAGTCATTGTAGAACGTGTTGTCGTGTGCCACAGGACACGTGTATAGCTAAGAATGCCAGGCCGCCGTCAACGGAGGCATTTCCAGCAGACAGACGACTTTACGAGGGGTATGGTGATCGGGCTGAGAAGAGCAGGTTGGTCGCTTCGTCAAATCGCAGCCGATACCCATAGGGATGTGTCCACGGTGCAGCGCCTGTGGCGAAGATGGTTGGCGCAGGGACATGTGGCACGTGCGAGGGGTCCAGGCGCAGCCCGAGTGACGTCAGCACGCGAGGATCGGCGCATCCGCCGCCAAGCGGTGGCAGCCCCGCACGCCACGTCAACCGCCATTCTTCAGCATGTGCAAGACACCCTGGCTGTTCCAATATCGACCAGAACAATTTCCCGTCGATTGGTTGAAGGAGGCCTGCACTCCCGGCGTCCGCTCAGAAGACTACCATTGACTCCACAGCATAGACGTGCACGCCTGGCATGGTGCCGGGCTAGAGCGACTTGGGTGAGGGAATGGCGGAACGTCGTGTTCTCCGATGAGTCACGCTTCTGTTCTGTCAGTGATAGTCACCGCAGACGAGTGTGGCGTCGGCGTGGAGAAAGGTCAAATCCGGCAGTAACTGTGGAGCTCCCTACCGCTAGACAACGCGGCATCATGGTTTGGGGCGCTATTGCGTATGATTCCACGTCACCTCTAGTGCGTATTCAAGGCACGTTAAATGCCCACCGCTACGTGCAGCATGTGCTGCGGCCGGTGGCACTCCCGTACCTTCAGGGGCTGCCCAATGCTCTGTTTCAGCAGGATAATGCCCGCCCACACACTGCTCGCATCTCCCAACAGGCTCTACGAGGTGTACAGATGCTTCCGTGGCCAGCGTACTCTCCGGATCTCTCACCAATCGAACACGTGTGGGATCTCATTGGACGCCGTTTGCAAACTCTGCCCCAGCCTCGTACGGACGACCAACTGTGGCGAATGGTTGACAGAGAATGGAGAACCATCCCTCAGGACACCATCCGCACTCTTATAGACTCTGTACCTCGACGTGTTTCTGCGTGCATCGCCGCTCGCGGTGGTCCTACATCCTACTGAGTCGATAACGTGAGCATTGTGTAACCTGCGTATCGGTTTGAAATAAACATCAATTATTCGTCTGTGCCGTCTCTGTTTTTTCCCCAACTTTCATCCCTTTCGAACCACTCCTTCTTGGTGTTGCATTTGCTCTCTCAGTCAGTGTATATAAAATAACTTGTCCTGACTGACTGACTGACTGACTGTCTGACTGATTCATCATCGCCGAGCCAAAACTACTGGACATAAAGAAATGAAATTTTGGGGATATATTCATATTAAGATGTAGGTGCTCGCTAAGAGAGGATTTTTGGATATTCCGTCGCTAAGGGGGTGAAAAGGGGGTTGAAATTTTAAAAAGAGTGTATCTATATCTCAAAACTTTAAAAGTTTACAGATGTAAAAATTGGTATTTAGAATCTTCTTTTAAAATAAGGATACACGTATTTTTTTGTTTTCTGAAAACCCCAATAGGAGGGGTGAAAAAGGGTGAAAATGGGGAAAAATGGGTTGAATGCCTTCAATCAGGATACCGGTACTTATATCTCAGAAACTGAAGATATTACAGACATGAAAATTCGTACTTTTGATCTCTTTTAAAAGTAAAGATACACGTATGTTTTGTTTTTGGAAAATCCAATTAATGGGAGGGTGAAAAGGGGTGAATTTTAAAAATGAGTGAATCTATATCTCCAAACTTTTGAAGTTTGCAGATGTAAAAACTGGTATTTAGTATCTTCATTAAAAATAAAGAAACATGTATTTTTTTGTTTTCGGAAAATCGCAATAGGAAGGGTGGAAAAGGGTGAACAATGGGTTGAATGCCTTTAACGAGGCTACTTATATTTCAGAACCTGAAGATATTACAGACCTGAAAATTGGTATTTGTGATCTACTTTAAAAGTAAAGAAACGCGTATTTTTTGTTTTCGGAAAATCCCAATAGGAAAGGTGGAAAATGGTGAATAATGGGTTGAATGCCTTTAACGAGGCTACTTATATTTCAGAACCTGAAGATATTACAGACCTAAAAATTGGTATTTGGGATCTACTTTAAAAGTAAATAAACCCGTATTTTTTCGTTTTTGGAAAATCCAAATATTGGGGGGTGCAAGGGGGGTAAATTTTTTAAAATAAGTGTGTCTACATCTTAAAACTTTAAAATTTACAGATGTAAAAATTGGTAGTTAGAATCTCCTCTAAAAATAAAGGAACACGTATTTTTTGTTTCCTGTAAATCGCAATAGGAGGGGTGTAAAAGTGTGAAAAATGGGTTGCATGCCCATAATGAGGATACATATATGTCCGAAACGAAAGATATTACAGAACTGAAAATTTCTATATGGGATCTCCTTTGAAAATAACGAAACACGTATTTTTTAGTTTCTGGAAAATCCAATTAATGGCGGTTAAACAGGAGTGACAAATTGGGGTGAATTTTTTGAAAGACTATCTCTACAGAATATCTCGGAAACGTAAAATGTTGCAGACGTAGAAAGTGGGTGTTTAGAATCTCCTGTAAATGTAAAGAAACATAGGTGATTTGTTTTTGGAAACTCCACTTAAGGGGAACTCAAAAGGGGTGAAATTTCAAAATGAGAATTTTTACAGTATATCTAAAAAAACTTAACATGTTACAGAAGTGAAAAATGGTATTTATTTATCTCTATTAAACATAATGAAACGTGTATTTTTAGTTTTTGGAAATACCTCTTGGGTGGAGGGGGGGGTAAAGGTGACTGAAAATGGTGTTGAAGTCTTTTAATTAGGCTACTGATACATAAAAAATGAAGATGTTACAGACGTGAAATTTGATTTTTCCATCTCCTTTAAAAGTAAAGAAACACGTATTCTCTTAAAATCCTATGAAGCGGGGGGGGGGGGTGTGGGTGGGTGAAAGAATTGAAAAATTAATTGGCTTAATTGTATGAGAATACATACATCTAATAAAAACTAAAGTTGTTACAGACGTGAAAATTCGCATTTAGATCTCCTTTAAAAAACAAAGAAAAACGGAGTTTTGGGCGGGAAACCATCTTGGAGGGCGGGAGTGTAAAGGAGTTGAATTCCTTTCATGAGGAAACATGAATCAAAAACTGAAGAAGTTAGAGTCGTGATAATTGGTATTTAGAAGATCCTTTACTATTTAAGAAACAAGTATTTTTTGCGGGAAGGTTCACTTAGGGGGGGGGGGGGAGTATTGTGAAATGAAGTGAAAAAAGTAAATTACTTTTATGGGGATACTTATATCTCAAAACTGAAGGTAATAGACGTGAACATTGGTGTTTGGAATCTCCCTTAAACATAAAGAAACAAGCCTTCTTTTAATTTTTTTTTGGGGGGGTGGGGTTTGCGGTAAATAAACTTAACGGCGGTGGGGTGTAGAAGGAGGTGAAACCAATTGATTTTACTGTTATTAATGTACTTATAAGGATCCTCCGTTGCTCAGGCGGTAGCGCGCCGGCCTCTCACAGCTGGGTTCCGTGGGTCAAATCCCGGTCACTCCATGTGACATTCGTGCTGGACAAAACGGAGGAGGGACAGGTTTTTCTCCGGGTACTCCGGTTTTCCCTGTCATCAGCCATTCCAGCAACACATAATAGTAATAATAATAATAATAATAATGTTCCGGACCGTCGTCAAATGTGCGGACCGCGCTGGTAACGGCTCCTGGATGGGTAATGACTAAGAATGCAGTCCGGCCGCGGGTTCAGTGCCGCCAAGGCACCCAATATGACACCACGCCGGATCTCCTGAAGGATTTTATCCATATTAAAAATGATTAAAGGAAAAGATGGCAATGATTTACGGACCCAACTGACCAGGAGGAATACCTGAGCCTAGCCTGGGAAGTACGAAATCGATTGCTGGAAAGGAATATTGAAAAATGGGAGGAAACGTGCTGTAAAATAATAAAAAACGAGTCAGATCGGGAATTTTGGTGGATTCTCGCAGAAAACGAGTCAGATCGCGAATTTTGGCGGATAATATATCTAAAACAATAAGCATTCAATTATAAATTTCAGTATAATACCGTAGCGAAGCACGGGTATCTTGCTAGTTTCGTATAAATTGTTAAATGTCCGGTCAAGAAGAATTCAAATTCATGCCTAGTTTCTTTCAGTTGCAATGTCATAATTTCATATTCACATCTGTTTTATCGCAGCAAGACTTACTATTTTTTATATACAATTTAAAGAATATATTATGTTCTATCAAATGAATTCATAGTATTATTTCAATGACAGAATTAACTAACTTCAAATTAAATGGGTAAACTGAACGCCAATCTCCTTCTCCCAGAACTTATATGGTATGTTGTCAAAAGTAAGCTAATTACCCCACACCATAGAAATAGTCAAGATTCACATTCTATTATTGCTGCATTGAGTGGTAGCTGGCGCCCTTCAAATAACGTATGTGTAAGTAAGCGGGTAAGAAGTAAGTGTGAGTACAAGGTTCGATGATTGTATATTTTTCATATTAAATTTCAGATTCATATTTGTCATTTTAAATGCAGTTTAAGAGTGTTTTAAAAGTTAGTCAGCGAGTTAGGAACATTACAATGTGTCGACGCAACGTGGAACTCAAATAAATTCAGAATTTGTTCTCAATGACAGCATATCATGACAGCATTTTGGGAGGAGTATGCATATTTAAGTCAACGGAAGTATTACCGGTAAATGTCAGGAGTGTAATTTTGTGATATATATTTGTATTTTGGTGGCATGTAAAGGGACTTGAAGAGGGAAATTTATTTGAGGTCGCGTACTATTACTAGTAAACCAAAGATGGACAAGGAAGATAATGACAAGTTATGTGACGAGGAGATCAATGCTTCTGCGGACATCCAAGGTGAAATTAAGAGTAGGGAGTAGGTGAGTACGATGGAAGCTTCTGAAGCAAGTCAGGAAAGTACAGAAGTTGGGAAGCACACTGAAAATCAAAAGGAAGTCGTGGGGGCTACGAACCAAGATTTTATAAATTTACTGTTTGCCGAAATGAACAAGTTCAAGGAAATGATTATTAGTAGTAGTGAAAATAGTCATAAGCTAATGGAGGAAAAGATTGATATTAGTATGAAAATAGTCAGAATCGAATGGAGGAAAAGATTGATATTTATTATGAAGATATGAATAAATTCATGGATGTATTATTCGAAAATAGGAATAAACAGGTGGAAGAAATGAGTAACTCTCTATCCAGCAACTTGGAACAAATAATTGGGAGTAACAGTGCAATCATTAGTAATATAGATTCTAAGATACTAGAGGTAACAGAGCAAACATGTAAGTTAGAAAGTAAGTCAAATGAAGAGTGTGTTGAAATTGAAGGTGAAATGGAGGTGGATCGGAGCAATCTTCATATTCAGACCGAGCAAGTCAAGGAAATATGTACATGGGACAGTAACAAGATAGTACTGTTAAGAAATAGAATTTCTAGTAATCGGGAAGAAATTCATGAGGTAGTCGAGAAAAGATTGGACAAGATTTACAATGCAGTTGGGGATGATACGATTAGTAGAATCAAACAACTTGAAAGCAAACAAGGGGGGTCACTGAACTACGGAATGAACAGGAAACGCTATCACAGCAGGTGTGAGAGAGAGAGAGAGGAAGAATTGCAGGAAGAAGTGAGAATAGTGGAAGAGTATGCTGAGAGAGTCGCGGAGGAAGAAGTTTTGAAATTCCAGGGAGTGATACGGCAGGAATTTAGAGGTGAGTCGGTGGGTGAGGTGATAGTAGCGAGTGGTGTGTTCAGTAGGGATCGTGATTTACCTAGGTTTTCTGGAAAACAGTTTAATCCTATAGCACTTATATATTATATATTACAAGAACAAAATTTCTTTTAACAAACCTAACCTTTTAATTAGAAATATTAAGGTGTACACCTCATAAAATAATGACCATTCCCATTTTACTTACCTTTTATTTGTGTATATATATATATATATATACTATTTTAATCATATAATGTATATTTTTAATCCACCATTGTAATCACACGATAAGAATCATGATCTATACTTGTCTTTGTTTAATTATTCTCGGCTGATGATGACAGGGAATCTGTCGAAACCGGTACCGAATGTACAAAAGTTGTGATGTTTTAACTGTAATGTAAAACTTTCACACAATATATGGTATTGAAAAGGTGGAACTTATTGCCCTTTCTTTGATGTAATTCTTGTTTCAATACGGAACCTAAATATGAAATTCTTAACGTTAAATAAGTTAAGTAGACAGGCTGAAGGTAGTAGATGAACAGGTATGTAATATAAGTAGTTATGTAGTGAAAGTAGATTTAAGAGTAGTGTGATTGTGACCTACGTAATGTTAAGTGAGATATTTAAGTAATGACGTAATCGTAGATAATGAAGTAATTAATGGTAGTAGTAAGTTCTACGTAAGAAGTGTTCTGTTAAGTGATGTAAGTACTTATAATACTGAGAATGTACTGTAAGTAGTGAGGTAGTAACTCCGATGATGTAAATTGTGATATGAAGAAGGTGAGCTAAGGTACCCAACAGCCGTTGGGTAAGTTATAGTTAATCGATAAGATGATAGCGGTACCAATCACGATTGAAGATAACTCTAATTTTCAGCCATGCCTTGTTGTACCAAACCTCGTGTATTCAGTTATTTTAGGAGCTAACTTGGTTGCAAATCATGGAGGTAGAGTAGACTTTTATTTAGGTAGTGTGTGTTTGCTCTGGGTGGAAACTAGCAAAGCAGTGCGTGTTAATTATGATGGTCTGAGGTAAGTGTTTGGTAACGTGTGTTCATTAAAGATATATGAGAGTTAAGTGAAGGTGTTCCTAGTGAGAGGAAATGTGTTGAAGTATGTTACGTGTCTGTACGACCAGGATTTGAGGGATAGTCGGTATGAGGCAGTGATGTGAGGTAATTTGAGTGAATTACAGGAGGAGTAATTGTGTTCGATGTTAGGTAAGCATCGAGATGTATTTAGTGGTAAGCCGGGAAGAACACGCATATGAACATAAATTTGTAGTACATGACCATTCATCATTTGTGGGAGGTAAGTACCCCATTCAACTTAAAAATGCTAGTGCCGTCGAAGAACAGATAAACATTATGCTGGACTACGGAACAATTGAACCATCTTGTAGCCATAGTATTGATTCTTTAATTGTTGTTGCCAAGAAGGATGTGATTTATTAAGATATGTAAGTTAATGAGGGCAAAATTGATTCAGTTTGAGTGACAACGTGCTACTCAGAGTTCCATTTCCATCATCTGCAGAGGCGGGAAATATGTCTAAATTCTTTCTTTGTATCAGGGGTATTTCACTATTGTGAACCGTATCGGGAAGTATGCATATTCTTTAAAGATTAGGAAGGGGATATTGTCGGTATTTATAGTATTATATGTAAAGAAGTACTTCACGTGAGATTTGTTGAGATAATAATATGAGTAATTTTTGTGAGAAACTGGCAAAATCAAACTAACATATGTGAATTTCCGTGTGAACCAAGTGTCGTATTGGTGTATTGGAAGAATAAGTGCTACATTGTCATGTGTTGTATGGCAAAGTGGAGAACGAGACATTGAACAGTTATCTATGATAAAAATATGCGAGAAAAGTTCTCATATAAGTGATACTTCACAAAAAAATTTGATATGTTAAAAAAAGAAGAATGTTGTATGATGATTTAAAATTATTTTTGTGTGTTCAATTAAGTGTTATACTCTTGTGAATTGTATGAGAGAGAGAATGGGACACTGGACAGTTATCTACGATGACAATGTGCGAGAATAATTATCATGTTTTATAAAATGTATGGATGTTGAAAAAGAAAATTATTGTGGTATACTCATTTAAAGTGTTTATATGTGCCAGTGTTATATATATATGTATTGTGTTGATCATGAATTAATAGATTCTTTGTTCTTCGATTTATTTATGAGGGAGGCGAATTGTAACGGTTCAAATCTCGTTACAAGATGATATCTGTATTTTTATTATTTCTATTATTTTTTGTCTGTGTTATTATTATTATTATTATTATTATTATTATTATTATTATTATTATTATTATTATGTCTGTATTACTATTATTTTATCTGTGAGATTACTATTATTGTATTATCATTCTTATTCAATTCAATTCTGCAATGCTTGTCGCTTGCAGGATTGTAGTTAAATATGTATGCATATATACGTGTGTGTAGAATAACACTCAAGACATGTACAGTAAGAATTGCTGGATATCAGATGTTGGATATGACATTGCTATATTGTGCAATACTGCTGGCGTTTCTGCCGAGTCATTGCTACGTCATGGCTACGTCATCGTGAGTAATTAGCACTGAGCTCACTTTCTTTGAGAAACGCAAGCCGCTCCAGACTATTTCACCATTGTATGTAATATCTGTCGCGAGGTGGGAGTATAATATACAGTAGTTATTTCTGGAGGTTACGTAGGTGCGTCAACCTAACGTCTATATAAGCTGGGTGTATCTTGTAGCGTCAGTCATTTTTCTACTGGAAGGAGAGGCACAGTTGGCCATAAAGTGAACGAAGATGGAGTGTCCTCAGTCAGTCAACAGGAGTCAATAGTTAAACGGAAGGTGAAGAGAGAAGAAGTGGATGGCGAACTGATGGAGTCATAGAAGGACACACTTGCAAGGAAGTTATACCATACAGACTTACAAAGAGGTCATATGATATGGAGAAGAAGCAGTCACATGGATACATCACCGAATTAGGCGTGACACATCTACAGTAAACACCAGATCTAAGGAATACGTCGTAATTACACTCAAAGTGTTGAAGGTACAGTCATGTGAACCAGTGAGGGATATATTTCGTACAAATTGTTGAATGTCCGGTCAAGAAGAATTCAAATTCATGCCTAGTTTCTTTCAGTTGCAATGTCATAATTTCATATTCACACCTGTTTTATCGCAGCAAGGCTTACTATTTTTATATACAATTTAAAGAATACATTTTGTTCTATCAAATGAATTCATAGTGTTATTTCAACGACAGAATTAGCTAACCTCACATTGAATTGGCAAACCGAACGACAATCTCCTTTTCCCGGAACTTATATGGTATGTTGTCAAAAGTAAGCTTATTACCCTACACCCGGTTAGTTTAAAATATTTCAATGGATTTCAACGTGGTATGAATTCATCCTGATCACCTTTTCTTTACTGGCCTTCTTATGTAAGAAGATACTCATAGCTACGGTTATATTCAAAGTGAATGATACTGATTGATCTATTGAAAGGCAGAAATAACAGTTTCTTGCATAACATGTCATGCAGATGGAAACAACAATTTTTGGGGTACTTCCCTATCGTATAGGAGCATATCCATCTATCCTGAAAATCATCATCTTTACATGAAGCGTCCAACACTGACATGCAATTAATTTACAAGTACACTTGGTTGAAATACGAATAATACAACTACAGTAATACTATATTTGTATACTCTGAATAAGATAATTATTATCATATTTATTATAGGCATCTAAGAAGAATATATTAATAAATATAACTTTTTAGAAGTGTATAAATTACTAATTGACACCTTTAGCCGTATAACACTCCTAGCTGAAAATATGTTTCCCATAGTTACCATTACAGCAGTCGGAATGTGTAACTGTGATTATTTAACTGATGAACGCTTCAATTTCTGGATAGCAATCAAAATACAAACGCGAAACCCACCATTTACATATTCTCAGTTAATGCATGCAAGATTTTTTAAACTAGGAATCATGCCTCTATGGTTCGGATTCCAAGTAAATTGGAAGTCTCGCGGGTATGTTCAAAATAACAACAGTCATGCAGAACTACAAGGTTGCTCCTCCTTACCTTTACTTTGACACTGTCTGAGACAGATCTGTTCACAATTACTGAAAATGAGTGAGTTGGCTTCGCGGTGCGCATTACGTGGCTGCGAGCATGAACTCGGGAGATGACAAATTCGAATCCCACCGTCTGCAGCCCTGAATATGGTTTTCGGTGGTTTCCCATTTCCACAGCATTCAAATCCTGGGCAGTATCTGAAATAATAATAAGGCAACTTCCTTCCCTACATAAGCATTTTCCATCCCATCATTACAAAATGCCATAGTTATTTATTTGTGATTCGTTGAATCAATTATCATTTCTGCATTTAGGGCTATCAGATTCTCTATCAATAGTTTATGTAGTCTTTTCTTGAATGATTTCGAAAATCGTGGGAATTTATGGAACATTTCTCTTGATTGTTCCATTCCTTAATTTCTCTTCCTACTAATTAACATCTGTCACAATTTTCAATTCCAACTTTATCTTCATATTATGATCTTCCTTTCCTTTAAAAACTCCACTCATGCTTATTCGTCAACTAATGTAATTCCGCAACATCTGTCCACTTAGAGCTCGGAACATACCGCCTAGTCCAACAGCTCGTCTCCTTACACCCAAGTTTTCCGATCCCGAATTTTGCAACACTTCTGTAACACTACTGTTTTGTCGGAAGTAACCTAGAACAAATTGTACTGCTTTCCTTTGGACCATCTCCCGATCTCGTATCATGGTGTGGGTTTCGTTCACTGGAACCACACTATAATCGGGTTCTTACCAGATACTTATACACCATCTCTTTTACAAACTTACCACAAGCTCTAAACTCCCTCACAACCACGTGAAGAGATCTTCAACCTTTATTTAGAAACTCGTTAATTGCCCAATGAATATCTTTCCATATACACTTACGTACTTACAGTGATCCCAACAAGGAACTTCCACTCCATCAACGCAATAACTGTAACTGAGAGAACTTTTCATCTTTGTGAAACTCACAACCAGACTCTTCACCCTGTTTATCATGATACCACTGCCAACAGTCCATCTTATAATACTGTATTTTCCAGGTCTTTTGGTGTCGCTCGCAATTTTGTAATTTATTTATTACTCTATACAGTATAACATCATCCGAAACAAAGCCTAATTTATGATTCCCCTTCTTTATCAATATCATTTGTAAATTAATATAAGAAAACATGTTGTTGTTGTTGTTGTTTGTATCATCAGTCCATAGACTCGTTTGATACAGCTGTACATGCCACCCTAAAGATTTCATTTGTACGTAACTACTACATCCTACATTTAATCCAATCTTCTTGCCATATTCATACCGTTCTTAACGCCTACACTTCCCTCGATAACCAATTGAATAAATCCCGACTATCTCAAGATGTGTCCCATCATTCTATCTCTTCTTCTCGTCAGATTTAGCCAAGTCGATCTCCTTTCACCAAATCGATTCAGTATCACTTCGTTCACGTTTCGTTATATCTATTTCACTTTCAACATGCTTCTGTAAAACCACATTTCAGAAGCTTTTGTTCTATTTCATTCTGAGCTAGTTATCACCCATGATTCCCTTCCATTCTATATCACGACCAGACGAAGGTTAACAAAACTTCTGCAAGGTGTACAAGATGAAAATGTAGAAGTCTACAGCAAAAGTAATCGAGTGCAGTCGAATAAAGTCTAGTCCACGTTTACAGCCTTCGTTTGTATTGTTCGAACCAAGTGTTAGCAAGGACTAAATTATGATCGGTGAGTAATTCATCCAGCCGACTTCCTCTCTCATTGCTTTCTCCCAGTCAAAATTCTCCTACTACATTACCGTCTCGCGCGGCTGTGAGCTTGCATCCGGGAGATAGTAGGTTCGAATCCCACTATCGGCAGCCCTGAAGATGGTTTTCCGTGGTTTCCCATTTTCACACCAGGCAAATGCTGGGGCTGTACCTTAATTAAGGCCACGGCCGTTTCCTTCCAACTCCTAGGCCTTTCCTATCCCATCGTCGCCATAAGACCTATCTGTGTCGGTACGACGTAAAGCCCCTAGCAAAAAAAACAAAACATTACCGTCTCTTCCTTTGCCTACCACTGCATTCCAGCCTTCCAGCACAATTAGATTCTCTCCACCTTTTACATGTTATATCTTCCGTCTCTTCATATATTCTTTCGTTTTATTCATCAGCCACTGAACTAGTAGGCATATAGACCTGCATTGCTTTGGTGGATATTGGTTTGGTGTCTATCTTGACAACAATAATCCTTTCACCATGCAGGTCCTAGCGGCTTATCCGCTGCTTTATTATCTTATTCATTGTTAAACCAACTCCTGCATTTACCCTGTTTGAATCTGTGTTGATAATTCTGAAGTCACCTGATCAAAATCCTGCTCTTCCTGCTAACGTACTTCACTTATACCAACTACATCTAACTTTAGACTATCCATATCCATTTTCAGAATCTCTAACATACCACAACGATTCCAACTTCTAACATTCCACGCTGCGACTCGCAGTATGTCAGTAGCCGTCTTACTGATGATTGCCCTGTCTCGTTGTAGTCCCCAGACGGAGATCCGAACGGGAGACTATTTTAATTCCGGAGCATTTTACCTGGGAGGAAGCTATCTTTAGTTCATCATTCATACAGAGAAAGCTGCATGTCCTCGGGAGTTAGTTACGGTTGTAATTTCCCGTTGTTTTCAGCCGTGTAACAGTATCAACATAGCTAAACCATGCTAAATATTATTACACGGCAATATCTGTCATCATCCCTAATGCTGCCCTTGGAACTTCCAAAAGGCTGCTACGTCCATTTCGATGCACTATTCGTTAGCCTGGGTCTTTCGGCAGATGCCCATCCAATGCGGTTCTGCTGTACGTTCGTCTCGGCTATCTGCTTCACTGGGATGCGGCAGGGTCACATGGTTCTTAGGGGAGGAAGAAAACCAAAATGTCCAATAATACTGTAATGCAGCCCTCCCAGTCTTAATCATTATATGATCAGGTTACGCTTCACCTACTACAATTCTCTAAGTTCTATTTTCTAGAAATTTAGGCATCCTTTCAATCACTCTTTCGTCCAGTTCAATAGCATTTCATTTTCATAATCAGTCTCCCATTATCTATTCTATCAATGTCCGACTCGTTGGCTGAACGGTCAGCGTACTGGCCTTCGGTTCAGAGGGTCCCGGGTTCGATTCCCGGCCGGGTCGGGGACTTTAACCTTAATTGGTTAATTCCAATGGCAGGGGGGCTGGGTGTATGTGTTGTCCTCACCATCATTTCATCCTCATCAAGATGCGCAGGTCGCCTACGGGAGTCAAATAGAAAGAACTGCACCTGGCGAGCCGAACCCGTCCTGGGATATCCCGGCACTGAAAATCATACGGCATTTAATTTCATTATTCTATCAAAGCCTTGGATAGGTCAGTAGCAATACCCTCCATTTGAACTTCGGACTTTAAAATACCTGCTGTAACTGCCTTGAATCCTATAGATTGAGGTTCACTGGAATAATCTTTCCTAAACCAGAACTGACTTCTGTCAAGCCATTTAGTAATTTAGCAAACCAGTCTAATGTAAAAAAAAGACAGCTTTTCCAGAGTTTACAAGCAACAAATGTCAAACAGAACTCCAGACTGTAATTAAACAGAAGCTTATGGCAATTTTAGTACCTTAATATATGCTTTAGGTTGTCCTGTTATTATGTTCACTATTAAAACCTCGAGGTGAAAACAATTTTCTGCTGGATTCAAGTAGAAAATATGTATAGTGAACTTATCAGTATCTGAACGTCTTTAACAAGTAATAATGCTGCTGATCTTTAATGTATTTGACAATAGGATCGCATTTCAAATAATTCCAAGTGCTTACAGTGGAAGTGATTTTGTTTTAAGAAGAACTACAACTATGTAACCGTTTTCTGTTAACGCTATGCAGAAGGGATAAAGGAAGAGGTTCGACCCTTCGAAGACATAACGAAGGAAAGAGAACGTAAAAATTGAAAAACTCCAAATTCTTTTCCAATTTGCTATACATTCCACCAACACAGATAGGTCTTATGGCGACGTTGGGATGGAAAAGGGCTAGGAGTGGGAAGGAAGCGGCCGTTGCCTTACTTGTGGTACAGCCCCAGCATTTTCCTGGTGAACATGGGAAACCACGGAAAACCATCTTCATAGCTGCCGACAGGGGAATCGAATCCACTTTCTACAGATTGCAAGCTCACAGCTACGGGACCTTAACTGCGCGAAATACTCCCTAGACATCGCAATCGTAATACCGTAGGGGTCGGAGAAGAACTAGGTTTGAGCACTGAATAGGGATAGAAAAGGAAATCCGTCGCACATGTGTATTAGGCCCTGCTTTACGACCGGATGAACTTTCTGACTCCAAACTATTCACTATTTTGCGTGTTTCTGTGGTGGTTGGTAGCGTTGTGTGTGTGTGTGTATGTGTGTGTGTGTGTGTGTGTGTGTGTGTGTGTGTGTGTGTGTGTGTGTGTGTGTGAAGGGATACGTATTGAAGCAAACACAAACGACCAGTCCCTGAATCGGATGAATTAATCAGATGATCCGGCTGGGAATAGAACCCGCGACCCTCTTAATCGACGCTAACCATTCAGCGAAGTAGCAGGATCCAGAATATATATATATATATATATATATATATATATATAATAAGAATAATAATACAGATTCTTCATCATAATCCCTGTTTGTTCTCCTAACCTTACCACATCCTGTTCAGATGTGGTTAGAACTTAGAAACTCGAATATGAGGTGGTAGGTGTAATTCACAGCGCACTGAGTTGAAAGTTGGCTCATCCAATTAAAAGTTATAACTAAAGCCGGGAACTTCAGTCTTTGTAGGAAGAAGCTAAGTGAAAATTGACAAATACCACACTGGCGTTTGGAAGAGAGGTTACACTCCGAAGATAAAACTCAAGAACAGTTCACAAAAACACGCATTACCATACCCAAGTGAAATATACCAGCTGATTATTGTTCTCACATACATATACGAAGTAGGATCTGAGGTTTCATAGTCTGAGAACATCCGGGAAACCAAGTGATGGTGTCTGAAATGAATTATAACATTCCCACCTTCCATGAAGAGAATGGTTTGGCAGTGAACACCGAAACATTAGCGTGCACGGATGCTTGACTGTATTGTTAGTCAAAGTAAGGAACGTGTATTTCAGGGCTAAAGTTAAAAAAAATTACATTGTATCATTCCTTGGAAAAATCTCTTCGAAGGCTTTCACAATGCTAACAGCGGTGTCCGTTTGTTCGACTGTTACGCGATAAATCAAAGACAGTTCAACACGTTCCCAGCCAAAGGGAAATAATCTTAGAGGTTTCTCTCGACTCTTAGGGAGTGTCCAACTGGATTTCATTCCTAAGGGCAAAACAAGGATCTATTCACTGAATATTTTAGGTCTTATAAGGGATTTCATCCGTGTTTAAAATCAGTGGCCTAACTACCGTAGTGCAGCCGGGACATATGGTCTGCGTGCTACTTGGTGGTAGTGGGAGTGTTGGCGGTGGTGGTGGTTGTGGGGTCATTTGTCTGGTTCAAATAAATAAATAAATAAATAAATAAATAAATAAATAAATAAATAAATAAATAAATAAATAAATAAATACCTTTTAAGAATATGGAAGTTGATTATTATTTATTTCCATTCGTTTATTCAAAGAGGGTGTAGTATCACATGCTGTTTTGTATCGCATTCAGTGAGGCACATGATGACGACACATCTCTTAAAATAAATAACAAAGTAAAGTCAGACTTGTTCATTCCATCACTATACAAGCAAAGGCGCTCGGAATTGAAAGGAACTAGGCAATGCCAACTGTAATGAAATTATCAGTTTGCTACAGTACAAGCAAGCAGACCATTAATTTAATTTTTTCAATTTTAAAAATAAAAATAGAAGTAGTTACGGTATATATAGTTGGAGACAAAACATGACGACCTCAGTTCTGGGAAGCGAGCTGGAAGCCAGCTGTAAATCCCACCCTGTACCCTGCCGAGTTAATTAACTCCATGTGATCCTTGCTTGGTTTGGAGAGGTTGCCAAACCATTCTCTTCAGTCTTGACTCTTTCTTCATGCCAAGTGCAGTGCAGTGACCTAGTGAGCATGATTAATAATAAGATTTGAAATAACTTATATTTGTAATATTTATAATCAGTTTAGTGCAAGAGCAGTAATATGTCAGTATTTTTCCGACCGTGGGTAAATCCAGAATCACAGTGTAACGAAGCGGAATTAAATCAGCTGCCTGGACCTTCTTCTTCTGCTTCTTCTTCTTCTTTTTCCTCACCAAGAACTCCAACCAAAAGTGACAAAAATGTGATTGGCAGAGTTGTTATATTACGAAAACAAACTGTAATGTTGGCGAGGAACATTAAAAATGTCTTACGAGGTGTTTTAAGAAATGGCGGTGTTATACCTGGTAAAAATTTAAATAATTTAGCATCGTAAGCGAATAGAATCTGTGTTACTACGGTGAAAAAAATAGTTAAAATCAGTGATGTCAATATCTACTTTATGTAACCCCCACTAAAAAGAAAGTTCGGAAGCAGAAATATAAATTTGATAAAATAGACGATTTCACTCGGGACCTGCTTCTTCGAACAGTTTTTGAGTGTTATAGGGACAGTAAATCTCCAACAAGAGGTGACCTAACAGAATCAATGAAACAGAAGACAGCTGGGACAGATTATCAGTTTCCGTATAGGGCGAAGACACTTTGTCGTCTTCTGAAAAGTATGAGGTTTAAATACCTGTATGTACCTAAAAAGTGCTTAAAAGCTGAAACACCTGAAATAATTGCTTGGCGGTACAGATATCTTCAAGATATTCAAGATCTTCGGACTGAAGGTTATGCTGACGTATACCTAGATGAAACGTGGTTCGACAGTAACTATTGCAGAATGAAGAACTGGACAGATGATTCTGACAATTGTGCTGTAACAACTCCGTTCAAAAAAGGCGATATAATCGTTATTTTTCATTGCGGTGGACGGTTTGGTTTTATTACTGAAGCTCTTCTAGTTACACATACTAAAATGGCGGATGCTCCCGCAGATTACCATGGCAGCACGAAATCGGTAATCTTTGAAAACTGGTTTGAAGAGAAGATACTACGACGCTTAGAAGGACCATCTGTAATAGTTATGGATAATGCCTCCTGCCACGGCCGTGCATTTAACTCTAAACCCAATCAATCCTGGAAGAAAGGTCGAATCCTTCAATATATGATCGATAAAAATATTTCTGTCCCTCATCCTGTTCCTATAAAAGAAGTATTCCTCCAAATTGTTACGGAGAACACGCCTATTAGTAAAATGAAGCATATTGTAGACCAATTGGCAGCCAGTCTTGCGCATACCGCCATACCATCCCATTGAGATGGTGGGGGCGGGGATAAAATGGAGGACCGCATCACAAAATCTAAGAAAGAAACCATTGTAAGAAATTATTCAATCACTGAAGGAAGCCGGTATGCTCGTGACACCTGAAAAGCGGAGAAATTACATCAGCCACGTGGAGAAAATAGAAAATAGCTACAAGAGTATCAAGCCCATTTTTGACAATGAGAGGATTTGTATACAGCTAACAGATTCTTCTGGTTCTGAGGAGGAAGACGACGACGACGACGAGGATTAAGGTAAAATGTTAATATGAAGAAATGTCATGTATTAATGGTTACTAGCAGTTTCCCCCTGGCTCCGCCCGCAATGTACGAAGTATTGTGTTGTTTGTTACTATCCTCACGGATGTATTTGCAAAGTTCCGATTTAATGAAATAAAGCACATGATCTGCTGCGGTAATAGAATGTAATCTTATGTCAACAAAACACTTGAAAATACATCACACACAGAAATTTAATTAAACGTTCCTTGGAAAAACACTACGCGCCGAACTGTTAAAAAGTCCTTCAAAGATCTTCGTCATGGAGACAAATTTACTCATAACTTTTCTCATAATCTACCAATTTAAGTAGTTATTGCCTAAGAAGGAAGTGCTTGATCCACTGAGTTTTTATAGACCAAAACGAACTGCGTGCCTCGATTAGAACGAAAGATATGATTGCTTCAAAGATACAAAAACATTGAAAAATCAAATAATTTGAGGAAGGCGAAATTTAAGTGATTTATAGTGCCTGATGACAAATCTGTGCATGAATACCTTTCAGTTAAAAAATGAAGGATATCTACCGGATAGAAGGACCGTACTAACTGACTTTAATTTTCATCAATTTTTTAATATATAGATTAGCAGTTTCCCGCTGGCTCCGCCCGCAATGTACAATGTATGGTGTTGTTCGTTACTATCCTCACGGATGTATTTGCAAAGTTCCGATTTAATGAAATAAAGCACATGATCTGCTGCGGTAATAGAATGTAATATTGTGTCAAGAAAACACTTGAAAATACATTACACAAAGAAATTGAATTAAACGTTCCTTGGAACAACACTACGCGCCGAACTATTAAAAAGTCCTTCAAAGATCTTCGTCATGGAGACAAATGTACTCATAACTATTCTCATAATCTACCAATGTAAGTAGTTATTGCCTAAGAAGGAAGTGCTTGATCCACTGAGTTTTTATAGACCAAAACGAACTGCGTGCCTCGATTAGAACGAAAGATATGATTGCTTCAAAGATACAAAAACATTGAAAAATCAAATAATTTGAGGAAGGCGAAATTTAAGTGATTTATAGTGCCTGATGACAAATCTGTGCATGAATACCTTTCAGTTAAAAAATGAAGGATATCTACCGGATAGAAGGACCGTACTAACTGACTTTAATTTTCATCAATTTTTTAATATATAGATTAGCAGTTTCCCGCTGGCTCCGCCCGCAATGTACAATGTATGGTGTTGTTCGTTACTATCCTCACGGATGTATTTGCAAAGTTCCGATTTAATGAAATAAAGCACATGATCTGCTGCGGTAATAGAATGTAATATTGTGTCAAGAAAACACTTGAAAATACATTACACAAAGAAATTGAATTAAACGTTCCTTGGAACAACACTACGCGCCGAACTATTAAAAAGTCCTTCAAAGATCTTCGTCATGGAGACAAATGTACTCATAACTATTCTCATAATCTACCAATGTAAGTAGTTATTGCCTAAGAAGGAAGTGCTTGATCCACTGAGTTTTTATAGACCAAAACGAACTGCGTGCCTCGATTAGAACGAAAGATATGATTGCTTCAAAGATACAAAAACATTGAAAAATCAAATAATTTGAGGAAGGCGAAATTTAAGTGATTTATAGTGCCTGATGACAAATCTGTGCATGAATACCTTTCAGTTAAAAAATGAAGGATATCTACCGGATAGAAGGACCGTACTAACTGACTTTAATTTTCATCAATTTTTTAATATATAGATTAGCAGTTTCCCGCTGGCTCCGCCCGCAATGTACAATGTATGGTGTTGTTCGTTACTATCCTCACGGATGTATTTGCAAAGTTCCGATTTAATGAAATAAAGCACATGATCTGCTGCGGTAATAGAATGTAATATTGTGTCAAAAAAACACTTGAAAATACATTACACAAAGAAATTGAATTAAACGTTCCTTGGAACAACACTACGCGCCGAACTATTAAAAAGTCCTTCAAAGATCTTCGTCATGGAGACAAATGTACTCATAACTATTCTCATAATCTACCAATGTAAGTAGTTATTACCTCAAAAGAAATCGCTTGATTCACTCAGCGTTTTTAGACCAAAACGAACTGCGTACCTTAATTAGAACGAAGGATATGATTGGTTCAATGAGAAAAAATGTTGAAGAAATGAGACGTCAAATTTAATGTGCACTCATAACTTTGCTCAGAATGAACCAATTTGAATAGTGAAGAGCTCAAATGAAAGAACCTGATCCACTGAGTGTTCTTAGGCCAAAACGAACTCCGCACCTCAATTACAACCAATGATATGATTGCTTCAAAGATACAAAAAATTGAAAAAATGAAATAATTTGAGGAAGGTGGAAGTTAAGTGATTTATAGTACCTGATGACAAATTTGTGCATGAATACCTTTCAGTTAAAAATAATGAAGGAAATTGACCGGATAGAATGGCCGGACTGACTGACTTTAGTTTTCATCAATTTTTTTAATATATAGATGTATATGATGATACTGGATTTGGAATATTAAACTAGTGGTATTTCTTGTAATATTTTCTTTCCATGGAATTGCTTGTTGTACTCTTGTGGTAGTCGTAGTCGTAGTAGTAGTAGTAGTTGTTGTTGTTGTTGTAGTAGTTGGGTAATTATGTTTTAACTATACTTTACTACCGGTATCGCACTAATGTAACGGACCATTGCCACCTGTTCCCAATTGCGATGTATTTGTTAATAACAATAATAATAATAATAATAATAATAATAATAATAATAATAATAATAATAATAATAATAATAATAATTTAATTTACATCGAAAGTATTAAATTCCATAAAACTATTTTATTCTTGCTCTGGCTCGTTTGGTGCTAATGAGGTAGACGATTTGGCAACTCTGACTACGGCAGACGTAGTAAATCCTATTAGCCTCTAATAGACACAGGGCTAATAGACATTTTTAATGAAATCACACGGCTGTGAAGTTTCAACATTTGTGAACTTGTATTTCCTTTTCATTTAAGCGTATGAAGCGCTACGCGTTTGTTTATATTAGTTAACCCAATTCCATACTTCTATTTTTAAGCGACATACTAATATGTCGAATGGGCGCCTAATCACGGATTGCCTTGTGTGCTATATTAAGTACACTGACTTAGCAAATGTCATGGATAAGTCACCTAATAGCTTGTCGGGCCTCCTCTGGCCCTGTGAACTGCAGTGAGACGCCGTGGAACTAAGTCGACAAGTCCCTGGTAGTCCTCTGGATTCAGCTGACACCAAATCGTTTGCGGAGTGGCCGCCAATGCTGGTCTGTTCGTGGGTGCAGGATCCATGGCACGGAGCCTGCGTTCCAGGACATCCCAGATATGCTCGGCAGGGTTCATATCGGGGCTCCTGGGTGGCCATGGCAGTCGTTGGACCTCCGCTGCATGTTCCTGCAACCATTCCCGTGCGACGTGGGAGCGATGTGGCGGCGCGTTATCATCTTGAAACACCGCAGAACCGTCTGGGCGCTGGAAGGCCAAAAATGGATGGAGATGGTCTCCGAGCAGCTCAACATACCGCGTACCACTCAAAGTCTCTTCCAGAACAACTAAGGGGCCCATTGCATACCAGGAAAATGCACCCCAGACCATAACAGAGACACCAGCGCCCTGGACCACACCTTCGAGGCAGACGGGATCCATCGCTTCATGTGGTCTGCGCCATACACGGTGCCTCCCATCGACATGGCGCAGTTGAAATCGTGATTCGTCCAACCATATCACATTACGCCATTGCTTCAGTGTCCATCCCTGGTGACTGGCGACAAATGCGCGTCGTTGTGCCCTATGACGTTGGGTTAACAGTGGCACCCGAATGCGTCGCCGGCTTCCATACCCCCATGGAACCCATGTTCCTACGGATTGTCCACTGGGAGACGTGTCTAGCACGGCCTGTGTTGAATTGAGCCGTGATTTGTTGCACGGTTGCCCGTCTGTCACTATTGACAATCCATCTCAGATGTCCCCGGTCACGGTCATCGAGGGTGGCTGGACGGCCGGTCGTTCGTCTGTTGTGGACGGTGACACCCGCATTCAACCATTCACAATACACCCTGGACACGGTTGATCGTGTGAAGCGGAATTCCCGCACCACTTTCGAAATCGCAATTCCCATCCGTCGGGCACCGACCAACATACCCCGTTCGAACGTTGTCAGCTCACGACGACGTTCCATGTTACACCTGTCACATGCACAGCCACTGCTCATAAGGTTTCCTATACAACTGCCGCTGGCACAGGGGGCGTTTGGTGTGCAGACAACAGTGCTCCGCTATCCGATGACATTTGCTCCGTCAGTATACATTCGCCACTGCTTGCGATGTGGTAAATTGGTCAACGGTACCTTCTTTATGACAACACTCCTACTATCTGCGAGAGTTTCTCGCCCAAATTCGGGGCTTCAGTATCCCGCATTTTGTCTCTGCTTACCCATGTGACCTTCAGATTTGTCCATGGGTAAGTAAATTACACCTGGAAATCATCAGCGATTGGGGTCTATAAGTAAAGTGATATTTCTTTTCTGATAAAATCCCTCGCAGTTCAACCCTTCCAACCGCTTAGAGCTGCAATACCGTTCCAATTGTAAGAACAGCATCTTATGGATGTGGCTTCTTTACCCGTTCTGCTCGGCTGTGGAGTGAACTCACACAACATAATAAAGAAGCACTTCCTACCAAATAATATTGTATAGAGACAAAAAATGTATGCATAATTGTACTTCCTGTACACAAAGCCATGTTATATTTATGGGAATGTTCAGTATGCGTAGGAGGGCGGTTGAATAGCTGCAGTCGTTTAAGTGCGGCCAGTATCCAGTACTCTGGAGATAGTGGGTTCGAACCCTAATGTCGGCAGCCCTGAAGATGGTTTTCCGTGATTTCCCATTTTCACACTAGGCTGTACCTCAATTAAAGCCACGGCCGCTTCCTTCACACTCCTAGGCCGTTCCTGTCCCATCGTCGTCATAAGACCTATCTGTGTCGGTGAGACGTAAAGCCAATAGCAAGAAAAAGAATGTTTACGTGACAGCGAGTGTGAGACTGTAAGTGGTTATGGATGAGTCGGCCTAGCTGGAGTATATGTGGGTATTCACGAGCGTGTTCAGTAGAATTTCTCGATTTCACAACTGATCCTGTGAATATTACGTTAATAACAATAATATTTATTGGCTGTACGTGCCACTAACTATTTTTTGGCTTTCGGAGACGCCGAGGTGCCGCAGTTTTGTCTCTCAGGAGTTCTTTTACGTGCCTGTAAATCTACTGACACGAGGCTTACGTATTTGAGCACCTTCAAATAACACTGGCCTGAGCCAGGATCGAACCTGCCAAGTTGGGGTCAGAAGGCCAGCGCCTCAACCGTCTGAGACACTCAGCCCCGCGAATATTATGTTAATTATACGTTTATGTAAATACGGTAATTGAATATAAGCACATTCTGTAGTATATTTAATACTGTAATTTTAAGTGGGGATTGAAACAGCTTCATGTAAATGTGGCTATGCTCTATGTCAATTTTCCATTTCTGAATTATATCAACATTTTGTAGAAAATAAATGAAATAAAAGATGTAATAATAATAATAATAATAATAATAATAATAATAATAATAATAATAATAATAATAATAATAATAATAATTTCCCTACTAACCAGTAGTCTGGTCATCATTAGAATATATGGTAGTTATTGCAATTTTCTTTGAAGTCATATATCTAGAATACCCTTGGAGTCAGGCCTTATATCTCTGTAGGCTGTGAGGAGACAGAAATCATGACTGTTGGGTAAACCTGCATCGCCAAACAATGTTATTCAAAACGGGGAAGAACGTAATGGTACACCCTACTTCTTTCCCTGCCTGGCTTAAACCACCTCTGTAGCACTGCATTGTGTTTTCATTGCTTTTTTATAAACACGTTACTTTCGTAGGTATGTATGAGAGCGCCTCTGGTGTTTCGGCTTATGTCTGAACACAAATACCCCACTCTAAATTTTACTTTATGTAACAAATATTGACTTTAATTGAAACCACACTGAATGAATGTTGAAAACTTGACTACCCGTATCAAGTAATGCATTTCACAATTTCAATTTCAAGGATACTGACTGGATATAAAACAAATAAAAAGAATAAAGCGAAGAGGCAATCTTTGGAGTTAGGTCTTGCAATCCCAAAGTACATAAGTCAAAGTGGTATAATGGGCAGTAGAAATTCCATTTTCCAGGAGGATAATGCCCGGCCTCACACACCACGGGTATATCTGGCCTGCCTTCGTGCTGTCCACATGCTTCCTATCCAAAACGCTTGGGATCTAATTGGGTGGTGACATCTGCCAGCGGCAACTATGACAGGTTTGAAGGGTTAGTTGCCTCAGCTGCTGCAGAATCTTCCTCAGGAGACAACTATACAAGCATATCATAGTAGTGTTTCCATTTGAGTGTAGTTAATATATTTGAGCCACATAAGCATGTGTTATCGCCTTTGCAAATAGATTATATATCCGTTAACCAATAGAGCAACCACAGCCTTGAGATTGGTCTCATGTTGCCTACCCACTAAGCTAACCTGGGAACAAATTTATATTTCAATAATGATATGTAGCGAACAAATAATACGTAAATGCCCATAATTACTGAAAGCTATTGTATTTCTTCAGGGAACATTCAGCAAATAGCGATTTCTTTTTTGTAACTGTGTATGTACGAGCCTGTGTCGTTGTGGATTTACGACTTAAATAAGAGAAATGGAGAGAAAGGCACGGGGAAGGTAACCGTTTCAGTTCCCTGATTCGATTCTGGAATATCATTAATAAGTACGAGGTCTTCCCAGAAGAAATATTACAAGACGTTTATCATCTGTAAACGAGACTGTAGACTAATCACAATTTTAGCGGAACTTTGTTTATGTTCCAGTTGGTATATTCATATCGGTTGTAGTACTACCATCTTGGTGACAATACCCATTTAAAGATGGAGAGTAGACAGGACCAGTGGTCCTAGTAAGAAGTTCGTGCTGTCAGTCGATTTTTCAATGCCAAGAATGTGTCAGCAGCGGAAATTCATCGTCATTTGGTGGAAGTATATAGCGAAAGTGTGCGAGCGAGTGTGTGGGGAGTCGTCAGGGTTTGGCTAAATGGTGCTCTGAATATCGGCGGAAAAAATTCGAACATCCGGCGTGTAGTACTGATGTAACTGTCATCACTTGCTGACCTTGAAATCTTTGCCCCGAAAATGCACTTTCAAAGCTATAACGATGTCAGAGCAGTAGCAAAACGCTTGCTCAACGATCGGCACACTACATTTTACAAGAGTGGCGTCGAAAAACTTGTCCCGCGGTTAGAAAAATGTCTCAATAGCCATGGAGACTATTTGCAAAAATAAAATGCTAAGTGAAGAACACAGTACTTCATGTGTTGTGTACAAGCTACTATAAAATATTGAGATATATACATTTTCACCTTTCTTTTAGAGTGCCCCTTATAAATTCATTCGTTTATGAAAGAGTATTCTTTCTAATGATGTTCAATTGTGTACTCCCTCGCCCAGATAACACCTTCTGATAAAAAGTCAAATATTGTATCATTTAATAGGTAATGCAAATAAAACGGGTATGACGGTTTATTTAAATATTATGCTAGAAAAATTGTATTTCTGTATAATAACAGTAATATTTAAACTAAATATGATGGTGCAAACAACAAGCGCACCGGGTACAGAATTTATTGTATTTTCAAGTTTGGCTTTTCCCTTTCTCTTAGTTTTTCATATTTTGAAAGCTATATTCTTTTTAATTTTTCACAAATTCTGTTCTTTATAAAGTGCATTATGCTTTATAAAATCCACCTGTAAATGGAGAATGTCTCTGTTGGTGGTATATAAATAAATAAATAAATAAATAAATAAATCATTACTATCAATATTATATTATATTATATTATATTATATTATATTATATTATATTATATTATATTATATTATATTATATTATATTATTCATTGTGAGTCTTGGCCCTTCTTGTGTTCAGGTGGCTAGGACTACGCTCATCGATGGTCCCCAGACTGTTGGAGTGAAGGATTCTCACCGGGACTATTATATTATATTTATTTTTCTGTCATCCTACATAAAATATCATAGCAATTATCTTCATATGTATCCCAGTGCATTTCATTTGAAATCACAGTGAAGGCTGAAGACGTGAACTCTTAAATATCGTTAAGTCGCCGTATCGGTGCAATGTAAAGCAGATTAAATATTTTAATAAAACCTTACAAAGCGAAATGCAACTACCGGATACGTATCTTCAGTCATGCATGAAAGATAACGCTTATAAGGAAAGAATATACACGAGGCAAAGAATTGTCCATTCAAAGGAAATAGGAATTACAGGTACTCGTGGTGGACAGCAGTAGGGTTTGTTGGATGACAAAGGGAGACGTCTTGCGCCTGAATTCCAGAAACTCCTTGTGTTAATACAAGAGTGAGATTAGTGAGACATTTGCATCTGTTGAATCCCACGGCACCTCTATTCTCAACCTGCTGTTTGAAGTTATGGGAAACAGTCAAAGTCGGTTCTTCTTAAACAAAATTGCGAAATCATAATTATTTTTCCCATACTTACCCATCCTTACTGAAATAATCAGAAAGGTTTAAAAGTTAGTTTTCTTCCACTTACCTTCTTAGAAATTCAAGAATAAATAATGGAATGAGGATGGATGATAGAGTTTTCGTTTCCTGACCATAAGGTTGTAGAATTGAATCCCGATGCAGATAAATTATAATTATTTTCTTATTATACAAAGATTTCGGGGTGATAATATGGCTAATTAGATATTTAAGAGGTTAAAACCTTAGCCATGGTATGGAATAAGAGAGAGATGAAAATCGATTTTTCAAAATTATTTGCCGTATTTATCAAATAACGCACACTATTCATGAAAAATATCTATTTAAACAACCAAATGGATTGAGGATTCTGTTGCAGGAAAGATGGAATCATGTTTCTAAAAAACGTACGGTATTTTGACTTTAACATTTACGTTTTGCTGCAAACTGCCAGGTTATCTTTTGTTAAGTGTTCATCAGTTTTACCATACTTGGAGTAACGATATATTTTGTTGTCAACATAATTGTTAATATTGTGGAACAATGCAACTTTAAATAATAGCGTGCTACATACCGCCGTTGGGTGTCTTGACTTGCCAAGATGACTGCTACCCAGCCAGACGGCCAATAGTTTTTGGATTGACACTTGGTCAGCGTGACATCATCAATCGTATAGTTTGGCATTCGTAATCGAGCTCACTGCCTCTCGTATGCGACTATTTCCTCATTCCAGAATGAACATTCTTGAACTGGTCGCTGAATTGAACCCACAACTTCCAAGAAGGGGGTACTCTCTTGCCATTGTTTCCACCTGTTTGTATCAGTGATCGTTTTCGCTAATGTGTTTAGGTGGTGTTTAGGTGTGTTTAGATGGTCCCTGCACTGTTGGAGTCTCACCAGGACTGTAATATGAAAGTACGGCTAGCACGCTATTTCACAGAAATTTACTGTACACTTTCAGAATGTTTTAATAATAATAATAATAATAATAATAATAATAATAATAATAATAATAATAAAAGCAATGCTGTTGTTTTGGGGTCATCATTCCGTAAATTGGGTCAATTGAACTCTCTATACCATTCCACCAGCATATTCCAATTTCATTATCGCTACGTAAGTATTCCAGCCTACATCTTCTCTAATCCCATATCTATATCTTGGCCCTCTCCTCCCATTCTTACCACCTACACTTCCATCGTAAATCAGCTGAACACGTTCTGTATCTTTCAAGATACTTTAAGAAACCTTTTCTGTTCTCCTTGGAAAATTTCCCCATTCATTCTTCCCTCATGAGTTTGACAAAGTGATCTGTTCTACCTAACTCACCTCCAAAATTCTTTTGTAATACCATGTTTCAAAGGCTTCTATAGTGTTTCCGTATGCAATACTTACTGCGAGATTCACTTGTATGCAATGCCACACTTCATACAAACTTCCTCACAAATATCTCCCTATGCTACATATCTGACTTTGATGCGGGAAAGTTCATTCTTTTAATATTAAATGCCCAACGTTCGATGTGTGCAAAGAATAATTTTCTTACGTCCTCTACATTCTCTTAGACTGCTGAGTATTTTTCTTTCTGCTTTACAAGTCTGCAGAAATGTACCTTCACTTCTACCTTAGAGATTAACACGGTAGATGCCGTTACTGTGGTAATAATGAAATAGCTTACTTTCAAGACTCATCATGCTGTAGTGATGTTTAAACTTTAAGCAGTGAAGGACAGGGCGAGTTGGCCGTGCGGTTATAGGCGTGGAGCTGTGAGCTTGCATTCGGCAGATAGTGGGTTTGAACCCCACTGTCGGCAGCCCTGAAGTTGGTTTTCCGCGGTTTTCCCACTTTCACACCAGGCAAATGCTAGGACTGTACTTTAATTAAGGCCACTGCCTTTTCCTTCCCACTCCTAGGCCTTTCCTACCCCATCGTCACCTTAAGACCTAAAGAAACAATGAAGGTAAAATCGGCCCCAAAATTCTGTTTATGTCATGAGCGTGGGCATACCCTATGACGGAACTTTTCTAGTATATGCAAAACCATTAAAAACTCATCATGTCTTGATTTTTGAATTGATAAATAATTTTTTTTAAATTATGCCTTACTTTTGGAATAACAATTTATAATATTTGAAAGAAATAATTAATTGAACAAGAACTTCCGTGGTTCAAGCGGCAGTGCGCCGGCCATTCATCGCTGGGTCCCGTGGTTCAAATCTCTGTCACTTCATGTGAGATTTGTGCTGAAACAAGCGAAGGTAGGACAGGTTTCTCTCTGGGTACTACAAATTTCTGTCATCTTTCATTCCAGCAACACTCTCCAATATCATTTCATTTCATCTGTCAGTCATTCATCATTGCCCCATAAGAGTGCGACAGGCACAATTCCTATCCTCGCCGCTAGATGGGGCTTCATTCATTTCATTCCTGACCCGACCAAATGATTGGAAACAGGATGAAGATTTTTTAATTAATTGAAGATGAAAGGGTTAAGAAAAATGTTCCTCTTCCAAGAGTTGCTGAGGATGGCGACCAAAATCCTTTCTTCAAAAATGTAATTCATTTGCCATTGTAAGGCAGTGGTGAATTCAATTATAATTTTTGGGAATTAGAAGACAGTGTGTGTGTGTCAGTTTCCTCATAAGGGTAATCCCTGCTCTCTCGCACAGGAAGACATCGTGATTGCAATGACTCTAATGCATTATGAGGAGCCAGTGCTCAGTCAATGACCACTGCAATGTACCGTGTACGGGATCCCGCTAACCCGGTACATTTACATGACATAATTGAAGGATTAAGTATTTACAATTCTGTGTGTGTGTGTGGAGTGAATCAATTGACTGTCAGGCCGTACTTTCGCATAGCTAACACAAGCCAGCGATTACATCGTAACAGTAAATACTATCTGGTAAGACATAACTTGGAATACCGTTTGTTTGGACACATGTGTATATACACACGATTAGACATATCATAAAGCAAACTCACTTTTATAAAGTCCATGAAGAACCCTGGAGAACTAAAAGTTAAAGGCCTCCACTATTTGGCATGGAGCACACTGACTATCCCTCAGCCGTGCACACACTATCAAAGGATACTTCCACGCTTTCACTGTCGATGCACCACGCCCCTGGAAGTTGCCAGGCTAAGTGGCTCAAAGGGTAGAGCGCAGGATTTCCCAGCCGGAATTGGCAGGTTCGGTCTTGGTTCAGGTGGTATTTGACGATGCTCTTGTCGGTAGATTTAGTGACAGGTAAGATAATTTCCGTAGAACAAAATTCTAGAATCTCGGCATCTCTACAGACTGTACAGATCGTAACTTGATCGTAAAACAATTATTATTATTATTATTATTATTATTATTATTATTATTATTATTATTATTATTATTGTTTGCTATTTGATTTACATCGCACCGACACAGATAGGTCTTATGGCGACGATGAGACAGGAAAGGCCTAGGAAGGAAGCGGCCGTGACCTTAGTTAAGGTACAGCCCCAGCATTTGCCTGGTGTGAAAATGGGAAACCACCGAGCTCGATAGCTGCAGTCGCTTAAGTGCGGCCAGTATCCAGTATTCGGGAGATAGTAGGTTCGAACCCCACTGTCGGCAGCCCTGAAAATGGTTTTCCGTGGTTTCCCATTTTCACACCAGGCAAATGCTGGGGCTGTACCTTAATTAAGGCCACTGCCGCTTCCTCCCCACTCCCAGCCCTTCCCTGTCCCATCGTCGCTGTAAGAACTATCTGTGTCGGTGCGACGTAAAGCAACTAGCAAAAAAAATGGGAAACCACGGAATACCATCTTCAGGGCGGCCGAAGTGGGGTTCGAACCCCCTATCTTCCGGATGCAAGCTCATAGCTGCACGCCCCTAACCGCACGGCAACTCGCCCGGTATTATTATTATTATTATTATTATTATTATTATTATTATTATTATTATTATTATTATTATTATTATTGTTATTATTATTATATCTGGAAATCGGTACCGAAGGAGTTGCGAAATCTGACATCAAACTTGTCAGCAACTTGCGATACGAGGTGTATTTATTTACTTTTTAAAATTTTTGTTAATGGTTTAACGTCAAACTAAAACTAACTGCTAAAAGGCTTTCTACCGGGCGAGTTGGCCTTGCGGCTAGGAGGGCGCAGCTATGAGCTAGCATCCGGGAGATAGTGAATTCGAACCCAACTGTTGGGAGCCCTGAAGATGGTTCTCCGCGGTTTCCCATTTTCGCACCAGGGAAATGCTGGGGCTGTACCTTAATTAAGGCCACAACAGCTTCCTTCCCATTCCTAGACCTTTCCTGTTCCATCGTCGCCATAATTGTGTCGGTGCGACGTAAGTCAAAATAGCGAAGAAAAAAAGTTTTCGGCTATGCAAGAATGGAGAAGGGCTAGGATTAAGAAGGAACCGACCAAGGCCCAAAGTAAGGTATTGCTTCAACATTTGCTTGATGTGAAAATGGGAAACCACCGAAAACCATCTACAGGTCGGTAAGATTCAAATACACCATCTCCCGACTGCTACCTTACACCTACCTGACTAGAACCGCGGAACAAACTTGCTCGATATTGTTGCTTCTATTCAGAGAACTACAACTATCAAAATTTCTTTAACCACGTTTAAATGTATTAACTTTTATGGTATACAGGTTTCCCGTGACGTTTTCATAATAATAATAATAATAATAATAATAATAATAATAATAATAATAATAATAATAATAATAATAATAATAATAATAATAATAATAATGTTACTAGTTCAACGTTCACTAACTACTTGTGTGAATTTTGGAGACGCTGAGTTGCCGGTGTTTTGTCCCACAGACTTTACGCGTCAGTAAGAATCTTCCGACAAGTGGTTGACGTTTTCGGACAATCTGAAATACCACTCTACTGAGCCGGGATCGAATCCACCAAAGCAAGCTTGCTATTTCACGTGACTTTTGATATTGTGGCAATAGCCATGCTACCTCAAACTTTATTTTGAACCTGAACCACAGGGACGTGATATATCATTCTAAAAAGTTCTAGATGCATTAAACGGGGTTCGAACTCTGGCCACCTTGGTGAGGAACCCGTGACTGTACCACTCGGATACCATGCCACCCTCAAACACACCAACATGGACTCAGGACGCCAGCGCTCTACCCTCTGAACTACCTAGCCCGACATATTATTATTATTATTATTATTATTATTATTATTATTATTATTATTATTATTATTATTATTATTATTATTATTATTATTATTATTTAAAAGAGCTGTTCGTCCCCTCGTTTGATACGGGGTCGGGGATGATGAAGATGTATATGGCATATTTTTACTGTCGGTTGCCCTTCTTGACGCCAAACTCATTTGAGGAGTTATTGAAGATGAAATGAATGATTGTGCATGAAATTGGGTGAGGAAGTGGAAGGAATCAGCTGCGACGTATGAATAGGAACTGTCCCGGCGTTTGCCTGGAGGTGAAAATGTGAAACCACAGAAAATCATTCTCAGGACACCTGACAGTCGGGCTTCGAGCCCACGCGTCTCCCGATTATAGAGTCTGGCTCCATAGCCGTTGCGCCTTTACACGTGCGGCCACTCCGCTCGATTTTCTTATCAAAAGGGCTAATACACAGTAACTGTTCTCATTGCTTTAGGCGACAAATTCTCTCATTCCTTGATAAGTGTTTCAAGCAAAGAATAGTCATCTCCGTACAGGCCATGAAAGTAAAGACTTAACTACTGTATCCTCAACCTCGCCACTTGGTAGGATAGAGTGGTTATCTCTACGTCCGGCAGTCTTTGCCCCCAGGAATTAACCTGGTACTCATTTCTTGTGTAGGCTGAGTGAACCTCTGGGCCATGTACACTTCCGGAAGTGGAAATCTCGACTTCCGGACGGGGAATCGAACCCACGTCCTTGCGGGTGAACCGAGCATGCCTTTACCGCCTGGGCTAGACAGACCCTCTTGATCACTGTTAGTTGTATATATTTTGTATTATTGGGAACGTAGTTTAGTGTAAACAATTAAATATTCTTGGTATAAATAAACTTCAGCGTACAACATAAATGAATGCCAGGTTAACTCTTGGTGGAAATTGGAGCTAGGTATAGACTAACTACTCCCAATGTCACTTTGCACATTACCGGGCGAGTTGGCCGTGCGCGTAGAGGCGCGCGGCTGTGAGCTTGCATCCGGGAGATAGTAGGTTCGAATCCCACTATCGGCAGCCCTGAAAATGGTTTTCCGTGGTTTCCCATTTTCACACCAGGCAAATGCTGGGGCTGTACCTTAATTAAGGCCACGGCCGCTTCCTTCCAACTCCTAGGCCTTTCCTATCCCATCGTCGCCATAAGACCTATCTGTGTCGGTGCGACGTAAAGCCCCTAGCAAAAAAAAAAAAAAAAAAAAAAAACTTTGCATATTGACTGCTCATTAATAATAAACAGTAGGTCTGACAAACCAGGAAATGGGCGCGGGTAATCCCCGTACGATCTCTCAGTTTTAAGTAAAGATAATGACATAGCATTGAGCTCTCTCTCAGTTTGTGTACATAAACCATTTTTCTGTTGTTGGAACGTATCTAATACCCATTTAAAGAGATTAAATAAATAGGATCGTGCAACTTGGCTTCTAAACATTACATTACAACTACAATTCTGTTTTAATATTTATATACATGTTTCCATTAAGTGTATATAACTAATATAAGTAACATAAGCAAAATATGTAATCCTAAAAGTTATACGACTTTATGACTATTTACTCCACTGTTTCATAGATTTAAGAAACAAGGAACAACAGCTACAACTAAACTCCAAAAACACGTCATTGACAATATTTCAGCTCTCTTTCCTTTTTCCTTCATCACTTATATTTACCCTCTTCTACACCTTTCTACTAGCTGTCGCACCGAAAATCACGTCAGAAGGCCTCGTTTGCTGGCTTCCTGCACTTCATGTATCTCTCCTTGGATCACGTTCCGCCACGAGATCCTGATGTGTTCATAGATGTAGTTCCTCCATGGGTACTTTTCCTAGGCATCAAGCATCCACACAGCTACAATCATGATGTCTCCAAACTATCTTTCTTGCCGGTAATCTTAGAATAGATATTCTTTCCGTATGATGATGTTTTAGCAAGTGAGTCCAATAGCTCGCCACCACAAATATTCACTCATAGAGAAACAATCGTTGAGAAAAAATCGGTCCGGTGGTCAAGGTCGAGTTAATTACCAGGACCAGTGGTAGTTAAAAAGTCCAAACAGGTCAGTAAGGAGTAACCAAGGTAGCTATTAAGCAACGAACGATGAATGATCGACCACTAGTATGTTCTGAATGACACTTAGTCCTCGTTCGAAGGCCAAAATTACACTTTCTCCCACTTCCACCAACCAGTCACAGTGAAGCAACACGCGACTGCAAACCTGAGCGCATACAAATGTTTGGGCTGGACATTCAAATTGCCCAAGCAGTAGCTGGTAGGGAAAGTATTAAGTAGGAATGTACAGAACGATCCATATAAACCTAAACTAATTTCACAGGTCATAATTTCCCTCTGAAAGCACGTAGAAACTGAAAATTTGTTTTAATGATCTGAGTGGCTCTGGGAGAATCAGTACCGCTATCCATTGTTGACAATTTTGTTGGTTGCCGTGACAGTTACGAGCAAACTGTTGGCGAATTAATAATTCGTTCGCAGTCTTTAGATTGCAGTCGTAATGGAAACATGCAGTACACACCTCGAGAGCGTATTTCTATTGTGGAAACGTATTGGAAGACAGAATCATTAATTACAACACAACGGCCATTCCGAAGGGAATTCAATGTGCGCAATGTTCCAACAAAGGCAACAATTTTATCGATTGTAAGGAAGCTGGAGACAACTGGTGTACGAAACAGTGACAGTGGTAAACATCAACCATCACTGGGTGCAGAGCCTATTTATAATATTCGAAGATGCTTCGAGAACTCTTCCAAGAAATAGTTGCGACGATTGAGTCAGGAGACAAGTATTTCATATGGCACATGTCAGGGAGCTGCTAATAAATCAGGGTTGCGACCATGCAGCGGGCATATGATGCAAGCATTGAAAGAAACAGATCATGAGAAACGAATGCATTATTGTCGATGGTTTCAGCGGTTTATTTTTCAACGTCCAGATATTCTCTCCATAACTTGGTTTACAGATCAGGCATGATTTCATCTGTCAGGTTACATAAACACACAAAAAAGCCGATAATAGTCTGCTGTAATCCCCCATACCATCCACGAAACACCACTGCATAATGAAAAAGTTTGAGTGTGGTGGGCGGGGTCAGCTTCCAAGATTGTTGGCCCCATATTCCTTGATACGAATGTACTGTAGACACTGCAGTTTATACCGGCATCTTCAATAAATTTGTGGAGCAGCTGGATAATGTAGAACCGGCAGAAGGTTATTTCCAACAAGATGGAGCAAAGTGTCATACGTCTAACATTCCCATCGAACTTGTAACCAGATTCTTTGATGACCGAATAATCTCCAGAAAATTGTGACCGCCCACGATCATCTCACCTAACCTCGCCGGACTTTTTCTTACGGGGGGGTATCATAAAAGCAGAGTCTACAAGAATAGACCTCAGATAACGGCTAAACTCCCCAAAGCCATTAGACACGAAATAAGCAACGTTGGTGAGGATACACTTCGCTGAACATCGCCGAATATGGTGAAACGAGTACAGTCGTGTATGGATGCTGGTGGAGGGCACTTTCCAACAAAGTATTGTAATCAGTTTCTTTGCTGACCGAATATTCTCAAATATGTTGTGCCCCCCCCCCCGGATTCTCGGACTTATGTATACATTATGTATATATGCATGTATGTATGTATGCCTGTATCTATGTATGTATGTATGTATGTATGTATGTATGTAATCTCCTAACTGTGTATTATCATCTTCCAATTTTGTACATGTATCCTATTATTGATTCAAATGTTATGACTCATTAAAATAGTTCAGGTTTATATGGATAGCCCTATATGTCCACATAATAGCTCGGATTGGTCACGTAGCTTTCAGCTTGCAATCGGAAGATAGTGGGTTCTAACCCCACTGTCGGCAGCACTGAAGATGGTTTAGTGTGATTTCCCATTTCCACTTCATGGAAAATGCCGGGACAGCCTATTCCTATCACATCGTCACCTATCCCAAATTATGCAGCGACTCGCTCGGTCTATAAAATCTTCGAATTACCTCTTGTAACTGTACTGTATTTTTCAGTATTATAGTGATATATATATAAGAAAATAAGACTTGGGGTGTCATAGAACTCACCACACTAATAGCTCAATTTTATTACACCATATTAACGTAGGATTAACCATGAACTGGTCAAGTGGGATTTAACGCACCCAAATGCGTGTATTACTCTACGGGGTTACAATATTGGACTTGTCTCTTTCTTACCATAGAGCTGTCATGACATAAATGAGACTGATACTTGGATGGAAATTACATTTTGCACAGACCAAAGCAAAATTTAGTTTTCACCGGTCATAGTCTTGTTAATATCTGTTAAAATATGAATGCCGCTGAGGTATGGGTGGTGCTCGTAGGGTTGGTCATCCTGCAACACCACTTTCTTTTCCAGTGAGGAAATCAATGTCAAACTACCTCACTTCTCATTATGCTTTTTACGCCTCATTTTGGTGCCGTCACCAGCTTTCCTATTACCAAAATAACCTTTGGCGGTGGCATTTAAGCATCCAACCAGCCTCCGCGATGAAGACTTAGCAGTAACTATGTGAATTTAATAATTTTTCCAAAACTTGCATCACGCACTCCGCCAAACGAACGATGTAGCCGAGTTGAGTCATGCTTTCGTGTAAGCTAGAATTTACTCCTTAGTGCAGGGCCTCTCAAACGCCCAAAATCTCACGCGTGCAGATAGAGGCGCAAGAGTTCCGTGCACTGTGCATCGTTGCCGCTCGGCATGGCTCGGATCAACGCTTCGTCTCTCGGCTACTCGGCTAAGCTCGGGTCAACTCGCCTATACTCGGCTCAAGTCAGCTCGGATTTGGAGCGCTACGACGCAAGTGGGGCAGAGGGAGACAGACGGAGCGAGCGAGACAGGCGTGAGGAAAGAGAGAGTAAGCGCTATTGCTCCAAATCGAGGAGTGGGGGGTCTGCACTCTGGTCAACCAAGCCAAGTCGTCTTTTGCACCGTGCACAGTGCATGCACCACGCGCATGCACTCTGAGAGGCCCTGCCTTAGTGAGTACGGCGCACAAATTGAGTGCCATAATGCTGCCGTAATGAAATAGTGGACAGAAGAAAACTTCTTCAATACTGTGAGAATGAAGAAGATGGTAATGTTGAAGCTGGGTACGATAGCAGCCAAATGTATTCGTTTATGTTATCAGTTGAAAAATGTTAACTGTCCTATTTGAAGTCAGAAACAATGATATACCTGGATACCTTTTGATATATATTTGAATGAAGGAATAAAATATAATACATCTACCGAAAGTCACTGTTATGTGTACTTGAGCCAAATGAATACATTCTGAACTGGAATACTGATTACACCAAATCAAGGTGTGGATCATTATTAACTCAGACTTCTAGGGCACAGTGAAGGGAAATTATCGGTGACTACCGTGTTCGCACCTTCGTGGAAAACGAGCTTTTCGCCTCCTACATCTGGCGACTGTTTAACATGTGCTTGAAATAGCGTGATGTCAAAGAGGGATCCATTTCTCGTCTCCCCGATAATGGAACGGCTTTATTGCTGTGTGGGCAGCTCTCCATCGTAATACTACTGCAAACGTACGTATAGGCTACCATCACTCCGTATAACTTAACCAGGAAGTAATTTTTACACAGCTCTCCTTTATTTACAACGGTGGTTTAATAAAAGAAATACAACAAGGCTGTTCAATTTCACGACTTGTGCATACACATACAGCAGATAGTATGGACTAGTACTAATTACTTTATACACAATCCCCATATTTGTCAAAGCATTTTTACGGTATTCTAAAGCATCTCTCTCAGCAGTTATGGGATCTTTATTTTCTTTTACAAGTTGCATTGCGTCGCACCGACACAGATAGGTCTTATGGCGACGATGGGGTAGGAAAGGGTTAGTAGTGGGAAGGAAGCGGCCATGGCCTTAATTAAGGTACAGCCCCAACATTTGCCTGGTGTGAAAAAGAGAAACCACGGAAAACCATCTTCAAGGCTGCCAACAGTGGGTTCGAACCCACTATCTCCCGAATGCAAACTCACAGCTGCGTGCCCCTAACCTCACGGCCAACTCGCGTGGTGCCAGGATATTGAAATGAGATTCGAAATAATGGTGGTGCGGAAAATTCTGCTACATTACTAACTGAACTACACACATATATTTATATCAAAGTTCAAAGACTATTTTCCCATAGGCCCTATGTCTTGTTACTGTGGTTTTTATAGAACTATGCTCGTTAGCAATTAATTTGATGCCTGGAAACGAAATTAATTAAACATTCAACACTTGTCTAGGGTGAATTTGGGGAACACTGGTAATACTGCGGTCAGGACAAAGCACGATTTTTACCAGAATTTTGAACAGAAAACTTAGTGACAGTTCTGAAGTTCGAAGCTTCTACGGCCTAAGTAATTTTAACTCGTAAGTCGGCAGCAAAGAAATGTTAATTTCTTCACCAATCACAGTGGCGCAACGGTCAGTGGCCGGCCTTCTGCTGCCAAGAGAGCAGATTCTATACCACCTAAAGTCGGTGGCATTTAAGTTATATCCACCCCCACCCCCCCCCCCCCAATAGTAAAAATTCCTTCATACTTGATCTCATCTGCCCATTTCAGCGTGAACGTTTTTTTGTAATACCACATTTGAAAGGCCTTTATTCTCTTTTCCTCTGCACCAATTATTGCCAGTTTCACTTTTACACAAATTCCCAAATCACTCAAAATGTCTTTAGAAATATTTGAAATGTACGTGTCTATGTTCAAGATCAGTAAATTTCTCCTTTAAGAAAAGCCCTGCATTTCTTCGGCTAGTCCGTATTTTATGCCCTCCTTGCTCATGCAATTTGGTTGTTCTGCTACCCAAATAAGAATATACATCGTCTCGTATTAGGACTTCAATTACAAGTCTGATATTTCCTACATCAAGGTACTTCATTCCATTCGCTTTGCTTTAGGTTTATACTTTGTATGTTTTATTGTGAGCCCCTTGTCTAAAAATGTGTCCATACCATTGAACAATTTCTGATAATCTTGAAAGACTCAGATAAAATGCCATAATGCAGTATTCAATAAATGGAATTAGTGTACCCATAATATGTACTGTATACACTTAGCTCTCAAATCGTCCATATACTCTAGCCTCACTAAGTTTATTTAATTCTGTGCCATTTATTACACTAATTGAAGGGGTCGGGGCAAAAGAGTGCCAAGCAACATTTTCTTAACTTTAAGGGAGAGCAGTTAGAAAGTTTGTTCAAATCGTGAAATCGTACAATTCACGGGAATGATGTAATAATAGCTTTGAAAGGTTCAGTAATATTCATTGTATGTGATTTGCAGGCCTAATTTCTTTTGGGCTGCTATTTGTAGAGTAAAAGTCAATACATTTAATACCACGTCACAGAATACTGTGGCTTGGCACTTTATTGCCCCAATGGGAGTGACACTTATCTTAGGAATATTATTTTATGATAATGAAACAATGTCTGATATTTCAACTATTTTAATCAGAAATGAAAACTAACACCAATATTCAATTAAAATAACATTTCCACCAATAATATTTAAATAGATAGCAGCGGAAATCGGGGTAGAACTGGCAACTGAAAAGAAATTTAAATAAATAAACATAAACCCATCACGGAATAAGGTCTGTTTGTATCTTTTAACTATGATGTTCGTTTCAAAATATATAATTTAGGGACTTATAACTGCACATGCATAACATTAAAACTAAAAGATCAGCTGCTCCTTTCCTACACTTCTTCAACTTCATTAGTGTCTTCAGAATCAGGAATCAAGCTGAGATAAAACTGGTGATGGGCAGGTGGGAGGTAGTCCAGGAGTTTCAACACATCTTGCAGTTTATTTTTATTTATTCTTCGCACAGTAGTTTACTTTCGTTTCAAGCTCAACGTTGTGGTGTTGCCTCTTTTTCGCACCTTACAGTCCTCAAAATCCATATTCACTCTTGTTTTCTAGTTTGATAAACCATGGATTACTTGCTTCAAATTTGATCAAATTACGTCTGTGAATTTAAATTCCATGCCACTTACACATGTTTTTTTACTGGTGTTCAGGAGTCCAACTTTTAATGCTGCCAGGTCATAAACGTCGTCTTGTTTCATGTCTGTTACACTGAACTTCTTCTTTCTCCCACATTCTTGAATGACACATTTCTAGTCGGCAGCGTCGTACACAGGCGGTTGATTTCGTTGGTACTTCTCAATTTTAACAAAGTCTCTATCTGATAGCAAGAATGTGTGGCCAGATATTAAAAACCAGTGTTCGATCTCATTAAATCGTTTAGTGTGAATTAAATAAGGCCAGAGTGCCATTATATTCCAGTTTTTATTCTGGCCCCCGCAGTTATCAGAAAAAATCATAAGCTTTTTAGCATCGACGGCGTTTGTTTTCAGATACTTCAAATCTGCACTACCTATTTCGTCACTGCCTCTCCTACACTACTCTCATCCCACAAAAGCATGCACACTAACTCTTTACCACAGTCATGAATGCCTACATTGTATGTCCACAACTTCCCTAGCTTGGCTATCCTTCAGGTGTCCTGTATCTCCATTTTACAGGAATAGCTCCAATACATCCAAATAAATAATCATTTTGCTTATCAAAATCAGCGAAATACCAAAACCCTTTAAATATTGACAATATCTGTTGTTCTTCAAGTTCAAAACATCTCAGGGGACAGCGACATAGCTCTCCAACTTTTGCTCCTGGAACAACTTTTCCGGTCTTACGCGCTACATATTCTCTTCCTTCGTTTCGCCTCTTCTTATTCATCTGCATCGTAATACGTCTATTTCTCTTCCTAGAATTCGGGCCTTTCTCAGGCGAATGTTACGGTATCCTTGAATGATCCAGGATATCCTAAACAGTGCAAAACACCAAGTCTTAGTACGAGAAATATCCATGTTGTATCCTCTGTTATGTAACTAATAACGATATTTTAACAAGAGTGCTGCAAAATTATGCACTAGTTTTTCTGTTAACTCGTATGAACCTCTGGTCGCAAGTGACAAGGTAACCTTTCTTGAGAAAAATGATGACTGACAGCAACAGATTTAAAATTGGAGCAATATAGTGCCAAGCCACATAATGAATATTTGCGCATGTTGGTCAACAAAGGCCTTAAACTAACTTGACTAAACTTTGAACTGAAAAAGCCACTTGATATAGATCCAAGAGTGTGTTATAACGGTTCCTAAAACGTAACCTAATGAGTTAATAAGTTACATAACCCCAGCAACAATGGCGGATACTTTAGTTATGGTCAAAATAATGCCAAGCAACACTTACCACACTTCCATTTTGAGAGGAAATTTCACATGCTATGTGAGGAAGATAATCAGCGTCTACATCAGGATCACTGAGATATTCTTCAGAATCACTCGAAAACACAAGCTTCGTCCTACAATCCATGGTAATCTGCGTCTCCTGGTTGCTTGACACTGTTTTGCTCCGAGTGTTTCTAAGAACTGTTGGGGGCAACAAGATGAAAGTCACATGCAGTGCCACCTGAATGTGTTTCTATGCAAGTTTCCAGTGTTTACTGATAGCTTATCATAATCCTCAACAAACGGCACCGACAGCTCAGTTTTGACAAAAATGTTGCTTGGCACTCTTTTGCCCCGACCCCTTCAATTGAAATAATTATAAATTAGATTAGCTTTGCAACCTCCAACAAAATTTGCACTGTTTGCAACGAATTAAATAACATTCTCTTTATTTCTGGAGATATTTACTTCCACATACAGTGCAGTATTTCAACACATTATCCATATTATGGCTGAAATAACATACACGTAGTATCCACTCCGTAAGTGCTACGATGGAACGGAAGAAAGTACATCTACCTGTACCAACCTTACGGAAATTGAACTTTCTGAACTAAAAAAAGGACGTTCCTCTTTCACCAATAGTTACCACAATATGCTCTCCAATGTATGCTTTGTCTAGTTACCGAGGTAAATTACATCTGTCTCATGTAGAATATACACATTACAAAGTTTATGCATTTTGTGAATAACTTGTCATCCATAGCCCTTCGGAAGAAAGAGCTTGTGGTAAGTTCTGATACGGAGTTCTTCTTCATTAATGTGCTCATTGTTTTGATCGTATTTCTTAATAAACATATCACTACAGACTATAACAAAAGTAACCGATCCTCCAGTACGTTTACTAGCAAAACATGAATAAATCATAGAGTTGCGAACTAAAATCCCCTTACTCCTCCTCTTCCACTTCACCATACCTACCCTTCACCTTACCCTACTATGGACCTTTTGCTTTCCCTTCTTCATTTTATTTCTGTTCATTCACCTCTATATTCAAGTTACAATTTTGATAAATTCAAGAATTTCGTATCTAAATCATCTTTTGATAGGTAACTTACTTTCATTTCTTTATGTTACTTTAACCATTAACGCAATTTACACCGTTAATAAACCAAACCCTATGGAGCAGTAGCCCAGAAGGGCCATGACCTACCAAGCGACCGCTGCTGAGTTCGGGGGTCTGTAGATGAAGAGGTGTCAACTGGCCATTGCTCTGTTAATGAAATTTAATTAATGCTACTTTCGTTCGGCATCGGATGGCCCACCAAGCGAGATTTTATTTCAAAAAGAAATTCATGTCGACATGTGTCTTAATTGTCAGATGTTTCCTTGTTCATGACTGAGAAATAGACAGTAACAAGGTCATTACGCTAATAAAAGAAGGAGTAGGAGAAAAATGAACAATTAAATCTGTACCGGGCGGTACACCTCCACGCCGCTAATTTAAAATTTGCGCCAGTTGAAACTCCTCTGCTGGAGGAAGTCTGAACTTTATCTACGCTATTAATTCTTTACCTTCTCAGAAGATGTCGCCACGTGGAAAATTTTGAGTTTTTGAACTGTGTCATTTTTGATGTGTTTTTGTTTCGCTTGAAGTAAGAAGTGTGAACTTTCTCTCCTAGAGGACACTACTGAAGATCAACAATAGTGCACCCTAGTGCGGAATCAAAGAACTATTTTGTTGGAGAAATTTTTATTTCAAATGTTTGTCTTTGCTAAATTTTTTTTAGTTATTGTTTAAGTTGGCTGTATACCCCTCTTTTTCCCCTTGTTTTAGATTTATCCAATCCCGAATTTCTTTTAGTAATTTCCGACCAATCCGATGTATCTTCCCCTAACTTGAATATGTTGCTGAATCCTACCCAATAAAAAATTTGTGGGAGGGTGGTTTTCATTCCCCTAACGCCTAGAACCTTCCGCGAGGGGATATAAACTGCTGATTTTTGGGTCTCTGCGCCACTTCTGTTCCATCTTTCAGTGAGTAAAGTACATAGCAGGGGGCGGGAAGCGCCTCTTTCCTCGGCAGCGGTCAACAACAAGGTAATGGCCGATTAATAACTTCTTTCTTTGCTAGCTCAGCAGTTTAACTCTCGGGGCGGGTTCTAAGCGTTCCACCATGTAACCTTTCCTAAATGTAACTACTCTTTTCATATATTCTCTTTTGAAGCTAGATACTGGGATAGAGAGTGCTAACCCTCTCGAGCTCCCACTCATATTGTTTTGAGGTGAACTTATTTTTCTCAACCTATTCTCGGTAACGTTAAACAAATTGTTCTTTTCTTAAGTCACCTCTTTAGTATGGGATTAGCCCTGGTATTATCGGCCTAGTGCCCAGTAGGTCTTAATCAAAGTGTATTAGGAGTGCAAGTTGCCTCCTCTCAAAATTGTTATTTTAGAGGTCATTTAATTAACCTTCTTTTTCATTTAATAGACCTCAGTAGGTTGGGTATTTTACCCCTGTGTATATGTCCTTAGAGGACAGCTTGAAGGTGGAGTTTGGTGTGGCCTGTGATTGGCTTAAACTTTGAGAGCAGATTGCTCTTTTGAAATTCGATTTTGCATGCCTCGAGGAGGCTTTCCTGTGTAAAGAGGAGCTAGTGCTCCTGGGTATGAATGGGGTTTTCTGCCCCTCTGTTAAAACTTGTGTTTGGGGTAAAACTGATCTGATTGCCCAGGCATTGTGTTTTCAGGGCTCGAAGCCCAAATCCTGCAAATATTGTAAATACCCTTTGACTGGCTACTTTGTACCTGCCATGCTTGTTATTTCTTTGTCTTTTGGAAAGAAAATATAACCTTGTTAAATTTTAAATTAAGTTTACATTGCACTATAATTTCGTAGTTTGAAACCCATTCACACCCGCACCTTCTTTCACGCATAACTACCACAAAAACTCGGTAACAAGTGGTAGCAGAGCGTGGTTGAATGGGTCTCAATTTAGCCCCTTTTTGACGGCTAAACATTGTTTTGATCCGAACTCTAACCATTTTCTCTGTTGCTGGAATTTTTTTTTTGACCTTTTCAAAATTGTTCTGTCATCATGCCCGGCCCTCGCGATGTTCTCCATCTTAACTATTTGCGCAAGGAGGAGTTGATCTATGAATTAACTATTAGAAATGTGCAATCTGGAGGCACGGTTGCAGTAGACACAAACAAGCTTAGAGAGTCCCTAGATTTGCCCATTTCCATCCCCAATTTGGGAGAGAAAGAAATTGACGACTCTCTTTCCACGATCACGGAGAATATTACTGGGCTAGCTTCTGTAGTTAGTTTTTTTGATGAAAATGATCCTTCTCCTAATCAAATTAAGCGTGTGCAAGCTAGGCTATATCATTTTTCGAATAGGGTTAACGATCTGTTGTCTCTAAAGTTGAATGACGTTCAGAAGAAGGAAGCTAGTACGCTGCTTGAAAATATGTCTGAATTATCTAGCAAGGTCACTCAATTGTTAACTGGGGAAGTTCCTCCCAAATCTGATCAACCAACCATAGTGAATGTAGGTAGTGAGGAAGAACCTCCTAAGGGAGAAGTAAATAGGAAAACCATCGCCGCTCAAACTATCTCTGCCCCATTGGACAATGAATCTGAACGCCGTGCATCGTTGAGTAACATCCGTTCTGAATTAACTTCCTTGCCATTGAAACCTTTACCTACTATGTCACCCGGGTTTAGCAGCTTGCCTCATCCATTGGCAATGTTGCTCAGAGGTATCTCTAAGTTTTCGGTTAATACCACCAGTGAAGTAATTTCATTTTTAAGATTTCTGGTTGAATTTCAGGATCATGCCCTTGTGTTTTCTCTTTCTCCATGTCAAATTTTGCAAATTATCTATCCTTATGCAATTGGTATTCTTTCTGACAAAATAGTAAGAGCCATAGCCGAACAGTCATCTATTGAAGATTTTCATGCACACTTGCTTGCAAATTTTATTCCCGCCCGCGCGAGGTCTTCTCTGATTCAGAAGTGCTATTATCGTGTACAGCGATTGGATGAGAACTTGGCTGATTTCATACAAGACATTAAGTTTTATACTAGGGTGTTTGCTCTTCACTTCCCTGAGGATCAAATTGTACAAGCTATTGTGGAAGGTATTTCACCATCTTATAGGTCATACTTGTGTTTCGCGGCGTGCCCGCAGACTTTCTCTGAACTTGAAGCGTTGGCCGTCTCAGCGGAAGGAGTTAGGTACGCCGATTCTTTGCGTGTGGCAAAAGAACCCCCTCCTTCGTTTAGTAATACTCGGCCTCCACCTCGCCGACCAGTCACACCCCGTAAATGTTATGCTTGCGGGTCGCCTGACCACCTTCGCAATAAATGTCCATTGGTCAAAACTAGTAGGGCAAATAATGGAGCTGGTTCAGCACAAGGCTGTTTTAAATGTGGGGCTTTCTCACATATCGCCAAGAATTGCCCAAACTCGATTAGCACCCCCTCCTGCTCAACTTCTGGTGCAAATTCTACCTATGCCAATAATAAAAAGTGACTAGTGGCTTCGGCTGAGTCGACTAATCCATCTTCCCGAGACTCAGCCCCTAGTAAACAGGTTGTAAATTCAGGGAACGAGCAATTTTCAAATTCATCTTTTGAAGGTCCCAAAGAGTGTCTTAGGATTGCGGCGGATTCCCCCGCACCGGTTCCTTTTCTTAAGATTGAGTTAAATAACGAGCCTATAACAGTTCTCTTAGATTCAGGCAGTGTTTGTTCGATTATTTCGGCTGAATGGTATTCTAAATTGAAATCTGTTTGTAAACTACCTCACTATGTCTCATCTCCTGTTCAATATGTTTCGGCTAATTCTTCCCCATTAGAAATTCTAGGTTCCTTATTGGTCAAAATTCGTATTTTTAAATTCACTTGGAAAGTTAAATTGTTTGTGGCCAAGCTCTTGTCTTGCCCCATTATATTGGGAGCGGACTTTATTTTTCACACTGGTCTTGTGCTCGATCTTCAGAGTAGGTCTTGCACTTTCAAATTTGCCTCTAATTGTAGCATACCTCTATTAAAGTGTAATTCTGCATTATGTTCTTCTATTTCGCCTACCCAGGATGAGATGTCGTTAGACCTTAGACATCTACCTGAGGAGCAGGCTGATAGTATTCGTAAGCTGTGTCAGTCATTTCCAGAGGTGTTTTCTGATACTCTTGGTGTTACTGACCTGATCGAATACAAAATTGAGGTCACGGATTCGATTCCTGTCCGTTTTCCACCGTATAGGCTATCTCCACCTAAAATGAAGGCTCTGAAAGAAATTATCGATCAGATGTTGAAGGATGGTATTATTAGGCCCTCTAAGTCAGCGTATTCCTCGCCTATTTTTCTAGTCCCGAAACCCCAAGGGGGCTTCAGGCCTGTCATTGATTACAGGGCTCTCAATCGGAAGGTGGTGTTACAATCTGTGCCCCTTCCCGACCTTCATTCTTGTTTTTCATGGTTTCATAAGGCCAAGTTCTTTACTATCTTGGACTTGAATCAGGCCTATAATCAAATTCCCCTTGCCGAAGAATCTAAACATCTTACAGCGTTTGCCACGGACTGGAATTTATATGAATACAACCGCGTGCCTTTCGGGCTCCCCACGGGAGCAGCTGTACTCACTAGGCTGCTAGATAGGGTCTTCTCCGACATCAAATTTGAGTACTTATATCACTACTTGGATGATGTCGTCGTATTTTCAGAGACTTTTGAGGAGCATCTAGATCATCTGCGAGAAGTTCTCGATCGCCTTCGTAAGGCTGGGTTAACTGTTAAGTTGTCCAAGGTTGCCTTTGCTAAGCCCTCTATGTCTTTCCTGGGGCATATTGTGTCACCTGATGGTGTAGCCGTCGATCATTCTAGAACACAGGCCATCCGTGATTTTAAACCTCCCAAGGACATCAAAGGCATCGCCAGGTTCATTGGTATGGTGAATTTCTTCAGGAAGTTTATTCCTAACTTTGCTCATAGAGCGGCGCCCTTGAACCTTCTTCGTAGGAAAGGCATCAAATTCGAGTGGGGACCTTCTCAACAAGCCGCTTTCGAAGATCTTAAATTAGCTCTTTGTAATGCCCCTGTACTTGCTATGTCTGATTTCTCGAAGAAATTCATCGTCCAAACCGACGCGTCGTCGTCAGCAGTAGCGGCAGTCCTTCTTCAAGAGACTGAACTAGGGAGGCGACCCATCGCCTATGCATCTAGGACCTTGTCGGCTCAAGAAGCCAAGTATTCCATATATGAGCTAGAAGGTTTGGCAGTCTTATTCGCCTTAGAGAAGTTCCGTCTCTATCTGGAACATGTTAAATTCGACCTGGAGACAGATAATCAAGCCTTAAGCTGGGTCTTAGGTAGGCCGCGTCGTACTGGTCGTATAGCCCGTTGGGCCATCCGTATTTCTGCCTTCCAATTTGATGTCAGGCATATCAGAGGTACCGAAAATGTTGTTGCTGATGGACTCAGTCGTATGTTTTCAAACGACGTTGAGAACCATGAACCGGTCGACCGTTCATCACCTCCCGAGTCCACACTATTTGATGTTAATGCCATCTTAACTGATGCCCCCATGCTCTTTAGGGATATCGAGAAATACCAACATGAAGATCCGACACTGGCTCCGATAATGGAAACCCTTTCTTCTGGGGAACATGTTGTCCCTTATGTTCTGAGGAATGGTGTTTTATGTTGCCCTTCGAGGCATGACAAGATGATGAAGGTTGTCGTTCCAGCTGTTCTTGTGCCTATGATCTTCAAGTACTATCATGAGACCCCATTAGGGGGGCATCTTGGAATCTTTAAAACCCGTGAAAAGATTCGTGAAATGTTCATCTGGAAAGGTATGGACGGTGAAATCCGTGCACTAGTAAAGGCTTGTAAATCCTGTTTGATTAGTAAACCAACCATGTCCACCAAGGTAGGCCTTTTGTCTTCCCATCAAGCGTCGCGCCTCATGGAACGCCTGTACATTGATTATGTAGGACCCTTCCCCCAGTCAAAGGGTAATGCCAACAAATTCATCTTTGTATGTGTAGATGGTTTTACCAGATTTTCCTGGTTATTTCCGACTAAGCTGGCTACCGCTCAGTCCACCATTACTTGCCTAAATTCTATTTTTGCTTCTTTTGGTCCGTGCCAATATATTGTATCTGATAATGCTAAGGCTTTTACATCTAATTTATTTCGTAAATTCTGTTTTGACTTATCCATCTCTCATGTAACTACTTCTGCTTATTACCCTCAACCATCTCTGGCTGAACGGGTTAATCGTAATCTCAGGTCCGCACTTATTGCCTATCATCATGATGATCATTCCAGGTGGGACACGTCCCTGCATTGGTTAGCTTTTGCTTTGAATTCGGCGGTTCATGAATCACATAAATTTACTCCAGCTTCTTTGATGTTCAAGTTTGTTCCCAACTCGCCGCTCTCTAACCTCTGGTCTCTGAGTGACATTCTACCCGAGACAATAGATCCGGATAATATTAAAGATCTTTGGAAGAAGGCTAAAGCCAATCTTAAGGTATCTCATGAAAAGGTTAGGGAAAGGTATGATCGTGGACGGAGACCCACCCCTTTGAAGGTAGGTGACCAAATTATGGTCAAGAACTTTGTTCCCGCGGGCAAGCTTGCCCCCAGATTTCATGGGCCTTGTATCATTCTCGATTTTCTTACGCCGGTTACATTGTTAGTAAGCAATCCAGCCACCGAGAGGATATTTAGGGTTCACCTGTCACAGGTGAAACCGGTGTAATTTCCGTGTTAACTTGCTTCATATTATTTTGAAAGGAATATGAAGGTTATATTTTTTTTTAAGTTTCACTTTTAAGGCTTTCTGCCCCTTCTATAATATTTTGTTTTATATGTAAGCATTTGTGTGAAACCTCCCCCGATTTGTTAAACTGCCATCCTGTCCTTGCCTCGGCCATTACCACGCTCCCGTCTCCTGCTCCAATACACACTGTGGCTGTATTATATTAAATGCCATGGACATCTGCACGCCGCTGACCCCTCAACCTCTTCACCAAGCCTGTGCCCTCAAAAAGATGATGGTCCAACACAATTCTGCCGCCTAGCTTTAATGTTTCAGTGCCCCCGCAGCCGCGCGGCGCCGTGCAGCAACTGGGTTCGAGGACGGGCCCCCTCGGCCCCAGCGAGAACGACATGTGCACGGTGAGCCGGAGCTCTCCTCCCGGCCAAGGCTGATGTGCGGCGCACGACCTGCTACTTGCCCGCAGCCTGTATATCTTCACCGCGGGCGCGGCGTGCTTCAACACCACTGCTCCCCTCATAGTGCGGGCGAGCGGTATCTTAGGGTACTTGAGGGGTCCGAGCGGCCTCCTTTGGACGCAAGCTGCAACGGCCGGTCTGGCCATCCTACCTTGTCAACATCAATTACATGGACATTCATTACCTGCAATTACCACTCTGGGAAATTCAACAGCAATATTTGGTGGACTTTGAAAATTTTTTTTCTTCACTTTCAAGTATTAAAAGTTTATCTTCAGAAATTCAACTTCTACAAATATAAAGACTTTACTTCACCTGCAACAACAAATTTTGAAACTGAATCAAACCAAATTAAGAAATCTTATAAATGCTTCTGCAATCAATCTTCATATCCACAGCATAACTTGGACCTTGTTTTCAAACAAACTTCATGTGTCACCCCTGGAGGAACTTTTGGGGGGGGAGGTCTGTACCGGGCGGTACACCTCCACGCCGCTAATTTAAAATTTGCGCCAGTTGAAACTCCTCTGCTGGAGGAAGTCTGAACTTTATCTACGCTATTAATTCTTTACCTTCTCAGAAGATGTCACCACGTGGAAAATTTTGAGTTTTTGAACTGTGTCATTTTTGATGTGTTTTTGTTTCGCTTGAAGTAAGAAGTGTGAACTTTCTCTCCTAGAGGACACTACTGAAGATCAACAATAGTGCACCCTAGTGCGGAGTCAAAGAACTATTTTGTTGGAGAAATTTTTATTTCAAATGTTTGTCTTTGCTAAAAAAAATTTAGTTATTGTTTAAGTTGGCTGTATACCCCTCTTTTTCCCCTTGTTTTAGATTTATCCAATCCCGAATTTCTTTTAGTAATTTCCGACCAATCCGATGTATCTTCCCCTAACTTGAATATGTTGCTGAATCCTACCCAATAAAAAATTTGTGGGAGGGTGGTTTTCATTCCCCTAACGCCTAGAACCTTCCGCGAGGGGATATAAACTGCTGATTTTTGGGTCTCTGCGCCACTTCTGTTCCATCTTTCAGTGTGTAAAGTACATAGCAGGGGGCGGGAAGCGCCTCTTTCCTCGGCAGCGGTCAACAACAAGGTAATGGCCGATTAATAACTTCTTTCTTTGCTAGCTCAGCAGTTCAACTCTCGGGGCGGGTTCTAAGCGTTCCACCATGTAACCTTTCCTAAATGTAACTACTCTTTTCATATATTCTCTTTTAAAGCTAGATACTGGGATAGAGAGTGCTAACCCTCTCGAGCTCCCACTCATATTGTTTTGAGGTGAACTTATTTTTCTCAACCTATTCTCGGTAACGTTAAACAAATTGTTCTTTTCTTAAGTCACCTCTTTAGTATGGGATTAGCCCTGGTATTATCGGCCTAGTGCCCAGTAGGTCTTAATCAAAGTGTATTAGGAGTGCAAGTTGCCTCCTCTCAAAATTGTTATTTTAGAGGTCATTTAATTAACCTTCTTTTTCATTTAATAGACCTCAGTAGGTTGGGTATTTTACCCCTGTGTATATGTCCTTAGAGGACAGCTTGAAGGTGGAGTTTGGTGTGGCCTGTGATTGGCTTAAACTTTGAGAGCAGATTGCTCTTTTGAAATTCGATTTTGCATGCCTCGAGGAGGCTGTCCTGTGTAAAGAGGAGCTAGTGCTCCTGGGTATGAATGGGGTTTTCTGCCCCTCTGTTAAAACTTGTGTTTGGGGTAAAACTGATCTGATTGCCCAGGCATTGTGTTTTCATTGCTCGAAGCCCAAATCCTGCAAATATTGTAAATACCCTTTGACTGGCTACTTTGTACCTGCCATGCTTGTTATTTCTTTGTTTTTTGGAAAGAAAATATAACCTTGTTAAATTTTAAATTAAGTTTACATTGCACTATAATTTCGTAGTTTGAAACCCATTCACACCCGCACCTTCTTTCACGCATAACTACCACAAAAACTCGGTAACAAAATCAATAACAGTGATACATAGGCAGAGAAGACAGAAATGAATGAAATCAAGAGAGGAATGAAGAATGAAGTAAGTCTAAAATGGGGGCCGACGAAATGATGGAAATCATGAAAATGTTTAAAGAAACGAAATAAAAAATAAGTAAATAGCTGGTGCACGTAGATAAGTCATACACGACACCCTGTGAGTGAGCCATCTAGTAATGACGAAAGAAAGAATTTTGAAAAATGTAGGGGTGAAAGTTGGGAAAGGGAACTATCTGCCAGGATCTTCAAAATCATGAAATATTCCTCAATATCTTGAAGTCACCGTCAAACACAAATAAACCGTGGGTCTCAGCCGTTGTTACCTTACAGTCCTTGCTATGAGGTGATCCTACTATTTTGGAAGATCGTATTCAAATCCCTCCCATGGTGATTTTCTCTTCCTTCCATCGGTGCTCTAACACCGATCGTAAGCCATATGCAGATTTAGCAACACAGCCTCACAAATCCCATTTGAATTCGCCCGCGCAGAGATCTGATTGACTTACTTCAGCAGCTGATAAAATGACAATGGCGCGGGATATCGAATTATTTATAAAATATGTAGGCCTATCAGCGTGACCAACCCTCTAACTCTCACATTGTTTCCAACCACCCTGTATAAACACATTGCTGTTGTTGGCGAGCATGTTTATATTGAGAACGGGTTCTTAAAGGTATCTACACATTTAAAACTAAAGGATTAGAATTGCTCAAGAAAAATAAACCACATACTTCATATTTCAACTCATACAACGTGTAATGATATCGATGTTCGATTTAAACAACAAATGTTGACATCTCTCTGAGCAAGTATGTTGATCATACTCGATGGAGTGTAGGCTGCCGAGCTCTGTAAAGTCGTCACTACCTTGTGGTCGAGAGTGTCCCGAAACTAAGTTCTGGGTGTAAAAATTCTATAGGTAGTGAACAGCTACCATCGTCTGTTAAGGTGTAGATCATTACATCCAGCCAGGAACAGTGGCAGGGTTCCACAGTGCGACAGCTTGATGTTAATCTTGTATTTACCTCTTTACGTCACACCGACACAGCTAGGACTTATGGCGACGATGGACTAGGAAAGGTTAGAGGAGGGAAGGAAACGACCGTCTTAACACACAGCTCCAGCATTTGCCTAGTGTGAAAATGGGAGATCACGGAAAAAACATCTTCAGGGTTGTCGATAGTGAGGGTTTAGAAGCAACTATTATATCTGCCACATGCAAGCTGGCATGATGTTTTATTGTTTAGCAGGTCACTTAGTTGCTTACACTTCTGTACACGAATCGATATCATGAGGTTACACTTCGTTTGGGCATGTGTGTATATTAATTTATCACCATTGATTTGCGGACAGCATATACTGTATTCCGAGCGAAGTGAGACACAAGGGGTTACGCTACGTTTATGTGCGTGTGTGTATTAATTTATAACCATTTGTTAGTTTAGAGCAAATATGCCTAGGTGTGATTAGGATTGTTTATTGGACAATAGCTGGTAATAAGTAATGATATCCATCTGTGTTGAGTTCTGGGAGCTAAGCCCTATTTTAGGCCAATGGCACTGGCTGTTGAAGTGAGTGGTATGGAAAACGTCGTATCGTTTATTATATTTATTATATTCGAATATATTTCTAGGGCCGGTGTGGTTAGTCCCTAGCCTTCGAAATTGACACATCTCTTTACCCAGTGCGATAAGAGACTGTCGCAGTTTGACTTTCTTTTTGTTTTTTACAATTTGCTTTACGTCGCTCCTACAGAGATCGGTCTTATTTTGACGATGGGCTAGGAGAGGGAAGAAAGCTACCGTGCCCTTAGTTAAGGCACGGCCCCAACATTTGCTTAGTGCCAGTGTTTCTACCGAGTAGAATTTGTAAAATCAGGTACTAAAATCGTTCTAACACTGTTTCTCATGGACAATACGGGATAAGAATTATATGGTTCACTTTTCGAACTAATGTAGGCTAATTTATGTTGGTGGGTGTACGCTTGAGCTTGACCCAATATCTAGTTCAGGCAAATTAAGTTAGAGTGACAGTAGAAACATTTTATCCTCGGCAAATGAGATGGATCTGCCTCTTCATCAGAATTAATTTGCATTTTTCACCAATTTCAGGGACTTACGATTGTCATCGAATATGAAAGCCTTCAGGGATTAAATTACTTTTGTAGAGAATTTCATACTTCTGATCGATTTTATTACGAATATTATTTTCATTATTTGGTTAAGAATCACGCCATTTCATTGTACAGCCAAGATGGCACCTTCCATTATCTCCATCAGGCAGAATATTTAATATCAGACGCTAATAACGGTCTAACTAGGTCCCCACCCCCCTGGGGATTTCGAATATTCTCTTTTGATCACGATTTTTCATTTTATGAGGTGGCTGATGTGAGTTTACGCCCTTTATATATACCCACTCATGCCACTGAGCGGGATGAAATTATTTTCTTTACTTATTGCTGATGTAGGCACGGACAATGTCACTCAGTAGATATCGCGCGATATTAAAATCTTTATACGCAGTAGAGGAGGAAATACGGGTCATAAGTTTGATTAAAGCGATATCGTAATATATTGGAGGGCACTGTAAAGAATTTCCTGGCTTTCCATGCTGTCTGTGAGAAGAGCTACCGCAAATATTAAAACGAGATGGTTGATTGACGTGTCTACAATCCCGGTGTTATCAATTGCCCTCCTTGAGTGTGAGTGCTGTCGGCTGTTCCACTTGGACTCCGTGTTCTCCTCGAGAGCTCTTCAAACATTGGTATTACACACGCCAGATGACGGGACTAAAACTTGCTAACCGGCTTTGAACGTTTTCACATCGTGGGCGCATACTATAGGAGACAAACACATCGCTCCCCTTTGATTTTTGACTCTAAAGCTTGGCAAATGAGTAGAATCTGCCTCATCGTCAGAAGTAATTCGTACCTCCCACCAATTTCAGTGACTGGCCAGTGTCATCGAATGTCAAAACCTTAAGGGATTAGATTATTTTTGGGTAATTTAATACTTCTTACCCACCTTATTACGAATTTAATTAATTTGTTAAACATCCCGCAGTTTGATTGTGTAGGCAAAATGGTAAATTCCAATGTCCCTATCAGTCAGAAGTTATAAAATAAGATGCTATATAGGGCCTAACTCCATTCTTCGTGAATAATACGAATGATGTGTAGTGTATCACTAACATACACTGACTGACAGAGCAAATGCAACACCAAGAAGGAGTGGTTCGAAAGGGATGAAAGTTGGGGAAAAAACTGTGACGGCACGGACGAATAATTGATGTTTATTTCAAACCGATATGCAGGTTACACAATGCGCACGGCATCGACTCAGTAGGATGTAGGACCACCGCGAGCGGCGATGCACGCAGAAACACGTCGAGGTACAGAGTCAATAAGAGTGCGGATGGTGTCCTGAGGGATGGTTCTCCATTCTCTGTCAACTATTTGCCACAGTTGGTCGTCCGTACGAAGCTGGGGCAGAGTTTGCAAACGGCGTCCAATGAGATCCCACACGTGTTCGATTGGTGAGAGATCCGGAGAGTACGCTGGCCACGGAAGCGTCTGTACACCTCGTAGAGCCTGTTGGGAGATGCGAGCAGTGTGTGGGCGGGCATTATCCTGCTGAAACAGAGCATTGGGCAGCCCCTGAATGTACGGGAGTGCCACCGGCCGCAGCACATGCTGCACGTAGCGGTGGGCATTTAACGTGCCTTGAATACGCACTAGAGGTGACGTGGAATCATACGCAATAGCGCCCCAAACCATGATGCCGCGTTGTCTAGCGGTAGGGCGCTCCACAGTTACTGCCGGATTTGACCTTTCACCACGCCGACGCCACACTCGTCTGCGGTGACTATCACTGACAGAACAGAAGCGTGACTCATCGGAGAACACGACGTTCCGCCATTCCCTCATCCAAGTCACTCTAGCCCGGCACCATGCCAGGCGTGCACGTCTATGCTGTGGAGTCAATGGTAGTCTTCTGAGCGGACGCCGGGAGTGCAGGCCTCCTTCAACCAATCGACGGGAAATTGTTCTGGTCGATATTGGAACAGCCAGGGTGTCTTGCACATGCTGAAGAATGGCGGTTGACGTGGCGTGCGGGGCTGCCACCGCTTGGCGGCGGATGCGCCGATCCTCGCGTGCTGACGTCACTCGGGCTGCGCCTGGACCCCTCGCACGTGCCACATGTCCCTGCGCCAACCATCTTCGCCACAGGCGCTGCACCGTGGACACATCCCTATGGGTATCGGCTGCGATTTGACGAAGCGACCAACCTGCCCTTCTCAGCCCGATCACCATACCCCTCGTAAAGTCGTCTGTCTGCTGGAAATGCCTCCGTTGACGACGGCCTGGTATTCTTAGCTATACACGTGTCCTGTGGCACACGACAACACGTTCTACAATGACTGTCGGCTGAGAAATCACGGTACGAAGTGGGCCATTCGCCAACGCCGTGTCCCATTTATCGTTCGCTACGTGCGCAGCACAGCGGCGCATTTTACATCATGAGCATACCTCAGTGACGTCAGTCTACCCTGCAATTGGCATAAAGTTCTGACCACTCCTTCTTGGTGCTGCATTTGCTCTGTCAGTCAGTGTATGTTCACAATAAAGTGTCTAATATTATATGGAAATTGAAAGTAAACACTTGTCATCACACGTACCGAGGTGACGTCTATTAATGTTATGTATCTACTACTGTTCGTTTTCTTATTTATTCTCACGTTTTCCTTTATATTTGTGGCCAGCTATCCTGGAACGAATGTTCTATGTCATGTGTGGAGTGAGGTGCGTTTCTACACTTCCTTGCTGATTAAAGTCCCACAGAAACAAGGATCCAGAACACTTTCTCTTTTGTTGTTGTTGGGATGGATAGTTCTGTCAATGCCATGTGATCTTGCCGGACTGAGTCGCTCAGACGGTAAAACTCAAGCTCAAGTCGGTGAGTTCAAACACGGCTAACTTCGGTGCTATTTACAGATACACATTCCTTATGTCGGTAGATTTACTGGCGTGTTAAGTAACTTCTGTGGTACAAAATTCTTGCGCCTCAGTGATTCTCAAAGCCGTGAAAGTAGTTAGTGGGACGTAAGACCAGTACCATCATTGTTATCAGATAGTCTTCAGGAATTCTCATAACTTGACCAAGCCGGATTAGGTGAGATTCGATCAGAAATTTTTTTTGCTATAGAGCTCCTAATGTATTTTATCGGTTCTTTAAACCTCACAGCTCCAGCTTAGCACTTTCATCTTCATGACATGAAGTTTCTGCTCCAGTGTTTTCCTTAATAGGACAACATTCCGAACAATAGCTCAGCTCTTGTAGCTGTAATTAATTGGGGTGGTGATCAGGAAGTTAAAGGCAGTGACCCCATAGAGAGATACCTTACTTGTTATGCTTGTTATATAAAGTGAAAAGGAATGCCATTATAATCTATTGAAATGATCATTAAAGGAAGTATTAGTACCTAAATGTCTTTTGAAACCATGAAGATCGACAGAAGGCTGGTGATAGCACATAGAGTTCGGCTCCTTTCGGAATGTGCCTTAAAGGAAATTCCTCCAGGTAAACGAGGACACAACTTGACGTACACACAGAGGATATCTACACCAAACGGGACTTGAATATGTTTGTATTCCTGCAGATCTCTCTATTCAAAAACGTATTTCAATGAATAATTAAACGACTTCCTTCATTATTTACCCTGGCTGAATCATCAGCGTAGTTGAGTTCCTTATATAGCGTATTAGCCCATCGTTGTGTCAGTCGCTCCTCTATTCCTTTTCCAGCAACTTCCGTGGTTTATTCTCTCTTTCTTACTCCTGATCGCAGCATATACCCAAACTATCGTAAACGGCCCTCTCGCATTTTCTCCTCGATTGGTGGCATCGAAATTGTTTCCTTACGCTTTCTTCGGACATGCGATCCAACCTGGTGATGCCGTCATGGCACCTAGTTAACGTTCTGCTTCTCTACGGGTCGGCTAACATTCTGTACCGTAGAGTGCAGGGGGTGGACGACAGTACGGCAGACCTTCAGTTTCCGATGAACTTACATCTCATGATCACAGGTGACGCCCGTTGTCGTTCGCCAATTTATCCATGCAGCGCGAATGCTTATGTCTTAAGTTGGCCATTATCAGCGGTTGCAGACCTCAGGTACCTATATTTAGTCGCCATCAATTTCGATTGATCCAGATTCTCTTGGAACTTGCGCCGTGCATTCCGTCTTCCATTTCTTAAGCTTCAGTCCGTACTGGCATTCCAGATTTCTGGCTTTGGAGTTGAAGATTCAACTTGTCTCTGGCGGCTGACATTACGTTATCAGCGAAGGTAAAGGTCTGCTCCTCATCACATGGACGAACTACAGTTTTTGTTTTATTTTGTTTACAACTATCTTTACGTCGCATCGACACACATACGTCTTATGGCGACGATGGGTTAAGAGTAGGAAGGAAGCGGTCGTAGCCTTAACTATGGTACCAAAACAAAAACCAAACGACGTAGCGCAACAGCCCCGAAAGGCCATGTATTACCAAGCGACCGCTGCTCAGCCCGAAGACCTGCAAATTATGAGGTGTCGTGTGGTCATAACGATGAATTCTCCCGGCCTTTATTCTTGGCTACCTAAACCGGGGTCACCATCTCACCGTCAGATAGCTTCCCAGTTGTAATCACGTAGGCGAGGAGACCTCGAAAAGCACGTTACCTTCTCACTGCGGGGCTGGCTTAATTATCGTACAGCCCCAGCATTTTCCTGGTGTGGAAATAGGAAACCACGGTAAACCATCTTCAGGACTGCCTATAGTGCGGTTCGAACCCACTATCTCCCCAATGCAAGCTCAAAGCTGTACAACCCTCACTGCACGGCCAACTCGCTTGGTACGAACAACGGTGATGACTGCAATGAACAATGATATACGTCGACTGCGACACGGAAAGTCATCATGTTTTCAGCAAATTCATATACTTTGGCTAATACGCATAACGAATAGAGGAAAAATAACTACATTTATCTTGATTATTCGCAAGAATAAACTTATATTTTTTGCAAAAAGCTGGACTTCTGAAACCTATTCCTCTACCTTGGAAATGAAAGGGTCAAACTTTATTCTAGCTATGCTGACTGACTGGAGCAAAAATTTTAGGACTGAAGTCAGCTCTTGAATATCACGCTTCTATGGTACGACATCCTGTCAGTAAAATAGCAATCCTCTTCCATTCCTTGTTAACTGAAAATGAGTTCCTAATGAGTTTCCACAGAGCGTCCTTGAAGTAATTAAATAATACATGCATGCACTCCACCAGTTCAGAAGAAGGGAGCGGTAAAACGATGGTCTGCCGTTCAGGGATTCTATAAAACATTAACCTTACCAACAGCCATCCTTCATGGTAGGTTTTCTAATGTTCTTACGTACTCTCGTCATTTCCTTACAGACACACACACAATACCTAGGGGGATGATTTTATCTTTTTGATTTGAACATTGAATATCTTATAACGTTTAGAGATTTGCAGTTGAGCATTTTGTAAAATTTTTGAGAGAAACATATAATTTTGGCTAATTCTGATAAAACAGTAATGTCTTTCGAAATGAAAAATGAAATGAATATGAAATTTTAATCACATTTCTAAAAGTCTAAGAATGAGAGAAAAATGCATAGTGTATATTTTGAAGTTATTTTAAATTAAGTTAGTGTAACACCGAGATATATATGAAAATCCATACAATCTAAAGCATAACACAGAAAAAATAGCAATTTATACTGATTAAAAATTAAAATAATTAAGAGAAAGTACACACAATTAGCTTAAGTCGGGCAAGTTCATCAATCAGTAACTCTGTTGATTAAAATTTTACAACATGCATCTACATTCTTCTGTTATTCGTGTTCATCTCTCAAAATTAAACTGTATTTGCCAAAAATGTTTCAGCATCTACGCTCTTGGTAGGATGGTGGTGGTGGTGATTATTGTTTTAAGAGGAAGTGCAACCAGGAAACCATCTACTGTTGGTAGGAGCCCAAACACATTGCAAAGCTGATTGGGAAACTCTGGGTATTTGAGCTAAACTGCCAGGAGCATTTGAAGGCAGTCTACATCGTTAATTTTCTGAATTCATTGTACCAGTTGGGGATGAACACATTCACGTCCATCAATAAAACTATCCATATTAACATCCAGAAAATGTGGAATCTCTCGTTTACTTTCACTTAAATCTTTGAAATGTATTGACAATACTGGGCCATCCGTAAGAGGATCTTCTTCATCTTCTGCTTCTTCTTTGAAAAGAAAATTTATCACATTATCTGCCGTGTGAGAGCATGAATCTCACTAATATTGCCTCTCACTAATTGAATAACATCCGTTTTAACATATTTTTTCCAAAGATTGAAATACGCTTTTTAAAACATGTAAATACTTGTTGACACATTTCAAAGATTGAAGCCATGAACTCTAACGTGGGAGCATGAGCAAAGGTAATGTTAGAAGGTTAGGATAACTTTCCTAGAGAAATTTCACATAAATCCTTTTCATTATTCTTGAATATAAGAAAACCTTTTTCACTTTGGATACAAATTGGTTTAATTGGTACAATTATTTTAAAATCGCATCTCTAACTACAGAAAGTTTATCCCGAGCCCAAAATATTGGAAGTGAAGATGACGATCATCAATTACAGTCTCAAATTATTTAAAGTATATCTCCATGTACTGAACTGAATCTGATACCAAACCAAGTATATTTTCTCATGAGATATTACAATCTTTCAAAGCGTCAGTGGCTGCCCTGCTACAGGTAGTACCATCTGCTATGTCAAGAAGGCTACAACTACCTAGAAATAAGTCTTGGTTTGTTTGTCATACATTGTTCGGAATAAAACTGGGCAAAACACATCTTTCCTCTGTGTCTACATTTTCGTCTGCAATTATACCAATTGGTATTCCTTATAGTCACTATCTAATCTCAGCGTTCATTGCTTATTTACAGCAAGATATATAATCATATCACAGTATAGTTGCCTCTGGCAGACCTCGCGATCCTGGCATGTATCTGAGTGCGGAATTAAAGCACAAGAACAAGATCTCTACCGGGCTTGGGAACTTATTATGGATTTGTGTTATTTTACATCCCATAAATTAGATTTCCTTTTTTTATTTTTCAGACATTTTATTTTTCTGTCAATTTTTAATGTCTTCAGTAAAGTGTAAATGCGGAAATGTCCTCGTTAAATTATGGCCCTCCCTTAGGTTTTGAGAATCCGATAATATTCAATACGTGGTATGCGACCTTAAAATAAGGCACTTACTTTGAAAAATGCTCCCAAAAAGCTGGATGGTCCACTTTTTGAAGAAGGATGTTTGCCGACAAAAGCACATTTTACAGATTTTGCACTTTCCAATATATCTTGCATCATTTGGAGGGTGGCTGGCTGGTTTACTCCACGTTGCTCCTCTTCTGATTTATTGTTAAAACATTATTTTCGCTGACATGTCTTCTACTTATGAAATGCTCTTCTAAAACGTCCTTATTTTTTTCCAAACGATGATTTACACATTAAAATTTCACTATCAGTTATATACAAAGATACCTGTTTATAATTTTCTGCCCACTGTTCTATAGATATTTACAATACCACCATTTTAACACCTGCTAACGTGACCTACGCAAAAGGAATAAAAGTGACGGTTGAGCAACGAACTGCAGCAGGGATTACTTTCCGCATGCCAGAACGGTGCTCAAGCCATTATTCACATTCTCAAGGCGAAAAGACTCCTCAGTAAGCTTCCAGAAGAGAGAAAGACAACGAAAAAGAAAAAGTTTTATTTGGAAATATCGTTGATTTCCTATTTATATATCATTTCAGTATAATTTTAACATTTTTAGTTAATGTTGCATTTTGTAGGTTTTACATAACTCTTTAAAAATTGGTTTATAGACCGCAAAAATGTCAATACAAAAGCAAAAGCGTTTATGAGCATTTTTCACTTTATCTCATTTGCGAAAAATTACCACCGCAAGCTATAATGAGCCTATACTCATTTTCATAAAAACCAGAGCACGTTGAAAGACTAGAGATAAGAAGTTCATATTCATAGGACATGTGAATGAGTGTGTTCTGAAGAAATGATTGGTTTTGAACCATGTCGGCGCACCACCACCGACTGGTAAAATGGGCCTGCGGCTCTCGTTGTCACTATAAACCGAAGGTAATAGATCAGTGTGACTTTAGCAGACGTGCAGGATGTCTCGCAGACGTATGAGAGAACCGTACCATCAAATGAGTGTGTTTGAAAGAGGGCGCATTATTAATAGAAATAATAACGGTAACAATGGTAATATTAACAATGTGTTGAAATTACCATTCGGAGCAGCCGTTGGTATCACCGGAGCGCGATGACATAACGGAAATTAGTCGACAAGCTTGCCAGCTAGTCTCACGTCAATGGCAGAACATTGCACCAACTCACACTCTTTGCTGGACTAGCAAGGACGGAGGACGTACTATGGAGCACTATATTAAGGTAAGTTCTAACTGTCAAATATTAAAATGTATAAACAGAATTTAAAAATAGATGTTTCTATATTTCTAGACAATTTTCATCTATTAAACATAAAATAAATGTGGTTTAGTAAAATCTGATGGTTACCTTTCAAGAACGAATCATGTCATTCTTTGTTTAATAGTGGGTTTTCACAGGTATTTTGTAGCGTTATGGGTGTTACCTTAGTGTTCGACAGACTGAGGAGCTTTGCGGTTACATTAGCTAATTATTTTACAACAGTTGTGACTTGCCGGGTCAGCTTAATTTTATTATAAATAGATATTCGCTCATTTCCTTCTCCATAAACAATAGCTCTTGGGTTCCAGCCTTCAAACGTATGGCTTGGAGACAATAGTTGATGATAAATTTTAATAAGTAATGCGACTCTAGATGCTCTCAGAGGTGGGGTGGCAGAACACTGACTAGAAAACTAAGGATCATTAATAATAATTTACGGAAATACTGATTAAAATAATGATTTATTATGGTGATAAACGCGGCGGCGTTTTTACGAAAACTGAACTTACGGATACAAATTAAATATGAATGAAATATAATTTAATAAAATAAACTGTTACGCGGAGATTTGCAGTAATTTATGCCATTACTTCACCCTGTACGGATTCTGGTATCTGGACACGTTCGATGTAGGAGCTGCTGTTTGACAGTCCTCTCGTACTCCCGTTGTCATCTCTCGTAGTAAGTACCAGTCCTATTTCCGATTCGTGCATTGCTCACTAATTAGACAACGACTTTTCGGACCATAACACTTCCTATAATACTCATTACATAATGTGGCAATGAGCCCTAATTTCAGTATCAAAACCACCTTGGGTTGCGTTCATGGAGAGAACGCACATGTATTCTTCCGTATTGCAGAAATGTAGCGCAACTAAAGATATAACAAAAGTTTCTCCTGTTCCAGAGAAATCAAAACCGGTCTCTCGTTAACTTTATCTCTCGTCATTGAGAGTAACTTCGAGTAGTGCCCTACTCAGATGTGAAATAAAATTGTAAACTAAACGCAGAAACTCCTCTTGTTATCTTCCCTGTCTTCTCTCGTATAATTGGAATGACGAGAAAGACCGTTTTCCTCTATCACTGTGACCATCAGAGGCTAAGGCCCTCAGACGCTAAGATGTTAAAAACTTCAGACGCTCCGATGTTAAGATGTTGAGAGGTTATGATGTTCTGGTATTAAGATCTTCAGGAACTCTTATCGTTCAAGTATATAGGCTCTAAAACTCCCTCTATCCCCCATATCACATGGTACAGTAAGACCTGATGTTCTATTCCTTTTTCTTTCCAACATCTTGTTTCGTAACTTCATTCACGCAGGTTGAAAGTTCGCGGACTTCGTAAGCGTCAGGTAGCAAGCTTCAAAAAGTGGGATTTGACAATTTCTAACTGCCTCTTCAGAATATGGAGGGGAATAGGTAATTCTTCGGTCTCGATGAAGTCCTTTTAGAGGCAAGGGGCTAAAATTAGCATGGCGTGTCCGATCGACTGACCTCGGACTACTGGAAATTACTGTAAGCTATTAATATGGGTGATGTTGTAATACCTTACTCAAGACTTAACTCGTTCAGACTTCGTTATTGCCGTGATACAAAGAAATAAGATAATAATGTGAAATAGATGACAAGAAACCCAATATATACGCATAATAATCTAGCATGACCTACAATAAATTAAATATATACATCTTTTCAATTAATTACACAGTTTGGTAATTGTATGTACATGCTGTGATGTTCAAAACATCACACAGTGTAGTCATATTTCGTTGTCTTTGGCCTCATGATCACTCCATTCCTCCTGGCGGCTTCACTGCTGAAATCAGGGTGACGTGGCCGTCTTAGCCGCACATACCTCGTAGAAAATTACAGGTTGAAGTGTTCTTTACCACGATGTTCCCTCGTTGGAAGATCATTCTTGAAGCTGGGATCCAGCAATAAGTCCACACAAGTAATTGAGGCAAATCTGAAAACAAAACCAAACCTCAGTACTAGGTTCCAATCCACGTGCAAAATGAGAGAGTAGAGGGGCGTGGAAAATACGTTACTTGCAGCATAAATGATCAATAAGTGAGAAAGATTCCCCTGTGTAAGCATTTACAAGAATTTACCCTGGTAACTGACGTAAGTTAGAGAGCAAATCTTATTGATAATTAATGAAGTTATTCGTGGCTTTATTGGGTGACACTATATAATTTTGAGAGTTTGGAAATAACTAATTAAAAGTAATCGAATTACTTGTATCGATTCCATTCTTAGAAATTTTTACTTGTAATTGTCACTTTTGACAAAAAGTAATTTTTCCTTTTAATTTATTTTCTCTCCTTCTTCTTATTCTGCTTCTACCGCTTTTCCCACACCTGTGTGATTGCGGGCACGAACTGTGTTGCACTTGAGGATTTGGCCCTGTTTTATGGCCGGATGACCTTCCAGACGCCAACCTAATATGGAGGGATGCAATCGCTACTGAGTGTTTCTGTGGTGGTTGATAGTGTAGTGTGTTGTCTAAATATGAAGGGGAAAGTATTCGAAAAAACAAAAACATCCAGTCTCCGAGCCAGAAGAAGTAATAAAACGTGATTAAAATCCCCACCCAGCTGAGAATCGAACCCGGGCCCCTCTAAACTGAGGGCCTTAACCTTGGCCATCAACCAAGGAGTCGGACTTTACTTGTAATTTACTTCTTGAAATAAAATTGTGATCGTTACATTCTAGCAGAAATGTGAAAAAAAGATATGATGATTATAACTTTTTCAGTTCTTCTACAGCAGAACCAGTAGCTTCATCAGTTCTGGATGAGGTACTTTCTTACATCTCTAGCACTTTCAAAGACATTCCAACGATGTTCTTAAAATTAAACACAGGTATTTCTTAAAGTGTCCCTGTACGGCGACTTTTCAGTAAACGCAAAAATGTACTTTCCCGCTTAAGGGGTCTAGGATTGTGATGAAAATGTTAAGAACCAATTAATTTATTTGCAAAATAATGGAGAATAATTTCAAACGCTAAAAACCATGAAAAAATAAAAACGATGGAAAAAAAGACAATTTCGTAAATTCCAAGGCAAGTCTCACTTAGCTTCCATGCTAAAAAGAAATAAAGTTATATATTCCTTTTCCTTGCAAACATTTATATTATTCCAGTCACGAGCTGAAAAATCAGTGATTTTCTTAAGATTAACGTGAAGTACTTGAGGACCAAAGATGGAAAAGGGTGAAACTGCCAGAAACATGTTTTCGAGTAAACACCAATAATAGAGTTCTTGAGCAAAATGGCACTTTCACCCTTATCTCTCATCATGATCATCAGACGCTAAGACCAGGAAATAGATTATCTATTGATTTTGAAGTGCAAGTATACTATATAAAATACATTTTAAATAATTACATAACACTATTTCGCTTATTTAAATTTAATTTATTTAATTAAGTGGCTCAGAAATCAGAAAATACATAAGTGATAGCAAACTGACACAATGGACAGCACAGACGAATTGCAGAGCGAGACGCTGACACATTCACCCTTCCCCACCAAACTATCTGGGCAGATTGGACTGTGGCTCTACCTGTTGAACTTCCTACCAACTAAACTAATGACCTCAGGCACATGCACAATTTACCACCATATGCGACATAACTAATACATTCCCTTATTACATAAATGCACACTATCATATTTCGGCACTTTCACACTTTTCCAAATTTGGTCCACAATTGTAATTGTAATTTGACGGATTACTTGTTGAAAAAGTAATTTGTAATCGTAATTGAGTCAAATATTTCTCAAGTAACCGTAATCAAGCCCAGTTACCTTGTTTTGGTACTCTTCCCATCACCGATACATTTATAGCACTTTCACTTGTAGCACAATGCAATTAATATTAAAATGAACACGTAACTCTACTCGATTTTAAAGAAATAGTACAGGTCTTGCTTCTCTATCAGAGAAAAATACACCACAATGAAACAAATGATTCAACACACACAGATAATAATAACCCGCCTTGAGAGCCTCACAGTGTCGTCACACCAAAGATGCTCGGCGGATGTGTAACACTCGCTATTCATTGCAATCACTAGACAAGTCATACCTAATGAAGGGGACAATATCTACACTTATGTTATAAAGAAAGAACGTTTGCAAGTTGCTTTTATACGAAGGTAATCTCGGGAATAGTTCAACTAATTTTAGAAAATTGATCGCTATTAGAAAACTCATTCCTTCCAATTCATTATAGGCTATTATGCTAGCTTATCTGGGAAGAAGGGAGGTTTTAAAAGTATAGAGCAAGAAGGAATATATGTTGCCTATGTCTGGTAGCCTTAAAACACCGAGCAATCGGCCGTGAGGTTAGGTTCACTCAGCTGTGAGCTTGCATTCCGGAGATAATGGGTTCGAACCACACTGTCGGCAGCCCTAACGATGGTTTTCCGTGGTTTCCCATTTTCACACCAGGCAAATGCTGGGGCTGTATCTTAATTAAGGCCACGGCCGCTTCCTTCCCACTCCTAGCCCTTTCCTATACCATCGTCGCCATACGACCTATCAGAGTCGGTGCGACGTAAAGCAAATTGTAAAAATGAAACAAAAAATAAAAGGAAACAATTACAATTGAATATGCCACCTCAACTGTTATTCAAATTAGAAATGGAGTTCACTGAGTGCACTAAGAATTCAAAACTTTCTACAAATTACTGCATATGCATTTTTTCCTAACTCTAAAAATTGTCGTCGAGAAATAATTTCCTGTGTTTAAGTGCATACTCTATCTCATAAAAATTAAAAAAAAGAGTAAACTATTAGTCTTGTCAAACATGGAATATCTTCTAAAAATAACTGTTAGTTCTTCAGTTAGCTGAAACTAATTTTGAGTGATACATTTATAAACTTCCTGAAGAAGAATAATATTAATAATAATAATAATAAGAAAACATAAGTTAACAGTACTATACTTGACAAAGATGCCTTTGCTGGCGAGATGTAGTGTTTACAGTGCACTCCGTCCTCTGGTATGGGCTAGAATAACTTTGTCACTTTCAATGACCTGTCTCAGTCTTATACTTGGCTTCGATAACATAAAAGTGGTTGATGTATGAGTGATTTTAGTAAATACCATTCCTTATGCAGCCAGTCCCTGTTATGAATTTGGAGGGGGGGGTGATTATATCGCTCGTAAGGTTGGTTGGTGCATGCATTTCAGTGGGCTTGGCAGACTGATATGTAATAGCAACTTCTGGCCCAGTGAGGAAAGCAACGGGAAGTTACCTCATTCCTCACTTCCCAAGTACGCCTCTTTCGTGATGCCTAGGCATGTTATGACAGCTGTTGGTAGAGATGTGGGGGATCAAACCAGCCTTCGCGATGAATATCCACCATACATACTTGAAAAAGGAACAACGTAGTCCTTGGTTATACCCAGACTGTGAGCAAGGACAAATTGTCCCCACTTTTACATCCTTGGGTATATGAAATTCCCAATACTTGCGGTAATGTATACATTGGCCAAACATGCCGGTCCATTGGTACTCGTATCAAGGAACATGAACGTAATATTCGTTTCAACCAGCCAGACAAATCAGCAATAGCTGAGCACACTCTATCGTCGGGTCATGATGTCATGTTCCAACATGCTCGAGTCCTTACTCACAAAGGACACTACAGGTCCAGGATTATACGGGAAGCTGTGGAGATACGTAGAAATCCTAACAATTTCAACAGGGACACTGGCTATCAATTAAGTCATAGCTGATTGCCAACCATTAAGGATTTACGTAGGTAGTTCCCTTCCCTGTCCCTTCACTATTGAATTTCGTTTCGGTGTTTTACAAATTCGTACGTTTCTCACCACCAGATGTTTCATTCCAGACTTGCGTCAATGACATACCTCCATATGTGCGTACGCCTTTTATGTTATGTGACCCTCTCAGACTGATTCCGATGGTTCCGTCAGCTTCCGCTTCGAGCGGTAGCGCTGTGCCGCATCCGAGGAGCCATGTGTTGACGAATGTACGTAACATTTCCACTTCTATTGGGTAACGTCTAAATTCAAAGCTCATTATTTTAGAAGCCTTTCTCGAGGACAGTCGGGATTTTCTTCTGATGGCGCAGTGCACACTTCTCTGCGAAACGTAAGGAATTTCACATTATTTTCTTGACACGGCATAAGCCCAAAAGCCTATATCGTGTCTTTTGTGTGTAGTTGCCCAATGTCTCGTAGATATTTACATTTATCCGTTTCCCTTCTATGTATTCAAATGATCCCCATACAAGACATGAAATACACCTCCAATGTTCGCACTTCGATGTGAATAATTTAAAATTAAACCTGCGCGACTTAATTTCGGAATCTCGGCGTCTCCGAAAACCGTTAAAAAACTAGTTAATTGGACCTAAAGCCAATAACATTATTATTATTATTATTATTATTATTATTATTATTATTATTATTATTATTATTATTATTATTATTATTATAAAGGGGAGAGTTTCTAAACCTCTCTGAAGCAGTCCTTCATGCTGAAGCAATACCGCCTGAGGGAATTAGATGTCAGTTCTAAGAATGTACCTAGAACTAATTGTAATACATTTACGAAGTCAATGGGGTCAGTCATACAGGGCTTCCTTATAATGACAATATCTTCTTCATGTGATCACTCTTTAACTTTCCAAGAAAACATGTTTACCCCATACTTGTTATTTTTCCTCCCAAATGACAGTGTGTTAAAAGAACATTTGTCCTACGTTTATGGTTTCGCTGACCCATATAATGTATACGTATACCTGTTATCTGTTCAATGTTCACAGCCGTATTATAAGTCATAGCTGTAAAGTCTCAGGTCTTGAGAACTTGGGAATAAATCAATACTACAAACTTTGTAGTTGAATATTCTTTTCGAGGAAGTTGGAAGTAGAAGCTGCGATCAAAACGTATGTTGGCGCCAGGATGGGCAACTGGCCATAAAACTAGGCCAAATCCATATCAAATGATGACTCCAATAAATTGAGAAAAATTGCATCTCAACTCAATTACCTTACTCACCTTTATTGCATCCTCGTAGTAACGAGAGTATTCGGAATCACTCGATAAAGCTCCTAGAAACCATGAATTTTTTTTGTTCAGGTAACATTATAACTCACGTTTGTATTGCAAAAATCTAAAATGTGGTAACTCCAGCACAGGTGTACTTCTATACTCATGTCTGTACTGTATACTCTGTAACAGTATTTTAGGCACGTGTAGGTACTTTGAAATATTATGCTGACTTTCCTCTGAGATATGTACAAGAAAGATTAAGCTAAGTCATGAATGAAAATTTGGACTTCTAAGAGATTTCTAGCTATCACCATCAGATATTAACAATATAAAAAAACTAACAGTTTCTTCTGGGAATATTGGATAATCCATCCTTGACTTAGAGATGTTTTTATTGTATTTTACCACCCAATAAGGAAAATGTTCCTTGCGTCGCAATTCTTAATTTCTGCAGTTGAGGTTTGGACGAGTAACACATAATAGTACACTACGTTTCCTTGTCAAATAAGAAATACACGAGGTATAGATTTTCAATGTTATCTTCTTTTCAACAATTAGGAAGAAGAGAGAAGTATTTCATTGATATTTTATGAGGCAATATAAGGTAGAAATATTCACTTAATCATAAAAATGCATAGTAACTTTTAGTTTCTTATACGCATTGAAAGATTTCGTTGAAGTTTCACAGGAATATCATCAAAAATGTGTTTCAAGGATCATTCCCTATAAGACAAAGTTAGGAATAATGTAAACATAAGAAAACAAAAATTGAAGGCGTGGACGCTCTGAAAACACATTACGATCTCTGTTTAAAAATGGTGCTTCAAGCAACTATTGACTCAACTATTTTACATATAAACATTTCTTCAAAAATACCGTATAATTTCATACTTATTATTCTCAAATATACTTGAAGTTTCAAAATTCCAGAACTGTGGATCTCAAAGTTGCGGTTAAATGTATCTAAACAGAAGTCATGTTGAATCCTCATCCGATGGGCTGGTATGTTCATAACAGCTGCACCATAAATTATTGTAGAAAACCTGGGTTTCATTGAAGAGATGCGCTGGGAAAAAGGGTATTAGGGTAATTTACCGCTGTTACTGATGTTATTACGTACGAGTCTACCAATCCCAGTGAAAATAACACACCACCTGAACCTATGAGTGGCACTTTGGTACATTCATAAGAGGAATTGGCAGCATAATCAATGGTGTAAGTGACTTGCACTTTGTAAGCTTGAGGGAGGTTGGAAAGATTGGGCCATTCGAATTGGTATTGCAGATATGAAATGGTGCTAGTTACGTCTGTAAATGATACTGGTTACAAGCCAATCAGATTGATCTTACAGACCTGCCCTTCTTACTGGTCACAGAAGATTCACCTCTTGTATGCGAAGCCCAGTAGACCAACCCGACGGACAACAGTGCGGAAGAAATCACCACATAATTTAGAAGCCCTGGACAGACTCCTCCGAGCAACAGTAGCGGAAATTCGAGATGCACGTTACGTGACACACAATCATTTTACGATCCCATGTCCCTGAATCAAGTGTTTACTGACCTCACAACATGGACGTGTGAAATTGTCCTGGTGTCGGACAGGGTCAGGCTGGGCCGACAAATGGTATAGTGTCATCTCCACCGATGAATCATGCTTTCTTTTCTTGGCCGCAATGATCGCCTCTATCGTGTTGTGTGGTGTACCAAGGACATGATACCATCGAGATACACACGAGGCAAACCCTAGCCATTACAATTAAGGGAGCTATTGACTTTCATGTGAAATAGCCATTAGTGCGTGTTGGAAGCACAAATACTGCTCGACAGTATATGTACAGGGTTGTCAATCGAGTGTTTGCCCTCTAATGGCGAGAATCGCAAATAGAATGTTTCTGTAGGACAGGGCTTCCCTCACACTGCAGGCATCTTCAGAGAAGCTCTCCAAGACATTAAGATTTTACAGTGTTTCGCCAGGATCCCTCGCTTTAGTCCTTTTTGCACATGTGTGATACATGATGGACAGACACCTGCACAGTTCCCCTGAGCCATTCCTACCTGACCCTGGCGGTGCAGCAATATTTCATAGGGACGTGTGTCAAGAGGAGTTCCGCTTTAGCCTTAGCACGAGCAACACGTATCTCGAGCAAGTGTGTACAAGTGTGGAGCCGTACAGTAAAGTGGGGAAAGCCCATTTGGTTTAAGTAAATGAAATGTCGTATGGCTTTTAGTGCCGGGATATCCCAGGACGGGTTCGGCTCGCCAGGTCCCGTAGGCGACCTGCGCGTCGTGTTGAGGATGAAATGATGATGAAGACAACACATACACCCAGCCCCCGTTCCGTTGGAATTAACCATTTAAGGTTAAAATCCCCGACCCAGCCTAGAATCGAACCCGGGACCCTCTGAACCGAAGGTCAGTACGCTGACCGTTCAGCCAACGAGTCGGACTTGGTTTAAGTGTTTTGCGTATTATACGCTTAGGGAACTAAAGACATTGCGGAACGATGATAGTTGAAAGGAAAAAATACAATCGTCATCACATTCACAGAACGAGATATTCCAAGACGAGCCCCCTACGAAATCCACGAGTGTATTTTTGAAAATTTGAAACTTGATGAAGCCGACATCGAAACATTACAGCTCAACGGAATTTCCCGACAAGTCTTCATTAAGTGCAGGAGGCAAGAGACAGTTGATCATCTTCTCAAGCACTATGCAGGTGAGCAATATTTTGTTCATAGCAATGGCTATCGTAGTAAAATAACTGTTGATTCGGCCGGCCTAGGGATTAAACTTGTGAGAGTTTTTAACCTCCCCACCGAAACATCTCATGGACACATTTCAGACGTTTTGCGTCAGTACGGGACTGTACTTTCAGTAAGTGATGAAACGTGGAGTTCCAATTTTCGATATAAGGTGCACAATGGCATACGTGCAGTACGCATCATGCTTAAAAAACATATCCCTTCCTACGTAGACATAGCAGGAAATAAGGCTTTAGTAAGTTATGATAACCAACCACCAACCTGTGCCAGCTGCAGAAAGATAGGCCATTACCGTAGTGAGTGCCCAACGCGACGTTTTCCAGTTCAAACACCTGCTACACCCGACAAGCCAACCTGGGCGACCTTGACTTCAGCCTTGGGGAAGCTACCAACGCAACGTATACCTCTCACAACAACACAACTCACCCCAGATTTTCCAGAGGTGGACACACGATCAGCCGATACACCAGACTCACATGTAAACACACCGTCCGCACAACAGGCAGAAATTACCACAGAAGAGGAAGAGACACAAGTAGCCAAGCCAGCACACAACCACCTTGAGGAGACAACAGAACCTGTTTGCGATATAAATTCCCCAGTGGAACAGTCGCTCAGCTCATGAAGCTACCAAAATAATACCCAGTTAAATGATGTACCGGTACTATCAGAGCCACCCTCACAGCACCAGGCACAACTTTGTGAACCTGTCAGCGAACAGTCTCCGACACCTGCCAGTGACATGACTGGCTTAAAAAATGACACCACCACACAGTCTGTGCAGACGCATTCCGCACAGTGCACAAACAAAGTAGGCGGTGACGAAGGTAGTTTAATGGAAATGGAAACCACAAATTCGAAATCCAACCAAGCAGTTAGTCACAGGGATCCAAGATTAAAATGATCGGTTGAGGGGAATGATAGGAAGAAAGTAATAAAATTAAGTAAATGTCTTCCACAAACCTAATCTGAAGAATATTTACGTGCTGTTGGGTAACGCCAAACGAGTATGGAAGCTGCTAACGTATTTTTCTTGGTAATCTTAGCTGTGACGTCAGTAGTTAGCTGCTAAGGTACTCTGAATGTGAACTGCCTCCGAAGTCAGAGCAAGCAGGTCTTGCTAAAAGAATTTATTAAAGATTATGATTTAGACGTAGTTTTCTTGCAAGAGGTTAACGTCACGAACTTAGCTTCCCTTGGATCTCAATACAGTTATATAATCAATGCTGGAGAAAATTTAAGAGGAACTGCCAAGGTCTATAGAGCAGGGATAACTATCAAACTCAGTGAATGTCACCCGAGTGGAAGAATTTCATGCATACTTACCGAAGATAATACACTGATGATTAATATATATCTACACTCAGGAACACACAGACGCCAAGAACGGGAAGATTTCATTCAGAAGGAACTGTCTTATTTTCTGCGACACAATTATGATAACATTATTCTTGGAGGTGATTTCAACTGTGTATTAAATGCAAAAGATCAGACAGGTGAATTCCATCCCTCCCTGGCATTAGGGAGAGTATATCGCGAACTTAGGCTTTGTGATGTGTGGGAAGTTATTCGTGGTAACAGAGTCGAATATACTTTCTTCCCAGGTACGGCTGGTTCACGTATCGACCGATTTTATGTAAATAAAGAATCAGAGAATAATATCCGAGCAGTAACTGTTAATGTTGCACCATTCAGCGATCATCGTGCAGTAGTGATGAAGACTGCGGGGCATAGACCGGCGGCACAGATGGGAAGGGGTTACTGGAAAATAAACAGCTCCTTACTGTCTGACGACGATATACAAAATGAATTTTCACTCCTGTGGAAGGATCTGGAAACTAGAGTGCGAAGAGGTGGACAACTTTCGATCAAATCTTGGCTATACAAGTTTAAGCCAGCTATTCAGAGCTTTTTCAAACCAAAGGGAGTAGAAAAGGCCATCAACAGACGCCGTACGCTGCATTCTTATTATGTGATTCTTCACGATCTTGTCACCCGTCAGCAAGCCGGAAATGACGTATCCAATCATTTGACCGCTGTAAAACGCCGAATCAACTCAATACAGGAAACTATTCTCCGAGGAGCAATCATTCGCTCCCGTGCAACATCAGTCATACACGAAGAGAAAGCACAGTTGTACCACCTTGCCTCCGAAAAGAATAAAGCGAAAAACAAATACATTCACTCGTTAATTACAGATGACAATAGGAGTCTTACCACTACAAGAGACTGCATTACTGAAGCCGAAAAATTCTTCCAGAGAGCATGTAGTGAAAGTGAGATATCGATACCCGACCAAAACAAAATACTATCCTACTTAGATCAACGTTTGCCTGAGGAAGGAAAACAGCAGATGGCCCGTGAGATCACCGAGGAGGAAGTTCTAAGGTCCCTGCGCACTGCAAGTGACAGATCAGCTCCTGGCCCAGATGGTCTCAGCTTCACCTTCTACAAAAAGTACTGGCCAGTCATTAAATATACGCTCGTAGAATTGATGAACATTCTACTAAACAACTCCGAAGAATCAACTTGATTCAGCGAAGGCATAATCATTCTTATTCCAAAAGTGTCAATGCCCCGAACTTTATCAGACTATCGTCCTATAACCTTACTAAATGCAGAATACAAATTATTTATGAAAATTCAGGCCAACAGGTTACGGCCGTTTCTGGAAACAATCATTCAGCTAGAGCAGACGTGTGACATTCCGAACAAAAAAATCACTTTTAATCTCCAACCAATTAGAGATGCTATATTATTATGTGAACACTACCCCCACAATGACGCAGCAATACTTAATCTTGACTTTGAAAAGGCTTTTGATCGAGTTCACGATGGTTATTTGTTTACGATTCTCGATAAGTTTGGTATTCCACAGTCAACATGTAGTATCATTAGAACTCTATACACTCATGCTCATTCCCGAATACTCCTCAATGGTCATTTCTCCAAACCTATTCCAATACGAAATTCAGTGCGACAAGGATGTCCTCTGTCTATGATCCTCTTCGCCTTAAGTATAGAATCCTTCATTCGAGCTGTCCATCACCTCCTAAAGGATGTACCAAATCCGCACAAGATGTTTACCGTCCGAGCGTATGCTGACGACGTAACACTTTTATTACGGAACCGAGCCCTGGCGGATCAGCTGATTGGAATAATATCTGTGTACGAAAGAGCCGCCAACGCGAAAGTGAATTATCATAAATCTGTCTTGTTACCTCTCGGTACCTGACCAAACCACATCACAATTGCTGGAATCCCTGTCAAAGACGAAATAACAATTCTCGGTTTGAAATTTACAGGAAAATTTCAGGAGACAGTCGAAAAGAATTGGACTGCAGTCATCAACACTGTCCGGAACACAATGACGAAGGATCTCAGCAGAAATCTTAAACTAATACAGAAAGTATGGCACATTAACTCATTTGCTCTGTCCAAGATATGGTACGCGGCTCAGGTCCTCCCCATTTCAGAGAAACATGCACAAAGAGTGGAACTTGGAATGAGTTACTATCTATGGAGAGGATACATCTATCGCATATCAAGAAATCAGCTCAGAAGGCCAGTTGATCAAGGAGGCCTAGGCCTCATCGCCGTCTCCGCTAAATGCCAGGCTCTCCTTCTGAGGTCAATTCTAATGGCAAAGAACGGACTCGGGGATATTAATGATATGCATTTTTGGACATCACCTCGAACTGGAAGCTTTAAACGAGTACTGCATACTATTGAATCTTTCTATCCTCAGGTGAATCAACAGTGCATTCCACCCACGCAAATAATCTACCGTCGTCTTTTAACCCGTCAACTTGTTACCCCACAGATCATGGAAAAATTCCCCAACAGAAATTGGAAAAATATCTGGAAGCAGTTCACAACACAGGATATCCCAACAGACTGGAAAATTTCAGCATACATAGCCATCCAAGATGCCATACCAACCGAGTAGAAAACATTTCGCCAAAACTTGGTCCAGTCACCCTTATGCCAAAAATGTGAGATTCCAACTATTGACACACAACTCCACAGACTAACACGATGTGATGGTATGATGGACGTTTGGCTATGGACACTGACTCTGGTGCAGCAGTTAACATCTTCCAATAAACCTAACGATATATATCGTATCTTGTTAGCTTTGGACATACCCAACAGGAAAAACAAGTTTGCCCTAGTATGGCTAGGAATGGGCTTTCTTCATTATGCGCAGAACAACGAGGTTTTAGGCAGTTTCTCAAGACAGCGAGACAAAAACTGAAAGTGTATAGTGCTTCTGGAGGGCAGGAGAAATTCAATGAACTTTATGTTCTTACCTTGTGATGATACAGCTTGTGTAAATAGTACTTTGTTTCTGTATGCATTTATTTGTTTCTCTATTTAATAATCTAAATTAACGATGTAATTGTATAGTGTATCGGTCACTGAAGAAAGTGGGTCGCCGTTCCGTTCCTCATTAAAGTGGTGGATCACGTGTGTTAATTATTTTTTAAAAAACGAGATATTTTAATGGTCGTGTATCTCTCAAGATTTGTTTGTTTTTTGTTGATTATGTATTTGATGTTTATCTGTAACAGTATGTCTAATTTAAGCAGCACTGTAATTAATAATGTATCCTTTACTTTGCTCTAGAAAATAAAATAATTATTTGAAAAAAGTCATAATTCTGCAAGGAAACATACAGCCACGCAGTAATTTTACCTTCATACCCCTAATAGAGAACATAGTATTTAAAGAAAATACAACGCTTGTACAAAAAATTATTATCCATTTAAAATATTTATAGTAACTACGCATAGGCACGTAATGATGGCATAGCTCAACATGGACCTTTAACAGATTGTTCTGATTACTACGCTAATAGCCTAAGTTGGAGTACCTACTCCTCTAATTTAAAGCGTTAGGTGAAAGATCTTAGCAGGCTTTTCTTTTTAAAAGTTCAAGTATATTTTTGTATCAAGCGAAGAGGATCACTGGCACACCTCTTCACATTAAAGTAAGATAATATGAAGACAGCTGTTGGTGGAGACGTCTCCTTAAGGACGCAACTTATAAATGATAAATTGAGGTCACGACACTCGGCAATGAGCAGAACGACTGACGATTATTATTACTGCTATTATTATATAACCGGGTGAGTTTGCCGTGCGGTTAGGGGTGCGGAGGTGTGAGCTTGCATCCGAGAGATGGTGGGTTCGAACCCAACTGTCGGCAGCCCTGAAGATGGTTTTCCGTGACTTCCAATTTTCACACCGAGCAAATGATGGAGTTGTACCTCAATAAGGCCAAGGCCACTTCCTTCCCTCGCCTAGGCCTTTCCTATCCCATCATCGCCTTAAGACCTATCTGTGTCAGTGCGACGTAAAGCAAGTTGTAATCATACAAATAATTATATATTTGTATCATTTACACAAGTTAGGAACTTTAGAAACGTTAGTTGTAACGTTCATACAGAAATATAGGAAGATAAAGGAAATGGGGTACGCATGAAATGAAAATATGTTTCCTCAAACCGTGACTAAACTCCGGGCCCGCTCAAGACAAGGGAGAGAGGTATGTGTAGTTATTAACGAGGCGTGAGTCTCACAGGATAATATGCGCCCGACATCACAGCGAGTAGCGCATCGCTTTCGGTGTAATGCCTACACATATGAAACCCTTTAATATCAACAAAACTACTTGTTGGATTTGCAAAAGGAACGCATCACTGAACTATTCGCTAGATTCTTAGATGTTCTCTTGGGTGAAATTAGTATAGTCCCATTTAAGAGAACAAAGTTGCTGCCGGTTTCTGGATACGAACTGGAAAACATTTTATGAGCTCCTTAATGTCAGGTTCGTTGGCTGAATGGTCAGCGTACTGGCCTTCAGTTCAGAGGGTCCCGGGTTCGATTCCCGGCCGGGTCGGGGATTTTAACCATCAAGGTTAATTCCAATGGCTCGGGGGCTGGGTGTATGTGCTGTCCCAAACATCCCTGCAACTCACACACCACAAATAACACTATCCTCCACCACAATTACACGCAGTTACCTACACATGGCAGATGCCTCCAACCCTCATCGGAGGGTCTGCCTTACAAGGACTGCACTCGGCTAGAGATAGCCACACTAAATTCATATTATAGCTCCTTAATACAATTTAAGGATTTGGAAACATAATGTTTATACCTTTAACGGATCATAAGATATTTGATGTGGACAACTTCGCTGAATAACCCTGTATATACAGACGGAATTTTACGAGAAATATTGCAATGATTTCGTATTTATTTACTTATTTATGAAACATCCTGTTCTACATACCGTATTAGTACTCATGCTACAAAGCCCGCTGTTCTGCCTTACCATATATTCACCTGCATTCACAATATTATGAACTTACTTTACTTACGATTGAAACTTACAAATAGGTACTTGCAACTTATAGAGATATTTTTCTTCCTGCTCTTCCTGATGTCACTCCTATGTGGAGAGCAAAAATATCTAACCTCCCTGGGGATCGAACTTGGGACACTCTGAAACTATTGACGCTTTGCTGACCACTCAACCAAGAAGCCGGATTTTAATAAAGTATGTAATGTAGTTTGTCAGTAACCGTTCTGTGTTACTGATATTATTTCAGATCCATTGTATTCCTGAACATCCCTTTTGGAAGGGGGTTACATCGCTTTTCGAGATGCACGGTTTCTGGGCTCGACTACACAGTTTCGTCCTATCACCAGGCCACTTAACATTGACTTTGAAACTCATTGCGAGAGATGCTGATAGAGACTTACTCATATTTATAGAGAAAATAATCGCTTTGAAAAGGCAATTCAATTAAATCCAATTTAATCAGGGTTTAGTGATGGAGTTGAGTTACCAGCGTTGCAGCGCGTGCAGTTTGATTGCTTGTTTATTTTGGAACTAACCCATGTTCATTTCCAGGGTGAGGAATGTACACTCTACCGTGATTACAGCGCTAAGCATTTCCCACAAAGGACTACGGTTCACTCCCTTGTAATTCTAAGAACACATTTCTTCATTAATAATTTTTTTAGTCGAGGAATGTCTTTAAAAGTAAAATTTTCCGTGTTATGTTCTATATAAGGGTTGGTAATTAGATTGTTATATGAAACTTAAATCACCGCCGTACACCCTATGTTCGAAGGATGGAAGTATCCTAATGAAATATTGACTGATGTTTAAATTACATAATTAAATACGTATGCACAGAACTGATTTATTTACCCTCCCCTTTCCTTTACTGTATTCGTTTTTCATAATCGCATAATATTGGGGACTGTTTGATTTGTACTGTATTTTAAAAGTTTGGCTCAAAAAACGAAAATATCCATTGAGCAAAACTCATCCACCTCGCGTTGCGTTCCCTTTAAATCATCCACAACGCGATATTCGTGTTGTGTCACTTGTAGAAAGAGCCACAGCGCTTTATAACTAACTCGAAAAGACTACAAAGCTTTCATTCATTATACGCATTGAGGTAAATAAGAAAAGGAGGTACGTAGGGGAAGTACGGGGAGAGGGACGGTCTCGTAGAGAGTAACGCCCCCTCTCGGGCCAAAGTGATCTGTAGTGGTGATTTGAGCTGCTGAGAAGGTGAGCGTGTAGCGGCCGTGGCCTCTAAAAGGATCTGACCCGGCATTTGCTTTATTGCAGAAGAATGGAAAACCACGGAATACCATTCTCAGGTCAGCCGACCAGCCCCTCCGCGTCCCCAATGTAGAGCTCTAAGGCTAATAAACTAGCAGGTGTTCAGCCAAATCCCCCTCTGCTCTGTGATTTGTTACTTAAACAGCTGTTGCAATAACCAGTTGACGTTCTTAAATAAGCAAGTGTGACTATGTCGAATATGCAATGCTCTACTCTCTTCAGTAATACAGGTCTAACCTTGAGTAAAGTCAGCACGTTTAAGATATGCGGTTCTGTACACTCTCACCAATATATATTATCATAATAACGTTAATTATCGATTTAGAATTAATATTTCTGAAGTTAGGTACACGATATAATCGTTTCCCAATATCTAAACGAGCATGTTCACTTCTTTTGCTTCTCTTAGACATTCCCCAGCGATTATGACTGCAATACACAGCGCTTAGATTAAATGCTTAATCGTATTCTAACTCTGAAAACTTTAAAACCCGCAGATGTGATTTAAACATCTCTACGGGGCGTTGTAAAATGGTCGCATGTGATTAAAATGATATCACAATATGACCAAAGGTTTGGATTATCCAAGAGCAACAATACCTAATTTTAGGTTTTTGGACTCTTTTTGGGGCAGTGTGTTAATAGGACTCCTCCTTAAAGTCGCCATTTTGAGACTGTTGCAATGCATCTTCCTTTTTCTGCACCGCTTTCCGAATTTACTGGGATCGGCACATGATGGGAATTTGATCCACTTTTACGACCAGATGCTCTATGTGGAAGGAGGTAGTTTTACACTCTTGTGTGCTTCTATGGTGGTTCGCAATGTGACGTTTTTTATGAAATTGGGGAAAATTGTATTACAACAAACACCAGCTTTCACTCCTCAAGCCAGAGGAGTTGACTATACGCAGTTAAAATCCTCGGCCTGGTGGGAAACGTACTCGGAACCCTCTCAACTGAAGACTAGTACGCTGGGCATTCATTTAACACTGCATTAGTTACGTGTTATCTGAGGGGTACACGGTGGCGTTTATTTGCTCTATCTTGGGCTTGTCTAAGGCTAGAAGCCCATCTCCCCTCTTAGCTTCCTGTCTAGGAAGTGGTAACATCCAGTAGCGTTGTGATCTTCATGCAATACAATGTCACTAGCTGCTGCCACCGTTATCTCACAGATACGACGGAATTACATTTGAAAGTATTCTTGTTTATCTCTAAAAATACCTTTGATTTGCTGTGAATTACCTCATTATTGTTTTGTGTTAGTGCTTGCAGCTCAAGTTCTTTTTGACATTGAAACAGAAGATGAAGACGATTTGTAAAAGTGTATAGTGTCCAGCGAGTTGTTTGACTAATCAACAACATGTTGAATATAGACCTTAAAGTGCATATTATGTTGCTTTCTATCTTCTACAAATTATATAAGGGTTGTGTAGAAGGACTGAACTTATGTATCTCGCAGATACGACGCGAGCACTAATGCTACTTTTAGGACGCGCCTAATACACTGTTAAGGTACGAGTGTCAAAGCTTGCCCGCCGTAAGCGTAGTGCTCGTGCAGTGAACGAGGACGCAAGACGCTCCTCACTCAGTCAGCTTGTACTTCCCCACGTTGCTGACTTAGGGCTGTACACGTTTACCGGTGATAGGCTGCAGTTACGTGTTCTGGTATGCAAGCAATGGTTGGAACATTCAGCTGCATAGGCTGTGGCATACGGATTGACACAGTAAAGTGTTAGTGTGTGTTTGCGTATTTTTTGTGTACTTCTCTATCAACGCGTTTGCTTGAAGAGATGATACTTATAACCTATTTTATTTCGTTTAAGTTTATAACAGCATCACGCTTTGCTACAGAACCGATATGGTAGCGGCCTAGTATTCGGTATTATTCTGCTTCATAATTGTTCATAGGAGATTTGAGCATGTTAAGCTCCAAAAAAAAAAATCTTTTATATTTTTACTTTGTTGCACATCGTTCCTGTTCTGCCAAAACGGCGAATGTAACAATGCTCTTCTTATCCATTATTTCTCTTAAGACTGGTCACGCCTTCCAGCTATATAGTGATATGCGGTCCATCAGAACAATTTTCGTTCAGTTTATTTTCTTATGCGCGTGTGTAAAGGAAAATGAACCTTAAATACACCACATTCTAGGAGTGAGTAAATATCACGCAAACATACATTCCTTCAGTACGGCACAGTAAGGTTCATTTTACTTTACACACGTACATAGGAAAATGAACTCAACGGAAATTGTTCTGATGGACCGAATATCAATATGTGGCTGGAAGGCGTGACGAGTCTTAAGGGAAATAATGGATAGGGAGAGCATTGTAACATTCGCCGTTTTGGCAGAACAGGGACGATATAGTATCCTTTATAATAATGTTTTATATTCCTGGTACTGCACCTGTCCAGGGTTCTAGTGCATAACAATTTATCTTAACTGGCTTATGAAGTGGCTGTAAGGATTTATTTGAAGAGACTCTTGGACAGTCCCTGGAATCGAAGTTCATCACCCCTACTTGAGTCTTTCCTCAGCTGGCTCAAGAGCTTGGGTACGTGGTATGTCCGGAAAAAGGGGCTTAGACTGTTTAATTCTAAGTAGGGGGGAATGAGTCTCGGACATCAAAGGAATACGAATATACCAAATAAGAATGGAGATAATATTTTTTTGCAGAAACATTTTTAATTTTCTAAGGAAATACTTGTATAGTACGCCACACAAAGATATGCCGGGATATTTACATATGCCATAACATTAGTTCCTAAATTAGGTTTGAGTTTTGAATGTCCGTTTCTGTCTCTCTCAGATTAGCATTTATCACCTCATAACCTTCAAACATTATTAAAAATACATCGAATGGGCGTCCCCTTCCAGAACCATTTAACACACGAAAACCTTATCAGCTAACACATTAACACATTTTATACATATATTTCACCAAGACATATTTCCCTTATGGCACGAATCATTTCATTCAATTTTATTCTTCAATTTATATATCCCAATACCCTGAGATCATGTTAGCTGAGGTTCACTACGAAATTTCCTGAGCGCATTTTAACCACATGATAGCTATGTCACATTTTCTACGTTAATCGTCTAATTTATTATACGGAGTATTAACTCCTCATAACATCTGCTTCATAGGGATTACCTATACACTAATATGATACATGACATTTCGAATTCAACGGCGTCCTTATAAACAATAGGCATACCAATCAACAACCAATACATTACATCATATGACACATAATACACTCACTGGAAGAAATAACACAACACCCTGCGTTGCACCTCCATGCCCAAAAAGACAGGATCTTGGCACGATCCATCTCATTTGCCACAGGTTGGCAACAATCTTCGCCAAAACCTGGGGACTTGAACCCAGGACTTTCACATGTGAGGGTGTAATAACCTGGAAATCCTATGACGGTTTTTACTTTAATTAAACTCAAATAATAGAAAGATGGGAGGATTTCACTCATCTATAATATCTGGAACCTATCGACGACGATATTTTCTTAATTTATGCATGTCTCCGTTATACGAGAAGAAGAGAAGAACGAACCAAATGTGTTTCTCTTCTCACAGTAGTGAACAAACCTCGTTTAGGGTCTAGCTTTTCACATCCCCTCATAAAACTGTCAAGCGAGTCGGTCACGGCCATCCGCTCGTTCCTTTTTTTCTTGGCAGAGTATATATCCAGCCTTTATCTGCTATTCTTAAATATTCATATCATCGCAAACACATTCTTTCCCTACAACACACTGACGCCCTCAACGTAACATCAGATACTAGCCTACATTTGGCTTCACTTATCTTATTTCAAGGCGGAATTTTACATCGCCCTAATTATATATATATATATATATATATATATATATATATATATACACTGACTGACAGAGCAAATGCAACACCAAGAAGGAGTGGTTCGAAAGGGATGAAAGTTGGGGAAAAAACAGAGACGGCACGGACGAATAATTGATGTTTATTTCAAACCGATATGCAGGTTACACAATGCGCACGGTATCGACTCAGTAGGATGTAGGACCACGGCGAGCGGCGATGCACGCAGAAACACGTCGAGGTACAGAGTCAATAAGAGTGCGGATGGTGTCCTGAGGGATGGTTCTCCATTCTCTGTCAACCATTTGCCACAGTTGGTCGTCCGTACGAGGCTGGGGCAGAGTTTGCAAACGGCGTCCAATGAGATCCCACACGTGTTCGATTGGTGAGAGATCCGGAGAGTACGCTGGCCACCGAAGCATCTGTACACCTCGTAGAACCTGTTGGGAGATGCGAGCAGTGTGTGGGCGGGTATTATCCTGCTGAAACAGAGCATTGGGCAGCCCCTGAAGGTACGGGAGTGCCACGGGCCGCAGCACATGCTGCACGTAGCGGTGGGCATTTAACGTGCCTTGAATACGCACTAGAGGTGACGTGGAATCATACGCAATAGCGCCCCAAACCATGATGCCGCGTTGTCTAGCGGTAGGGCGCTCCACAGTTGCTGCCGAATTTGACCTTTCTCCACGCCGACGCCACACTCGTCTGCTGTGACTATCACTGACAGAACAGAAGCGTGACTCATCGGAGAACACGACGTTCCGCCATTCCCTCATCCAAGTCGCTCTAGCCCGGCACCATGCCAGGCGTGCACGTCTATGCTGTGGAGTCAATGGTAGTCTTCTGAGCGGACGCCGGGAGTGCAGGCCTCCTTCAACCAATCGACGGGAAATTGTTCTGGTCGATATTGGAACAGCCAGGGTGTCTTGCACATGCTGAAGAATGGCGGTTGACGTGGCGTGCGGGGCTGCCACCGCTTGGCGGCGGATGCGCCGATCCTCGCGTGCTGACGTCACTCGGGCTGGGCCTGGACCCCTGGCACGTGCCACATGTCCCTGCGCCAACCATCTTCGCCACAGGCGCTGCACCGTGGACACATCCCTATGGGTATCGGCTGCGATTTGACGAAGCGACCAACCTGCCCTTCTCAGCCCGATCACCATACCCCTCGTAAAGTCGTCTGTCTGCTGGAAATGCCTCCGTTGACGGCGGCCTGGCATTCTTAGCTATACACGTGTCCTGTGGCACACGACAACACGTTCTACAATGACTGTCGGCTGAGAAATCACGGTACGAAGTGGGCCATTCGCCAACGCCGTGTCCCATTTATCGTTCGCTACGTGCGCAGCACAGCGGCGAATTTCACATCATGAGCATACCTCAGTGACGTCAGTCTACCCTGCAATTGGCATAAAGTTCTGACCACTCCTTCTTGGTGTTGCATTTGCTCTGTCAGTCAGTGTATATATATTCAACAAGTTAACTCATATATTTAACACCACTACACTCTAAGAATTACGAACTTACCCATCAGGTTCCGTCTTCCCAATCCCCATATCCCGAGAACATGCATATTTTAAAGAGAAGACTCTAACCTTCAGAATTTAATTTTTTTTACAGTTAATCGCGATCTACATAATTCAATTACACCACACTGTTGACTCCTTGTTGTCTTGAAGTATGCAATCTTAAATCTATACGGGAGGAATCCCTACCACTATGTGACGTGCAATCAAGAAATAAATAATCTGGAACTCTTATGATGAACCATACCATTTAGTTGTAACTTGAGGACAATCAAATCATACTACGAAAATTTCTCCCGTTATACAACGTCACGTCGCCTGCAAATTACACTGGGGCCTTACAACTACCATGCACTATTCCCCCATAATTAATGAAATCAGTGGTTCAGACCACGAAGAAAATGTCACAAAAAAATCTTACAAAAGCTATAATCCCTCTGAACCTTTGGTTATAATCAAATAATATTCAAAGGATTTATATGCAAATTATTTACTTCCCCAAGCAAGACTGTAGCTATCACGATAATACGTTAAAAATGTACTCAGCACTTAGATGTCTGCAATCAGCTTTCCTCAGGGAACACAGCCATGGGTTTAAGCTGTCATCAGGATGTCTTCACTTGCGAAGGCCTCCAGAGTCGTCCTATGTCGGTTCACCTGTATGCTGGTTGGATCCTCATCTGGCGTCGGAAGGTCCAAAGTATCCCTGATGCGTTGGAGTGACTGTACAGCGGACCGCTCACCAGCCCCCTTCAAACTTGAAGCTCTCGGAGGTCAAATATGCAAATGAGGAAGAAGTAATTTGTCATAAATGCACTAATTGTGTCATGCATTATAACTTTGATATAACTAAGGATACTCATAAATTCAAGCAACTTAGCCCCATATCGTATCTGTCCTGCAGCCGATATCGATACCTCATTTTCATACACCACTTTTCGACAAGTAATTTACTTTCGGAGCATCACACTCGCTGGTCACAATCACAGATATGAATGTTAGGTATTAATGTATTTATTTCTTTTACTGGTCATTAATCGACCCACTCCATTTCAATAATCATTGATACGATGTGCAACTCACTGCGTTTGAGAGAATATGGAGGATGCCGCCCGATCCACTAAAATGATAGCTGATAAACCGCTCACTGTTATCGTTGGTTCAGGCCTTACTGTAACACTGTTATTGAACTATCTTGTATTTAATTACTTCCTTCACTAAACCATATATATATATACATATATATTCGTGTAATTTGGCATAATCCACCACACTAGCTTAGATAAATTTCATAGCTACGCATGTAATAGTTTAATCGACCAACTCCTTTTTCTTACAATCCCGTGCCACTTTGACACATAATTGAAGGAAAATTTTTCTTATCACATACGAGTCGTAACAAACTGAATTAAAATCGTTACGAATATCTGGTAATCAGCGCACTGTCACTCACTATGTTCTGTCATTTACCACTACACAACACTGCTCACTAAGAAACTTCACAATGTGAAACACTGAATATTGAAATTGAGTGTTTACTAAAAACTGAGTCTACTCATCAGACCGAATGCACTGGAGATACTGTGTATACTCCCTTCTTGCCACTCGCCTTTATAATGGAAAGCCTTATTTTCTGGAGGGGGAGTCAGTCCACGCCACCTTGTCAAACATCGGTCCGCTGGCAGGTATATTTAAACGTTGAATTTAATATCAAATTAAAGCCTGTACATCCTCTTTCCACTGATCAATTTTCGTTTCGAATCCTTCGCGGGTTCATCTGCAATTATCAAAGCGTCAGTATCAATTCTAAGGGAGCCTGACTCCGGGGATTTTTAGTTTTCCTGGTCTTGTCAGAGTTGGGCATCTGGTTTTACTCTCCTCAGGCCATCAACTATCTGCGTACTTCCTATTATTCTTATTATGTAGAATGGTTCTCTGCATGATAAATCCGCATAAAATCTCCTCATTCATCGAAGCTGTAACTCGAAATTATCTATCAAGTATTTCCGAGTTATTAATGTTAATACCCTCGAAACAGTTGACAGCTACGCATTGGTGCTACTAGATATTTAGGGGAATACATGGGGTGATATCGTCTCGTATATTGAGACGACTTCTTTGAGGCTGTTTCGTGACCTCACTCCTCAGTCATGTGACATCTTGCTTGCTCCAGCTCTCTCGCTCAGAGAGAGAAAGAACTCCACTTACAAGCGCTCGTACTCCTTCTTTTCCGAATTGCGCGCAACGAGAGGAGGGGCGCGCGACTCTACGGCGTGCGGCTCGAGTCCCGGAACCGTCAAGAATATCGTCGTTAGGCGGCTATTTAACGTAGAACTGCGCGGAAAACGGCATATTCTCTATACAGGATGTCTCTATATACATATGACGATGACATGAGCGGTCACAGTTCACGGCGATTACAAAACATGTTATTCGGCACATATTATACAAACAGATAACGTCCTGGGGAGCGCTCTTCACAGCTTTTTCTCGTGAACGCAGTGTGGTCAGTCAGCTTGTGACCTTGCCATGCCTGACCGAAGGTTTCAAACGCTGTTCCAGTGTGTGCATTGTAGTACACAAGGTTAATCAGCTAAAATGGCCACCTCAAATAACTCGTGAACAGTTAAACACATCGGCATTTTCGTTTCACTTTCAGGAACGTTAACAACGTTCTCCTTAAGAATCTTGCAATGCTTTTACAGGGTGTTCGTATCTTCTGATATTACGGTTTGGCAGTTTACAGAACTTCCATTTTTTACAATCTGCTTTACGTCCCACCAACAGATAGTTCTTACGGTGACGATGGGATAGCAAAGGGCTAGGAATGGGAAGGAAGCGACCATGGCCATAATTATGGTACATCCGCAGTATTTTCATTGTGTGAAAATGGACAATAACGAAAAACCATCTTCAGGGCTGTCGGGAGAGGGTTTAGAACCCACTATCTCCCGAATGCAACCTGATACCCACGTCCCCCAAACCGCACAGCCACTTGCTCCGTTTGAAAAAACTCTGTTTGTATCTATATGTAAAGTTTTATTCACCTATGTTGCTACACCAAAAACGCTTCTAATCTTCTTTGTATATATCGATATTCTCTTGTCACATTCTTTAAGGCGTTCTTGAAAGAGTGTAGTACGTTATTCTGTGGGATTATTAATAACAGATATATGGACGCCAGTTTTGGTTTAAAGTGAACTATAGTAAATTCTGACGCCAGCAGAACCGTTCTTACATCTGTTGATCTGGTAACTTAGAATGCCGTGTGTCTGCACTGCCCGAATGAACATCTAGTTTCTCTTTTCTCGTCGTCCACGTTGTTATTCCTAGTCAATGCGTCTTAGTTGTTATGTTATTACGGAGTAGAATTTTATTATACAATTGGATAATTAACAGTAAATAAATATGATAAGTGTATTGAGAGATGCAGGATTCCGAGGAGCATTACCTGTGAAAAGTGCTAAGTTCGCTGAGAACTCCAAGTGGATATATATACTACCACTAGATGGCAGTTGTGCTAAGTTCACTGATGATTTCTTAAGAATGGTGCAATGAGCCATTCAATTTTTTTGTTTGTCTTTGGTGCGCTGCCTGATATGTGTATGCATGTCATACACTCCTGTTTTGTGAGTCATTGCTCTTCAAATTATTAGGTATGTGTATGACTATTGCATAATACATATACAATCATATAACATTGTCATACAAATTAGATGTTATACATGGAACCATTGTGTACACATGTGATGTGCATATTTTAGGTTATGGCGGATGAAAGCCAAATGAGTAGGAGACGAAGGAAGAATGTTAGTGGAGAACAGAAAATATTGAATACGAAAGGTTTAGCCTATGAAATACACAAAAAAATGCTATGCCAGCTAAGAACGCTCCCTCACCACAGGTACGATTTTAAGCCCCAAGACCAGCTGTGAAATCTGAATAATTTGATAGCTGTTGAATGTGTACATATCTCCAGTATACTCTACGGTAAACATGCTCATGTTTTTGTTCTTTCTTTTAGGTACAATGCAACTGTAGATTAAGATGCAAGTAACCGGTGCCTGCACTGAAAATAGATATGTTTTCTAAATTCTATAAGCAAGACTACCCAACACAATGAACCTTCCTGATGGGTCTTCTTAGTGTCACACCAGTACAGCGTCGTCGCCATGGAACCTACGATAATCCGTCTGAAAGTCGCCGGCAGTGAACAGTTCGATATTCTATTCCAAATGGCAAAGGTGATCTTGTTGCAGTGTGTAAAAGAACATTCATGGATATTTTTGCAGTTGGAAAGAAAAAGGTGAAATTAGTTATTTCGACGAAATAACTCGGAGGTACAGCATTCACTGACCACAGAAAATGACACGGTCACTCAAAATATAGTGATGATGACAAAATGATTATAAAGCAAGACTGTACTCCCACTTTCAAAGGATGTTTCCTGAAAGTACCATCAGTTCCAGTTTTTATCACACAGTCTTTCTCAAAGACTTTCCCAACCTTTCCTCCAATGACCTAGGAAAGATACCTTCAAGACTTGCGACTTATTGAACGTAGAAGTAAAAACTGGTTCACCGCAGTCGCAGGTGCGTTTAGAGCTTCACCATGGGAAGGCAGAGATGGCACAGAACCTTTTGAAGAAGGATATCGGTTCATCTCAGTTCCCAAACAGTGACACTTGCAGCAGATCCGTTGATTTGCAGCAGGTTATGTTTGTGTCCACATTGACGCATTCTGAGATGTTTAATCGCCCCAGTTATCTTGTTACAACTTGGGAGTATCGTTAGATGATAACCTTCCGTCTTACGTGTGCATGTGGGATGAGACTATTGCTGGTAGGGGTGGAAATGAAATCGCATCTTGCATTCTCAAAGTGTTGAACAGTGGGATAACAATGAAGAAAAACCTTATTGTTGGGAGCGACAACTGTGCAGCACAGAACAGGAAGCGAATGATGGTGTTTCTTCTTTTTATAGTGGCAAATATGTTGTTCAAAAATATAGAACAACGCTTTCATGTTAGCGGGCACAGTTTCCTTCCCTTCGACTCTGAGTTTGCCTTAATAGAGAGAAGGAAGTCAGTGACGAAGACATTTGGACTTAGTGACCTATGCAACATAGTCGAGGAAGCAAAGGTTGTCAAACCTTTTAAAGTATTTTCCATGGATAGTTCACATTTTTTTAAACATTTAAGCTGTGCCTAAGGAGATAATCTCCACAAAATAATCTGAACATTTCCAAAGCTGTCAGCATCACATACGATGCATCAGATGTAGAACATGCATCAGTAAAAGAGTGTTACACGGAGATAGAAAGAGTCCGTAAGGTAAATGTCCTTAGAAAGGGTTAACATGCAAAAGGCATTCAATCGGCTGTCTTTGAAACCAGTTCCAACGGCCAATAATGTATGAGACGAAACTATACTTTATAACTTAGAAACTTTTGAGGAATAAATAATTAAACACTGCACTATGGATATTTTTGTTGTAACTTCTGTTCATAAATTCGGCACTTTGCACCTTTCTACTGTTAAATATCCAATTACAAAATTACCGAACATACGCGCTAATGGGTTTGGTCTGTGATGTATTTTTGAGTCTTTTTTTATGTAGACTATTCCATTTTCTCTGAAAAATGATACATTCTGTTATGTATTGTATTATTTAAATGAACTCTGCTTTCAAAAATATTATTGCATTATTTTCTTTTTATTTTATTGCTATTTCTACTGCATTGGTATATACGGTGTCTGCTGGAATGAACAATTTAGCGTTTTAAGTTCGATCCATAAATGTAAGAGCGAAGGGAGAAGTTCGGCTATACGTTCAAGTGAAAAAGTAGAAGAGAAAACTCCCCTCCCTCAGTTCCGGACAACCAAAAATAAGGACAGAGTATTAGTTTATTGGCAATTAAGCACATACGTATTACAGCCGAAACAAATAAACAATCAAGAAAAAATTGAAAGAAATAAACTACGAGGTGCATATCAATGAACAGAGATGCTACCAGCTCAAAGATGTAAGATAAGTAAAAGGAGACAACCAAAACTGAACAGAAATATTAAAACATAACAAGATACTTCTTAGTAGTCGCCGCTGCAGTGGCGCTGCACCTCTTCCTTCCAGAGCGACAATTGGCTTCACGTCGCACCGACACAGGTACGTCTTAAGGAGACGATGGGATAGGAAAAGTCTAGGAGTGGGAAGGAAGTGGTCGTGGCCTTAATTAAGGTACAGCCCCAGCATTTGCCAGCTGTGAAAATGGGAAACCATGGAAAACCACCTTCAGGGCAGCCGACAGTGGGATTCGAACTTACTATCTCCCGGATGCAAGGTCACAGGTGCGCGACAGTAGATATAGTCAGGGATTCGGCGGCCTCCTCCTCCTACGGCCCTCCTCACAGGCCTCCACCACCACCACACGCTCTCGGGAGAGCCCTCTTCGTCCAGGACCGCCACACGCTTTCGGGAGCGGCCTCCTTCTCACGCTGGCAAAGAGCGTGATCCTAACCTCACATCCGCCATCTTGGAGGGGCTTAACCTAACTTTTATGCGTAAGAGAGCTAGTCTAACCTCATGGAAGGGCCTAACTTCAGTTTTACGGCTGGATGCCTTTCCCGAAGCCAACTGCACAAGATTGCGGCTATACATGACTCCTTGTGAGACGCTTAAGGGTGCTTGCGCTAGATGGTGGCTGCAAGATGGCTCTTATGAGACGCCCTTGAGATGCTTGCGCAAGATGGCGGATACAAGATGGCGGCTATACATGGCTCCTTATGAGACGCCTTAAGGGTGCTTGCGCAAGATGGTAGCGACAAGATGGCGGCTATACATAGGCTTTTATGAGACCCCTTTGGGATGTTTGCGCAAGATGGTGGACACAAGATGGAGGCTATACAGGCCCCTAATGAGACACCTTAAGGGCGCTTGCGCAAGATGACGGCTACAAGATGGCGGCTATACATAGCTTTTTATGGGGCTGCTTAAGGGTGCTTGCACAATCGTGCTGCCATCTTAGCTACATAACTTTGAAATATGGTGGCGGCAATTTGAAAAATTCCACGTACTTAACAAACCCACGTGACTTTTGACAGCTGTTATCCGCCATCCTGCATCGCAAACCTTAGTGCTGCACTCTTTAGCTACTTAACTTTGAAATGTGATGGCGGCAAATTGAAAAATTCTATTTGACAGCAGCCATCTTTAATCAACAGAGCATCGTGCTGCTATACCTTTGAAATGTGGTGGCGGGCAAATTCCTCCTGACAGCTGCCATCCGCCATCCTGCATCGCAAACCTTAGTGCTGCACTCTTTAGCTACTTAACTTTGAAATGTGATGGCGGCAAATTGAAAATTTCTATTTGACAGCAGCCATCTTTAATCAACAGAGCATCGTGCTGCTATACCTTTGAAATGTGGTGGCGGGCAAATTCCTCCTGACAGCTGCCATCCGCCATCTTGCATCGCTAACCTTAGTGCTGCCCTCTTTACGGCACTGCTGGTAATTTAAAAATTCTACGTGCTTTTTTTGACAGCTGTCATCCGCCATCTTGCGTCGCAAACCTCAGTGCTGCCCTCTTTAGCCACTTACCTTTGAAATGTGGTGGCAGATAAATTGAAAAATTCTTCTTGAGAGCAGCCATCTTTAATCAACAGAGCACCGTGCTGTCATCTTCAGCTACCGCCATCTTACATCGCTTATCTCGGCGCCGTTATCATTAGCTACTTACCTTTGAAATGTGGTGGCCGGCAAATTCCACGTGACAGCTGTCATCCGCCATCTTGCATCGCTAACCTTAGTGCTGCCCTCTTTACGGTACTGCTGGTGATTTTTAAAAAAAATTCCGTCAGCTGTCATCCACCGTCTTGCATCGCAAACCTCATTGTTGCACTCTTTAGCTATTTACCTTTGAAATATGGTGGCGGATAATATGAAAAATTCTTTTTGACAGCAGCCATCTTTAATCAACAGAGCACCGTGCTGCCATACCTTTGAAATGTGGTGGCAGCAATTTGAAATTCCATTCAGCTGTCATCTTTAGCTACATACCTTCGACATGTGATAGTGGGCAATTTTACAGCGACCATCAAGAAAGTGCTAGCTATATCCACATGCTTGCTACTTTACGCAGGCAACCTGTTATGCGCTATTTTCCTTGTTGACGGTGCCTATCCAATGGATCTGTTTTAGGATTCGAGCTAAAGCATGTTGAAGCATCTACAGCCTTAGGCGAATGACGCTTAGCATGACTTGCATCTGACATCCTCTTGTGCAAGCAAAACGTTAGTGACTTAGCAAAAATAAATCCCGGTTTGGTTACGTCAGGAAGGGCAACCGGTCGAATCCCGATCCAGCGGTGTCAGGAAGGGCATCCGGCTGTAAAACAGGACTAGGAGTGGGGAAGCAGCTACCCGCTCCCTAGTGTAGTTCGAGCGTTATGCCTTGCGAGTAGGTATGTACCTGCCCCGGGTTTCGAATAAGAAGACTAGAGTTCTAGCACCGATGTGTAAGTCCCTCCCGAACAAGAAAAAGTATCAGGGATGTGTTTTACTAAAACGTTGTATTAGAGTGAGCTTGAAAGCAAACCCACACAGAAGCTACATCAAGTCAGCCAGCGCACGGACACTGCTGGAATGTGATGCTTCAGCGAGTTTCGCCCAGTACAAAGTTCACTGCTCGCTTACAGCCCGCGTGGAAAGTAACAGCGGCGGCCTGCTCTCTCTCGCTGGGCTGAGTACAGTAGCTTAGAAGCGCTAGCATTATAACATAACACGTTCGATTCTGGCTTAGTCTGGTATACGTCGTGCCGGTTGAACTTTTGAGGGACTAAAGTCTTACACTTTGGCGTCTCCGGGTTCGATCCTAGCTTAGTCTGAAAGTACTCGGAATAACTTCTGAGGGACAAAATTCTAGCACTTCGGCGTCTCTAGGTTTAATCCTAGCTCAGTCTGAAGGTGCTCGGAAGAACTTTTAAAGGACTAAATTTTGGCACCTTGGAGTCTTCAAGTTCGATCCTGGCTCAGTCTGAAGGTGCTTAGTAGAACTTCTGAGGGACAAAACTCTAGCACCTCGGCGTCTCCAGGTTTGATCTTGGCTCAGTCTGAAGGTGCTTAGTAGAACTTTTGAAGGACAAAATTCTGACACCTCGGCGTCTCCAGGTTCGATCTTGGCTTAGTCTGAACGTGCTTAGTAGAACTTCAGAGGAACAAAATTCTAGCATCTCGGCGTCGCTAGGTTCAATCCTAGCTCAGTCTGGTCGTGCACGGTATAACTTCTGAGGGGCAAAGTTCCGGCACTTTGGCGTTTTCGGGTTCTATCCTGGCTCAGTCTAGTCGTAAGAGGTCGCTAACAGGCAGGAGATAATCCCGTAAATATTAGCTCAGCTCAATGCCCGATGACTAATTCTTCAACTCAGCTCAACGCCCCGTTTACGCTCTCCAAGATAACATGTATGGGATATCGTAGATGTTGACTCAGCTCAGTGCCCGGGGATCGCAGCTAATGCTGTATATCTTCGACTATACACCCAGTAAGTTTACAATCCATGTATAGTAGAACCTCAGTTCTCCAGACTAAATGGGACCGAAGGTGATGTGGACTAAAAAAATCTGAATTATTGAAAGGTAATGAGAAAAATGCTGTTATACAATATATATTACTTTTCAGGAATAATAACTGAGCCACTTCAAACAGCCAAGTTGTAAGACCAAATTGCGCAGTACTGTGAGTTTCTGCCTGCTTAGAACGTAAACGGAAGTGGCATGTTATCTCAGCAAAAATACGCATGACCTTGTTCCTGCATACACGCAAGTCAGACACAGAAATAAAATGATGGATACCGCGATTCAAATCCTGGCAACTTATGTGCGTCAGGAAGGGCATCCGGCCAGATCCTTGTGTTTAATGTAATTACACATTGTCAGGAAGACTGACGATCGTCCAGGAAAGGGCTAGCAGCGGCTAGTCACCCCCTAGCATTTGCTATCTTCAGGGCTGCCGACAGTAGGGGTACGAACCCGCCATCCCATAAAAAGTAACAGAAGTAGCGAAAATGATAGCGGGTACAAGATGTTGATGGTGATTCATCTGTCGGATGGGGGCGTTAAGCCTTGTGCAGTCTCCTTGGACAGGAGTAGGCTATGTGCCGGCACCGGGTTTTACCCTCTAAAAACCGTGTAAGTAGTTGTCAACATCTACGGTATCCCCTACCTGTCATCTTGCAGAGCGTAAACGGGGCGTTGAGCTGAGTTGAAGAATTAGTCATCGGTTATTGAGCTGAGCTAACATTTACGGGATTATCTCCTGCCTGTTAGCGACCTCTTACGACTAGACTGAGCCAGGATCGAACCCTGAAATGCCAAAGTGCCGGAAGTTTGCCCCTCAGAAATTATACCGTGCACGACCAGACTGAGCTAAGACTGAACCTAGCGACGCCGAGTTGCTAGAATTTTGTTCCTCAGAATTTCTACTAAGCACCTTCAGACTAAGCCAAGATCGAACCTGGAGACGCCGAGGTGTTAGAATTTTGTCCTTCAAAATTTCTACTAAGCACCTTCAGACTGAGCCATGATCGAACCCGGAGACGCCGCGGTGCTAGAGTTTTGTCCCTCAGAAGTTATACTAAGCACCTTCAGACTGAGTCAGGATCGAACTTGGAGACGCCGAGGTGCCAAAATTAGTCCTTTAAAAGTTCTTCCGAGCAGCCTTCAGACTGAGCTAGGATTAAGCCTAGAGACGCCGAAGTGCTAGAATTTTGTCCCTCAGAAGTTACTCCGAGCACTTTCAGACTAAGCTAGGATCGAACCCGGAGACGCCAAAGTGTAAGACTTTAGTCCCTCAAAAGTTCAACCGACACGACGTATACCAGAGAAAGCCAGAATCGAACCGGTTACGTTATAAGGCTAGCGCTTCTAAGCTACTCAGCCCAGCGGGAGGGAGCAGGCCGCTGCTGTTACTTTTCACGCGGGCTGTAGGCGAGCAGTGAACTTTGTACTGGGCGAAACTAGCTGAAGCACCACATTCCAGTAGTGTCCGTGCGCTGGCTGACTTGATGTAGCTTGCGTGTGGGTTTGCTTTCAAGCTAACTCTAATACAACGTTTTAGTAAAACACATCCCTGATATTTTTTTCTTGTTCGGGAGGGACTTACACATCGGTGCTTGAACTCTAGAGCCTGCTTATTCGAAACCCGGGGCAGGTACATACCTACTCGCAAGGCATAACGCCCGAACTACACTAGGGAGCGGGTAGCTGCTTCCCCCACTCCTAGTCCTGTTTTACAGCCGGATGCCCTTCCTGACGCTGCAGGATCTGGATTCGACCGGTTGCCCTTCCTGACTTAACCAAACCGGGATTTATTTTTGCAAAGTCAATACCGTTTTGCTTGCACAAGAGGATGTCAGATGCATGTCATGCTAAGCATCATTCGCCTAAGGCTGTAGTTGTTTCAACATGCTTTAACTCGAATCCTCAAAAACAGATCCGTTGGATAGGCACCGTCAACAAAGAAAATAGCGCATAACAAATTGCCTGCGTAAAGTAGGAAGCATGTGGATTTAGCTAGCACTTATTTGATGGTCGCTGTAAAATTGCCCACCACCGCATGTCGAAGGTATGTAGCTAAAGATAGCAGCACGATTGTGCAAGCACCCTTAAGCAGTCCCATAAAAAGCTATGTATAGCCGCCATCTTGTAGACGTCATCTTGCGCAAGCACCCTTAGTGTGTCTCATAAGGAGCCTGTATAGCCACCATCTTGTGTCCACCATCTTCCGCAATCATCCCAAGGGCGGCTCATAGAAGCCTATGTATAGCCGCCATTTTTGTCGCTAACATCTTGCGTAAGCACCCTTAAGGCGTCTCATAAGGAGTCATATACAGCCGCCATCCTGTGTCCGCCATTTTGCGCAAGCACCCTTAAGGCGTCTCATAAGTAGCCATGTATAGCCACCATCTTGTAGCCGCCATCTGGCGCAAGCATCTCAAGGGCGTCTCATAAGAGCCATCTTGCAGCCACCATCTAGCGCAAGCACCCTTAAGGCGTCTCACAAGGAGTCATGTATAGCCGCAATCTTGTGCAATTGGCTTCGGGAAAGGCATCCAGCCGTAAAACTGAGGTTAGGCCTTTCCATGATGTTACTTCTGCTGTCTTTGTTAGGTTAAGCCCCTCCAAGATAGCAGATATAAGGTTAAGCTCACTCTCTTAAACGTCAGGAAGGGCAGCCGAACGTGAAACTGAGGTTAAGCCCCTCCGTGAGGTTAGGTTAGGTCTCATACGCATAAAAAGTTAGGTTAAGCCCCTCCAAGTTTGTGCGTGTGTGGTTAGGGTCGCGCTCTTAGGCGTCAGGAAGAGCATCCGGCTGTGAAACTGAGGTTAGGCTCTTCCATGAGGTTAGGCTAGCTTTCTTACGCATAAAAAGTTAGGTTAAGCCCCTCCAAGATGGCGGATGTGAGGTAAGAGTCACGCTCTTAGCCAGCGTGAGGAGGAGGCCGCTCCCGAGAGCGTGTGGCGGTCGTGGTGGTGGAGGCCTGTGAGGAGGGCCGTAGGATGAGGAGGCCGCCGAATCCCTGACTCTATCTACTTGCGACCCTAACCGCACGGCCAACTCGCCCGGTCCTTGGAGAGTTAAGGCAAAAGGGTGAACACTCTCTCTCGCGGATGGTCGGTCTCCTTCGTGTGACCAAATACAGTAGAGATAATACGCAACACTGCGAGATATCGAGGGACAGCTATTAGAGGTCTCTCTAGCGGATTGGCCTGAGAACTACTGATTCTGTCATAAGAGCACGTGTATTTGTGTGTGAAGTTTTTGGTGTTATTTATGCGTTTTCACTGAGTTGACATAATTAAATAGTAGCGTGCGTCATTCCTTGATATCTCCTCTCAACATCAGGGGAAAGGTATGTGCTGTGTTTGGCAGCAGTAACTATGAAGTAGAGAAGAATGCGCGGCCTTTCTTCCGTTTCCCTAGTGACAAGAAAATGTAAGTAATATTGTGTTTGCATATATATTCTTCCAGTGACAAAGATATTTTTATAGTACTTCATAATCTTCTGACCTGCTCGAACCATATTTTAAGTGGCTTAAAATATAATACGCATATTTATTGTATAGTGGAGCAGTTAACCGATGTGTTGCTGTAGGTGTGATCTGTGGGTTTGATTTAATTCAGGAAAATACATATGCATATGGGTGTGGCTGGTTGTGTTCCAAGTTATCCCATTTGGAATGCCGTAATGCGTTGTCAAGCACTGAAGAAAATATGGGTGATTTAAGAAATGTACATATTTTGTTGAAACAATATGATGATGAAAATTTGCATCACCCTGATGTAATGGCATTATGGCAAGTATTGCTTATAGGGAAAGTTTGAAAATTTTTGACGCTAAATTTATAGATTTTCTTTCTGTTAGTAGGCTTCAAGTTAAAAGGAAAATTGTACAGCTCCTAAATGTAAATTAATTGAATCGTGTGTATAAGGAATGTGCCAATTTTTTGTTGTTGACAAGTGTTTTAAAATGAAATCAATTCAAAATCTTTTTATTTGCAAATGAGATGTCCACCTCAGTGGCAAATGGTACAGTAAAATACATTATTGTCAAGCACTAAATTTTAAATTAACAAGAGAAGAAGAAAATTTTCCTAGAATACAATATTATATAATTTACGCTCACAATTTTTTCTATTAAACACACAGCTCATCCTTAATAAATGTATATTGTTTACAAAATTCTACTTATAACATCTCCCGTACTTACAAACATAGTCAACTCATATACAGTACTAGCAAAGATACCCGTGCTTCGCTACGCTATTATACTGAAATTTATAATTGAATGCTTATTGTTTTAGATATATAATCCCCCAAAATTCGCGATCTGACTAGTTTTCTGCGAGAATCCACCAAAATTCCCGATCTGACTCGTTTTCTATTATTTTACAGCACGTTTCCTCCCATTTTTCAATATTCCTTTCCAGCAATCGATTTCGTACTTCCCGGGCTAGGCTCAGGTATTCCTCCTGGTCAGTTGGGTCCGTAAATCTTTGCCATCTTTTCCTTTAATCATTTTTAATATGGATAAAATCCTTCAGGAGATCCGGCGTGGTGTCATATTGGGTGCCTTGGCGGCACTGAACCCGCGGCCGGACTGCATTCTTAGTCATTACCCGTCCAGGAGCCGTTACCAGCGCGGTCCGCACATTTGACGACGGTCCGGAACATTATTATTATTATTACTATTATGTGTTGCTGGAATGGCTGATGACAGGGAAAACCGGAGTATCCGGAGAAAAACCTGTCCCGCCTCCGTTTTGTCCAGCACGAATGTCACATGGAGTGACCGGGATTTGAACCACGGAACCCAGCTGTGAGAGGCCGGCCGGCTGCCGCCTGAGCAACGGAGGATCCATATAAGTACATTAATAACAGTAAAATCAATTGGTTTCACCTCCTTCTACACCCCACCGCCGTTAAGTTTACTTACCGCCAAACCCCCCCCCAAAAAAAAAAAATTAAAGAAGGCTTGTTTCTTTATGTTTAAGGGAGATTCCAAACACCAATGTTAACGTCTATTACCTTCAGTTTTGAGATATAAGTATCCCCATAAAAGTAATTTACTTTTTTCACTTCATTTCACACTACTCCCCCCCCCCCCCCAAGTGAACTTTCCCGCAAAAAGTACTAGTTTCTTTAATAGTAAAGGATCTTCTAAATACCAATTATCACGACTCTAACTTCTTCAGTTTTTGATTCATGTGTTCTCATGAAAGGAATTCAACTCCTTTACACTCCCGCCCTCCAAGATGGTTTCCCGCCCAAAACCACGTTTTTCTTTGTTTTTTAAAGGAGATCCAAATGCGAATTTTCACGTCTGTAACAACTTTAGTTTTTATCAGATGTATGTATTCTCATACAATTAAGCCAATTAATTTTTCTATTCTTTCACCCCCCCCCCCCCGCCGCTTTATAAGATTTTAAGAGAATACGTGTTTCTTTACTTTTAAAGCAGATTGAAAATATCAAATTTCACGTCTCTTCCTTTTTTGATATATCAGTAGCCTAATTAAAAGACTTCAACACCATTTTCAGTCACTTTTACCCCCCACCACCACCCAAGTGATATTTCCGAAAACTAAAAATACACGTTTCTTTATGTTTAATAGAGATAAAAAATACCATTTTTCACTTCTGTAACATGTTAAGTTTTTTTAGATATACTGTAAAATTTCTCATTTTAAAATTTCACCCCTTTTGAGTTCCCCTTAAGTGGAGTTTCCAAAAACAAATCACCTATGTTTCTTTACATTTACAGGAGATTCTAAACACCCACTTTCTACGTCTGTAACATTTTACGTTTCCGAGATATTCTGTAGAGATAGTCTTTCAAAAAATTCACCCCAATTTGTCACTCCTGTTTAACCGCCATTAATTGGATTTTCCAAAAACTAAAAAATACGTGTTTCTTTATTTTTAAAGGAGATCCCATATAGAAATTTTCAGTTCTGTAATATCTTTCGTTTCGGACATATATGTATCCTCATTAAGGGCATGCAACCCATTTTTCACCCTTTTACACCCTTCCTATTGGGATTTACAGGAAACAAAAAAATACGTGTTCCTTTATTTTTAGAGGAGATTCTAACTACCAATTTTTACATCTGTAAATTTTAAAGTTTTATGATGTAGACACAATTATTTTAAAAAATTAACCCCCCTTTTCACCCCCCAATATTTGGATTTTCCAAAAACGAAAAAATACGGGTTTCTTTACTTTTAAAGTAGATCCCAAATACCAATTTTCAGGTCTGTAATATCTTCAGGTTCTGAAATATAAGTAGCCTCGTTAAAGGCATTCAACCCATTATTCACCCTTTTCCACCCTTCCTATTGGGATTTTCCGAAAACAAAAAATACGCGTTTCTTTACTTTTAAAGTAGATCCCAAATACCAATTTTCAGGTCTGTAATATCTTCAGGTTCTGAAATATAAGTAGCCTCGTTAAACGCATTCAACCCATTATTCACCCTTTTCCACCCTTCCTATTGCGATTTTCCGAAAACAAAAAATACGTGTTCTTTATTTTTAATGAAGATACTGAATACCAGTTTTTACATCTGCAAACTTTAAAAGTTTGGAGATATAGATTCACTCATTTTAAAAATTCACCCCCTTTTCACCCTCCCATTAATTGGATTTTCCAAAAACAAAGAAATACGTGTTTCTTTAGTTTTAAAAGAGATCAAAAGTACCAATTTTCATGTCTGTAATACCTTCAGTTTCTGAGATATAAGTACCGGTATCCTGATTGAAGGCATTCAACCCATTTTTCCCCATTTTCACCCTTTTCACCCCTCCTATTGGGGTTTTCAGAAAACAAAAAAATACGTGTATCCTTATTTTAAAAGAAGATTCTAAATACCAATTTTAACATGTATAAACTTTTAAAGTTTTGAGATATAGATACACTCTTTTTGAAATTTTAACCCCCTTTTCACCCCCTTAGCGACGGAATATCCAAAAATCCTCTCTTAGCGAGCACCTACATCTTAATATGAATATATCCCCAAAATTTCATTTCTTTATGTCCAGTAGTTTTGGCTCGGCGATGATGAATCAGTCAGTCAGTCAGTCAGTCAGTCAGTCAGTCAGTCAGTCAGTCAGTCAGTCAGTCAGTCAGTCAGTCAGTCAGTCAGTCAGTCAGTCAGTCAGTCAGTCAGTCAGTCAGGACAAGTTATTTTATATATATAGATGTGGAATTACTTCATATAATACTATACAACTGGTATAAGATTAAAATTTACATTGCATTTATTTACTTATGTATTTTTTTTTACCCATTTCTGGAACCTAAGTAGCATAACGACCTGCTGCGTCTTGACCAGAGCCCCTTTTGCCACCACTTTTCAGTGATGATACAATGCTTTTAAATGAGAAAAACAGAAAAATCTAGCCGTGAACGTTCAGGCAGGAATTCTAAAGCTAAAAAAGTAATGCCTAAATGAAAGATCAAGCCCTTTCACAGCAATCCATTTCGCATCTTGATTATGTATCTAATTTCAGTCTTTAAATAATAACCTAATAAATAATTCTTCATTCATTTATCCAGAATTGCTTTAGCAACTTTGAAGTTAATATCTTAGTAACACTTTCTTTCTAGACGTAATTTATTTATCCATTTCCGTATAAACATTTCCATTGTTATTTGAATTTAGCACGAATTTTCAGGTCAAGCCACTAGGAGCACCACTTGCAACTTGTCCCCCATTTTAACAAGGCTAAATCCGGAAGTGTCGCGTATTGTCTCGACTGTATTTGGTGTGACTGAGGTGACCGGCAGTGTCTCGAGGTGGTGAACAAACACCATGGGTGCCTGAATGATCCAGCGAGTGTGTCGTGCGCTCACCGGATCAGTGAAAATATAAGCGATTACGTTAGCAATGTGTTGATATGTGCATGTGCAAATAAATCAACCTACAGCCTTTGTGACCTAGTTTTATGCAACCCGGAGCGTTTGCTATAGTTCTGGAAAACATCGGCTCCTGTCCCTAATCCGGGGTAATATAACGAGACGTGTGGTTACGGGCTAGACGACAGCAGGAATCGTGAGCGCCATTATTAATTCACTAGACTTACATACACTGTATTTATATTTCGTTTTGCAGATTCATTTTTGAGCCATCGTACAATGGTCCGGTAGTCCACTCACATGGGAATGGTCGCGAGACCACCCGGATTTGCCGAGAAAGCTACTCCCACGGACAACACCCTCCGAATCACCAAATGTTTGCAGCCAATTGCTATAGTAATGTAATTTTGTGTATTAATTGATCTGTTGCAGACTCACCGACCATTTCCAGACATACTTTAATATGAGCATTCTAGTTTCTTTTCCTGTCACGAATCACCTCCTGCAGTTAGTTCGTATAACTTAAGTTCTCCCTGTCAATCAACGTTCATACGAACTGTACACTATAAAGCATTTTCTATTTTGTGTCCAAGTTAAGTTACTGTTACTTAATAACATGTTTTTGTATCCAAATGTAGTGACTCTTATTTAATAGCAGTGGCCCCAGTGAAGAAAAATGTTGAGAAATGAGGCAGTAAGAAAACTGAGATGATTATTATGAAAGTTAAGAAGGAAATCATCGAGAAGTACAAATAAGGTGTGCGAGTACCCGACATCGTGAGATTCTACACAAAGACTACATCCATTATTTGCACAGTGTTAACCAGAGAAGAACTGAACGGTCTGGATACAGCAAAACAAGTCATGAGGGTATCAAATCAACGGAACGGCCACGTGTTCTAGAAGATGTAGGGAAGTTACTTCTTGTGCGGATCACTTTATATCAGTACACGTTGTTGGGTTGTTGAGCGAATCATGTTTCAATTATTTCTTATGGAAAAAATCGCTTTGATATAACAGTCCTTTGGATTAAAATGGCGTTTGCAGAACGAATCATGCCCGCAATCCAAAGATTTAGTGTATCGTATAACACGACGTTGTCCTGGAGTGAAGAGAAGCAAATATGTATATTTTGCAGTCGGGACAACCTCTGTGTGTTCCTGATTTGGAACCTTTGCTCTTTGCAACGTCTGAAGCTTGTAATCTCTCAAAGCACTGGACACGTAATATTAAATTTGTGTTTACCTTCAGTTTATGAACGTACATACTGCTTATATTCATCATCATCATCATCATCTGTTTACCCTCCAGGTTCGGCTTTTCCCTCGGACTGAGCGAGGGATCCCACCTCTACCGCCTCAAGGGCAGTGTCCTGGAGCTTCAGACTCTTGGTCGGGGGATACAACTGGGGAGTATGACCAGTACCTCGCCCAGGCTGCCTCACCTGCTATAGTGAACAGGGGCCTAGTAGGGGGATGGGAAGATTGGAAGGGATAGGCAAGGATGAGGGAAGGAAGCGGCCGTGGCCTTAAGATAGGTACCATCCCGGCATTTGCCTGGAGGTGAAGTGGGAAACCACGGAAAACCACTTCGAGGATGGCTGAGGTGGGAATCGAACCCGCCTCTACTCAGTTGACCTCCCGAGGCTGAGTGGACCCCGTTCCAGCCCTCGTACCACTTTTCAAATTTCGTGGCAGAGCCGGGAATCGAACCCGGACCTCCGGGGGTGGCAGCTAATCACGCTAACCACTACACCACAGAGGCGGCACTGCTTATATTACCAGTTTATATTTTGTGCTTGTTTCTATTTCCTCTGCAACCATACGTGAATTCTGACATAAATAAATAAATAAATAAATAAATAAATAAATAAATAAATAAATAAATAAATAAATAAATAAATAAATAAATAAATAAATAAGTATTAACCCTTCGAAGGATCGTATTTGCACATAAAAGACAAACTACATAGTCCTTTTTGAAATAAAAATGAATTAATTTGAATTCTACAGTACGTGTTTAATCGGATGATTAAGTTACATGATCGAAGGGTGGTAGTATTTCGTTGTGGCACTAACAGCCTTAATACTAAATATACTGTAGCTCTTCATGAACCTTTCCATCCTCGAGACAGACATTGGAGTAACAACTTTCTTACCAGCGCACATATCCCACTTCGAGACCTAACTATTGGCAGTAGTACTCACTACCATAATGGACCACCACTCGTATTACTAAACGGCGATCATGATGAAAGATGTCTCTAACTTCTAACATGAATCAGAAATTGTACTGAAATAAAGACCTAACCTGAGGAAGAATGTTATAACACATTCATTAAATTCTTACATCGTCAAAGAGAATGAAGAATAAAAGTATATCAACCAAATTAGTTAGTAAATCTGTTAGTTTATGGTGAATGAATGGTTGAATCGATCGATCAATTAATTAAGGCTATATCATTGGTGTATCCTCACGATAGCCAGCAAGAAGAAAAACAGCATGATTACCAAAAGGTATTCTTTCTGCTTGCAGTATTTTGTGCACGACTGAATTCTGGCACATAATTACCCATTTTTTATTTTCATAAATTTTACGATGATAAGCGTGATATTTTAAAATAAAATATTTCCTGAAGCTGTGTAAATATCGCCAGACGAAATAATCGGATTGAAATACGTCATTGAATGTCACGTTTTATTTTCAATATCTTTGCATAATGCAATAATTTTTGTTTATATTCAGGTCACAAGGACACAAAACTGTCAACAAAAGAGTAGAAAAATTACTTTGAATAACATGCAGATCTACGACAGATAGGCTACCCCGGATGCGAAACTGATATGCTTATTTTCAGATTCCTTAAAAATGAAGAAGAATCCGAGATCCTTACTTTTTTAATGGGAGAGAATTTTTCCTGCAATTGTCTCCTTAATAATACGCCGTTATGATAGACACATTCATGCTTGCAATCAGACCATTGGTTTTCCAAAGAGTATCAAAAATATTCCTATATTCGTAGTTCTTTCTATCCATGGTCTTGAGTGACAGAAGCACACGAACCACATCCTGTTCAAGCAATCCGTGATCCTTCCCATTTCAAGAAAACATGGTGGTGAGATTTTATTTAATGGACAAAAATCCTTGTGGAATTACCAAAGCATCAAAGTTAAAAATATATGTTTAAAAATTTGTTACGAAAAAGGTCATTCTCTTTCAAAGTCGACTCAGTTTTGGAATTTTAGAGTTTGTCGAAACATGAGATACAACACGTAGAACGGTGTTCTAAGATATGACGTGATATAATACTCAGAATAGGCATGTTAAAGTGTTGTGTTATAATGCCGTTCATCGACATACTGTAAAATCTTAAAAGTTATAATTTTGACTAGCCCCTGTAATTTATGTGTGTAATATTCCAAATACATTAATTAATTTCAACAACAAATACAAGTACGTTGAATATAGTCCCTCTCAATGAGCTGATTTATGGAAACATGAGCGGTTTCAAATTTTGGTAATATTTATGTTATCTGTGTGCTGTGAAAAAATAGAATATTTTGTATTGTTGATTCGGGTAGATATGTAATTGAACTACCCGAAATCCACTCCTTCTAGTAGAGTAAAATGTTCCAAGTGGCGTGGCTGTCAATATACGATCAATACTGTTTGTGAGGAAGCAACCATTGTAGCTACAAACACCCAGTAGCGTCCTGGTTATCATGGAATATAATGGAATATCTGACACCAGCACTATTATTAAGGTGTTCTTCAAACTCCAGGAACCGAGTTCGATAGGTATCCAATGTTCAGAAAACAGCGGGTTTGAACCTCACTGTTCGCAGCCTGAATATGGTTTTCCGTTGTTTCCCCATTTTCACACTAGGCAAATTCTGGGCATGTACTTTATTAACGAAACGGCCGCTTCCTTCCCACTCCTAGCCCTTTCCTGTACCATCGTCACCATAAGAACTATCAGTGTCGGTGCGACGTAAGCCAATTGTAAAAATAAAGAAACTCCAGGAGACTTCGCCAGTGATGCAGTGATTCAAGGATGGGTGTGGATGAATATTAAGTTTGAGTTTGATAATTAGGTATGAAACTTCTTCATTTAAGCGACAAACATGACAAATTACATTCATATCATAAAATTAACTCTTAAGGACTATCTCAATGGCGTAAACATCCCGGTAGTAGACTACAGATCAACAGACTTCTGGTTCGATTTCCGACTCTGCCATGAATTTCGAAACTAACGTTGGTGCACACAAAGAAAGGATATCATTGAAGAGTTTACGAATACACTGACGTACGTAGAATGTAGATTGAGTGTGTTCCTAAGCTCCAAAATGACAACTGCTTTCATGATTAAGAATAGATTTGAGGTAAAACCTCACACTCATCAGTTTTAACCAAGTAAAACAACCAATAACCGAAATATTACAACAGAGAGGCAGGATTATTAAAGATTTTCATGTTGCTGTATGCGTACGATGGGCATTCTTTTTTTTAGAAGTTGTTGGCGATCCAAGTGAATAATTGGTAATTATCTTAAATAGTCTGGGAAACTTTTAACATAGTGGATCAAAAAAACAGAAATTCATGCTAAGAATCCTAGAAAATATTTCTAGGACGCGTTCCTTTCACGTGCACTTGTATATTTACATGATTTTGATACTGGAAAAATGCTTGTAAATGCACGTGAAGATTCAGGTGTTTGTGGAACTTTTCAAATCGTCATCAAAAAAATTGTCAAGATTAGGTCGAAAGGTTGAAAATAATTCATCGATGATTGTGTTCAACGAATGTACATACGCATGTAGAATGCGCACAACAGTTCACTCTGTGGTATACAAGAACACCCTGGTGTGAAATTCGAGGGCAGTTGCTACACAGAACTATACACCCCATTTGCCTGTATTGCTATTTTGGTGGAGCATGATAACATGGGCATCTATCATCCGTTACAACTGGAACATCTAACGGCAATTTATTATTTAAGGATGTTTGCCTTTCTTCAATCATTCATTTGTGAGGTTGGAAACGATCACATGTCTTTCAAGATCGAAGTACCGGGCGAGTTGGCCGTGCGCGTAGAGGCGCGAGGCGCGCGGCTATGAGCTTGCATCCGGGAGATAGTAGGTTCGAATCCCACTATCGGCAGCCCTGAAAATGGTTTTCCGTGGTTTCCCATTTTCACACCAGGCGAATGCTGGGGCTGTACCTTAATTAAGGCCACGGCTGCTTCCTTCGAACTCCTAGGCCTTTCCTATCCCATCGTCGCCATAAGACCTATCTGTGTCGGTGCGGCGTAAAGCCCTTAGCAAAAAAAAAATAAAGATCGAAGGATTGGATTGTTTTCTGTAATAATGTCCACTCTTCGACAAAGAAAAAATCCTGTACATGACCACTGTATCGTTTTCACTCGTATTATTTCCTTAATTTCATTATATTTACATTCAACGTCTTCTTCATACCGTATACATCTTTTTCTCACCCTCCCCTGTGAGCGATGTGACCTTGCAGTGGTCGGGAGGCACTTCAGTCCTAATGAAGCCGGTAGCAGTACCGAAGGTGCAACCATCACGGACAGGTATCAGTCGAGAGACCAGATTAACGAATGGTTCATGGAAAGAGGGTAGCAGCCTTAGTAAGTTGCAAGGCCGGAATTCTGGATGATTGACTCATATAAACTTGTAATAATAATTATCATGGCTTAGCTATATTGATAATGCTACAAGCCGAAATAAACGGGAAACAATAGACATAATTAATTTCCAAGGGCATGCAGTTGAAAAAGTCCGGAGGTTAAATAGTCCTAAATTTGGATCTCCAGATGAGGACTACACGAGAGGAGGGTGATCATCAGGAAGATGAATACCTACATTCTGCGAATAGTAGCATGTGCTGTTAGAAGTTTGAATCATTCTGGTTAGATTAGAGAATCTGGGATGGGAAACGGGGAGACTAAAGTTAGATGTAAGAAATACGTTGCTGGGAACAGCAGAATATTTGATCAGGTGACAAAAGAATTTTGAACACAGAATCAAACAGGAGAATTGCAGGAGTTGGTGTATAATAATAAACTGGAACAGCGGGTAAGCTACTATGAAGATCTTAATGAAAAAAAATATTATTGTTATCAAGGTAGATACCAAGCTGATGCCCACCAAAATAATGCAAGTGTATATGCCTACTAGTTGAGCGGATGATGAGGAAATCGAATGAATATATGAAGAGATGGAATATTTAATGAATTATGTAAAAGGAGATGAGAATCTAATTGGGATAGGAAGCTGGAACGCAGTAGTAGGCCAAGGAAGCAGAATATGTTCGTACTAGAATTTGAACTGGGACTAAGGAATGAAGAGGAAGTCAGGTGATTCTTCCGGGATCATAATTCATTCCTTGCTAATACTTGGATCAAACACCATAAACGACGGCTGTATACGTGGATAAGACCTGGATGCACTGAAAAATATAAAAAAAGATTTCATTATGATTAAGCTAGAGATTGCAAGATCATCCCAGGAACACAAATGGATTCTTACCACAACTTGATGTTCATGAAATGCCATATGAACTTGAAGAAATTGAAGAAAGTAAGGAATGCAAGAAGATGCGATCTGGAAAAATTGAACGAAAAATTAAGGGATTTTTCTAGGAACATGTTGAACAAGGACGAAATGAAAAGGCTGAAGGAGACGCAATAGATGAAGGGAGGACAATCGTGAAGAACGAGAACAGTAGGGCTGCTGAAGGAAAGTTTGGAAAGAAGGCAAGGACAGGAAGTATCACTGAATAACTCAGGAGTTACTAGACCTGGTTGACGAAAGGCGAAAATCCAAGAGTGCAAAAACTGATGAGACCAGGAAAGAATGCAGGCGATTAAAGAATGAATAAGACAGAAAATATAGGACAGTTAAGGAACAAAAGCAGAAAGAGAAGTTTAGGGAGGTTGAAGGTTGTGGAAAAGGTAAATACTGCCTACATGTAAACCAATTAAACCTTTGGAGAAGGGAAAACTATGTGTATGAATATTAAGAGCTTAGATGAAAAACCACTTCTAGGGAAAGAAAACAAGACAGACATATTCAACATGGCAGGACCATATTCAACAATTGTATCCAGAGAAAGAAGTAGATGGTAAGGTTATGGAATAAGAAGAGGCTGTTGATTCTGATGAAATGAGAGACCAAATTTTAAGGACAGAATTCAGCAGAGCTTTAATAGACCTGTAAAAATGCGCGTGGATTTTAAGACATACCTCAGAATTAATGACTCCTATAAGAGAAACCGGCATCACGAGTTATTCCATTTAACATGTAACGTGTATGGTGCTAGGAGAATCGTCGTTATATTTTAAACAAAACGTTTGCGTACCTATTCCCAACAAAGCAGATACTGACTAGAGTGCATCCTAGTTTAGTGTCTCATGCTTGCAAAATTTCAACACGTATCATTTACAGAAGAATGGGAAGATAAGTTGCAGTTGAGTTGGGAGAGATCAGCTTAGCTTCAGAAGAAGTGTTGGAACACGTGAAGCATTGCTGGCTTTACATCTGATCTTAGGAGACCGAATTAAGAAAGACAAGCCCACGTACATGGTACTTGTTGATCTAGCAAAGGTATTAGATAATGTTGGTTGGACCAAGCTGTCCGAGATTCTCAAGGTGATCGGGGTCAGATACAGAGAAAGGAGAATTATCTACAATCTGTACAAAAGTCATTCTTTAGTAATAAGAATCGAGGACTTCAGAAACGCGCAATCCGGGAAGGAGTGAAGCAAAGCTGCAGTTTGTTCCCTCTCCTTTTCAATGTTTACAAAGAACAAACGGTAAAGGAAATCAAAGAGGAATTTAGAAATGGAATCACAATCCAGGGAGAAGAAATCAAAACTCTGAGATTTGCTGTAGATAATGTTATTTTATCTGAGACTGCAGAAGATCTGGATAAGTTGAAGGATGGTATGTTCACATTCTCTAAAAGTGTTACAAGATGAGAATAGATAAATGTAAATCGAAAGCAATGGGCTGCAGTCAAATGAAGTCACCAGATGCTGGAAATATTTGATTAGGAAACGTAGTCTTAAAGAAAGTAGATGAATATTGTTACTTCGGTAGTAGAATACCTAAGAATGGCAGAATTAAGGAGGACATGACATACATATTAGCATAAGGAAGGAGGGCATTTCTTAAGAATGTACATTTTCTGAATTCCTACATTGAACAGGATGTTTTGAAAACTTAGATCTGGAGCGTGGCACTGTATGGAAGTGAAAGATGGACAATAACTAGCTCAGAAGGAAAGCGAATAAAATCTTTTGAAATGTGGTGTTACAGAAGAATGTATAAAGCGGTTTGGGTAGATGAAATCACGAATAGAGAGATACTGAATCGAGTTGGTGAGAGGAGAATGATTTGGCGAAATTTGATCAGAAGAAGAGACACAATGGTAGGACATACCTTAAGACACACAGGACTTGTTCAGTTAGTTGTTTAGGTAGGTGTAACTTGTAAGAACGGTAAGGAATGAATGTGGCCGACGGTTTAGAGTATGTGTAAGATTTAGTTGTAACAAAGAAATGAAAATGTTAGCACGGAATAAAGTGGCCTGGAGAGCTGCGTCAAACCAGTCCATGGACTGAGAAACCAAACAACAACATTTTCCTAACATTTACCTTTAAACGAGGAATAATAGCTCTAGGTTGTTCTATTAGAGTGCAAACGTGATAGTTTAGTCTTGCAATCGTAAGATCATAATTATATAGGCACAAATCATTTGTTATTGATGTCGTTATACGTTTTACACTAGGAGATACACTGACATGATATTCGCAGTACCAACAAAGATAACGTCGTATTGGCCTTCCTTCCTACTCTTTTCTATTGGGTATTTGATAAACTTAACGGAAACCAACATATGGGCGGAAACTTGTGTGGAATCCTAGTGCAACCTTTTCATTCGAAAGAATATTGCAGAAATATATTGTACTATTGTATGGGATACAATTTGTTCATCAGTGACACATTCATGCTGTAGCGCCAGGTCCTTTAGTTTCTAGGTTATGAGCAACGCTGGTGTGGATTACAACTTGATTGAGAGGCTGCTCAAATGAGTTATGTCATGGGAGGAAACTTCCTTACGGACGTATGAAAATATATTCTTCCATATTTTCTTGATTCATATTTCCTAAATCGATTCAATAGTACCTTTAAGAAAATAAGTAAGACGAGTTTAATTACCTTTCCACATATAGAAAATTATAATTCTGTGTTTTCATTCGGACATGATGTGACTAGAAGAAACATATGAACCTTGAGAGCTAGAGGTGAAATGAATCAGGTGTAATAGATGCGTGCACTTCCTGATACAAGAAGTGTTCAGCTTAAAATATCAAAGTGTCTGAGTACAAACATGACCGCTAAGAAGGAGCATCTTACTATAGAGATTTCTAATCTAATGAATACACGGAGGTGCTCTTCTGAGTCCTTAAAACGAGATTACATAATACTATTGTTGGGATGAGTGGCTTATACGTTAGCTTTCTGAATCCAATGAGGCGAATTTGATCCCGGCTGTCCACATTCATAATGTAACGGTAAGCGATATTACCTGCCATCCTCGGAAGGCCTGAGATAATTTTCCGGTACTGCTAGGAAAGTACTGTTGGCAGGAGGGATGATATGTGGTTAAAAGTGAACGTGAAACTCATCTCTATTTAGGGTGTGCATGAAAAGGGATGCACCACCTCGGAAAAAAGATACGAGATTGTCCGATTCCGTGGCTGTTTAGCAAGCTGGCTTTAGGCGTAAGAGGTTCATTGTGCATTTCTAGGCCGAGTAAGGGTTTTTAACCTTTCTTTGGATATTTCCTCTGCCTCAGGAATTGGGTGTTTTTGCCAACTTCGACGTTAGATTTCACCTTGGCCCACTCCTTATAGATGTGGTAGTCCCCTGTGGATTTTAGTTGAAGAAACCTGCACAGGTATAATTACCCCGAATAAGCCCGATTGCATTCGAAGTTGCTCAAATACGTCTGCCTCGTGAAAATAGATTTTACAACAGATTTACTCTGTGTCTCAGGAAACCACACGTATTTGTATAAGTTAACGTCAAAAATTATTTTTAAGCGAAAAAATCCACCACAAATTGCCGCAAGGAATCAGAGTGTGGTATGAGATATGCAATTTTCGACACTGATCATTCGGTACAAGGGCCGTAGAGGTTTAGTGTCAGGAAGTGAACATATACCATTGACACTAGAAAGGGTAAGGAAAGCATGGAACATTAAGATGAACCTGGCAGTCAGTATAGTGTGGCGTTTATAATATATTTCAATGATATAAACTTAAATATTATAATAATAACAACCAAAAGAACTTAGGCTATTCTCTCTGTATGAGGAGTCAAGATTATAAGTAATCGTGAATAACATAATCATTACAACATAAATACCTACTGCTGAATTAAGAAATATATTCAAATTTCGTATATTTTTATACTTAACTATTGTATTTTTGTGGATTTGTTTTTCTTTTAGGAGGGCCGTCAATCACTAGTTCAAATAAATGTGTAAATAAACTATAAATTTCAACTTATAATCACGCACATTAAACACTTTAATAATTACACTGTGCAACAATGTGCATTCAAACACTGTGCAGTAGCGTGCGGTGCCTTTTGCACTGAGTTAGGCTCTTATACTAAGGTACCGTTCAAGTATTACCAAATAATATTTCCAGTAATTTTAGTCCGCCTTCCCTTGTAAGAAGGAATAAACACTTGTTCGCCGCCCCTTTTGTATACAAGTACGATAGTCTAATTCCTTGATGTTACATCATTGACCACATAATTTTATTCAGTATTTAAATTCATAGGGCATTTTAAAGTAGAAGAACATAGATATTAAGTAACTAGCAGACAATACAATTGAAAAATAAATGAAACAATACAACTATACCGACATGTTAACAGTTTTATCGTCTCTCTGTTTGATAATTGGAAATTATCAATTTTTAAACACGAGCATTGCTTTGATCTCCCATATCATTTGTGGGAAAAATAAGCAATGTTTGAATATTTACGCAATACTTCATCGGCCCCTTACAATATCTTCAAAACACTGATAGAGTGACATATTTTATTTCTTCTGGCATCAAACCTGGGCCGCTGCCATAAGAGGGAAAGCAAACCGCCTTCTGGAAGCAAATGAGTAAAATAAGCGATTAATTACAACAAAATGTCTCAGTTAATTGAAGGATAATTTAATTCTGCTTTCCTGCTTGGAAAAAACCTCGAGAGAACTACAGTGGAACATGGGCGATTCGTGGATTTCTCTCACCTTTCTCGTCTCAGTGGACATCAGTGCTAGATTGCTCGATATTTCTTACCATTGTTTTGACTTCTGGAATGATTGAACCCATTTAAGTGCAGAAATTACCTTAGTAGATGTGCTTGGTATGGTACAAACAAGTAAATCAGTTTGTGTAATTCTTCACATACTGTGCGGATTTGTTTTAATTTCACGTGTGGTTTCAGTTCATGAGGGTATTTGCCACGAAACTCTTCTATTGAATGTAGAAGCGAGTTCATTTTTGAGTTTGGCTATACCAAAGATTGGATTTTGTTTTAATTTCAACGCATCCTTGGTGGAATTATGAACAAAAATAATTTGTGAACTTTAGATTTCTTTGGCGCAAGTAAAGAAATAAAATCCTTTTGAGGAAATTTTCAAACCTATCCTTAATGTAATTGGTCACATTGTCTATTATTTAAGATTATGTATTCCTAAAATTTAGGATACCACTTTCCAGGCGTCTCATCATTCGTGATACTTATTATCATTAGACGTCATTACGAACATCATTTCATAATGCTTCAAACCTCCCTGCCTTATTTAGATCAATATACTTCTCTTCACTGACATTTTCTGCAAACTGCACTGTCCAAACACATTGCTCTAAGAATGTTGTAGAGAATATCAGGGTATTAACAGATCTTTGATAAGCCACAATGAAGGAATTTGTTCTCAAACTATGAACAGCAATTTCACTTTCCTAGTTTAATGAGTTGTCTGTATGTTTTAAAAGTAGTCCACCAGTAGTCCACTTGTAAGCATTTACTACTCTGCAAGAGTTATTCAATATTGTAGGTGATATCCGTGGAATTTTCTTGTTGCAGTATTCAGTAAGGGCAAGGGCGCGTTTTGTAGACTTAGAGATGAAGGTGCATGGTCCATGGAGAGTTTTAAAAGGTATACGGTAGTCTTCAATACTCACAACTGAATGAGATTAATCTGAGATAAGAACTGCCTAAGAGACGAGTTGCGGAGCCTAACGTCCGGATCGCCATTCAAAAACCAATATAAGACATATTCACCTTCCATTTAGTTGCGGTTGTTATTTGTGCTAAAATTATTATAATTATTATATTATTGGTTGGTTCTTAAAATTATGTCCTTATAACCTTCATGTAATTGTTAACATTCGTTCAGTTTATAAAGAGCTATATAGCCTTGATGACGATAAGAAAAACATGGCAAATAACCAAATAAGTAGATTTAGAATGTAGCTGAAACAATGAACAAAGAGAGCTCCAGGGTGAATTCCTTGAACTTTGCTTTTCAGTTCTTTTGTTTTTCCAGGAACCACTTCCACTCCGTCGTATGTCTGGGAAAACAATTTTTTAATGATGAAATAGGAAGACGAATGTCCATTACGAGATTAAATAAACCATCAGCAGATCCATCTGAACTCACGTCAAAGAAGGAAAATAAATGTCTTATTGAACTAGTGGTGTCTGGTGATGAACATTTATGACGGCGGTGGAAAGTTGTCATTAGTTGCTATTTTCCGAAGTTTCATCTAAAATCATTTCAACATGTTGGGCCAAGTAAAATCTCATTCATTACGGATTTTGTCAACTCAGTGCTGATAGGAATAATCAAGCCGCCTTGGATGTGCCTTTGAATGTTGCAGACACTTATCGGTATTCTCTGAGTATAATGTCATAGCTACTCAATAATTTCAAAGTTTATACACAATTTCCTTTGTTTAATTCACATTCACATTCTCCGTATCCTCTGAACGACAGTTATTGCGTGTATGAGAAGCACTTCACGTCGATTAGGCACTTCCCCCTTCTTCTAGACCATTTTATTGTGACAAGGTATATAAGCTTTTAATTACTGATGCATTGGGGTATAAATTTTGCCGTGCGGTTAGTAGCGCGCAGCTGTTCACTTGCATCCAGGAGATAGTGGGTTCGAATCCCTGAAGATGGTTTCCCATTTTCACAACAGTCAAATGCTGGGTCTGTACCCTAATTAATTAGCCCTTCCCCGTCCCATCGTCGCCATAAGACCTATCTGTGTCGGTGTGATGTAAAGCCACTAGACAAAAATTAAGCGTTTCTCAGAAAGAGGAAGTGTATAACACCACTTTGTTTCTCATGTAATTATGTCTTTCCTGTGTCTTGATATTCATGTATGCAATAGTAGGTATGCTGTCGACTTAATGCACATTTTGAGTTTGGAATTAGATAAGAAATTTAAAATCTGGATGAATGGACGTTTAAGTCTACCATGCTGTAAGTTATGCATGCGTGCTGGTTATCTTGAATATTCTGATCGCAGTAACAACGAAAAATAATACACTGTTTAAGCCCTTAGTTTTATTCCTTTTATATTTTGTTTTTAAACTTCAGTCTGACCTTTTCCTAATTACCTGGTGCCATCACTTTCTCTGGATTTATCCCGTTTATCCTGAAGCCAACACTATGTGGAAGGACGTGTTCACTAGAACGTGTTTCTCTGGTGGTTCATAGTGTATTTTATCGTATGCAAATGAAGATGAGTATTAAGTTGAACAAAGACATCCAGCCCCCGAGCTCGAGGAATTAACCAGATGCGGTTAAAGCCCCAACCATGCCGAGAATCGACCCCGAGATCCTCTCAACCGAAGGCAACTACGCTGACCATTCAGAAAAAAATGGCCTTTATTTCTTCTATATCTGACTACTGAGCCATCCCATTATTCTGATTGTTAGAGACATTAATATAATCATGTCTCCAAGCTATCCGTGCTTGTAGATTTTTACGTGGTTCATAAGTAGTAGCCATAACAATTGTTTTCCTTGCATTTTTCATCTTTCTTTATATAGTAAAGATGCATTTGCTGCATTCATATTGCATGTTGTGTGTTATATTCTCACTGATATGGAGAATTATTTGACAATGAAGAGACGCTACTTTCAGCTATAATTAAATTTTTCTCATCGTGCCTCGTATGTCCATTGTGCTATAATCCGAAATATTTATTGATCTTCTATGGAGTATTTCCCTTAGGATACCGAGTTAATCAAAACACGAGTGTTCCTTTTCCGAATAATTTTTGTCTCGTCCCGTCATTCATTCTGCGAGAGCCTCTAAGGCATAGCTTTTGTCCTTTCACTTCTTATTTAACCATTTCTTTGGACTTCTGGATGAATCCTTTCCGTGTTCAGCTTGCCATTTATCATACATATGATATTCCTATCCCACCCCCCCGATCTGAAAAGAATGTGAATTACTCATCCAAGCCATTATATTTCTTTAAATAAAATATATATTATTTCTTACAAGTTTTAAGAACATAATTATATTTTTTTGAAGTTTATTTTGTGAAATCTACCAGTGTAGTTGAGTATAACATTTTGAAATTGTCAGCTTGTCATTCAGCCTATACAGAGTGTCCCAAAATAACACCGAAAACGCTTAGTATGCTGTGCGGCAAGGCAAACTGAACGGTTTTCAATAAGAAACGAACGGCTTGGACGCTGTTTGGCATCGGAGTGTGAGACGTGTGTGTGTTCCACATGTCGTCAATAAACGCAGCGTGAGTATCGTATCGGGCTAATTATAAACTTCCGACGTCATTGAAGAGCCTACCTCGTTGGTGCTGAGTCTCGCACGCAGGACCCTAGACGTGAGGTTGTCTTTGAATAACTTCAATCGCTCCGTGGACTCGAGCAATAAGGTACTCCGATGACGTTACAGCAGTGTAATACACCATACCCTTTATTCTACCACACAGAAAGTAGCCGAGAGATGTCAAATCCGGCGACCGTGCAGGCCATGGAACTGGTACACCTCTACCAATCCATCGAGTTGGACATGCGACGTTTAGGTGATTCCCCACATTTACATCAAAGTCTGCTGGAACTCCATTATGTTGCAGCCAAATTACCTGCCAAGCATTTAGTGGCACTTCATCCATATGAAATAAATGTGAGGTAGATCTGTCCTGTCAGTATGTTTGGCAGTAGGTATGGCCCAATGATATGGTCACCAATTATCCCAGCCCAGATATTAATACCGAACCTGTGTTGGTAATTTTTAATCACCTTCGCACACGGATTTTCGTCCGACCAAACATGCATGTTGAGCAAGTTTAATACGCCTACTCTAGTAAAAGTGCATTCATCCATGAATTGTTGTAAATACCACTGCGCAGACTACACTCGTCGTGGGTAGTCCTCCTCCCGTAATGCCTGTACTTTCTGCAGATGGTATGGATGGAGCTGCTGTTCATGGACAACACGCCACAGGGAAATTTTACCTGTGTGCAGTGCCTGTGCCATTTGAAGAGTGCAGGTGCATGGGTCATCTTCGAACATTGTCAGCACGTTCTCCTCAAACTACAGTGTTCGAGCCGATCGTGGACGACCCGCATCTCGTTTTGGCACCTAACAGAGGACAAACAGTAGAATGGGGATAGTATGTGTTCGCAAATAACAAGCACGAAGTGTTACTACTTTCCTGTACAATGGGCACACCTCAGGCAGAAAGTATCTGCGTGAGACTCTCCGGCTTATCTTAGTCGTCTCACGATGGTCACGAACATGGAATGATGTGGGGTACGTCTGTTTAGGAAACGTTCCGCGTACAATTTTGCTGCAGCTCTACCATCGCATTCCGGTTTGTCGTATTCAAATACCATGTCGGTCATTTCCGCAGCTGTGTACTGGTACATGTCGCACTGCTGTTTACAACGTTACTGCACTGGCAGGCTTCTTCTTCTTCACAGTACCATATCAGGTCGCCCTGACGTTGGCGATCACTGTGGCGAATGCAGTACGATCTCTTGCTAGGCGCTGAAGTCTTTCAACACTGTGAATTCCAGTCCATTCTATGATGTTTCCAAGCCATGATGTTCGCCTACTCCCCACACCTCTTCGACCCTGTATTTTGCCTTGTACAATCCGCTGTAAGATGAGGTAACGGTCATTTCTAAGGATGTGGCCAGGGTAAGAGATCTTCCGGTGTTTTAATGTTTGAACGAGTTCTCGACTTCCTCTTGGCCTTCTGAGTACTTCTTGGTTCGTTGGTCGTGCAGCCCACGAAATCCTGAGCATCCTACGGTGGATTCACATTTCAAAGGCTTCCAAGCGTTTCACTGATAAGTTCTTGAGAGTCCATGTTTCCACATCATATAGCAAGGCTGACCATATATAGCACTTGACCATCCTCTGTCTAAGTTTTAAATTCAAGTAGTCATTGCAAAAGAAAGATTTCATTTTTGTAAATATTCTCCGTGCTATTGCTATCCTCTGTTTCACTTCTTTCTCAGGATCAAGTTGTTCAGTGACAATGGCACCCAGATATTTAAAAGTGCTTACTCTCTCAATCTGTCGGTTGTTTAGTTGTAAGATTGCCTCAGTATTGGCACGTCTGTTGAAGATCATGAACTTGGTCTTGTTTATATTTATTTTTAGTCCCATGTCCTCACTTACTGCACTAGTATTATTGAGCAGGAGTTGGAGACCTTCAAAATTGTCACACAAGATGACTGTATCACCCGCATATCTTATGATGTTAATTATGCCACCATTTACTTTTGTTCCACATTGGTGAATTTCTAAAGCTGTTTTGAAAATTTTATCCGAGTAAAGGTTGAATGACAATGGAGATAAAACACAACATTGTCTAACTCCTCTTTGGACGGCTATCTCGTTTGTAGTTTGATTTTCGATTCGGACAACGGCCTTTTATCTCCAGTAAAGATTTTCCTATATCCTTTAGGACTTCTACAAGTTTTGGAAGTTGTACTCTGTCAAATGCCTTTTCAAAATCAATGAACCAAGCAAACACTTCTTGCTGTTGATCTAGACTGTTCTGAATTAGGATATTTAGCGCAAACAATGCTTCCCTTGTACCAAAAGAATTTCTGAACCCGTCGAGATCTAGTTCACACTTAGTCTTGATTCTGTTATGCATTACACGAAGGAATACTTTAAGTGTGTGGCTCGTGAGGCTTATTAACCTATAATCATTACACTTACATGCCTTTTGCTTCTTTGGCAACAGACTACAGTACACAAATAACGCAGTACGTTGAACACCAAGGAATATGTGGAGGAATATAGCGTCCACAGTACACAGATGGCTAAAATATAACCTCCGTACTAAGAAAACAATTCCAAACAATTGCCGATCTCAGACTTTGACGCTCTCCAACGCGCAAACCATGCGGACAGGGACTCCTTCTCGAAAACCGATCAGTCCACCCTCCCGCGCAACATACTAAGCCTTGTTGGTGTTTTTTGGGGGGGCACCCTGTATATGAGATTCCTACTCCCACAGAGCTGATAAGAATGTGAGTAATATAGTACACATTATTCCTCACAATTTTGAAGAACCAGATTTTATTCTTATTCAGATTTATTTCGTAAAACCCGTGGGTATATTTGGATATAATATTTTACACTTGGTTTTCTTGGATGTTGTCTAAATTGGGCAGTTATAATCTTCAAGAGATATTTCACCCTACTGACTAGTTAATTTTTGAAGTAAAATATGCTTTTCAGGAGCTTAATACGTCACTATGTTCAAAAACCTTGAGTACGTTGAGCAAAATTAATCATTCTACTTGAAATGCAAAAATATTAGCATCGCGACTTAAAAAAATATAAACCGTTCAAATCGAATAAAAGCACTTATAAGTATGACATTCACTGCAAGATACTCTGTGTACTTCACTTCACGCCTACATGAAGGAACTAAACTCCTCATATTTAACTGACGAAGTAAGAAAAAAGTGTAATTTTGTACATCAAGATGTCTTCGAGCAGTTTGATTAGCGATAAGGTAAAACTATGTATAACCTCTCGTGAAACCTGCTCGTCGGTATACTTTGTATATTTTGTTCCCATTTCTGAAGAGTCGGAGGAAAAGTGTTGTGCAAGCCTTCTCTATATGACTCAAAACATTAACAGAAATTAAAAAAAGCACATTGCTCTTCCATTACGAAGATTTAGAACAGTGATGGTCCGAAAAGTATGTCGCAGAAGTAGGCACACATTTGAATCTCTGACACGTGGCTGGTCCACTGACGAACTGGTGCGATGAGGAACGTACGAATTTGGAAAACACCAAAACGAAATAACAATAGTGAAGGGACAGGGAAGGGAACTACTTACGTAAATCCTTAATGGCCGGCAACCAGGTATTACTTAATTGATAGCCAGTGTCCCTGTTGAAATTGTTACGATTCCTACGTATTTCCTCAGCTTCCCGTATAATCCTGGACCTGTATTGTCCGGTGTGGGTTAGAGCTCGAGCATCTTGGAACATGACATCATGACTCGAGATAGAGCGTGCTCAGCTATTGCTGACTTGTCCGGCTGGTTGAGAAGAATATTACGTTCATGTTCCTTGATACGAGTACCAATGGGCCGGCATATTTGGCCAATGGGTATACATTACCGCAGGTACAGAGAATTTCGTATACCGCAGGATGTAAAAGTGGGGAAAATTTGTCTTTGGTTTTACCCAGATTGTAAGCAGTTTTTGTGACGTTGCCAAACATGGTTTTTATATTATGTTTGCGGAGGTCCTTGGCAATTCGATCTGTGGTGTTGTGTTCCTTCTCTGAGCTTTGCTTTGTCGTTTCTCTGGGATGCAGGGTTCTATGAATCCGCAAATCACTGTAACCATTACCCTTGAACGTGACTTTGAGTGTGTCCATCTCCACCTGGATATTTTATGGCTCATAAATTCGTCTCGCCCTGTTGGTGACTGTCGTGAGAATGCCTTGCTTTTGTGCTGGATGGTGGTGAGAATCTGTGTGGGTAAGCGTACGATAGACGGTATGTCCTAAGGAGCCGTCCGGTTTCTTTCTTACTAGAACATCCAAGAAAGGAAGGCATCCGGCCTACTCCATCATTATAATGAATTTAGTTGAAGGATGTTGCTTGTTAAGGTGGTTTGGAAATAGATGAATTTTCTCAGGATCTTCTGTCCAGACCACAAATAAACCATCAACATACCTCCACCATATCATTGGTTTGAGAGCGCCGAAGCAATAGCCTCCTCCTCAAAATGCTCCATAAATAAATTAGCCATTGCGGGTGAAAGTGGACTTCCCATAGCTACTCCATCCATCTGTTCGTAAAATTTCCCACCCCACAAGAAATAGCTGGAAGTCTTGCAGTGGTAAAATTACTTAATAATGTCCTATGGGATCAGGTGTTCAATGAGAGACATGACCGAGTCAATCGGCACTTTAATGAAAAAGGACTCCTAATCGGAACTCACCAAAAGTGCATTAGGTTGAAAGGTTATGATTGACAGCTTGTTGTCGAAATACCGAGAGTCCCTGACGTACGATTTAGTACGTCCTATGTGTGGCTGGAGCAATTTGCTTAGGTATTTAGCCAGAGCATACGAACAGTAGTTCTGAGGGGAATATCTTTTTTATGGATCTTAGGCAGTCCATATAACTTAGGTGGCACTGCGGGGACAGCTGTTTGGCCTCCTCTTTTGGAATTGAAAATTGCCTTAAGAGCTTCACGGTGGCATTGGACGCACCAATGGTAAGGTCACGTGAGCTCAGTCTATAAGCAGGCTTGGACAGTATAGCCGAGATCTTATTCTTATACTCGTCAGTGTCCCTGATCAGCGGAGAGAATGGTCAGTTCAGAATCATCTCTAAGTTCCTTTCGAGCTCTCCTCTCGTCTCTTGTTAAACTGGGTGCTGGTACACTTTCAACAGGGACACTGACTATCAATTAAATAACACGCGGTTGCCAGCCATTAAGGATTTAGGTAGGTAGTTCCCTACCCTGCCCCTCACTATTGTTATTGTTTTCCAAATTCGTACGTTCCTTCATCGCCAGATGTTTCATTACAGGCTTGTGCCAATGTCATACCTTCATATGTGCATACACCTGTTATGTTATGTGACCCTCTCAGACTGATTCGGATGGTTCGGTCAACTTCCGGTTCAAACGCTATCGCTGTACCGTATTCGGGGAGCAATCTGGTGACGAATAAACGTACCAATTCCACTACTATTATAACGCCTAAATTCAAACCTAATTGTTTGCGAAGCCTTCCTTATGGACAGTCGAGATTTTCTTCTGATGACGCAGAGCAAAGTTTTCTGTGAAACGTAAAGAATTTCACCTTATTTCCTTGGCACGGCTTAAGCCCAAAAGCCTATATCATGTTCATAAGTATCAAGGACAACAAATGGAATTAATGTTTACCTACGGCCCTGAAGTGCAATTATACAACATCCAATACATTTTATAAACTTACATAACAATATTTAGCTTATATAAATTTCATTTCTTTAACTAAGTGGCTCAGAAGTTAGAAAATACAGGAGTGATAGCACACTGGCACAATGGCCAGTAGAGAAGAATTTCAGCGCGAGATGCTGGCACATTCACCCTTCCCCACTAAACTCAGCTGGGCACATGGTACTGTTGCTCTAGCTGCAGAACTTCCTGCCAATTAAACTAATGACCTCAGACACATGCACAAGTTACCACCATATGCGGCATAGCTAATAAATCCCTCTATTACAAAAAAACCCACATTGTTCATATTTCGGCACATTCACCCTTTTCCATCATTGGTCCTCACTTATGTTCTTTATCTTTATGCATAACACTATTTCCATACATGTTTTTATTTTCAGATAGTTTATCAACTTATCACTCAAAATTAGTTTAGGCCGCCTGATGAAGCTAACCGTAATAAATAGCGCCCGGATGTTTATGCAGTAATAGGATGGAATGCAAACTTACTGAAGCGAGTAATAAGTAGAGTCTACCCGCACGACGGTAATGCTATGAGGTTTGCATAAACATTAGGGGTTCGGCCCATTAGAACCCCTTGAATTTATGTTATTCACACTACATTACGTTAGAGCTGGCTAGTCGACATTTCCTACTAAGTAATTTTGTTACTAAATAATTTTGGACCTGTAAAATAAATTCACATAACTGACCTCATCTTAAAACATCTTCATTGCTTGCTCGCAAAGAGGATATAATAAAAGTCTGTACAGTTGTAGCTAGATTTAATGAATATTCATTAGAGTGTTGTACAGCTAAACCTTCAAGATTGCCCACGTTGTATGTTACATCAGTTCTTACCTAAATTTCATCCCAGAGCAAACTACATTTTATTTCATATTCACTCAATGCAGATACTTTCTTTTTAAAATAATTTACATGAGATAAATCTATTCCAGAGCTTCCACAGCCTATCTTAGAAGTAATGTTTTCGAAGGTCGTGGATGTAACATAGATACAATTTGTGACTGTCTGATACTTTCGTATACAGCAAGGAACGAGAACTAAATCAATCTTGTAGAACATTATATGCTATTTTTGACATGGATAAGTTAATTTGTTCTTTCTAACAATTTGCTTTTTATGTGCACCAACACAGGTAGGTCTTATGGAGACAATGGGAGAGGAAAGGTCTAAAAGTGGGAAGGAAGAGGCCGTGCCCTTAATTTAAGGGACAGCTCTTGCGTCCATTGAGTCGTCGTAATGGACGAAGGCCCGTACCAAGGGAAACAAGTTGATAAACCGCCTGCACAGAGATCCTTATAAGGGGAGATGTTAGACTACCTGACCAGACTTAACGAACCCTGCGACCACAATATGAGAAAATACACTCTCTTCTCTCTCGCTGAAGAAGTACGACCTAAAGAAAATATACTGATTACCTATTTGCCAGTCATGAACATATTGTTGTTTGATTACCACCCAGCATTTGCGACATGTGTCCGACTCAACTTGCTTAGCGTAAAGTAGAAGAATATGTAAGGTCACACAATACGACGGCGGTATGTCCTTATCATGAATGCAAACATCCGCGCATAAAGGAATAGCGACCGTTGCAAAAGACGACTGGGCTATTTTCCGTCGTGAAGTGAAACAAATAGAAGTAAAAAGACCGGAAAAAGATGACATAATAGAAGATGTAATTGATAACTTTGTAAGAAACATTGGCTACAGTGACCGTGTTGACAATGGGTTATTTTTTGCAATTGTCTTTACGTCGCACCGACACAGATAGGTCTTATGGCGACGAAGTGATAGGAAAGGCCTGGGATTAGAAAAGAAGCGAGCGCACTGCCAACTCGCCCGGTGACAATGGGTTAAGCAATTCTAGTAGCGATGGTGATAGTACTGATAGTGTATGTGATGATACTGGTGATGAAGTCAGAAAAAATAAACGGAGTATGGCTTTTAGTGCCGGGAGTGTCCGAGGACATGTTCGGCTCGCCAGGTGCAGGTCTTTTGATTTAACGCACGTAGGCGACCTGCGCGTCATGATGAGTACGAAATTATGAAGAAGACGAGACGTACACCCAGCCCCCGTGCCAGCCAAATTAACCAATGATGATTAACATTCCCGACCTAGCCGGGAATCGAACCCGGGCCCCTGTGATCAGAGGTCAGCACGCTAACCATTTAGCTATAGAGTGGGACTGAAAACAGAGAAACATTTAGCTGTACGTAAGCTCCTCTGCACTGAAGGTAAGGGCCGATGACCTTCTACGTTAGACCCCTTAAAACAATAAGCATCATCATCATCATCAAGCACTGAAGGTAAGCGGATCAATGTTCTTAGCACTAATTAGTGGTGTACTGGCGGGAGCTCCTCTCACCCCGTCTAAGTACTCGCCCTGCCATCTCACCGTGTGCCCATAGTATTATTTTAGATGACCTTAATAAGTTTAATTGTATTTAACAACGCCGTCGTAAAAGCTAAGTATTCAAAACGACTGTAAGTATTTTCCTACTTTCTGAAATATTTAATTGAGAATGATTAATATAACACACAGCAGTAAGTTTGAAAGTAAACATTTAGTGAACTAGACACGTTGTAGCCGGGCTGAGTGGCTCGCTGGCCTTCTGACCCCAACATAGCAGGTTCGATCCTGGCTCATTCAGGTGGCATTTGATGATCCTCAAATACGTCAGTCTAGGGTCGGTAATTTTACTGCCACGTAAGAGAATTCCCGCGGGACTAATTTCCGGCATCCCGGCGACTCCTAAAACCGTAAAAGCAGTTAGTGGGACGTAAAGCCAGTAACATTATTAGACACGTTGTAGTCACGCAACCAGTATCTAAATCACCATGATTTTGTTAGTAGTTTCCGATTTTACACTCCCTCCTGCCATGACTAGCACTACAGAACGATCTGTGCTATCCTAACTTTATGTGTTTTTGATACCCGGGCAGCAGTCTGGTGATTGTCATCGGGAAGTCCTTCCAGACGGTAGAGTCCAATGAAAGAAAGAATATCGCGCGGAATGAAGGTTCTCCTTAGGCCATACGTGTGCATATGGACGTTTGCAATTGTGACCCATCCGACCACTATACGTACCGGTAGCGAAGAAAGTCGTGCTCATCACGAAGTCTATGCATCAGGCGCTGAGATAAATGAAGCAAGTTTCCTTCATCCTCGCTGAGGAATGCAGGCACAGGTTGTGAATGAAATGAGTTTGCTCGTACTCATGGACTGTACAATACGCCATGTACTTGATGATATGCCAATTCGAGCTATCGCTTGGTGAGTGCTGATTGAGAAATTGGCATGTGCTAAATCCAGAATATTTCAACTACGTTAGAAAGACAAAGAACAAAATTAGCTCTGGAATGATTGCATTAAATTTCCAATTTATTATCAACCCAAACTTTAGCAAAAGTTTGTATAAGTTTACGGGGAAGGATTTACAGCTTTTACTGTAGGTTTGGGTGTAATTCAAGTGAACTTGATAAAAACTGAAATTCTCTTACTTAATTCAACGAACTTGATTTACACATAATGAACGAGTCGAGCGCAATTCAAATTTATTAAACGAATTTAGTTATCGGTGCTTTATAAGTAAGAGAAACTGCGAAAAATTCTTATTTACCGTGAAACTTTTACAGTTTCAGCTGCACTTAAGTTAACATTGTGGGATATGATGAGATTGACCTTATTAACATTAAATTCTACTTAATTTATCATAGCATTTTACAAACTTTACGTTGTTTCCTCCCACATAGCGAGCAATGATAGAAGAAATCTATACTGTAGAAAGAAATGAAGTTCATGTAGGCCTAATACGATATTGCCTAATTAATTTAAATAAAAGTTAATATTTGATCATTTAATAAAATACTTTCTGATTGTAGCCAACGTAGTGTAATCCTGTATAAATGTTGGAAAGCTTGTGGCACTTCAAATTTTAAACCAGAATGTGTACCTTTACAACATAGATCCAACTCCAAGAAAGATGTTTGAGTTTAGCTCTGGACTTGATACAGCTATGGGGAACCACAGCCAGAGAATGATGACACGCTTATTTCCTTAGTAAAGGAAATCTAGCGTAAAAATATGCATAGATCAGGATGTACCTCTTATGGGTAATTACCTTAACTTGTACGAGGCGGACCTCTTCTCCGAGGAAAGAGTGGCAGCTGGACAAGCACTGGTGATGGTGATATCCCTTAATGAACGCGCAGGGACAAATGCAGAAACTTGGTCATTAATATCTTTATGAAACAGAATAGTCGACCATCATGGCGTCTTCTTAAGAACTTCAGAGGAGACCCAACTAACCTTATTCGAGTTATTGCTAACCAGATTGTAAAACAACTGACCTTAAACTCCTTCAAAGCCTAAACAGGAAGAAAGATTGAACGGTGAACTGATGAAGAGACTAATTTCTTTTAGAAACTATTTTTAGAATGGAAGAACTTCTGAAAACCATCGAGAGTCTGAAATAAGACGAGGCATCCGGCTTGGATGATCTCTAAGTGGACCGAATAAAGCAATTTGTCCAGCTACACTCCAGTGGTTACTTTCATTAATGAACAACTGCACATCCATGTTGACGATTCTTAGATTATGGAGAAGAGCTCGTGTAGTTACGATCCTAAAACCTCGGTAAACTCCTAATAGCCCAAATATCATTCGGTCAGTCTTATGCAAGGGTCGCACCTATAAGTTGCTGGAGAGAATGATTCTCAACAGAATATCCCATTCTAATTTACAACCACAATCGCACCTTGATCCATCGGCTGTGTAAGTGATCTAACACACGGTAGTAGATTTTTCACAAAAATCTCACCATCTTTATGGTTGCTTCATTCGGATAACATTGGGCATTGTCTAATATAACAATGGCTCTTTTAGGCAACTTTTTTGTCTACAGATATATATGCACATATATGCATATTTAGTCCTCAGCCCAGAGGCTGGTTGGATCCTCAACAGTTCCTCCATCAGCTGACATAAATGGCCTAGGCATCACTGAAGAGGCGTACTAGGGAAATGAGGAGTGAGGTAGTTTCCCGTTGCTTTCCTCACCGAGCCAGAAGTTGCTATTACATATCAGTCTGCCAAGCCCACTGAAATGCATGCACCAACTGACCCTATGAGCAACATTTTCATTTTCGTTTTCATAGCAGGGACTGGCTGCATAAGGAATGGCATTACTAGCGTCACTCATACCTCAGTCACTTTCATCTTGTCAAAGCCAAGGATAAAGCTGAGACAGATCAATGAAAGTAACAAAATTGCTCTAGCCCATACCAGAAGACATACTGCACCGTAAACACTACGTCCTGCCAGCAATCAGGAATAAACTTCGAATGAATCTATTTGCTGAAGATAATGCTGTTCAACTACGTTCCCGTTTGATGCATGAAATGAAGGGAAAGGTTAAATATTATTTTGATGCCGTGGGTCTTTATTTTTATTATAACGAGAGGTTTGACATTTTAGTCTCTTGAAGAGTGGTCGCTCAAAATAACAGAAAACCTACTTTTACTGGTCTTATGTCCGCAGGCACGTACTGGAGAGCGTGTTGGTAGGCTCTTCTGATAGAGCCCAGTCTCAACAGCGTTGTAAACTTTTTCTAGCAGAAGATCATGATGTTCTATAGAAGTAAGGCATTCAACCATTCTCTTTGTTAACACTCTGTTTCTCACCCTGAACTGCAATTTCTCGAATCCCGCAGCGCTGTTTAAATGGAATCATCCAGTCTGAAGAAGCATTAAATTTTCTTCAGACTTCAGAAGTTTGAACGGTTCTCCCGCTTCTTCCAATAACATGGGATAACATGGGAACTGATATGGGAACTCCATTTTTTCTGTTTGAATCGCATACAATACAATTGTAATTGGGAGCTTCAAGCTCAGCCTGTAAAATTGTTGTCTGATTATTTTAGACTTCTCTAAAAATGTTTTTCAAGCTTACGAGCAAACTTTTGTAAATAATTGTTAATTACTTGGCAAGGGAATGCATAGGAACAGATCTGTGTAAAAATGGGAAAAAGGAACATCTTGGTGGTACTTGGCGAACGAAATGGAATTCGACGGGGAATTATCAATATTACAGTAATGGGGCTTATGAAAGGAAAAATGCAGAACTGGCTGAGTCAGTAAAGAGGATGCATGTGGATGTGCTAGGAGTAAGTGATAGGGTTTTATACATTTAATGTAAATTTTAAGGAGCGCAGGTGTTCGCCTCCTCACCATTTTGGTTTCTGGGCCAGTAAATTTAACTTTTGTATTAACCAAAGTCCTTGTAGAATGGGTACATTTTACCCGTGTTAAACTCTATTTCATGCTTTTCATGCTAAAGATATCAGACTGTTGAGAATTTAAGACAGTGAAATTTTATTAAATGTAGGTTGTGCCTTTGAAAGGCCTGGAAAGCGTGAATTTTCGGAAATAGATTTCTAAGTGTAAATTTGTAGAGCAAAGGTTCTCTTACTACTAGAGTAAAAGAAATTTGGAGATCTGTCTCCTTGACTATTGCTTGAAAGGAGCAGTAGTGCTCAGGTAAAAATTGTAATTGTGAGCTTCAAGCTCAGCCTGTAAAATTGTTATCTGATTATTTTAGACTTATCCAAAAATGTTTTTCAAGCTTACGAGCTAACTGTCGTAAATAATTGTTAATTACTTGGCAAAGTATTAAGATTTGAAAAAAGAAGAAAAAGGGGAAAGGTTAAGAAAATAAATAAAACTGCCAGTTTTAATGTTTTCATTCAATCCTTCGATTTTCGTATATCCACCCATTCATTCTCGTTCCTTCTTTCACCTCTGCTCTCCATAGTATCTTCGCAATTATTATTATTATTATTATTATTATTATTATTATTATTATTATTATTACTATTACTATTATTACTATTACTATTCAGGGGCTACCTGGCCGAGGCGGTAAGGGCACGCTCGGTTCGCCCGGAAGAACGTGGGTTCGAATCCCCGTCAGGAAATCGTAAAATTTAAGAAACGACATTTCCACTTCCGGAGGTGCACATGGCCCTGAGGTTCACTCAGCCTGCACCAAAAATGTATACCAGGTTAATTCTTGGGGACGAAGGTGGCCGGGCGTAGAGCTAACCACTCTACCCCATCAAGTTCCGAGGTTACGGATAGTGGAAGTCTTTACTTCCACTCCCCCAAGGGCCTTCATGGCCTGTACGAATATGACTTCGCTTTGCTTATTATTATTATTATTATTGCGTGCTTTCTTTGCAGTGGACATATAATGACATTCAAATGTGGGAAGTTTATTTTAATCAGCTCAATGGCACACATCTGAAGTTCCTTCTTTGTAATGAATTGTTGCAACTTCTATGTACGTATAATCCACAAACGAGTTAAAACACGAAAGGATAATCGAGAACTTCGTTGGAGAATAATTATAATCGTGGTTCATGGTGGAGGTTACTGTAGTCACGTCCTAGTTCGTGAACCATAGGCAACGGCTGAGAGGCCTGTGCGTCGGGATACCAGTTTCTATGGAATGAGAGTGGGCATCTCGGACATGGTCCTCCTTGTGCTCAGGCGGCTAGGACTATACAACCCACCGGTGGTCCATAATCCAATAGATGAGAGTTTCTCACTTGGACTATGTGTAAGTAGGTAGTAATAATAATAATCGTATGGCCTCAGCTACCGTGTGCAGACATTTCAATTTGACGCCATCTGACTGTTTGCTCGTCAATTTCGACGTTCTGGTTTACTCTAGGCCCACTAGAGGGCAGGCCGAGTAAACCGAAACTCTCTTGGGCGTCTATGGCTGAGATTTAATGAATTTTGTCGGGTAAACACCAAATGTGTTACCAGAGATCTTTTACATTCCGACATCGTACGACATTGTGTGTCGAATTGACTTTTTTCCGCCCTTCAAAATTCCGACTACCTCTGCCGGGTTTCAACCCGCTATCTTGGGATCGGGAGGCCGACACTCTACCACTGATCCACAGAGGCAGCTTAGTAGGTTAGTACCCTGATTCACATAATTTTCACTGAGCACGCTGACGACGCTTTATGCAATCCTCGGATCTATGGAAGTAACCGAGTCGCACTTCCATATGACAGGCGAGGGACTCCTTGAAAACAACTTAGCGAACGAAATGAAATTCGATGGGGAGCTATCAATATTAATGGGGCTTATGCAAGAAATAAAGTAAAACTGTCTGAGTCAGCAAAGAGGATGCATCTGGATGTGCTAGGAGTAAGTGATATTCGGGTAAGGGGAAATACCGAGGAAGAGATAGGAGATAAAGTGTACTTGACGGGTGTTAAAAAGGGAAGGGCAGAGTGTGGGGTAATGATTTTCATCAGGAATACTAATGCATGTAACATAGTTTCTGTTAGGCACGTAAATGAGCGAACAATGTGGGTAGATTTGGCTGTTGGAGGGATTAGGACGACGACTGTCTCATTGTATTCACCATGTGCAGGTGTAGATGGGGATAAATTTGACAAGTTTTATGAAGCATTGAGGGACGTCGTAGTTAGCGTCGGCAGCAAGGATAGGATAGTACAAATGGGCGAGTTCAATGGTAGAGTTGGAAATAGACCTGAAAGATACGAAAGGCAGATTGGTAAATCTGGAGAAGATATACAAGTGTATAGAAAGGGGAAGCGTTTGCTGGACTTCAGTGATAGTATGGGTTTATCAGTTACGAATATTTCTTCAAGCAAGCTCACGTGGGAGGCTAGGGGTACCAGATCCATAAAAAAACTGTATCTTATCCTACTTCGAATATAGGAATTCTGTTAGGAATGTACGCGTTTTCCGTGTATTTTTCTATGAAACAGACCACTATCTGATCTGCAGTGAATTAAGTATCTTAAGGCCTAGGACAGAGAAAGTGAAATCTGTCTGCAAACGAATAAGTGTAGAAAATCTCTAGGAGGAGGAAGTTAGACAGAAGTACATGGATACGATTAGTGAGTAGTTTCGGACGGTAGAAAGTAAGCAGGTTCAGAATATAGAAAGAGAAAGGGTCACATCCAGGAATGCTGCAGTAGAAACAGCAAGGGAATGCGTAGGAACAACAGTGTGTAAAGATGGGAAAAAGCGAACATCTTGGTGGAATGATGAAGTGAGAGCAGCTTGTGAACGCAAAAAGAATGCTTATAGGAAATGTCCCAAGACAAGGTTTGATGCAGACAGGGAATTGTATCTGGATGAAAGAAACAGAGCGAACAAAGAGTTGTTGAATCCAAAAAGAAGTCGTGGGAAGAATTTGGTAATAACCTGGAAAGGCTAGGTCTAGCAGCAAGGAAACCTTTCTGGATAGTAATGAAGAATCATAAGAAGGGAGTAAAAAGGAAATGAACATGTTTGAGTAATTCAGGTGAACTCATAATAGATCCCAGGGAAATACTGGACAGGTGGGGGGGATATATTGAACATCTTCTCAACGTAAAAGGAAATTTTCCTGATGGTGCCGCGAACAACCGGGCTTATGGGGGGCAAGAAAATGAAGTTTGTGAAATTACGCTTGACGAAGTGGATAAGGTGGCAAATAAACTCAATTTTCATAAAGCAGCGGGATTACATATAATTAGACCTGAAATGGTGTAGTAGAGTGGGAAGACAGGGATGAAATGGCTTCATAGAACAAAAGATTAGCATGGAGTGTTGGTAAGATGCCTTCATATTGGACAAAAGCAGTAATTGCAAGCAGTAAAAGCAAGGAAACAAGAAGGCTTGCAACAACTATCGAGGTATCTCATTAGTTAGTATACCACGCAAAGTATTCACTGGCATCTTAGAAGGAAAGGTGCGATCAGTGGTTGAGAGGAAGTTGGATGAAAACCAGTGTGGTTTCAGATCACAGAGGGGTTGTCAGAATCAGATTTTCACTATGCGTCAGGCGATTAAAAATGCTACGAGACAAATAGACAGTTATATTTATGATTCGTAGACCTAGAGAAGGTACATGACAGGGTACCGAGGGAAATGATGTTCACCATACTGGGGGACTGTGGGATTAAAGATAGATTATTACAATCAATCAAAGGCATTTATGTTGACAATTGGGCTTCAGTGAGAATTGATGGCAGAATGAGTTTTCGGTTCAAGGTACTTACAGGTGTTAGACAAGTCTGTAATCTTTCACCCTTGTTGTTCGGAGTTTACATGGATTATCTGCTGAAAGTTATAAAGTGGCAGGGAGGGATTCAGGCAGTTGGAAATGCAGTAAAACGTCCGGTGTATGCTGACGACTTGGTCTTAACGGCAGATTGTGTCGAAAGCCTGCAGTCTAATATCTTGGAAATTGAAAATAGGTGCAATGAATAGGGTACGAAAATGAGCCTTTCGAAGACTAAATTGTTGTCAGTAGGTAAGAAATATAAGAGAAATGAATATCAGATACAAAGCTGTAACAGGTAGATAATTTCAAGTATTTATGTTGTGCGTTCTCCCAGGATGGTAATGCAGCAATTGAGATTGAATCAATGTGCAGTAAAGCTGATGCAATGAGTTCGTAGTTGCTATTCTGTACGAAGGAATTCAGCTCCCCGACGAAATTATCTTTATATTGGTCTGTTTTTAGACCAACTTTGATTTACGGGAGCCAAATCTGAGTGGACTCAGGATATATTATTCATAAGTTAAAATTAACAGATATGAAAATAACGAGAATGGTTTCTGCTACAAACAAGTAAGAACAATGGCAGGAGGGTACTCGAAATGAGAAGATAAATGTTGGGTATGAACTCGATGGATGAAGTTGTGCGTATATACCGGCTTCGGTGTTGGGGTCACTTGAGGCGAATCTAGGAGGAGAGGTTATCTTGGAGAATAATGGACTCTGTTATTGAGGGTAAGAGAAGTAGAGGGAGACCAAAACCATGATGGTTAGAGTAAGTTTCTAACGATTAGACAAGAGGTATAGAACTAAATGAGGCCACAGCACTGGTTGCAGATAGAGGATTTTGGCGACGTTTAGTAAATTCACAGAAGCTTGCAGACTGAACGCTGAAAGGCGTAAAGGTCTATATGTATAATTATCCTCGGCAGCAGTGGCTAAGTTACATGGAGCGGAGGCTCAATCGATACTGGAAAATAACTTTAGATAACATTATGTAATTTTTGGCTGTTGCTGTTCAAAGTTTGGAACTTCATGCACGTGAACTGAAAGTGTCTATATTTATAATTATTTGGGACCAAGGTGAAAGGCAACAATTGTCTTTACGTCGCACCGACACAGATAGGTCTTATGGCGCCGACGAGATAGTAAAGGGCTAGGAGTGGGAAGGAAGCTGCCGTGGCCTAAATTAAGATACAGCCTTGTGCGAAAATGGGAAACTACGCAAAACCCTCTTCAGGGCTGCCAACAGTTGGGTTCGAACCCACTATTCCCCGGATGCAAGCTCACAGTGTGTAATTTTTAGTCAATTATTCAGTGTCTTGATCTCAACAGGACTAATCTATCGTACCAGTGCTAAACCACTGAATAAGAATAAGATATTAATGTACTTCATTAAATGCCATTTGCAAGGGTTGCTTGATGTAACTGAGAGGCTGGACGGCTATTTTCCACTAAATTGACACTTTACTACTACATGGTGCTTTTTGTAGTGTAAGTGAGATACGAAACTGGTAGGAATGATGATTATTGCTTTAAACGGATGTACAACTAGGTAAACATCCAATCGAATAAACTAGTGAAAATTATCTTAGGAAGCATAAATGTACATTGCGCAGACAATTTTATTTGTCTTTCACAGGGAGTGGAACTAAATGATTATCATCTCATTAGGTTAAACTTCCACAAACCTATCTGTTTCTTTCTTTCTTTTTTTTTTGCTAGTGGCTTTACGTCGCACCGACACAGATAGGTTTTATGGCGACGATGGGATAGAAAAGGCCTAGGAGTTGGAAGGAAGTGGCCGTGGCCTTAATTTAGGTACAACCCCAACATTTGCCTGGTGTTAAAATGGGGAACCACGGAAAAACATCTTTAGGGCTGCCGACAATGGGATTCGAATCCACTATCTCGCGGATGAAAGCTAACAGCGCCGCGCTCCTAACCGTACGGCCAACTCGCCCGGTTCCTATCTGTTTCATCATTCACATTAGTATAACACTGACGAGGTTAAATACATTCTCCAGTGTCGCCTGGAAGAATTCGCTAGATTTTACTGTAAATAAACTTTGCTTTCTCGTTGGTCTCTGTTCAGCATAGCCCCTGTGGTTAGTGTGATTAGCTGCCACCCCTGAAGTCCCGGGTTCGTTTCCCGGCTCGGCTATGAAATTTGAAAAGTGGTACGAGGACTGGAACGGGGTCAACTGAGTAAACGTTTGTTCGATTCCAACCTCAGCCATCCTCGAAGTGGTCTTCCGTGATTTCCCACTTCTACTCCAGACAAATGCCGGGATGGTATCTAACTTAAGGTCACGGCCGCTTCCTTCCCTCTTCCTTGTCTATCCCTTCTGATCTTCTCATCCCCCCATAAGATCCCTGTTCAGCATAGCAGGTGAGCCCACCTGGGCGAGGTACTTGTCTTCCTCCCCAGTTGTATACCGTGATTCAAATTCTCACGCTCGGCGAATATGCCCTTGAGGGAGAGGGGAACCCTTCCTAAGTCCGAGGGAAAAGCCAACGCTGGGCGGTAAACGGATTAATAAAGAAAGAAAGAAAGAAAGAAAGAAAGAAAGAAAGAAAGAAAGAAAAAAAGAAAGAAAGAAAGAAAGAAAGAAAGAAAGAAGGAAAGAAAGGAGCATCTACTGTATATGAATTTTACTTGAAACTTCTGGTATTATTTAATCAAAATTTCGTTCATTATTCCATAATTTATCCCTATCCCGCTTGGTGGCCATGATCGTTAAGGCGCTGAAGTCTAAACGCTCTGACATCGAGGTTAGCCGGTTCGAGTCCCGTTGGTCGAAAGAAGTTTCACCATCAGAATTTTGGCTGGCAGGTTAGGGGAGGTTGTGGTATAAAATTTGTAATCACTAGATTGCATGATAAAAGCCTGAATTAAATCCCAGTCCTCCCCGAAGTGCTCGTATGGAGTGAGAGTATATGAAGCTGCTGATGGTGATTCGTCCGTCGGATGGAGAGGTTAAGCCTTGAGCGGACCTCTTGTGTTTTTCGACAGGAACCCGACCCCGTAGAGAAACGGGACAAGGGCTAGACAAACAAACATTTCATAATTTATCCCATCGTCTTTTTATGTCATGCTCTAGAGTTAAGATGAAAATACCTTAGAGTTCAAATTCAAATTCTAAATTATGCCATTGTGATGTACTCGAAACCTGTAAATATCAAATTTGTTTTAAGGGAAGTGGTCAAATGACCTTCACAAAATATCCTATTTTATTTCCTAAATTTATTGTATAAATTGTGTTGTTTCCCTCTTGCGTATCATTTTCCTGTTTTCTGTATATGCGCACACTTTTAGAACAGACGCTGTCGAATTTACTCGGGTTTGACACGAGATGTAAATGATAGCCCAGTTTTACACCTGGATGTCCTTTCCAACGCCGAACCTGTGTATAGGAATATATTCAAATGGCAGTGTTGTGTGTAAATGAAGAGGCGTATATTAATATAAACACGAACACCCCACCAGATTAAAAAAATTCCCGGCTCAATTGGAAATTGAACGCGTGACCCTCTGAATCGAAGGCCGTTGCGTTGTTCATTCATCCAAAAAAACAGTCTATCTGTTGAGCAGTGCAATTTAAATACCCATTTGTCGGGCTGAGTAGCTCGGACTGTAGACAGCTGGCATTCTCAGCTCACGTTCGCGGGTTCGATCCCGGTTCAGACCGATGGTACCTGAAGATGCCCAAATAACTCAGCCTTGTATCGATAGATTTACCGCCACGTAAAGTAACTCCTGTGGGACAAAATTTCGGCAGCCGGGAGTATCAGAAAACCGTAGAAGTAGTTAGTGAGACGTAAAGTTATTATTATTATTATGAAATGAAAAAATGAAAAAAAATGAAAACCTACAACCTGTTTTCCAGTCTTTGACCGGGTCAGGGATGGAATGAATGAAGCAGATATAGGCTATTAGTACGATGGGGTCGCCACTCCCAAAGTGATTTATTAATGACTGATAGATGCTATGAAATGAGAATGGAGAGTGTTGCTGGAATGAAAGATGACAGGGAAAACCGGAGTACCCGGAGAAAAACCTGTCCCGCCTCCGCTTTGTCCAGCACAAATCTCACATGGAGCGACCGGGATTTGAACCACGGTATCCAGCGGTGAGAGGCCAACGCGCTGCCGTCTGAGCCACGGAGGCTTATTATTATTATTATTATTATTATTATTATTATTATTATTATTATTATTATTAAATATTGTTTACTTCTATTCTTTGTTCTCATTGTCACACACCAGTATCACAATTAAGGGACTGTTTTTGGTGATTTAACCCGATAACCTGTTGGAAGGTATTCCTGAACGACTTCGCAATTCAACCAAATTTCACATAGCATTCTCATCATATTACATCCAAGTGTACAGTATATAGTTAAGTATTTCGGTCACTAGGCCTATTTTACTTTGTAACATGGTATCCAACATTTTCTATGGAAAACGAGCTTTAACGGCTACCTTACAAACGTTACTACCATTCCCACATCAGCAATCGTCTGCAAGAAGGATTACCTTGGATTGTCGTGACGATGTTAATCTCCGTAGCTAGTAATGGACGCACGTAGTTCACTCAGTTTTAACCGACCGAAGTTGAATTTACGTAGCTAACTGTTGAGTTTGTCGACCCATACAGTAATAGTGAGGTATCATTTTGTCCGTTTAAAATCCTGAGGGAGAAAATGATTCAAACTTGATAAATGCGAGTATTCAAAGTTGCTTGCTGACCCATTGATGCGTATTTCGTTGCCATCTCCTTTCCCGTGTTAAATGTGCCTGGTGTTGTTTGTATTAATTTCCTTCTGTTATTTTGTTGTTAATTTTCAAATGATATTCAATATAACGTGTGATATCCACTGGTATGTATATTGCATTTCCTTTGTGGGAATGTACGTACAGTCACCCAGAGAAAGAATGGGCGCATAGTAATGTACGTTCCCCACAATTAACACTTTGTCAAAATAGAATTCAGCACCCATGTAGATATAAACCCTGAGGATGTCCGCAAGAAACATTATATCTATAGGTTTAAATGTTTGTGATAAAAATGCTCCGGCGAGGAACTTACAACTTCAAGTGCTCTTTCTATCGTTTGAGCGACTTGACATACTATGCCAGAGCAAAATCTTCGTCTTTTATCAGCATTCATATAAATACGTTTTTCAATTTTTACAACGCGAAGATTATGTCTGTTATGAATTAAAACCTGCACCTTAACGTATATTGAACCATTTCTCAGTATCCAATATTTATTCAAAATACCCTCATACTTTATACTGAGGAAACATGATTCACACTCACTACGTGAAGTAGTTTCTTGTGTGTAGTTCAATTTTCATTATGGAACAACTTTAAAAGAATGTGCAAATAACAATATTTAACTAATACTAACATCAGAGTATACCAGGCCTCTGATGATACCTTTCATTGCCGGCTATGGGAGATTTATTCTGATCTAGGGTCAGTTTCCTGTTCCCAGGGGTAAATCATTTCAACTTGAGTGCGGAGATCCAAAGACACTTGATGAAGGATGTCAGTAAATTAATAGATATAATTTTAATTTTCTAATCATTTTCTTTGCAATGTGTGTGTTTACATTACTTTTGTATTTCATCTGTTGCTTTGCCGCTAATTTCCAGATGATGTTCAATTTAATATGTGATATTGACGGTAGATGAATTTTGTATTCTTAATTGCAACTTAGTTATATGAGCTGTAGGTTAGAAAAACTGACCTCTTTCACAATATTCAGAATAATAATTAATTTAGTGTGGCTATTTCTAGCCGAGTGCAGCCCTTGTAAGGCAGACCCTCCGATGAGGGTGAGCGGCATCAGCCATGTGTAGGTAACTGCGTGTTATTGTGGAGCAGGATAGTGTTATGTGTGGTGTGTGAGTTGCAGGGATGTTGGGGACAGAACAAACACCAGCCCCCGGGCCATTGGAATTAACCAACGAAGGTTAAAATCCCCGACCCGGTCGGGAATCGAACCCGGGACCCTCTGAACCAAAGGCCAGTACGCTGACCATTCAGCCAACGAGTCAGACACAATATTCAGATGAATACATATTTTTCATTTGTCACTGCATTTTTCTTTTTCTTTTTTCTTTTACAAGTAGCTTTAAGTCGCTTAAGTCTTATGGTGCCGATGGGATGGGAAGGCCAGGGCCTTAGTTTAGGTACGGCCCCAGCATTTGCCTGATGTCAAATTGGGAACCACGGAAAATGATCTTCAGTGCTGCCCACTGTATGGTTCGAACCCACTATCTCCCGAGTGCAAGCTGATAGCCACGTGACCCAAGCCGCACAGCCACTTGCTCGGTTCACTGAATAAAAGGTCAGTCCATAACTTAGGGGTAGTGTACGTGCCTCTTACCCGCAGAATTAAGGTTCAATTCCCCTCCAATTCGAAGGTATTAATTCTAAACTGAGGACTGGAATGGGGTTCACTTAGCCTCGTGAGGCCAACTGAGGGGCTTTCTGATGCGAGAGGCAGTGGAATCAGGTGTGAATGCCAAGTAATTAGCCGAGCATATCATCACGCTGACCATTAGAATTCCAGTACGTGCGGGCCACCTGACTGGGCAGCTGTTGTCGTAGCAGGCTACGGTACTAAATGGGCCGTTGCGCTAAGGGCACTGTTCTGTTTTTGTTCCTCTACATTAAAATTCTACCTCTCCTTGCATGAAAACAATGCCTTAAGGAGTGATCATGTTTTTGGCCTGGTGGCCATGATCGTTAAGGCGTTGAAGTCTAAAATGGTCTGACACTGAAGTTAGCCGGTTTGAGTCCCGTTGGTCGAAAAAAATTTCACCATCAGAATGTTGGCCGGCAGGGTAGGGGAGGAGGTGGTATACAATTTCTAATCACTAGATTGCGTGCCAAAAGCCTGGATTAAATTCCAAACCTCTCCACAGTGCTCATATGGAGTGAGGGCATATGACGCTCTTGATGGTGATTCGTCCGTCGGATGGAGATGTTAAGCCTTGAGCAGACCCCTTTGTGCTATTCGACAGGAGTAGGCTATGTGCCGGCACCGGGTTTCACCATCTTCCTACTATCATATATCACGCCTTTCATTTCATCTCATTACCTCCTCTGATGAGGTTGACGTTAGGAAGGGCATCCGGACATTAAAACCCACCAAGACAGATTCATCCCACCTCAATCCCGACCCCGTAGGAAAACGGGACAAAGGTTGGACAAACAAATACCTGTTGTATGTTGGGTATTCGGCCCGAAGGTTGGTTTGATCCTCTGCAGCTCCGCCAACAACTGTCATAAATAGCCTAGGCGTCACTGAAGAGGCGTACTAGGGAAATAAACAGTGAAGTAGTTTCCCGTTGCTCTCCTCACCGAGACAGCCGTTGCTATTACATATTAGTGCGCCAAGCCCACTGAAATGCATGCACCAACCGACCCTATGAGCGATATTTTCACAGCATTCATAACAGGGACTGGCTGCATAAGCAATGGTATTACTAGCATCACTCATACCTCAGTCACTTTCATATTATCAAAGCCAAGGATGAGACTGAGACAGGTCAATGAAAGTAACAAATTTGATACAGCCCATACCAGAAGACATAGTGCACTGTAAACATTACATCCCGCCAGCAAAGGCATAAAAAACACCTAGGTAGAGTATTTCCCTACAGTGTCCTCAAAGTGTACGTGCAGAGAGAGACAGAGTTGTTACTATATGTAACCTTTTCTGTGAAATTAATTCCCTTTCGGAGCAAATTTGTAATGGTGCACCAAAAAAAGTATGCAAATATTAGCAACAATATTTTCTAAAAAAAAAAAAACAACAACACAGCTATCTCTTCCTTTCGGTAAAGATGTATTTATTTGACTGAACAATATTGGATAACACAATGGATTACAATTACAGTAATTTCATACGAATTTGCACCATATAAACATCCAGCTTATTGTATCCTTTATGTTTTGTAGTTCAGAATCTAGAGCTTGTGAACGGCAATTCCGTGCTGAAGCACCACTCATAGAATGATTTTAATCCGCCTAACGATGAGATTTAGCACATTTAGCACAATTTCAGTGCCAAGAGTTATTTCCATGCGAAACTTCATTGGCAGTCTACATAAGCTTAGGCCTTAACACAAGTGAAAATGAGGCAAGCATTTTCACAAATACCTGTTAGTTGATGCATAAAATAAATAAGTAATGCTATATATTTAACGTTTCTTAAATTGAATCGTTTTTTTTTTTTTTTTTTGAAACAGCACATGTCAATAAATCTTAGTTTGGAGATATCCAGCTAAAACGTGCACATGTCAGAGACAAGTGCTGTTTCTCCAACAAACTATTATTACCAAGCAGAGCTACCGGATAAAGCAATGCAGTGACGTGTGTAGTTTCTGCAGAAAACAATAGATATATACTTAAGGACTGTATTACTTGCCTTAACTCAACTGTGGCAACATCTTGACATGTGTCGTTTCAAAAAAAAAAAAACGATTCAATTGCTCTTAGTCTTAAGAGACATTAGAAAGACTCAATATCAACCTGCATCTCAACTGTTGTATTTAAGCACTTTTAGAATTTAACTGGCGGAGATGGGATTATGCCCGGAGATGTAACTGAACAACACAACAGGTTTACTGGTAGTGAAATTTCACATCATTGTAAGTCATTATGCACCTATGTACATTTCATCTACAACTGTAATAATTTCTTCAATAGTATTAGATAAATAGTATACCTGTAAAAAGCATACTAACATGTTAGTATGTTTTTTACAGGTATGTTTACAGTGTTATAATTTACATTGTATTTGCTGTGTATTTGACAGACTGAACAGCCTTTGTTACATTTAACTAAGTCAACACTGGAAAACATGGCTTCATTCTTAACAAAATAAATATATACTGATACAGCGTTCGTCGTGCATCGGAACACACGGCGAGGTCTTACTCAGAATGTGAAGCGAAACATGAACGATGCAATGAGGCAGGTTGTCTACCATCTACAGTAGATGTAGAAGGTAGTGTGCGTGATGTTCCGTGGAGTTCGCTCTCGGCTTCTAAAGCAGACATGTTTAATTGACACCAGAATATCTTGGTGTCATTATCTCAACAATCACGAAACCAATATTTCTTGGGAATCTCTAGCAGAATTTTTACAATATTAGTACATACTCCTACATGGGTACTAATACTATGTATTTATTTCGTAACCTACAGTTAACCTAATCCGTTGCTAAGCAAAGCGACATTTCACAAAATTTATGGATATATCTAGGGAAAATGGAAATTGCTGTACCATGAAAGGTTGTGCCTACAACGCTGTAAGAATGCATATTGGACTGGTGTGAGGCAGGAATGCCGTGATAATATGTGCAGGTGTCTTTGTGCGAACATGTGGACACGGGTCTTACAGGTCATGCCCACTCCGAGGTGCAATACTCCACAGTTCAGGGTGACTGAGGGGAATTGTGCAGAAGTCTACACGTCAGGTCCCACTTGTGCTCAACAGAGCTTAGTTCCGTAGCCGTGGCGGGACAATAAAGGGGTGTAATGCCTTGAAGAAGTTCCCTTGAGTCGCCTGCAGAGTAATGGAGGACATTGTCCTGTTGCCACCTGAGGAAAACTGCCGGATTGACAACCCTGTCCACTGTCGAACAGTCAGTGTGCGCTCAGGAATTTCAGATGAAATTCGAAAGCTGTCAGACTGGAATGCCTAGAGTTAGCCCCAAGATTCTCACAACAATAGGATGGTGCGAGTCCTCTCCCCAATACAACCTCGGGCTTGAATGTGAAGTTCATAGCTGCAAATTCAAAAGTGCGATTCGTCGCTGTAGACAACACTGTGCCATTCGCCGGTTCAGCGCGACCGTTCCCAACATCTGAGCAGCCCCATATGTCGATGTTGTGAGGTCAGATGGACACTTGCTGGAGGGACATGGAATCATACGCCAGCCGCATGCGAACGACTCGTCGTGTAACGTGAGTGTAGCACCTCATAGACTGCCCTTCAACAAAGGTCTACTGGCTTCCAAATACGGGAGGTGGTTACTTCAGGACCTATCAACCGTGGAGTGTCGTATAAAGGATCAAATTGTCCTGAAACCTGCATGGTTTACGTACTAGTTTGGGCAATTCCATGTCGTCAATATCAACACGAATATCCTATGCTTTCATGGTGTTGAAATATCCATTGTCCCTAGTATATACAGCGCGTTAGGGGTATACGTGCAGATATTTTGCTAGTCGGCAAAGAAAAATACATCTCACAATATATGCTATGTACTATTTACCTTGTCCTATTAGTTTTACCAAAACTGAACCCAATATTTTAGGGCCTAATGTGTTTTGAACGGTCGTAGCAGGAGAAGCCGGTTATGTCATTCTGTCCACGCTTAGTGGTAGTACAGTAGCAGAGTATAGAGCTTGTAGAACCTGTTTCTTATCGCAGGCCAGCACATGTTGTTGTGTACTTCCCCTAAAGGCTTGACAAGTAGGAGAGGTTGACTCACGAGCCAGGCCACTTGCTGTACTCGAAAACCGGTCTAGGGTACTGGGTGTGAAAAGTACGAAGAATCTTTACAGTGACGTCGAAGATCCGTACCAGCACATACATGCGAATCATGTGTTGTGTAGTTGTGTGTGATTCATAAGACGTCAATGGCATTACTCACTGATCCAAGCTGACAAAATGAAAGGAGATAGTTAATGAGTACATGAAAAATTGGCGCAACATTTCTGTTCTGTTATTGCGACATTCTACGATGAATTTCTGACAATAAACAATGCGAGTTGTCTATGCTTATTCATTACATTTTCAGGTCAATGAAAGAACGGGAGACACTGAAAGAAAAGTCCGACTCGTTGGCTCAATGGTCAGCGTACTGGCCTTCGGTTCAGAGGATCCCGGGTTCTATTCCCGGCCGGGTCGGGGATTTTAACCTTCATTGGTTAATTCCAGTGGCCCGGGATTTGGGTGTTTGTGCTGTCCCTAACATCCCTGCAACTCACACACAACACATAACACTATCCTCCACCACAATAACACGCAGTTACCTACACATGGCAGATGCCGCCCACTCTCATCGGAGAGCCTGCCTTACAAGGGCTGCACTCGGCTAGAAATAGCCACGCGAAATTATTATTATTACTGAAGGAAAAGGCTATAAGTATTCAGTGAAACTGTTATTAATGAGACAAATTTCAAAAACCGTAGTTGCATACATGCATGAACATTGCTCGAAGGAAAAATAGCTACTGTGTAATTGCCGCCGGGTATTTGTAATAGAAGGCTTATTCTTCTTCTCCTTAATACTTTTACCCTCCAGGGTTGGTTTTCTCTCGGACTCTGCGAAGGATCTCACCTCTACCGCCTCAAGGGCAGTGTCCTGGAGCGTGAGACATTGGGTCGGGGGATAAAACTGGGGAGAATTACCAGTACCTCGCCCAGGCGACCACACCTTTTATGCTGAACAGGGACCTTGTGGGGAATGGGAAGATTGGAAATGATAGACAAGGAAGAGGGAAGGAAGCGGCCGTGGCCCTAAGTTAGGTACTATCCCGGCATTTGCTTGGAGGAGAAGTGGGAAACCACGGAAAACCACTTTCAGGATGGCTGAAGTGGAAATCGAACCCACCTCTACTCATTTGCCATCCTGAGGCTGAGTGGACCCCGTTCCAGCCCTCGTACCTCTTTTCGAATTTCGCGCCAGAGCCAGGAATCGAACCTGGACCTCCGGGGGGGTGGCAGCTAATCACACTAACCACTACACCACAGAGGCGACAGAAGGCTTATTACTGGAAAATAAGTGCCGATAGGTAAAATGATGACTGTAATTGACCCGTTTAATTAGAACGTCCGTAATAATAATGGCACTACTACTATATTATGATGATAATAATAATAATAATAATAATAATAATAATAATAATAATAATAATAATAATAATAATGTCTTTACGTCCCACTAACTAATTTTCACGGTTTTCGGAGACGCTGAGGTGCCAGAATATTTTACCGTAGTATTTCGTTAATGCAAGTACATCCACAGACACGAGATTAGCGTATTTGAGCACCTTCAAATACCACCGAACTGAGCCACCATCGAACCTGCCAAGGTGGGATCAGAAGACCAGCGCTCTATCGTCCGAGCCACTCAGACCGGCATTAGAGCTTAGATTAAGTTGGTCATGCGGTCAGGGGATCGCAGCTGTGAGCATGTATTCTGGAGATAGTGGGTTCGAACTCCATTGTCGGCAGCTGGGAGGATGGTGTTCCGTGGTTTCCCATTTTCACACCAGAAACGTGATGGGACTGTACCCTTATTAAGGCCTCGAACGCTTCCTTTCCACTTATATCCTTTTTCCCTACCTTCGTCGTCGTAAGACCTATTTGTGTCGGTGCGACGTAAAACAGTTATTGGTAATTTCGGAGACATGTCCGCAATTATAAGATTAATAATATTTAGGAACAGTTGACAGTTCACTACATTTTTACTGTTCTCTGACAGATTAGGAGCTACGAAGTATGAAGGGCGATTCACTTTTAATTTCATAATAGTTACTAATAATAGACTAACACAGTTATAATAATAATAATCATAATTGTACCGGGCGGTACACCTCCTCGACGCAAGTTCAAATCTTGCGCCAATTGAAACTTCTCTACTGGAGAAACCCGGAACTTTAACAACTGAACTAACTCGGCTGTTTATCAGAAGTTGTCACTGTGTGTTTTTGATTTGCTTTTGTTTTTCAGTGATCAAGAAGTGTGGACATTCTCTAACAGATGTCTCTACCAAAAACTATGGTAATACACTCTGGTGCAATGGAATGAACTCTCTTGAAGAAATTTTGTATTCATAAGTTTTGTCTTTACTAAATTTTGTTCCGTCATTGGTGGGTTGGCAATATAAAGTTTCTTTCCGCCTGTTTTGAATTTAACCAATCCTAAATTTCTGTAATTAATTTCCCACCAATAAGGTGTTTCTTCATTGCCATGGGTATGCGTTTTTGCTGTCAACCAATAAAAATTGAGTGGGTGTGTCTACTTATCCCTGAAAGGTCTCGAATTTTCCACAAGGGTATAAAAACTGCTGATTTTCTTGTCCCCGGGCCACTTCAGTAACATCTAGCTTAGTGTGTGGATATGTAGCAGGGGGCGGGAAGCGCCCCGTTCTTCAGGCAGCAGCTCTTCATCAAGGTAATGGCCTCTTAACATCTGTATTTCTTGTTAGCTCAGCAATTTAACTCCCGGGGAAGTTTCGAAACCTTTAATATGTAACCTATATCTTTAAATATATGAGCCTTTTCATTCTTTGTAAATACTCCACTTCACGGGAACTGTAATTCTGGGATAGAGAGTGCTTTTCTCTCTCGAGCTCCCCTTCATTTGAAATTTAGGTGAATACGTTTTCGTAACCGTTTCTTCTCTTCCTTTATGTATTAAAGTTTTCTCATACGAGTCACCTCCCTAGCTTGGGATTAGCCCCTGTGTATCGGCCTAGAGCCACTTAGGTTTTAAAATGTAGATTTAGGAGTGCAAAATCACGCCTCCATCCTTTTTGTTTTGGGCCATTTAAATTAACCTAGGTTTTTGCACACTAAGGCCCAGTAGATTGGGTACGAGATACCCCTGTTTCTTTATAATGCCTTGATGGCAGTTTGTGTAAAAGTCTGTTATTGCCTTTATAGGCTTGAAAGACAGAGAGCGGGTCAGCCCTATATGGTGTTGTGGTAAAAATGCCTTAGAGAGGCTTGAGATGTAAAGTTGGGAGCATGTGCTTCATGTAGTGAGGGGTTTTCTGCCCTTCGGTAATTTGTGGTTGTGAGCTGAGGGTTCAGGAATTGTAACTTGGGGCACGAAGCCCAGAACTTGTAAGAACCAGAAACTCGAGCTTTCCTTGTAAAACTACTCTGGTACCTGATTTTGTTATTTCCCCTAGTGGAAACTGGTTAAATTTTTCTCTAATCTTGGACTTCTTGATCGTGCACCTGATTTAACTTGTTGTTATTGGTCGTACGCTCAAAACTTCTATGTCACCGTTGTTAAGTTTTGAAAATATAACCTTTATTTAAATTTTAAATCCATCTTTCGAACTTATACTTAGACCCCCACTCCAGCCCGCACCTTCTTTCACCTCTGACTTCCACGGATACCTCCGTAATAATAATAATAATAATAATAATAATAATAATAATAATAATAATAATAATAATAATAATAATAATAATAAAAATAATATTGCTAGTGACTTTACGTCGCACCGACACAGATAGGTCTTATGGAGACGATGGGATAGGAAAGGCCTAAGAGTTGGAAGGAAACGGCCGTGGCCTTAATTTAAGGCACAGCCCCGGCATTTGCCAGGTGTAAAAATGGGAAACCAACCAAGGAAAACCATCTTCAGTGCTGCCGACAGTGGGATTCGAACCCACTATCTCCTGGATGCAAGCTCACAGCCGCGCGCTCCTAACCAAACGACCAACTCGCCCGGTAATAATAATAATAATAATAATACACTGACTGACAGCAAATGCAACACCAAGAAGGAGTGGTCAGAACTTTATGCCAATTGCAGGGTAGACTGACGTCACTGAGGTATGCTCATGATGTGAAAGGCGCCGCTGTGCTGCGCACGTAGCGAACGATAATTGGGACACGGCGTTGGTGAATGGCGCACTTCGTACCGTGATTTCTCAGCCGACAGTCATTGTAGAACGTGTTGTCGTGTGCCACAGGACACGTGTATAGCTACGAATGCCAGGCCGCCGTCAACGGAGGCATTTCCAGCAGACAGACGACTTTACGAGGGGTATGGTGATCGGGCTGAGAAGGGCAGGTTGGTCGCTTCGTCAAATCGCAGCCGATACCCATTGGGATGTGTCCAGGGTACAGCGCCTGTGGCGAAGATGGTTGGCGCAGGGACATGTGGCACGTGCGAGGGGTCCAGGCGCAGCCCGAGTGACGTCAGCACGCGAGGATCGGCGCAGCCGCCGCCAAGCGGTGGCAGCCCCGCACGCCACGTCAACCGCCATTCTTCAGCATGTGCAAGACACCCTGGCTGTTCCAATATCGACCAGAACAATTTCCCGTCGATTGGTTGAAGGAGGCCTGCACTCCCGGCGTACGCTCAGAAGACTACCATTGACTCCACAGCATAGACGTGCACGCCTGGCATGGTGCCGGGCTAGAGCGACTTGGATGAGGGAATGGCGGAACGTCGTTTTCTCCGATGAGTCACGCTTCTGTTCTGTCAGTGATAGTCACCGCAGACGAGTGTGGCGTCGGCGTGGAGAAAGGTCAAATCCGGCAGTAACTGTGGAGCGCCCTACCGCTAGACAACGCGGCATCATGGTTTGGGGCGCTATTGCGTATGATTCCACGTCACCTCTAGTGCGTATTCAAGGCACGTTAAATGCCCACCGCTACGTGCAGCATGTGCTGCGGCCGGTGGCACTCCCGTACCTTCAGGGGCTGCCCAATGCTCTGTTTCAGCAGGATAATGCCCGCCCACACACTGCTCGCATCTCCCAACAGGCTCTACGAGGTGTACAGATGCTTCCGTGGCCAGCGTACTCTCCGGATCTCTCACCAATCGAACACGTGTGGGATCTCATTGGGCGCCGTTTGCAAACTCTGCCCCAGCCTCGTACGGACGACCAACTGTGGCAAATGGTTGACAGAGAATGGAGAACCATCCCTCAGGACACCATCCGCACTCTTATTGACTCTGTACCTCGACGTGTTTCTGCGTGCATCGCCGCTCGCGGTGGTCCTACATCCTACTGAGTCGATGCCGTGCGCATTGTGTAACCTGCATATCGGTTTGAAATAAACATCAATTATTCTTCCGTGCCGTCTCTGTTCTTTCCCCAACTTTCATCCCTTTCGAACCACTCCTTCTTGGTGTTGCATTTGCTCTGTCAGTCAGTGTAATAATAATAATAATATTTTCGTCCCAATGGTGATGCGGAGTGTCGGAATTTTGCCCACAGGTATATTTTAACGTGCCTGTAAATCTACCAATCAGAAGCGTACGTATTTGAGCACCTTTAAATACCACGGGACTGAGCGTGGACCGAGTCTGCTAAGTTCATGAAACCAGTGCTGAACCGTCTGAGCCACACAGCCTGTCAACGTTTATTTTGATATGTTTAATAGGCACTGCAAAAGCAGCAGTAAGCTAGAATGCTTTACTGTACCATTAAATATGTTCTTTTCGTTTGGAAGCACGAAAGGAAGGTTGGTTTAATTTATTTATTTTTATAACATGTCCCTTATTGGAATGAGGCAAAACGTTCGATGTGCTTTGACAATTAAATTCTGAAGCTACTCACTTAGAAATCCTGTCCCATGCATTCTTTCGTTGACGTAAGAAACTTTGTTCACGTACACGTCAACACGCTTTTGCCTAGCAGACTAACCGGACATCCTATAGGTTTTGTGTTTGATCTATGTTGTGCATTATAACTATTACAAAATGAAGAAATGAAGTCCGGGTTGTTTCTGCATATGGCGTGTTGGTCTCCCAAAAATCCATGATAATGAAATCACACGTGGGAGAATGTTCAACGTAAGCAGTTCGACAAAAGCACTAGACGTGTCGCGTGCCGGTTCATTTGACTGCTGTTCCTAGCGACGGCGATGTGGTTGGATGGGTTCTCACCCCCTTCATGAAACCGGACTAGAGGTATGAACTGCCTGCCTGACTTTTACCTGAATAACAGCTGTGAGCGAGGCGAATTATCGTACGTACTAGTACGCGAGTTACTTCGTAGTTGTTGTAGTAGTAGTATTTGAATAGTGTACGAAAACCACGAACAGCATGATATGCTGCTAGTGTATCGTGCGGCAGAACAGAATACGGGTCGCGCTCCATGAATCTATCGGGAAAGGCTTCCCAACAGACAGGTGCCAAATCCAGCAATGATACTTGATGTGGGCTACTGCAGCGTGTTCGTGGTACAGGCTGTGTTACATCACGGTATGAAAAGTCTGGGCCTGAACGGCCACGTGTAATCCTAGACGCGGAAGAAGACATCCTGGCAATGGTATACGATGATCCCGGGCACCATACGCGTAGTATAACATGTGCAGTTGGTATACTAACTTGGATCATACGTAGGACACTGCATGAAGAGCGAATGCACCCAGGAAAATGCTGGTGTGAACATGACAAACCATGGAAAACAATCTGTAGGGCTGGCGACAGAGGGGTTCGAAGTCACTATATCCCGAATACTGGATATTGGCCGAATTTTTGCGACTGCTGCAATCAAGCTCGGTGTTGATTTAAGAGTGGATTTTTGCCGCTGGTTAATTGATCAAGCAAGCAATCCAGAATTTCTGCCATGTGTATTAGTGACACATGAGACAATCTTTACACAAGGAGTGTTTAATATTTACGTAACTCACTCATGGGCTGCGGTACATCCCCTCTCAGTATACCAAGGCAACTTCTAGCACCGGCTCTCAGTTAATATCTAGATGGATGCAGTGGGCGGTCGGTTAATTTGACCAATAGTCTTCCAAATAGCGTTATTTTTCTTTACGTCCCACTAACACTTTTTATCGTTTTCTGAGGTGCTGAGGTGCCGAAATTTAATACCGGAGGAGTTAATTTATGTGCCAGTATTTCTACGACACGAGGCTGACGTATTTGTGCTCCATCAAACACCATCCGACCGAGCCAAGATTGAACCTGCCAATCAGGAGGTCGGAAGGTCAGGGCCTCAACCGTCTCAGATACTCAGACCGGTACCAATCACCTTACTTGCATAAATTTAGTCAGTGTAGCTTTCCTTATGGCGACGATGGGACGGGAGAGGGCTAATATCGGCAAGGATGCGACCGTGGCCTTCAGGAAGTTACAGCCCCAGCATTCGCCTGGTGTGAACATGCCAAACCACGGAAAACCATCTTTAGGGCTGCCGACAGAGGGGTTTGAACCCGCTATATCCCACTCATGAGCTGTGGAACACCCCATTGAGTAGGACAAGGCAATTTCCAGCACCGGTTCTGAATTAATGTCTAGATGGGTGTAGTTGGAGGTCGGTTACATGGACTAATTATCTCCTTATTAATGTTATCTTGCTCCTGTAGATACAGTACGTTACTGGAGCTTTCAGACGACGTGTCGCTTCGACTAAGACGAACCACGTGGATTTTACACGACGGTGCAGACATTTCCGCAACGGTGGACAGGAAAATGTGGAACTATCAATTGGCCAGCCACATCTCCAAACCTTTTTCAAATGGTTTTTTTTATGTCTGGAGGGACATGAAAAACAAAGTATATCGAACCCAAGTAACCCCTTCGGATGATCTCTGTGAACGTATTTTTTAAGCAGAAGAGGATGTTCTGAACAACACTGGTGTCTTGGAGCGAATGCGTCGCAACTGGATTCGGAGAAGTGAAGCCTGGAGAGAAGCCCAGGGTAGTCACTGTGAACAATTGCTACAAGTTTCACATCGGTATGTCAGATGTTAAGCCATTTCTGCAGCATATTTACTTGTGAGTACAGTACAGAATCGGTATAGTATTTTGAGACTCGATAGTTCGATATTCTCATAAATTCGAGCTGGAAAATTAATGTATCGGTAACAAAAATTATAAATCGAGAGTTTCAGTGCGCGAGTGCCTTGTACGTGGCGAAAGCTGAACACATCAGACGGAAGACGTGCTTGTTAAAATGCTAGACAATGGCCTTGAACACTGTTCGACAGTTCCTTATTCCTACCCTTCACGTGGTTTGGATTCATTACGTGTGTTCGAGCAGTTTATATTTTCTTTGTTGTGTTGTAATATTTAACATACGTAAATTTTTCGTGTACAGAGGCGTTTTCGTCTACGTTCGTAAATCCGCGCTGTTCTATTCGAGATAGTTTTGTTACCGTCCACCTGGAATTACGATGATGATGATGCTTGTTGTTTAAAGGGGCCTAACATCGAAGGTCATCGGCCCCTGGAATTACGGAGCCTCTACTGTATGTTCATTCTTTTCTACAACAGAGTGTTACTATTACGACTGTAGTTCCTACGACCACGCCACTCATGTCCGTGTCACTAATGTGAGCCTTGTTCGGCTATGTCCTGCTTGACTATGTGGCTCTCGTTACCATCTTCTTCTACTTCTTCTTCTTCTTCTTCTTCTACTGAAGCCTTATGTTTTAACAGATGTATTCCACCGGCATCATCTTAACACGCAGTTGCGTAATCTGCTGCGAACTTTTATTAGCACCGTCATAGAAAAATGTAGGATGTAGTTGTGGCGGAATCCTCTTAGAAACGTTGGACATCTGTGCATTGTGTATAATTTGATAACTCATCTTGTACTCATGAACGCGACCGCCGGCCTGGCGTTCCGGTTAGTAGCTACATGTTTCCCACATGTAACCTTGTTTAAGTTTCTCAGATTTGTTAATGTGTACGTTTGATGTTTATACAAAAATCGTTTTGTCACACTTCGTCCTCTCGTGCTAACCACAATACCAGGTTAAAGCTGACTCATCCCCAAGAGCTGTACCTGGTTCTCGTCTTACGCATAGTAATCTGTAGGTAACTACTGCGACCGATATTGCCTCACGTGACGTACATTTCACCTGTTTCCTCCTAAACCACGCATATTTTACTATTTACTTCCACGTCGTTCAGCTCGTAATAATAATAATAATAATAATAATAATAATAATAATAATAATAATAATAATAATAATAATAATAATAATTGTACCGGGCGGTACACCTCTACACTGTTTATTTAAAAGTTGCGCCAGTTGAAACTCCTCTTCTGGAGGAAGGTTGAACTTTATCTATTCTATTAATTCTCTACTTTCTCAGAAGATGTCACCACGTGGAAAATTTTGAGTTTTTGAACTGTGTCACTTTTGATGTGTTTTTGTTTCGCTTGAAGTAAGAAGTGTGAACTTTCTCTTCTAGAGGACACTACTGAAGAATTACAATAGTGCAACCTAGTGCGAAATCAAAGAACTATTTTGTTGGAGAAATTTTTATTTCAAGAGTTTGTTCTTTGTTAAATTTCTTTCTGTCATGGTTTAAGTTGGCTGTATACCCCTCTTTTTCCCCTGATTTTGGATCTAGCCAATCCCGAATTTCTTTAATTAATTTTCCACCAATAATGTGTTTCTTCTTCCTCTACGTAGGGGTTTCTTTTCCCTAGCCAATAAAAACTTTGAGGGAGGGTGTTTTATTTCCCCTAACGCCTAGAATCTTCCGCGAGAGGATATAAACTGCTGATTTTGGGGTCTCCGGGCCACTTCTGTTCCATCTTTCAGTGTATTAAGTACATAGCAGGAGGCGGGAAGCGCCTCTTTCTTCTTCAGCCGTTCAACACCAGGTAATGGCCTATTAATAACTTCTTTTCTTGCTAGGTCGGCAGTTTAACACTCGCGGCGGGTTCGAAGCATTTCCATCATGTAACCTTTTCCTAAAATGTAATTACTCTTTTCATCTTTTTCTTGTAAGGCTACATATTGGGATAGAGAGTGCTAACCCTCTCGAGCTCCCACTCACATTTGTTTTGAGGTGAACTTATTCTTCGTTTATGTAATGTAAAGTGTTCTTCTCTAAGTCACCTCTGTAGTATGGGATTAGCCCTTGCGTTAGCGGCCCAGAGCCAGATTAGGTTTTAAAAAACAAAGTGTATTAGGAGTGCAAGATCGCCTCCTCTCAAATTGTTATTTTAGAGGTCATGTAATCAACCTTCTTTTCATGTAATAGACCTCTGTAGGTTGGGTATTTTACCCCTGTGAATACGTCCTTAGAGGACAGCTTGAAGGTAGAGTTTGGTGTGGCCTTTGAGAGGCTTAAATTTTAAGAGCGGATCGCTCTTTTGAAAATGGAGTGTCATATGCCTCGTGGAGGCTTTTCTGTGTAATTCGGAGCCAGGGGCTCCTAGGGATGAATGGGGTTTTCTGCCCCTCTGTTAAAACTTGTGTTTGTGGTAAAACTGAGCTGATCGCTGAAGTCAGGGCGTGAAGCCCAAAACCTGTAAATATTGTATCTCCCCTTGTTTTGCTACATTGTACCTGCCATGTCTGTTATTGCTTGGTTTTTGAAAAGAAAATATAACCTAGTTAAATTTTAAATTAATTTTACATTAACTTTGATTCCGTAGTTTGAAACCCATTCACGCCCGCACCTTCTTACGCCTCTACCTACCGCTAAAACACGGTAACAAGTGGTAGAAGAGCGTGGTTGAATGGGCCTCAATTTAGCCCCTTTTGACGGCTAAACATTGCTTTGATTCGAACTCTAACAATTGTCTCAGTTGCTGGAATTTTTTGAGTTTTTCAAAATTGTTCTGTCATCATGCCCGGCCCTCGCGATGTTCTCCTCCTTAACTATTTGCGCAAAGAGGAGTTGATATACGAGTTAACTATCAGAAATGTGCAATCTGGAGGCACGGTTGCAATCGACACCAACAAGCTTAGAGAGTCCCTTGATTTGCCCATTTCCATCCCCAATTTGGGAGAGAAAGAAATTGATGACTCTCTTTCCACGATCGTCGAGAATATTACTGGGCTAGCATCTGTAGTCAGCTTTTTTGATGAAAACGATCCGTCTCCTAATCAAATTAAGCGTGTGCAAGGCAGGCTGTATCACTTTGCAAATAGAGTTAATGATCTGTTGTCTCTAAAGGTGAATGACGTTCAGAGGAAGGACGCTAATACGCTCCTTGAAACTATTTCTGAATTGTCTAATAAGGTCACTCAATTGCTAACCGGCGAAGTTCCTCCCAAAACTGATCAACCCGCCACAGTGAACGTAGGTAGTGATGAAGAGCCTCCTCAGGGAGAAGTCAATAGGATAACCGTTGCTGCTCAAACTATCTCTGCCCCATCGAACAACGAATCTGAACGCCGTGCGTCATTGGGTAACATCCGCTCGGAATTAACTTCTTTGCCATTGAAACCTTTAACGCCTATGTCACCTGGGTTCAGTAGCTTGCCTCATCCATTGGCAATGTTGCTTAGAGGTATCTCTAAGTTTTCCGTCAACACCACCAGTGATGTAATTTCATTTTTAAGATTTCTAGTGGAATTTCAGGATCATGCTCTGGTTTTTTCTCTTTCGCCATGTCAAATTTTGCAAATTATCTATCCGTATGCTATTGGTATTCTCTCTGATAAAATCGTAAGAGCCATTGCCGAGCAATCATCTATTGAGGATTTCCATGCCCATTTGCTAGCTAACTTCATCCCGGCTAGGGCCAGGTCCTCCCTGATTCAGAAGTACTATTACCGTGTACAGCGCTTGGATGAAAACTTGGCTGATTTCATTCAAGATATCAAATTCTACACTAGGGTGTTTGCTCTGCACTTTCCTGAAGATCAGATTGTGCAGGCTATTGTAGAAGGTATTTCGCCATCCTACAGGTCATATTTGTGTTTCGCGGCGTGTCCGCAAACCTTCTCTGAACTTGAAGCATTGGCCGTCTCAGCGGAAGGAGTTAGATACGCCGATTCTTTGCGTGTCGCGAAAGAACCCCCGCCTTCCTTTAGTAACACTCGGCCTCCACCTCGCCGACCAGTCAATCCCCGTAAATGTTATGCTTGCGGGTCGCCTGAACATCTGCGGAATAAGAATCCTCTGATCAAGTCAAGTGGGACAAGGAATGGAGCAGGGTCATCACAAGGCTGTTTTAAGTGTGGGGCCTTCTCACATATCGCCAAGAATTGCCCAAACTCAAATAGCACCCCCTCCTGCTCAACTTCTGGTGCAAATTCCAGCTATTCCAATAATAAAAAGTGACTAGTGGCGTCGGCTGAGCCGACTAATCCATCTTCCCGAGACTTAGCCCCTAGTAAACAGGTTGTAAATGCAGAGAACGACCAGCCTTCAAATTCATCTTTTGAATGCCCTAAAGAGTGTCTTAGGATTGCGGCGGATACCCCCGCACCTGTTCCTTTTCTTAAGATTGAGTTAAATAACGAGCCTATAACAGCTCTCTTAGATTCAGGCAGTGTTGGTTCCATTATTTCGGCTGATTGGTATTCTAAATTGAAATCTGTTTGTAAACTCCCTGACTATGACTCATCTCCTGTTAAATATGTTTCGGCTAATTCATCTCCATTAGAAATTCTAGGTTCCTTACATGTCAAAATTCGGGTTTTTAAATTTACATGGAAGATCAAATTGTTTGTGGCCAAGCGTTTGTCTTGCCCCATCATATTGGGAGCGGACTTCATTTCTCACACTGGTCTTGTGCTCGATCTCCAGAGTAGGTCGTGCACATTCAAATTTGCGTCCAATTGTAGAATTCCCTTGTTAAAGTGTAATTCTGTATCATGTTCATCTATTTCGCCTACCCAGGATGAGATGTTGTTAGACCTTAGACATCTACCTGAGGAGCAGGCTGATAGTATTCGGAAACTGTGTCAGTCGTTTCCCGAGGTGTTCTCTGATACTCTTGGTGTTACTGACCTTATTGAATACAAAATTGAGGTCACGGATTCAATTCCTGTCCGTTTTCCACCGTATAGGCTATCTCCACCTAAAATGAAGGCTCTGAAAGAAATCATCGATCAGATGTTGAAAGATGGTATTATTAGGCCCTCTAAGTCAGCGTATTCTTCGCCTATTTTTCTAGTCCCGAAACCCCAAGGAGGCTTCAGGCCTGTCATTGATTACAGGGCTCTCAATCGGAAGGTGGTGTTGCAATCTGTGCCCCTTCCCGACCTTCATTCTTGTTTTTCATGGTTTCGTAAGGCCAAGTTCTTCACCATCTTGGACTTAAATCAGGCCTATAATCAAATTCCCCTTGCCGAAGAGTCTAAACACCTTACAGCGTTTGCCACGGACTGGAATTTATACGAATACAACCGCGTGCCTTTCGGGCTCCCCACGGGGGCAGCTGTGCTCACTAGGCTACTAGATAGGGTCTTCTCCGACATCAAATTCGAGTACTTATATCACTACTTAGATGATGTCGTAGTATTTTCAGAGACCTTTGAAGAACATCTAGATCATTTGCGAGAAGTTCTCAATCGCCTTCGTAAGGCTGGGTTAACTGTTAAGTTGTCCAAGGTTGCCTTTGCTAAGCCCTCTATGTCATTCCTAGGGCATATTGTGTCACCTGATGGTGTAGCAGTCGATCATTCAAGAACACAGGCCATCCGTGATTTTAAACCTCCCAAGGACATTAAAGGTATCGCCAGGTTCATTGGCATGGTGAATTTCTTCAGGAAGTTCATTCCTAATTTTGCTAATAGAGCAGCGCCCTTAAACCTTCTTCGTAGGAAAGGCATCAAATTCGAGTGGGGACCTTCTCAACAAGCCGCTTTTGAAGATCTGAAATTAGCTCTCTGTAATGCCCCTGTACTTGCTATGCCTGATTTCTCGAAGAAATTCATCGTCCAAACCGACGCATCGTCGTCAGCAGTAGCTGCAGTTCTTCTTCAAGAGACTGAACTAGGGAGGCGACCCATCGCCTATGCGTCTAGGACATTGTCAGCTCAAGAAGCAAAGTACTCCATATATGAGCTTGAAGGTTTGGCAGTCTTATTCGCCTTAGAAAAGTTCCGTCTCTATCTGGAACACGTCAAATTCGATCTGGAGACAGATAATCAAGCCTTAAGCTGGGTCTTAGGTAGGCCGCGTCGTACAGGTCGTATAGCCCGTTGGGCCATCCGTATTTCTGCCTTCCAATTCGATGTACGGCATATCAGAGGTACTGAAAATGTTGTTGCCGATGGACTCAGCCGTATGTTTCATAACGACGTAGAGACCCACGAACCGGTCGACAGTTCATCACCTTCCGTGTCCATACTATCTGGTGTTAATGCCATCTTAACAGATGCTCCCATGCTTTTTAGGGATATTGAGAAATACCAACGTGAAGATCCGACGCTGGCTCCGATAATGGAAACCCTTTCTTCTGGGGAACATGCTGTCCCTTATGTTCTAAGGAGTGGTGTTCTATGTTGCCCTTCGAGGCATGATAAGTTGATGAAAGTTGTTGTTCCAGCGGTTCTTGTACCTATGATCTTCAAATACTATCATGAGACCCCATTGGGGGGGCATCTTGGAATCTTTAAAACTCGTGAAAAGATTCGTGAAATGTTCATATGGAAAGGTATGGACGGTGAAATTCGGGAACTTGTAAAAGCTTGTAAATCTTGTTTGATCAGTAAACCCACCATGTCCACTAAAGTAGGCCTTTTGTCTTCTCATCAAGCGTCGCGCCCCATGGAACGCCTGTATATCGATTATGTGGGACCCTTCCCCCAGTCAAAGGGTAATGCCAACAAGTTCATCTTTGTGTGTGTAGATGGTTTTACAAGATTTTCCTGGTTATTTCCGACTAAGCTGGCTACCGCTCAGTCCACCATTACTTGCCTAAATTCTATTTTTGCTTCTTTTCGTCCGTGCCAATACATTGTATCTGATAATGCTAAAGCTTTTACATCAAATCTGTTTCGTAAATTCTGTTTTGACTTGTCCATCTCTCATGTAACTACATCTGCTTATTACCCTCAACCATCTCTGGCTGAACGGGTTAACCGTAATCTCAGGTCCGCACTTATTGCCTATCATCATGAAGATCATTCTAGGTGGGACACGTCCCTGCATTGGTTAGCTTTTGCTTTGAATTCGGCGGTTCATGAATCTCACAAATTTACTCCAGCTTCTTTGATGTTTAAGTTCGTTCCCAACACGCCGCTCTCTAACCTCTGGTCTCTGAATGACATTCTGCCCGAGACAATAGATCCGGACAACATTAAAGATCTTTGGAAGAAAGCTAAAGCTAATCTTAAAGTATCTCATGAAAAGGTTAGGGAAAGGTATGATCGTGGACGGAGACCCACCACCTTGAAGGTAGGTGACCAGGTTATGGTCAAAAATTTTGTTCCCGCGGGCAAGCTTGCTCCCAGATTTCATGGGCCTTGTATCATTCTCGATTTTCTTACGCCGGTTACCTTATTGCTAAGTAATCCAGCCACCGAGAGGATATTTAGAGTTCACCTGTCCCAGGTGAAACCGGTGTAATTTCTGTGTTAACTTGCTTCATATTATTTTGAAAGGATATGAAGGTTATATTTTTTTTTGAGTTTCACTTTAAGGCATTCTGCCCCTTCTGTAATATTTTGGTTTTAGATGTAAGCCTTGTGTAAAACCTGCCCCGACCCGTTAAATTGCCATCCTGTTCCTGCCACGGCCATTACCACGCTCCCGTCTCCTGCTCCACCTTACACTGTGGCTTCATAATAGTAAATGCCATGGATATCTACACGCCGCTGGCCCCTCAACCTCTCCACAAGCCTGTACCCTCAAAGAAAATGATTGTCCAACACAATTCTGCCGCCTAGCTTTAATGTTTCAGCGCCCCCGCAGCCGCGCAGCGCCGTGCAGCGACTGGGGAGGGGGATGGGCCCCCTCCTCTCCAGCGAGGACGACATGTGCACGGCGAGCCGGAGCTCTCCTCCCGGCCAAGGCTGATGTGCGGCGCACGACCTGCTACATGCCCGCAGCCTGTATCTGTTCACCGCGGGCGCGGCGTACTTCAACACCTCTGCTCCCCTCATAGTGCGGGCGACCGGTATCTCAGGGTACTTGAGGGGTCCGAGCGGCCTCCGTTGGACGCAAGCTGCAACGGCCGGTCCGGCCATTCGACTCAATCTACATCAACTACATGGACAGTCACCATAAGCAATAACTACACTTGGGAATTCAACTACAATATTTGGTGGACATTGCAAAATTTTTCTTCACCTTTAAGTATTAAAAGTTTATCTTCAGAAATTCAAATTCTACAAACATAAAGACTTTCATTCACCTGCAACAACAACATTTTGAAACTGAATTAAGAAATCTTGTTAATGCTTCTGCTATCTATCTTCGTATCAACATCATTACTTGGACTTTGTTTCAAACTGATTTCATGTGTCACCCCTGGAGGAACTTTTGGGGGGGGAGGTCTGTACCCGGCGGTACACCTCTACACTGTTTATTTAAAAGTTGCGCCAGTTGAAACTCCTCTTCTGGAGGAAGGTTGAACTTTATCTATTCTATTAATTCTCTACTTTCTCAGAAGATGTCACCACGTGGAAAATTTTGAGTTTTTGAACTGTGTCACTTTTGATGTGTTTTTGTTTCGCTTGAAGTAAGAAGTGTGAACTTTCTCTTCTAGAGGACACTACTGAAGAATTACAATAGTGCAACCTAGTGCGAAATCAAAGAACTATTTTGTTGGAGAAATTTTTATTTCAAGAGTTTGTTCTTTGTTAAATTTCTTTCTGTCATGGTTTAAGTTGGCTGTATACCCCTCTTTTTCCCCTGATTTTGGATCTAGCCAATCCCGAATTTCTTTAATTAATTTTCCACCAATAATGTGTTTCTTCTTCCTCTACGTAGGGGTTTCTTTTCCCTAGCCAATAAAAACTTTGAGGGAGGGTGTTTTATTTCCCCTAACGCCTAGAATCTTCCGCGAGAGGATATAAACTGCTGATTTTGGGGTCTCCGGGCCACTTCTGTTCCATCTTTCAGTGTATTAAGTACATAGCAGGAGGCGGGAAGCGCCTCTTTCTTCTTCAGCCGTTCAACACCAGGTAATGGCCTATTAATAACTTCTTTTCTTGCTAGGTCGGCAGTTTAACACTCGCGGCGGGTTCGAAGCATTTCCATCATGTAACCTTTTCCTAAAATGTAATTACTCTTTTCATCTTTTTCTTGTAAGGCTACATATTGGGATAGAGAGTGCTAACCCTCTCGAGCTCCCACTCACATTTGTTTTGAGGTGAACTTATTCTTCGTTTATGTAATGTAAAGTGTTCTTCTCTAAGTCACCTCTGTAGTATGGGATTAGCCCTTGCGTTAGCGGCCCAGAGCCAGATTAGGTTTTAAAAACAAAGTGTATTAGGAGTGCAAGATCGCCTCCTCTCAAATTGTTATTTTAGAGGTCATGTAATCAACCTTCTTTTCATGTAATAGACCTCTGTAGGTTGGGTATTTTACCCCTGTGAATACGTCCTTAGAGGACAGCTTGAAGGTAGAGTTTGGTGTGGCCTTTGAGAGGCTTAAATTTTAAGAGCGGATCGCTCTTTTGAAAATGGAGTGTCATATGCCTCGTGGAGGCTTTTCTGTGTAATTCGGAGCCAGGGGCTCCTAGGGATGAATGGGGTTTTCTGCCCCTCTGTTAAAACTTGTGTTTGTGGTAAAACTGAGCTGATCGCTGAAGTCAGGGCGTGAAGCCCAAAACCTGTAAATATTGTATCTCCCCTTGTTTTGCTACATTGTACCTGCCATGTCTGTTATTGCTTGGTTTTTGAAAAGAAAATATAACCTAGTTAAATTTTAAATTAATTTTACATTAACTTTGATTCCGTAGTTTGAAACCCATTCACGCCCGCACCTTCTTACGCCTCTACCTACCGCTAAAACACGGTAACAATAATAATAATAATAATAATAATAATAATAATAATAGCTATACGTCCCACTAACTACTTTTACGGCTTTCGGAGACACTGAGGTGCCGGAATTTAGTCTCGCAGGAGTTCTTTTTATGTACTAGTAAATCTACCGACACGAGGCTGACGTATTTGAGCACCTTCAAATACCAGCAGACTGGCCCAGGTTCGAACCTGCGAAGTTTGAGTCAAAATGCCTGCACCTCATCCGTCTGAGCCACTCAGCCCGTCAGGAAGCACGAAATGTAGGTACGTTTAAATTATTCAGTTGTATAACATGTCCGCTAGAGCCTCCGTGGCTCAGACGGCAGCGCGTCGGCCTCTCACCGCTGGATACCGTGGTTCAAATCCCGGTTACTCCATGTGAGATTTGTGCTGGACAAAGCGGAGGCGGGACAGGTTTTTCTCCGGGTACTCCGGTTTTCCCTGTCAGCTATCATTCCAGCAACATGCTCCATTCTCATTTCATTGCATCTATCATTCATTAACAAATCACTTTGGGAGTGGCAACCCCATCGTACTAACAGCCTATATCTGCTTCATTCATTACATCCCTGACCCGGTCAATGACTGGAAAACAGGTGATATGTTTTTCATTATCAACATGTCCACTATTCGTTTGAAAAAACGTTCGATGTGCTTCGATAATTCAATTCCGATGCTACTCATTTGGACATCATATCCCACGCATGCTTTCGTTGGAGTAAGGAACTGCCTTCTTTCTCCTACCTTTACACTTCGCAAACGGGGATCGTACTGTATTTCACGTCCCGGCGCGCATATCACAACCAATAATTATATCACACGCTCGTACAGGTCCCACACCGACACAGGTTTTCAGGTCATTTCCATACTCACTAGACCACGGAGCTGACGAACACAGATATCCCAGTCCTCTAAAGGACGTAACAGCAAATTAACCAGTATTAACGCTGACAATTCGATGCATCTCCAGGGTTGGATACCGATGACTAGGGTTGTCTGAAGTCCCTAAGACTTAAACTAAATACTAACAACAACAAAACCAGTCTGACGAGAATGTAACGTAACATTTTATTCACTGGTAGCAGCTTTAAGATTTTATCCTGTTTCAGTTGCTCTTAAACTTAAAACTAGTTTGGCAAGTATATTACGTAACATCTCGTGGCATTGCATAGGTAGCGTTCAGCTGTTACAGTAGTACATTTGCTCTTAAACTCAAACAGAAACCAGTTTGGCACGGATGGCGCGTGACTTGCCTGTTATCAAAGGAAAGGTATTCATTCACAAGAACAAGGCATACTACCTATTCTAAAAATATGGTACCCTTTGCTCTCGAAAACAACTTCCGAGGATTACTAAAATTTTGATATATACGGTTCATCATATCGTTCTCTATTGTTACAAGAATTGTCTGCAGGTATACCCCTAACATTCTCTATAAGAAAATCACATTTCAACCTTCTTATATACATAGTTGCGAAACATGCTTTGTTTTTTCCGTTCTAAAGTAAAATACACAGTGGATAATACATTATTGAGCACCAAATACTGAGAACCTGTTCGCACTTTATCAAACATTTAGTATGTTCCTGAAAATCTGTTGCTTCACTATCGTCCATAATGTTGCTGGAGGATCTAGCTCCGTCATAACTACCTACTAACTGGGTACTCGGTGACCTTTGCTCACAGTGTTCACTGACTGATATACCCACATGTCGGAGAATACGATCTCTACAGATAGCAGTAATAGTCGTTCTAGACGTCACAGGTCATTTCGTCTTTAGTCATTTGCACACCATAAATAATTAATTGCAGCTCTCTCTTCCTCTCCTACCCATGCGCCGTTCACACGGTGTGGTGGCATGTCATACTGTATGTGATTGCAGAGTTTTCGCCATGCTCTTCTGTCCTGGGCTAGATGCGTCGCTTGACGTAGAGACCTCCCAATCAACTCCTTCATCTGGTCAATCTACTTTGCAGGAGCTCTTCCTTGGATCATTGTTCCTTTAACTTTGCCCTCGATGATCATATTTTCTACAGCTCCAGTCCTCCATGATATGATATGAGCTCTTCTAGGACAGAAGCGTTCGTCCGATGAGCGGTCCAGGATACTCTTAGAACTCGGCGGTATGCACGTGGGCTAAATCAATTCTAATTTGGAGTACACTTTCCTGGTGCTTAACCCTAGACTGCTCACCTTATTTTGGAGATCGTTACTGCTCACCTGGGGTTCCACATAACCCCACGAATCCATTTTGTTACTTAATACCCCACCACCACCAACATTACTACAATTAATTATTTCATTTATGCTTTTTAGTACTCTGATATCTTCATGTCGAGCCTAAGTTATAATGTTGGCTGGAAAGAATGAGGATGAAAGTTCATTCCTATAGGTAATGTAGTTAGCGCAATGAGATCTTACATCAACCATTTCTCAAGAAACGAAAAATATCAATTTTTATTTGTGAAAAACCTTAATATTGATATTATTTAATTACATAAAGGAATAATACAGAAGAATTCATGAAAAATTGCCTGCATCCGACATAACAAAAACTGCAACGTCATGGTCTCGATTTTCATTCATTTTGCTTCGCCTTCTTCACCTGGAAGTTAAAACTTATATTATGACCACGCGTTCTGTAGGAAGGAACTTACAACTTAGAGGAAGGTGGGGCTTTAAAATATCAGTTGCGACCATCTCTGCGGGGTCAAGAATATCATCATAGCCAACTTCTGAAGCACTCACTTTAGATGTAATATCGGATATGAGCCCAACATCTTCATCATTTGCATTGTTGTCACTATCATACTCATTACATTTAAACAGTCCTTCATCCACAACGTTATTAATGAAATCAGTAAACCGCCCATCCTCTGCAGAAATGACCGCGTTCTAAAGTTTAAGCAACACTAACTTTGCACGCGTGTGTTAATGCTCGCCGGTGTGCGGTGCCACACCAACATTCTCACACTGTGAAAAGGACTAGGCAAATTCTACTCGGTTACTGACTGACGCGAATTTCTGACATTTCTGAGAGGTTAGCAAGGTGGAGAAGGCTGTGTGCGTATGTGTGATTAAAGGACAGATCAAAATGAAGTCTCCTGGGATCCCATAACACCCTGGTGAGCATTCTACGGTTAACATTCATATCTCGCACAGCGTGTACATGAAATGTTTCTGAAATAATTTCTAGAAATTTCAGACTGGTATCCTTGTATACAATAAATATAACTGTGCAAGATTTATGTCTCGGAAGCCGTTGAACAAGCGGGATTAATGTTAACTAAACCAATTCCTTGCAACATCCCTCAACACTCAGCATATTATGCTCTCTACGAACAGAGCACGAGCCGGATAAATATCTATCAGAGTATGCAAATAAATGCTTGGCCATTTACGGGACAACGCATATCATCGTTGCACCTCGAAATACCGCCATGTGACAACGGTGAAGGGAGAGATACTGATCCGCGGGACACGTATCACTTAGAACGAACATTCTTTGATGTAGTTCAAGCAGTACTGAACCTTATATGGACAGAAGACTTCTGGTCAGTGTTCTAAGCTGAATTATAAACACATAGCGGTTTCTCTAGGCGGAATGACGATATAGAATTTTTATAAATGAGATGTTACTTTTAATGACTTCCATTACTAGTACGGCTAGTTTATGGTATCAAAAAAAAAATAATTGATAAGAAATTCTTACGTAAAACATTAACAGTGATTTTGAAAATAAGTATATTTTATCCAAAATTAATACTCGACATCCTGTTATATTTTTTTAAAACATGGTATTGGTATTGAGGATAGCTGCCCACAACCACTTACCACACTTCGGGATCTCTAAACGCTTAACTCTGCTCTAATAGGAAATGCCGTTCTCTAATTTCAGTGACTCTCTTCAAAAATGTTTAACACGCGAGAGTTCGCGCCCGCGGCAGTTTGCCGCACTTTTAAAATATTTGTTAATAATTTCGTTGCTAGCCGCTGTAGGGCTTAGGGCGCTCATTTCATCCTTCCCATCACTCTCTCCCGCCTGACGTTGATTATCGTCAGTGTATTCCCTGCTGCGTTCCGGAGTATTTTAAGTTTCCTTTCACTCTCGCATCTGCCACGGCGAATTGCCTTCGTGCGACCCCTCGCGTGGTGCATTCTTATATGACTGCATTTCCAAGAAAGTTTCTTAAGTAAAGTTCATGAGGTTTATGGTGGCTTTCAGTGAAGTGTGGTGCTGTAGTTTTATCTTGTATTGTGACCAAATCATTCACTAAAATGTAAAAATGCAAACGTTGAGGCAATTTCCTCACGTGCGACCTCTCGCGCTCTTTAAAAACTCACATAATTTTACCAGATTTTGCAAAAAATTCATTAACTTTTTATATTGAGAAAATATTTTTACTGGGTAATTACGTTAGTACTAGCTGAAAGGCAGTCAAACAGGGTACATATTTATATTTTTATTACAGCATTCACAGTAAAAGGGAAATCGCAGCTCATTAAAATATTAAACGTGAGCAATTTGCCTTCGCGCGACCTCTCGCGTGTTAAGATGTTCCATGACACGAGCAATATATGATATATACTATAACAAACCACCCGCAGAAGCTTAACTAAATATAACTTTATTATTAAGTTAGATTTACATTATGTAAATAATAGAGAGTACGAATTTATTATTTTAGCCGGGCTGTGTGGCTCAGACGGTTGAGCCACTGGCCTTCGACCCCAATTTGGCAGGTTCGATCCTGGCTCAGTTCAGTGGTATTTTAAGATGCTCAAATATGTCGGCCTCGTGTCGGTAGATTTACTGGCACGTAAAAGAACTCCTGCGGGACTAAATTCCGGTACTTCGGTGTCTCCAAAAACCGTAAAAACGCAGTTAGTGGGATGGAAAAAAATAACATTATTAATAATATGATAAATTTCGCACAGTGAAAGAACAGTGATGTATCATCTGCCAGAAGTGATATTTTACCCTTAAAAGGGCACAGGGCTATGTCATTAATACATATGAGAAACAACCTTGGACCCAAAAATGGAACCTTGTGGTACACCAAAGGAGATCTTTTGTAGTTCACTTTTATTCTTGCCAATCTGAACATATTGTTGTCGATTTTGATAAGGGGTGAATGTTTTTAAATATGTATTAACATCTAGGATATAGAAGACCACCATTCATAAAAAAATAAGTTCGTGCCTAAAACGGTTTCGGGGGAATGGTTTCGGTTTTTGAGAGTCAACCGCCATCTGAAACCCTTAGGAGAGAAATATTTTGAAGTATACTATATTTCACACCTAGGAAATAAAAACCGAGCTCGATAGCTGCAGTCGCTTAAGTGTGGACAGTATCTCCAGTAATCGGGAGATAGTGGGTTCCAGCCGCACTGTCGGCAGCCATGAAGATGGTTTTCCGTGGTTTCCCATTTTCACACCAGGCGAATGCCGGGGCTGTATCTTAATTAAGGCCACGGCCGCTTCCTTCCACTTCCTAGGCATTTCCTATCCCATCGTCGCCAAAAGACATATCTGTGTCGGTGCGACGTAAAGCAAATAGCAAAAAAAGAGTAGGAAATAAAAGAAGACCCTTGTCACAATATTACAACTTTGTACGTCAAACGGTTTTGAAGGGATGAATAATTTCGTTGAAGGAGCTAACCTCACTTCAGACTTTAGGAATGGAACGTAAAAATATCTCCTGTTCCACACCTAGGATTTAAAATACGGTATACACCGTTATTTAGAATTTTGTCTTCGTACATTAAACCGCTTCGGAGTAAGGACTGAATATATTTGTTTTCGGATCTTAACCACCATTTAACAATCTGAGCGGCTAAAATTGTTTCAAACCTTGTGTAATTTAACACCTAGGATATCACTTGAAATTTAAACTCCATAATTCAAACGGTTTCATATAAATGCATATTTTTGCCATCACTCCTCACCCTGTAGTCAAAACGCCTTTAGGGGTGTATTAATTTAAGTTCACTTCTTATTTGTATCCTCGTAAATAGAATTCATCTCCCTTTACACCCTCTTAAGTTGATTCCTCATCCCCCGCCACAAAATACCATTTTTAAAAGAGATTCCAAATACCAATTTTCTCTTCCGTAACATCCTTCGTTTTCGAGGTATAAGTATCCTCAAACAATGAATTTAACTGATTTTTAAATTCATTTATCCCCCATTAGATTTTCCGAAAACAAAAGAATACATGTTTCTTTATTTTTGAAGGAGAGTCAAATACAAATTTTCATGGCCGTAAAATCCTCAGTTTGAGACGTAACTATTCTCATAAATAGAATTCAATCCATTTAGCAGCCCTTTTTACAACTCCCTTAAGAGTTTTTTTCCGAAACAAAATATCCATGCTACTTTATTTTTAAAACAGGTTAAAAATACCAATTTCCACGTCTGTAATATGTTAAGTTTTAGAGATATACTGAAGATATGCTGATTTTAAAAATTCATCCCCTTTAACACTTCTCCTTAAGTTAATTTTCAGAAAACAAATTATGCATATTCCTTTACTTTACAGGAGATTCCAAATACCAATCTTCACGTCTGTAACATCTTCAGTATTTGATATGTAAGTATCCTCATAAAAATAATTTAACGGTTTCTTCATTTCTTTTCCCCCACCCCACCCCTTAAGTGGATTTTCCGAAAAAACCTGTTTCTTTATTTTTAAAGAAGATTCAAAATACAAATCTTCATGCCCTTAACACCTTCAGTTTTTGAGATATAATGACCCTCACAAAAATAATTCAACCCCTTTTTCAGTCCCTTTAAGTGAATTTTCCAAAAACAAAAAATACGTGTTTCTCTATTTTAAAGGAGATTCCAGATACCAATTTCCACGTCTGTAATATCTTCAGCTTTGTAGATACCAGTAACCTAACAAATGTAATTCAACTCCCTTTTTCAGACATTACACCTCCCCCCTTAATGTTTTCTCCGAAAACAAAAATTGCGTGTTACTTTATTTTCATATTTGGTTAAAAATACCAATTTTGACGTCTGCAATATGTTACATTTTTTAGATATACTGTAGATATGCTCATTTTAAGAATTAATACACTTTAAACCTTTCCCTTAAGTGGATTTTCAGAAAACAAATTATGCGTGTTCCTTTACTTTTACAGGAGACTCTAAATCCAATGTTCACGTCTGCAAAATGTTACGTTTTTGAGATATATTGTATATACAATCATTTTAAGAATTCACCCCCTTTGTCACTGCTCTTTACCCCCTCTTAAGTAGATATTCCAGAAACAAAAAAATAACACTCTTATTTTATTTTTAAAGGATATTCCAAATACCAATTTTCAGGTCTTTAAACTTTTACGTTTTGAGATATAGACTCACTCATAAAAAAATCACATTCATGTTCACCCCCTTAGCGATGGAATATCCAAAATTCCCCCCTTAGTGAGCACCTACACTTATATATAAATTATCCTCAAAATTTCATTTCTTAATGTCCAGTAGTTTTGGCTCGGCATTTATGAGTCAGTCAGTCAGTCAGTCAGGACATGTTATTTTATATATATAATATAGATGGTGATTGACTTCAGTTGCACGGAGGGTTGGTTGTATTCAATCTGTTCCTGAGATAGTGGTTTCCAACCCTGCAATGTTCTTAGGAATTTGAGGTGTTTGAATGTAGCAAATTCCATGTCTTTGGCTTCCAGGACGTTAAGCAACACCTGTGTGACGAATTCTGACAACTTGTCATCTCTTAACCCAAGAGGTGCCAAGTGTCGATATGTCTTTATGAAAATTCACCGCTTCTTCAAACAGTTTGAAATTTTATCCATTTTTGCAACTTCTTAGTTCAGTTGTATGCAGGACTGGGATTTCCATGTAAATTACTGCATTTTTCTCATTAGCTACAATTAAAATGTTCTCGTCTCTGAAGTGCCAATGTCGAGAAAACCGACTCTTAATTAAACGGCGTTTTATGATTGTCAGTGCCATATAGCCACATATGACTGAACTACATTCTGAAATGCGCCCTTCCCCCGTCCAGGTACGACACAATAAAAAAATCTCCGACAGCCAGATGTAATCTCAGGGTATTACTTCTTACGAGGAAAATATCTAATTTTTCTTCTTAGGCGTAGATTAACGTGAATTCTGAGAAAAGACAGGGTACGCACGCGACGATAAACGATGAACGTCTCCATCCTACCGCAATCTTGAATAAGTCAATCATTCACCGCATAAATTCGACGTAAATCATATGAAAAATATGTTAACAACTAAGTCTATCTACCATCAATCTCTACAAATCATCACTCACTTGATAAATATAGAATAATAACAGAAGACATTTATTATATTAAGCATAAATGAAAGAATAGAGAACTCGAATCGTCGTGAAATTCCATCATCGATGAATAAAATCAGTCATAATTCACAATATTTTAAATCTAAGTAATAAACTGAAGCCATTGGTTCTGAAATGAACTTGTGTTCCTTAACATATTATTATGTCTGACATTTAAATCAGTCATTCAATTACCATGTAAATAATTAATTAGCTTGCAAGAAAATTCATGATTCAAATCAATCACAATAACATAATAACATTGAAGATTAAAATCTAATATTTCCTTATAATTGATAAGTTTCCTGTTTGTGCAATCTGAACTTGTTATTAAATTTGTTCTCTGGCGTAGTAGGCTAATATTTTCTGACGATTGGCGGGCTAAGGTTACTATCCCCATTACCTACCAAAATCTAGGCTCCTAACATCCTAGCCTATCATTTGCAATACCACATAAATTATTAATCATCACTAAACATATAAGGTAACCTACAACATTTCTAACTAAATAATTCTTAATTTGTTACTATAAGGCTCAATATGCATACACTCACTTACTAGACTCATATTCAACATATCATGTTTGTGCAAGTAATTCCGCAAGTATTTACTTGATGATATCTCGATACTATATAACTACGTTGTACATGATGGCTATACCGACTTAATATATCTCTCACTTCACACATGCTACGAGAATATGTCATAAGACACGAATATTTCAACATCAACAGCTGTATATGACATTATGGTAACTCTCTAATCTCAACTATACATATAAATCCACCATTCATACCTTACTTTGTGTTATTCCCACGGCGTATTTCCTTCCTTGTGCTTGCGTCGCTTTTTTGATCCAAACATGAATATCTAAACTTTTATCGACCATGTTTACGCTTTATAATCACCTAAATTCACATTACCATTCACAAATTACTTCATATAACTTAACCTTCAAACAATCCCATATCATCATTGTCAATATCATATTTCATTACTCATAACCTCTTCCAACATAAATGCGATTACTAAGACATACTATTCTTCTTTATATAAATACTCCCTTAAATGGATCAGTTCTCTTCTCATATTACGATGCTTAACCTTAAATATTTCAATCATGCATACAGTAACATTATTTGACAAGGAATAACTCGTATATATATCGCACTTCTTCACATATGATCCACTTGCAACGTAATCCTTGCCTGAATGGTTTGACGAAATCCGTAACTGCTATTTAACATTCGCAAATCCTTATATTCAGCTGTTTGATACTTCACCTTCATTCCCGTAATTTTAATTACTATGATAATCCACTTATTTTACGCATAGCCAATTCCCACTTGATATCCATCTCATTATATACTAACTTAATACAGTATCAACAAATTATACGTAACACATACCACTTCACTGTATCACTTGCACTTCTAAGTATTCTACACTTGTAATAATTTATATTATATGCATATGCCTAGCTAAATTAAGAATTTAAAAGAAATAGTAAAACTTAGCTCATCATTCACCGGGTACGCGGTCAGTAGTTCTCTTTCTGCGTCACATGGCTGGTCCAACTGGCCACGGTCTGAGGTTCGGTTGGAGTCCTCTCACATTAGGTATGGTCAGCGGGCTGGAATATATCTCCCTCCAGGTTGGTTCATCTCGAGTTTACCAAGATATCTTTTTCATGGTACAACTGTCAATATTATCAAACAAGTTCGACAAGTACGCGTTCATTTTGATAATTTCTTAGAATAATATTCTCCCTTTTAAATATTATATTTGTTTTTCTTTGCGCTATAGCCAATCAATTATCTACATGTGTATAGAATCCTCGGTCTTGTCTTATAGAATCTACTTTTTCAAATAATTTATCTTCTGAAAAGTCAATTTGTTCCTTAATTATTTTTCTTAAGGAATGATTCTTTCGTATCTTTCTCTTTATTCAACACTTCTAGATAATGAGTTCCGATGAGTTGCTAATCTTGCGTATCGGCTCTATCGGAAAACGTATTTAAGTAAATACTCATATATTACGCCGTCCTTATATTGTTTACTGTGCTATAGCAAGTATCTTACCGTCTTTTCTTATTTTTGAGCAGTAGTCTTTTCTTATTTTTGAGCAGTAATTCTTGAGAAATTCTGCTGTAGTCGTAATTATTCCTCTCTTCCAACGCAGTAATAGGAGTTGCTTCCTATCGCTTCGGGTTCAATTTTTCAAGTATGTATGTTAATAATATTAAAAAATTCTTGTTTTTTTTTGGAACAGTTCACCTGACATTGCTCTGTTCTCCACCGCCTTTCAAAAGGGGACGATCCAAGTTAGTCATGGCCTCCTAATGTATTCATATCTGAAGATTCTCTTCTATACAATCTGGGCCAGTGTGGTCTATACCTTTTCTGGACGCCATTTTGTAATACGTCCGAAAATGCAATGGGCACATTTTTCTTCCCTGCCTGGGATTAAATATATTGCTTGGAATATATTCACTCTTTCGTTACATTGCTAGTAAACGTGACTTTGCATTTTCTATTGAATCTCTGTTTTTATTTCATTGAGCGATAGATTCTTATTCCTCTATGGAATGATTTCGATTATTACATCATGATTAACATTGAATGGTTACTCTGAATTGATCTCTATGAATATCAGCTGTGAACCCACTAATAATTGTGTTCGAGTTCTCTCTTCTTTCATAGTTTAGAGTTGAGTTTAGTTTGCGTTCAACAACTTCCTTCTCTTCCTTGGCGGTTTGGATCTTGCTCTGGTTTGCCTGGATTTTATCTTGACTTTCGGAATCACCTTACCATCTTCATATTGATCTGCTTGACAAGCCTTTGGGATATATTTTGACTTATTTACAGTTTGCCTTGTCAATGACATTATAAATTTTAGGCGTGTAGAAACCTTCTCGCTCTTGCATGTCATTTTGATTTATGTTCATGTCTATGTCCATTTGTAATATCTCTGTTTGCATCGTTGTAATCTTTATTTTTCTCAATTTCCCTTGTTTCTCTTCCATTCTTCTTATCTGCTCTAGATAATTATGTTGTCATTCTTCTCGTGTAGTTCGTTCGTTCAGTTTTGGTCTTCTTTTCTTCGCTTGAAACAACTCTTATAGATTTCCTATTTGTTTCTTTGCCTTCTTCCGTAGTACTTTTTCCTGTTTTTCATCTACTTCTTCTTGCTTCTCCTCTTGTCTCTGGTTTTCTTCTTGTATAACCTCCGGTTTATTGTTTATTACTTGTGACATTTCTGGTTTATTTATTATCTCTTGTGGAAATTCTGATTCCTTGATTATTTATTGTGGTAACTCCGTTTGGTTCTTACGATATTCTTCTCCTTCAATCTCTTTGATGAATTCTCGCTGCTCTTCATGATTCTCTTCATCTTTCATCTCTTCAGCGACTTCCTGTTATTCATCATTATTTTCTCTTCTCACTTCTTCAGTAATTTCTTGCTGTTTCTAATAATTTTCTTCTCCTTTTGTTTCTTCCATGAATTCCTGTTGTTTCTCCCAACCTTCTTTCATTACTTCTTCAATGTCTTCTTCAATGACTTCCTCAAAAATTTCTTGTTGTTTCGGGCAATCTTCTCCTTTTACTTCTTCAGTCACTTCTTGTTGTACCTCATGGTCTTCTTCTCTAAATTCTTCACTGACTTTATGTTGTTCCTCATGACTTTCTCTTCCTATTTCTTCAATTATTTCTTTTTCTTTCTCAATCTCTTCTTCTCTTGAGGTTTGGATGACTTATTGATTCTCCATCGGTTCTTCCCTAATTTCTCCTTTGTTCTCATCTAATTTTGTTCATGTGTTCATGATGTTCTTTGCGTCGTTGTCGCTCTCTTTCTTCTTCTTCCTTTTCTCTTTTTTTCTTTCTAACTGTTTCCGCTCCTGTTCTTCTCGCTCTCGTTTTTCCTCTTCTTGTTTTCTTTTTCTCTCTTCTCGTTTTTCCTCTTCTTGTTTTCTTTTTCTCTCTTCTCGTTCTCTATTTCATTTTTCTTCTTCTCGCATTTGCTTTTGCTCCCATTCTTCCCGCATTCTCTTCATTTCCTCTTCAAATTCTTGTCTTCTTTCTTCTAGTTCTCTGTCCCACTGTTCTCGCTGTCTCTTCACTTTCTGCTGCCATTCTTCATCTCTCCATTTTATTTCTTCTTCTCTTTTCTTTCTTTCTTCCTCTTCTGTTTTTCTTTCTTCTTCTCGTTCTTCCTTTTCTCTTTTTCTTCTTCTCGTTCTCTTTCCCTTTATATCCGTTCTCTCTAGTTTGTTTCCTGTTTTTCTTTCTGTTCTTTCTCAAATGCTTCTCATCTTCTTTTTCTCATTTCTTCTATTCTTTTCATTAACTCTTGTTCTACTTTTTCTTTTCTTCGCTCCCCTTCTTCTCGTTCTTTCTTGCCTTCTCACCTATTTCCTGCTGAGCGTTCTGTTTTGCCACTTCCAAAGCTTTATCCCAATCTTCATCCATTCTACTCACTTTATGCCAATATTCTTGCTCTGTCTTTTCTCGTTCTCTTTTTTCTTTCTTTGCTTTCTATTCTTCACTTCGTTTTCTGTTTATCTCTCGAATGACGTTTAACATTCTTTCGTAACATTTCTCCTGCTCCCATCGGTATCTACTTCTCCTTCGGCAAGCCATGTTTTCACCCAAATGAAATATATTCTATATGGTTTCTCTAATTTCCCATTGAATTCTCTAAAATTTCCATCAAGTTCTCTAATGTCATACAACACACATGAAATATATATTAGAGTCGTTCAATATCTTAACCTATTAACAAATAAAATTAAATATTTACGTCCTACACACTAATTATAACTTTGCCTTTCAAATAAATTAATGTATGGGCCTTCCTGGAGACAGATATCACCATGCCAGCTTGACCATCAGCCATTCAACAAGTAATTTAGATTGTATTTCTTTGAAAGTTCATTTCAGAATGAATTCCCAAAAGAAATAATTACTCAATATATAGTAATTATTGTTCACTTACATAATAATCATTCAACCTAACATCAGTAATTAATTCCATACCATTTTTAAAAGGAGGATTTAAAATGAAAAATATTTTAAGTTACTCTGAGAAAAGGAAACTCTCATTCTACTCCTAGTTATTTCCTTATCCACACTCCAGCAATATTAATTCTCTAATACAATCTCTCTCTTTAACTTCCAGTCTATATTACTAAATATCCATCCATGCTCTGTCTGACTGTTAATTAATTTTAATTGCATGGCGACCTTTTCCAGTATCTCTCTCTCCTGTCAAATCCCCCGGTGTCTTTCTCTTCGAGCTGAGTCCCACGGTGTCTTTCTCTTCGTGCTACACGTTTGGGATCAATTAATTCTGATTTTTAACGGCTCAGTCTCTTTTCTTCCCTTTAGGTCCCGCGGTATCTTTCTCTTTAGGACCCACGTTGGGCCGACAATTTTATTTTTACTGCGCCCTTCCCGCGTCCAGGTACGACACTATAAAAATTTCCCGACAGGCAGATGTAATTATGGTTACTCTCTAATCTCAACTATACATATAAATCCGCGATTCATATCTTATTTTGTGTTATTCCCACGGCGTATTTCCTTCCTTGTGCTTGCATCGCTTATTTGATCCAAACATGAATATCTAAACTTCTATCGACCATATTTACGTTTCATAATCACCTAAATTCACATTACCATTCCCAAATTACTTCATATACCTTTTTTCTCAACTATGAAACCTTCCAACAATTCCATATCATCATTGTCAATATCATATTTCATTACTCATAACCTCTTCCAACATAAATGCGATTACTAAGACGTACTATTCTTCTTTACATAAATACTTCCTTAAATTTATCAGTTCTCTTCCTGTATTACGATGCTTAAGCTTAAATATTTCAATCACGCATCTAGTAACATTATTTGACAAGGAATAACTCGTATATATATCGCACTTCTTTACATATGATCCACTTGCAACGTAATCCTTGCCTGACTTGTTTGACGAGATCCGTAACTGCTACTTAACATTCGCAAATCCTTATATTGAGCTGTTTGATAGTTTGCCTTCATACAGCAATTTTAATTACTATGATAACCCACTTATTTTTCTCATAGCCAATTCCCACTTGATATCCATCTCATTATATACTAACTTAATACGGTATCAACAAATTATACGTAACACATACCACTTCACTGTATCACTTGCACTGCTAAGTATTCCACACTTATAATACATTATACTATATGAATATGCCTAGCTAAATTAAGAATTAAAAAAATAGTAAAACATAGCTCGTCATTCATCGGGTACGCGGTCAGTAGTTCTCTTTCTGCGTCATATGGCTGGTCCAACTGGGCACGGTCTGAGGTTCGGTTGGAGTCCTCTCACATTAGGTATGGTCAGCGGGCTGGAATATATCTCCCTCCAGGTTGGTTCATCTCGAGTTTAGCAAGACATCTTCTTCATGGTACAACTGTCAATATTAGCAAACAAGTTCGACAAGTAAGCGCTCATTTTAATAATGTCTTTGAATAATATTCTCCCTTTAAAATATTCTATTTGTTTTTCTTTGCGCTATAGCCAATCAATTATTTATATTTTTATAGAATCTTCGGTCTTGTCTTATAGGAATCTACTATTTCAAATTATTTATTTCTGAAAATTCAATTTGTTCCTTAATTCTTTTTCTTAAGGAATGATTCTTTCGTATCTTTCTCTTTCTTCAACACTTCTAGATAATGATTTACGATGAGTTGCTAATCTTGTGTATCGGCTCTATCGGCAAACGTATTTAAATAAATAATCATATATTACACCGCCCGTATGTATTTTTACTGTGCTATAGCAAGTATCTTGCCGTCTTTTCTTATTTTGGAGCAGTAATTCTTGAGAAATTCTGCTGTAGTCGTAATTATTCCTCTCTTCCAATGCAGTAATAGCGAGTTGCTTCCTATCGTCTCGGGTTCAATTTTTCAAGTATGTATGTTAATAACATAAAGAAAGTCTTGTTTTTTGAAACAATTCACCTGACATTTCTCTATTGTCCACTGCTTTTAAAAAGTAGACGACCCAAGTTAATCATGGCCTCCTAATGTCCTTTTCTGAATGCCATTTTGTAATAGTCCGAAAATGCAATGGGCACAGAAGGATAGTTCTGTTTCTCCGATTTTTTGTTTCGTCATACTTTTGCGTTCATGTACATGTTTCTTCTCCTTGGAGACAGTTGATCGTTCTAACACGCACGGCTACCTGGGTGTTAAACGTTACTTACAATGATTAACTAATGCATCTGTTCTTCAAGCAGTTTGTATTTTCAACGATTTTTACAACTTCTTAGTTTAGCTCTGTGCAGGGCTGGACTTTCTATTTAAATTGGTGCTCGTTTTCGCATTGGCTAAAGTTGCATTTTTTAAATTACGAATTTGGATATTCGAAGAGAGTGAAAGTACATTTTACCTTCCATATCTGTCCATATTTCTGAGTGCAGTACATATCCTTCTTATTAGAGGAACAATTAATTGTATTCACACAATTCCACATTTATCTTTAAATATGTTGCATATTTCATTGTTTCAAAGTTATTCTTGTCAGAAAATCATGTAAGAATAATTTACCAGGAGCAGTTTTTCAAGGATGGGTCCTTACATTTCTATTAAATTTGGGAAGCAAGTTCAGCTTCATGAATATGCTTTCCTACTAGCGTTGGCCATGTCACTCAACCTGCTGTCATAATAGGACAAATGGATTTGTACGTACAGTGCAAAAACAATATTATTTACCATATAAAACATGTTTCAATCGTGTTCTGTGACAGTCGTTTTTAGTCATTAAATCTCTACCTGTACCACTTTTATAGAAATGAAAATTTGGTACTCTACGAATATTCCTGACCTTGTCTTCAAAAAACCGTGAAAATAGTAAGTGTGACATTAACGCAAACAACATAAGGGATTCTTTTTTAATTATGAGATCGATGTTTTCAATTATAGCTGTGTGTTGTTCTAGGACAGTAAAATCGTTCGATTCTAATTCTAATAATACTATTAATTACAATGACAGGGTTATTTATATATCACTTGAAGTGGTGATTTTTGCATTTTCATTATTTAATTCTATAAGTGGACTGTGTTAAATACCTGTGTATTATACAATTATGGTCTCTGAGAGGATAATGAAGTGGTATTTCTGTAAATTATCTAGTTATTTCCATTAAAAGCCTACTACTCTCCCTATCCCTCCTCCAGTTCTCCCTATTTCACTTCCCACCCCCGCTTTAGAAGCTTTCTATCTGATCGAGCCTTCGACCGAGAGGATTAAGGGCAAGGCAATATGTTAAGTTTAATAATGTTAGGAAAGTTTAATTGCATTAAATGTACCGTGAAAAAGAGGTAGAGCTTCACATGTGAGTGTGTGTGTGTGAGAGAGAACTGGAGCTTGCAAGAGGAGCTGTAAGAACGTCACAGCGCTTTACCTGGTTGAATCATTTCGATAAGGGCTGAGAGACCAAATTAATTATTCATATAATATCTAGAAGTATGAAGGAAGTAATCCTGTGCTGTATATCTCACATACCTATTGAAATAGTGCACAAATTTCATTACCATTGGTACTTCCGAATATACATTACGTATAAATCTGGACAAGATACACATCATGGACTGCCTTCTAGCTAAATTTCTGGAATTAATATCGAGAAAGTACACAAATTTGAGAGGAAAATTAATTAAGTTGTAAGCTTTATATACCAGGTACTGAAGTTAAGATTATCAAAGAAAAACAGGAGATTAATCAACATTAAAGGAAATAAATACGGTATAATCTGTTAACATAGACTTCGACATTTTTATTATTTGTGAACGGAAATGTAACTGGAACATAACAAACTAACAGATGACGCAGTATAATTAATTAGCAAAGCGTACCAGAAAGAACACCTTCAGTTGATTTTAGCGTGGCTCACACTAAATGCAGTTTTTTCTATCAGTGGTTGGCTGAACTATCCATTAACTTCTGATTGGTTGAATATTTCTAGAAAATATGTACTTAGTTAATAATGAGCATAATTAAACTCTCCCTGATAGTGAGAGAAACGTCTTGAATCTTTCTTTTATTAGAAAGCTTTTTCAATTGTCTTTTCTTCTTTTCTTTCCTTTTCTTTTCTTTCCTTTTCTTTTCTTTTCTTTCCCATCTTTACATGATTGGTTTCAAAACTCTTTATGGAAGGTACCAAACTAACAGAAGTACCATGCATTTACATATGTAATTTTTATTTTCTTTATTTCTGTACTCGTTGCACAGTTGTGCAGTTCTTGGAGTTAGAAATATGAAGTCATTCATTACGGCTCCGTATGCTGTGATGATATAATCTTAAGTATGTGCTTGATGGTTTGAAGCACCGCCTGGTAATTGTAAAATAAATTACTTACCTAGTTCCGTTTGGAAAGTGAGCCCCTGTATCACTATGATTGTGCGCCTTCTGTTGTGATCTTCCATATTTATAACGATACATCGATACCTACTGGTTATTTATCAGTGTAGAAAATGGTGATCCTTCTGACACAGAATATCTACGCTTATCATCCTCTGTATTAAACATTATATTTTCATCAGTCTTGTTTGATATTTGTCCTCGGAAATTATTCCTCTGAAGGCAGCTCTGCAGTGATCCTTCCTGATGAACTTTTAACTTACCTGTACACTAGAAGTTGTTTAGCTTGGAGGTGAAGAGATGATCCCTTCCATATCCACCAGACAAACATCATGTTCTTCTTGTTATAACGTTTGTCATTAAGCCTGCAGGTTTTACGTCGCACCAACACAGATCGATGTAATGGCGACGATGGGATAGGAAACGGTCGGTTGTAGGAATGAAGCAGCCGTGGAATTTTCTAAGGTACAGGCCCAGCATGTGCCTGGTGTGAACATGGGAAACCATGGGAAACTATCTTTAGGGCTACCAACAGTGGGGTTCGACCCCACTATCCCCCGAATGCAAGCTTCTTGGTATAAACTTCACAGGATGTTAGTATAAGCCTACTAGTTGACTTTGAATCACGGTGCAACAAAGTTAATGCAGTTACTTCACTGTTTCAATCAATGGGTGTTCTGTAAGAGATGAAGTGAGTTTTGGAACGAAAATATCTGTAAAGGAATCAAAGCTTGCCGTACTCAAGGTATCTTATGCGTAAGTTAGAAGTAACAGACATGAAAGTGGCGAGAAAGGTTGCTGATACAAGCATCTGGGAACAATGGCAAGAAGGTAAACTAAATAAAGAGATAACGGCTGAGTTAGGAACGAAGTCGATGGATAGGGTTGTACGTATTAACCGGCTTTGGCGATGGGTTCATATGAGGCGGATGGAGGATAGGTTACCTAGAAAAATAATATACAGTGCCATGGGAGGTAAGAGAAGTAGTGGGTTGTCAAGGCGTTGGTGATTGGACTCTCCTTTTAATGATTTGGTTATGAAAGGTGTGTAACTGAACGAGGCTACAGGGCTAATTACAAATAGATAATCATGTAAGTGATTTGATAACGCACAGGGGCTCGCATTATAGTCTATAATGAAGATACATGAACTTTCTGCTTTATTCTTTATTTTGGTGGTATGACAGCTCGCACACAGAAACGCATCTGTACTACATATTATTCAAAGGCTATCAATTCATAATCTCCAGACAACGTTAGCTTCATGGGGTTTAGGTGGTTTATAAGACCATGCTATCACTTTTCTGACAAAATGAGTTGGTCTCTTACGTGTGCTCGACAAAATTTCATGAGCAGTAGGAACTGACATTTTCAGATTCTCTGCTAAGAATAGAATAATTAATTTTGTTTTGTGCACGGTGTGCAGCATTATGAGACTTCTTGTAAGCCAGAATTCTCGGTTATGATTTCACCAACTAATTCGACATACCAGCAGCATCCGCGATATACAAAGATCAAGACACTTTTTCAAACAAGGGAATATTTTCACCCTTCTACAGATGAATAGTATCACATGCAGAAAATGTGTTAATTGATATTGGTAACTAGAGGAAAAAGAGAAGAGCTTCCACTCCCCGCTTCACAACAAACGCATTGAGAACATTCCTGATAACATATTATTTCATGATCAGATTTTAAAAAAAGTGCTTGGTATTGGAATTATTACAGTTCAACAATAAAAAAGGTGTTTTAATTTGTTCCACCTATTCAATACTTATATATTGGAAATACTTATATATTGAATAGGTGGAACAAATTAAAACACCTTTATTATTGTTGAACTGTTAAAATTTTCAATACGGACCTAAAATGATGTTTATAACATGTAATTGGAATTATTGTATCACTATGGGTCGTATACACAAATGAGAATATTATTCATCTGGCAGATCATGACATTGGATATGTAATAGTTCAACAACAATAAATGTCGATAGATTATAACCTAATGCGTTACTTAGCTGATGTGGTAATCAATAGATTACATATACATCGTGATATATATATACATCAATGAACTGCAATGCTTTAATTATTGTGTAAGAATAAATCACTTGTCACGATAGGACTCCCTGAACTTTACTCCTTGATGGCTGAATGTCACCTCGTCAATATGAGAGATATCACTACCGTCAGTTTAAGACAGCATGATCACTCAATAGGATCACATAATTGCTCAGTAGCTTTCCTTGTTTAACTGAACTACATTGTTGACATTAAAAACCGTGTGAAGCTTTCTGGCCTGATTACAATAAAATTGGGCATGTTATCTGGTTCAAAGAGAGAATTAAGGTAGTGAGTATCGTAAAATAATGCATTCAACTCACCAATAGTCTGAAAAATCGACCGTCATCCTTAATCTGACAGTTGTTCTCTGTCTTTCCGCCCTGGTGCACATCTTATAAGTTACATTTAGGAGCATGTGTAACTTACGTAGTCATCTACTAGCTTAGACCATTACGAATTTTAGATGTATTACGAAAGAAACTACATATAATGTCGTTAGTATACAAACAATGAAAGCATTTTGAAGTTTGAGAAGTTATCCTTAATATTATTATTGTAAAATATAATCTCACATCTTCCTCAACTCCATATCAGGAAACTGGACTGAGTCGTAGACATACATACATCCTTACTAATATTGGTGGTGAAATTTGTAGTATTAAAAGTACCGAATGTTAGAATATACAAAACTTAAGGAAGTGGTAAGTACACATGTAATACGTGTGTAAACTTACTGCTTGAAATGCATATTTATATATGCATTCACAGGACAGAGGGGACGAAGACGTTTATGTGAAATATGCCATCATAAATAACAAAGCAGAGAATTTGCAAGCGTGCATCATGTATCCCTGGTTTCCCGGTTTGTGTAATGATCTGTTGTGGGAAAAGCCTCTGGTTGAATTCTCGTTTGTTCTGTAATGTTATGACTAGTTTTAGAATCGAGCCTGTACACTGGACCAGACAGCCAGCAGTAGATAATTGAGAAGATAAATGGTTCAAATGGTAACTATTTCACGGTCTTAAACAGATACTAGTGGTGGTGATATCATATTCATCTGGTGACATTCAGCTGTCAACCAGTTATGGCCAATGAATTCTCTAACGACTGTATTAACTACCGCATTGGACGGAATTAGAACTCGAGTTTTCGTATTAACGTCAAGAAACTTTAATTCAGTACACTTCTTACCAAAGTGTTTTTGAATGTTTATGGGTACTGCTTAAAATCCATTTAGTCAGTCTTGGAAGGTTATGACCCTTGTCATATGACTAACACTTGTTTCTACTCAGGGCCGATGTTAGGTTCCTTTAAACAACAAGTATCATCATCATCATCATCATCATCATCATCATCATCATCATCATCATCATTGTTTCTACACGGTCTCTGTCTAGAATATGTTTTCAAGTCAACGTGTTCTAGACTCTGCAGGTCTATATCACCAAAGAATGTCTTCAAGATAGGTTTCGTGGTCTTCCATGAGGATAGTAATCGGTGAAGTAGATCAGCTTTTATCAAATCATCGATCCCCAATCATGTGCATCTCCCCTTAATTCAGTAAATAAAATTTCGAATGTCATTAACTCTGTTTAATACCACAATATTAGTCACCTTTCCTCTCCAGGAACACCAGCATGATTTCTCAAAGGCCTGGTATTGTTATCTATTTACGGTTGCAAACAAGGCTTGGGTTTTATTTGTATTAAAGTTGTTGTCATCTTCAGGGTGATTTTTTTACTGACGTCTGGCTGACTCTTCTGTTCCACTACTGCATTTAATTAGCCTTTGTGGAAGCAATGCTAGATGAGGCATGTGCCAGCTTGGCTCGCTAGAACAGGCCACGAGCAGCCGCTTGCCTGTGCGCCAGACGTGACCTGCGGGCTGGCAATAACCACCCATGTTTCGAGGAAGGTTTCCGTTCTACCATTATCATAAATAATTGTCTGAAGTAATAATACTATCAGTCGAAGTTTATACGAGAAAATGTATTATAATACTTGGTATTATAATATATCATATAATAATGGGTACCATATACAGAAATTACAAATATTTTAAACCAGATCATATAATATACTCAAAAAGTAAGGACAAACTTAGCAAAAGTGCAATTAAATATTATATAAATGAATTAAATTTTGTATAGGTGATTTCTTACAATGAAATTTCCTCTTAGAGCTCCAAGAGCAATTATAATACGAAAGAAACAATACCAATCGTTTCAGTCAATAAAGGAAAATTTTATTTACTTACTACATTTTATGTGAGTAAGTTATTCAAGGATTGGTGTTACGTTTTTAGCTGATTCATATTGTTTCATCAGATCTCGACTAAAGATTTTCACCTCAATTTCTAAGCAATCTTTGATCTGGTGAACTTCGTAATTGTTTTGACAATTGAAAAGAAATTCTGTAGGAGAGTCGGACGGCTGGCTCATTCTGTATATATACAATTTAATTGTCCTGAAAGTAAAGAGAGTGATGTAAACTTACCTTACCCTTACTTAAAATAAATCTTATGTATGGAAACTTGAGGTTTTAGTTTTTTTTAAATCATACCCTATTTACGAACCATCTAGGAATGTGCGTAATAAGTTTTCAACCATATTTAGTAGTATAATATGATTAGGTATACATTAATCACCAACTGTGAAATCTGTAAATTACCTACCTGTTGGTTGATAATTTCCTCCTTTAGGCTCTTTACAAGGGCTAGACGTTCTGCACCTGTATATTGACCATAATTCTCACTATGACATAATATTGTTTCAGATTGGATATACTCGATTGCTTCAAGGTTAGACAACAAATTAAGCGTCCATACATAGGTACAAGAGAGCTTCCGTGGCTCAGACGGCAGCGCGTCGGCCTCTCACCGCTGGATACCGTGGTTCAAATCCCGGTCACTCCATGTGAGATTTGTGCTGGACAAAGCGGAGGCGGGGCAGGTTTTTCTCCGGGTACTCCAGTTTTCCCTGTCATCTTTTATTCCAGTAACACTCTCCATTCTCATTTCATAGCATCTATCATTCATTAATAAATCACTTTGGGAGTGGCGACCCCATCGTACTAACAGCCTATATCTGCTCCATTCATTACATCCCTGACCCGGTCAATGACTGGAAAACAGGTTGTAGGTTTTCATTTTCACATAGGTACAACACCTCCCATTCTGTCGAAACGACAACTAAGTCAAGAGTCTCCGCTTTGAACCTTCCACATTAAGCTCGATTATGTCACATGAATTAAATGTACAGTCTTATATTGCACGAGAGTACAGCAGATTGTGACGTCACACACCTGTGCCAATGCAGTGTGCACGCTGCCCGTATAGCCGCTCGCTGCCAGTTTCTCCACATCTGTACATCACTGTGCTACATCATTATTATATTCATTTTAACACATAGGAGTTATTAAAAAACGCTATGAAAGATAAGCTCAGCAAAGACGCTAAACCAAGTAACTTTAAGGAAGTTTCCTGTTCGTTATCAAATCTTATAAGAGCAGAACCGCAGTCTAATGCAGTTATTGATTGTTAAACAAAGAGTATTACTTACTGAGGGCAACTAATTTGTTTAAGAAGAGGGAATAATTTAAAGTGGCACTAACTGATCTGTTCGAGTATTACCCTCCTACCGTCAGAACTATTGATTCAATTGTAATGGAAATTTATTCTTAGAGATAATTAAACTTACTTAACAATATACACTGGTTAAAATCCTGAGAGACAATTTTACACCAATTTTGTACATGAACGAAATTCTAAGGCTTAAAGTTTCAACAAAAACCTACCTGTTGAAGAAGGAGATTGAAAATTAGGCACACACCCCTTGAAGAATACACAAATTACAACTAAACGAAATATGCTTGATCTAGTATTTCGAGATTTCATTTAGAATTAGTTTCTCTAAAATGTCCAAGTCAAGAATAATGGTTATATGTTTCATGTCCCACGAACTGAACTACTATTATTATTCATCATATTAATGTACAACTTATAAATATGATCTACTAATTCCAATTTGATCGATACAGTAGCTCTTGAGATATTGTACCTTATTCTCATGAAAATGGAAGTTGAGGAAAACGTCCACAGAAAATATCTTCAAAATATTGAAAATAATTTTATATCCTCAATGGTTTTTCGGGAAAGTTACATGATTAAAAAATGTAAACAGGCTTAGTGTGTGTCTGTGGCATACAGTGAATTAACATTTTCACCTTAAGCCAGGTCTTCTTAACGAATGTTTCTCTACCTTTGTTCTACCTTTCTATCCACGCTGAAATCGCAAACTACGGAACACGAGTTCACAGAAAAACCAGTGTAGCAACTCTCGGTGCTAATACAGCGATGTCTCCTGCCAAATCATTCAAAAGTGAGCGCAATATTTACCTACTTTCGATGCTAAGATTAATTTTGTCTATAGAAACCATGCTTGTTGGTATAACAATTCGGAAATATTGTCAGTGTACCTACTGGCGTATTTTCTTTTACAATTTTTACAGTTTGGTTGATTTTGAGATTCAAAGATAGCAGCGCAAATCAGAACCAAAAGTTCCAAGATAAAATAGTCTCTAGTATAACGTGAATAAAATTATGTGCTTTTAACAGTCACAGAAATACCTAACCTGGTTTCAAAACACATATACTAATATAATTCTGTGTGTTGTACAAGACTTGATATATTCACGACGTGTGTACCAGAATCCTACGTATTTTCAAGAAATATTCATTGATATCATAAAATTTGCACTGAAATACAAGTAAAGTGTAACACACCACCAACGTCAGCTGGGAAGAAACCTCCCAACTCGGGAATGGAAAGGCAAGGACTATCTGACTGAGCAACTGATGTTGACAATTTCTAAAACTGTTACAATGTTATTGGCTTTCCGTCCCACTAACTACTTTTACGGTTTGCGGAGACTCCGAGGTGCTGTAATTTAGTACCGCAGGAGTTCTTTACGTGCCAGTAAATATACCGATAGGAGGCTGACGTATTTTAGCACTGTCAAGTACCTTTATTTACAAACTCATTAATGTGAATACCCCAATGACGATCCTTCCTTATATTAACATCTAGGTATTTACAGCGATCCCCGTGTGGTATTTTCACCCCATCAACACAGTACTTAAACCTGAGACGACTTTCCCTCGACAATGACGTAAGATGGTAATCGCTTACACCAGGCTGGTCAAAGACGTAAATCAATACGAGAGGGTTACGACTAGCATTGCAGTCATGGAAAACGGTTATCGACGAAGTTCTATGTGCTGTACGCACAGACGTCTGTCTATAACATTGGGATACTTTTAATGACTGTTTTTACCTTCGATTTACATTGTATTGAGTTGAAAATAATATGTTCCTTCAAACTGAAATGCATTTCATAACATGGTGTAACGGAGAAGCTTTGGTAATAAACATCCCTAACAAAATTTCACTCAAAATAATTACGAATTCGTATATGGAATACATCATTTTCATGTTCTTGTGAAATAAAGATGAGTGGGAGTGATCTTGTGTATAAAGATACGCATTCAATGCCTAATGCTTCTCTCAGTAATAAGCAACTACATGTACACAAGATTTTACTTGTGTTCAGTGTCAAGTAAATAGAGATTTATAAATTATAATTAGAATTATAAATTGACCTTGTTGAAACGAATTGATGAAAGTACACGAAACTAACTTCCCCTATATTAATCTCATTTCAATTGTTTTGACCATTTCAATATTTGATTGTATAACGAAGGGAATTTTTAAGACTCCTCATTAATTTCGTGTCCGTGAGGCTATCTCACTACTAGCTTTTATTCTCTTAACAACAGAAAAGCTCTTTGTAGTGATGTGTGGACTAAGTGAGAACTGCCTATCAAACCAGCCACTGGCCACGGCTATGGCACAGTTCTGTGTTCTACCGAGTTATCTGGTTCCTCCGAAATGGTTCCACCTTCTTCAGTTTTTCTTTCCTCACTGAGATTATTGAGTACTTCTACAAAGTCTTCCCTCTCTGTGTCTCAGATGTCAAGGCTATTCCGTTTGCACCTTTCACTGGTTTCCTCCCCGAAAAGTTCCTCCTAGGGAGCTTTTCGTAATGGCATATACTTCATTGCTGTTACCTACTCTTGTTAATTCTTCTCCTTGTGTTGCCAGTTGGTCCATAAACACTTGTTTATCTCTTCGCACTTTCTTCTTAACTTCCTTGTTGGCCCCCCTGTGTTTTATTATTGCTGCTTTCTGGTTTCTTATTCACTTGGAGTTGACAAGTGACTTGAATTCTCTTCATTTTTGGATTGATTCCCAAGTGTCGTCGGAGAACCGCCCTTTCTTCCCTAGGTCTTTGCAGCCATTATCTCTTCACATGTTTCAAGAAAGAGTTTTTACTGTGTTCCATTTGGTATTTACCTCTTCATCTGGTTGTTCAGCGAGGGCCTCAGACCTGTTCTTCAATTGTACTTTAAATTCACTTTGGATCTTTGATTATTCAAATTTTCCTGTGTTGAAACGTTTCATTCGTACAGCTGCCTGTTCTATTGGCGCTGCAACCTTCAATCTAACATCAGCAATCATAAGATGATGGTCGCACCGTACCTCTGCTCCACGGTCATTCCTCACATCCAGGAGTGAATGTCTCCATCTTTTGGTAATGGCCAAATGATCACTTTGGTTTTCTGTCCAGAGATCAGGTGACACCCACAAGATCTTGTGGCAGATTTTATGTGGAAACAGTGATCCACCTATAACCAATCCCAAATTATTGTGCATAATTGAAAGAAATAATTAATTGAACAAGAGCCTCCTTGGCTCAAGCGGCAGTGCGCTGGCCCTTCACCGCGGGCTTCCGTGATTCAAACCGCGGTCACTCCATGTGGAAAAAGCGGAAGCGGGACAGTTTTTCGTCCGGGTACTCCGGTTTACCCTGTTACCTTTCATTCCAGCAACACTCTCCAGTATAATTTCATTACATCTGTCAGTCATTAATCATTGTCGCAGAGGAGTGCGACATGCTTCGGCAGCTGGCAAAATTCCTATGGGGGCTAATTCATTCCACTCCTGACTCGGTCAAATGACTGGAAACCGGCTGTAAATTTTCATTTTCCACTAGCTCGGACAGGTGAGCTAGCTGAGCCTCGATTGGCAGGTTCGATCCTAGTTCAGTCCGGTGGTGTTTGAAGGTGCTCAAACACGTCAACCTCGTGTCGGTAGATTTAGTGGCACATACAAGAACACCAAGGGGTTAAAATTCCATCTCCTCGGCGTCTCAGAAAACCGTAAATGCAGTTAGTGAGTCATTACAGCCATTATTACTATTATATTAATCTTCCTAAAATTAATATTCTGTTACATTTCACGCAGTTTGGATGTAATATTTAGTCATTGAGAACGTTTTGTTTCCCACTACAGACAAATTTTCAAAACGAGAAAGCTTTGAGTTATCCCAATTCATTTTATACTTTAGCATATGGGAGGTAAACAGCAGAAGTGTGTATATTTACTCTCATCTAAAAATTCTATGCCTGCTGTCATTTCTTGATGGATACAGTACTTTTCCATCCATCTCTTGGCACAGGCCAGAATAAATTGTAGCTTCCACCGAAGTCCCAGTCTCATCCATGGCTATGACAATATGCTACCTGCTGGGGTATGGGTGGTGCTGAGTAATGACATTCATTGCATATGAGTGTTATGAAAGGTATTGCTCATAGGGTCAGTCGTGCTGCACTTGTATTTTCTGACCCAGTGAGGAAAGCAGTGGTAAACTGCCTCACTCCTCATCATGCCAAGTACGCCTCAGTTTGGTGCTGCCATTGGTTTTTGGGGTTTCCTTATAACCGCATTATCTTTGGTGGTGCTATTTGAGGATCCAACCAGCCTCTGGGCTGATGACCTAACAGACAGACTAAAAATTCTATGGCAGTTGCGATCTGCCGTTATTATTCTGAACGCACCATCAAGCAGTTTGTATAATGTACTTTAAAAAAATCTCAGAACAAGTTACAAAAGTCGTAACTTGTAAGTACGCTCAGTGGAATTCCAGAACACAAAGTTTCTTTTGTTACAAATCGAAACAAAAGTGTGAGTGAATAACTTATAATTGTTACAAACATAAAAACGTTTACGGAAAATACATGGAAAGGAAGTTCACTATGATGTTACATACACCTTTAAAACACCATTATTATTGACACTGAGGGCAATGAGGGCATCGTATTGGTAATAAATTATAAATTAAATTTCGAATTTTTGCTTTAGTACAAAACATCCAGTTTTCTCAACTGTTGTCAAGCTGTGCACCAATATATACAGCATATATGTTAAGTCCTCAGTCTGGAGTCTGATTGGTTTCTATGTGTTCCACGTCTAAAAATAATATTACATTTACCTGCTATTTCATCTAGAGAAGATCCTGTTGTTGACGTTGATATACTCATAATCTTCAGTTCCAAGTGCCAGTTTCGTTCCATGAAATGCCGGTATATGGGTAGAATGTGGGCGAACAGAAAGAGAAGGAAGAGTAGTAACTTAGAAGCAATTTCATGTCTCCGTTCACTCGTGACCACTTCTCTTCCCACGTTCGCACAAACGATAACCGATTACGACGAAAGTCAAGAAGATTCTGCGCCACATGAAGTGTACCGTCTTCATGAGAATGTTACTATGAATACGCAATATTAGTGGGAGCAATTTTATGCTCACTATGTGGAGGTTGCTTGAGTGCCTCCGCGATCCAGGCGAGAGGGAACCGGCCTCTCTCCACTGGGTTGTGTGGTTTCAATTCCCAGTCACTCCATGCGAGATTTGTGCTGGACAAAGTGGAGGAAGGACAGGTTTTCCTCCGGGTTCTCAGGTTTTCTCTGTCACCTTTCATTCAAACTACACTCTATAGCATCATCATTTCATTTCTTCTGTCAGTTATTAATCACTGGCCCAGAGGAGTGCGACAGACTTCGGCGGCTGGCACAGTTCTTATCCTCGCCGCTAGATGGTGGCTTCATTCATTCCATACCTGACCCGGTTCAATGACTGGAAGCAGGCTGTGGATTCTCATTTTCATGCGAAGGTTGATTACGTTACATATACATTATTAACTCCACTAAGAAGCTTTGGGGCCGTACATTAAAAACATAACGGGTAAGATTAAGGAGAAATGAGATAATCATGACGTCAAAACCATTCATAATCTCATAAAGAGATGTCAAAATATCTCACGGAGGGTCAAAGATGCTGATTATAATAATAATAATAATAATAATAATAATAATAATAATAATAATAATAATAATAATAATAATAATAATAATAATAATAATAATAATAATAATAATAATAATAATTTTTGCTATTTGTTTTACGTCGCACCGACACAGATACAGTAGGTCTTATAGCGACGATGGGACAGGAAAGGCCTAGGAATGGGAAGTAAGCGGCCGTGGCCTTAATTAAGGTACACCCCCGGCATTTCCCTGGTGTGAAAATGGGAAACCATATTCAGGGCTGCCGACAGTGGGGTTCGAGCCCACTATCTCCCGGATGCGAGCTCACAGCTGCGCGCTTCTAACCGCACGGCCAACTCGCCCGGTAATAATAATACTAATAATAATAATAATAATAATAATAATAATAATAATAATAATAATCATCATCATTACGGGGATTCCGTGGTTCACAGGGGATTAGGAAGCGCCAGGGTTGAATGGGTGGGCAAGGAATTACTTAGAGCAACTTTTAATATAACAAATTTGGAGATTTTATTCCTTTCATTTTTTATGGACAGAAAATCTGAATCAATAACAGACTAATATGACAGGTGACTAATGAACTCGTCAGCTATAACACTAACAGGGACTTAGTAGTCCGAAAATCAGGTACAAACTTGAGATAATTATCAATTTGTTGATTTACATAGAAAAGAGCATTATTGCTTTTGACAGATACAAATATTTAATAAGAGCAGTATTTGCTCCACGAAGGTATATTAATCAGAAATCTGAACACTGAAAAACTTTATCTAGCCTCGCAGGAGGCAATCAGTTAAAAATTAAACTAGACCTCATCGGGTGACCTCACTTTAAGGGTTTCATCAATTGATACACACAAGCATTGATCACTGTAACAACCAAACCAAATTCGAAGAAACATTTACGCTAAGAATAATACAGGAGACACAGAGGCGTATTGCCCATACTACATGGCCTTAATAGTAACAAGGAAACGTTGTACATAACCGGCCATATACAAAATGCAACGAGGTGAAACTCCTGCACTTCTTCTAGAAATTGTTTGAACCCTAAGTGGTCTTACGGCCCGGAGATAAAGAAGCTAATCCTATGCTACGCCATGGTGACTAAAGAAGAAACATTAATTCCAAGATAAGATTTAAGATATATAGAGTTTGAACGCTTTGGTCACCCAATGCAAGGTTGAATGGGAATCGACAGAGGCAAATCACTCCTTGTTCCCTTCCATTACATATTTCCCAGTAGGGAATAGAACCAGAGCCCTCAGACTAGCCGAAAATTTTACATTTAAAGCCACCAGTTTACCAAACTATATTAAAAGTAAAGAGGTTGAAACCTTTCCCTCCACAGGAGGTATCACATGTCTAGGTACATTCTGCCATTACTTTTTGCCGCTGGGTCTTCCTCACGCTGGCATCGCCCCTGTCTCCTATGTCAAGTCGCACTCCCAAACACTGGAGCAATTGCCTTGCTTTTATAGTTCCGTAAGGGGAAGCTTCCAGTGTACAGGAATCCAGCCTATTAGCAAAGAGTACTGGAAGCTTCCCCTTACGGAAAATATTTCCAAATATCGGATAGGTAGATTACAGTCGGGGAGGAGCCAGCTGAAGTGTTGACAACTTCGGTAGATTAAAAATCAATCATCCTAACCAGGTTTACCAACTAAAAAGTAAACATTACTCTACCAAGTAGTTCAAGTCCCAGGTCTAGCCAAGAAACGACAGACGACAAAATCTTTGGAAGTTTACAAATGTTCAAGTCCGTTGGCATAGATTGCCTTAGAGAACGCTCGCAGTTTAAATAGCCGGGGAAGGTGTACCCCTGGTACAGCAATAATAATAATAATAATAATAATAATAATAATAATAATAATAATAATAATAATAATAATAATAATAATAATTTTTTTTGCTAGGGGCTTTACGTCGCACCGACACAGATAGGTCTTATGGCGACGATGGGATAGGAAAGGCCTAGGAGTTGGAAGGAGGCGGCCGTGGCCTTAATTAAGGTACAGCCCCAGCATTTGCCTGGTGTGAAAATGGAAAACCACGGAAAACCATCTTCAGGGCTGCCGATAGTGGGATTCGAACCTACTATCTCCCGGATGCAAGCTCACAACCGCGCGCCTCTACGCGCACGGCCAACTCGCCCGGTGATAATAATAATAATAATAATAATACATGTACCTGTTATTTCATCTAGAGAAGACTCTGTTGCTGACATTAACAAACATTAATAAACTCTCTTCATTTATGACTCTTTCTTCATTACGCCTAATTAAAGAGCAGGTTTGAAGTTGTCAGCTTCTCCTCGTTCCAACATACACTGACTGACAGAGCAAATGCAACACCAAGAAGGAGTGGTTCGAAAGGGATGAAAGTTGGGGAAAAACAGAGACGGCACGGACGAATAAATGTTGTTTATTTCAAACCGATATGCAGGTTACACAATGCGCACGGCATCGACTCAGTAGGATGTAGGACCACCGCGAGCGGCGATGCACTCAGAAACACGTCGAGGTACAGAGTCAATAAGAGTGCGGATGGTGTCCTGAGGGGTGGTTCTCCATTCTCTGTCAACCATTTGCCACAGATGGTCGTCTGTACGAGGCTGGGGCAGAGTTTGCAAACGGCGTCCAATGAGATCCCACACGTGTTCGATTAGTGAGAGATCCGGAGAGTACGCTGGCCACGGAAGCATCTGTACACCTCGTAGAGCCTGTTGGGAGATGCGAGCAGTGTGTGGGCGGGCATTATCCTGCTGAAACAGAGCATTGGGCAGCCCCTGAAGGTACGGGAGTGCCACCGGCCGCAGCACATGCTGCACGTAGCTGTGGGCATTTAACGTGCCTTGAATACGCACTAGAGGTGACGTGGAATCGTACGCAATAGCGCCCCAAACCATGATGCCGCGTTGTCTAGCGGTAGGGCGCTCCACAGTTACTGCCGGATTTGACCTTTCTCCACGCCGACGCCACACTCGTCTGCGGTGACTATCACTGACAGAACAGAAGCGTGACTCATCGGAGAACACGACGTTCCGCCATTCCCTCATCCAAGTCGCTCTAGCCCGGCACCATGCCAGGCGTGCACGTCTATGCTGTGGAGTCAATGGTAGTCTTCTGAGCGGACGCCCGGAGTGCAGGCCTCCTTCAACCAATCGACGGAAAATTGTTCTGGTCGATATTGGAACAGCCAGGGTGTCTTGCACATGCTGAAGAATGGCGGTTGACGTGGCGTGCGGGGCTGCCACCGCTTGGCGGCGGATGCGCCGATCCTCGCGTGCTGACGTCACTCGGGCTGCGCCTGGACCCCTCGCACGTGCCACATGTCCCTGCGCCAACCATCTTCGCCACAGGCGCTGCACCGTGGACACATCCCTATGGGTATCGGCTGCGATTTGACGAAGCGACCAACCTGCCCTTCTCAGCCCGATCACCATACCCCTCGTAAAGTCGTCTGTCTGCTGGAAATGCCTCCGTTGATGGCGGCCTGGCATTCTTAGCTATACACGTGTCCTGTGGCACACGACAACACGTTCTACAATGACTGTCGGCTGAGAAATCACGGTACGAAGTGGGCCATTCGCCAACGCCTTGTCCCATTTATCGTTCGCTACGTGCGCAGCACAGCGGCGCATTTCACATCATGAGCATACCTCAGTGACGTCAGTCTACCCTGCAATTGGCATAAAGTTCTGACCACTCCTTCTTGGTGTTGCATTTGCTCTGTCAGTCAGTGTATCTTGATGAATTCGCTGTTGTGTTTCTTCCGTCCTTGGGTCCACTGCCCACAGTGATTCCGAAAGATTGAAAGAGTGCTGTTATCCATCCTTTGCATAAAAATTGTGATAGATCTTACCCTTACAACTACAGAGGCCTATCTCTTTTACCAGTTATCTACAAGATTCTTTCTAAAGCTCTCTTAAACAGAGCTGAACAACGAACAGATAATTTGATTGCTGAATACGAAGCAGGCTTCAGGAAATTTAGCTTTGGAGTTTGAAGACGATAGTAAGGATACTCTGAAGTACCAACACGTTTGTCACCTTTTCTGACTTTAAGAAAGCTTACGACGCTATTGACAGACAAACCGTTTATGACACCTTAAAAGAGCTCATAGTGGAAAGAAAGACAGGAGCACTAATCTGACAGACTCTCACGGACACAGCAACTAAGGTGAAGTTTCTTGGTGAATTATCTGAGCCTTTTAAAGTACGTACAGTAGTTTGTCAAGGAGATGACTTCTCCCCGATTCTGTTCAATGTAGTGTTAGATGAAGTTATCACAGAATCGGAAAAAGTAATCGACGTTATAAGCATAGGGTGTAGGGGTAGCGTGCATGACTCTCACTCTAAGGCCCCGGGTTCGATTCCTGGCCAGGTCAGGGATTTTTACCTGTTCCTGAGGACTGGTTCGAGGTCCACTCAGCCTACGTGATTATATTTGAGGGGCTATCTGACGGTGAGATAGCGGCCACCGTCTAGAAAGCCAAGAAAAACGGCCGAGAGGATTCGTCGTGCTGACCACACGACACCTCGTAATCTGCAGACTTTCGGGCTGAGCTGCGGTCGCTTGGCAGGCCAAGGCCCTTCGAGGGCTGTAGTGCCATAGGGTTTGGTTTTATAAGTATAGGGACTCTGGGATAGAAAACCAAGGTAAAGTGCCTGGCTTTTGCTGATTACCTAGCTATCGTTACTAAGGCAAATGAAGAAACCAAGTACGCCATAGAAAAATTACATAAGATGGCATCAAAACAGGTCTCCAAATATCGTACGAGAAAATTGTTGTGGAAAATGTACATCAAAATATCACGAGATCCCTATTATATACGTAATATGGAGTAATTTAATATGTCTCTTTTTTCAAATATATTGGAGAAGTCATACTATCATGTGGACTGGACAGCAAAGACAATTTATAAACAGCCAAAAAACTCCCGAAAGCGTACAGAGTAACATGGAATCAATATTATAAAGAGAAATATCGCGTAGTGCGAAAATTTGTCATTACGGGACAGTTAATTTTCTGGAAGCATTATATGCCTCAGAAAGAACTCTCTAAAATTGATGAATTTGGAAAGCAAGAACGAAAAATTCTTAGGAAAATATATGGTCCCACTCATAGAAATGGACCGGGCTGAGTGACTCAGGTGGTTGAGGCGAGCTTCCGACCCTAACTTGGCAGGTTCTATCCTGGCTCAGTCCTGTGGTATTTGAAGGTGCTCACATACGTTAGCCAAGTGTCGATAGATTTTCTGGCACGTAAAAGAACTCCTGCGGGACTAAATTCCAGCACCTCGGCGTCTCTGAAAACCGTAAAAATAGTTAGTGGGACGTAACGCCAACAGCATTATTATTATAATAGAAATGGCATATGGTTTCAAAGGAAAACTACAGATCTGTACACAGGAACAGATAAGTTTACTGATGCCGTACGTAGTAGACGCTTGAACTTGTATACTCACGTCTGTAGAATGGATAAACATTGATTTACTAAAATCTATTAATCATTTATTCAAAGAAGGTCAAGATCAACTGGTTGTAGGAAATAAAGCAGAATTTACAAGAAATAAACGCTATAGACGACACCATAAAAAATGTTAAGATATTTGGAATTCTGGTTGCAAATCGCATATTGGTGGATTATTATTATTATTATTATTATTATTATTATTATTATTATTATTATTATTGCGGGGTGTCCGTGGAACGCAGAGGTTAAATAAGGTGCCGGGGTGAATGGGTCTAACTACAATGTCAAGAATTAAATTTAAAACTTAAACTGAAGATTATATTTTCAGAACTTCAAACTTAACAATTTTTATGACAATAATATAGGTACAAGTAGCAATCATTAAAGAAGATTGGAGAAAATTCAAGATTCAGAGCCTTAACTGCTTGGGCTTTTAGCCCCTAATTTTACAATTTTACAAAAGGAAGAGATATTATTTAATAAGGGGCAGAAATCCCCTATTTGAAGAGCACTTGCTCCCTAAATCATAATATCTAGCTTCCCAGAGGCACACATTACAGTTACAAAGCTTGGAAAAGAGTTAACAGGCTCTCAGTTTCTTACTGCCTACTCAAGGCAACCTCAACTTACAAACACTGGCCTCTCAAGGCAAAACTTGCGATATGAAAATTGATTTAACAGGGGTATTTAATACCCAACCTACGGTGGCCTTCATAGAAAAGGAACAGGTTAAATAACTGGCCCAAACACAAAATGAATGGAGGTGTACCCTGCACTCCAAGATAATAAACACTAAAAACATACAGGGCTCTACGCCGATGAAACAGGGGCTATTCCCAAACTGCTGAGGTGACTCGTATAGAAATTACAATTACCATATTTCAGAATGAAAAACAGTTATGAAACGTAGTCACCTCAAACCAAGATGAAGGAGAGCTCGAGAGGGTACATCACTCTCTATCACCGATTTGCAGTCCGACTCGTTGGCTGAATGGTCAGCGTACTGGCCTTCGGTTCAGAGGGTCCCGGGTTCGATTCCCGGCCGGGTCGGGCATTTTAACCTTCATTGGTTAATTCCAATGGCCCGGGGACTGGGTGTTTGTGCCGTTCACAACAACCCTGCAACTCACACACCACACATAACACTATCCTCCACCATAATAACACGCAGTTACCTACAAATGGCAGATGCCGCCCACCCTCATCGGAGGGTCTGCCGTACAAGGGCTGCACTCGGCTAGAAATAGCCACACGAAATTATTATTATACCGATTTACAGATAAATATTTATGAAATTTTTACATCAGCCGGAAGAAAGTTACATTTTAGAAAAGAAGGTTACATAGTTAACGATTCGGACCTTTCCCTCGGATTAAACTGCGGAGGTAGTAAGAAAGAATAAAGTTATGTTGCCATTACCTTGTAGATGTTCCGTTGACCGATGAAAGAGGCCGCCTGCCTCCTGCTTTGACAGGCACACTCAGTAAGATGAAGATCAATTGGCCAAGAAACGTGAAAAGCCGCAGTTTATAAACCCTCAGGGAAGGTTCGAGATCATTCAGGAATAAACCAGCCACACCCTCTCAATTTAATTGGTCAAATTCAAAGTTACACTTCAGGATCGAACAAGAAGCCTGTGATTGGTAGAAAATTAATTACAGAAATTAGGGATTGGCTAGATTCAAAACTGGCGGAAAGAAAAAGGAAATATTGCCAACCCAAAAATAAATGAACATCATTCAGTTACAAAAACCTAGATAAACAAAACTTATGTAAATTATAAGTTCTTACACCTCGCACCGGGGTGCAAGATCATAGTCTTTTAGTAGTGTCATCTGTGGAAGAAAGTCCAAACTTATTGATGAATGTAAAAAAAAAAACTAGTAGAAATTCAGTCAGTTTAGGCAACTGCATAATAACAAAATTGCATCCTATTTCTGTGGTGACATCTTCTGAGTAAAGTTCTAAGTTGGTGGAGTTCCAGTTTCACTGTTTTACCAATAGAGGAGTTCATTTAGGCGCTGAATTTGAATGCGCGGCGTTGGGATGTACATCCTGGTACAATTATTGTTATTCTTATTCTTATTTTTTTTTGCTAGTTGCTTTACGTCGCACCGACACAGATATGTCTTATGGCGACGATGGGACAGGAAAGGGCTAGGAATGGGAAGGAAGCGGCCGTGGCCTTAATTAGGGTACAGCCCCAGCATTTGCCTGGTGTGAAAATGGGAAACCACGGAAAACCATTTTCAGGGCTGCCGACAGTGGGGTTCGAACCTACTATCTCCCGAATACTGGATACTGGCCGCACTTAAGCGACTGCAGCTATCGAGCTCGGTATTATTATTATTATTATTATTATTATTATTATTATTATTATTATTATTATTATTATTATTATTATTATTTCTTGTGGCTATAGATAGACTGGATGCAGCCTTTGTAAGAAGAAAACTCAGTCGAACTATTTCTATGTTTAAACTTACCTTCCGTTTCAGCATCGCAGTTCATCTCAATCAACCGCCCAGCTCCTTGACGGAATGGTCAGCGTACTGTCCTTTGGTTTAGATTCCCGTCCAGGGCGGGGATTTTAACTGTTTATACTTAACTCCTCTGGCCCGGCGATGGGATGTTTGTGCACACCATTTCCCTTAATGCACACACAATACACCACACTATCAAGCACCACAGAAACACATCATAGTGAATACATCCCTCCACGTAATGTTGGCGTAAGATAGGGTAAGAATACGCCAAATCAGTGTCAAGTGCTTACCCAATCATTTTGAAGAAAGAGCAAGAAGTACATTGTAACTTAATCAGCTCTAGCTTCGGTACGCATGAAATCAGGAACTTCCCGTTCGTTCCTCATTCAGCTGCTCCCTTCCTTCCAAAGCGCTGAGCGGGTAGACTCCGAAGGCATTTGCACTCAGTTGACGATACCTGAAGTACGATAATGGACACTGGCTCCTCATCCACTGAGTGGGCCCTGAATTGCAGTTCAAAATATTATCATAAATCATCCGCCGCAGTTGGAATGAGACTGGACTAACACATGGCGTGTTCTGCAATGTTTGCTTTTGACTCCCGACCCTCATGCAGTGCGTCGTCAATAGTGTAATGAATGGTGCAATTGGATGCAGAAATGGTGACCCATGGTTATCTCTGACGAGTTCCATTTCACTTTTATCGCAAAGGATGTTCATATGAAGATGGACGACAACACCTCAAACCAGCACTGATTCGTTGACGGATGGGTCCCGGACACCAGATGTTATAGTTTGAGAGAATTCTCGGTAGACGGGCAAAATCAACAATCTGCTAATGGGATCATACATGCGAGAGAGAAGAGTTTCCATTCTGCTACACATATTCTCTGTACATATTGCTTAGTCTAGGAGGTAATGGTGAATCTGAAGCTCTGTGTTGTTCGTAGGGGAAAATATGACTACGTAGATCATATCTTTACCCTGACACTCCGTTTCATGTATTTCTAGCATATGATGATCTAACCAGCAAAGAATTAATTTCGCCCTTAAGATAGAATAATAATTCATTCAAATAACCACTTTTATTGAGTTTGCATGTAATCAAATACGGCTGTACGATGATGCTCCTCTCCTGCGGTGTCGTGCCTGATGCACGGCACGTGTGACCCCGGTGCCTCTAGCTATCACATAATCTGTAAGTGTGCCGGATGCGACCAAAAACCGCATACACAGTTTTGGGGATTACGGTGACCAGAAGGTGCACCAATAAAAACAGTCTCAACGACGAAGAAAACGCGATATTCTTTAGTATATGGGCCTTATAGTCGTACCTAAACTTACTACCGAACAGGTTAGGCAGTTATGGCTGCTAGTATTGTAATCCAGAGACGTGTGGATTCGAATGCCCACCGGCCATCCTCGAAGTGGTTTTCCATTTCAGCTCCAGGCAAATGCCGGTATGGTACCTTTCTTAAAGCCACGGCCGGTTCCTTCCCACATTTAGCCCGTACAATTACACCTTCACCAACAGACAACCCTTTCACACAGCGGTACATGTAGCTCTCTCCATGGGGTGTACTAGGAAAAGCAACTGCTGAACTGGCGAACCAAACATGTCCTCGGATACTACTTGCACTAGAAAAACCAAGGCATTCGCTAAAGGCACCTTTGGATTTAAAATAAATAAATGAAATATACCATCAATATTTTTCTTCTCAACAATGATAATTCATATTAATTCAGAATGTTATTTGTTTTATTTATTTCTGATTTCCTTGGAGAAATTAACATTTTATATAAATTTACAAGAATGTTTCGTGATTATTATTGGCTGGTAGCCATACAAACAATACTATTTTATTTATAATTTCGAAGAAGGATTCATAGATCTAGTGAACACCATAGCATTGTTGAGTATCAAAGAAAATATGAGTAACTGTCGAGGAAGGATCAAGACTACTTTCCAGAGTGAGATTTTACCGGACAGTAGCACCGAGCACTCCTGTGTGCCAGGCGTGGCTGAAACAAGACAAAACTGCAGACCAGAGCATGAGAAGTGTCCATATCGGTAAACTTGGCATATAAAGAGGACTTTTCAAAACTGTATTCTGTAGGCTATTAGCTCATAACAAAAGTCTCAAAATACGAACGGATGTAAAGTATGTTGTGTCGAGATAGGGAATGGTCTCTTGGAACCGAGAAAAACCCTAAACCCAGTGGTAAAATAGTCTGAACTGAGAATTTGTTGAGACTTCCGAATGGTTAGAGTTTTCTAGTTGCTGAAGGAATTATTGACCAAAACAACAAAGTAGGGATTGAGGTTCTTACAATAGAAAGCCTGCGCCTGATCCTTTGGTGGTACCTTTCAGTGTTATACCAAACAGTTGTGGCAGTTGTACACCATCCCCGTGAACTTTGGGAGCACAGATAACTAAATAAACTCTTTATACCCTATAGCTAGATTACACTGAGCATACCTATTTTCAAATGCTTATGCCTATTAATAAATTGAATCCTCTAGGCAACCCTTCCGTAATGAAATATGATTTTGAAGTAGCGACGATATCAGCCATTCAACGCGTGCTACAACAAGAAACTGCCTCAGAATGCTCCTTTTATTTTACCCAATGTCTGTGATGGCAAATCCAATCCTTGGATCATCGAGTAGATTTTTCAGGAAATGAGGAGGTGTGAAAGACATGCCAATGTGGTGCATTACTTCATATTCCCTTAGTTCACGTTGATGACGCTTGTATAATACCCCAGGTGTTAATGACAAACTCGTACAGGTCTTGAAGTATATGGTGAAGCAATGGATGGATAAACCAAGGATGCCTCGGTATATATGGAACGTTCAAATTCTGTGACACTGGCCCAACAATGCTATGAGGGGGTGGAATTCTAAGCTGAACGCCTCCATAGGGAGGAGGAAACCGAATGTAATTCTTTTACTGTAGTTCAATCATTGAATAATACGGCGATGGAGATCTCGTTTACCTTTATGTCATATGAACGATGAGTTGTGGGAGTTTGTACCAAACGAAGCAGAAAGTACACTAACTAAACATGACACAAACTTCTCACTCTCACAATGTGCTGCATTAGTTCATATTCCCTTAGTTCACGTTTATGACGCTTGAATAATGCCTCAGGGGGTAATGACAAACTCGTACAGTTCTTCAACTATTTGGTGAAGCAGTGGATGGATACCCATAACACTTCAACCTAATGCACTTTTGGTGTGTTTCGATGGGGAGTCCTTGTTCTCCAAAGTGCCGATTGACTCGGTCATGTCTCTCATTGAACATCTGTTCCCTAAGGATATTACTAAGTTATTTTACCACTGCGTGACTTCCAGCTATTTCTTGTGGGGTGGGATTCTTTACGAACAGTGGACGGAGTGGCTATGGGAAGTCCACTTTCGCCCGTAGTGGCTAATTTCTTTATGAAGCATTTTGAGGAGGAAGTTATTGCTTCGGCACTCGTCAAACCTATGATATGGTGGAGGTATGTTGATGATACACAGAAGGTCCTGAGAAATTTCATCTACTTCTAAACCAACTAAATCAGCAACATCCATCAATGAAATTCACGATAGAGATGGAGTCGGACGGATGTCGTCTTTTCCTGGATGTTCTAGTAAGAAAGAAACCGGACGGCTCCTTAGAACATACCGTCTATCGTAAGCACAAAAATCACTGTCTTCATGCAGATTCTCACCACCACCCAGCACAAAAACAAGGCATTCTCACGACACTCACCAAGAGGGCGTGGCGAATTTGTGAGCTATCAAATATCCAGGTGGAGATGGACACATTTAAAATCACGTTCAAGGGTAATGGTTACACCGATTTGCAGATTTATAGAGCCCTGTATCCCAGAAAAACGACCAAGCAAAGCTCACAGAAGGAATACGTGAAGTGAACTGCCTACCTGCCTTACATTCACAACACCAAAGATCGAACTGCCAAGCTTCTCCGCAAACACAATATAAAAACCGTGTTTGGCATCGTCACCAAAATTGCTCACAGTCTGGATAAAACCAAAGACAAATTGTCTCCACTTTTACATCCTGGGGTATACAAAATTCCCTGTACTTGCGGTAATGTATACATTGGCCAAAAATGCCGGTCCATTGGTACTCGTATCAAGGAGCATGAACGAAATATCCGTCTCAACCAGCCAGAAAAATGAGCAATAGCTGAGCACGCTCGATTGTCGGGCCATGATGTCATGTTCCATAATGCTCGAGGTCTTGCCCACACTGGACACTACAGGTCGAGGATTACACGGGAAGCTGTGGAAATACGTAGAAATCCTAACAATTTCAACAGGGACACTCGCTATCAATTAAGTAATACCTGGTTGCCTGCCATTAAGTATTTACGTAGATAGTTCCCTTCCAGGTACCTGTCGCTTCACTTTTGTTATTTCGTTTCGGTGTTTTCCAAATTCGTACGTTCCTCATCGCCAGATATTTCATTGCATGCTTGTGTCAATGTCATACCTTCATATGTGCGTACACCTGTTATGTTATGTGACCCTCTAAGACTGACTCTGATGGTTCTGTTAGCTTCCACTTCGAACGCTAGCGCTGTACTGCGTTCGGGGAGCCATCTGGTGACGAATGAATGTACCATTTCCACTTCTATTATAACGTCTAAATTCAAACCTCATTGTTTGAGAAGCCTTTCTCGTGGAGAGTCGAGATTTTCTTCTGAAGACGCAAAGCTAACTTCTTTGCAAAACGTAAAGAGTTTCACCATACAGCCTATAAGTCTATAACATTCTTACTCGCTTTGAGCAGGATGGAGATTTTCAAAAATGTTTGGATACCTTGAGTTATGTAAATACATTAGAATGAATGGCAGTGCTGAAACTAGGGTAATTCCAATATTGTGTTAATTCGAGCTTTTTAACTGAAAATAGGATATCTTTTGTACATTCTATTAGCAGCTTTGCTGAAAAAATCAAGAAAGAAAGTGGCTTGTTATTGTAAATCTTTATTGACGAAGTAGTTATGCTGAAGAAAGTTCAAAATAAAAAAAACAGTGGCTATTCAAAGGCACCTTGGGCTAGTAACTGTAAACTAGAGAACTTACCTCTATGATAATATGGGGCTCTGGCAGGTCATACATACATATTGGTTCAGAAAATAATTACGCTATACCAGAGACTCCAAAGTTGAGGTTAACAAAAAATTGGTAGCATACGGCACGATGCTTAATCCACTCGGTCGCTAGCGGTACAATTTTGGCCTGGTCACGTCCAGCACGGTCGCTTCCGGTGTGTAACCTCTCCTACTTGCATCCCACAGCCGAATGAATTACGTTAGCCATACATTTCCTTCAGTTGACGCCAGTAGATGCTTGACAATTTGGTGGTGCGTTGTTGACATTTCTTTTCCATGGATTCCAGTAACGAAGATGAAAAAAACTTATTGACCAGTCCGGTGTAATAATTGTTAATCTAACATGAAGTCTGTTTTCGTGAGCATCGTGTTAATCCAGTAAGTAAAAGGAGGCCCGACTATGGTGAATATCACCACTGTGAAATTTTCCCGAAAATGTTTATGAATATCTGAGAATGGAAATGGAACTATTTAATTACCTTCTCAATTTAACTAAAGACGCCACGCAGAAGACTTGGAAAAATTGTAATAATAATGTCATTCTGCATGAAGTGCGGATGATAGTTACTTTAAGATGAACAAGGTCCATATTACTTCTGTTAAAATCAGTTATCTCTATCAGCTTTGAAACTATCATTATTTGCTCAATGTATATTTATTTATTTATTTATTTATTTATTTATTTATTTATTTATTTATTTATTTATTTTCGACTTGAAGTAGACCTATGTAACGAGCGAGATTGTCGTGCAGTTAATGTCGCACAGCAGTGATGTCTCTTTCCGGGATGTGTGGGTTCGAATCCCACCGTCGGCAGCCCTGAATATGGTTTCCGTTTTTTCCCATTTTCACACCGGGCAATTGCTGAGGGCTGTACCATAATCAAGACTGCGGCCACTACATTCCGAATCCGAGCCATTTTCCATCGTTCAGTCGCCGAAAATCTTCGACGTGTTAGTGCGACGGCAAGCCAGTAGGAAAAAAATACACAGACCTGATATTCACTTCATATACAGTATGTGTCATGTAACTAGTTATGCTCAGCGGTCGAAGTGAAATACAGTGCGTACATGAATGACTTTAATGACAAAGATTGTAGTTAAACATTGCCTAGGATTCTTGCAGTGGAGCCTCATTTAAATATCCCACTGCAAGCGGAAAAACTGACTGAACACATTCGTAAGTGGGCTCAAAAACGACAAGCCATAAGTCTACGCGAGCTTTTCCATTTATTTCTATATATTCCACTTCTCCCATCAGCTTCCTCATCTGGGCTACCTTCTAGTCAATCAACATCACTGCGTCTTTACCCCATCGTGTCATTTGTAGTACGAGGACAAGCTCGTATAGGTTTCGATTCCTTTAACCAAGGGCTCTAAGGTACCATCTTCACCACGATGTAACAACGATCGACATACCCTCAGTAGTTCCCTGGTGAAGGCAGATATCCTACACATTCCTGATCACTGCAAGTTATTTAGGGACATCAGGAATTAAGCAGATGCAGCTCTTCTACAGTTCTCACTTAACATCCTCTACAACTGGTGCCATACTTGGAAACTTATCCCAAATCCAAAAAAATACAGCCACATGACCACAACGCTACGTAAATCTCATCTACGGACATCATATCATCTACTCGACAAGCCCATCGCCATAGTTACACAACAGCGAGGCTTAGGAGTAATATTAGTTACGGAATTACACTATAGATAATAATACCATTATTTGCTTTACGTCCCACTAACTAGTTTTACGGTTTTCGGCGACGCCGAGGTGTCGGAATTTTGTCCCGCAAGAGATCTTTTACGAGCCAGTAAATCTACCGAAACGAGGCTGACTCATTTGAGCACCTTCAAATACCATCGGACTGAGCAAGGATCGAACCTGCAAAGTTGGGGTCAGAAGGCCAACGCCTCAACCGTCTGAGCCACTCAGCCCGGCTACGAAGTATCATTTCGAGAGCCGCATAGGAACATTTACAACCAGGGCTATGAAATTACTAGAAATTCTCTACCGTTTTACAGAAATTTCTGATCCCACTACTCTTCGCCACTTCTTCCTCACGATATTTCAATCTCTTGAATTATGGCTCTACGATTTGGACAACCCCAAGCTACATCTTCACTCTGGCTGGAACACATAGTCTACACTGATTACCCACGCGCCAACTTATTACGCTGTCTGCCCTCGGGAAGAAGAGCCTAGCGGGAGCACGATTTGTGTAATGATATCATTGTAATGTAAGTTAAAGCAGGTCTCGTCTGAATACACCACGTGCTGTCAATTTACAAGCCAGTGTTTAAGTTAACAAGTCCATTGCATTCTAAGACGTCAATCGTCTAGGGTCAAGGGAATGCGTCCGCAAAGCAGGCGTCGCGTCGTCGAGCAGTGCAATCAAGGGGAATAGCCGGAGCGGTGGGAAGATTTTTACAAAGAAATGTAACAGATGCTGACAATAAAAGAGAAAATGTTGACTCAGTGGGTTGGCTCGTTTGAATATTCACAAAGACTTAATTTTAAAACAAACAAATCTCTTGATTCTATTTTCTAAGAAGCCTCGAACGTTGGATTTTAGGTTGTAATCTGAACATAGCATTCGCTGAAAATTGTTGTTTTTGATTATATTGTCCTTGTTCTGCATTTTAATGAAAGATTTTGTGTACATCTGTACTGCAATCTGAACATCAACATAATTCACTTGTATTAGTTTACTTACAGTGTCACCCATGCCTGCGCGCAACACACACGTACAAGCACCTTCAATATGTTCTATCACTATTTTTGTAACCATAACTAACCCCCTATTATCTTTTAGAAACACTGTCCCAGGGTGCTGTGCCTAAAGGGGTAGGACGTGCGGAGGCAGAATGTCTGTGACGTATCGATTGATTGATTGATCGATGTTTGTTGTTTAAAGGGGCCTAACATCGAAGTCATCGACCCCCAATGGTACGAAATGAAGCGAAATGAGATGACAACTTAAAAGTCCAAAATCCTCCACTGAACAGAATTCAAAGCGTGTGGACGGAGAATTAATGGATGGATGAATATGAATTTAAAACGATCAGTGGATCCGACCCACAGTGCCTCACATGCACAGAAGCTGGCACAAAACAATAGTATTACGGGAATTGGGACTGATTCTATACCACGGTGCTGAATCGATTATGCTTGTTGTCGAAACGGGTCCAATATCCAGGTCATCGGCCAAACATAATGGTATTTATCGCTCGTAAACTAGAACCATGGTATTTGTCATGTTGCGGTACTAATGAAGAGTAGCGTACATTCGCGGTATTTCACACATTATGGTACTACTCACAGGTAATGAAATTCGACCATGCATTACAGACCTACTGTGTTTCGCACATTGCGGTGCCATTGACAGGCAACGCAAACCTATGATGTTCATCATCTAAGTGTACTAACCACAAGAACTCGTACTATCCCGTGGTGTTCCTCATATAGTGGGTACTATTCATAGGCAAGTCAGAACCATGCGTTCCTTCATCCCGTGGTGTCGCTCATATAGTGCTACTAATCACAGGTACTGTAAAAGCCGTCGAACCCTCGTTTGCTACTAATCACAGACTTATTTGGTACCCAACGTAGTGGTACTACGCCCAAGTAAAAGCGACCCATAGCGTTCCCCACGTGGTGGTACCAATCACAAGTAGCTTCATGATTCTAATTCGATCATCCCTTGGTCGCCCCTTTAAGTCGCCTCTTACGACAGGCAGGGGATATCGTGGGTGAATTCTTCGTCTGCCTCCCCCACCCACAGGGGTCTGTGACGTATCGCTTTAACGTAGAGGTCTAACGAAGCACTATTAGAGGTGACCGGAACGCATATCCTAAGGCACCCCACATTATGATGCCATAGATTACGCCTGTGTGTTTTTCCACAATATGGGCAGTATCTGCCCTCTGCCTTCGACGCCGGGAAATCCGCACACGATGGTCACCGGAGGTTATGGAGAAGCGGGACTCATCACTGAAAATGATGCGACGCCAGTCGTCCTCTGTCCATGCCTCCCGGGCAAGGCCCCACTACAAATGCAGGCGTTGGTGTTCTGGTGTCAATGGCAACCGGGGCATGGGGCTGTAGGACCCAAATCCGGCGGATTTGAGTAATCGAGACACAGTGCGGGGACTCACAAGATGTTGTAGAGTCTCCAGTACATGCTCGCGGATGGCGGGTTCCGACATTATAGGATACTCAAATGCTCGGCGCACCATACGATGGCCTTCCCTCAGCGTGGTGTTTCTGGGTCGACCCGAACCTGCACGACGTGACTGGGTGCCCTCATGTACCCACTGAGTTCAACATCGAACCACTGTGACATGTGAATGACCCAAATGTCTGGGCAATTGCACGATAAGACCAACAGCTTCATGTAGTCCCACAATGCGGCCTCGGTCAAATGCTGTCAGTTGGTTGATAGTCTGTCTAACGCGTCTGCGAGGCATCGCGGGTGCTTCGTACTGTGCGCAAACCTCTCTGCACGTCTTGCTTAACTGTCTGACACACAGCAGTTGACTGGTAACAACTTATCAACAACTGGACGGTGCCATCACGATTGCACTCTGTTGGGTGTTCTACACACTACACATCCTTGTAAACCTAACATTTACTCACACATCAATGGTATGCATGTATACCGAAATGGTATAATATTGGACCACTCCTTTTGGGTGCTTAACATTTTTTGTCAGGCAGTGAATTTACATTCGTGTAATACATTTTACGTACACTTTCTTAGACAACATCCTTCCGCTCTCTCCGACATCAGTTGGTATGCAATGCAATATCACGAAATGTTCTGATTATTACAGAAAGTGTAACTGAAAAATTAACATTAGGAAAACGAGAGTAATCTACAAAAGGAAATAAAATAATGGGAAAAGAAAGGTAAAAGGGATTCTAGACAGAATAGGAATGGGAGCCTGGTAGGATAACGAGATTAAGAATGATAGATGTTGAGTAAGAAAGTAGCTGCTAGAGTGAATGATGCTGAGAAACGGATCATCGGTCAGTATATAAGGGCAAAATAACACTACTAAAATTCTTCTCTATTTCAGTTATGTACACATTGCCGTCTAGGAAATTAGTCAAATAGATATCATGTAGGTAGTTTGAGCTTTGAATAACATACGAGTATTCATCCTCAATCAACACAACGTTAATACAAGTAATGATAAAATTAATTGGTGAAAAATTAAATTGAATCAAGGTTATACCTAGTAAATTTAAGAATGATAGGTACAAATAATAGCCAAAGTAGAGAGCAATTCGATAAAAACAATAAAGAGAAATATTTACTGCAGACGTAATGAATGTTCTTAAAATCAATAACCCCCCGTAAACATATGTATCACTAACAATAAAATCACGCCGTACAGATCGTAAGGGCTAGATATTGTGACCGTATCCAAGTCTCGGCTGACTGAATATGGGTCAGTGTGTTACTGGGTTCGCTTTGTCGGAAGTAGCGCGCGTGGCCTTGGCCAGGTGATAGAGAACCAGTTTCTGACTTGAAAGGGGTAGCTGGCTGACTGGGAAAACTAATAAAAATAAAAGCGGACGAGAGATAAAAAAATAACCAGAGTGTGTTCATCTGCAATTACATCGATTTGTAATAAATGAAATATTTATAATAGCTTTGGTGGCGTGATACGCATAATTAAGAAGGTACACATAAATCATATTTGACTGAACCGTGTTAATAATGTCACGTGTGAATTATAAAAATTAATAACTGAATTTTTACTTGATTTCAACGGTATTTCGGCTAAAAAGGAAGGTGAAATTATTTAATCAAAGCCCAGAAGAATTCAGTACTTGAGTTGACTTCACTTCCCCTAACGAATGCCACGGAATGATATTTAAAGCAAGTCATAAGAGTACCAGCTCCTACATGCTCACATGTTCCTGGTTTATTCTCTGCAGTCCCTTCGTGTACTTCGCTAGCGGATTTCAACGCAGAACGTCAGTGGAATACTATCATCAGGGATAGTGGACTCATTCCTGTGTTCGACGCTTTCTACAATTGTGCAAATCTACGACCTGAGTTAATGCAATAAACAGACGTCGAAATAGAAGATAAAGTTTAAAAGTATGTGTTCTTTTCATCCTAAATTACATGTGTGCTCAGGATTTCTTTTAATACATTTGGTACAATTTTCAGCAACCTCAAGAGTGTAAACGTGAAAGAGGACCTCCACGTTATCATCGCCAGAAGATGGAAGTTCGTGCCAGGGACTCCACACATTTCATCATGAAGTTCTAAGCCCATTGACCAGCGTCGGCAGCGGCGAAATGCAGGGACTTTCGCCTTAGAATGGGTGATTGAGGGCCCCGGACTTCGAGATGTGAAGACAACTAAATAAGTTAAGTCGACTACGTCTTGTTTATATCTGTTCTATGTAGCTCTTTATTTCTACTCTTAATCTTTCCTTAGATTTGTTCTATAATATCTAGTTGATTTATTTTTCACGGTATTTCACTGGTTATTTCCTAGATGTGAGACAGGACTTGTAGCTTAATTTGCATACTTGCTTGATTTATGACCACGTGTTGTCGAGTTTGAAGATGATGGATCAATTGAAGTTATCCATGTGTTATCGGAACCCTCCTTTCTCATAGTACGAATTTCATTATGATAGTGAGTTAATCCGTGTCAGATGAATTTATCGAGGTGATATTTACCCAATATTTTTAACATTTTCATGGTAATTGGACTTTTATTCGTACCTCATATTTACGATAGCATGTCATCAGGACATTAATTCCGAATCGAGTGTATGAATTTATTTAGAGTACATGCATTGTGGTATATGATAACTAATGGATTAGTTAATCATCCAGACAAATTTATTGAGGATGAGACTGGTTTTGGGACGATGACGGGTCCTTATAATTTTCATGACTACACATGCGTGATAATCGGTTACGATGAGTTAGGGTCGTCGTTATGATGTTGAACTGTATGTGTAATTTATGAGGAATTTGTACGTACGATATGAATCTTTGTGAAACTGAATTTTCACATGTTAATGTAGTAATATTTTTATACACGATGTTGATCATGATATAATGGAAATACGGAATCTTCGAGATTATACGAGGTCTAGTTAATATAATAATGTCTTCTGATGATAAGGACAAGTCCATTTTGATCGATGTACTCCATAATTCAGGATAATATCCTAATAGTGTTCATGAAAGTCAGTAATTCTAAATTTAAGGTACGTGTAAATTTACTGGAGGACCTCAGGTCTGGAGTATAGATCCTCAAGTGAATATTCTGATAATGTTACAGTTCGGAACCAGGCATGCTCACTTTTCGATGTCTTACTTCGTACTCACGTCCAGACTTTATCTTTTAACATATTGGAACGAGCTAATGGGAGAGTGGTGAGATTAGTTAACACCCGATGAAGATGTGTAAATATTGTAGATATTTCTTTTATTGGCATATTTCAGTAGCTAGTAGTAGATTATAGATTTTCTAGTGTCAAGACATTTATTTTCTATGCATTTGTGTTGTGGTGATGCGTGACACTTTGATGGTGTTAATTCATTATGTGGACAGGATTTTCCACGTTGTGGATATAGTTTTTCCTATTTATTGATTTTTCCGATGGGTCATAATGCTAATTTTTCCTCATTTATTGACCAAGCGATAATAAGTTTTGTTATTAGTTCTCACGAGGAGATAAGTGGGAAGACGTGAACAGATATACTCAACGTCTCGATTTAACTTTTAGAAAACAAAGACAAATTCAAATTTTCATTTAAATGTTAACAAAATTTTTGATGAACAGAATTTCACTCATATTTTGTCAAGGTACTAAAATTAACTAATCTAAAATTAACTTATTAACTAACTTTCTTAAAATTAATGCATTTTTTCCAGATTTTTCGAGGAATTCTACGCAAGATCTCATTTTTCTAATCAGTCAAACTTTAAATTACTAACTGAATGTTTTCAAATAAAGAAAAAGCAATGTTATACTCAACACTCTGTTAGAATGGTAGGGAAAATTATGTTACGTGTACCATCCCATTTGTTAGTATTTTTTTGTCACATCAAGAGCAATGGTAATTAACGTAACGTAGCGATCATATTCATTATCATAGACGTCAGGGTGGCTAAACTTTTATTTCGTTGAATAAAAGTGTGATATGTTCTCTCTACTTAAAACATTCTTATTTTCCGAACCTTATGTCAATCCTGCCACTTGCATACTTTTTTAAGTCAGCGGTCCTGTGAATTGAGCACCCCTGGGGTGTCTCTTGTTCGCCGGCAGACCTAGTACGGGAACAATATAAAGTATTAGTAGTTCACTTGGTCTCTAATTTAACAAGGCTGCGATAAGGAAGGGCAGTCCCCGTAAACATCTGTATCACTAACAATCAAATCACGCCGTACAGATCGTAAGGGCTAGAGATGAAGGATTAGTAGGTCCCTTGGTCTCTAATTTAACAAGGGTGCTATAAGGCAGGGCAGTTCATTATATGGGTCATGGTATTTTGATATCCACACATCGAGGCATCTGGACCATTTTGGAAATATCTGTTCATAAGGTTTGACTGTTAGTCTACGGAGACGATAGACGCTCTTCCACATAACTGATGGTGAACCATCGCTTGGTTTACCGTGAACTTCCTGTCATTCAAATTACTTTCAACTTTCATTGGAATCGAACTCGTGGTCTCGGACAATGACTGTCAGTGCTCAAAACTTAACATTTTCACGGTAATATCCCTTCCCTCTTCCTGTAAGTGAAAGTAGAGGGTTCTGACTCCTGAAAGATAACGACGTCTTGTTAAGGAAAGACACGGCTGTGGAGACATGGAAATAAAAATATTATAATTCTCTCGTGCCCAAGATAGTAATGAATAATAAAACTGACTGCCATATATCAAAGAAGGAGAAAAGAGAAGTTTACACAATTAAGTGACAAGAACATCCAACATACATTGAAATAGTTTTCCATTCGTAACTCATGTATTGTGATTCACTTCAGATTAGTACGCGTTCAATATGTGGTTGCAATATTCCACTTGTGGGATTGTAATATTCAAGTGATTTACATCGCATTTGATTTAGTATTGCGATACCATCAATATGTGGGAGACACCGTACTTCATGTTTTGAATGACTTACTGACATGTCTAACTGTTGTTTTAGTATGATGAACAGAATAACTCTTGTTGAATTTTTCACTACGAAGGTTCGAATTTCCAGTAGTACCATGTTCTCATTTTCCCTCGGCATATTAGAAGAAGTGAATTTCATGTCTATCCTTTCTTCAACAAGAGATCGTCCGTTCTTGTGTTTGCAGTTCACTTTTGATAGTGAAGTGGAACGTCTGTCGGTAAATATTCCTGAGATAAATGAGTAACAACTACAGCGGCTTTCATCTCAGTGTCAGACTTTGTGTAATACCGGTATAACAAGTGAGAGATTGCAGAATGAATAAAGGTCGGCAGACTCTGTCAGGAGTGTTTCTTGAGGCCATAAACAAGCTCTGCTGTCTGCTCCTTAGTTGTAGGTCAAGCATGAGAAAAACTGCTTCCAATTCATTACTTTATTTGTGACCACAACCTTTCCGTTATTAGTTATTTTTATAATTATTAATATTATTACAAGTTGCTTTACGTCGCACTGACACAGATAGGATTTACGCTAACGGTGAGATAGGAAAGGGCTAGGATTGAGAAGGATGCGGCCGAGGCCTTAATTATGATACAGCCCCAGTATTTTTATGATGTGGACATTGGAAATCACGGAAAGCTATCTTCATTGCTGCCGACGGTGGAGTTCGAACCCAATATCTCCCGAATGCAAGCTCACATCAGCACGTTTCTATCTGCACGGCCGAATTATTATTATTATTACTATTATTATTATTATTATTATTATTATTATTATTATTATTATTATTATTGATAATGAGTATTCCAATGTATTTGAAGTGGTGGCAACTTGTACATAAAGTACCGTACTTAGAACAATGACAAAGATCAACTCGAACCAGGAACTACATATTCATTTTATTGTTAAAATACTTTTTTTTCTATAGTTGACGGGTTGGTTTTTGCTATTGCAACAGTAATCCCACCTGTGAGACATGAGTAATAACAAGGAGGCAAAGTAATGTACACCTCAATTAACAACAATAAACAGTCAGCGTAATGTTACCCTCCATATGTTTCTTCATCGAACTTGGCGATATTTGGTGATCCAGTCCGATCCCTAAGCATCTTCCCCAGCTTTATTATTCCTGTTCTCCATCATACTTCTAATGATCTTCCCTTCACGTTTCTCTTCTCATTTTTAATGTCATCTTCATTACATTCCTGATCAACAGGGACCAAAGACCAAGTGATTTTAGGGAAGAATGTTAAGTTTATCCCTACAAATATAGTTGCAAATTGAATTTTTAATCATTTAAGGCTTAGTGTTAACCCTGTAAATAAAGGATATCATTGAATAAATCCAGCTATGGAGCTTGTAATATTAGTCACAAAGATAACCACCTTAATCGCTAGTTAGTTCGTTAGCATGACGACTGAACAAATTTTTTTTCGTTAGGGACGTTTGACGTTCACGGACTTTGTAATTTATTTCGTAATATCTCAATAGTTATTGCTGGTCAGTAGAAACATACGTGATATGAGATATTGAAAATTAGGGCATTCACTGCTCGTTTGTAAATATTTAAAATATTAGAACGGTATACTGTGGTAGTAGTTATATATTTTTCATACACCAAATAGTCATATTATATATTTTCCTTAATTTTGATTTTAATCTATATCATTTTATTCACTGAACCGTAAAAGGGAATGGTGTTAATGATATAGGTATTATGTTTTTCCGTAATTATCGCCACATTTAAGAAATAGGTGAGGATTTGCCAATTTCTTCATTATTCCAGACATAATTTAACTACGCTCTTTTGTACATATTAGTGGCTTATCTCATTGCTCTGGACAGATAGTGATGTTATTTGTGTATAGTTTTTGAAATTTAACCTCAATATGGTATCGTTCAGTGTGCTTTATATCAACTTACCCAATTGGATCTAGACTTTTCATGGATTCTAAGAGCATACATCAAGAGAATTGGCAAGTAATGTCAAATGTTCTTTAATTTGGTATTTTCTAATGTTAGTTTATTCCTTAATTAGCTAACGGTCGCCAACACCACGCATCAGGCAATAATCATGCCATGACTGACTCACGACCACACTGCACTGAGTGAGGAGGTTCTGGCTAGGTAAAAATTAACGACAGTCGGTGAAATGGAACCTCAGCTGATAATACTGTCTGCTCGTTTTTAGAAGAGTCGAGTTGTATGTGAACGACCGGCTCTCAAGGAGCGAGGCATCTCTGAAAACCGTAAAAGTGCCGTAGTTAATGGAACGTAAAGTCAATAACATTTTTATTATCAAGGATCGAACTACTCGAATAAGTCGTTACAAAGTGTCAGTTAATTCGTGAACAACCCATCACTAATTCACGTACTCTTTGGTGTTGTTGAAAAATAGTATTCATACGGACGAGAGTATCGGAGTGGCCAAGGTAAGTGAACTTCCTTTCCATCTGGGATATCTCGTAAATTCAACTTCGCCTGGGCGAGATGAACATTGTGTGAGGTTTAAGGACCTTTTCCTTAATCCTCGAGAGGTGGCCGAAGTTCGCACCTCACGTGTGGCGATCAACACTAGCTGTATCACCTCCGTTATGCTGTAATTCTAAGAAGAGAAGAGAAGAGAAGAGAAGAGAAGAGAAGAGAAGAGAAGGGAAGAGAAGGGGACAGCGAGGATGATTACATACATATGATATTCAGGGAGCATCGGCCCGTGCCCATGCTCAGAATTTTACCAGGCATAACAGTAAGGACAGGGAAAATTCACATAGGTGGAAACAGAAAGCTGCCTGCTTGTGAAACCTGACGCTTTGTATATAGCACTTGCAAGGATATGGGATGGGTGTTCCAGATTTTGTTAGTGAGGAATCAAAGTGTCATCCACAAGTCATGTCCATTTCCTGCAATGTTCTTTCGAGTAAGGGAGCAGCTGTTTTGACACTGCGGCATTCAGTACGTGGTCTCAGTTGCTTGCGGGCTGTGGAGCTACTGACAAGTCTCACTGTCTAGCAGCCAGTGTTGTCTGGTGCCAAGTCTCCGTTGGCGGAGAATAGAGAACATCCATCAAGCCTGTGATATACAAGGGATATACGTAGTACAGTCATTAAGTTCTGAGACTTGACGCCTAGAGAATAGGCACCCACACAGCCCCGTGTGTTGCGCACGATGCCGCATTACACGGCGTACACCTACACAGAACCACATCCTCCCTCAAAATAGTCGCCGTTTGCCGTTAAGCACGTTTGCCAACGTTGGTATAGCTGATGAAAGGAAACACCATGGTTCTTCTCCAGTTATTATCCGGTTGAGAAACGTCGGATCATCGTCAGCACTACTGATGAGGTGACCACAAATTGTCATGCGATCATCAGGTTGGTCTTGCGACAGGATTCGTGGCACACTGTGCTGGGCAACATGAGACATGTTGAAGTCATCTAACAGAATTTTGTGGCAAATGGCATGGCTGACCCCTCTTGCTGCTGCAAGATCTTCTACGGATTGGGAGCGGTTAGCACGCACCAACGTTGCAACTTCTTGGATCTTGCGCTCCTTTCGACTTTTTTGTGGACGATCAGTACGCCCATCATCTTCCGAACTGTCCCGTCCTTGCACAAAACGTCGGTGCCACCCAAAACGCAACACTGCGACTCAATCCGTCCTCACCGTCAACCTGCTGCGTCATTTCAAACGTTTCGGCAGCGGTTTTGCCTAATTTCTGATATAAATTGATGTTTCCCCGTTGTTCAAACTGTGACATGTCAGGGTTCGACAGGTGCATTCAAATCACCGTCACAACAACAACCATACGTCTGCTTCCAGTGCATGCTCTCAACTGTCTCTTGCAGGGACGAGACACTAACTGACATGGTACCATACCACAGCGCCATCATGCGGTCAGTCTCAGAACTTAATGACTGTACTACGTCTTCCTCTTCTTTCTCTTTGGTGTCCCAGAATTACTGACGTCACTTTAATCTAGGTGTGTTTTAAAATAAAGGGAAACATGCATAGCAATGAGTATATACTTCGTACATACACTTGTAGAGTGCGGGCAATGGGTTCCGCTCTCAGGTCGCTGTAGTTCTGGGCTCAAACAGTGATGATGCCTTTATAGCTAGAGGGATAATAGTACTGTAGACAATACATTGTACACAGAGTGAGTCAATCAGAAGAGTTTGTCGTCCGCGTCTAGGAGTGTGGGCTGTGATTACCTCACTCATATCCCTGTAACAATAAATAAATAAATAAATAAATAAATAAATAAATAAATAAATAAATAAATAAATAAATAAATAAATAAATAAATAAATAAATAAATAAATAAATAAATAAATAAATAAATAAATAAATAAATAAATAAGTAAATAAATAAATAAATAAACAAAAATATGAGTTTTGTTTTTACATTACTCACAATTAAGAAAGAATGGCATTACATTATCGGTTGTGTCCACTGTAATTAGAGAATGAATTTTGTTACTTTCCGTCATCCCTGTCTGTCTGTCTGTCTGTCTGTCTGTCTGTCTGTCTGTCTGTCTGTCTGTCTGTCTGTCTGTCTGTCTGTCTGTCTGTCTGTCTGTCTGTCTGTCTGTCTGTCTGTCTGTATGCACACGCATCACGAGAGAATGGATGAACAGAATTTAATAAAAATCGGTATGTTAAGTTTGGAATTAAGGCACTACAGTCTAGGCTACAAATCAATTTATTCATGCTATGTGAAATGGCAGTTTAGGGAAAGGCCTCATTTAATTCTCAAATATCGACGGTTTTACTGGTCCTATCGATAAATACTACATAACGAAATTTATAGGTAATAAAATTTACAGTCACCTAGGTCTTGTACAGTTTTACTGTACTGGCTATGATAAGAGAGGTATTCATGAATTTAGAATTTACTGCTTAGTCCATATCATTGCCAAGCCACGAGAAAATGACTGAGCAGAATTTAATTAAACTTGATATGTAAATTTGGGGAATAAGGAAATATAGTCTAGGCTATACATAATTTTCTTCACGCTGTGTCAAATGATAGTTTAGGGGAGGGTCTAACATTTAATTCTCAAGGATTGATGTTATTAGCGGTCTTATCTCTATATAAGTTACTATATAAGAGAAGTTGTATAGAATACAATTTCCTATTATGCATGACTTATAGAGTTTTACCGTACCAGCTATTATAACAGAGATATTCATAATTTAGGCATTTGTTGATTAGTCCACGTTAACGCCAAACATCGCTGATATAGAAATATTGTTCACTTGTGTTAACTGGCAATAGTGGTGTTTTTGTCATGATTGTCTCAAGGTGAAAAACCGCCTGTTCATAGGCTCATATCGGCAAGGAAAACTGTAAAGTTGACTACTGAAATGAGAAAAATATCGTGAGGGAACGCCGTGAAAGGAGGAAGGACTCAATTTACACTGGATGCTGCAGGGCTGAGTGGCTCAGATGGTTGAGGCGCTGGCATTCTTACCCCAACTTGCCAGGATCGATCCTAGCTCAGTCCGGTGGTATTGGAAGGTGCTCAAATACGTTGCCTCGTGTCGGTGCATGTAAAAAACTCCTGAGGTATTAAATTCAAGCACCTCGGCGTCTCCGAAAATCGTAAAAGTAGTTAGTGGGACGTAAAGCAAATAACATTATTATTATTATTATTATTATTATTATTATTATTATTATTATTATTATTATTATTATTATTATTACGTTGGATTCTGTAATACCACAGTCGGAAGAAAACTTGATGTGAAGGACTACAATATAGGAAGTCCATAAAATGATCAAGAATAACATTACACTGACTATTATTTGTAGTAATGAGTTTTGTGTCTTCTGCTGCAACTGACCTCCGACATATGATGTAACTGTTTCTTGCCAAGTAGAAGAGCCTGCCTGAATGTTGGCGGGAGGTAGCTAGGGACTTAAATAACTTTCCTCTTTTTAGCATTCCATTCCTCTAGTTCATTAAGTACATGTTCTGATAAGTACTAGTACGTGACACACGGGCTCATCATAGTGTTCCAGCAATTCGATCCCTGCAATAAGACTCTGATAAGAATATGTAATGTGCACATTAAACGAAAAGCGGAGAGCTATATTCGCCGATGTCTGTGGTCAGGTTACTCCAGCTCTGGAACTTGGCATATTTAGATCGCCAAAGTAGTACTCTTCGTGAAAAGTGAGAAACTGTGCCGTTTTTTATTTGATCGAATATTTCATGTGATATTATTGCTTTGAAACGCGACATTCCAGTCAGCCAATATTGTATTCTGACAAAAATACTGACGTCATTGTAATGACCAATATCGAGTTCAGTTTAATATCTGTATGTGTCTGTCACATTTCAAATACGAAAGCATTGCTTTTAAATATGACATTCCAGCCTGTTAATATTTTATTCTGATAAGAAGTCTGATGTCAGTGTAATGACCTATGTCGAGTTCAGTTTAATACCTTCATGTACCAGTCACAGTGGTGGTGATTATTGCTTTAAAAGGAAGTATAACTAACCAAACATCCTCCATATAACATTAATCACAGAAAAAATAGGAGGGGTCCTACACTTAGAAAAGTGAGAGTATAGCTCAAAGAAAGACCAGGGCCACGAAGGGTGTGAAATTGAAAGACTGCCTAGGCCTCCATACGTTATACCGTCGGGGTCGGAAAAGAACAAGAGTTGACCAAGGGAGGTCGGATAGTGCAGATGAAAGTGAGGAGCCTGGCACAAGTAAGTGGAAACAACCCCAGAGGCTCCTATTAGTCGCCTTTTACTACGCGGGGGATACCGTGGGTGTTATTCTACCGCCCCCTTCCAGAGGGGGATATATGTCACAGATTCATGGGAAAATAGATAGGTGGATTTTAATGAAATTTGGTATTTCAGATCAGAATAAGGTCGAGTCTTATCTTTGCTATAAGTTGCTGAAAACCCTTCAGAAAGAGGAGTGCTTCAGAAGGGGACTAAAGCATAAAAATCTATGTATCAATATTACGGTTGGTTTTAAAAGAAAAGAACTCATAGCATTTTTTGTTCTATACCTTTTTCCAATACAGTGAAATATAAGGGGAATGTCAGAGGCAGTCGGATGAAAGGTTAAGTTCAACAGCCGGTAACTAACTCTATAGAACATAAACAGAGTTACTGTGGAGATCGTTCAGGCAACGTTTTAAAGCTTTTGGATATCTGACTTTTCTTTTGGAAAATTAAGCAGACTCTATACTGTCAGGAGGAAATCAAATCAACATCAGCAATATGGAACTGCAAAGGGCCACAGACAGCAAGGAAGTGATAACGTCACGACAAGCCACTGAAAGGGAGAAGCATGCCCACTTATACGCCTCAGATTCTGGGGAACAATATAAGGGGTAGAGAAAAATATAATCATGCACATGCTAAGTAATTCTCGCGTCAACGAAGGGTACTGCAGCCAGTGATTAAATAAATACATAATCAAACAAACAAATTATATGTGAGAGATACGTAAATGACAGCGAGGTTTTTTTCAGTGTTGAGTGTTGTCACGCGGTTTAACTTAACGCCTAGGAAGTGGAAAAGGGCCCGCTATCTTCTTATCCTGTGGCTGCAGGAAAGATCACATTATGAATATAAAGTTGCAATTCAAGAGAACAAATTGGGGCAGACATTCGTTTACACGTATGGGGTTATGAATTTGCCAAGGGAGATGTTCAATAAATTTCCAAATTCTTTCCAATCATTTATGAAAAGGCTAGTAAAACAACAGATAGGGAATATGTCACCTGGGAGACTGTTCTAAATGCAGAACAATGTTCATTGTTGTTGTTGTTGTTGTTGTTATTGCTGAATAGTGTATGTTTTGGCGTGGTGCACTTCTTTATAGATGGACGTAATAGCGCTTTATGCTCCTTATTACAGGAATGATCTTGTTACTTGGTGTGCAATCGCAGTGTTTGTTTTCTAAGGTGGTGTGTTACAGACCAAGTGTTTGTTAATTTGTAAAGATTCCTTAATGCCGTTGTGTATATAAACTTCACTGCTGTTCGTAGGCACTAATTCTCTACCTTTTCAAGGCTGTCCAGGATCGTTTCGGCAGTGTACCCGCATGCTGTGGCTGCATACACGACAATGGGCCTTATTAGGGCTTTATGGAATATTAAAGATTATCCTGTTGTTTTTACTGGATCTTCGATTCAGTACTTGGTACAGTTCTACAAGTCTTATGTTTGTTCGACCTATGCCTCTGACATGGTGTAGCATCGTAAAGATTTTATTTAAGGTTATCCCTAGGTATTTTGCTTTGTCGCGCCATTCCATTTGCTTGTTAAATAGTGTCAGGGGTTTATGTCACCTGGTCGATGTGTGCGTTTGTTTTTCTCGTGTAAACATCACTGCTTGGCACTTGTCTACATTTAGTTAGCCACGGTGCGAGAGTCTTCCGGGTCCTCAGGGTTCTGGACTGACATGCGCTTCGTCTGCTTAGAGGTACGTGGTAGTGAGTTCTAGAGCCCTAGTGAGTTCCGCAGTCGGCGTGTACTTCGTATTGAGAAAAAACAGTATCGGGCCGATAAGTGAGCCTTGGGCTACGCCCGCTGTCTTGCGCGTGCTTGACAGTCTATTGTGTACGCATGCTTTGAACTTTTGGCCTTCCAGGTATGTCTTGATAAGTCTTACGTATCCAGAAAGAAAATCGTATTGTATCAGTCTTGCCTGCAGACACTCGCGTCATAATTTCTCGCATATCATTTGGATATATAGGAAGAATCCAGCCTTGTTTAAGCAGCTAAAATTCTCAGCAGTACCCAGAGAACTCGATACCATTGTTAGTCCTTAGAACAAATGTCTCCGGTAGTGAAGACCTATGGTATCGTGGTTTCCTATGTTCCGGTTCAGTAGATTTTACTCTTGTCGAACGCGTCTTAGACATTAGTATCTGTTCTACTCCCCCTGCGATAAATGGTAGACAGCTGATACCGTTCTGCAGGTCGTCGTTACGCTTTCTTAGCGACTCAGCGCACGGTTCTAGACTCGCCGTACCTTTAACAGGTGTGACTTAACAGCAGTACCCCAAATACGGTTGGCATACTCCATATATGTCTAAAGGTTAACTTATACAGCAGGAGCTTATTATCAATGGGGAACCCAATGTCCGCTTTTATCGTCGGCATTAACTAATAAGCGCACACTTGCCTGAACAGTCGTGTTATTGATATAATAACCAAACGTGAGTCCTCTGTCACCTGTACCCTTAAATGATCGGTTTTGTGGGATTCCTGATACGGAAGGAAATAACCAAACAAACAAACACAATCTATCTACTCTTCTTTAATCTCAAAGGTTTCTTGGGCTCTTGTAAATCATCATCGGTTAGTCTATGAGGTAAGAAATAAAATATAGCCTAAATTTGAGTAAAAGCATCCAATTAGGTACTGACTCAGATTTATTACAAAAATTAAATTGCAAAAAGGGAAAGCCTTGTGAAAATTAATGAAATGAAATTTACACGAAAGGAAAACCAATCAAACAAAAGTTATAATCTAGAAATGAGTACAAGAATACAATGGCTCCTTTTCCCAGTGCTGCTCATTGCCTTCCTGGGTTCTCTAGTCTTTGAAGTTCTGCTAACGATAAACCTAAACATTCAAAGATTACTTCAAAGAGAGATCGCAGGTTAAATTGTTTTTATCTTGAAATGTTTGTCTCCTATAACCGAGCATGCTCAATGTAAGTGAGTGATCTACAAACCTTCTCGTACAGCAGGGTTATCCAACAATTGTACATCAGGATACCATACAAGCATTGAGTGGATCCTCAATTAAAACGAGCTATCTTCAAGCTTAACTTGGAGCAGTCATAGACTATCCTTGTATGGTATCTTGATGTACAATTGTTGGATAACCATGTTGTTACCCAGAAGAAACATTCAGTTGTAGCCTCCGGACCACATCCAAGGGTCTCTTAAGGGAATTACGTGATTGTATCAATGATGCTAAGATCACGGAAGATGGGCAATTAAAAGTAGCAAGGGAATATCTCGAGGAGGCTCCGCTTATGTGGTACCACGGAGTTGCTTTACGCCAAATACATTGCCAATATTTGTAAAAAAAACTGTGTACTCACTTCCATGAAAGACCGTGGGATAAGTTGTTTTTATCCTGAAATGTCGGTCTCCAATAATGCAGCATGCTCAATCTAAGTGAGTGAGCTACAAAATTTCTCCTACATCAGGGATATCCAACAAACATTGGTTAATTGCCCGTCATCGAATGGTGTGGAAATATATGTCGAGGTATTCACGTACACCGCTGCGCATGTGATGTGGAGCACCATCATATAGAAAAGAAAAATGCTCATACGCATTTGCAACGGTAAATTATCAAGATACGCCGGTAGCTCATCACTGATGAACGTCAGGTAATTTTACCCGTCAGGCGCGTGGGTAGTACGTGCATTCCCATTTAGGCAATCACCAATGATACCAACCCACAAATTCACTGTAAATCTCCGCTGAAAATGTCCCTGCCGAAAACTGCTTGTGGGTGAAGGACAACCCATATATGGGTATCATGGAAACTTAAAACCCCTTTCCTTGTAAAACAGGCTTCGTCTGTGGCCAGCCTTTGGAAGGGGAACAGTGGCTATTTTGTCGTTTCATTAGGAGATAGCGTACAGAATTCCCATATGCGTGTTAAATCGTCTTCCTGCCGGCACTGAACACGTTGCACATTCTACGGTCGCAGGCGCCCTTCATGCAAGACTGGAAACACAGTACACTGAGACACACCAACATCGCGCCCAACATTTCGCGTGCTGCTACCCGGGTGCCGCTCAATTATGTCTAGTGCCGCTAATACTTGCCACAATGTTTGCCGATCACTGTCTCGATAAGACAATTAAACACTACCAGTATCGTGTACTGGTTAGTTCGCAGCAACGGACGTTTACCTATTGTGTGTGTGGTGATCAGAAAATCGTTCTCTGTACAATAGGACGGCAGCCGTTTAATGTGCTTCACCGTAAATAAGGAACATAACTGCCAAACCGTTTGTAGAAAAATCCATTTTTTCCAGCAAGAACATGCTGTTGTTTTACTCCGATGTGAGTCCACAGTGAGAACACGTCCGTCATCAATCTAGCAATAATGAACTTGTGTGCATTTAGTGATTCACTGCTCGACTCTGATCTTCGTCCAGGTGTATGGTATTTGTCACAACAGGTCACTTGACCTTGCGACTGGATTGAGTCACAGCATGCAGAAGCAAGCCACTGTAGTATTGGACATGTTCTTACCTACTGTATTAGGTTACATAAATCTATTGTTTTAAAATGTGATACCTTTTGCATAGCAGAACCTACAGTATGTACGAAAAATAAACACAGGGTGATCGAAAAGTTACACAACCATGGCAAAGTCACAATTATGTTTTTTTGGTTTGATTCAGGTGGTGATCATGATAATTGAGTATTCGGTACAATAGAAGAATGATGTACACACTGGAGGAAAGTATTTTATACTTTGGAAGAGTACATACGCAGTTTAACTTACTCAACAATTCCGAACGCTTTGCATCTCCGAACAATTCAAGCATTAAAACGTTTACGAAAAATTCTAGAAAACTGGAAACGCGGGAGATGCCCCTCGAATCAACGGTTCTCAAGAAGGATAACAATTGACGAATAGATAAGCCGCAATGCTGAAGAGTCCAAAGCAATATTTATGCAGGTTGTCTAGTCAGAGAGGTGCGCCTTACGATATAGCGCGTATCGGTGTAAGGAGATCGTTACACATATTTCCGCACAAGTTGAAAACTGTTCGTGAGTTACTGCCAGGTGTCGTTAACCGTCGTGTTGAATATTTTCTTATGGAACGTGTGACGTAGGACGTAGAGGAGTTGGAGGAATGGAGTCGGCTAGACGAGCCTTGGTTTAACCTCTGCGTATTCATGAATGCACCGAATGCGCGTTGGTGGTCGAATCAAAATCCTCATGAGCTGCACGAGTTTCCCTTTCATGACTAGCTGACCTATGCTTGGTGAGCCATGTCGCGAAAGAGATTTTCACTCTCTTCTTCGAAACAGCGATCAACAGTAAACGTTACATAAGTCTCGTCAGGCAATTTTTTGCTATACTGATCGAGGAGGAAAACGAAAGGGCATGGTTTCAACAGGGCAATGCAACCTCCCGTGCTGCTCATGTTCCATTAAATGCACGGAAAACGTGTTTCCAGGGTGCATCGCTTCCAAGCCACTGGGCCAGCTTGATCTCCGGATCTCTCTCCATCAGACATTTTCTTATGGGGCTATCTCAAGTCAGCAGCATTCGTAACCCATCCTAGGAGTTTGGAAGATCAAAAGACCAACATTCAAACACTGTGGACAAAATTTTGCATGAAACGCTGTGAGACATGTTCACAAACATGCACAAGTGTGAAGCAATAGATGGTGCACATTTTCAACCCTATTTGCCGTACCTCCATGGGTTGTGTAACTTTTCACCCTGTATAATATTAACGCATGCCTTGCAGATACTATCATTCTCTGTTATCCCTGCAAGATCACGGTGCAACGCTCCCTTTCTTCCTGTATTTCTCATCACCAGAAGTTTGGAGTTAAAGTTTCATTGATTTTCAAATTGTTGATAAGGTTGTGATGGACGATATTTGCAAGTAGATTATGACGCAGTATGTAACAATACTGAGTCGGGTCAGTACAGCCAGCTATGTTGTGACCATCTATGACCATTGATGGTATTTTCTGCGTTTATTTAATTTGATTGAAATGACCTCCACAAAATACTTCTGATAATTGTTCGTGAACTCTAAGTAGTCCCCTATATCGCAGACGTAAACATCAGTGTAGCATAATACATTCCCTAAAGTCAGAGCAATTTCTTAGGAGCTCTTCTCTATTTATATGAGAATTTTCAACTTAATGTGGACACCTTCTATGCTGCAATGCTTGCAACCACTGCCTTTTTCAGCTGCCATTTCCTTGATACGTATTTTCTCCGTTGTCCTAGAGATTGAGCAAAGTTATATTATCGTCTGCTGACACAACTGCTTGTTCATTCTGGTGGAGAAAGAGCTCATGACTGCCAATCTGGATGTACAGTATGTTACTCAGGTCCATAAAAAGAAAACCGACGTTCTTGATAGCTAAGTAAAGTTAACCAGACACTTGGTATAATTTAAACTATAAAAACTAGTCTTCAGAAAACAATGTAGCGCGCAAATCGTACTTAAACTGCACACCTATAGCAAGTATTCTTTCATACATTTCTTCACATGAGGCATATTTTAATGTATTTTGAGCAATATCGGAAAAAATGATATTCATTTGATGAAAATAAGAACATAAATCATGCGCTCGTGTCATGTTCAAGATAAATGGAATAGGCTGTCATTAAGTGAGATGATTAATATGCCGAAAATAAGTCCTGTTCTCAATCATAACTCGTCTGTCTACAACCCAATTAAGCAATTACTGATTCCTGGTATTTTGCTTATAACGGACTTGTTAGTCTCCCAACTTCGTCAATAGGAAGTTGTCAAGTTCAAAAACATCTTGAAACGACGAAGCACAATAAATTGAAAGTAAGCAAGATGAAACCAAACAGTAGCCTCCTGCAAGTGCAGCTTTAGTAAAAACTGGACCGAAGGCGAAGTAAACTCAGTGGAGATCTGTATGAAGTGTTTATCAATACAAACACATCATTGACTAAGCTGAAGGATAAGAGCTTGAGTTTCTGGAAGAGTGTGCTAAGCAATGAGTGTGCTGAACAATTAGTCCCTGATAAGCCAACAATTAGGTAGAATTATGCTCCTATGCTTTATAAAATGACGCAAAGTAAGGTGAAACAAATTTTAATATCCTGGGGTGTCAATGAGTGAAATACCGGGCGAAGAACAAAGATATTTAATTTATATGCGTTAGGACTGGTACAGAGGAGGAGGTGTGAGAGAATAAAGAGGTGAAATAGGTGATAATATTCCTCATGCTACTGTATTTTCTGATTAATAGGATGAACACCAAATATCTTCGTAAAAGTTGCACTGAAAAGTATACAAACATTTCAAGTGACCACTATCGCCTATCATTATAACTTCTGTTACGTATCTCTAAGTGATTTTTGAAGGCTCCCAGTCGCAAGTAAAAATGTTCCTTTTCGACTCATAATGCGTTGCACTCTTCGCAGCATTTCTTCGCTGGGTATTACAAAGTAGGGAACGTGTCTTGGTGCTGGGAATACCCTGCTGAAATCTGCGAGTTCGTAAAAGCAATAGGCGAAGGTCTTCATCATGATAATTTAAATACCGTGAAATTTGATGTGCATATCGCCTGGCATGAAAGAATTATAAGGAAAAGCACTGTCTCTTCATATTAGGACTGGATTATTTTGCACGTTGCTTTACGTCGCACCGACACAGATAGGTCTTATGGCGACGATGGGACAGGAAAGGGCTAGGAGTGAGAAGAAGCGACCGTGGCCTTAATTAAGGTACACCCCCAGCATTTTCCTGGTGTGAAAATGGGAAACCACGGAAAACCATCTTCAGGGCTGCCGACAGTGGGGTTCAAACCTACTATATCCCGAATACTGGATACTGGCCGCACTTAAGCGACTGCAGATATCGAGCTCGGTGGATTTATTTAATGAGACGAAAGTTCAATTTGGAGTATTTTTTTGCAATCAACAGTAATATTCATGAAATTACAGTTATTTGTAGTGTTCTACTGAATTAATTTGTGTGCTAAGGTAATAAGGTGTAAGATTGGAGGCCGCAAGCTTAAGCAGCTAAGCATCACTTGAAATATTCTCCGAGGAAGAAAAATTTTGATTGGGCGTTTAATTTCCCGCCAATCGAAAGTCTTTTCTAATTATTAATTTTTTTAAATAATTATTATAATTTTTCTAAAGTATGTATGTTCTTTTGTGAAATACTACTTTAGGAAACATCAGTACATTGTGCTAAATATGCTTAAAGTTTCAATAGGACATTGCGATCGGTGTTGTATGCGCCAAATTAAGAAGGAAAAACAACGTCTTTTCAATTTCCTTTATTTGGACCAAAACAGTCACTCTTATTGCATATCAGCGAACGCTAACATTCTGGGTCTGTGCAACATATATATCCTATCTGTAATATTCATGAAATTCCTTCTGTTTGTAGTGTTCTATTCAATTTAATTTACTGCTAAGGTAATAGGAAACAACATTAATTACTTCCTCAAGGCCATTCTATCGAAATAATAGGATGTATCTGTATAATTCTCGCCAACAGAATATGCCTGTGGTTATCTGCAGGGATTTGCCGTAATGAATGTACAGACCCTAAGCCAATTAAAGTGTACGTGACTCCCCACTATGAGTACCACGACCTACATTCTCGAAACTACCTTAAGACTCACAAGAATCTTGATCAAGCCAACTTCTGCTATGCATGGACGGGAATTCTAAAATCCACTTACAGTGTGTAAGCAGCTGTACGATGAAATTCTGAAACATTACTTAGTGAAGTAAAAGGAAACACGTGTCCGCATCCCGACGTGGTGCGTCTCCTTTTAGGCACACCCCGAATGGAGATGAACACGTCCACTGCCACCTTAATTCAAGCTACGAATTGCCCCAGGAGCCGATGTGTTTTTATTTTCTTTCTATTAGTTAGAAGGTAGTAGATAGTACTTTTAACATCATAAGTGAAGTTTTTACACATACACATGGAAGATCATCGATGACGTACATGTGGCACTGAGAAACGATGTAATATCCTGGGTGCCGGTAGTTGCACATCTGCGTGTTATTAATCCAGAATATTTATATTGCATTGTAATAAATGATGTTGAATTGTAATGTAATAATTGCTTTTACAAAGAATATCTTTCATCAACTGTTTTTTTTGACGCAGTAGTGGATATTATCCTAGTCATTCGCTTCGTGTATAGCGATAGCCTCAAATCCTAAAGCAAGGCTCAGAGCGATGTGCAGCATTTTCAGGGAACTGAGGACAATAATAAATATAATCAATACTTTTCCCCTTTTCATGCAACAATTTACGTCGCTTTCTCATTGATTTGCCTTTTGAAATAACTTTCTCTGTTGGAATTTGAAAGACCAGTAGAAGTGCCACTGTCACCTTCAACCATATTACACCATGTTTGAAAGCAACAAGCAACACGTAACTCGAACCTGAACCTGAATACCGTTAGGTAGGATCGAAGCCCAATCACTGTGAAGACCAGTAAAGACAAGCAATACTAGATCATATACAATGATACAAATGTGATTCAGGCGGCAGCCAATGTGTAGCTCTCCTACGATTCTTAAATTTCTGGCACTACCGGGAATAAAACCCGGACCTCAGAGGACGGCAGCACATAACGCTAACCGTTATGCTGCGGAGGCGGACACATTAGTTGGTGAGTAAGGATGATACTGTAATTTTACCTGAGTTCTGAGAAAATCTGGAGAAATTTACCAAATGGTATAGACACAGATTTAGGGAAGAAGTACAATATAAAAATAAGAGAATATAAAATTAAAATAATGAAATGTAGTCAAACGAAGGAAGAAGATGCGTGAAATATCAGATTAGCGAATTATAATTTATTTTATGATAAATTGATAAATATTGCTATTTGGGCAGTAAAGTAACGAATGACGACAAGAGTAAGGGGGATATGAAAAGGTTAGGACAGAATATAATGGGGGCAGGGTCAGATCAATCTATATACCGATGACAAAACACACATGTCAAGGAAATATCACCAAAATAAAATTTATTATATCTTTCAACCCAAATGAAATTCTTCTCAACAAATTGACATTTCTTCGTTTAAAGGGGCTATGCACACTACACAATCTTCGCATTTTAATTTTTTTGATTCTACCGGTCCGCCTCTGTGGTGTAGTAGTTAGTGTGATTAGCTGCCATCCCCGGAGGACCACGTTCGATTCTCGGCTCTGCCACGAAATTTGAAAAGTGGTACGAGGGCTGGAAAGGGGTCCACTCAGCCTTGGGAGGTCAAATGAGTAGAAGTGGGTTCGATTCCCACCTCAGCCATCTTGGAAGTGGTTTTCCGTGGTTTTCCACTTCTCCTCCAGGCAAATACCGGGATGGTACCTTACTTAAGGCCACGGCCGCTTCCTTCCCTCTTCCAATCTTCCCATCCCCCCGCAAGGCCCCTGATCAGCATAGCAGTTGAGGCCGCCTGGGCGAGATACTGGTCATCCTCCCCAGTTGTATCTCCGACCCAGAGTTTGAAGCTCCAGGACACTGCCCTTGAGGCGGTAGAGGTGGGATCCCTCACTGAGTCCGAGGGAAAAACCGAACCTAGAGGGTAGACAGATAGAGAAGAAGAAGATTCGTCTGATGGATCACATATTTCTTCGTTCCTGGGTGCTAATGCTCATGCAAATGTTCCTAGCATACTTATAGACATTTGAATGCAATGACGAGTTCTCCATCTATCGTAAGCCTTTCTGTAGTAACGGGAGTGCCGAGGACATGGTCGACTCGCCTGATGCAGCCCTTATATGGCAGACCCTCAAACAGGGTGGACAACATCTGCCGTGTATGAGAACTGCGTGTTCTTCTAGTCGAGGATGGTGTTCTGTGGTGTGTGAGTTGCAGGAAAGTTGGGGACATTAAAAGTTCCCAGTCCCCGAGCTGGGAGCAATAATGATTTAAGGTTAAAATCTCCGACCCAGGCGGGACCCTGTGAACCGAAGGCGACTACGCTGACTAATCAGCCAAGGAGCCGGACTAGTGAAGAAGTGTATGATCCATTCAGAGCAGCGAGTGTGACGTACAATTGGCACAACAACGCTCTGTACCTTTCATGATGGTTGTTTGAGTAATTATTTTCCCTCTTGATTAATTAATGAACAAAAATCATACGAGTACCTTTCTCCTTCCTCATACTTAATAACCTGATTGAGTGATTCACTTAACATTTCTGATAATTCTTCAGATGTAACGTTTCTGAAGGTTGAACCAAAATGCTCATATTTATTTAACACAATTATTAATTAACACTGATCTTTCAAAAACTAAAGTTTGATTTTTCTAAAATCAGTGCGAATGTACTGAACACATAACTTACCGTTCCATCGTTGGTCGGCCACAGCTGCTACAGTAGAGCAATATTGAACTCTTAAATCTTGGGGTCGTTGCTGGAATGTTTCGGTCATGATCTTAACCAAACAATGGGGTTCAGAAGAGAGCCTAACTACTTGAAATGAGGAGCAAATATGTGCTTACTAACTTTTATTAAATTCTTAATGGCACAAAAAATTATTTATATAAATCCTTGATCAACAATTAATTATTAATTATGAAATGTTTCAACGCAGTCACACTGCATAGCTTCTATGTTTTCTTTTACAATATCGAAGGATTTGCTTCGGTGAAAGTAGGAATATCATAAATTAGTGGACGGCGAAACAAAAAAAAAGAATGGAAAACCTGAAAAATCGGGCACCTATTAATCCAAACGATAACTGAGAATTAATCCACACGATCCGTGGAAAATCTGACCTTCAGCAAATAGAACTCCAGATTTACTTTTGACTAAGGTTATCCGCCAGTGAAATACCCTGTCGTATATAGGAACACTCGCCTAATGCATCCTTAATCGAACCAAATTGACTATCATTTGCTTTGGATAGGTAGCGAAATATTATTGGAAAGCATGGTGTTCACTACAAGTTAACAGCAACATTCACAATTGAAACAAAATTCCACCATGTATTTGTCATTTCCTGACGCCCTTAAGTGATAAAATAAACCCGATGCTAAACGTGCATCACCCAAACAGCTGTTCAGAAGGAACCAACAACAACACGATCCGCGAGGATCTTACGTTGCGTCGTTCTGAAGGAACAAAACTGCGAAATGCATGAAACACTTATTCATCACGCATTTAGAAGAAATGCCAAACACTGAAGTTAATTACAAAGTGGTAAATCACGTGAAAAATATTATTATAAAACCTACTTTCAGGTTATGAATGGTTACGTTACGCTTAATAAAATTACAAGTCCACAGAGAAAAAAATACACAAATTACAGAATTCTTTCCTACTTAACACTGACTACCATCACAGATCCATCTACTTATTGTTTGTTCCAACACACTACCTACAAGTTATCAATTGATCGAACTCAACTACGTATAAAATGAAAGAACGACAAAGATTGAAAATAAAATATATTACTGGCTGACGAATCGAACCCACATTCGTAACTCAAGTCTCACACTAATACATTGAGTGTCAACATGCACACTGCCAAAGCAAAAAATGGACATCATAACGACAAAACAATTATGTCCGTAAAATAAAAGAAAATACCGAAGTTCTTTGGACTCAAACACGCATGGAGAACTACAGCAAAACATTGAATCACCGTTAGCTCAGTACCCAATGTTGGACAACCCTCATTTGCCGACAGCGGTTCCATAATCTTAGGTAAACACCTTCCAGCTGTTGAGGGCTGCGCGCAATTTTGGCCTCGTTATTACCGATCTAACACTCTTCCCATTTCGTATTTTACTGTAGACACTACCTTTGACCAGGTCACATCGCAAAAACATATAATCTAAGACTTGAGTATGTACAGCTGACATCCCAGACCTATCCTCGGGCCTACTTAACATCTGCACACCCTAACACTAACCTCTATGTACACGTACCTCCCTAATTCTATCGTTGAGCTTGAACTAGGACGTCTCATCATCAGTATACTCCTAGGATAACATGTGACGTCCTAAATCTATTGTCGGGCGGAAACCGGGTCGTATACGCTTCCCCTAGCATATCAGGCGAACTCGTAACTTCAAACAAACTCTGATATCTTTAGCTGTAAATTTGATCGAAACGAATAACACACAACGAAACAACTCTTGCCACAGAACGAACGCAAGTCGAAAAATGCAATAAGTTTCTATCTGTTACAAAAAAAACGTGAACTTGAAAATAAATATCGCGTGGCGAACAATCCACAATTCAAACACGATCTCACCATGCGCAATGAAGTTTAGGAAAGAATAATATCTTCCAACACACGTCTAACATTTAGTGGATGTCGTCAGAAATAATAATCATCACCACCGCAGAGATGCATACTATAATTTTAGGGTGAGGCCCTCAGATCGCCTACCGTCATTTTTCCAAATATTCATATCCATGACTATCCAGTGAAACAAAACCCAATGACTCTACACAGCCAAACATATCGCTTTAAAACGTCCAATACCTCATTTCACAAATGCTCCGATTTACTGATAAATTGCCGCATTGTAATTTATGAACTTTACTAATTGGAAACTCGTCATTACAGTCAAAAAACACCAACCATGTATTCAAAATGCTCTTTTATCCTTGAAGTCATATTATTCTAATATTCATTACCGACTTTACGTAACTAGTCACTTGAAATTTTACTACCAAGTGTTACCATCGTCACCAAAATCGTTTTTTCACTTGGGATCTTATTTGACATTTACCGTCCTTCAAACAATAATTATCTCGGACCGACCTTCTCCAGGGCCCAGCTTTCGGATTGTTAGCGGAATATACTACAGCCTGCCACATAAATCTCACATTTAATGTACAGCCTGTCTCAAAAATCCTTCCTCGGCAAATATAGCCTGTCTCAAAAACTCATTCTCCTCGCCTTCTCACGGCGGTATTACGTAAAATCCAGGCTCCCTTTTGCTGTCAACATTTCTACCACTCTTATCTCCGCACATGTAAATTCTTCGCTCTCAATCCATTTTTCTTATATTTGAAGACCTTTTTTCAAATCTCAATCCTCTTGTGAAAAACAACAACTTTTATGAAAATATGCCTTTTTTATTTTTACTGTTACTACAACTTTTGGACCTCGAGAATACAACAACACACCGTGATTTTCCATATAATCGACATACACGATGTCACAATTTTTTTTTACTTCCCATGAATAAAACATAACTTTATCGGATTTTACAGGAAACTTTCTAAACGCCCGCATTCCTTGTATAACATACTTGTTAAATCCACTTTTAACATAGGAAAATTTTATCCCACGGTAGACATTATTATTATTATTATTATTATTATTATTATTATTATTATTATTATTATTATTATTATTATTATTATTATTATTATTATTATTATTATTTCGATGAAAATTTTCTGAATTCAAACGATATTCGAAATTAAGACATTCGCCACGACTACTCTATCATGATCACCTTCCTAATTTTGCTCACTTCGGACAGTATGTCAAAGAATATTAACACAAGATTTAAACGTCGCATTTTATATTTTCTTGATGTGAATTTTACAAAACTAAAGATTTTCACACGCTGACCAAAAAATATAATACTCTTTTACTGATCATTACAAAATATCAACCCGAGACACGCAATGAAAAATTTGGTTGGGACAAACAACATTCTAACTACAACATTGATTAAAGGGTTACAGACCTGTGATCTTAGCCGTCATCCTTGGAGTTCTGGCTGCATTTAGCCAGCAAACCTCTTGTCTAGCCTACCATAGCTAGGTTATACATCTTCTTTATAAATATAACTTAAATTACACAACACTTTCCAACGCACTTTCAAACGTTTGGCAAGCGACGAACACTCTGCTCAAATGACCACATCTACTGCGTTCACAAGACTGTCCCCTTCTCGCCCGACTACGGCCAGGTGTTCCAACGGATAAGAAACCAGACACAGTAGCTAACTTCAAACTCCTCTTTAACAAACACACATTGAATACCGAGAGAAATTCAATCACTTCTAAACCTTCAAAGTTTCATTAGCGGCAGCTCAGAAAATTTCTATCATCTTTCATTTCTAACAGTAGATCTGAACCATAGCCACGAACATGTAGTAAGTTATTTGGAGACCAAATTATTACACTTTTCTGACGACGATGGGCGTGGGCTCCGCTGCTTCAGAAACCAGACAGACACTGAGAAATATACGGAGGTAGGTTTCTTTTATACTCTATGGGGTGACGCTACTCACACCATGGAGCTTGGTTATGCAATATGCTAATTCCGCATCCAATTGACCGATTTTTCTGAAATTTGTTCCATGACTTCGGACAGGCTTACAATTTATTTAGGCGTTAATTTCATAATTTTCCCACACTCGCAACAGACGAAATAAATTATTTCTGCCCGGGCGTTTCGTGGGTTTTCTTCATTCATTGACCTTGGCACGTGTAGGTAGTCCGCGGATCTGACGCGGATTTTTCTCTAGGCTTAACTGCATTTATATTTACCCTGGGGGTTCTGTCTTCACGCGGTGTTTAAGAATAATTTAGATTCTTTATTTCTGGACTTACTGTGTTGCCAAAATCTCTCGTCACGAAGAATTCCTTAAATATGAACAATTGTTGAATATTCGAAGTCCACCGAAGTGCCACGGTATTTTACCAGCTTGCGGCTCGGCTTGACACGGGACGCTCGCTCCCACGAGACAGCCAGACTCATGAAATGGCCGCTCTCAAACAAATAACTTTTATTTGAAACAAATATGGAGAAAATGAAAAATAATATTCTCATCGTTTTCAGTACCTGTTAATCTCATGGTGGGTCAATCTCTAGATGAAAATCACTACTTTCGCGTTTTCATTTACTTTTGTGGATACTGTCATTTTTGGAAAATTTAAAAAGCCGTTTATAATCGCAGCATAGGAAGCCAATTTGTTCACAAGGGACAAATGGCTCTTTGAGCTCTTTGAAACCATACCATTGATGCAACATTGCCAATATATAAAGTGAGGTACGTACAGTGATATAGTGAAGAGTGAATATCAATGCGGGGAAGTGTTTTTCACCAGTATGATAGTGTAGTATAGTCACTACCAGATAAATGATAGCACCACGCAGTTCACATTTGGAGAGGAAGGCATCTTACTTAGTGACGTGTGATCGGATGTGTTCCTTATTTGAGCGAAAGAAGAAATTGGGATTATTGAAGTCAGCGCTCCATGCGGAGGAGTGTTAAGGGATGCTTTCAGACGCCGTGGGATGCGATGGAAGTTGAAAAAAGTGGTATCATGAGGAATGCTCCAGGGTTAGTGCGGATGACGTCCGACTCGTTGGCTGAATGGTCAGCGTACTGGCCTTCGGCTCAGAGGGTCTCGGGTTAGCAGAACCAACTGAAAGGGGCGCGATTCTAAACCTGGACTTTCGACAGAGTGCATAACGGGAACTTGTTAGCAGTGCTGAAACGCATGGGTCTCCCAACCGCAATATGCAATCTTATTCGAACCCTTTAAAGTTCGGCGCATTCTTGAATACTTCTTAATGGACACTTTTCATGACCAATTCCAATTAAAACAACGGTTCGACAAGGATGTCCCCTATCGATGACTTCCTTTGCCCTTTATTCGGGCAGTCCACTTTGTAATGTGCACGATAACAAACCCCCATAGTCAGTTCACGGTTGCAGCCTATGCTTATGACGTCACCATATTACTGCAGACACCAACCGTTGCCCCACAGTTGAAGAGCATAATAACAACTTACGAGAAAGTCTCTAATGCCCAGGTCTGTTATAAAAAATACGATATATTACGGCTTGATAGCTGGTCACAAGTGTCAACAATAGCTTCAGTACCTATTAAAGATAAAATTAAGGTTCTGGGAATAGTGTTCAACCCTAATATGGCCGAAACTATTGACATAAACTAGACAACCATAGTCTTAAGGGTACGCGCCACATTCGAAAGGTGTGGCATATAAATTTGTTTGCCTTATCTGAATTGTGGTATGTGGCACAAATTCTACCCATACCGGTAAAATAAGCCAGCGAGTTGAGCTATGTATTAGTTATTATCTCTGGCGAGGATATATGTTTCATGTAGCAAGATCACAAGTGAGAAAATCCGTGGAGAGAGGATGACTGGGTCTCATAGCAGTCGGTGAAAAATGCCAATGCTTTTAATGCGAGAGTTAATGATTGCCAAGACAGGAGTAGGAGCTGCTCATCAGACTTATTTTTGGAATATAAGTCAGCAAAACTCAAAGTATTCAGTGCCGACACGATGTTTTAGAAAAGCGCTGAAAGCGATATATATGATACGAGTGACAGGAAGCAACGTACCTCCTACTAGAGTAATATACAATCATCTAGTATAGAAGAATGAAACACAACCCCAGATCACGGAGAAGTACACAAATAGGAAAATGGAAAGAAATCTGGAGAAATTTCAAAGATCCTCATATACCTACTGAGTGGAAAGTTGCAGCATATAAAGCTATAAACAACATTATTCGAACAGAAAATTAAAAAAAATCCGTCACAACATCACCCAATCCCCACTCTGTAAAAAAAGTCTGGAGGTGGACACAGGGAGACATAAACTTACTACATGTGGGAGTGTCAAAGTTGTCTGGAAATGGTTTTGTTCTGTGCTAAGGATCAGCTAATCCTAATGCAGTTTACAGAGCAGCTTTAGAGATAGAGTTCGGTACACAGCAACTGAAATTTGCGCAAACATGGCTGGTCATGGGGTATCTATATTATGTCCAGAAAAACTAACAGTGCTGCCTAAACACATTCATCCGACTTCTAAAAGGTGCCACTCAAAATTATTGAAATGTGTGCCACTGACAGAAACATCACGTCAAGGAACTCTAGAGCGTTTCATTATAACAGTCGAATGGTCGTGCAGTGTTCTTCACGCAATGTGTTTTGTGCCAATGTTTTATTTTAAGTTGAAATGACAATGTTCTAGAACAATAGGATCCGAGAAAAACTTTAAATTTTTTTGTTTGTTTTGTTTTTCAAGGACAGAAGGACATGCGACAAGTGAACATTACACTGTACTAAAAGGTGGAGTGATGTGCTTGCTGTGTTAGTTTTGTGTGTTAATACTGTATCTTGTCATTTGTGAGAAATAAAATAATTGCTTAAAAAATTCCATCGACGCCTGCATATATGCAACTGACCGGAAACCTTAGATCGAAGATTGCGGACATGTGGAGAGGAGCTTACTCAGCTGAAGCCACGAGGAATAAAGAATGGACACTAGGTGAATATAAGCTACGGCACTTAATAACGTTCCACCACAAGATGTGAATCATGGAGGCCTACCATGGACTAAGTTTAACGTGCCTCTGTTTTAAGTGTGGAACCAACGTGATAGTTAGCATGTGTTAAGTTGCAGCTAGCGTCTGGAAGTTCTCATAAAATTCTGTACTCGTGATTGATACAAGGTTTACTGTATGTATATTTTACGCAATTAAACTATACCTAAATTGCTCAGCAATAATACAGGCCTACCTGTATGCCGAATGTCTAGAAAAGAAATCACCAAATAGTTGCAGAGATATTGAATATTTTCTGGCACGTACCATACCTCATAAAATGAAAGACAACAAAGCAGGACTATAAATGTAAAGCAAGTATAAAGAAAAATATCAACATTTATAATTACCATTTAATACATTTAGAAGTTGAATTGAATGTTCGGACAATATTTTGGAAAATAAAAATAAAACATGCTAATGACCAGAATTGTATGTTCGCATTACACAACCAGTTCGGACATGCTGGTCAAGTGCATCCTATTCTACAGGAATTCTTGGCCTCGATAGTAGCAAGATCTTTTTCGCCAAGCATAAATTACAATGGCATTATGTAATTAATTATCTGTTCCTTCATTTTACGAAGGGTATTTGACGAAATGCGTTTGGGGCATTCAGTTCCTAAGAAAGTGCATCTCGCGCTAATGCGTTGAATTTAGTCCCATGACCTCGAGTGCCTTCAGCAACTTACCTAAATTCTGTTTTATCTTGATACGATTTTCTGCTATTAGTCACATTTCCGGCAATATAGGTCAAACGAGTAAGAATGTGGTATGAAATGTACGTGTATGAACGTTTGTACTCAGTGGATTTCTGGAGGAACAGTAAAAAAGTCACATATATCGTTAGGCAGAAATATGAACTATTTATAGTAATAAACATGTTCCCAATCTGCAGTGATTGTGAAATGACAACTCTTTTATAGGAACAAGCTTACAAAATTTATTAAGGACAACAAATGACTTATTGATGCAGAGGCCTACTTAGACCTTTGTTTTTGAAGATGGTTGGAAAGCAAAGTCTACAAAGGAAAAGTAAACCCACAGACGAGCTGGTCGCTCGCATTACGTATTGTCAGGCCGTCATTAAAGAACATGCGTACGACCTCCGACAAGCTACAAGTATGTTCCTGTTAACACAAGAACTGAAAAGTGCATTAAAGTCCATTTCCCATTATGATTGAGCTACACATTGCCCTACCAACGACGTTCGACGGTGATGGACTTGGCAATACAAATCTAAATATGTTAAAAACTCCCTTACTTTAGCTCTTACGGAAGAAATTTATCATATTTAAATATTGTCAAATGAATCTTCTATATATTTTATTAGGTGCACTATTACAGGGCGAGTTAGCCGTGCGGTTGTGGGCGCGCAGCTGCGAGCTTGCATCCGGGAGATAGTGGGTTCGAACCCCTCTTTCTACAGCCCTGAAGAAGGTTCTCCGTGGTTACCCATTTTCACAACAGGCAAATGATGGGGCTTTACCTTCATTTAGGCCATGGCCGCTTCCTTCCCACTCCTAGGCCTTTCCTACCCCATCGTCGCCATAAGACCTATCTCTGTCGGTGTGACGTGATTGTAAAGAAAAGTGTACACTATAAAGAGGAAGTAATATTTCCGATGATATTTGTAAGTTTGTGAAAAAATGTAGCAATCGCGAATATCCGCTCCGCATTAACGCATGAGACACGAAGGATCGGACACTGCATTATCTACAACTTTTGTTAAATAGCACTTATCGATAAGGCAAGTATTAACGAAGATATTTGAGAATTAATTTTTGGACCTTCCCCACAATTTGAATAAATATTTATTAGGCTAGATTGTAGTGCCTATTCTCTTGACATTAAATACTGAAAAATACTGAATCTCATTATATTTTCAGCCGCTTTCCCGTGATGCGTATACACACGAAGCGTCCGGAGAGGACACCAAGTAAGACAACTTTCTTCAGAACTCAGAAAATTGAAGTTTTAATTTTGAAACCTCACTAGATAAATGACTTAGAAGTTTAAAAATAATGTGCTTTGAATAACTGAAGTTTGAAATGTAGTAAACAGAATTAAGTTCGTTCCGACGACCAGTATATTACCGTTAAATCGATAACGATAAAACGATGACTCACCTTATTTTTTCTCCTGGCCCATTATACACCAGTTGGCCCTCCAGCGCCGTGCTTTTTTCTGATTATATGTCGCCCGAATACAGTAATGATGAACGGGATGTCTAATAACCGATTTTCACAGGCATATTTACTTCTTTAGATTAGTTACGTAAGAATATGAAGAGATAAACACCGGACGGCCGCCAGCTGCATATTCCTCAGCGCTACCAGTCAAATCCGCCCCCTTGCGTTAGTTAGACTCGTTTTCGAACACATGGTAGTAGGCTGGTATTTGATACACTAGCACTAGAGTTGCTGTCAACATATCGACAATGGATGGTGTGTTCAACAACGACGAATACACGGACATAATTTTAATCTATGGAGAATCTTGTCGGAATGCAGCCGAAGCTCGCAGACGGTATGCGCAGGAGTTTTCAAATATCCGCCTGCCTTCTATACATATATTTCGCAGAAGAGAGGTGAAATTAATAGCTCATGGATCGTTCAAGGCACATACCACATACCACCAACTTTTTGGCAGAAAGGAATGACTATACATAAGTAAATTAAAGTTATTAATCTGTATTTTCTGCATCTTTGGCGTGTTTACAAATGCACCCTGTTACGGAATGTGTGTAGTAAAATGACTTCTATTTGTTTCACATTCGAAATTCAGCTCGTTGTAGCACTCCTTTGTAAACTAGCGATGAGGCATCCCATTCATCATCGGTGCATACGGGACACTTATACGCGGAAAGTACGGGGCTGGAGGGCCACCTGTTATATATGAATTCATACATACATACATACATACATACATACATACTATTATGAATAACACACTGATTGTTTTATTGGTCTAATTTAATCTAGGATGAGCAAATTAGTACACACACATTTATACTTGAAAATGAATGGCACATTTCACTAATTAGTGGGTATTTGCAAAGCAAACCGTTCCCGCGGTGTAGGGGCAGCGTGTCTGCCTCTTACCCGGAGGCCCCAGGTTCGATTCCCGGTCAGGTCAGGGATTTTTACGTGGATCTAAGGGCTGGTTGTAGGTCCACTCAGCCTACGTGATTACTTTTGGGGAGTTATCTGTCAGTGCGGTGGCGGCTCCGGTCTAGAAACCTAAGAATAACGAATGAGAGGATTCGTCGTGCCGACCACACGACACCTCGTAATCTTCAGGCCTTCGGGCTGAGCAGCGGTAGCTGTTGCTGTTGCGCCATGGGGTGTGGATCTACAAAGCAAAGTCTCTAGTCCTCATAGTAGCTTCTACGTGGCAGTATTTTCCCGGTAAGACCGACCCTTCTGTAATCTTGGATGACAGATCTCGCCTTTCACTTCGCTATGCACGTACCACTCTATTATCACAGCAGCTCCCTGTAGTTGGGTTCGAATACAAGTGGATTGAATGTCACAACACACGACGACTATAAACTATAAACTAGGCTGGCTCCAGACAAGGCCGAAAGCTCACACAACTAACTCACAAACAACGGCAAATTCTTCACACGCTGAGCTACTTAACACTTATCGCTCGTTGATAACACAGCTTCAATTCAGCTACACTTCAACACTACTATGACACACAGAACTATGACAACAATCACAACAACAATAAAAACAACGGCTCCAAATGTTAATCACGAGAACACTCTCTCAAGACTCGCGTCTCTGCACCAACAACACTCATTCGCTGTGACTCAGAACTACATCGACGAAAAAATCAGGGATGCTCTTCGTGTTACGTTAAAAACGATGGTGGATTTGAATTGTTGGAGAAAAATTTATCTCTTCGAGAAAATTAATTACTTCGTTGCTTTCGGGCGCGCGATGCAAACTGAGGAAGTTGCCGTAGGCGATATTTGCTATGCCAGAGCACAAGTCGCTGCCGTGCTTCAGGGAATTGAGGGACAGGGAGGGGAAGTGGGGTGTATGATACAGATTGTACACTGCGCGTATGCAAAAGTTTCCTCGTTCGACTCGTGCATGATTGTCCTTGTCTCTTACAGGCAATATCCATAGTTCGTTTATTAAACAGCCCTCACTGCACCCACATTATAAGAACACACTATAATTAAGACACACCTTTCGGTCAAGGAATACACCAGATTATTTTTCCCCCCGTCTGTTATTCGCAGTAACGTTCTTTATTATTTAACATGCTCGAAGATGCAACGCTTCCGCCCCGCGATTGTGTATTCCTTCCTCATTGTAAATGGAATGAAATACTGAACGAAGGAACCAATACGCCCAGTGATTTGATTACAGTAGATGTTCAATATACCCCCGTCCTACTTCGATGCACAGTTCACAACGGACCGAGCTCGGTAGTTGCAGTCGATTAAGTGTGGCCACTATCCAATATTCGGAAGATAGTGGGTTTGAACTCCACTGTCGGCAGACTTGAAGAAGGTTTTCTGTGGTTTCCCATTTTCACACCAAGCAAATGATGGAGCTGTATGGCATAACCCTGTGGACCTAAAGGGTTCAATATGTACATGTTAACAGCACTTGCGAAATGTTAGCGATGTTTCAAATTCATTGCTAGTTATTAAATGTCAACACATCTAGGACATAATCTATGGACCCGAAATGTGCATAAGTTTCAGTTATGAGTGGACGATGCCAGGATTATTGGCATAAAAGCGGTCTGTAAGCTGTTCTTAATTATTGGAGGTGTGTTTGCTGTCGTTCGCATACACGTGCAAATTCAACATGTCCCATCGAAGAATATGTCAGCGATATAAGCAAGTATCGCACGTCGTTCACATGAAAATTGTGGCGGGATATCACGGCAGAAATTATTAGGCTGAGACAGTGATGTTCGTTATGGGCGCAATTGTGGTCCTAGTGGTGATATTTCGGACTCTTTGGCTCAAGGGTCCCTACAGATCTGCTAACGGGATGACAAACACGTGAGTATTATTATCAGTATTATTGTACATCCACATCCACATCAAATACACTCACTCAAGGTGTTGGGTGTGTTGCACAGCAACCAGTCTCTGCACGACGTTCGGTTTTACGTAAACATCAACATAGGGGTATTTCTTCAAGACACCCACACCTCCGACTAACTCTCACTGCACAGTACGGACGTTTGCTATGTCACTTAGAAAGTCTACCATGGCGGATAAATATTAAGACATTCACTTTAATGACAATCACACCTCTGCCTACAGCACCAAAGATATCATTTCTGCTAGTCGCGATACCCTATCGACAGTCAGAATGAATCCTCCATTACGCATTGTCATAATCGTCATCACCCTGCATTATGACGTAATTTATCACAGTTTTTGAGGTGTTGAGGTTAAATAATTTCGTGTGGCTATTTCTAGCCGGGTGCAGCCCTTGTAAGCCAGACTCTCCGATGGGGGTGGGCGGCATCTGCCTCGTGTAGGTTACCGCGTGTTATTGTGGTGGAGGATATTATTATATGTAGTGTGTGAGTTGCAGGGATGTTGGGGACAGCACAATATTCAAGTCCCCGAGCCAAGGGAATTAACCGTATAAGGGTAAAATCTCCGACCCGGCCGTAAGACCTGTCTGTGTCTGTGCGACGTAAAGCAAAATTGTAAAAGAAGTGTATATATTACACTATAACATAACTATAAAAAGGTATTACTAAACAAAGAATGACACGTTTCTTTCTTGAAAGGACATCGTCAGGTTCTATCAAATTGCCCTCAAAAATTTAAATATGTTTGTTTCTGTTTAAATACTTAAGGAACATGAAATCTGGAACCTATGTTAATGATGTCCTCCTTTGTCTCTACTCCAGCGGCTGCACCATAGTTAAGTCCACGGTAGCTTCTTTCCCAGTCTTATCCCTATCCTATTCCATCGCCACTGTAAGGCCATTGGTGTAATTGGTGGGGGGTCCAAAATGACTGCCGTCCGTTGACGTACTTTATCTACGTCACCCGTCCCCCTCGCACCTTGGCTACGTCAATGACACGCTGTGTTTTATTTTCATTTTCATTTTTAGCGCTTCAATCAATATTATCGTGGTTGTTGTCGTAGTTTGTATTATTATTATTATTATTATTATTATTATTATTATTATTATTATTATTATTATTATTATTATTATTTCTCTCGTATTTCAATTCTTTTGTGAACTATGTAAGGGTTCTTAATGATCGTGTAATGGGCTCCCTATTATTCCGGTAATTTTCGTTATTTCATTTTCGCTCACTTCGGCTCTTTTGGAATTTTACATCTTAGCTCACTTCGATTCATCTACCATTATCATTGTTATTGTGTCCGACTCGTTGGCTGAATGGTCAGCGTACTGGCCTTCGGTTAGGAGGGTCCCGGGTTCGATTTCCGGCCGGTCTGGGATTTTGACCTTCATTGGTTAATTCCAGTGGCTGGGCGGCTGGGTGTTCGTGCTGTCCCCAACATCCCTGCAACCCACACACCATACATAACACTATCCTCTACCACAATGACACGCAATTACCTACACATGGCAGATACCGCCTACCCTTGTCGAAGGGTCTGCCTTACAAGGGCTGCATTCGGCTAGAAATAGCCACACAAAATTATTATTTTGTTATCTTAATTTGAAATTATTTTGAAAAATTGATACGGATAGTCTAATGGGATATCACATCGATTTAGTACGGTTTCCTTTAATATTCCTCCATACAATTTATGTTTGCGTGAATGGCTTTCGTGGACTATTTGTACTTTTATGTATTATTATAATCAATTTACGTTACTGATTTATTTTGGGATAGTCTCATGGGATTTTTTGCGGGTCCATTAGTTTTCCTTTAATTTTACATTATGTCATTTACGTTTAGGTGAACGGCTTTTGGTTTTCCGTTGTTTCCTATTTTCACACCAGGCAAATGCTGGGGATGACGGCCACTTCCTTCCAACTTCTACCCCTTTCCTATTCCATCGTCGCCATAAGACCTATCTGTGTTGGAGCGACGTAAAGCAACTTGCAAAGAAAAATAAAGTGAACGGCTTTGGTGGAACGATATTCGTAGATTTTATTATTATTATTATTATTATTATTATTATTATCTTTTTAGAGTCCTTGTTAGATGTTATTTTAGTGATAAATGGAAATCAATTTAAAGATCTTCTCGAGTGGCGAGGACGGTGCGTAAGTATACTAGTGTGCATTTTCATTCTTTCTTTAATAATGAGTTTGTTTACAGGTATGCAATATTGTGAAATATATGTTTGACTTGTGTGTTCGACGGACTGAAACGTTGTTAAGTTACTTTTAAGTTACATGGCATTTCTCAGACATACATCCTAGATCCTACATCAGCCACTTCGTGCAGCAGCAACAAGTGTAATTGTCTTGGTAGTGCCCAGATGTAACTTTTCCGTGTGTTCTAAACGTCGAACCGTAATATAAAAGTAATCATTTCAGCCTTGTATTACAACTTATCTGTATAGCAGATCTGGATTTAAATCTCTTGTTCCTCATAGCATTGCAATTTTAAAGACTTTAAAGTACAAATTTCGGCTCCGATCGGCCGCTACGTTTTAAATATTACGTTACCTTATTCAGAGATCAACTGGGGTCAAGGCCAAGTGATTTATGCATCATGTTAGATTCAATTGGCTGAGTGAGAGACAGCCATGCCTTAAATTTCTAATGATAAAGTGCACCATTAACTCTTGAAGTCTGGAATTTATCATTCTTCCAGAGGCCATGAATTAAATCTTCAACCCAGATATTATTCTAATGTGTTAGTCATGCTCCCCGTTCAATAAATTCAATCGTATGGAATATATTTATAGCATGAAATGATGACAAAACTGAATCTACGTGATTGCTGATAGAAAAAGATTTACTTGATTATGATATTTTATTCTATTAAACTACACCGAATTGATATCTCTCTGTCGGCTATCTTGATAGTGCTTTTTCCTGGTTTTCCACTTCATCTCCATGTAACTTGTGTACCAAATGTATAAGGCGGGTCCTTATTAACTTGAAACATACACGGCCATAGAGGTAGAGTAGGAACTCAGTTTACCACTAATAGTTCGCACACCTTTTATAAAGGTGTCCCAAACTAGCTCGAAGCAAGCACACATGAAGGCCTCTAGGGAAGTACAAGGAAATTGCTTCGACTGTTTTTAAGCTTGATATTAACTACTATAGCATTGTAACCCACACCACTGCAGGCTCAGAATAACACAGCAATCTGGTTCGTATACACAATATTCGCTGCATATTGAAAACCTTGCCCACAGAAAAAAAAAATAGGTTTACCTTTGGGTGCTGCGAAGAGCATCTGCCTCTGAATAGGAAGATACTCTATAGGAGACAGGAGTTCCTGTTTAAGCTGGCCCCGTGGTGTAGGGGTAGCGTGTCTGCCTCTTACCTGGGAGGCCCCGGATTCGATTCTAGGCCAGGTCAGGGATTTTTACCCGGACCTGAGGGCTGGTTCGAGGTCCACTCTGCCTACGTGATTAGAATTGAGGAGCGACCTGACGGTGAGATAGCGGCCCTGGTCTAGAAAGCCAAGAATAACGGCCGAGAGGATTCGTTGTGCTGACCACATGACACCTCCTAATCTGCAGGTCTTCGGGCTGAGCAACGGTTGATTGGTAGGCCAATGCCCTTCAAGGGCTGTAGTGCCGTGGGGTTCCTGTTTACGTAGTACTTTTGACTTGCACCATAGGCAGTTAATGGAGGAGAAGTCAAAAAAGTTCACTCGATGTAGTGAATTGTTGAGGACGATCGTATTCCTATACTGCTGTAATTCAGTTTATGTTGTTCAGGAGTAGCCACACATCTGTTCATCCTGAGTGGTTTCCCATCCCGCACGAGTGATTGGCAAATATAATTTTGACAAATCTGAACATCGACAAAGTAAGACATACATGCAGAATATTTCACGCGTAAGTGGTGTGATAACAATTGATGCCACCGGATGCCAACAAACGAGATAAAAGTATGAAATACAAACATCTTCATTATAGTCTGTTATGCCTTTCAGCATTCCGTCAGCAAGCTTCTTTGAATTAACTAAGCATCTACACAATCCTCTATTTACAGCTAGCTCTGAGGCTTCCTTAATTCCACACCTCCTGTCATTAAATCATTAAGAACTGAGTATAACCGTTATCACATTCGTTTCCATTTGTTTCTGTTACTCTTCATGGCCGAGTCCGAGTCCCTGGTAACCTAGCTTCCACCATTCCCCTTACTTACCCCATCACGTACTGCGTACAGCTTCATCCACCAAGTTTGCTCCTAACTTTGCTTGTATCGTTAATTTGCGAGAAATCTCCAGCCTGTTTGTACCAGCAAAAATTCGCACTACTTTCATTGTTAACTGTCAAAATATTTCGCCATTACAAGTTCTTATTCCCTCTTCAGAATCGTTACAAATCCACATATCTGAAAAGTGAGAATAATACTACTGTCGCCAATTTTGTGTCACTCATATACAATAATAATGTTATTAATTTTAAGGGCCACTTACGACTTTAACGGCTTCGGGAGACACCGAGATGCCAGAATTTTGTCCCGCAGTCATTCCTTTATATTTCGGTAAATTTACCGACAGGAGGCTACTGTATTTGAGGACCTTCAACTACAACCGGACTAATGTGGGATCTGACCCACCAACTTTAACTCAGAAGGCCAGCGCTTTTCCGGCTGAGCTATTCAACTTCAGAATCATTGAGTGCGCGACCATTTTACAAACGTCCTTTTTTTACTGTTTTTTTTTGTGTAAGCAACCTGAAGCGTCGTGGTGAGAACGGCTGCATAACGCAATTGTTAGATGTACTAGCCTTTTGCTTTAAATACTTCGGGATCGAGTTTCAGTGCAGTGAATTGGTATTTAATGGCATTTAAACGCGGGAAATCTAGAAGACAGTTAATATAGCGCTACTGGAACTGAAAGAAATCTATAGTATTTGACGGGACATTAAGCACATGACATTTATTATTATTATTATTATTATTATTATTATTATTATTATTATTATTATTATTATTATTATTATTATTATTATTATTATTATTACGTAGTACTCGCTGTTACAGTTCATAGAGCACACTTTTGACTTGCACCATGGGCAGTGAATGGAGAACAAGTCAGTGCTGAGTAGTGCAGACGGTAGAGCATTTGCATTCTGATTTCCATTTGGCAAGTAGTCGATCCCGCCTCTGTCCGTTAATATTCTAAGGAGTTCAGATGCATCATCCTCGTGTCAGTAGATTTACTGGCACGTGAGGAAACTTATGCGGGACAATATTCCAGCACCTCGGTGTCACCAAAATCCTTGGCAATAGTTAGTCGTATTTAAAACCGGTAAAATAATATAAATTAATATTATTATTAATATATTATTATTATTATTATTATTATTATTATTATTATTATTATTATTATTATTATTATTATTATTATAGTTGATGTTACTTCTGGATTGAACATCTCCCCCCAGGACACGAGAACATTGGTCTACGTGGAAATCGTTGAACAGGCTTCGCAATGGGGTTGGTAGATCAAAAACCAATATGGTAAAATGGGGCTTTCCTGGCACATCCAGGCAATGCGAATGTGGTGAAGACCAAACCACAGCCCATTTCATGAACTGTAGTAAGTGTCCTTTAAGTTGCACAATAGAGGACTTGATGGCTGCAACACCTAATGCCCGTGATTTGGCAAAATTCTGGGCAGACACTATTTGATATGTATGTCATTAAGTACCATTATGCTATGTAAAATGTATGCTTCTGATACGAATAAATAAATAAAATTATTATTATTATTATTATTATTATTATTATTATTATTATTATTATTATTATTATTATTATTATTATTATTATTATTATTATTATTATTATTTCAGTCAATAGATTCCTGTTGTTACGTTTACTAAAGTCAGTCGGATATTTCATGCGGCTTGGTCCTTTACTGATTTGGGTATATGAGCGACAATTAGGGAGGAAGCGGTCATTACCTTCACGATTTGTACCATAGCAGTACTCTCCTGGAGCCGAGGTGGTAAATCAGGACAAACCGTTTCAGGAACGGTCTAAAGTGACATCCGAAGCCATATTTATTTTGAGTTGTGTTCTGTGGTTGGCTACATAACTCGAGGACCATGCGGCTCTTCAGAAGTCGTTGTATCGTCCAGCTGACGGGGAGCGGAACCTAAATTAAACAGCCCACTTAAGATTCATTACTTAATTATTTTCCCTTAAACAGATAGGTCTTATGGAGACGATGGGATAGGAAAGGCCTACGAGTTGGAAGGAAGCGGCCGTGGCCTTAATTAATGTACATCACCAGCATTTGCCTGGTGTAAAAATGGGAAAGCACGGAAAAACATCTTCAGGGCTGCCGACAGTGGGATTCGAACCCACTATCTCCCGGATGCAAGCTCACAGCAGCGCGCCTCTGACCGCAAGGCCAAATCGCCCGGTGAGTAAATAGCTAACACCTCACTTTCACAGTCATTAACGTCGAACATCCAGAGGAATTGAAGTTTTTATCCACGTGAACAATAAATATTGTCATTACCGTATTCTAAAACAGTCGTGACCAGTGGGGTAGTTGACTCACGCAGGCTGAGCATTATTTGCCGAACTGGGGTGGGGGCAATTAGCTGTGGTTGTGACGTTAATACTACATATGAATGGGTAGGCCGTAGGCTCGCCGCTGGCCGTTTGTGAAGCATTGAGCCCACACAGCCTGCCTGAAGTCTCAGCGGACTTGGTCTTCAATAGTTCACCACTCTGAACGTGAAATCTTTGCCTGCAAGCCTGCATTATTTTCCTTCATCAGTAGATCTATTACTATGCCAACTTATTCGTTTGCATGATTAAGTAGCTACATATTTTTTCCTGGTGTATTAATAACGATAATTATTACCATGAAAGGTATTTATTGTTATCTTTTGAGTAATATTTCTGTGTTTTGAACTTCTGCTCCACACTTCATGTTCTGAGTGACTGAAAACGACACACAACACAAAAAGTTAAAGAGCAGTAAAACATAGTTCTATTTTAATAGAGAAACTGTTATTGTAATTAATGTTATTATTTTTACGTCCCACTAACTACTTCTTGGCATTTTTAGTAGACGCCGATATGCCGGAATCTTGTCTCTCAGGGTCCTTTTTCTTGTCAGTAATTCTACCCACACAAGACTGACGTACTTAAGCACCTTCAAAACCCACCGGACTGAGTCAGGATCGAACCTGCCAAGTTGGGGTCAAGAGGTCAGCGTCTTATTCATCTCAGCCACACAGTCCCGCAACCTTATTATATATATTTTAATGCAACTTATTTTTTCTACTGGTTTAACATCGCACCAACACATTGAAGGTTTTCGGTGTCGGAAGGATGGGAAAGGGCTAGGACTATGGAAGATAGCCATGGCCTTAAGTAAGGTACAGTCCCATAATTTGCTTATTGTGAATATGGAAAAAGACGGAAGACCCTCTTCAGGGCTACCGACAGTAGGAAACGAACCCACCATTTCCCGAAACCAAGCTCACAGCTGCGCGACCCTAACCCCATGGCGAACTCGCTCGGCTAAATGCAACATACTCTAATAATGAAATGAGTTTAATGTACGTTAATTCCTAAGGTGTTTACAGACACAGAGGTGTCGAAATTTTTTCCTGCAGGATTTGTGTAGCAGATCGGAATCCAATGACACGGAGATGATACATTTTTAAAACCCGTGAATATTTCGGTCTCGGACCTCAGACAGGACCAAACCTGCGATGTTAGAAACCGAATGCAATGGACGTACTGTGTATAATACAGGTTATCGTTCTGACGTTAATATAAAGTACATAGCTCACCTTTCATTTACTTCATTAAAGAAAGAGCAGATCGATTACATGTTCGGGATCGAGTAGAGTTCGTCTTTCACTCATTATGAAACCTGCTTGGCTAAATATTCTATCGCTCACTTCATTAGTTGCTGGGACGCACATAACTTGTGCTGCAAGTTTTGATGGACAAGGAAGGTTCTGCTGATGAATTTTCTACAAACCTAGGATTCGGATTTTAACTCCAGGCTCCTGCTGTGTAATGGTAAGATGAAACGTCGCCTCATCAGGAGGCGCAGACGACGAGAAAATTCCGACTGCTGATATCAAACAAATGTCTTGGATGATTTCGGGGAGAATTGTTTTCTGTCGATTGCTGTTCATCGGTCATTCGTATAATGCAACAACTCAGTCATGATTGCAAAGGGTGTAAGGTAATGATGAACCAAAAAAACATAAGTAATATAATTTGGGGAGAGTATCACAATGTTGCAAGTTTCAGGTCTCTAGCTTGCACTGTTCTCGAGGGAATTTGTGTTTTCCAAATTGCAAGAATTGCAACGCAATAATACTGATGGCGGCGGCAATACGATTCTATGACTAACAAACAAAAAGCAAAAAATAAAACAAAGAAACCAGAAGGGACACATTCCACACAGACAGAACTTGAACAAATTCTGCGGGTTGTTGTATACAACACCGCTTCACAGAAGCGTTTGGCGATTTGCCGATATAGCCGGGCGTCACATTATTTCATCTATCATCTTCATATTCGGTCATGCAGGGCTCTGTTTTACAGGATTTTGTCATTCTATGCTTAATTTCTTTGGAAACAACTACTGTGTTGGAAACACTTGCACCTCCACCCTATAAATTTCTGCAACAGCCATGTCTCCTATATATACTCCTGCTAGGAAAGTGTAAAATACATCCTCCTACCTTGCATTGAATGAAACACAGTTTTTGTCCTTCGCCATTTAAAGCAACATATCAACGTGGCCAAATACTACTTTCACCTGGCCTGTTTTCCACCATACTGCATTCCTTACGTCTGATCCTATGTGACCCCTTCAAGCACCGAGCCCATTTTGTTGTTGTAATTGTCCCGGTTCACGTTTCCAGTACCCAAACTACTCAACAGATAGCAGTACGTGCAGCAACCCTTTCAAATTATACAGTAAGCCTTGCTCCGAGCCCGTGGTGAGGAAACCTAACACAGGTACAGCCCTCAGGAGTGATGATGCAATGTAAGGTCAACATTTCACTCAATCCGAGCCCAGCTCGTGTTCATGTCTAGTTACAACACGGCTGAGGTGAAGCGTATTGATCAGTATGAACTCCATTGCTCTAAATATTTCAGACGGGATACACTAATGAAGTCTCATCCCGGATATACAGTGTGTTTTGGAGATAAGTACACATAACCATACGGAAGGTAGGAATGAATGTCCGCAGTTCATAAAATATATTTTTAAAATATTTAGTGAATGATTTGTCCACGGGAGAAGCGTGGAGTAATTTGCGATGTTTGTGACGTAGTTAGTAGCTTTGTATGTCCCTCGGCTTGTACCACCCGCCGAACCATTGTACTTCAGACAGTATGCATGCGTATTGTGTACTATCATTTGTACCCGTTCCTTCGTGCGGGAATTTGCAGTGGATTATAATGTTTCCTTCAGAAATTTATGCGAAGTAACATGGCTCTATGCACACGTTTAATACGATATGTGTGAATGATATTTTCCTACGAAAGCGCGTGGCAGTAACGGAAAATAATGAAGCTGAACAAACTTGAGAGAGAGAATGAGGACGGTTACCGAGTTTACTGTGCGGTGCAATTCCTGGTCCGGAGTTGTGCGAAATTCTACATAGTTCTCAGGTTGCATACTGTACCTATGAACCCTGTCGTGGCGCTCTGACGTTGATGATACCTCCGTTAATATTTGTCCCATCGAAAAGAGTACAATGGCTCTTTAGACTTCCCCGCTACCCACCTGGAAGTGACATGCACGACCTGTCCCACGGTACATGGACTAAAAATCCAATTTTCGTTATCATCTGCGTCATTATCCGTCTTACGATAAATACGTACATGGCATAAAGGAACGGAGATAACATATTCCTAAACGTTTATTATATACAGTCTTCTGATGGACCTAATATTAACGAAAATATTTGAGAATAATCTAACTATAAATACCTACTCCACCTGGTTACCATGATATCCTACGCACCTGACAACACAATACTGAGTGAGTAGTTTCCAAATACGTAGTTTGGTTGAAATACGTCCATCAGTTGTCCACTTTTAGCAATATACAAACAGACAGACACCGCAGGGAAAATTTCTGCCTCATTTACATTCGGTCGGGTTAATATTCAAGCCGAGCGAATTATTATGCATCCTCTGATTTTCTCCTGTTATTAATCCTTCATATAACTGCAGGTTTGCAGGGTGTCCGTCACTGGCTCTAGATTGTGAATCCCGTAGAAATAGTAAATTTCTCCGTCATTTGAAAAGTAAGCGAAATTATGCACATAACGCAGATTATTTGTTCCACATACAGCCAACAGATTTTTACATATAGTCATCACTGCAAGAGGAAATTGAAAAAACACTCTTCTGGTATTCCTATAAAAACAGTCTATTCAGTGATGTTTAAATGAGATGCATATCAAAAACTGCTCCTGAATGAGTAGACTCTAAATATGAAGTTTGGTCGAGGTATAATCAATAGTGTAAGAGAAAATTGAAAAGAACTCTTCTAGTCTTCCTGTAAATCCCCAGACTATTCAGTGGTTTATAAATGATATACATTTAGAAACTTGCTCCTGAAAGAGCAGATTCAAAATATGAAGTTTGGTGCAAATATAATCAGTAGTGTAAGAGAACATTGAAAAGTACTCTTCCAGTCTTCCTACAAATCTCTAATCTGTGGAATGATATGCATATCGGAATCTGCTATTGGATTTGTAGACTCTAAATATGAATTTTTGTGAAGATATAATCAATAGTATAAGAAAAAAATTAAAATCTCTTCTAGTCTTACTACGAACCCCCAGTGTTTTGAGTGATTTTCAAATGATCCTATACACTGCTGTTTGTAGAATGTGAAACACATAGAAGCAATGGTCTGAAACACGCCAAATCAGAGCATGTGTAGAACAGTGGAACCATAATAAGTGTTTTAAATTACAGAGAGATGGCATGCACCTAGGCCCAGCAGTGCCCTTCAGTGTGTGACCGGCCAGGGCAGTGTTACGCAACGCTCAGTCAGTGCGGAGCCGTCATATGAAGTGGAAACGTGTACATCAGTGCCACTATGCCTCGCCGACATCACAGCAGAGAATATCAGCATTTGAGTGCATTCAAACGGGGAAGAAAGATAGGGGTCCGGGAGATGGGTCTGTTGTTCCGTGACACTGCGGCTCGTACAGGGTACGGTGCTTCAACAGTGAGGCGTAGTGGGACCAGTGGAGAGAAGATGGCCGTACACAGCGCCGACAGGGTACTGAACGACACAATGTGACTACAGCGCGAGATGACCGCCATGTTGTCTGCTTGGCCATAACGAACAGAACAGCTTCGTCCACGTTGAAGCACTGCAACGGGTGTGGGGATGTCTGCATCGACGGTTCGACGCCGTCTTCTGAGGGCACGCATGCCATTGCACCGGCCTCCGTTGACCAGAAACCACCAACGCCGTAGACTGCAACGGGCACATGAACACCGACACTGGCGTGCTGAGTGGCAAAATGTAGTGTTTTTGTACGAGTCCCACTTCAACTTGTCCTATAGTGATGGCCGTATACGTGCTAGACGCCGCCGTGTTGAACGCCATTGGGCAGACTGTATTGTTGGGCGGCATAGTGGACAAATGCCAAGTGTGATGGTTTGGGGCGCAGTTGCCTATAACGTGCGATCGCGCCTCTTACGTCTTGAGGGAAATCTGAACAGCTACCGCTACATCAAGGAGGTTTTACAGCCCGAGGCACTGCCCCAACTGCAGGCCGTTTCAGACGCCATATTTCAGCAGGAGAATGCCCGGCCGCATGTGGCGAGGAATGTACAAGCCTTCTTAGAAGAACGATGGATACCACTACTTCCCTGGAGTGCCCGTTCGCCGGATATGTCACCCATTGGACATGTCTGGGATATGGTCGGTCGGCACCTTGTTCGTTCAGGTCCTCCTGCAGCGACTGTCCATAATTTATGGACGGGCCTACAAACCGTGTGGCAGAGTATTCCCCAGAAGCATATTCAGGCGCTTTTGATTCCATGCCACAACGTCTAGCGGCACTGATTGCAGCGCGTGGTGGCGCTAGGCCGTACTGAATTTCCACGGTCACCGTACATGTACAGTTCTGTAATTGTAATCATTTGTGTCTTGTCATGTGCCTAATATGTGGAATAAATTGCATTGTGATCACAGCTCTCAGTCTTGGAGTTTCACTTTCTAAAAACAGCAGTGTACATATCACACCTGATCCTGAATTTTTGTCGAGATATAATCAGTAGAAGCTTCTGTGGCTGAGGCGGCAGCGCGCCGGCCTCTCACCACTGGATACCGTGGTTCAAATTCCGGTCACCCCATGTGAGATTTGTACTGGGCAATGCGGAGGAAGGACATGTTTTTCTCCGGGTACTCCAGTTTCTCTTTCATCTTTCATTCCAGCAACACACTCCAAAATCATTCCATTTCATTAGCAATTCATCAATCATTGCCCCAGAGGAGTGCAACAGGCTTCGGCAGCCTGCACATTTCCTATCCTCGCCACAAGATGGGGCTTCATTCATTCCATTGCTGACCCGGTTGGAAACAGGCTGTGGATTTTCATATAACAGTAATGTAAGAGAAAATTAAAAACGCATTCTCCTGGTCTTCCTATAAGTCCCCAATCTATTCAGTCGTTTCTAAATGATATGCATATCGAAGCCTGGTCCTGGATGAGTAGACACTAAATATGAAGTTTGATCGAAATATAATCAATAGTATAAAAGAAAATTTATTAAAATATCTTATTGTCTTCCTATAAACCCCCGTATATTCAGTGGTTTTTTAATGATATGCACATCGACTGGCTGCTGCCATTTCTTGATGGATACAGTACTTTTGCATCCATCTCTTGGCACAGGCTAGAGCAATGTGTAGCTTCCACTGAAGTCCCAGTCTCATCCATGGCTGTGACAGTATTCAAGCTGCTGGGGTATGGGTGATGCTGGTTAATGACATTCAGAGCACAACCAGTGTGTCTGAGTGTCATGAAAGGTGTTGCTCATAGGGTTAGTTGTGCTACAGTAGCACTGTCTGGCCCAGTGAGGAGAGCAATGGCAAACTACCTCACTCCTCATCTTGCCTAGTATGCCTCATTTTGATACTGCCATTGGTTTTTGTGGTTTCTCTATAACTGCTTAGCCTTTGGTGATGCTATTTGAGGTTCCAACCAGCCGCTGGGCTGATGACCTAACAGATAGATATGCATATCGAAACCTGATCCTGGATGAGAGTACTCCAAATACGAAGTTTAGACGACATTTATTCAGCCGTTTACCAGTGATGGCGGAACAAACAGACCAACAAATACACACGAAAGCTAAAGCCTACTGATACGATCTTCAATTGACCTAGGCAGGTTATTCTGCCCGAAGGCAGGTTCGAACCTCCGCAGAGGTGTTCCTGACCCGGAGTTTACGTGCGGTAGTGTGGTCAGTTCCTTTCCGCTCCTCCATTCCCTTACCCCCCACCAACAGCGCGTGGCAACCCATCCAACTCCTGACCACGCCCAATGTTGCTTAACTTCGGAGATCTCATGGGATCCGATGTTTCAACACGGCTACGGCCGTTAATTGACCTAAAACGGATAAATATATCATAATATGCGAAATAAATGACATTGCACACAGCGGATTCCCTACAACTTTATTAATAGTGAAAGGAAATATGTCGTAGATTCATCACTTCACCGCATCTTCAAGTAGTATGCATGCGCAAGTTGAATGAAAGCGTTCTACGTACGAGAAGAAAACGTTTTCACCCTGTCAGATATTTTAATGAATGTCAACAGGGACCAAAATCGTACATCATTAGATACTACCTGAGCGACAAACATCATAGTCTACAACTTCACTTCTTATTTTTGAAATAGGGCTTCGTCAACTTCTGTGGTGTAGTGGTTAGTGTGATTACCTGCCACCCCCGGAGGCAGGGGTTCCATTACCGGCTCTGACACACAATTTGAAGAGTGGTACGAGGACTGGAACGGGGTCCACTCGGCCTCTTGAGGTCAACTGAGTGTGGAGGTAGGAGGGGTTTGGTTACCCACCTCAAGCTTCCTCGAATTGGTTTTCCATGGCTTTTCACTTCTTCTCCGGATACATGCCGGGATGGTACCTAAATTAATGCCATGGGTGCTTCCTTCCCTCTTCTTTGCCTATCATTTCCCTTCATCCCATTCCCCATTCAGCATAGCAGGTGAGGCTGCTTGAGCGAGGTAATGATCCTCCTCCCCAGTTGTATCCTCAAGCAAATGTATTACGTTCCATGACACCACCCTTGAGGCGGTAGAGTAGGGGTGGGTTGCCTCGCTGAGTCTTGGGAATAACCAACTCCGCAGGGTAATAGAATTAAAGAAATAATAAATATGACATTATTTCAAGGTCCTATGCATTCAGGGGTCTGCCAATAAACAGCATGAGAATATTTTCAGTTTTCCCCAAAACATATTTTAGATCACAATTAATACACAGTCAGCTGAAATTAGTTCTTCGTCTGCAAAAGAATGGGTGAATTCTGCAAGATATGTCACATCACACAGTATTGATACGGGTAATTTGAGCAGTAACATAGCCAGGATCGAACGATTGCGGCGGCGCGGGTGAGCGTTATAGTTACGGAAATGATGATAGAACATAATGAATGTATGTGCATGTGTGGTGCGCGCATGCATGAGTGTCATAAGGACACTGTTACAAGTGAATTACCTTGATATTCAGATTGCAGTGCACTACAAATTCGTACATTAAAATACATAACAAGAACAATATGATCAATGTCCACAGTTTAACAGCGAATGGTATGTTCAGACTACAATCTAGAATACAAATTTCGAGACTTCTTGGAAAATACATTCAACAGGTCTGTTGGTTTTACAAGTATGGATCCTTTTATTTATACTTTATTTAGTAGGCCTATATGTATGGATACAAGGACTTCTGAGTTCTGCACAGCACACAACAACTACTGAGCATTAGTGGTAGCCTATTTATTATTCCACTATAATCCGGCTCCATGGCTAAATGGATAGCGTGCTGGCCTTTGGTCACAGGGGTCCCGGGTACGATTTCCGGCAGGGTTGGGAAATTTAACCATAAATGTTTAATTCCCCTGGCACGGGGACTGGGTGTGTGTGTCGCCTTCATCATCATTTCGTCCTCATAAAGACGCGCAAATCGCCTACGGGAGTCAAATAAAAAACCTGTACCAGGCTTTTCCGTAGGCCACACGCAATTATTATTATTCCACTTTATTCTACTTTCAAGTCCTTTAACGACGGCATCAAATAGTTAAAAAATACTGCAATTGAGTCCTGGCGCTCCGTCCATCTTGTTTTTGACACAGTGCTATAACTGTTGTATTGTCACTTTCAGGAACAGTGGTATCTATCGATTTCTTTAACGTATTTAACATTTTGGGGCACAGAAAAAATGAACAACAGTGGAATGATCAATAGGCAACCACTTACGCTCAGTAGTTTTTGTGTGTTGTGGAGAACTCAGAATTCCTTGTATTCATACATATACTAAACAAAGTATTTAGTGTATGTACTCCTCTTGGCAGAATTCAAGGTGAATATTTGGACAATCTAAAAGCATTATTTGGCTCTCTTGAACACGCCAAATAGTTTCTGATTCTTTGTGTTGATCATGCATGGGTTATAGTAAGGTTGACAACATCAGAGCTGCAGGGCATGTACAAAGCCAGTGGCTAGCTCTCCCTTATTACTGAATGGATGCCATTAAACTGCCCACTCATAGCGTTAGCTCCATCATATGCTTGGCCTCTTAAAAAATTCAAGTTGATTTCTATCTTCTGAAGTACATCAATTATTTCGATAGCCAACCCTGTTCTAGTGGCGTTAATAATCGGTTGAAGGTGAATGGTCGACGTACTGAACACAAAGTGACATTTGTTCCTTTCAAGAAAGGCCACTTGTCTCTGATCTGTTCACTCTGTGCACATTTTTTTCAGCCATAAAGTCATTAAGTACGTTAATGACCTATCTTGATTTTGTGGGCTTTTGTACATAGCGTTGCAGTTGCTGCTAAGTACATTAGTTTTTAAACCCTCGTCTCCACTTCTTGCTTGTAAAAGAAGAAGAGCCCTAAAATTACCATCATGTTCAGTAGGTTCATAACCATGCAATGCAATGGGGCCATGGTTTCGATATCCTATAATGGCGATTACAGTTTCGATGATAGGAATGCTATTTTTCTTGTTGTTTTCGATTTCCATCTTCAGGCAGTTTTCAATTATTATTATTATTATTATTATTATTATTATTATTATTACTATTATCGTGGTTGGTGGATCAGCAGAGGTGAAAGAAGGTGCTGGGGTGAATGGGTCTCACTACTTTGGCAAGGAAAAAATTAAACAGAAATGGAAGGTTATATTTTTTGAAAAGCAACAAGTTAACAAACTCTCACTTCGTGAGATAACAATTACATAGCAAATTTAAAACAAGATTCAGAAAAGAGAAAAACTTCAAGATTTTAAATCTTTAACACATTTCGATTACAAGCCCTTAGTTTTACAATTTTTGAGTGGTAGCTCAGAAACCCCAATTTGTTTCAAGAGCAGAAATACCCTAATACGCGGAGCCCTTTCTCCTCATTACAAGATCGGGCCTCCCAGAGGTACGTTTACAATACATAAAAGAGCTGACTCGCTCTCAATTTTTTGAGCCTATTAAAGGCCATAACAGACTTTACCATTAATTGCCCTCAAGGCACAACACACAAAATGAAACGGGGGTATCTTATACCCAACCTACTGGGCCTTAGCAAAAAAGAAGAGGTTAAGTAAATGGCCCGACATACCAAAAGGAATGGAGGCGTGAATTTGCACTCCTACATGAAACTTATAAAACCTAAAAGGCACTAGGTCGATAAAACAGGGGCCATTCCCAAACCATGGAGGTGACCCGTATAAGAAAGAAATCTGAACATTACGGAAGAAAAGAATTTCAGTTACAAAAACGTAGTCACCTGAAATCAAAAAGGAAGCGGAGCTCGAGAGGGTAAAGCACGCTCTATCCCCGATTTACAATTAAAGATATTTACATAAGCCGGCACAAATTACTTTACAGAGAGGTAGGTTACATGGTAAAAGTTTCGGACCTTTCCCGCGGGTTAAACTGCTGAACTAGCAAAACATAAAGATGTTAAGTGGCCATTACCTTGCTGAAGAGCTGCTGCCTGATGAACGAGGCATCTCCCGCCTCCTGCTACACGTCCATACACTAGGTTAGATGTTGTTCAATTGGCCGACAGACAAGAAAATCAGCAGTTTTTATACCCTCGGGGAAGGTTCGAGACATTTCATGAATAATCAAGACACACCCCTAGGTTTTTATTGGCTACATTACACAGTTACACACATCGAAGAAGAAATACGCGATTGGCTGAAAATTAATTACAGAAATTATTGATTGGCTAACTTCAAAACTGGCGGAAAGAAAGATTAATATTGCCAACCCACAAATGAAAGAACGAAATTTAGTAAAGAAAGAAAACTTATGAGTACAAAATTTCTTCAAGAAGGTTCCTTCAGTTCGCACCAGGGTGCGTGATCATAGTTTTTAGGCAGTGACATCTATGCGAGAATGTCCAAACTTCTTGATAAATAGTAAACAAAAACACGTCGAAATTCACACAGTGACATCTTCAAAGGAAATGTTTAAGTAGGTCCAGTTTTAAGTTCAGAGTTTCTCCTGTAGAGGAGGATTTATTGGCGCAAGATTTAAAGGTGCGGTGTAGGGGTGTACCGCCTGGTACAATTATTATTATTATTATTATTATTATTATTATTATTATTATTATTATTATTATTATTATTATTATTATTATTATGATTATTATTATTATTTCCAACGTCCTTCATGTGATTTCCCTAATGAAGATTTTTCCTCACATTAACACCTATGTACTTACAATGAACGCCGTGAGGTAATTTCAACTCATCAAGTCAGTAATTAAAACTGCGAGCAGGACTGGACTTCTCCTCTTGGTGAAACTAACAAGCTTACCCAATCATCTGCTGTCCATCTCACAACATTGTCGAGGTCTCCTTGCAGTCACTCACAATCCTGTAACTTGTTTACCTCTTTGTCCGCAAGAAACCGTATCTGTAGTTCCATTTCCTTACCTATATCATTTTAACACGCATTGTGTACGTGGATATCATCTTGTAAATGCAGTATTGGCAGTGAATTTACAAAGCTGTGTATAAGAAACCTTGTAAGTCCAAGAGCATTGCCAATTATTACAGTATCCGATAAAGCTTCACCTGCTCTAATTCTCTCACTTCTATTTCCTAGAATTGTACCCTCCCATTTAACATTTTTTTGTCTAGTCGAATAGCCCTCATTTCCGTTAGTAGTCTCCCATGAAGTACCCTATCAAAATCCTTGTATAGTTTAATAGCAATGAAGTCCATTTTTTCTCCCGAATCTTAAGGCCATATTTGCTTCCTTCACAGTCCCAGCTCTTTCCTATTCCATGTTCACCATGAAACCTCTATGAGTTGGTGCAACTTACATCCTATAGTCAAAAATGAATGTAGATAATAATGTTTGAGGAATTTACAATATACAGTGCGATATCTGGTTGTGACAAAAACCATTCGTATCGCCGTGTGTGTACCCACTTAAAGGACAAGTTGCCGACGTAAGTCCTAGCCATTCCTGTGAGCAGGCACGTGTTTAAGTTCACATTATCTCTATATGAATAAGATAGAAGGGAGTAGGTTAGTAGAGCAGAACCATTGGCGCAATGGGAAACATGGATAATCTAACAAATTAAACTTTATTTAGATAGACAGTCAGGGAAGGAGTTAGAATGAAACATAAATGCATTTGTTCAAAACTACATCAGGGTGAAATAAACAGTATTTCAAATACTCTAAATATACATTAATTCATCACACAATTTCTTTTTTGTACAGTACTCTCTATTATTATCAATGACTCGGCCATTTCCCCGGTAGCTTAAAAATACCAATTTCCCCAAAAGTTGCAGGTTTCTGTTAGGTGAATTGTTCGATGGTACTCGTGCAGTCCCCCAGCGAAGCAAGACGTCTACCATTCCGAATGTTCTGCACATAGAAATAGATAATAATCTGATAGAGCGGCATTAGGGTAGAAGGGCGGGCGAGGCAACACTTCCAAGCGAGAAGACCGCAACTTCTGACGAATGGCAATAGACGCGTGCGGTCTCGCGTTGTCGTGATGAAACACCACTTCGCTCTTTGTTTATTCTGGCCGTTTCTCTTCAATGGATTCTTTCAGATGGTCCAGCTGAGAACAATATCTCACTGAATTAATGGTCTGACCGTTAGGAAGCAGTTCGTAGTCGAGAATGCCTCTCCATTCCTACAGAATGCAAAGCAGTATTCTTCTGGAATGGAGACGTGGTTTAGCAACTGTGAGTGGTGACTGACCTTTTCTACGCCATAATTGTTTCCTTACAATTTTGTCATAAATGATCCACTTCTCATCACCCGTCACCAGACATTACAGAAAGGGATCACGTACATTGTGCCTCAGTAAGAAATAACAAATGTGCACGCCTTGTTCCAAATTCCGTTCACTGAGTTAATATGGTACCCAAATATCCCAATGAAATATTTAACCAAGCCATTTCAAGTGTTTCCTCACATTACTGGATCTATTTCTCCTGCTGTCATCCTTGGGTTCCTTTCAACCAACTCCTTGAGTCTTTCGTCTTCTGTAACAATGGGTCTTGAGGTAAGATGTTTGTCCTTTATGGAACGAATTCCAGATCGAAACCCAGAAAACAATTACGGGCATGTTCGATCAGTTAGCGCACATTCACCGTAAACATCACAAATCTTCGCCCGTGTTTGTGAAGCGGTTTTTGCTCTTGAGACTATATAAGAACATAAGCTGTCTGAAATGCTCATTACCTTTCCATGAATGAAACCCTAGCGTGAAGCTGCTTACTTGAATGAGTGATGCGGCAACTGCTGTAACGATGCTGTAGAGAGGGTTGTGTCTTCCCCAGGCTGAATATTCCTGCTGTATGGATGACAATGCGAAAGGGCGTACTATACTGTTTTACACCTTATTTTTTTCTATCCAAATGAAGTACAGTAGAACCCCGTTTATGGGAAATAAAGGGGGTGGAGACACTTCGGTTGATGCGTGTTTTCGCATGACACATGGTAAATATTTTCATAAGTTAAATGTCGAAATAAAAATGGATAAACTCTGTTAAGCAAAGGTGCATACTGTATATTAACATTTCAATGTTTATATAATGTCACTGACTGTATGAAATCTGTGAATTTCTTCTGAACTTTCTTGGTGCAGCACTGTCATGCAGTTATGTCGCCCCACCGTTTAATCAACAATACATCAGCTGGTGTAGATTCATTGGTTTGTTCAACAAAGCGCAAAGCAATCTGAAATAATGAAACATTTTTTGTTATTATTGAACTGAATACTGTATACAGTATTTTGATTACAGTACTGTAATTAAAGCGTGTGGTATTGTATTTTAATACAAATTCGAAGTCAATATAACCTCCAATGCATGAAATCCATCATCTAATGTAACTCGATTCTCAGATCTGCTATTGTCAAGATCGGAGTCGTCTACATAATCTTCATGACGAATAATACAGCAATAATAATAATAATAATAATAATAATAATAATAATAATAATAATAATAATAATAATAATAATAATAATAATAATAATTGCCGCTGGATCAAGAAAGAAGTGAAGTGTATCATGGGACGAGCAAGAGGGTAAGAAACTGTGTTGTTTTATGCTACACATGCATCCTGGCATAAGTAAAAATATAAAAATAGGGTTCGCCTAGTAGCTCACAGCACATATAGCAAGAGAATTACTAATACCGACGGCTAAGAACGAGAGGGTAAAAACAAAATTTTAAAATACAATTATGCCAGAGCATTTCGGTTAAGCCGGATTTCAGTTAAGCGAAATTCGGTTAAGCGGGGTTCTACTCTACATTACACATTAGTTGTTACCTCCACCTTCTCAACATAATCTCCTTGAAAATATATGCACTTCTGCCATCGATGTGTCAGTCTCTTCAGACTTTCCTGAAACCATTCATTCGGAGTGCTGCGTACCCATGCCTTGACAGCGGTGTCCAGTTCTGCAAAATCCGCAAAACGGTAACCGCACAGAGATTTCTTCATGTTCCCGAACAGCTGATAATCATTAGGTGTCAAGTGGACTGCCCCTATGGTTCCATTGCAGCGATTGTTGTTTCGTTTGTGGCTCATGGTAATGGAGCCATGTCTCATCACCAGTCACAAGCTTAGCCATGAAGTCAGCTGGATCTTGATCATTTCGATGCAAAAGTTCTCTGCACACGTCCACACGTCTCTGCTTTTCGTCTGCAGACAAGATTCTAGGCAACTACGTGGATGACACCTTGCCCAACTGTAAGTGGCCTTGCACGATCCGCTGCAGGATGTTTCGGCTAATTCCCGTGGCTGCCTCCATTTCCGTAAATGTGAAGCATTTGTTTCCTTTGATGGCTTTTTCGACCCGGGCAATGTTGGCTGGTGTTGACACTGTCACATTCCTTCCAGAACTGGTTCCCTTGTCCACCGACGTGCGCCCTGTTTTCCAGCCTTCCGCCAGTTTTAAACTGCTTTCCTTGACGGCGCATGTTATCCACAGACTACCACCAAGCGCCGATGAATTTCTGCAATGGTCACGCCTTATTTCCATAGGAACCAATACGTATAGTGCTGTCCCTGACGGTTGCTTTCCATGTTGTCTGCTCCTACGCTGAGAGTGTTGTTATGAGATGGCTATGACGAGTGCATCCGTCGGTCCCTGTGAGTGTGTCGCTACCAAACGGCGGAACAAAGCACTAGTTACACGTCACAACCTTCAAAAGTGAAATGTGAACCATACCCGGACGCACAAAAAAAGTGTAAAACAATATAGTACGCCCCTGGTATTTCTCACCAGATATTTATCTCCTACCATAGCAGCCTATTAACGACAGTTAATTATGTAAATTTACTAATGAGATCCATCGAAAATTATCCGGGCTTCAAATATTTTAGGACACATGGTAGAGTTGGGAGTAGAATTAAGCACAACAGAACATGTTACTATGACACCACCTTATTCCCATCCAATTACACGGAGAGTATTCAAATTTAAAACATACACTATATCGTTCTTTAACACCAAACAAAAAATATGAGACGATTCATGTATTAATTTTCCAAAAAAGTTTTAACCTTTACGTAAAATATTATTTTCAATTTATTTTTTTCTACAGGTACACTTTTCTCTAAAACAGTTCAACCAGTTGAAGTAAATATTTAATGAGGGTATCCACACGGATAGTAGATATGTAACAGGTGAAAGACATCTTGAAAATATTTATAGCAAAAAAGAAATGAAATACTGTAAAATATTATCAAAATATGGTGGTTCAATTTTTAATATTTTTTATGAGCAAGTTTTTAGGAATATTAGTACGTCTATAAATCATATATATATATCTATGCCACATTCTGCAATAAGTGCACCTTTAGAGAAAAATACATCAAAAATAATATTTAAGCACCTTTAGAGGAAAAAACATCAAAAATGACATTTTACACATTATTTTTTTTAAAATGAATACATAAATCACGCCAGTTTTAGTTTGGTTAAGGAAGAAATATATAGTGCATCTGTGCAATTTGGGTGTTCTAGGTTTAATAGGATTGGGATAATGTGGCATCTTAGAAACATGTTTTGTTGTGCTTAGATCTACGCTAAGATACTGGACATTTTAGTACGTTTTGAAGTTCCTCCAGCATCCAGCATTCCGACCATTTATATCCACGCGCTTTGAAAGGTGGAGCACCGAGCTCGATAGCTGCAGTCGCTTAAGTGCGGCCAGTATCCAGTAATCGGGAGATAGTGGGTTCGAGCCCCACTGTCGGCAGCCCTGAAGATGGTTTTCCGTGGTTTCCCATTTTCACACCAGGCAAATGCCGGGGCTGTACCTTAAGTAAGGCCACGGCCGATTCCTTCCAATTCCTAGGCCTTTCCTATCCCATCGTCGCCATAAGACCTATGTATGTCGATGCGACGTAAAGCAAATATCAAAAAAAGAAATGGTGGAGCATAAATAACCTTAAGGACCTTGGCCTGTCAAGACAACTGCTGCCGAGAGAGATGGCCTGTAGATACTGTATGTTACATGTCAAGCGTAGTGACATCCCCATAGGTACTGCTTGGCATTCGGGATTCGATCTGCTGCCTGTCATATGATTAAACACCTCAGTAGCTCTCATGACGCTCAGTGAAAACCGTTCTAGTTCTTTTTGTTATTTGTTTTACGTCGCACCGACAAGGACAAGTCTTATGGCGACAATGGGATAGGAAGCGGCTATACCATGTTGAATACGCCGGGAATGGGTTAGACTGGGGAGGAAGCGACGGTGACCTTACTTAAGATACAGCCCCGTGTGAAAATGGAAAATCGCGGAAAACTATTTTCAAGGCTACCGACAGTAGATTTCCAACCCACTGTCTCCCGAATCCAAGGTCATAGCTTCGTGACACAAACCGCGTAGACATTCGTTCGGTATCCTTGTCCTGATACAAGGATAAATTCCCCTTGTCGAGCCATAAATCGATTCTCCGTGTTTTTCACAAATGGCATTTAATACAGCAAATTTTCGAATTCAAAATTTGAAGTTATCTCGTGTAGACTATGAAGACGCCTGGAGGAGTGCAAAACACTGATAGGGATAGAGTGTTTGGCTACATACGTAGCCCCCATCGTCTCCAGAAATTAGATTCACTCATTCAAGGTAGAGGATCTCTAAACCCTAATGCTAAATGCCTCAACATAAGCGCAAGGTTCGTTTTCACTTTCTCCAACTTTATGACGGGGAATCCAATTCAAATCCTTCCAGGTGAACTGACAGCCATTTATCGCCTCATCCTCCTTGTTGTAACCAAGGTTGAAGTTTACAAAACACAACTTTTATTGCTTCACTTTATGATATTTACACAAATAACTGAAATTTATTTTGAAGCAAAAAGGAATATTGAATCTTGAGAAAAGTCTGTCTTTATACAATATGTACAGGTTTGCAGTCTTTATATACACTTCTATCTTGAAAAGATAGTCTTTGTGAATTGACACGTTGATAGTCGAGAACTATCTGGCACACTAACATAAATGTTCATGAGAGTCCTTGTTTGTTGAAGTGCCTGAATTCCTAAAAAGCAAGTTCAATTGATTGAAGAAATTCCACCTAGCGAAACTAAGGGAGCTTGCATAACTTAGGGAATGAAAATGGCTTGTAAAAGAATTACGGAACATAGGCAGCGGAAACAGGTAAGGGAGCGGTGACCAGAGGTGAAACCTCGTACTGCCAGAAATTCAGTCCACCTGGTCGAAGCACATTTTCAAGAGGAGTAGCCTCCGTGCTCGACGTAGGGTGTATTCTGGAGCTGGACACCGGGGCAAGTGGGCAAGTGAGCTGGCAGGGAGCTCCTATTTATAGTACACTCGATGGTCAGGCACGCGCACTGAGGGCTGCGCGTCGAAGCTAGCAGAATGATACACAGGCGCGCGTGCAGCTGGCTGACGGAGCGAGAAGGGAGCGCCGGACATACAACACCCTCCCCTCCTAAATACGCCGGTACGGCGTGAAACGGCGGCGGCGCTGGCGGCGACTGCGATGCTGGGGCGGAGCTGCTGAGGACTCTGTTGTATTGTCCGGAGCTGGAACTGGGCGGAGTGGCGCTGTCTCGTCCTGAAAGGAACCCATTGTTATTAAATGATCTAAAGCTCTTTCAGCAATAGATTTAGCTGGTTTAGCAATAGCATCAATAGCTGGACAGGGGCGGTAGCGCAGACGTATCTGATCTTGATGGCGGCAGATACGTTTCTCCGTAGTCTGTATCTCGTAGAGACGATGACCCAAAGATCTGCAGATGACTCCAGGTATCCAGAGTGGGTTGGATTTGAATGTCCTGGTGTAGACCTTGTCGTTGAGGGAGAACTTCGTTGGTGAGGTCTTATGCTGGGCCGGAAGAGGCTGTAACAGAGAAAGTAAAGTTCTGTGAGGTCGTCCATGGAGCTTCTGTGCAGGAGTGATATTATCAGCGCCGGGTAGAGTTCTGTAGTTGTTTAAGAGTTGGAGCAAGGCTTGGTCTTTAGTTAAGCCTGAAGAGACAGCTTTCTTCATACTTCTTTTAAATGTTTGTACGAAGCGTTCAGCTTCACCATTAGATTGAGGGTGAAAAGGTGGTGCTAGGATATGACGAATGCCATTATGTGTACAAAAGTTCTGAAAAGCAGTAGCTGTAAATTGAGGTCCGTTGTCCGAAATGAGTACTTGCGGTAAACCTTCTGTAGTAAAGATTTTCTGGAGAGCACGAATGGTAGCTTCGGTTGTAGTAGTCGAATGCATATCCACGACATATGGAAAGTTGGACAGTGAATCGATGACTATTAACCACATGGAATTGAGGAAAGGACCTGCGAAATCGATGTGAACTCGTTCCCATGGAGTAGTAGCAGGAGGCCATGAAGCAAGATCAGAAGACGGGGCGTTCTGATTCGTTTGACATTGCTCACAATGACGTATTAGCTTTTCGATGGCGGCATCAATACCGGGCCAGTAGCAGTGTTGACGGGCGAGTTGCTTTGTTCTGGAGATACCCCAATGGCTTTGGTGTAATAATTCGAGAACTTTTTTCTGTAGGCTAAGTGGGATAACCACTCGGAAGATGGTGCCTGCTTCTAGTAGTACAACTCCGGCACGAGTCGTGAGACGATGCTGCATACGATGATAAGGTGCCAGGTGGGCCGGAAGTGTGCTCTGAAGAGGCCAACCGTTGCGGATGTAAGTACGTACAGTAGCAAGTGTACTATCCTTATCCGTAGCTTTAGCTATGCAGGTAGCATCAATAGGAAAACTGGATACAGTATCTTCAAGTTCTATGTCCAACTGAAGACATTCAGATTCTTGAGAATCGAAGGCAGTATCAGGACCAACGGGTAAGCGGGAGAGGGCATCAGCATTACAATGCTGGGATGTGGCTCGATATACAATCTGATAGGAATAATCAGAAAGGAACAGGGACCATCTTTGAAGCTTTCTGAGGGAATTCTCTGGGATCTTATTACCAGGATGGAATAAGTGTACGAGAGGCTTATGATCTGTAATGATCAGGAAATGGTTGCCATAAAGATATTCATTGAAACGGCGAATACCAAAGATGATGGCTAAAGCTTCTTTCTCTATCTGTGAGTATCGACGTTGATGGTCATTAAGTGTTTTCGAAGCGAAGGCGATGGGGCGTTCTTGTCCATGACGATCCTTCTGGGAGAGAACTGCACCGACACCGTAGTCTGAAGCGTCAGTAGCTAGCGTGATGATCTTGTCGGGCTGAAAATGAGTGAGTTGTATAGCTTGAATTAAGGCGTTGTTGATTGTTTTCCATGCCTGTTGGCATTGCGGAGTCCACTGAAACTTAACACCTTTTTTACGTAGAGCGTTTAATGGAGCTGCCACGGTAGCGAAGTGTGGAATGAACTTATTATAATAGTTCGCTTTGCCTATGAAGGACTGAAGCTGCTTGAGGTTCTGAGGTGCTGGCATGTTTACTATCGCGGAGACATTCTGTATACTAGGACGAATTCCATTCTTATCAAGTATATGTCCGAGGTAGTGAACTTGAGGCTGAAAGAAGGTACATTTAGCGAGATTCGCTCGTAGGCCATTGTCTTTCAATTTCTGGAGAAGAAGGCGGAGATTGGTGAGATGTTCCTGATGATCTTTTCCAGTAACAATAATATCATCCAGGTAGTTAGCACAACCGGGAATTGAGGCGGTGAGTTGAGCCAAATAGCGCTGAAAAATAGCCGCTGAGGATGAAACACCGAATGGGAGCCGCTGGAGCTGGAGCAGTCCTAGAGGAGTGTTGAGTGTGAGAAATTTCTTAGATTCTTCGTCTAAAAGTAGCTGGAGATATGCTTCTTTAAGATCAACTCGAGAGAAGAATTGTCCACCAGAGAGACGACGGAATAAGTCTTCTGGACGTGGAATAGGAAAGATATCGGTTTCGAGTTGTGCGTTGACTGTAGATCGAAAATCGCCACAAAGTCAAACATTACCATCAGGTTTCTTGATTACCACGAGTGGAGTAGCCCATTGACTAGAAGTAACTGGTACTACTATTCCAGTTTGTATCCATCTTTCTAATTCTTTCGTGACTTGGTCTTGAAGTGCTAGGGGTACTGGACGTGCTTTGAGGAAGCGAGGCTTAGCTCCGGATTTCAGCTGTATGTGAGCTGTATAGTCTTTTGCTGTTCCGAGCTGAGAGTCGAAGACTTCAGGAAACTGCGCTAGGAGAGCGGTAACGTCAGAAGTAGGATGCAATGTAGATACGACGTTAATGTTGTCATGTATCTGGAAACCAAATAAGTTAAATAGATCCATGCCCATAATGTTTGATGCAGTGTAGTTGTTAACTACGAGAAGAGGAATGGCCTTCTGAATTCCTTTATAACTAGCCTGAAGCTTAATTTGACCTTTGATGTCAATTTTCTTCTTGTTAAATGTCACGAGCTGGATGTCAGCTGGAGAGCATGAAGGTGAACCTAAGTCGTGGTAGGTAGTCAGGTTAATAATAGAGACAGGTGATCCAGTGTCTAATTGAAAATCGACAGATCGATCAGAGAATGAGAGAGGAATGATGATTTTGTGAGAATCCTTTGTGGGAAGAATAAGATTGATCTGATCAACTTCCATGTCTTGGCGGGGCTGTATATGCTTCCGGCGCGCTGCAGTAGTCTTAGCAGGGCGGAGCGAACTTTGACAGACAGTCTGAATGTGTCCAAGTTTATTACATCGTTCACAAGTAGCTTTGAAAAAACGACAGTCACGACGTTCATGATGCTTGAAACAACCTCGGCAGGAAGGCAGGAGTTTCGAGGTGCTTTTAGAATTGGGCTTCCGTGTAGCATTACGAGAGGGAACCTGGCGAGAATGCTTGGTGGAGAGCGCCTGATCCGTACGGTTCACTGTAGCAGAGGACTTGCGGGCCTGAGGCGAGACTTGTGCAACTTCGTGTGGAGAAGCTATGGCTGCGGCAGTCTTGGTAGTAAGCTCATAAACCGTAGCAATACGCTGGACGTCTTCTAAAGAAGGGTTACTCTGCTTGACAGCGTCAAAACGTATTTTGTCTTCAGGAGTATGTAAAATTATCATGTCCCGAATGAGAGAATCAGTGTAGGATGAACCACAACCGTCCTTGGAGCAGATGAACTGGCAGGGTTTAGCTAGACCACGCAATTCAGTTATCCATTCAGTATGTGTCTGATGGGGTTGCTTTCTGCTCTGAAAAAATTTATAGCGAGCAGCCACTATGTGAGGAGCTTTGGCATAGTGTTCCGTGAGACGGGCCAAGAGCTGCGTGAAGGGTACCTCAGATAAGTGTTCTTCTGGACTTAATTTACGTAGTAATTCACACGTAGCATTGCCAACCGAACTAAGAAATAGTGCGCGGCGGCGTTGATCATCTGTGACAGAATGGCAGATGAAATGCTGTTGCAAGCGGGCTAAATAAACTGACCATTCTTCCTTAGCCGGATCAAAAGCAGAGAACGGAGGAATAGCTGATGGCTGTGTAGAGACAGAAATAGCTTGAATAGCCTGAATTAATGCTGCCTGTTGTTGTTGCATAAACTGTTGTTGTTGCTGCTGTAAGGCTTGGAAGATCGTAGCGAGTTGTTCCGCAGTAGCCATTGCGAGATGCGTGCAAGAAATAGTAAGGTAAGCTGTGTGTCAGAACTGGTTGGAGTGTCGTTGTTGTTTAGCACGTCGCCGTAGAGTTGACAACTGGGCCCGTTGAATTGTAGTGTTGGTTTCGTGTGTACCTCGTCGCTATAGAGTTGGCAACTGGGACCGAAGAATTGTAGTTTGTTGCTTTTTTACCTCGTCGCCATAGAGTTGGCGACTGGGGCCGATGAATTGGAGTGTCGCTTTTTTACCTCGTCGCCATAGAGTTGTGTTGTAACCAAGGTTGAAGTTTACAAAACACAACTTTTATTGCTTCACTTTATGATATTTACACAAATAACTGAAATTTATTTTGAAGCAAAAAGGAATATTGAATCTTGAGAAAAGTCTGTCTTTATACAATATGTACAGGTTTGCAGTCTTTATATACACTTCTATCTTGAAAAGATAGTCTTTGTGAATTGACACGTTGATAGTCGAGAACTATCTGGCACACTAACATAAATGTTCATGAGAGTCCTTGTTTGTTGAAGTGCCTGAATTCCTAAAAAGCAAGTTCAATTGATTGAAGAAATTCCACCTAGCGAAACTAAGGGAGCTTGCATAACTTAGGGAATGAAAATGGCTTGTAAAAGAATTACGGAACATAGGCAGCGGAAACAGGTAAGGGAGCGGTGACCAGAGGTGAAACCTCGTACTGCCAGAAATTCAGTCCACCTGGTCGAAGCACATTTTCAAGAGGAGTAGCCTCCGTGCTCGACGTAGGGTGTATTCTGGAGCTGGACACCGGGGCAAGTGGGCAAGTGAGCTGGCAGGGAGCTCCTATTTATAGTACACTCGATGGTCAGGCACGCGCACTGAGGGCTGCGCGTCGAAGCTAGCAGAATGATACACAGGCGCGCGTGCAGCTGGCTGACGGAGCGAGAAGGGAGCGCCGGACATACAACACTCCTAATACTAAGTTATACATATTGGTGTATACTGTCAGGGTTGCACAACCCCCTTATATGGAGGCACCGAATCCGTGTAATGGCTTGTCCAAGGAGTTTTATCCTGGAATAAGAACTAGAATGTTGTTCACTTATCATCGCGAGACAACTGAGGAGTGGATCATGTGAGAGGTAGTGGAGCAGGACACATTTTAACTTTCTTCTAAAAAAATGTGCTGCAATAGATCTCGGACACTCTATATTCTTGTTCATGTCTCCATCTTAAAATTCACCTCATATGGTCTTTATCATTCTGAAAGCCTCCGCAAGTATTTCTACCAAACGTTGATAAAATGTTATATTTACTCGCTTCAGTTAAAAAAAAATCTCATTTCGCACACACAGACACGACCAACAATAGAAGAATATGTTTGCGTTCATTGCTGTTTCGCTATGTACGCATCGAACAATTTTTAATACGAAGGAAAAGGTTGAAAGGTTGACTTTCAGGCAAAATTACTTTAATTACATGCTCCAGATTTACCAGGTTTGGACAAATATTTAATCATCGTAGATACTTGTTCAGGGGCGAGGAGAGAAAACGATTTCGGGGGAACGAGATTAAAAGATAAAATAAGGAATATAATTGCAAATTGATAAATACAATTTTGTATTCTTCTTCTTCCATCGCTATTATGACACCCTTGAGGGGTCACTGGTATGAGCGGTGTTTAAATATATACTTGGCCCTGTTTTACGTCTGGATGCCCTTCATGACACCAACTCTTACGCGGAGGGATGTATTCACTAATGGGATTTTCTGCGTTGGTTTGTAACGTGCAGTGTTGTACGTGCTGTATATGAAGAAGTGTGTGTTAGGACAAACATAAACACGCAGTTCCCGAGTCATACGAACTAACCAGACATGGCTAAAATCCCCTCCCGGCCGAGAATCGAGCACCGTGTCCTGTGCTCCGAAGACTACGACGCTGACCATGCAGCCCAGGAGCTGATCGATAAATGTAATTTAGTATGGGACCTACTTTAAAGTATCACATTTTTTAACGAAAAAATTTAATTAACATAGGAAAGTAACGTGCTATGCTACTGATTAACACGATTTCTGTTAGCCTGTCCGACTCGTTGGCTGAACGGTCAGCGTACTGGTCTTCGGTTCAGACGGTCCCGGGTTCGATTCCCGGCCGGGTCGGGGATTTTAACCTTAATTGGTTAATTCCAATGGCACGGGGGCTGGGTGTATGTATTGTCTTCATCATTTCATCCTCATCACGACGCGCAGGTCGCCTACGGGAGTCAAAGAGAAAGACCTGTACCTGGCGAGCCAAACCCGTCCTGGGATATCCCGGCACTAAAAGCCATACGACATTTCATTTCATTTCTGTTAGCCTGCCTGGAGGCCTCCATCGTTCATATGCCAAGTCTATAAGGTCTGATACCTTGGTTTTTCGGTTCGAGTCCCGTTGGTGGAAAAAGTTTTCACCGTCAGAATGTTGGCCGGTATGCAATTTGTAATCACTTGATTGCGTGACAAAAGCCTGGATTCAATTCCAAACCTATTCGCAGTATTAGTGTGTGGTGTGAGGGCACATAATACTGTTGACCGTGATTTGTCCGTTGGATGGACGCGTTAAGCGTTGAGTAGAACCCTTCGTGTTATACGACAGGAGTAGGCTATGTGCTGACATCGTGTTACACTCTCTTCCTACCTCATCATCATCATCATCATCATCTCTTCACTAAAAGCCATGTCTTAAATAAATAAGTAAACATACGGAGTTTCATATACATATATATAGTTTTAAAATTAGCATAACTTCTAAACATTTTCTGTAGTTCAGTTCTCCTGAATATAATGAAAATGATTCTAGATTGATTGATAGATAGGTAGTAGTTTTAGGCAAGAGAACTCATTAAACAGACAGTGACTGGCACATCATGCAAAGTTAAGTTCGGAGGAACCCTAATGCAATCTTACGGGATTCAAACAGGGGTGGGACTATCTCCCCTTCTATTCAATAGTGGTGCTAAAAACTGCAAGGAATAGGCGGTGCACGAAAGGGATGCAAGAACAAAAAGGCAATTGAGTTGACTGTTTTTCTCACAGTCATATAGATTCAGACTGGCAATGAGTAGCAGGATTCTGAAGACGGAAGCGTGCGGCCGCCGCCATCTTACGTCACTACACTATCCCGATGCATTCATGTAAAATAGATGCCGAAACGGGAATATTGGACAGGAGATAATTACAAATCATTGAAAGCACATTGAAATAATAACATTGATTAATAGACCTCTTAGGTCCTTCATTTTACTGTCAAAGAAAGATTACTGGTATATCAGTTTACCAATGCTTAAAAGTAACCTGTTTTAGACCGATCTTTGGTCAAATATGTTTCCATTCAACTCTCTTACAGCATGACTCACACGTATTTTCAGGTTTGTGTGTTTGTCTGTCCAACCCTTGTTTCGTTTCTCTACGGGGTCGGGCATGAGGTGAGATGAGTCTGCCGTGGCGAGTTTTTATGACCGGATCCCTTTCCTGACGTCAACCTCATCAGATGAGTTAATGAGATAAAATAAATAACGTGATGCATGATACTAGAAAGGGAGAGGAGAAACCCGGTGTCGGCACATAGCCTACTCCTGTCGAATAGCACAAATGGATCTGCTCAAGGCTTAACATCCCCATCCGACGGACGAATCACCATCAACAGCGTCGTATGCCCTCACTCCATATGAGCACTTAAGGGAGGTTTTGTGATAGAAATTTTATACCACCACCTCTCCTACGCTGCCGGCCAAAATTCTGATGGTGAGAATTTGTTCGACCTACGGAACTTGAACCGGCTAACCACGGTGTCAGGCCGTTTATAATTCAACGCCTTAACAATCACGGCCCCCTGGAGGGCTCTCCGACGTATTTTCAGGTACAGTGATGAAATTACACTAATAAGGCGATAAACGTGTCTGTCCTTTGAGTTTAGGTCTGAAGTATGTGAGCTTTAGCATGAAAAAAAAATGTTACATACAACTGAGCTGTGACTTCATTTGGTATGCTCCCTTTCATGACTGAGCTTCAACCATTACATGTATTCTCTCCGAAATACATCTCAGTAAGTTTGCACACATTAACATCTTTCTTAGGAACATACAGATTACCTCTATGCTGGAAAGAAGTGAATGGATAAGGATTTTCTAATAATAATGTTTAATGTTATTTATTTTGCGTCCCATTAAACTCTTTCGCGGTTTTCGGAGGCATCGAGGTGCCTGAATTATGTCCCGCAGGAGTTTTACGTGTCGGTAAGTGTACCCACATGAGAATGACATACTTGATTACCGGTACCTTTAAATACCACTTGAATGAGCCAGGATCAAACCTGCCAGAATGGGGTCAGAAGGCCAGCGCCTCAACCGTCTGAGCCACTCAGCACGGCTAAGGATTCTTTTTAATGCAATAGCTTCCTTACAAGTATCACATTGTAGAGAATTGGCTAATATCTTTACCACAAATCCTGAGATATATTCAATAATATTCTGTGATAATAAACCTAACACCGTATTTCGATTGGTGCAAGCTTACCAGTCCTTCCATTCCAACTTTAACAGTAATTTTGACGTCCTAATAATATATTTTTAAAGATAACAAGAGACCGCGACAGCTGTTATACAATTACTAACACCAGCAAAACAAAAACCTAACTCATAACCAAATGTTGTAGAAACATCATTAATAATTCAGTGATGTTATTTGCTTTACGTCCCACTAACTACTTTTACGGTTTTCGGAGACGCCGAGGCGCTGGAATTTAATCCCGCAGGAGTTCTTTTACGTGCCAGTAAACCTACTGATACGGGGCTGACGTATTTCAGCGCCTTCAAATACCACCGGACTGAGCCAGGTTGAACCTGCCAAGTAGGCGACAGTGGGCCAGCGCCTCAACCGTCTGAGCCACTCATCCCGGCAGTAACATTATAATAATAATAATAATAATAATAATAATAATAATAATAATAATAATAATAATAATAATAATAATAATAATAATAATAATAATAATAATAATAATAATAATAATAATAATAATAATAATAATATATAATAATATTATATATATTATATAATAATAATATAATAATATTATAATATAATAATATAATAATAAGAGAACTTCTCAATGTTACCAACATTATTGAAATAAAACCAGCAACGTTGTAATGAAAAATTACATGTTATTTTTTATAGTGACATTTATAAACTAGACATTTTTAATTAAAGAAAATTACAATATCACGTCCTTATTTTGACAACATGAAAAGTACAATTTTTATAGTTCATCGATTTACAAATGTGGCTATGGAATAGGCAAGTTGGTAGTATTCTGTCCTCTTTGATATAAAAAGACCTGGCGGGAACAGCTCTACAGTATTTTGTTTTCCCGTTTGCTTTGAGCAATTCCCTATTAAATACTACCGCTGAGTCAAGAGGGCGCAAGCTGCCACGTTCTCATATCGGTCGTAATGCAAGTGTGACTAGTGCTAGTGCTGCCTCTCTGTGGTCGAACGAAGAATCGCTGTGAAGTGATGTCTTGGCTGTTGTTTCCACAGGCTATCGAAACACATTCTCTTTGTATCCGAAAAGTTCGGCACGCATGCGCAAAAGGCAGAGCTCCTGGTTTCTGGCTAAAAGCTTATAAATCCTCGCCGAGCTGTGATCGCACAGCACCCGGCGTGTTGCGCACCAGTAGTTACCTGGTTGTGAGGGGAGTTGAATAATTTCCTATTCTTTGGCTGACGTCTTTTTCAATGCACTGTATTTTAATGTAGATAATATTTTTAAACTACTTTATTTTTCCGATAGGCAGTGTGCTGCAGCACTTCAGCACATAAGGTAGGGCCGCCCCTGGATTTGCGGGAATGCAGGGATGGAGTCCTAGTTCCCTTTATTCTCCGTCGCCCTGACACATATAGGTCTTTCGGTGGCGATGGGATAAGGAAGGGCTAGGACCTGGAAGGAAACCACAATGGCCTCAATTAAGGCATAGGCCCAGCCAGCGTTTGAATGGTGGGAAATGGGAAACTACGGTAAACATCTTCAGGGCTGCCGAGAGTGGGGTTCGATGATGGGATGCAAACCTTTATACCAACTCAAGAACTTCTAATATAAACAACGTCCGGAAGGTGACGATATGAAAAGGGACATTGCTGTCAAATGCAAACTATGCTCCCTTAAATCTGTTAACTCCTTACTGAATATGCTCCAGCAGCCTCAAATGGCCCACCAGTGCTGCGATCGAATATACTCGATCTGCCTTTTAACTGTGTTGTATTATTCTGCCATCTATTAGCCACACGCTAAACCCAATTAGTTTATATTTATATTATTAGTTCTGTAGGAAAACGATTTTCTTTTGTCACACAGGTGTAAACATCGCGTTGTAATGATGGCTGCCGCATACAAAGTTAAGATTCGTCTAGAGGAACTCTCACAATTTTAGAGGAGATAGAGTCCGATGTGGATTTTCTTTAGTGGCGGTGATGATATCGATGATATAAGTGAAGTTATAGGGAGTGGTAGTGATGTTGATAGTGGTGATGATTTGCTGCCAGAGTTAGGAGGAAGTGACACTGACCTAGGCCTGTCCACGTGGTCGGACGACGAGTTTGCATCGAATGCACACGCATTTAACGCACCAAACCAAACCAAACCAAACCAAACCAATCCCCATGGCGCAACAGCTCCGAAGGGCCATGGCCTACCAAGCGACCGCTGCTCATCCAGAAGGCCTGCAGATTACGAGGTGTCGTGTGGTCAGCACAACGGATCCTTGGCTTTCTACACCGGGGCCGCCATCTCACCGTCAGATAGCTCCTCAATTGTAATCACATAGGCTGAGAGTGGACCTCGAACCAGCTCTCAGACGCAGGTAAAAATCCCTGACCTGGCCGGGAATCTAACCCGGGGCCTCTGGGTAAGATCAGGCACTCTACCCCTACACCGCGGGGCCGGCTGCACCAAACCTAGCTAATGTAAAATAACAATTTGGCCCCTCAATGTCCTGAAATTGATTATTTCGAGGTATTTAAGAATGAAGAGGTGTTGGCAAGGAAAGCGGACGACGCAAACAGATTTTATAAACAGACAGTTGACAAAAAGTTCATGAAACTTTCCGCTCTACTATTAGGTCTATTACGTTTTTTATTTAATATCACTACTGTTAATCGTGTGTGCGGATTGATATTGTGCGTATATATAGTAGACACATCCCATAATGCAAATGAAAATTTCTAAGCATCTTACTAATGGACGAAATTTTCGCCACCTCGTGTGGAATCGAATCCTGGATCCCTAAAATGACTTGTCTCCAACACTGTATGAACAGACTAGCGAGTTAAAATCTTGTCTTCAAATATTGTTCTCTAGTTAGTGCTTGTATTTTATGTTGAAATTGGTTATAATGTATGTTGAGGTTGTTGGCAGAAATAATCCAGCACTGGGATCACACCAATGTGTGTGAGAACTCAGCAGTGAAAACGTTAAAATGTTAACTGAACCGGACTGACATTGAGCACGTAGATAAAAGCCCGTTGATTTGATAATTTGTAAAAATGGTTATAGACTTTTCCAGTCCCGTTGTGTAAGTGCGACATCACGCCATTTCACCCGGTAACTCCTGCTTTGATACCCGATTCATCCAACAATTCTAATTTGAAATTTGGAGCAGAGTTGGCTCAGCCTTCTGAGAAACTCTCGAATATGAGAGGCTGAGAACCATGTCAAATAGACAAACAATGAAGCTGAAGATTTCTTCACGCTGACAAGAGAACACTTCAATATCACCTGAGGACACATTGTAACGAGCGGAGTGGCCGCGCGTATAACGCGCTGCGGCTATGGAGCAAGCTCTGCATTCGGGAGACAAGTGGATTCGAACCCCAGAGTCCAGAGAATGGTTTCCTGTCGATTTCCCATTTTCACTTCCAGGTAAATGTTGGGACAGTTCCTCATCGGCCACAGCCGTTTCCTTCCACCTCCTTACCTATTCTCATTTGCCACCATTTATTTCATCTTCTTTAGCTCTTCAACTGAGGTTGATGTAAACGGATTGCATATAAATTCAACAGTATGAAACACAACATTGTGCATTTTTAGATTATTTCTCTTTGCTCATATCCAGTTATAAATTCTGTTTATTTTCAGGAGAAGTTAGCAAGTAATAATGATGTAAGTAAATCAAAGGAAACATTACTTTTTCACAGAACTTATTCTTAAATCGAAAAATCTATGTCCCATGAAATTAATTTTCTTGTGAACGTACGGTGTGCGGTTAAGGAATCATCTATGTTTATAATTTGCAAAGACCTATCAGAAAGTTTAGTTGATATTTTTGGCACGTAGAAAATTTAACCAGGGCAGGAACGGGGTCCATTCAGGCCCGAGAGGTTAACTAAGTAGATGGGGGTTTGATTCCCACCTCAGCCATCCTCCAAGTATTTTTCCGCGGTTTCCCACTTCTCCGCTTCCTTCCTTTGTCCTTGTCTATCCCGTCCAACCTTCCCATCCACCCACAAGACCTCTATTCGGCATAGCATGTGGGGTACTGTCTGTCCTTCCCAGATGTATCCCCGACCCAAGGTCTCACGCTCCAGAACACTGCCCTTGTGTCGGTGGAAGTGGGACACCTTGCTAAGTCCGAGGGAAAAAACAACACTGGAGGGTAAAAAGATTAAGAAAGAAATAAAGATAACATTTAATGTGGAGGAATTTCGAAATGAAATTACTAATGCAATAGGTTCGCACAGGAAGTATTACGCTTGCGTGTTTCAAGAGTCCAACTCTGCTCCCATAAGACACATTTCAGAAAAGTTAATCTAAAGAGAACTTCCTATATATTTTCTTAGTGTCTCATGACAATGATTCTTGAGGAATTACTGGCTATTTCCACACCTTTATCTGACAATCAAAGTCTCAGACAGACGTCTCTTCTCACTTGTAGAATATATTCCTGGACATTGGAAGCTTAGAAGCGTCCGCAGTTCAGACGGCAGGGAGCCTGCCGGCCCTGTCACCGCTGAGTTCCGCGGTTAAATTCCCGGTCACTCCATGTGCTAGACGAAATGGAGGGACAGGTTTTCCTCCGGATGGTACTCCAGTTTTCCTTGACATCCTTCATTCCAGCAACACTCTCCAATACCATTTCGCAGCCGGCACATTTCCTATCCTCGTCGCTAGATGGAAACTTCATTCATTCCATTCCTGACCCGATTGAATGACTGGAAACAGGCTGTGGATTTTCATTTTGACATTCGAAGCTTACATGCATAAGGTAAGGATATTCAATGATCGTTTTTGCTTGTGGGGCTGAGTAGTATCTGGTCAGTGGACATGCTAGCATGTAAAAGGACTCCTTTGGGAGAAAATTTTTGGTACATCGTCGTCTCCGAAGATCGCAAAAGTAGTTAGGGGGAGGTAAAAATAGCATTATTATTATTATCATTATTGTTATTATTATTATTATTATTATTATTATTATTATTATTATTATTATTATTATTTCTTAATCCGCTTACCCTCCAGGGTTGGTTTTCTCTGTGTCTCAGCGAGGGATCCCGCCCGCACGGCTCAAGGGCAGTGTCCTGGAGTGTGAGACATTGGGTTGGAGGATACAGCTGGGAAGGAGGACCAGTACCTCGCCCAGGTGGCCTCACCTACTATGCTGAACAGGGACCTTGTGTGGGGGTGGGAAGATTGTAATGGACAGGCAAGGAAAAGGGAGAAATCGGCCATGGCCTTAAATTAGGTGGGTTCTACCTGGATGAGATGTGGGAAACCACGCAAAATCACTTCGAGGATGGCTGAGGTGAGAATCGAACCTCTGTCCAGTCAGTTGATCTCCCAAAACTGAGTGAACCCCGTTCCAGCCCTCGTACCACTTTTCAAACTTCGTGGTAGAGCCGGGAATCGAACCCTGGTCTCCGGGGTAGCAGCTAATCACACTAACCACTACACCACATAGGCGGACATTATTATTATTATTATTATTATTATTATTATTATTATTATTATTATTATTATCCGTAACACTTGTAAGTCCAGCATTACTTACCTACCTAGAATGACCGAGAAAAGTCACTCTGACCGGTGGTGTATTCCTTCAACTTTCTAAGGTTAAAAGGCTGATAAACTGTAGTATACTGCCTTAACAGGCCACCAGGATATTATATAATTTTAAACAGCCACCATTATGAATCCCTCATTTTAGTATTACGAATGATATATAATTTTTGATAATATTGTCATTGTTTTACGTCCCTCTAACTACTGTGATTGTTTTTGGAGACGCCGAGGTGCCGGAATTGTGCCTCGTAGGAGTCTTTTTACTTGCCAGTAAATCTACCGACACGAAGCTGACATATTTAAGCACCTTCAAATACCACCGGACTGAGCCAGGATCGAACCTGTCAAGTTCGAATCAGAAGGCCATCGCCTCAACCGTCTGAGCCTCTCTGCCCGGCCACATAACTTTTATTTGAAGCTTGGGTGGCTTACGCCTTGCTTACGAACAGGAACTTCCTGTGGAAATTTTTTCAAGCCTGCTACGGGTCGATGTTAGTCCAGCTGTTTTGTTTGTACAGTACTATATCTCTCTTATCACTTCCATCACCGCCTAACTGACACGATTTGTTTAGAAGGTATGCAGAATGGACGTAATTACCACTATTTACGTCCGGATCCATGGCTAAATGGTTAGCGTGCTGACCTTTGGTCACAGGGGATCCGGGTTCGATTCCCACCATTAGTTAATTTCGCTGGCACGGGGGATGGGTGTATGTGTTGTCTTCACCATCATTTCATCATCATCATCATCATCATCATCATCATCATCATCATCATCATCATCATCACCACGACGCGCAGGTCGCCTACGGGTGTCAGATAAAAAGACCTGCACCTGGTGAGCCGAAACCGTCCTGGGCCTTACGCCATTTCATTTTACCACTATTTAAGTCAGTCAAATCATAAGTCCATAATATTTCCTGGTTCAGACTCTATATTTGGCATTGATGAAGGTAAGGTAAGGGTTATTCTGCCCGAAGGCAGGTCCGAACCTCCGCAGAGGTGTTTCTGAGCTGGAGTTCACGTGCGGTAGGGTGGCCAGTTCCTTTGCGCTCCTCCATTCCCTTACCCCCCACCAACAGCGCGTGGCAACCCATCCAGCTCCTGACCACGCCCAATGTGCCTTAACTTCGGAGATCTCGCGGGATCCGGTGTTTCAACACGGCTACGGCCGTTGGCCATAGGTGAAGAATAATGTATTAATTGCTCATCTCATTGAAGACATTGATGATCTGTAGTCATGCTGAAGACTGAAATTCACTAAGTAACAAATTATAATATTATAATTAGTTTTTTTTTGCTAGGGGCTTTACGTCGCACCGACACAGATAGGTCTTATGGCGACGATGGGATAGGAAAGGCCTAGGAGTTGGAAGGAAGCGGCCGTGGCCTTAATTAAGGTACAGCCCCAGCATTTGCCTGGTGTGAAAATGGGAAACCACGGAAAACCATCTTCAGGGCTGCCGATAGTGGGATTCGAACCTACTATCTCCCGGTTGCAAGCTCACAGCCGCGCGCCTCTACGCGCACGGCCAACTCGCCCGGTATATTATAATTAGCTCTACTGGTTAAGAGATTTACACACACACGAACACAACAACGAAATAGGGATCCCGCTATAAGGAAATAATAATATACAGTTAGCATGAAATACTTATTGTTGCAAGCTAGGTTCCGGCGGCATGTTACTGAGATACTGTTATTATTGCCGGGTTCTCCTGGGTGGCAACTGGCGGAGATTTTAGTAATTTAACCCTCAAAATGTGCCCCAGTCACAACGACCGGCGGCAGTCTTTAAAGGTAAAAACCTAAATAAATTTCTGCATATATACAGTGCATAATTTTAATATTCGATGGAGCTCTCATTGCTGTAGTCGAAAATAGTAACTGAGCTAAAATAAAATCCCCGCGATTTATGTAGCAGTAAAACATTCATACTCGACAGCATGACAGGTACTGTCCTAGTGTTAATGTGCAAAGAATAATAACAATAATGATAATGATAATCTTGGCTGATTGGTCTTCGCACTAGTCTTCGGTTTAGAAGGCCACGAGTTAAATTCCCGGCCGGACTAGGGATTTCATTTGCATATGGTTAATTATTCTTTTTACAATTTACTTTACATCGCACCGACGCAGACATGGGAACGATGGGATAGGAAAGACTAGGAGTTGGAAGGAAGCGGCCATGGTATTAATTAAGGTACAACCCCAGCATTTGACTGGTGTGAAAGTAGGAAACCACGGAAAACTATCTTCAGGGCTGCCGACATTGCGGTTCGAACCCATTATCACCCTAATGCAAGCAGATAGCTACGTCACCACAACGACGAAGCCTTATGTTCGGTTTAATTAATAATAATAATAATAATAATAATAATAATAATAATAATAATAATAATAATAATAATAATAATAATAATGTCCGCCTCTGTAGTGTAGTGGTTAGCGTGATTAGCTGCCATCCCCGGAGGTCCGGGTTCGATTCCCGGCTCTCCCACGAAATTTGAAATGTGGTACGAGGGCTGGAACGGGGTCCACTCAGCCTCGGGAGGTCAACTGAGTGGAGTGGGTTCCATTCCCACCTCAGCCATCCTGGAAGTGGTTTTCCGTGGTTTCCCACTTCTCCTCCAGGCAAAGGCCGGGATGGCACCTAACTTAAGGCAACGGCCGCTTCCTTCCCTCTTCCTTGCCTGTCCCATCCAATCTTCCCATCCCACCAGAAGGCCCCTGTTCAGCATAGCAGGTGAGGCCCCCTGGGCGAGGTACTGGTCATCCTCCACAGTTGTATCCCCCGACCCAGAGTCTGAAGCTCCAGGACACTGCCCTTGAGGCGGTAGAGGTAGGATCCCTCGCTGAATCCGAGGGAAAAACCGACCCCGGAGGGAAAACAGATTAATAATAATAATAATAATAATAATAATAATAATAATAATAATAATAATAATAATAGTGTTATTTGCTTTACGTCCCACTAACTACTTTTACGGTTTTTGGAGACACCGAGGTGCCGGAATTTTGTCCCGCAGGAGTTCTTATACGTGGCAGTAAGTCTACCGACACTAGGCTGACGTATTTGAGCACCATCAAATACCACCGGACTGAACTAGAATCAAACCTGCCAAGTTGGGGTCAAAAGGCCAGCGCCTCAACCGTCTGAGCCACTCAGCCCGGCCCGGTTTAATTAATCTTGCTTTTAACTTCTTTCTCTGTTCGTCTAAATACACATCTCATTTTCACGCAATTACAAACATAATTGTAACAGTTAATACACCTCTCCACATAAAGTTAGTGTCAGAAAGGGCATCTTTCCATAAAACTGGATAAAATTCACATTAAATGCCAAGCCCAATAATCCTAGAAAAGTCCAGGAATAAAATAATAATAGCCTAGTAATAATAATACTTACTTAGCAAGTTGGCTGCTCCATTCACGGCATGCATCCGAAAGTTTCCATTCGAGATGTGGTGGATTCGAACCCACTACTGACAACCTTCAAATAGTTTTCTGTTAAATTAATTAAAGCAAAGGCCACTTCCTTCTTTCCACTCACTACCTTTTCCTACTTGGGCGTCGTCGAAAACTTGTAGAACAATGTTCATAGCGTAGCTGTAGCCAATGGTGATAGTGAATATTATTTTAAGGGGAAGAACAACTGGACAGCTTTAACGATTGTTGTAGACAGTCTCGTAGTGAACGGGTGATGAGACTGTCTCTTACTCCGAATTCCCATATTCGATTCCCGAAACATTAAAGGATTTTAATCCCAAATTAACTATTTGAAGTGGTTTGTTCAGTACTGTAAGGTTAACTGAGATAAGAGTAGCAGCGGATCCCGTCATGAAATCTGAACGGTAGAAGGTTTCGTCTGGCTGATCACATCAGATTCCAATGACCGATGGTGATTGTGGTAGGGCAGCGATCGTCTTAACTGACCAAAGTCCATAAAGGTTTCTATGTAACCTTCGTTGCCAGGCTGAGTGGGTGCAAGTTAGTAGGTTCGATGCCTGCTGGGTCCAGTCATACTTGAACGGGCTCCTGCGGGACAAATTTCCGGTATCTAGCAATTTCCAAAAACATCTAAGAATAGGGAGTATGTCGTAACCCCCTTCACCCCCACCTCTATGACGCTGAAGCCCTGGGAGGCCTTGGCCTACCAAGCGATAACTGCTCAGTCCGGACGCCTGCAGATTACGAGGTAAATGTTATTCAGCGTAACGAATCCTCTCGGCCGTTGTACTTGGCCTTCTAGACCGAGACCGCTACCTCACGATGAGGTAACTCCTCAATTGCTCTCACGTAAAGTAGGTTGAGTGGATTTCAAAATATCCCACAGACCTAGGTAGAAATCCCTGACCCGGCCGAAAATCGAACCCGGGACTCGGTAAAGTAAAATAATAACATTAGAATGTGTTTGTCCAACCCTTGTCCCGTTTCCCTACGGGGTCGGGTATGAGGTGAGATGAATCTGTCGTGGCGGGTTTTTATGACCGGATGTTCTTCTTGACATCAACCTCATCAGAGGATTTAATGAGATGAAATGAATGACTTGATGTATGATAATAGGGAGAGGGCGAAACCCGGTGCCGGCACATAGCCTACTCCTGTCAAATAGCACAACGGGGTCTTCTCAAGGCTTAACGCCCCCATCCGACGGACGAATCACCATCAACAGTGTCATATGCCTTCACTCCATATGAGCACTGCGGAGAGGTTTGGAATTTAATCCAGGCTTTTGGCATGCAATCTAGTGATTAGAAATTGTATACCACTACCTCCCCTAGCCTGCCGGCCAACATTCTGATGGTGAATATTTTTCCGACCAACGGGACTCGAACCGGCTAACCTCGGTGCCAGACCGTTTTAGACTTCAGCGCCTTAACGATCATGGCCACCAGGCGGGCTACAGTAGAATATATGACTTTTATTTTACGTAGCGTGGATACCAGACCATGACGTTCTAGACTCAAAATTGTCCAATGCAATTTTGATACTGCTAGTTGGCTCAAGTTGTGGAGCTCTGTCTAAGAGATTTAACGGGAGATTAAATATCCTGTTTTATGGCCAAATTCCACCAATTGGACTTAGAGTTAAACGTAGAGCAATCGAAGCACATAATACCTATTATGAATGATTTATTATTATTATTATTATTATTATTATTATTATTATTATTATTATTATTATTATTATTGAATATCCAGTTACAAACCCTATTTTACCAGTAGTATATTTGGGCTATAGATAACGGGACTAAGTTAGTACCTGAAAATTACATTTAAAATGAAGATGACATAAATGAGGAGGAGATTTTTTACTTTTTTGCTATTTGCTTTACGTCGCACCGACACAGATAGTTCTTATGGCAACGATGGGACAGGAAAGGCCTAGGAGTGGGAAGGAAGCGGCCGTGACCTTAATTAAGTTGCAGCCCCAGCATTTGCCTGGTGTGAAAATGGGAAACCACGGAAAACCATCTTCAGGGCTGCTGACAGTGGGTTTTCGAACCCACTATCTCCCGGATGCAAGCTCACAGCTGAGCGACCCTAACCGCACGGCCAGCTCGCCCGGCAGGAGAAATGTAACGAACACTTTATAAGAGCATCTTCTCTGAAATACCATAGTTAGAGGTACTTGGTATTCAATATTACACTTATTTAAATGCATTAATAATTCATTTCTACTCCTGTCAAAAATTGGACACTCAAAATAAATATGTGGACCAGTATGTGGCATTTCACAGGTACAGCTGTAGGACTTCTGAATATTGATTTTAAACCTCTCGAAGTACGATCCAAACTTTCCACGTCCTGTCAGAAACTGAGTTATAATATGTTCATGTTGCAATAACCTACTTCTGTGTTGAATATTTGGAAGGAACAATTCCCTTGTGAGCCGGCTGTTTATGCTGGTGATCCATTGGTTGTTCCACATTTCTTGTGTTATATTCTCTCAGTTTCTTATTTACAAGATTTCAAGGCACTTTTCATATGAACAAAGCGTCGGAAGAAGTAGTAGCTGCTTTGGCAAGTTCATCAGATCTCTCTTATTTCCTTCTATTCCGTCGTGCCCTCGGACCCATTTCATGCAGGTATGGTTACTGTAGCCTAATATGTGTTATCTTATATTAGCAGCTACCGGATGAAAGTTATATTTTTCTTGGATTGCTTTCAAAGCTGCCTGAGAATCACTCAATAGCACAACTGTGTTTTTTAATTCATATAACTGCCTGTTGTTTTAAGCGCACAGTTCTGCTTGAAAGACTTGAACATGAGGGAGAGAGTCTAAATTTTTCAGCATACACCTCACTGTTGTTCTGAAGCACTACAAAAGCACATCCTACAAACCAACCATCTTTTTCTTTGCTAATCCGAGGCCCATCCGTATAAATATTGTAATGATGTTGTGTGTTGCACATTTCTTGCACAAGATTATTGACAAATTTACTTGGGTGACCCGCTGACAACGCATTAACTTGCAGCTCAGGAGTAACCTTTAAGATCCTATAAGGATACAAAACACCCTTTTTTTTGTTAATGTGAGTTCAGTTTTGGCAATGGCTGTTAAGTGCAGAAGTGGGATTCCCGCCCCAACGAGGGATGCTTCCGTGGATATTGTAGGGTATGCACGAATAATTCTGAGTAAAAAAACCTCTTTGAGTTTGGGCTAGTTTGGCCTGAATCCACTTCCTTTTCAATACATTATGATAATCAGATACACCATACAGTAATAACGGTTCGCCGGGCTGAGTGGCTCAGACGGTTAAGGCGCTGGCCTTCTAACACCAACTTGGCAGGTTCGATCCTGGCTCAGTCCGGTGGTATTTGAAGGTGCTCAAATACGACAGCCTCGTTTCGGTAGATTTACTGGCACTTAAAAGAACTCCTGCGGGACTAAATTCCAGCACCTCGGCGTCTCCGAAGGCCGTAAAAGTAGTTAGTGGGTCGTAAAACAAATAACATTATTATTTATTAATAACGGTTCAACTGCTCCATGATATATTGTCTTTAACAGTTCTGGATTAAGACCTCATGTCAATCTGGTAGCAATAGTGAAGCCAGGCAGCAATTTTCTAGCTTTGGTAGACATAGCGTTGAAGTGAACTCTGAATGTTAGTTTTCTGTCTAAAACAACATCTAAGTGTGACATTTGATCCGCCAGTTTTATAGCTTGTCCATTCACGTGAACTACAGGTGTTTCAGCTTTTCTCTTCCTCGTAATGAATATGCCGCTTGATTTTTGAGGTTTGAACTCCAATTTATTTTCAAATCCCCAGTTGTAAATTATATTCAGTGCTGTATTATCTCGAAAAGTCAGACTTGAATCATAATTACTTTTAAGTATGAGCAGAGTATACTCTGTACAAGCAATTATGTGACAGTCAGTAGGTAATTCCAAAGTCAGTAAATCATCATAGAGAAATGTCCAGAATCCTGAACTACATGCAGAACCTTGAGGACAGCCTTTTGTGACATTTTTGGTAAAAGTACTTCGCCCATTATGAGCTTTGGCTTTCGATTATTAAAATATAAATAATGGTGTATTGAACTTAACATTAAACAAATTGCAGTCGGCTATTATGCTCAAATTTCTTTTAAATAAGGAGTGACACATTATGGAATGACAAACTGTGACTATCGATATTGGAAATTAAACTACTTGGTTACTCGCACACAATTTCAAGACAGTTCTGAGATTTTTGAAAGTGGATATATATCGTGTAAGTCCTTACAAATACTGAAAATGAAAGGTCGGGAATACGCAGCTGGAACAGGCGGATCATTTAAAATACCTTAAGTGTATATTCTCACAGGATGGTGACATAGCAAGTGTAGCAGAGGTAATACACTGCGCTCAAGGACGAAATAATTTTACATCTCCCAGTTTTCAGTTCGACTTTGCTGTTCGGGTGTGAAAGGTGGGTGAACTCAGGATATATTATTCATAAGTTGGAAGCAACAAAAATGAAGGTAGCGAGGATGATTGCTTGTACATGCAGATGGTAACTATGGCAGGCGGGTACCACACTGTGGAAATAAAGGCTACGTAAGAAATAAACTCCACAGATGAACGAGTGTTTAACAAATGACTTAGGCTATGAGGTCATGTGAGGCGAATGGAGAATAGTATATCTAGGAAAATAATAGACTCGGCCGTGAGGGTAACAGAATCAGAGGGAGGCCAAGGCTATGTTGGTTGGAAAAAAGAATCCACAGTCTGTTTCTAGTCCGGGTCAGGAATGGAATGAATGAAGCGCCCATCTAGTGGTGAAGATAGGAATTTTGCGGGCTGCCAAAGCGTGTCGCACTCCTCTGGGGCAATGATTAATTACTAACAGATGAAATGAAATGGCATTGGTGAAAGTTACTGCAATGGAAGATGACAGCGAAAACAGGAATACTCTGAGAAAACATGTCCCGCCTTCGCTATGTCCAAAACAAATCTCCCACGGAGCGATCGCGATTTGAACTAAGCAACCCAGTGGTGAGAGACCAGCGTGCTGAGCCACGGAGGCTTATACGTCGGTTAGACACGGTTTTTAATTAGTTTCCGTTAAAAGGTGCAAAAATAAATGAGACTACACTGCTAGTAACAGAGAGAGTATTTCGGAGATGCCTTCATAGAGGCTTTCAGATTGCACAGTGAAAGTCATAACAGTCTAAAATAATAATAATAGTCTAATAATAATAATATCCGCCTCTGTGGTGAGGTGGTTAGCGTGATTAGCTGCCACTCCCGGAGGTCCGGGTTCGTTTTCCCGACTCTGCCACGAAATTTGAAAACTGGTACGAGGGCTGGAACGGTGTGCACTCAGCCTCCGGAGGTCAAATGAGTAGAGATGGGTTCGATTCCCACCCAGCCATCCTGGAAGTGGTGTTCTGTGGTTTCCCACTTCTCCTGCAGGAAAATGCTGGGATGGTACCTAACTTAAGGCCACGGCCTCTTCCTTCCATCTTCCTTGTCTATTCATTCCAATCTCGCCATCCCCCTACAAGACTCCTCTTCAGCAAAGCAGGTGAGGCAGCCTGGGCAAGGTACTGTTCTCCTTCCCAGTTGTATCCCCTACCCAAATTCTCACGCTCCAAGACACTGCCTAAAGACGGTGGAGGTGTGATCCCGCGCTGAGTCTGAAGGAAAAACCAACCCTGGATTGTAAACTGATTAAGAAAAAAATTAATGGTCCAATATCCCTTTAACTACTTCTACGGATTTCAGAGACGCCGAGGGGGCGGAATTTAGTCCTACAGGAGTTATTTTACGTGCTGATAAAGCTACCGCCGTGAAAGTGGCTTATTTGAGCAACTTCAAATACCATCGGACTGCGACGAGGTCAAACCCCTCAACCTTGACTCAGAAAGTCAGCACTGAAAACTCTAAGCTACTCAGACTGACTACTCTAGAATGGAATATCCTGGATTCTATGCATAGCTGTAGGTCCCACTACTCAGAATATCGAGACCAACTGTAACTTAATACCGTATTTGGAGGTGGTCAAATAAGTCAGTCTCTTGTCGGTAGACTTACATGCACGTAAAGGAACTCCTGCGGGAGAAAATTCCGGCCCCTAGGCGTCTCCGGAAACCGTAAAAGTACTCTAGTAAGTAGGACGTAGAAGAAAATAGTATTATTAAAACCGTAAGCTCGTCCTTTGTTTTCTCTGTACTTTGAAGCGAGTTTCCCATTTTCGATGTGTAAACTGATCAGAAAAACAACAATCAAGGGTAGAAATTAAGACAATTATATATTATACTGACCCTTTCTCCCCATTCTTGAAAATACCCTATCAAATTTATTACACGTCATGCAGACAATCGCGCAGGTCGTAATTTCAATCGAGTTCGAAGTAAGGCCAGCAGAGCGCAGAGCGCTCCATTTCCCAGTACTTCCCATTAATCAATACAAGTATAAAGTGTCTTGGTTCAAGCAAAAGTTCCGAGGAAGCGCCACCTCCTGTGCTGTTATCAGCAGAGATGGTTGTGTAATTCTCTAGTTTGCCACCAGAGTACAGGAGCGTCCAGTGTCACACTGAGTAAGTTTTCAAATTGTACATTGCAATGGACTTAACCTTGTTGATGTACAGGCTCTAACTGCGTGCTGGAAATTACCTAGAACGAAGACTTGAGTGTTATTACAACAGTTGAATACGTAATTTGTGGAAAGTATGGATTAAAGTTTGATAACCTCTAGTGAGGAAGTACGGTAAAAGGCAAATCAGAAAAGGTGGCTCTTCTAATTAAATATATTTTCGATGTGATAAGTTAGAAAATTGGCTAACCAGCAACTTGAAATTCATTGCTTTATCTTTTCTTATATGTATTAGACGTTAATACCCTAGTTGTATTGTTTCTCATTAATTCATAAATAAATCAATTAATTAATTCATTCCATCCGGACATCCTGTGCGATTCCATCGTAAGTGTATGCTAGACCAGTTCCAATAGTCAGGTACTACAAGGTTGTTTACGTGTGTCTTGTGTAATTATTACCGTAATTTATCCTATCAAACATATAACATAAAAACTTCTTCTTTTTTTGCTGTTTGCTTTACGTCGCACCGACACGGATAGGTCTTATGGCGACGATGGAATCGGAAAGGCTTAGGAATGGGAAGGAAGCGGCCGTGGCCTTAATTAAGGTACAGCCCTAGCATTTGCCTGGTGTGAAAATGGGAAACCACGAAAAATCATCGTCAGGGCTGCCGACAGTGGGGTTCGAACCCACTGTCTCCCGGATGCAAGCTCACAGCTTCGCGCTCCTAACTGCATGGCCTACTGGCCCAGTAACATAAAATGAACCACTCATTCCGGTATTAGAAATATATTTTATTTCATTCCTGGACTGAAAATAACAGGGAACATAAAAACTCACCCCCCCCCCCTATATTCTTCCATGATGTGGATATAAATTTCATATGGATAGACAGAGATTTTGACCCTAAATGCAGAAATGAAAGGCAGACACAATAATATCTGTTTCCCAGCCCTTTTCCTTGTTATCTGGCATCAGGATTAATGTGTATTAAGCGTAGTTATACTGCTGGATGCCCTTCGTGATGCGAAGGAATGTATTCACTATTTTAAATATCCGAATCGTTGGCTGAATGGTCAGCATACTGGCCTTCGGTTACGAGGTTCCTGGGTTCGATTCCCGGCCGGGTCGGGGATTTGAACCTTCATTGGTTAAATCCAATGGCCCGGGGGCTGGGTGTTTGTGCTTTACCCAACATTCCTGCACCTCACACACCACACATAACATTATCCTCCACCACACTAACACGCAGTTACCTACACATGGCAGATGCCACCCACCCTCTTTGTAGGGTCTGCCTTACAAGAACTGCACTCGGCTGGAAATAGCCACACGAAATTATACTATTTTAAACATAATTTTTTCAATTGGCTTTAAGTCACACCTACACAGATAGGTTTTTCAGTCTACCGAAAGGAAATTTGAGTAATGAATACATAAACTACCCGCAAGATAACATACCTGAAAGAAGAGTTTTCTTGCAGGTAGTTTACAAATTTGTTACTCAAAATTAGTTTCATAACCGTATATGAAGAACCTAGCAGTTATACAATATTTATGTATTAAGACGAACGCAGGCGTCCTTGTGGTGTAGTGGTTTGTGTGATTAGCTGCCATAAGTCACACCGACACAGATAGGTTTTTCAGTCTACCGAAAGGAAATTTGAGTAATGAATACATAAACTACCCGCAAGATAACATACCTGAAAGAAGAGTTTTCTTGCAGGTAGTTTACAAATTTGTTACTCAAAATTAGTTTCATAACCGTATACGAAGAACCTAGCAGTTATACAATATTTATGTCTTAAGACGAACGCAGGCGTCTCTGTGGTGTAGTGGTTTGTGTGATTAGCTGCCATCCCCGGAGGCCCAGGTTCGATTCCTGGCTCTGCCACCATATTTGAAAAGTTGTATGAGGGTTGGAAAGCGGTGGTCAACTGAGTAGAGGAGGGTTTTATTCCCACCTGAGACATCCTCGAAGTGTTTTTCGGTGGTTTCCCAATACTTCTCTACGCAAATGCCAGGTTGGTAAATAACCTAATGCCACGGCCGCTTCCCTCCCTCTTCCTTGTATATCCCTTCCATTCTTCCCATCCCCTGATAAGGCCTCCCTTCAGCATGACAGATGAGGCCGCCTGAGCGATGTACTGGTTCTCCTCCCCGGTTTTGTTTCCCGACGCAAAGTTTCACGCTCCAGGACATTGATTGCCCTTGATGCGGTATAGGTGGGATCCCTCGCTGAATCCGAAGGGAAAACTAATCCTAGAAGATAAAGAAAGGAGAATTAAAACGAACGCAAACACCTAGACCCCCTAAGATAGAGGAATAAACCATTCACGGCTAAACATTTCCAATCCGAGCAGCAATCGGTCCCAGAGCCGGATGAACTGAGGGCCACTACGCTGATCATTCCACAAAGGAACTGTACATCTTATTTCCTATAATGTCAGGCAGAAACGTAACCCATTGTTCGCACGGCTGCTGGGCTGAATGACTCAGACGGTTGAAGCTCTGGTCTTCTGACTCCAAATTGGCAAGTTCGATCCTGGCTCAGTCTGGTGGTATTTCAAGGTTCTCAAATACGTCAGCCTCGTGTCGATAGATCAGTCACCAGTGATATGCATTTAGGGCGGTATTCCATGTGGCAGATTTCCTACCAATTATTCACCCCATATTTACATTTATTTATAATTGTTTACCTAGATTTGTCTTAAACATTTTCAATGAACTTGGAAATTTATGGAACATTTCCCTTGATAATTTATTCCAGTCCCTTACTCCTCGTCCTATAAATAAATGTTTGCCCCAATCTGTCCTCATGAATTCCAACTTTATCTTCATATTATGGTCTTTACTACTTTTAAATGCTCCATTCGAGATTGTTCTTCTACTTATGTTATTCCACGCCAACTCACCACTGACAGCTAGAAACATACCACATAGTCGAGATTATCATCTCCTTACTCCCAAGTCTTCCCAGCCCACAGTTTGCAACATTTTAGTAACACTACACCTTTGTCGGAAATCACCCAGAACAAGTCGTACTGCTTTCCTTTGAATTTTCTCCAGTCATCTTGTCAAGAAGTCCTTGTGCGGGTCCCGTACACTGGAGCTATACTCTAATTGCGGTCTTACCAGAGACTCATATGCCCTTTTCTTTACATCCTTACTACAATCCCTAAATACTCTCATAACCATGTGAAGAGACCGTTAAACTTTCTTAACTACCTCCTTAATATGATCACCCCAATGAAGATCATTCCTTATATTAACACCTAGGTACTTACATTGTTCCCTATGAGGTACGATCAACCCATCAACAAAATAATATAAATTTGAGGACATTTTCTCTTAGTGAAACTTATAACTTGACTTATCATCCCATCCGCATTCATGCTATTGTCTGCAGTCTATCTCACTAAACTGTTTAAAACCGGGCGAGTTGGTCGTGCGCGTAGAGGCGCGCGGCTGTGAGCTTGCATCCGGGAGATAGTGGGTTCGAATCCCTCTATCGGCAGTCCTGAAGATGGTTTTCCGTGGTTTCCCATTTTCACACCAGGCAAATGCTGGGGCTGTACCTTAATTAAGGCCACGGCCGCTTCCTTCCAACTCCTAGGCCTTTCCTATCCCATCGTCGCCATAAGACCTATCTGTGTCGGTGCGACGTAAAGCCCCTAGCAAAAAAAAAAATTAACTGTTTAAGCCCCCCTGCAGTCGCTTACAATTAACTAGAATGTAAATGAAATCCTACGGGACAAAATTGCGGCACTTTGGCGTCTACGAAATCCGTCAAAAGCAGTTAGTAGAACGGGAAACAACAACATTATTATTATCAATTCCCGCCAGAGTCTGAAGATCAAAATCAGGAAGTTTACTTGGCCCAGACGCCAAGGCTGAATACTTAAATAATATTTATAAAGCCTGTCAATTACCATTTATCAACTCATGTGCACTTCAAATCGTTGTTGATAGTGTACATATTGACGGGGTTGTTTATTGGATGAACAGGCACAGCGTGTAAATTATCTTCAACGTTTAGTGGAAGATTTAATCGAAGTTTGAAAGATTAAAATCCGTTGTTGTATGGAATAAAGAGGAAGATAACGGATAGGGAAAGAAAAGTAGCTGCGTTAGAGGAACAAGAATCACGAACTGTACATAAATCAAAATTAATGTAAATGAATAGTGCAACTTGAATTATAACTATTCATAAATACAAAGAGCAATTAAAATTCTCTGCTTAATGTATCCTATAGAGATTGGTCGTCTGTAGTCTGTATGTTCTGTTTCAAGGAAAACGCTTTGATCTGAGAGCAGACCTTTGTAAGAGCAGCCACTTGGATTTAATTCGTAAGCAACACCCTTCCATACTTCAACGGTAAGAAATGAGTAAGTCTCACGCTTCAACGAAATGGTTATCGTAAAGGAATACTTGTCCTTCGATCGATACAAACATCTGATAAAACAGGATGCTTGCCATCACCATTTAATTCGTGCAATAGTTCAGTATTTTGGAGCATACAATACTTTCGATGGGTATGTCCTACTTTATATTAGATTATGAACTCTAGTTTTTTATGGCACTGAGTAATTGAAATGAACGGTCAGAATACTCTTCTCTCCGAATCACGGAAATATAGCAATTGTGGAGAGAATATGGGTAGATACAGGTCATATAGTGACCTCTCCTTTGTAACCTAACCTAGTTTGAGTGCAGCAAATACTTCTCAAAGTTCGTGTATGATACAAATTCTTCCTCTTCTTAGTTCGAATTGGCCTACTTTGGACCACGCTTGTTCAACTGTTGGGCTTTGATATTTGCCCAGTATTTTCTGCCGGTGTAACGCCTTTCTTTCATCTGTCCATGGGGTATCATTCTTCTGTTTTTTTTCTGAAATCCATGGACGTCTCTCAGGGTATGTCGTACAGACCGTCCATCTTGAAGATCTGATATTCCCAGTTATTTAATGTCCTTCTTAGTTTCTGTCAGCAAAGTGGTACGAATTTTCTTGTTCTTCCAGAGGATAAACAGGTGATTGGTCAGCCTTTAAAGAGGCAGTCTGACTACATGGACATAGAAAGCTACTCTCCGTTTCCTACCGCAATCACAGAGCCTCTTTCTATGTTCGTAGAGCTCGGAATTCTGTCTTCTACGGAGTTTCCCATCTTCCTCCATCGGAACTAAGATCTTCCTGAGGATACATACAGATTATTTATTTATAATTCAAAACACCCGTGTTAATGAGTCGTACACGGACCTTGAGAAGTACAGTATTTCGTCGTTGCGCCTGAAGATATCGTAATGCGACGATGTTGAGGACAGAAATACCAGCCCGCAGCACACGCATCACTTGGAACAAAACTTCGTTGATATCATTCATGCAATACTGAACCTTAGATGACAGAACCCTTCTGGTCAGAGTTCTACGCTGCAATATTATAATATAGCGGTTTTTCTAGGCGTAACTACGATTTGCTGGACTCTAACTAGGTTAGGTTACAATGTTGGGGGGGGGGGGGGGGGTCACTATATGGCTTTACTCTGCGACCAATTAGACTTAAATTAAGTCATGAATTCTAGTATACCTCCTCTTGATTCTCTGTATGATAATTTAACAAAAACCTGATGAGTTGACCGCACGGTTAGGGGCGCGCAGCTGTGAGGTTGCATCCGGGAGATAGGGGGTTCGAGCACCACTGTCGGCAGCCCAGAAAATGGTTTTCCGTTGTTTCCCATTTCCACACCAGGCAAATGCTGGTGCTGTACCTTAATTAAGGGCACGGCCGCTTTCTTCCCACTCCTAGCCCTATCCGATAGTCGCTATAAGACCTATCTGTATCCGTGCGACGTAAAGTAAATTGTAAATACAAAGGTAGTCCTCATATACATTATCTTTCTTATTAATGTATTTCCCTCCAGTTTCTTCTCCAGGCTATTGAAACGATAAATTAGCTTGTGAAAACACATAAGACAAGTTTAAGAACCTATATTTCAATAGTGCTTTGGTGGTGACCCTGAGTGTGGACATTCCTGGTTTCTTTCACACTTGTCAAATACGACTTACCCGAAGGACATCACTAGGCAATTCTCGATCATAGTTAAGAAAACCAGAATATACAGAAAACTGGGACCAAAGCATTTAGATTGTCGGAAACCGTAAGTATGTAAATTGCGATAGATAACAGGCTGTTGTTTCGCCCATGCAAGGTGCACTACTAAAGGTGCTAACCAAACTGGCATTGGAATGTCCATGTGGAGATGTTCATTCCACAGAAGTTTGCTGAATTGGAATCAAAAAAAAAAAAAGTTATCCAAGGACCCAAAATATTGGAAGTGTAAAATGTGCAGATGGTAGCACTTGAAAGCTGGGATGTCTGTAATTAGTATCGTCAAAATCAAACAGACGTTCTGAAGTTAAACGAAGTGGACTCACAGACAATCACTGGAGACATCCCTATATTTCTTATCTGTGTCTTATATGTTCCCTGGAATATCAGGTAAAGTAAAGTCACAAACTGCGTGTTCTTATACATTACAATGTCTAGTGTGCAGTGGGGACTGCACCAATAAAATTAATGTAGCCTCGGTATGTCTTTTTTTACGGTATTTGTATCTGAAATCTTGTCACTCAGCTCATGAAGCATGGTCTGAAGACCCTCATACTGTGGTTCTATTTGTTCTATCTTCATTCCACATAAAAGGTTGGGGCCGATGACCTTCGATGTTAGGCCCCTTAAAACAACAAGCATCATCATCATCATCATAAAAGGTTGATGATACACTTCATACCACCGTAACCATTGCTCATCTTTTCATCTCAACGTAACTACTGGGTTCCAGATCTAACCTAATACGTTTGTCTTACTGGTGTCTTGACATATTTATACCAGTTGCTATGTCGTTCTTCTCTCGAACTATATTCTTTATAGTTTCATTTATGATCTAATACACCAATTCAACCATCTCACACAACATATTGAACATTTAAATGGATTCTACTTCCTCATCTCTGCTTCAATTATTTCTCAGTTCACTTTCGTACAATCCCTTGTGGCACCACGCTAACTTCCGGTTGAGAAACACGTTTAACGCTGTGGTAGTGACCAGGTGTTATACAACTGGGCGCATAAATTCTGAATATATTGTGCACAGTTCAATCAGAAGACTCAACAAGACTGCTTGTTAGGCCACTTTTATTATGCCCGTTTCAGCACGGATCCTTAAAGTGTCAGATGTATGTATGATCATTGTTTCTGAGCTGAACTCGGTGAAGTCAAGGAAAACGTCCTCCATTCGTACCCTAATTACCGATCCAGGCATGAATGATTCCATCGTAGTGGTCCGTAGAATTTCTAGTCCATATTCCAGGACACCTTAAATTTGTAATTGATCAAAATGATTCTAATTGCATAGAGACCTCACTTTGAAATGCATAGATGGCTTTCCATTCCGGATAAAAATATTTTAATGGCAGTGAATGGAGTATGACATTTGAATTTAAAATGAAATCTAGTGCAAACTTTGGTATCTGGTGCTTAATGAAGACCACGATCAATTTCTTCCCAGTTCTGGCACTGTTATATCCCATCATCGAAGTAAAACCTGTCTGAGTCGGTGTGACGTAAGACAATTATGAAAAATTGTGTCTGGTACTGAACATCAACATAACGTGTGTTCTTAAATTAGTTTTCTATTATTCCCGTGGCACTTCTTAATTCAGTGACTTACCACCACAATGATACAAGCAGCCATTGATACAACAATTAGTTACTTATTAAATAACATTGCTTATTCCGACGTCGATCAAGTTCCTCTATACCAAAGATTCCCAAACTTTCCAGTCCGCGGACCCCTTGAAAAACAAATCGAATTTCAACGACCCCTCGCAGTCTTGAAATAAATTAAACAGTAAATATGTTGCAAAGTCGTATATCGTCGTTGCCGGGACAAAACCTCGTATGTTATAATATTTTTGGAGATATACTGACCCGCAACACATACATTATGAAGAGCGAGAATGCCTTGACAATATTCCCACAATATTGCACCTTAGATGACAGAACATTACCGGCCAAAGATGTAAGCTAAAATATTTCACATAGGAGGTTTTGTCCCGGCAGCGACCATATTTTAATTCAAACGTACTAAAATCAACAGGTAAAATTACAACAGTGGTATCAACCACTCATCAATGTCTCCAAACCTTCGTGGAACTAGTGGAACAAAAGAAGGGCTCATTTACGTTTCGTTAATTATTAAAAGTGTGTGGAGATTTTCTGGATGGATTTCTAGGGAAATGGTTCTTTCAAGTTTCCTTTCTTCTGGCAGAGACTTCCCTTTACTCCTGAAAACCGATATATTCGGAATATTTCTTACATGTGTTTTTAAGAGCCTACAGCATGTGCTTTACATTGGCGAAAAACTGTGTTACAGTTATCCAAGAAACTAACATTCCAAAAACTCCATTGAAAAAAAAGTTGAAATCGAGGGTTTGGGAAGACTACTTCTACTTCTGATAATTTCTCGGGATCGATCTGTAGAAGGTATATCGATTGTTAGAGTTGTAGAATATTCAAGTTCCAAATTTAGTTTCGCGCGAAACATTCGGCAGGGACTCCAGGAACTTTGCGTTTATGTTATCCTTAATGGTCTGATTTCATGTTTATTTAACCTTGGAACCTGTCAGTATCCATGGGTCTTATTATTATTATTATTATTATTATTATTATTATTATTATTATTATTATTATTATTATTGTAAAAATTATTTTTATTCTCTCCACTATTTCAAAATACATTGCCAAAAAACGAAATCTGGTCACTTCTTTATATGTTTATACCTCCATGATACGCACACATATTGAAATGAAAACAGACATGCAGTGAAAAAAACCCTGTTTTCTTTGCAACATTTAAGAACTGAAATGAAAATCCTCCTTCCGACGCTCAGTACACGACATCATAGCGCAACTTGTCATAAGTAAAATGGTCCCTGGTCGATGCTCTATAATGGCTACGTTGTAAACAAGCATCTTAATAAGGAGTATTTCTATCCCTCGCATGGATAATAGGTTCAAACGCCTTCTAATGCTTCCGAAAACGCGCCGAACATTCTGTTGAGCCAGGCGTCCCGACTCTTCTAAAAGGGTGTCTTCAAGAGCTTTTAGTGAATTTCTCGCTCCGATGCGTTGTTTCAGTTGTCCCTGTTGTTCCCAGACTTGTTCGATCGGATTCAAGTCGGGACTTTCGGATGGCCACTCGATTCTTTGCACGTGGTTATCATGTAGGAATTTCCGAATGATGTTGGCATCATACCCCTATTATTACCATCCATGAATACTGCGTGTTTTCCTAGCTGCCTCACGTGAGGAATAACATGTGACATTATCTCATCGATGTACCGTTGTGCAGTTAAGATTATATTACGAATGATGTAGAGATCGGTTTTTATGTCAAGGCTTATGCCTGCTTACACCATGGCAGATCCACCCCCATAAGAAACGGCGAGATTGTGCAGCTAACGAATGAAATCACACCCAAAGTCTTCGTCAGACGTGAAGGCGACCATTTGAACGATATAACGCTCAACGGAATTCATCCGAGAACAGCAGAGGACACCATTGTCTCAGCTGTCAGTGCAAACTGAAGTCTCCCACCACTATGTTCTATCCAGGACTGGTATTTGAAAGGGTCGTCGGGATCGTAGATTGGTCTCTCGAAGCCTGTTTCTGACTGTTAGTTTCTAACTCATATTCCAGAAGCCTGCTATAGGTCGACCTGTAGTGCTCAGGATGTAACTTGGTGGTTTCCAAAAGCCTGCAGTCGTATAAAACGATCCTGCACTGGGATGGTTTTCCTTCGGCGGCGACACACGTCAGGGCGCTCAGTTACACTTTCAGTCTCATGGAAACGATTTTACAGATCTTACCAACCCCTTCCATTCTGGAAATGTATCTCTTGAGCCAGTGTAACTGCATTAGTGGTTTCATTCGACTACAAATGCTTCCCCTGCCTCGATTAGCGCGAACAGCCACGACTTATAAACACTCCACACTCCACTTCGCTGTCATTTGCAAGGTATCAGGACATCAAAGGCTAACTACTTGAGAAGTTATGAGCGTGACAATATTATTTCGTTAGTCTTCGTCACCGACATCATCTCCTCTGTCTTCATCATTCCACCGCAGTATCTCCTGGTAAAATGTGTCTTCTTCTGTACCACAAGGAATGTACGGTAGCACCTGTTGAGTATCGGCTAGTTTTTTGTGTTGATGGAAACACTACCCTGTGGGTATGCGAAAATCTTTGGAAGAACTATTGCCTGTACTCCTGGCTGTGCAAGTCTGAAAGTACGACGAACCGGACCGCTGGTGTATGGAGAAGTAACTACACAACGTTCCATACCTGCAGAGTATTTGAACTCCATGTACTCTGTAGGTTTGAAGCTTATCTTCTCAGAAAGTGCGACAGAACGTTTCATGATTTCCAGTGATATTGTTGTTTTCTTACAAATATGCTGGCCACCACAGACTAAAATTTTAAATTCTTCGCCATAAGACCTATCTGTGTCACTGCGACGTAAAGCCACTAGCTAGACAAAAAGAAAATTTTAAATGTCACTCCTTTCAACCATTTTTACTGTCCTGATACTGTGTGCAGAACTCTGCAGTATCAGTGATGTGTATTGCATATGAGTGTATGCTCTATCCACTCTTCTAAGCTGCTTTTGCACCGCTCCAAACACTCTGTCACAACGCAGAAGTGAATTAACACGAATATGAAAACGATGTATGACCTTATCAAATCTGCCTGTGTCAGTTAGTGCTAGAAACGTACGTATGACAGTGTGGTTCTTTTTCTATCCCACGCATCCGTCAGAGTATACATGTAGTTATTTTTTTGGAGATGGATTGTGTTCATGAATGTGTTCCATGACAAAGAGAAAACTTCATTAGCTCCGTTTCGAGCAACACCCTCATGGTATACAACAAAGTGAGCGTTTTACCCCTTCATGTCGTCCGATTCGTTGGCTGAATGGTCATCGTAATGGCCTTCGCTTCAGAGGGTCCCGGGTTCGATTCTCGACCGGGTCGGGGATTTTAACCTTAATTGGTTAATTCCAATGGCTAGGGGGTTGGGTGTGAGTGTGACGTATTCAGCATTAAAAATCATCCTAGGTAGGGCCCTCATCTTCACAGACATGCAGGTCACCTAATAGGCCGTCTACGAGAAAAAGACCCGCACCAGGCCTCTCCGGAGAACATACGCCTTTATTATTACCTTCATATCATAAATTCAAGATGCATTTACCCAGAGTTGGTGCAAGTAGAATATCGTTTGTACGGGAATATGTCGCAGAGGAAGGGTTTGCATGAAGTCGACTGCTATTGCCCATATGTTATTATTTTCTTCACACTTCTTCTCAAAGTCCTGTAGATGAGTGTAGAACATTTTTGTACGATTTCCATGTATTAACTTCTCAGCAGCAGCAACCCTCTTGGTGACATCATTAAGATGTGGGCTAGTAAGCTTGACTTTCAATTCTTCGCATGTTATGCATGTATCAATCTGCAGGCGAACAAATGTAAGTTCAAAGTTGTCATGAAAATATTCCCTGTAGAAATGATACGTTACCCTCCTGTCAGGGTTTTTTTCACTAAACATTCCATACAGCTGTGATTGTGAATCTTGCATCAATATTTTTATATGATTTCCCTGAATAAGGGCTCTCTTTTATAGGATATGACATAATATGTTCAGGGATTTTAATTTTCTCTGTTGCTGATACTGAGTTTGAATTTGGATGCTTGTCTCTTGGAGATAGACCTTCCATTAGAAGAACCCTCAAACGCTGCACACGCTTTCCTGATATTGTATGTAAACTCCTGAAGGCCTTCTGACAAACATTAATTCCATCGCTATAGCATAACACATGGTAGGCAAAACTTGCATTCCTCTTTTTGGTGCTTCTTCGCCCTTCCACGACTGACTGGATTCATTTCTATCAAGCGTTGGAGATGCAAATCTTGAGCATCCTTTGTTGTAAAATCATGGTTAAAGTGGGATAGTATGTTCAACTGATTGTTTTCACTAATACCTTTAAAACATTGCAATTTGAAGCTGAAACAAGTTCACATTGCAATGGTATAGTACATTGCGACACAGTTAATTTGTATGGGTCCGAATAACATGTGAACATCATTTGTTTTCCAGCATAACCTCAATATGCACTTACCTACAATCATTTTCTATTTTCCTTGCTGGAACTTTTTTCCTCTATGGTTAATGTATGCTTTTCCTGATAAACGTGCATGTTTTATTAGATTCCTTGAATACTGGCACTCATTCATTCTGCCTTTTCCTTTCTTACTTTTCTCACTCCTCTCACTAACATTGTCATTAATATCAGCCATCTTGAACTAGTAATCAATGAATAAAACAAAATAGTGTCTTTGTCTCAAATTTAGGTCATGCCAAGGATGAATGTACTTTCTCTATGGAAACATGGATTCCATTACAAATTGTACTTCAATGGTAAAAGTACTTAAGTCCAGGACTTAACCCCTAAACACTTCATCTCAGAAAAGCGTTTTCAATATTACGGTTCAGGATTCGAGGACTAAAGATTTTTTAACATAATATTGTGTATTGAGGTCTGTAGACCTTGTAGTGGTACTTAACTAAAAATCGCTAAAAACTGGACTTAAGCCCTTTTAACAAGTCATTATTCACTACCAGTCCAAGCACTATTTAGTTGCAAAAGACCACGGTACAAATTTTTTAACCCTATTCATTGGTAACTACTGCAATGTATATGAAGTATGCCGAATTTTATTCAAGTAGCCTTTGTAATTGTTGAGCGACGGAATATTGAATTTCACTAAAGTTAGTGTAACGAATGGTATGCCTCCAATTCTGAATTTAATTGATAATGCCAGAAAGTTATATTCTCCGCAAGAAAAGCTTTGCGCGACATTGAATGCAATGAAATGAAATGGCGTATGGTTTATAGTGCCGGGAGTGTCCGAGGAAATGCTCGGCTCGCCAGGTGCAGGTCTTTCGATTTGAGTCCCGTAGGCGACCTGCGCGTCGTGATGAGGATGAAATGATGATGAAGACAACACATACAACCAGCTCCCGTGCCAGCGAAATTAACCAACGATGGTTAACATTCCCGACCCTGCCCGGAATCGAACCCGGGATCCTCGTAACAAAAGGCCAGCACGCTAACGATTTAGGCATGGATCCGGATATTGAATTCAATAGATTATGATGTTTGAAAATGTGATAGATTTTAAAGGGTTACGATGACTGAATATCAGATAAATATTAACATTGCCATAGCATTATCTGAGACAGAACGACGAAAGTTTGTTTACATATTCACAATAGGCTAATCCCTGCAGTTGATTTTTCTTGACATTTTCTCATCGACACTCTAACCTTCCAGTCAGTTATCATTCATTTTACGTATCACTCAGGTACTTTTTTTGCAAAATTCCCGAGGCATGTCACTTACAAAATTTGTGTACATGGTTCATGACTTCAGAAACTTTATTATTATTATTATTATTATTATTATTATTATTATTATTATTATTATTATTATTATTATTATTATTATTATTATTATTAAATCTTCTAATAAGATGAAATCCAAAATCTTTTAAAATTGTTGTGAGCTTGCATCCGGGAGATAGTGGGTTCGAACCCCATTGTCCGCAGCCCTGAAGATGGTTTTCTGTGGTTTCCCATGTACACACTAGGTAAATGCTGGGGATGTACCTTAATTAAGGCCACGGCCACTTCCTTCCCGCTCCTAGGCCTTTCCTATCCCATCGTCGCCATGTGACCTATGTGTGTCGGTGCGACGTAAAGCAATTTTTAAAGAAATGTTTATTTTCTGCCACTTGGAGGGATTCCGCTAAGGTGCATAATGACAGATCAGAGATAGCTTCGAGTGACGTTTACACCATACAATGTAGAAATTCTGTGTCCACTTTCATTAAGTTGGTGTTTATAGTTATAAAATGCTTTATGAAATGCTAAGGAAACGCTATGGCTTGTAAAAACAAGAGAGATGAAGTGGACCAACAAGAGAAGTTCAGACCATGAAGAAGAGTATCTTTACCGGAGAAATACAATCTTCCTCCGCATGAACTCTGCACTGGTAAGTTGACCTAATTGCTTTTCTTAGCAGCAACGTTCTGAAACTTGTTTTTATTTCTTAAGATTCTTCACCGCTCTAGCAAACCCTGCCTTCTTGAATCACCTAACTTATAATACAATCTTAATGAAATTATGAATATGCCACTATTTTACGATTTTTTTTTGCTAGGGGCTTTACGTCGCACCGACACAGATAGGTCTTATGGCGACGATGGGATAGGGAAGGCCTAGGAGTTGAAAGGAAGCGGTCGTGGCCTTAATTAAGGTACAGCCCCAGCATTTGCCTGGTGTGAAAATGGGAAACCACGGAAAATCATCTTCAGGGCTGCCGATAGTGGGATTCGAGCCTACTTTCTCCCGAATGCAAGCTCACAGCCGGGCGCCTCTACGCGCACGGCCAACTCGCCCGGTATTTTTACGAAAGAAGTGATTGCCAAAAATATATAGAAACCCGGGCACCAACAAACAAACCCTGGCTTCTATTGCACGGATCGAAGCATGCCTATCAAATAAGAGAACATTCCAGGCATTTTCAATCTGCCACATACCAAGCCACCCGTCAAAATTCTTCTGAAAAATTGAACATTGGAAATAACATTGCACAGAACAAGGAGCTTGGCTCTAGCAAGAATCGGGTTTTAAATTAATTTACCCATTAACAATATTATTTCAGGCATGAGATTCAGGGAATATACAGGGTCTTTCTCATAAACCCCGACCGTTCAGCGACATCTCTACTCTCCGAGACATAAGCATCTGTACTGGATGTGTGCGCATAGTTCTTGACCTTGTAAGGAGCGTGCCCATGTTCGACCTATCATGAACAGCCAGTCTGAATCTCAAATGATAACACGCTGAGACAGTTATCATTGCACCACCGCATTTTCATGTGTACAATTTATTTTAAGTAAGAGTCGGCTCGATGGGTACTCAATGCATTTGTTCTGCAATCTCCTGGTGAAGTGCCACCTTCATGAGCACAGATTCACGCAATGGTAAATAAATTTGAAACTACTGGCTCAGTGCTCAATAAAAAAAAAACAACCGGGCGAGTTGGCCGTGCGTGTAGAGGCGCGCGGCTGTGAGCTTGCATCCGGGAGATAGTAGGTTCGAATCCCACTATCGGCAGCCCTGAAGATGGTTTTCCGTGGTTTCCCATTTTCACACCAGGCAAATGCTGGGGCTGTACCTTAATTAAGGCCACGGCCGCTTCCTTCCAACTCCTAGGCCTTTCCTATCCCATCGTCGCCATAAGACCTATCTGTGTCGGTGCGACGTAAAGCCCCTAGCAAAAAAAAAAAAAAAAAAAAAAAAAAAAACATGCGCGCACACCAACAGTTTTAACAGAGGAAAAGCTAGGTGATATTGGTGTGAATCTTCAACGGTCACTGAACAAATCACTCACAAAATTAGCACAACAAATAGGAGTTTCGGTTTCTTCTGCACACAGAGCTACAAAGCTGTTACACATCAAACCGCACAGGTTTTCACGGGCCCATTGTTTAAAACCTGCTGATCCAACCACAAGAGTGACATATTGTGAGCGGTATCTTGCAACATTAAATGATCGTTTATTCGACCCACAGCTTCTATTCTTTGTCGTGTGGACAGTCATAACTCTCGCTGTTGGCGTGCAGAATGTCCTAATGGTGTTTATGAAGTTCCTCATTATGAAGGATGACACTTTATAAGGTAAGACGTCAGATAAGATTGTATACACGCTTGAAGCAGGGCGGCCGCGCTCGACGTACGTTGTACTGAGGCAGCTGCCGTAGCGCAGAGTATAAACACCGCGCGCTCGGTCTGGGTTCATAACAGAGGCCATGTATTTGCAAGGCGCATATCTTTCGTATTACGATATTTTAAAAAAACCCGTATTTTTTCACAATTTCATGCTATCATCTTCCCTTAAAATACTTCCAATCGAAATGCATATCACGGAGCTGCTGTTGCATAGTTATTTTCCCCTAAGAGATTTATAATGTAGAACCCATAAATGTGTGCGTCGTATGTGAAATCTTTCCTCCGTTAAATTATATATTGCTGTCGGGACTGTGTGGCTTGTACGATTTCCAGCTTAACTTTATGGCTAATGAGAAGCAATAGAAATTGCAGTCAGCTTTGTTACAAAAGCTACCATTGAGCCTAATGGCAGGCTATAACCAACCATTGCGGTCCAAAGAAGATATTAATTTATCCCATGTCTTCTGTACCCATCCCCACTTGCCATTCACCAGCTCGGTTTATGAGCTTCATCTCGCGATTAGTATTCCTGAACACGTAATAATGTAAAATGGCACATATAAATATGTGATACAGGGACACATTGTGCAGCACTGCATAAACTTGTAATGAGTCTGTCCGTACTTGTCATATTAGAATGGACCGTAGATGGGGAGGATCCCGTTGTACTCAGGCAGTGCCATCAGTTTATATTGGGCATTAACTTCAGACCTAATAATAATAATAGAAAAACAATAATAAATATCTGGGCTGAGTTGCTCAGACGGTAGAGGCGCTCTTCTTCTGACCCCAAACTGGCAGGTTCGTTCCTAGCTCAGTCCAGTGGTATTTGAATGTGCTCAAATACGTCACCCCCCGTGTCGGTAAATTTCCTGGCACGGCACCTCGGTGTCTCCGAAAACCATCAAAAGAAATGAATGGGACGTAAAAATCAACAACATTAACAATAATAACATCAACAACAACAACAACAGTAATAATAATAATAATAATAATAATAATAATAATAATAATAATAATAATAAATACTCAATATAGTTCCATAATTTTCTGTGGTCCTTGGAGACATTCCAGATCATTATGAATTTTGGCTTGGGGTTTGAAATGGGATGCTCTTTTTGACAACTCACAATTTTTCGACTGAAAATTCCAACCCTGGATCGACAGTGATTAAGTCTCAGCCACCGAGCAAAGAAGCTGCAACTGAGGCACTGACTGTCAGTTAATGACGCCCCGTGTAATAATAATAATAATAATAATAATAATAATAATAATAACAACACCGGGCGAGTTGGCCGTGCCGTTAGGGGCGCGCAGCTGTGAGCTTACGTCAGGGAGACAGAGGATTCGAGCCTCACTGTCGGCAGGCCTGAAGACGGTTCTCCGTGGTTTCCCATTTTCACACCAGGTAAATTCTCAGCCTGCACCTTAATCAAGGCCACGGCCACTTCCTCCCCTCTCCTAGGCCTTTCCTATCCCATCGTCGCCATATGAAATAAGAAGTAAGAAGTCTGTGGGAAGTAAATCAAATTGTTCCATCTCTGGGTATCAGTTACAAGCTTCTTCTTAGCCAAGTTTTGCGCATGGGCGCCCATGTTGAGCCAAACCCTATATATTGAATATTGCATGATTCTGTGGATATTGGTAGTATGTGTGTTGTACGTAGATTACGAAATTAGTATTAAGGCGAACATAAATACGCGGTATCTGAGCTGGAGGAATTAAGCATACGCAGTTAAATTCCCCGGCCTGGCCTTAAATAAAACCCGTTCTCCTCTAAACCGAAGTCCTTCACACTGACAATTTATCCAAGGAGCCTGAACGATTACAATATAGGCTACATGTTTACTTATCGGGCTCCGTTTGTAGAGCTAGCACATCATGCCACAGCTGAGTAAGTTCTCGACGTCGAAATATGTCTCGTATCAACCTGTCCCTTCTTTAAATAATGTTTTACTAAATTACTCTCCGGCCTCATGGCTAAATGGTTAGCTTTCTGGCCTTTGGTCAATGGGTTCCCGGATTCGAATCCCAGCCGATTCAGGGATTTTAACCTTCATTGGTTAATTCCGATAGTTCGGGGGCTGGGTGTGCGTGTGCCGTCTTCATAATAAGAATCCATTATAGAGAGGGCCCCATCCTAACAGATGCGCAGGTCGCCTACAAGGTGTCAACTCGAAGAGCATGCACCAGGCTCCTCCGGAGGCCACACACCACTAGAAAACGAACTAGAATACTAAAAAATTCGAATCAGTAACATTTCTGTAAGAACTAGTCATCTTCAAAATTGTTCTGTAAAAAACCTATCAAAGGCTTGTGTGTTCCTTTTCCATGCAGCTTCTACCGTCCATGGTCACCTCCAGGATGTTAAAACAGCTCATTATATTCTGATTATTTTATGGGCTATTATTATTGTATTTTCGATTTTTAGTGTTGACGCTGTATAGGCGACCTGCACCCGAGCCGTCGGAATTAACCAATTAAAGTTAACATCCCCGACTAGGCCGTGAATCGTACACGGAACCCACTAACGATTTATTCGTGCAGCGGGACGTTGTATTTATGTATTTAAATATATTCCATAACATGTCCCTAACTATTAAGGGCGTCATATCCACTGAACTTCATAAATTCCTAAATATTTACGGGGTCATACATTACAACAAATGCTGTCATATTTTCTCCACATATCCAACGGTGTGGATAGTAATAGGTCGTTTTAATACAGTAAAAATATGTTTAACTACACATGACTCCCTTTATAGTCTTTCTATGATTATTCCCATAGTCAGAATAGCCCTGTCACCGGGCGAGTTGGCCGTGCGCGTAGAGGCGCGCGGCTGTGAGCTTGCATCCGGGAGATAGTAGGTTCGAATCCCACTATCGGCAGACCTGAAAATGGTTTTCCATGGTTTCCCATTTTCACACCAGGCAAATGCTGGGGCTGTACCTTAATTAAGGCCACGGCCGCTTCCTTCCAACTCCTAGGCCTTTCCTATCTCATCGTCGCCATAAGACCTATCTCTGTCGATGCGACGTAAAGCCTCCAGCAAAAAAAAAGAATAGCCCTGTCATCTGATTTAGCTCTTCAATAACAGGATCTGGATTAACATCGAGTAAGGGACCTCGGGGACACGATGACGGCACTCCACTTATGTCCTTCCAGGGTCAATTATTTGTAAATTACGATAATAAAAAGAATATTGTCAATAGACCCTCTGATGTAAATTCAGTGTAGTGGTGCTATGAGCAGGGATGTTGTGATAACTAATTTTAGGGGACTTTTGCATTTGGTAAGGGATATATGCACATTGCACCTGTTATATAGCAGAAATACTGAATTTGGCAGAACGTACATAATGTGTATCAAAGGACATTTTAACTTATTTATTTCTTCATGTATTTCTTATTTTCCGTAAATTGTAATTCATTTTAAGCATGGATGATGAAAAAAGGCCATACCCCACGTACATATTTATATATTTATTTCCGTGAATAAACTCTAGAGGGTATCTTTGAAAAATGTTTCCAGTATTTACAGAGCGGGCAGCTCGCAACAAACAAAGGAAAACAGGTCCTATAAACATTGGTCGCAAACCCAGTATCTTTGAAGTTATAGTCCACTACCACTACGGTCAATGATCACCATGTTCCAATAATTTACGGACGGTCGTTTGCAACAAAAGACGGAAATACGTTCCTTCCTAAATATTGGTCGTAAATCTTCTAGTGTGTTTTATTATGATGGTACATGCATGAAGGGACTACAGGCCCATTTTCATCTTAGGGCTAGGAGATGCTTAACGCGGATCTTCCATGAGCGATGGGTTGGTGAGGGACGTCCAATACCTCGACCTGCGCTTTCGATTGACTATAAATCTTTAGATTTTTGGCTTTGGAGAAATGCGGTCCCCATTAATGATATGGGTACACTGCGAGAACGCGAGTTCGATGCTTGTGACGCAATCCGACAACAGCCAGGGGTGTTCCAACGAATGCGACGTAGGGTGAAAGGTTGCATTGCAATGCACATCGAGCACATGTTGTGAAGAGTAGGCCAAAGACATGGTGATCATTGATGGTAGTAGCAGCGGACCGAAGACACTGAGTTTGCGACCAGTGTTTATAAGACCTCCTTTCCTTAATTTGTTGTGTGCTGTCCCTTCTGTAAATACTGGACCCTTTTTTCAAGGACAACATGTATACTGAGTGATTAAGTTATGTGTTATATATACATTATTTCATTATTTACATGGTTATTAATGCACTAAGTACACTCAAACGCGCAAAAATATCCACCACATAAGATGATTTCCTTTTAAAATCCTCTTATTTTAAACGGGATGAACATTATGTACAGGTGATTGGATTTTTAGTAACATCTCTCCGGTTACCGGCTTTCCATGGTTTACGAATATCCTCGCGTTTCGAGAATGTATGCAATTCCTTTGCGGACCAATTTTTATGCAGCTGGGTTAACCTCACTCACGCACTCCTTCTCCCACTCTCCCCCCTTACAATCTCACGCTTTCTCTCTCCCTCTCTCTTTCTCTCTCACACACACTTAGACAAATGTACGCTATCTCTCTCTCTCCCTCTCTCTCATGCACAGACATTATCTACCTCATAACCGGCTCCATGGCTAAATGGTTAGCGTGCTAGCCTTTGGTCTCAGGGGTCCCGGGTTCACTTCACGGCAAGGTCGGGAATCTTAACCATCATTGGTTAATTTCTCTGGCACGGGAGCTGGGTGTATGTGTCGTCTTCATCATCATTTCATCTTCATCATGACGCGCAGGTCGCCTACGGGAGTCAAATCGAAAGACCTGCACCTGGCGATCCGAACATGTCCTCGGACACTCCCGGCACTAAAAGACATACGCCATTTCATTTCATCTCGCTCATACGCCATCAAACATAATCTCTTTCATGGCAACACTTTGTCTACCTCAGTCTTCACTTGGAGACAAGACTCGGGTAGATACAGTAGTTTAACAGCTGAAGGCTATCCCTAAGCCGAACAGACCAACGGTATAATCCTGAAAACCATATCGTCGTTGCCGGGACAAAACCTCCTATCTATATATATAAAATAACTTGTCCTGACTGACTTACTGACTGACTGACTGATTCATCATCGCCGAGCCAAAACTACTGGACATAAAGAAATGAAATTTTGGGGATACATTCATATTAAGATGTAGGTGCTCGCTAAGAGAGGATTTTTGGAAATTCCGTCGCTAAGGGGGTGAAAAGGGGGGTGAAATTTTAAAATGAGTGTATCTATATCTCCAAACTTGCAAAGTTTACAGGCGTAAAAATTGGTATTTAAAGTCTTCTCTAAAAATGAGGAAATACGTATTTTTTTGTTTTCAGAAAATCCCAATAGGAGGGGGGGAAAGGGTGAAAAAGGGGTTGAATGCCTTTAATCATGATACCGGTACTTATATCTCAGAAACTGAAGATATTACAGACCTGAAAATTGGTACTTTTGATCTCTTTTAAAAATAAAGAAACACGTGTTTTTTTGTTCTTGGAAAATCCAATTTCTGGGAGGGTGGGAAGGGGGGTGAATTTTTAAAGTGACTGTATCTATATCGCAAAACTTTGAAAGTTTACAGATCTAAAAATTGGTGCATAGAATCTACTTTCAAAATAAAGACACACGTATTTTTTTGTTTTCGGAAAATCCCAATAGGAGGGGTGAAAAGGGGTGAAAAAGTGGTGGATGCCTTTAATGAGGATACTTATATCTCAGAAAATGAAGATATTACTAACTTGAAAATTGGTGTTTGGGATCTCCTTTAAAAATTAAGGAACACATATTTTTTTGTTTTTGGAAAATCGAATTAATGGGGGTGTGAAAAGGGGGTGAATTTTTAAAATGAATGTATCTATATCTCAAAACTTTCAAACTTTACAGATGTAAAAATTGGTACATAGAATCTACTTCAAAAATTTTTTTGTTTTTGGAAAATCGAATTAATGGGGGTGTGAAAAGGGGGTGAATTTTTAAAATGAATGTATCTATATCTCAAAACTTTCAAACTTTACAGATGTAAAAATTGGTACATAGAATCTACTTCAAAAATAAAGAAACGCGCATTTTTTGTTTTCGGAATATCCCAATAGGAGGGGTGAAAAGGGGTGAAAAATGGTTGAATTCCTTTAATATGGATCCTTATATTTCAGAAACTGAAGATGTCACAGACCTGAAAATCGGTATTTGGGATCTCCTTTATAAATAAAGAAACATTTACTTTTCGTTTTTGGAAAATCCAAATAGTGGAGGGTTGAAAGAGGGGTGAATTTTTAAAATGAGTGTATCTATATCTCAAAAATTTTAAAAGTTTACAGATGTAAAAATTGGTACTTAGAATGTCCTTTCAAAATAAAGAAACACATATTTTTTTTGTTTTCGGAAAATCCCATTGGGGGGGGGGGTGAAAAGTGTGAATAAGTTGTTGAATGTCTTTAATGAGGATACTTATATCTCAGAAACGAAGACATTACAGACCAGACAGTTAGTATATGGAATCTTCTTTCAAAATACAGAAACATGTATTATTTTGTTTTTTGGAAAATCTAATTAATGGGGGTTAAACAGGAGTGAAAAATTGGGGTGAATTTTTAGAAACACTATATCTACAGTATATCTCAGAAACGTAAAATGTTACAGATGTAAAAACTGGTATTTGGAATCTCCTGTTAAAGTAAACAAACAGGTATTCTCGGAAAATCCAATGAAGGGAGGGTGGGTGGTGGTGGGGGGGGGGTGAAAAATTGAAAAATTAATTGAATTAATTGTAAGAGGATACTTACATCTAATAAAATTTAAAGTTGTTACAGACGTAAAAAGTGGTATTTAGATCTTCTTTAAAAATAAAACGACGCGTTTTGGGGGAGGGGGGATCGGGGAATCATCTTTGGGGCGGATGTGAAAAGGAGTTGAATTCGTTTCATGAGGACACATATCTCAAAATCTGAAGATAATCGGTATTTTGAAGATCCTTTACTATTAAAGAAACAAATATTCTTTGCCGGAAAATTCACTTAAGGTGGTGGGGGAGTGTGGAAGTAAGTGAAAAAAGTTAATTATTTTTATGGGAATACTTATATCTCAAAACTGAATGTAACACACGTAAAGAATGGTATTTGGAATCTCCTTTAATCATAAAGAAACAGCCTTTTTTTGGGGGGGGGGGGTGTAAATCAACTTAACCGCGGTTGGGTAAAGACGGAGGTGAGAAAAATTGATTTTACTGTTCCTAATGTACTTATAAGGAGCCTCCGTGGCTCAGGCGGCAGCGCGCTGACCTCTCACCGCTGGGTTTCGTGGTTCAAATCCAGGTCACTCCATGTGAGATTTGTGCTGGACAAAGCGGAGGCGGGACATGTTTTTCTCCGGGTACTCCGGTTTTCCCCGTCATCATTCATTCCAGCAACACTCTCCAATATCATTTCATTTCATTTGTCATTCACTAATCATTACTCTAGAGGAGTGCGACAGGCTTCGGCAGCCGGCACAATTCCTATCCTCACCGCTAGCTGGGGCTTTATTAATTCCATTCCTGACCCGGTTGAATGACTGTTGATTTTCAATGGACTTATTCTGATCATAAACCGATCATTTTTTAATCTTTCCTGGGTTCGTTTTCAAGAGCCACTTTTCCTTTGGAGAACCTTCTTAGATTACAGTAGATTCTTCTGGCATATAAATAGAAATTTAAACACATTTGAAATAAACGATAGGTATAAGATTGACCGTGCAATTGTTCACTTCTCTAATAAGGTCAATAATACACGGAAGTATGTCATTCGTATCGCCAGAAGTCCTGCGCACTTGCCTACGGGCGACAATGGTGCTGGTCATACTGTCATCAATGACAATGGCAGCAGATGTAATTTACCGCCAAGTAGAAGTCTTGCATCTTGCTGTGGGATCCGCCCATCAATAATAATAATAATAATAATAATAATAATAATAATAATAATAATAATAATAATAATAATAATAATAATACCTAAATTCAACTAATTTCACCCACCCTAATAATAATAATAATAATAATAATAATGTTCTGGACCGTCGTCAAAATGTGCGGACCGTGCTGGAAACGGGTCCTGGACGGGTAATGACTACGATTGCAGTCCGGCCGCCGGTTCAGTACCGCCAAGGCACCTAAGAGGACACCACGCCGGATCTCCTCAAGAATTTGATCCACATTAAAAATGCTTATAGGAAAGCATGGCTAAGATTTAGGGACCCAACTGACCGGGTGGAATACCTGGATCTAGCCCGGGAAATACGAAATCGATTGCTGGAAAAACGATTGAAAAATGGGAGGAACTTTGCCGTAATCTCTCAGTAAACGAGTCAGATCGCGAATATCGGCGGGTTATATATAAAACGTTAAGCATTCAATTATAAATTTCAGTATAATACCGTAGCGAAGCACGGGTATCTTGCTAGTATGAAATATTTTAGCTTAGAAGTTTGGCCGGTAAGGTTCTGTCATCTAAGGTGCAATATTGTGTGAATATTGTCAAGGCATTCTCGCTCTTCATCATGTATGTGCTGCGGGTCAGTATATCTCCAAAAATATTATAACATAGGAGTTTTTGTCCCGGCAACGACGGTATGTTAAGTGCAGTAATTGTTGTACGTATTTGACTAAATAATTGATTAGTGGTATTGTAGAATAATACATTGCATGGCATTCAATTCTTCAAAATGCATTCCTTTTACGAGTGGAATTGTTCAGTTATCTGCAATAAGAACAAATTACAGTATTAAATTACATTGAAACATTCACCCAATGACTGAAATACCAGGACAAATGAGGAACCGAGCTTGGTTCAGAGATGATTCTTCTATACACTCTAAAATAAACAACGAACAAACCAACCGGATGGTGCTTCAGCTCCAATGACCGTTGGCCTACTAAACGACCGCTGCTAAGCTCGAAGGCCTGGATTTTAAGAGGTGTCGCGTGCTCAGTGCGACGAATCCTCTCAGCCATTATTCTAGGTTTTCTAGACTGGGGTCGCCATCTGACCGTCAGATAGATTCTCAATTGTAATTCCGTAGGATGGCTGGACTTCTAACCAGCCTTCAGGTCCAGGTAAAAGTAACTGATCTGGGCAGGAATCAAACTCTGGGCCTCCGAGTGAGTGGCAGGCAGGCTATCCCTAGATCTCGGGGCCGGCTCTATACTATGTAGTCACCAATATTCCATTATTGTGATTATTATTGTATTGTTATTCTACCGCTTTTCCCACATCTGTGCGGTCGCACGCATGGATGTAACCTTTTTAAGTCCAGACCCCCTTCCTGACCCCATCCAAATATGGAGGGATGTAAGCACTATTGCACGCTTCTGTGGTGGTTGGTAGTGCGTTTTTGAATATGATGGGGTAAGTGCTGGGAAAAACACAAATACCCAATCCCCGAGCCAAGATAATTAATCAAATCCGATTAAAATAACCTACCCGACCGGAAATCGAGCCCAGGACTATCTAAACCGAAAGCCTCAACGCTGACCATTCATCAATGAGTCGGACGTCATTATTATCATCATTAATGATATACCATGTATGCACATTGTACTCGGATACCCTAAGTAGTGAAAAAATGAAATGGAACGAACCGCTATTACATACAATGAAACTCAGTAGGTACAGTGAAACGTAATTCACTAATGTATTAGCATACTAAAATCATGGAACACTTAGAAAACACATAAAGAACAGCGAAATAATTGTGGAATAATATTCACGTTCTTATGATTTGTAACTGTTTGAAGAAACCTAGGTCATGTCGTCCATTTAGAAACAATTAAATTTGAATTACATACTAACATTACAAGATACTAACGTTAACATACAGTTAACGTAAAGGAACGACGTCAAGTTCGCCACGCAGTTCAGAAGAATACACGTCTATAAATTTTATTAATATTGAAGTTCGTTCTTCCAATGTACTTCATGCTTATGGAGAGGCTTCAAGATCGTTTCAAATGATTAATTAACATTCACAACTCCTGGGCATACAAAATTTCGCTCCACATTAAATTTGTTGATAACGACACTGCCCTGATATCATCCATTTAAACATTTACTTCATATATGGAACAGTCCATGGCACTCTTTCAGTGACCTTCCAGTTCAGTTAAAATAACATTTCTAACAGTAGATCTTAATCTCCCAAGATTTTTTCTCCTTCAATAATATCTAAAAAAAATTTACCTTTATTTTTCCTGCCATCTTTTTCATACAGGTATTGGAAGTTAAACCAGACGGATTACAACTCTATTTTACTCCCATCTCGATACTTGTTTCTCCTTCATTCCTTGCTTTAGCTATTAATGTTCTCAGTAAAAGGAGGAAATTGAGACTGCGTGATTGAGAAGTACTCACGCTAACATATCGTATACAGTAGTCTATCACTAGCATGCATGCAAGAGTACCTGTTCAAAGTAAAAGTCTACATTTCTTTAGGAAGTTGTTATATCCTCAAACATAAGAGAGACCAAGAGCATTATATCCCATCCGTGTCCTTGACCTCCGATGCTCAGGATGACCCCACTGTCGGCAACCCTGAAGATGGTGGTTTCCCAATTTTACACCAGGCGAGTGCTGGGACTGTACCTTAATTAAGGTCATGGCTGCTTCCGTCCCAGGCCAATCCTTTCCTATCCCAACGTTCCAATAAGACCTATCTGTGTCAGTGCGCCGTACAGCAAATTGTAAAAAGTATATCGTCGCTGCCGGGACAAAACCTCCTATGTGAAATATTTTAGCTTAGAACTTTGGCCGATAAGGTTCTGGCATCTAAGGTGCAATATTGTGTGAATATTGTCAAGACATTCTCGCTCTTCATAATGTATGTGCTGCGGGTCAGTATATCTTCAAAATTATTATCACATATGAGGTTTTGTCCCGGCAACGACGATATAATATCGCTTTCATTCGAGAGTTCCATGTCCATTTAATTTAAGTGCCACATCAAAAAAAACGACTCTAAGGCCACGGCCGCTTCCTTCCAACTCCTAGGCCTTTCCTCTCCCATCGTCGCCATAAGACCTATCTGTGTCGGTGCGACGTAAAGCCCCTAGCAAAAAAAAAAAAAAAACGACTCATGCATTTAGCATTATAATTCGACTGATACAAATGAGATGCATTACATATGAAACAGGTGCAGTTATACTTCAACACGCGCTACCGAGCTCGATAGCTGCAGTCGCTTAAGTGCCAGTATCCAGTAATCGGGAGATAGTGGGTTCGGCAGCCCTGAAGATGGTTTTCAGTGGTTTCCCATTTTCACACCAGGCAAATGCCGGGGCTGTACATTAATTAAGGCCACGGCCGCTTCCTTCCAATTCCTAGGCCTTCCCTACCCAATCGTCGCCATAAGACATATCTGTGTCGTTACGACGTAAAGCAAATAGCACAACACGCGCTAATGAGGCAACAGTACGCAGTTCGTAGGAGTGCGTAGACTGAGCAAGTGGCCGTGCGGTTAGGGTAGCGCAGCTGTGAGCTTGCATTCGGGAGATAGTGGGTTCGAACCCCAATGTCGGCAGCCCTGAAGATAATTTTCCGTGGTTTCCCATTTTCACACCAGGCAAATGCTGGGGCTGTACCTTAATGAAGGCCACGGCCGCTACCTTCCCAATCTCCCACCCTTCCTCGGCCGCAAACCTTCGATATGTTAGTACGACGTTAAACAAATAGCAAGAAAAAGGTGTGCGTAGGGGCGCTCTAAACTGCACGCTTGCATCTACGGTCGCTTTTCCTATTGTTTTCACAATGAAAGAACTGCAGGTGAATATGTCTGTTGTGTAACGCACAATTATTCATTATCCACGACACACGAATACTCAGTTGGCCGCTACACGCGGTGAGAGGAAGGTAACGTGCCTGCGCTCCGTGTGTGTGTGTGTGTGTGTGTGTATGTGTGTAGTGTTCTCAGCGTGTTGTATTGAACAGTATAACAGTACTGTAAACGAGTCTGATAACTGTGATAGTTAACTGTAATTCAAGTGAGTTCATTGTGTAACTACGCAGAAAACAAACATGGCAACAAGATTCACACGTAAAAATACCTTGTAATGTACCTTCGAACGCGACAATCGACCTTCGGCATGGGAAACTCATGAATGGATCCAACACTTCTTGAAACTCAATGAGGACCAAATCGAAATGATTCAGCTGGACAACCTATAAAATGCCGCTTTCATCAAGGTAATATCCACTACTCTTGTTGAAAGACTGGTTTGTAACTACCGAGCTCGATAGCTGCAGTCGCTTAATTGCGGCCAGTATCCGGTAATCGGGAGATAGTGGGTTCGAGCCCCACTGTCGACAGCCCTGAAGATGGTTTTCCGTGGTTTCCCATTTTCACACCAGGCAAATGCCGGGGCTGTACCTTAATTAAGGCCACGGCCGCTTCCTTCCAATTCCCAGGCCTTTCCTATCCTATCGTCGCCGTAAGACATATCTGTGTTGGTGCGACGTAAAGCAAATTGAAAAAAAAAATGGTTTGTAACTATCACGGTACACACAATATGGCATTACAGGATAGTCGGATAGGGAAGGTTAAAATCAGTGATGCGGAAACAGTACAGAAAACGGTTCGAGTGTTAAATATACCACCAGAAGTCCCGATAGAATCTTTTAACTCGGTGCTTAGTAAATACGGCAAAATTATCGAGCACAGGAAAGAAGAATGGTCTCAGCAATATGCCTTCAGAGTGCATAATGGTATACGTGCTTTTAGAATGGAAATTAAAACACCTATTCCATCTTTCATTTATATTGAAGGGTACCGTGCGCAAATTATTTATGATGGGCAAGTGCGTACATGTCTAGCCTGTAATTCCACTACTCATTTGCGACCAGAATGCCCCTTACGTCAGACTAGGTTAGCCGAGAGGAGGCTTTTCAACACTGCAGCTAATACAGGTGACTCAAGTGGTTTAGCGACTAGTCAACCGGACCCTGCTCCAGTAACCTTGACTGACAACACAGCGACCCCAACTCAGCCCGGCGAAGTGCGGAACGTAAACAACACACAAGTTCGTGTGGCTGACCCCACAGAGTTTCCTACTCTTCAAGAAACAACATCTAAACGGATGAAGATCGACAGTAGTGTATCCCATTCCCATAATTCCTTTCTGTTATCGACAACTGAACTCACTGACGACCATGTACCTTCTTCCCAGGCTACTGATATTTCCATCCCATCCTCTAATCGAGATATGGGAATGTCTCAATTACCTGTAGATACGGAATCAACTTCTGACCCTCTTCACTCTGGTGATGCTATCACTCACAGCACCAGCCTTCCTGTATGCACTCCTCCTGTACCTACCGCCCAAGGGAATACTATACGTCTTTCGGACCTGATGGACACTGATCAAGTAGTAGAACAGCGAGACAGTAATATAGCACAGGCCCACCTAAGCCAGCATAACTTGACTTCACAACAGGTGCAACGTGAGGCGGTCTCCCACGAGGAGCGACCCGAATTGACAGTGAAAAGTACTACTACTACTAGAGATCCTCGCTTGCGTACGCCTCGGAAAAGTGTTGAGCGGATGGACGACCACCCTAAGTTACATAAAATATAGTTTAGGCGAAGGTGATTTTTGCAGTCGACCAAAACGTTTATCAGCCTCATGTTTCTATCGTTACTCTGTCTTCTTGTTATGCCTTCAGTTCTAACGACTTTCGCCACTCTTAATATAAACGGAGTGAGAAGTGACACAACGTTGGGTCTGTTGGGAGTTTCTTAAAGGAGTATGATGTTGATGTTCTTTTTTTACAAGAAGTGAACAACAGTCATTTAGGCTATGTATTTAATTATGGTTATGTAGTCAACATTGGTGATAGTGCTCGAGGAACTGCTATTGTGTATAGGAAAGGAATTAACCTAACGGACATTACAATGGACCACACGGGAAGAATATTATCAGCCTCCTTTAATAATATCACGATCATTAACGTGTACAGTCCATCTGGTTCCCTGTTTAAACAGGAACGGAATTCATTTTTCACTCAGGACATTCTACCACATATAGCAACACCGAATACTGTTCTGCTCATGGGCGACTTCAATTGCATTTTACAACCACGTGACTCAACAGGTGTTTTTAACTTCTGCCCAAGACTGCAGATGCTAGTACAAAGAATGCAGTTGGCTGATGTTTGGGAGACACTGTATGCTCCTCGTGTTGAATATACATTTTGCCGCGGTGATACAAATTCTAGGATAGACAGAGCGTATATCTCTGCAACAAAGGCAAATATTCTAGAATACTGCAGAGTTGTACCAGTTGCATTCAGCGATCATCATAGCGTAATATTCACGTTAAACTTTGCCAGATTACCCATTTCTCAGCCAGGCAGGGGGATTTGGAAAATGAATAAACATGTTTTTAGGTCTGAGGAAGATGTTCAGCGATTTAGTGTTACGTATCATCAGTGCAAAAGCAGTCTTTCGCGTTATAGGAATATTATGGACTGGTGGATGCAGAAATTGAAACCGGCTATGAAATCAGTGGCAACGAACATAGATTATGAACACCGGCGGGAACTTCATTCTAGTCTAGAATTCTATGAGCGGGTAATGTGCGATTTACATTCCAAAGAAAAACGTGGAGAAAATGTGTTCAACGAAATGAAAACGATTAAACAGACCATCTTACGGCTCAAAGAGAAAAATTTACAACGTCTTCAGCAACACGTTAAAAGATCTTCCCTCTTGGAGAAGGAAAGGATATCTTTACACCACGTAGCAAAGATGCGTAAATCTGCTAATCACCAGTTTATACACCAGTGGATAGACTCTCAGGGTAACATTCTTACCTCCAAAAATGAGTTGTTACGCGAGGGTGAACGATACTTCCAAGAAATGTTTGCAGACGATGACGAGTCTGGCATAGGTGTGGACAATATGCTTTCCCTTGTAGAAACATACGTCGATTAAGAAGATCGCTCCTTCCGCATGAGACCTATCACCAAAGAGGAATTAGAACAAATGATCAAGAAAGCTCTCCAAACAAGACGCCTGGAATAGATGGCTTCCCTTATGAATGGTACAAACGCTTCTGGTCTATGATTGGAGATGACCTTACCCAAGTTCTTAACTACGTATTCCGTGCAGGATTTCCGCCCGCATTTACGGAAGGCATTATTATAATGATTCCGAAGAAAGTAAGCTGCCGATATGTGTCGGATTATAGACCAATAACTATCCTAAATACTGATTGTAAATTATTTGCTAAAGTGGTAGGTAATAGAATAAAACAGATTATTCCTACACTGATTGGTACTGGGCAAACGTGTGGGTTTCCAGGTAGGACTATTATGCATAATTTGTTGGCAGTCCGAGACTTAAGTCTTTATTATTCTGCTTTTCCTGAAGAGCCTGCTGCAATTGCAAACATAGATTTCAGCAAAGCCTTTGACAGGATTTCGCATACTTATCTTTGGAGAATACTAAGTCATCTTCGGTTTCCTGCACAACTTGTAACGACCTTGAAGCGCATGTACCTTACGGCTACATCACGGCTGCTGATCAACGGCCATTTGTCCCGTCGAATTCCAATTAATAGGTCTGTACGCCAAGGATGTCCACTGTCAATGTTGCTCTTTATCTTAACCATGGAACCACTTATCCGGAGACTGGACAGCACTCTGAATGGCCTTCGTTTAAACAATGAACACTTTACGTTGCGTGCTTATGCTAATGATTTGACGTTACTCCTTACCGATGGCGATGACCTATCAGACGTGCGTCGTGTGCTGGTGGAATTTTCAACCGCATCAGGGGCAAAGGTAAACTTTGAAAAGTCCTCCCTGCTCCTACTAGGATCGGAGCGACGCACTATTTGTGCAGACGAGATCGGTATTCCTCCGACCAACAAGTGAAAAATCTTGGGTATCACCTTCTGCAAGAACATCCTCGAGACAACAGAACTAGATTGGCACGCCTTATCTAAAATCTGGTACATCGCACAAATACTACCTGCTCCGCATGTTATCTGTCAACGCATAGAAATGTCAATTGGCTACTATCTTTGGAAAGGCTTTCGATACAGAGTGCGATGAGAACAGCTAAACTTAAAGGAACATCTTGGCGGATTAGGACTGTATGCAGTGGAACTGAAATGTAGTTCCCTCTTCGTCAAACACATCATCAAGGCAATGCATATGAGGGGAGAATCCTTCGATTGTCACTTCAGTCAGCTAAGAGAAGATCCCACTTTCCGAAGAACCCGTGAATTCAAATATTGTTACAAGACAGCGCTAGCAATTATTGAACAGCTTCCGCATAACCAAGTCTTAGACGGCTCCTTTGATCACGTGAAACAGCTCTACAACTTCCTGCTTCAAAATAGACACTTCCAGCCGAACATTCAACTAAAACACCCCACTAGGAACTGGCAACTAATCTGGCAAAATGCCTGCAATCAGTGGCTACCCTTAGAATGGAGAGTGTCGGTATACAGTTATCTCAATGAAATCATCCCTACAGGTGAAAAACTGAAAAGACATGAGCAGCTGGTGGATGACAGATGCTCTCTCTGTGATTCTACAGACACCTTGGTTCACCGGATTACTACGTGCCTAAATGCTACTGTCATATGGAAATGGACGTTGAAAGTTATCCAAAAAATACACGGTGCAGAGTCTGATAATTCTCTCCAACAAGCGCTTCTGCAATTTGACTTTCCGCAACGATCGAGCAAGAAGAAGAACGCAGCCTTATGGTTTCCAGCCGCTGCCATTCATTACAACCTTTCTGGCTATAAGCAACCAATGTTACTCACACTACCGGCTTTCTGGATCATCTGAGGAAGGAACGATGGAGACTCTCCCGACATCAACAGCTTGATGCAGCCTTTGGTCGCCATCTATATCACTTTTGATCTTTTATCAACACAATGGATGTCCTTCGGTCTTGGTTCATTTGGTACACATGTTTCAGTAGGCTAACTAGGATGCTAGCGACTTAGAAAGTCACATCAGTGAGGGAAATTTCCAGCTATCAGGTGACCAACTTCCTCAGACAAATTGTCCTTTGCCACCGAACTGTATGGCATTCCTGTACTTATGAGTGTTTTAGTTACGTTTATAAGTGTTTGTTGCCAAACTATTTGGATGAACTTATGTTTATACATGTCAAATCCAATTATATAAAAAACTCTAAAGTTGTGTGAACGTTTCAGAAAAATTGGTATAATGGTACTTCTGAACTAAATGTAACCAACTGTAATATTGAAAAGTTCCAAATAAATTATTTAACTTAAAAAATACATATTTGGTTTTCCGTGGTTTCCCATTTTCACACCAGGCAAATGCTGGGGCTGTACCTTAATTAAGGCCACGGGCGCTTCCTTCCAACTCCTAGGCCTTTCCTATCCCATCGTCGCCATAAGACCTACCTGTGTCGGTGCGACGTAAATCCCGTAGCAAAAAAAAATACATATTCGTGAAATCAATGCAACAAGGCCAATAGATACCAATTTTAGAGCCATAGCGTCTTGGTTGTTCAAGATAACGCTTGTCCCCTTACTACAACCATGAAAGCCAAATGGAAGGAAATACTGCTCTGATTCACTCAACTTACAGTCCTGATGGCTACAATTTGTTTGGAACCCTAAATAAAGATTTAGATGGAAAGAAATCTTCATATGACTAAGAGGTACAAGACTTGGTGTGCAACTGGCTACATTCACGTCCAATAGTTTGTTATGAAGAAAGAACGAACAAACTGCCAATACGGTGATAAAAATGTGTAAATAGACATAAGTAGTGGCTACGAAGGAAATCAGTTTTATGTCTATGTTCATCTAACGATGAGTTAATAACCTTTCGATCTTTTCTTATTGTTTTCACAATGAAAGAACTGGGGTGAATATGTCATTCTTATTCGATTGTCCCTGGTAAAAAGTGTCATTTACTAATCTACGATTGATACAAAATGTTACTTTTAACTATTTTATTAACTAAGGTTTTGACCGGGAGTCCATAGGGTTTCTGTTGAAGGAACTCATGGAGAGGGGACATAATGAATCTTAAAGAAACACCCGTTGGTATGCATTTATTGCCTGTTTAGGATATGTGTCACAGCAGTTGTCGTTCAAATCACGGTATTAGAAATGTTTCTATTTATAACTTCGTGTAAAATTTGCACCACATTTGTAGTGTTTCGGGTGGTATACAGCCCTTTTCAGTAGAGTTTTCATTTTAAGTTTTAAAGGAACTATTATTTTATCAATGACGTTAACTATGATAGAGGAGGGCCGAAAAAAAAGTCTTACTCGAAAGTATTCAGAACGTACGGGAATTGCCGTTATTTGCTGATATTTATATTCCTCCAATTTACAAGTAAAATATAAATGATTAAACTCAGGAATACCCAAGTTAAAACTGAAAGAAACTCTTAGGGCCGCTGGTTTGGACAGTGTATTTCACATTAATTCAAGATTGATATCTTCTGTTCTCTAACATATCGGTGGACTAGATCATCACCAGTTTACGGAATTGATCACTTACGCTTTGTGACAAAATAAAAATACCACTAGAAGGATATATCTTTGTCTCTGTACAACGATAATGGAAATTGTAATAGAGGCAAAAAGACGTGCATGGAAAATATGCAGCCCAACTGGCCGATGTTAATATAGCAAAAGGACGGTCAATCACAAGGCTAACAGAGATTTTTCTTTTCCTGAAACTGAGGAATACATGATTGATATCCAAAATCAAGTGATGGACAGACAATATTTACGTGAAGTATGTGGTGAAAATTCTACTGCATGCAATGTGCAAAGGAACAGTAAGGCATGTAATATCTGTTACTGATATCCACAGATCATAACATTACAGTCTGGTAATAATATACCGTACATTATGGTCCAGTAAGAATACACATTGTGCAGTTGCTATCAAATATAAATTTTACCCCATATCAGCGGAATAGTACTACTAGTATAACCTGGCTTACGAATTGGAAAATATGTGATACGATCCGTGATGGGAGAGGAGCACATTGTCGGGGAAAAATGTGGCATTTCACAGACCAGATAGTGCTGTATGGGACCAAAACACCACGTTCGTCTGGATGGTCGATTTTTCGCTGCTATACTTCAAAATAATTGTCAAAATTTCAAATGAACATTCTGAAATATCATGTAGGCCTATGTCAAAGAATTCTTCTTCATCTTTATCTGTTTACCGTCCAGGGTCGCTTTTTCCCTCGGACTAAGCGAGGGATCCCACCTCTACCGACTCAAGTTCAGTATTCTGGAGCTTCAAACTCTGGGTCGGGGGATACAACTGGGGAGCATGACCAGTACCTCGCCCAGGCGGCCTCACCTGCTATGTTGTACATGGATCTTGCGGCGGGATGGGGACATTGGAGGGATAGACAAGGAAGAGAGAAGGAAGCGGCCGTGGCCTTAAGTTAGGTACCATCCCGGATTAGCCTGGAGGAGAAGTGGGAATCCACACGGAAAACCACTTCCAGAATGGTTGAGGTGGGAGTCGAACCCACCTCCACTCAGTTGGCCTCTCGAGGCTGAGTGGACCCCGTTCGAGACCTCGTTCCACTTTTCAAATTTCGTGGCAGAGCCGGAAATCGAACCCGGGCCTCCGGGGGTGGCAGCTAATCACACTAACCACTACACCAAAGAAGCGGACCAAAGAATGCAAGTATTTTAAAGATATGACTATGTGCGGTTGAAGCAACAGGACTGCTGCATAATGATTTGAAATAGTCCTCGTAGAAGCTTCATATGCCCATCCACCTGAATTGGAGACTTCTATAAATCTACGGAATCGGAATATACAGAAATGTTGGCAGATGTTAATTAATGTAAGTTTAATGACAATTTAGACAATACCCTATTATTATATTTAAGAATAATAGGGCTTAATAATCATTTATCCGTGTAATTATGCTGATATATTAGACAATAAGTCACTGTATTATTATAGTTATTAATCTTAACCTTAATTGCCCATAACTGGAGAGTCTACAATGGTACGTTATTTTGTTATAAGAAGTAGCCTATACCCTTGTATGAGGCGATTGTTAAACATGACAAGAGATGCACACCATTACACACCATTACGACAGACGTACAATTTGACCCCAGGAAGAATTTCTTTTTTCAATCGATCATGCAAAGGAAATTCATTGTTCGGTCCCCCATATGCTAAGCTATGCCAACCATGTGTTGTCAAACTTAGGGCTGAATCATGGTTCACCCTTCCGTGATTCCGAGGGGTGTCATTGCCAACCAAGACCGTGTCATTGTTGCCAGGAACTATACAAGACGTATTTTAAAACAGAATGTGTCAGGTGAAAGATGTCACAGATGCATCTCGGCACTAGAAACCATCGATCATATAATTAGTGGCGGTCCCGTGCTGGTGGGTGTGGAATACACTAAGAGGAACAATGATGTAACCAAAATCCTGCATCAGGAACTTGCCTATCAGCCATAAAACGTGCTTGAAAGTGAGGAGCGCAAAATGAACAGGGACAGATCTGTTTCCACTGGCTAGAGAACGCTGGTGTCAAAGTGGCCTATTTTTAGACATTGCTGTCGCACTGAATCAAAATATTCAAACCACCCAGGGGAAGAAAAAAAATAAAAAGTACACAGAAGTGGGAGAGGAGTTGAAGTAAATGTGGAGAGTGAACTGCACAAAGGTGATAACCGTGGTGCTCTCAGCGACAGGTATCGACCCAAAAGTGCTGGTAACAGGTCCGGAAGACCTAGGTAAGTTTTTTTTTGCTAGGGGCTTTACGTCGCACCGACACAGATAGGTCTTACGGCGACGATGGGATAGGAAATAATAATAATAATAATAATAATAATAATAATAATAATAATAATAATAATAATAAATTAATCTATGCAAAATTGTTATCGATTCTATGTGTCTTCGAAGTATACTATGATTACCTTGTCAGTAAATTTGCTGATGTAGGCCTCATGCATTTAATTACGTTCTAATGCCAATCGACCTTATTTGGATACGATCCCGAAATTCATGAACATGGTATTGGACGGGCTACTCAAGAGGACCACCCAGCTAGGCATTAGAAATATCCGTCTTATCAACGGAGAATGAAAAGCAGGGTTCTAATGGAAATACTATCCTTGAAAAGAAAGGGCCACCGTATCCATATTCGAACAATAAGGACTTAAGTGCCTATTTATTAGGAAACAAGGTGAAATCGCAAATAAATGAATTCTCACGCGAGAGAAAGTTTGAATCACACTAATGATGTCGAGCGTGCCTTTTTTCTCACCTCCGTACCTCATTAGCGAGAATCTGCTTGAAATGAACTGATTATAACGATCGCTATTGAGGAAGCAGGTGTAAGTCAAAAAAGATATATTAGTTGTCATCCTTTTCTCTGCATTATGTGATTCGTAGATAATTAAAATAGCGTTCAACGTGACTGCCACTGTATGATTCATCTTTCACAACACACTCAGCGCTTCAACAGGGCAAATATACAGTACTTTGGAATTGTTTGTCCCGGCATTAATCTACTGTACCTGCCTTATATCCATCCAGGGCTGCCGACAGTGGGGTTCGAACCCACTATCTCCCGGATGCGAGCTCACAGCTCCTAACCGCACGGCCAACTCGCCTGGTGATCTAGTGAGCTAAGGCAGCAGTGCAATGTAGTTATCTCGTTAGAATACACTTGTGGCAGCCCGTTCGACCATACTGCAATGTGACGTGAATGCCTTACATTGAAGTACTGCTGTTATTCTTCTTTTTTCCACACTTGTGGGGTCGCGGGTGGGAACCGCGTAGCACATGTGGATTTGGCCCTGTTTTAGGCCGGATGCCCATCCTGACGCCAACCATATATGGAGGGATGTAATCACTATTATGTGTTACTGTGGTGGCTGGTAGTATCGTGTGTTGTCTGAATATGAAGGAGAGAGTGTTGGAACATACACAAACACCTAGTCTGGGAGCCAGAGAATTAATCAAAGGCCATTAAAATCACCGACACGGCCGGGAGTCGAACTCCGGACCCTCTGGACCGAAGGGCAGTACGCTGACCTTTCAGCCAATGAGTCGGAGGAAGTACTTCTACCGACCTCGATAGCTGCAGTCGCTTAAGTGCGGCTAGTATCCAGTATTCGGGAGATAGTAGGTTCGAACCCCACCGTCCGCAGCCCTGAAAATGGTTTTCCGTGGTTTCCCATTTTCACACCAGGCAAATGCTGGGGCTGTACCTTAATTAAGGCCACGGCCGCTTCCTTCCCACTCCCAGCCCTTCCCTGTCCCATCGTCGCCGTAACACCTATCTGTGTCGGTGCGACGTAAAACAACTAGCAAAAAAAAAAAAAAAGTAGCCTACTTCTGTTATTGCAAGTCTCAGTTACTACTGTAACTAATCATATCCGATAGGCTATCGATTAATATCCTGAAGCCCTGGAAGCAGCAATCCAAAATGGCAAAAGCGCAACGGACACAGCTTTAGTAATAATAATAATAATAATAATAATAACAATCATAATCACAATCACAATTATAATCATATTTGTTTTACATACCACTAACTATTTATACGGTTTTGGAGACACCGATGTTTTGGAATTTTGTACCGCAGTAAATATGCTGACATGAGGCTGACATGAGCTCAGAAGGCAAGTACTCTACCGCCTGATCTAACCAGCCCGGCTAATACTGATTTCGAATGCAGTGCACGTTTGGGCATGCTTACAATTTATTATTCATTTATGCTTCTACTTCCTCTATGTCATGTGTGTGGCGCAATATCACGAAAGGGAAGGAAGTTTAAATTTAGATAGTTTTAATGAGATAAAGCATTTGAAGAAAGCAAAAGGATGAATAGAGCAAAATCATACGACGCTGAGCCGTTGGAGAGACGTAACTCCAATAGAACTGGACAAATGCATCTAGATCGAATATAATTGAACAATTGCCGCCTGACAGGCATAGATAGAATGCAATTGGATCGATAAGGCAGCATAGCTAATTAGTTCATCATTCTCCAGTTCAGTCCTGTGAAACTGAGACGTTCATCGTGTGTCTTTTCGGTTTTGGATATTTATGAACAGGAGTGGATTATTAGAAAAAATGGATGCACATTGTGTGTAGTATTTGTAAGTCACAATTTTGGACAGCCTGTTTTGTACGTACCTAATATTAACAATTATTTCTAAATATCTCAGAAAGTGACAGCTTATATTACCTTGAAATGAATGACAAATGTTTTAATTTGAGCAGTGATATAATACTATATTGAGGACGTGTTGAAAACTCAACGGAAATTACTTGAAAATTACATACAATGTACGATTACTTCAGTATGTGGTATGAAATTATCGTCAAACATTTTAATCCTTTTATGAAAAATAATTCGAAAATACAGTTTTATAAAACTTAGTCTCCATGATGATCCCAGGATAGTTCATGGAATACTGGGTCTCGTACCGTGCAAGCGGCTGTGCGGTTTGTGCTACCAGGTTGCACTCGGGAGATAGTTGGTTCTAACACCACTGTCTGCTGCCTTAAAGATGTAAATGTTAAAACGAAGATGAATGTACACTGCCTGACAAAAATGTTAAGCACACAAAAAGAGTGGTTGAATGTGGATGAAACTACATATGCTGAAAGACCATGTGCCTTTATTGAACTGATCACAATATGGAGTGAAAGAGCCATGGCCGTTGCAGTTACAGGGAATGTTGGTGCCAGGTCAGTAGGGTGACGCACCCTCGCACCCCTTATGCTATTCGAAATGGTCTCAAACAGCCTTTGGATCCTCTCCTGAGGCATGTTCGTCCGAAGTTGTTGCAGGTGTCCCTCCAGATCCCGCAGGTTGGTACTGGGGTGGAGGCCCTTTTCAACGTCATTCCACAAGTGTTCAATGATGGAGAGGTCTGGGGACCTTGATGACCACAGGAGCACCTCAACTTGCCCTAGGCAGTCTATAAACACTTGTTCTGTGTAAAGATGTGCATTATCTTGTTGGAACACTGTCCCAGGGTGCTGTGCCATAAAGGGTAGGATGTGCGGAGGCAGAATATCTGTGACGTATCGCTATAGCGTCAACGTCTAACGAAGCACTATTAGAGGTTGACCTGAACGCATATCCTGTGGCTCCCCACACTATCATGCCAGGGATTACACCTGTATGTCTTTCCGCAGTATGGGCAAGACCTGCCCTTAGCCCTCGACGCCGCCAAACCCGCACACGATGGTCATCGGAGGTTATGGAAAAGCGGGACTCTTCACTGAAAATAATGAGATGCCAGGTGTCCTCTGTCCATGCCCCCCGGGCAAGGCACCACTCCAAACGCAGGCGATGGTGTTCTGGTGTCAATGGCAACCGATGCATGGGGCGGTAGGACGCCAATCCGGCTGATGCGAGTCATCGAGACACTGTGCTGGAATTCACAGTTTTTTGTAGAGTCTCCAGCACATGTTCACGGATGGCGGGTGCCGAAATTATGGAATCCCGCAATGCTTGGCGCACCATATGACGGTCCCCCCTCGGGGTGGTGTTCCTTGGTCGACGGTAACCTGCACGATGTAACTGGCTGCACTCATGTATCCACTGAATCCAACATCGAGCCACTGTGACATCTGAATGGCCCACGTGCCTGGCAATTGCACGATTCGACCAACCAGCCTCATGCAGTCCCACAATGCGGCCTCTGTCAAATGCTATCAATTGGTGGATAGGCTGTCTAACGCGTCTACGAGATATCGTGAGTGCTTCGTACTGTACGTAGTCCTCTCTGCACGACTAGCTTAACTGTCTGACACACAGCAGTTGGCTGGTAAGTACTTATCAACAACAGAAGGGTGCCATCACGAATGCACTGTGGTGGGTATTCTACCCAATACAGAATCTTGTAAATCTAATCATTGACTCACACATCTATGTTATGCATGTATACCGAAATGGGATAATATTGGACAACTCCTTCTGGGTGCTTCACTTTTTTGTCAGGCAATGTATTTATCGTTATTAAATTGAACTGCATGGAAATCTATAATTCGTGTAACTGAAACATTTATCTTTTTTTAATTTCATACGTTTGGAAAGTATTTCACATCTCGTGAGTGAAATCTATTTTCTACAATATCAGGCCTTTACAAAATACGTATGAAACAGCTGTGTGGGATTTTTGTATATATAACTTTAAGTGAACTCTTTTCGCCGAAGAATTTTCATGTTTCAAAGTCACAATGTTCCTCAGTGATGAATTTTTGAATTCAGCCACATTACGTATTAACATTGTGTATATTTCAATTGTTGTTGTGTCATCCATCCGTAGACTAGTTTGATTCAGCCCTCCATGCCCCTATCCTGTGCCAACCTTTTCATTTATACTGCAACCATACCACCCAGGCCATTGCCCCACAGAACCATACGACAGCATCATTGTCCCCAAAATTTCGGGCTACCACCATATAGCACCATACGCCAAGGCGTTCGATCGTATAGGACCTTTTAAGTCTAGAGTTAAATGCCACCTCACTTAGAAAATAAAAAAAAATCAAAGTGATGGGTGAACAAGAGCTCTTTCGACCGTGCAAGGATCAACTGCACTCTTCCGTTTCATAGAATCAAACCAACGGCCTCCCAGGGTCCTCTTCTTCACTGTAACAAGTCTAATGACGTTGAATTAAGTTTCGTCATTCACAAACACAATTTTCGAAACTGTAACACAGTTCTTGCGGTCACATTAGTTAAAATTTTCAAATACATTCAGTACTTTAACTTCATCTATCACTTGGACAAATTTTTTCACACCGCGTATTGGAAAAATGTATATTAGCACTCGCGAATACAGGTAAGCTCAGAGAACCAGCGGACCGTGTGACTGCCTTCAATCTTTCGCTTCAAGTGAATGTTTTCTCAACATGGAAGCCCCTTATATAATTTCACCCCTGCACGAACAATAGACGGCGATCAGTCCCCACCAAAATTTGCATATCAGTGGTTCCACGGGTTGTGTGACATCGGCAACGCGCTCAAATGGGTGACTGAGACTTTTAAGTTATGTGCGGAAAACACATCGATCGGCGGTTTATCTGAAATTTATCATCAAAATGATGCCTTTTTGGGGATCTTCATCCGGAGCTTGCGTACTTAGTTGGTGTGGGTACGCTACTGGTGCTTATATAATCATATGGTGGCGTAATTTTCCACACATTAAAATCTTATAAACAATTAGAATTTTGGCAGATGTCTTTTATGAAAACATACATGCGAGATTTCCCTTACTAATTATTATGGATATCTCAAAATCTTACAATACAAATCAAGCCTGCACGTTGGCATTGCCGTGTTTCGGCCAATTTAGTGGGCGGAGTTATTACTATAGATTTTCTTTCCTTGTCGTTTTTGATAGTTCGCTCTCTTTCTGGGGATTCTTCCAGCTATGACGGACTCGTGTTTACACCACCAAGTCGGAGGTATTGTGCAAACTGTTGCAAACTTATGGAATTTTACTCTAAAATGGACAAGGGAGCTTGAGGAAGGTTTCCACCGCCTAAATCAATTTTTAATTTGTTAAATACCGGTATGTGTATGACCGATACGGTCACATAACGTAACTACTTCATCCTGCATCTTCTCCAATCTGTTTGTCATATTCATACCTTGGCCTAACCCTGCTGTTATTACCACTTATACTTCCCTCAAAAACTAAGTGAACAAGAAGTCCTGTGTGTTTAAGATCTGTCTTATCGTTTTGTCTCTTCTTCTGCTCAGATTTCACCAAATCGTTCTCCTCTGACCAATTCGATTCAGTACCTCTTAATTCGTCATTCCATGTACCCATTTAACTTTCAGCATTTTTCTGCAACACTACATTTCAAATGGTTCTATTCTCTTTCTTTTTGAGCTAGCTGTCGTCCATGTTTCCTTTTCATGCAGTGCCAGACTCCAGACAAAACTCTTCAAAAACATATTTCTAATTCCAATGTTCGAAATGAGCAAATTTCTTTTCATAAGTGGGACCTTCCTTACTTGTGCTACTTTGAATTTTATGTCCTCATTACTTTTAAAATCGTTAGTTATTGTGCTACCCAAGTAACAATATTCATCTACTTCCTTCAAGCCTTCATTTCCTAATGTAATATACCATGCGTCAAATGACTTCCTTCGACTACACTCCATTTCTTTTGTTTTGGATTTCTTCTCATCTTGTACTCTTCCAAGATTGTGTCCCTATCATTCGGTAATTTCTACAGATATTCTGCATATCTTTCAGTAGGTGAATGTTTTCGAATATTGGATACTATTTTCAAAACATTTCTGAACAATATTTAAATTTTTATTTTAGGTCATTTGCTCATTTTAGTTTATTTCTAGTTGAAAATGATGGATTTTTATATTCCAAAATTAACAGACAGATGATTTATTAATAACCTTACAGTAATTTCCATAATTAGAAATTAGGAATAAAACAAGTATTATATAAAGGATGTAAGTGTCGAGGGTTTTCTCTGAGTGTTCCTAATATCTATTAGAGTCACAAATACTCTGTAGGCAATACACACAGTTTGCTTTTATCTCAGAACGTATGACCGTGATGTAATAATTTCAATACACTAAAGTGTGACAAAATAATATTATTCAACATTTAAAATCATTGATGAATATCACAAATAAAATTTTCAGTCCTTTTTCTCTCAACACCAAAACACAGATCATGTGTCCAGCGAAGGCACTGCCAAAATTTTTCATTTTATACAGATCTACTGGTTCTTCTACTGCCATTTGGGGTAATGCCTTTTCTGCATGGCTGCAGCGGATATTGGATGGAAAATCGTATTACTTGGGAAACCATTATTCTCTCTTCGTTAACTTTCTTAAGTCTTAATTGTTCACACGTTTATTTGTCCCAGCATTAGTGTTAATGTCTGTAGTTTTTAGCGTATTTTTGACTGGATTGAGGAGTATATCTGTATGAATTTATATGTTTCTAGCCTATGTGAAAATTAGCTACATACTATTCAACACTCATCCACCATCTTAGTTATTAGATACATTAATCGACAGGAATTTTTTTGTTATGATATTTTTGAATATATTATGTAGTACGGTGTTCTATTGACTGGGCAGATGTACGAGGAAGCCACCTGGCTTATAAACAAGTTAACTTCATTGAAAGAAGTGTATCTAAGGATCCGAATATATTTTTAATGTTGTACATTCATATAACTACGTTATTAATTTAAAATAAAACTACTAACTTGCGTGAAAATTGATACAATTCCTTTAAAATTTCATTTTGTTTTCTTAGAAATGGGATTATTACTGTCTTACACACATTTTATTGACTTATAAAGTTTCTAATAAAATAGAAATTTAGTATGCATACCGTTTAAACGACTAAACTCCCAGTTACTGAGGATTTCAGAAAAAATGCTACAATATGAATCGACGATTTTAAAACATAGTCCTTAAGAAATGATTTCCATTCCAGAAAGAAAGTAATTTAATACATACATTTGCACTTTTGAGGATGAACTATTTCATAACATAGTACTGACAAATATACTTAAATATTTTATAATTTCATTTTGTTTTTCTTAGAAGTGTGATATTTGCTGTCTTACACACATTTTATTGACTTATAAAGATTCTGATAACAAACGAATTTAGCATGGATACAGTTTCAGCGTCTGAACTCCCAGTTACTGAGGATTTCAGAAAAATGCTACAATATGAATCGACGATTTTAAAACAAAGTCCTTAGGAAATGATTTCCATTCCAGAAAGGAAGTGATTTAACACATACATTTTCACCTTTGATGATGACGAAGTACATAGTTCAAAAAAATAGGGGAACATGTTTTGGAACGTCGGGTATGTGAACGTTAATTTGGTAGATGGGGTTCCAATGGACGTGCAGCATACCTTGAGACCTTAGCTATTCGGGGTAGTTATACTCCATCTGTAGGCGTAACCATGCATTAAAATCTCAGGTGACCCCTCAAAACAAAGTGAATAGCGGTGAGTCCGTGTGTCGTTGTGAGGTACACAGACTACTGCGATCATCTGAGCACGTTGCACGTAAACCATCACATCCCATGAGACATCGTAACGGGGTTCAAGTCGCAAGGGCCGTCACTTTGATCCAGGAAGGAAGGACTTTCCGTCGAGTTGCCGTGCATCTCATTGTCTCTCCATCAGTTATTCAACGCTTGGGGAATCGCTACATTGAGACAGTCCAGTACACAAGGAGTGTTGGAGAAGGTCGTGGACGCATGACAACACCACAAGATGACTGATATCTGACCACCTGTGCGTTGAGGCGTCGTTCAGCAACTGCCAGAGAACTGCAACAAGACCTCAGGAGGGTCACTGGAGTCACGGTGTCTGACCAGACAGTAAGGAACAGGTTAGGAGAGGTGTCCTTACAACCCAGACGTCCTGTTCGAGTTCGCGTTTAAAGCAGCAACATCGCGCAGCTCGCCTTCTGTTTGCCCGTATCCACGTCAACTGGCAACTTCACCAATGGAGATCTGTGTTCTTCACAGACGAGTCCAGATTTCCCCTGACACAGCGTGATGGACGTCAAAGTGTATGGAGACGCCGTGGTGAACAGTACATGCCAAATGTTGTCCAGGAAGGCGACCGATTCGGACAAGTTTCTGTGATGGTGTCGGATGGCATCACTTGTTATCGTCCGTGGTAATCTTACCGCTGCGGGGTACATCGAGCAGATACTGCTACAGCATGTGATGGTTGCTGCATACGGTGTTTGTCCTAAATTCGTACTCATGCACGGCAATGCCAGGAATCATGTCGCGCGCATCACCAGAGCTGTCTTGTGAGAACTGGACATTCAAGTGATGAAATGGCTAGCAGGGTGTCAAGAACTTAATTCAATCGCGCATGTGTGGGATAAGCTTGACAGAAGTGTTCGTGGGCGTCCTGTTCCACCACAGACTCTCCAACACCTCGAACAGGCTCTCATTGAAGAACGGGACCTGATACGGCAACGTGACCGCCGTCGACTTATACGTAGCATGCCGCGGAAGTGCAAAGCTGTGATAAATGCTCGTGGAGGACATACACCACACTGAACTGTGATAAATATCTACCCTGGAGGACTGTTATTACTTTGTTTTCGCCCATATTTGGACATTTCCATTTGTGTTTTGAAAATGAACGCGAATCCATTGATGTCCTTATGTATACTTCAACGGTAAAGAATAAATGTTTGGTTGGTAATATACCTGGGTGTGAGGTATTGTTTTGTGAATTATGGCATACGTTCAAACACATGTTCCCCTAATTTATTTGAACTCTGTATTTCATGACATAATTCTGACAAGTCTACTTTTTTGGCATACAATACCTGGCACCTCAGCGTTTCCGAAAACTACAAAAGTAGTTAGTGGGAATAAAGCCGTTAACATTTTAATTGTTTGCCTAAAGCTACCAATGTCTCGGTTCTCATTATTTCACCTACACCAATAAGCCATTACATTACGATCAACTCATTCCACCTACAGAACCGCGGCCACAGAGAAATGGAGGAAGGTATCCTGGGATATCTGATAAAACAAGCGCAACAATAGGTCCTCCAGTTCGCGAACGCTGCCGGACGGTGTCGATGTAGCACGAACCTGCTGCTCCAAGACGAACCAAAAATGTTCAGTGGGGTTCCCATCGGGGCTAAGTGAACGGATGGGCTTGGTTCCCAATAACGTCCTATTACTGGATAGCCGTTAGGGATTGGTGTGCTGGATTAATGGACCCCACTATGTCCCATGAAAGGATGGTGCATATCATTACACATCTTCCACCAGCCTGTCTCCACCTGAACGTGCCACAACGTGCTGCAGCCTCCGATGTCTATGCGATGTCTGCGGTCTATGCGGTGAACCAGGAATCTGGATTTATTGGACCAGACGACCTTTTCCCAATCATCTACAGTCCAGAGACGATGATTTCGTGCTCATGCCACCGCTGCTTTGGGTAGAGTGCAGACAGCACCGGGTATGACGCAATCGTCGAATCTGCAGTCCCACGCACACCGGTGATCAATGAACCTTGCGCTGGGAATGATTGGGCTTGTCATCACCATTGTACCTGATGGCATTTTCTCGAATTGTGGCCCCGTGGTTGCTGCGAACAATGCACGACAGCCTCCGATTGCGTCTGGCATCGATGGGTCACTGTAGACAAATTCACGGACGATGCATCGTTGTTTTCCCGTTGTTGCACCACATTCGATAAATGCTCGAACAGCGTCACGAGAGCAGCCCGCATGCCACGCTGCTTCAGAGATACTGGTACCAATGCACCGTGCTGTCACAACTAACTGCTACCAAACACGGACAGATCGGCCATATTTCCAATTCTGACATCGGAGATACTATTGTAGTAATTCTGTAGACCTTCCCCATATAGTCCATGCTACCAGCATGTCATATCTTACTCTCCCCGCTGCAGGCGAGCTAAATGTTCCTGGGTCGGTGTGTCATAATACATTGCCCCATCGTTCTATATTACAAAAGAGAAGCAAACAATCTATCAAGAAAGGAATAACGAGCATAATTATTTAGTATCACTGTTAATAAATATGGTCAGTTGCCCTTTAATATCCTTAGGGATATGAAATTCTTACTGGTTACTTAGAAGAGTTGACACAACCAATGGAAGATGCAACTGCAGCAAATTTTCACTGCAGCCTAGGAGTCTAGGGCCGTCGTATTATGATCGAAGATAACCAGGTTGTTCACGGTGTAACTCCGTAAGTATCCTATCTTGTATATTATACGACTATAGCTTCAGTATATCTTCTGTAGTTTGGAGAAGCATGTAAATATGTTACATAATGCAATATTTTTAAAGTGTAATGTCTTTTGAATATTTTACAATAGGTAAATTATTTGAGAAATGTTGTATTAAGTGGAAATATTGTAATCTCATCATATATAATTAATTAATTACTAAACTGAATAAATCCCATAGTTGTTGGCCTGAAAATAGATATTTAAAAAGTAGTAAATCTCTGTGCAATCCTTACCACAAAGAAACTGGTTCTATAGGCCTCCTGAACTTCGTACATTCGTTGTCACATCCCTGTCAGTTAAGTCAAGTAAATCGTGAAGGCATTCAATTGGCATCTGAAAGTAAGTATAGAAATGCCATTGTAAAGGATAATATTTTTCCTTCAGGCTCACTAGTAGAATAGATTTTATACAGTTATTAAGTATGTTTCAAACAACGAACATTGTGAACAAAAAGAGCCTAAATATACATAAACAAACTGAGAATAATATATAATTTTAATTTACAGGGTTGGCAAAATCAATCTGTCCAGGAAAATATTTATAAGACTAAGACAAAATTAACCCCTGTTAATGAACAGGAAAATCGCCCATCACAGGAAATGCTGGAAACTGTGATTTCGATGCACCAATCGATTGCAATTAATTGCCTGCGCGTGCGCATCTCCCCCATGCTGTGTCATTACGTGAGAGTGAATGAGAGGAGCAGAAGTGTTTAGTGACCAGCTGAATGCAATACAAATTGGTGCTCATGGTAAAACAGCGTGTATTTATTGTAGAATGTTATGCGAAGCACGATTCTTGGAAAACCTGTACTGAAGTGTTTGCGCAAGGGTTTAAGACTGGAAGTGTTTTGGCAAAACCAGCAGCAATGCAAAACGTAGCGGAAAAATGGCGTGAAAGGGGCTCTGTAGCGAATAAAAACCGTAACTATGGGAAAAGAGTTCGAACATCAGGGAACAGTGCTCGGGTGAAGAAAGCCTGGAAAGAGTCCGACGAAATCTCAAAGCTATTTATCTGTGCAAGTGGGAATTAAACGATCGTCGTATCAAAACATTATCAAAAAAGACCTGCGTCCGTATCCTTACGAATTTTCGGGTATTGAGTTTTGCCGGTGTTTTCTGAGTGAAATGGAGTCAGGTTTTTTGGATCCTCAGTTCTTCACTTCTTCAGATGAGGCCAATTTCCAGCATCTTCTGTGATGTTTATTAATAAAGGTCAATTCCGCGTCAGTACGTAATTTCTGGAGAAGTAAAACTTCAGAAGTCCCGATACAGTTTCTCCGTAGTAGAATTCGAAATGGATGGAAATCGTTAAAGAAGGACAAGTCCGCAATTAAAACATATTTACGGAGAATTTTGTATCGGATGGCTCTCAAGAGGTACACTACTCTTGGTATTTTACTGGAAATAAAATCTATGTGATCATCCCAGTTCAAATTTGGATCTAAATGTATTCCTGATGACTTCACTGGTTCATTGTTGTGATTTAATTGTTTATTATTCACATGAAATACCATTGACCAAGTTTTGGTATCAATTTAGAAGTGTCTGTTCAAATGATGATGCTTCCGTTTCAATTTTATTTAGTACTAGCAATTACCCGCGGCTTGGCTCGCGTGGATTTCGTAATTTGACCAAAGTAATCCTTCCTCCGCATTGTACTATGCCAACGGCCGTAGCCGTATTGAAACACCGGATCCCGTGAGATCTCCGAAGTTAAGCAACATTGGGCGTGGTCAGGAGTTGGATGGGTTGCCACGCGCTGTTGGTGGGGGTAAGGGAATGGGGGAGCGGAAAGGAACTGGCCACCCTACCGCAAGTAAACTCCGGCGCAGGAATACCTCTGCGGAGGTTCGGACCTGCCTTCGGACAGAACAACCCCTTACCTTACCATTGTACTAAGACATCATCTGAAAATTCCTAAAGTATAAAAACTCATCCAAAAATGGAGTTTCATTTACCCAGAAATTGTCTGTAAACCATGCTTGTGGCATTACCTTTTCGGGCTAAGACGACCATGCGACACAGAACTGTACACGTGACAAACAGTATTATCTCAAGTCGAAAAAATATATACATGTTCCTTTACTTTTAAAAGAGAGATTGCAAGTACCTATTCCCACATATGTAACATCCTCAGTTTTTGAGATATACATAAGTATCCTCATAAAAAATAATTTAACTATTTTTCACTTCTTTTCACCCCCTGTTAAGTGCCTTCTCCGAAAACAAAACTACAGGTTCATGTATTTTCAAACAACTTTCCAAATACCAAGTTTCATGCCCCTAAAGTGTTAATTTTTTGACATTTAATGTACTCAGTGTAAAAATTCACCCGTTTTTCCAATTCTTTTCAGTCCCTTAACTGGATTTTCCGAAAAAAAAAGCGTGTTTCATTATTCTTAAAGGAGATTCCAAATACCAGTTTTCATGCCTGTACGTCTGTAACACATTCAGTTTTCTTCTTCTCACCTCTCTCCCGCCTTAAGTAGACTTTCCGAAAACAAAAAATACGTGTTTCTCCATTTTGAAAGGAAATTCAAAATACCAACTTTCACGTCTGTGACATGTTCAGTTTTTGAGATACACTTTAAGTATATTCATAAAAGTAATCGAAATCCTTTTTCACTCCCCTTCCTACCCGTTAAGTTGATCCCCACCCCTCCCCAAAAGTGTGTGTTTCTTTATATTTAAAGGAGATTCGAAATACCAATTTTCACGTCTTTAACATCTTTAGTTTATGAGATATAAATATCCTCACACAAAGAAATCAACTAATTTTTCAATTCATTCACCCCCCTTAAGTGATTTTTCCGAAGATAAAAGAATACGTGTTTCTTTACTTTGAAGAAAGATTCCAAATACAAATATTCATGTCTCTAACACCTTCAGTTTTTGAGATATATGTATCCTCATAAAAAATTCAACTCTTGTTTCACCCCAGCCCGTTAAGTTGATTCCCCGCCCCTCCGAAAAATGCGTGTTTCTTTATTTTTAAGGTGATGCCAAATAAAAATTTGTAGGTGTGTAACCTTAAGTTTTTGATATATAAGTTTCTCAATAAAAAGAATTAAATATTTCACTTCCTTTCACCCTCCTCCCTTAAGTGAATTTTCCGAAAACCAAACAATCTTGCTTCTTTATTTATAAAGGAGCTTCCAAATGCCAATTATCGCGACTGTAACATCTCCAGTTTTGAGATATAAGTATCCTCATAAGAACGAATTAAACTCCTTTTTCACCACCCCGGCCCCAAAGTTACTACCCCGCCCCCCAAATGCGCGTTTCTTTATTTTTAAAGGAGATTACAAATACTGATTTTCACGTCTGTAGCATCTTTAGTTTTAGAGATATAAGTATAAGATATAAGATTCAACTACTTTTTTAATGAACTTTATATTTATGTTCACTTATATTTACAGGAAATTTTTAATACCAGTTTTCAAATATGTTACGTGTCTGAGATAATTTGCAGATATAGTCTTTTTAAAAAATTCACCCCGTTTGTCACTCCTGTTCACCCGCTATTCATCGGATTATCCAAAAAAAAAAATACTTGCTTCTTTATTTTCAAAGGAGATTCCAAATTTCATTTTTCATGTCTGTAACATCTTCAGTTTTTGAGATATAAGTCTCCTCATAAAAGGTGTGCGACCCGTTTTCCCCCTTTTATCACCCCCCTTAATGGGATTTTCCGAAAACATAAAAATGCGTGACTCTTTATTTCACCCCCTTAAGTGGATTTTCCAAAGAAAAAGATTAAGTGTTTCTTTACTTTGAAAGAAAATACCAACTACAAATTTTCATGTCTGTAACATCTTCAGTTCTTGAGATATAAGTATCCTCATAAAAATAATTCAACTCTTTTTTCACTCTACCCCCGCCCGTTAAGTTGCTTTTCCGCCATCCAAAAATGCGTGTTTCTTTATTTTTAAAGGAGATTCCAAATAAAAATTTCGACGTCTGTAACCTTACGTTTTGACATATAGGTTTCTCCAGAAAAGGAATTCCAAGTTTTTACTTCCTTTCACATTCCCCACCCAAGTGAATTTTCCAAATACCAATAGTACCCGTTTCTTTAAACGAGCTTCCAAATACCAATTATCACGACTGTAACATCTTCAGTTTTTTAGATATTAGTCTCCTCATAAAAGGTGTTCGACCCTTTTTCCCCCTTTTATCACCCCTTAATCGGATTTTTCGAAAACATAAAAATACGTGTTTCTTTATTTTTAAAGGAGATTCCAAATACAAATTTTTACGTCTGTAAACGTTGAAGTTTTTGAGATACAAATATCATCATTCACCCCCCTTTTCATTCCCTTAGGTACGGAATATCCAAAAATTCTCCCTTAGCGAGTACCTACATGTTAATATGAATGTATCCCCAAAATTGCATTTCTTCATGTCCAGTAGTTTTGGCTCGGCTATGATGAATCAGTCAGTCACTCAGTCAGTCAGTCAGTCAGTCAGTCAGTCAGGACAAATTATTATACCAGGCGGTTCACGGAAGCCGTACTTTCTACTTATAAATGTCCCGCATGCATAAGTGATGTGTGGGGTGTCTACCAATTGATTTTAACAGGGAACCTACTGCCAGCGGGCAGGATACGTCAGAATATGAAGAGATAAAAAACAGAGTCACACTTGCAGCATGTTACTCAGCGCTACCGGTCGAATGCATCCCTTGCATTCGTAAACATCCTTTTCGACCGCATAGTTCTAGGCTGGTGTATGGTACACCCGCAGTATATTTGCTGTCTGCATATCGGCAATGGCTAGTGTGATCAGCAGCGGTGAATACATAGACATAATTTTAAGCTGGACAACCTGGTCGGAATGCAACAGAAGCTCCAAACAGACGTACGCCTTCTACACACATATTTCGCCGAACAGTATTCGTTTTTGTTCCATGCAATCGTCTCTTTTATCGAGTTCAGTGTCTGCACGTGTCTAAATTAGTAAGTTATTAGGTTTCATTTACTTAATCTTTGTCGTGTCTACAAACATTAATTAACCTTAATTAAGGCCACAGATATATTTAATTGTAATTGTAATTTCAACGCGATAGAATACCAACTTTACATTCACCGGACTAAATTATTTCGTTTGTATTATGTTTTTTTATAAGTAAATGTAATTAATCAGCCCAGTGGATTAGGCCTATTAGTAATAATATTTTTTTGAGATTTTGATTCAATGCTGTATAACAAAATTTTTACCAGGTCTCACAAACATACTACGGGGCATTTACTTAATGAATAACATAACACAAAGAAATAACTTAGGAATGTTGGTATTAGCTCCTGTTGAAATACCATTACAACTGAATATTCTTTTTTTTACAATTGGCTTTACGTCGCACCGACATAGATAGGATTTATAACGACGATGAGACAGAAAAGGGCTACGCGTTGAAAGGAAGCGACCGTGGCCTTAAATAAAGTACAGCCCCAGCACTTGCCTGGTCGAACAATGGAAACCACGGACAACCATCTTCAGGGCTGCTGACAGTGGGATACGAAACTATTACCTCCCGAGTGCAAACTCAGAGCTGCACGCCCGTAACGCCACCGCCACCTCGCCCGGTATAATTACATAGAAGTACGGCATGATTATGCAATTAAAATAATTTAGTTTTTGAATACTCACTAAGAAACTAACAGAAACTAAAGAGACTGCCAGACTGATGAATGTGCGCGACAAGTGGATGAATTATAACTCAGTGGCCACGTCCTCGGCAAGCAATATATACCCCTACTACCCTTCCTCACAGCACAGGCAAAGTCTACATTACTTACCGTAGTGCTATACGAATTGGTTGGCGGCGACGAACAGCATTTTGTGCGTATTTCCGTCAATAATTATGTTAATAATTAAAGAAAATAAACGAAGGAATTAGCAGATACGATAAGAAGGTCTGTACAAACAGCATTTTAAAATAATTCCTAGTTCCAGCTAGCTAAAGTGGAATGAAAATGTAATGTGTACTCCACACAGTGGAGAGGGGTGGGCGACTGTCCTTCCTCGCCGCATCTCCTAATTGCCGCTACCGTTTGTAGACACGCCAAAGGTGTAGAAAAGGAAATCTAATAACTTATTTATTTATACACGTGTAGACATTCCACTTGATGGAAGAGTTGCACGAATGAAATATAAACTAATACTGTTTGGTGAAGTACTTATGTAGATGGCATACGTCGGTTTGGAGCTTCTGTTGCATTCTGACCAGATTGTCCACATTAAAATAATGTCTGTGTATTCACCGCTGCTGGATCACACTAGCTACTGCCGATATGCAGACAGCAAATATAGTGCGGCTGTAGCATACACCAGCCCAGAACTATGCGGTCGAAAACGATGTTTACTAATGCAAGGGGTGCATTCGACCGGCAGCGCTGAGTAACATGCTGCGAGTGTGACTCTGTTTCTTATATCTTCATATTCTGACGTAACCTGCCCGCTGGCAGTAGTTCCCCTGTTAAAATCAGTTGGTAGACACCCCACACATCACTTATGCATGCGGGACATTTATAAGTAGAAAGTACGGCGTCCGTGAGCCACCTGGTATATATATATATATATATATATATATATATATATATATATATATATTTTCTCGTCAAACATTCAACACCCACAGAAAATTGCTGGGGTAGTAACTTACTTCGAGCTCCGGAACAACTATCGGAAAATTAACTCTGATAGCTAGCCACAATACCCACACTACTACAGCCACTAGAGTAAACCTTATGAACCACTCAAGTACATATATATATGGATTTTGTCCACATCCATTGCAGTAGTTGAATTCTATCGAATGCCATGAGAAATCTAGACCACAAAGGTATAATTCGTTAAAAGTAGTACCTTATACGATAATGTGTAGTTTCCATGTGCCTTTTATTGTACGTTTTCTTGCGTTTTATTCGCAAATACCGTAGGGTGGTAATAGCACCTTTTGAAGACACACTCCTCGATTATAACGAGAGCTTGTTAGCAGAGAACCATTCAACTGCCATGTGCAATATTTGCTTACTTACTACATTTAGCTCTCCGACTATTTTGGCCTCACTTAAAATTGTAGTATGAGAAGCAGATTCAGGTCTTGAATCCACCTTTTCTTAGGTTTCATTATGAAATTCTGTATGTGTACTAAATGATATATAACAATTGGTATTTGAATATTTGTAATAATTACCCAAATGTTCAAAATGTACATAATGAAATACGTACCGGTTATTATCTGCTGCTCCTCACCTTCAACTACTACTGTCAAGAGTAATAACACTACTTCTTCCAGACGACGTAATCGATGCACCATTTACGATGTTGTGGTGTTAGTACACGATTTTCCAAGCTAATCGCTACCACCACCGCGCTCGTGTGAAAAGATTTTATCACTACCGTAACCGACATCGCTATTGCGCTTTCTACCACCACCGCCAACGCTAGCCTTTAATGAAACACCAGTCCTCAAATGTATTAATTCACTATTAGTTCCTGCTTAAGTTTTATAATGATTACAGAGTCTACAAAATACACTTTTCTACTATGATGTCAACTCGTAGAACGTCAACCGACGTACTGAAGATCGCCATTACTGGTGAATACTTAATCACGTATAGTACACACTGCTGTAGGTCCCAGTACAATTACACAGCCTTTGGTGCAATGGTGATTCCTGAGGGGTCACAATGGGCATTGTGCTCTATACCCTGTTGGCACACAGGACCGCCGGCCAGCCACAAGTTTCCACCCAAATATTATCAGAACGGATTGATTGATGAATGTTACATACCACCCTTTTCACTAAATATTTCGTAGTTCATTTGTCAAAATTCTGGTATATAAGTAATAATAACGAGTGGCTTTCGAACAGGCCTAGTGCAGGTTTTACGAATTGACGCCGTACAGGCGACCTGCACGTCTGTGAGGATGGGGCCCTACCTAAGATGAATTCTAGTGATGAAGACAGCGCAAACACTCAGCGCCCAAACCAGAGGGATTAACCAATGAACGTTAAAATCCTCGACCCGGCCGGAAACGAACCCGGAAACAATTGAGACAGAGGACAGTACGCTAACCATTCAGCTACGGAGCCGGACAGTAATAAAATACTGTACCATTCTGTCCAGTCATTAACAAATGATATTTAACGCAGAAATAATATTGCGCAACATGACGCCAACTGGAATGGCGTGATGCCATATAGATCGCGGGAACTCAGAAGGGGATTTCCCTAGGCGATGCATGAGTGAGGCAGAATATGTGAAAGGGAGAAAAAGAGATGAGAATTTGTTTGGGGAGAGCCATGCCAGCCTAACAAAAATTTTTAGCGGGAGTAGTCAGGTTCACCACATCAAGGGAATTGACTGATATCTCCTCTATCTGAAGGTTTTCCAGGATGATAAGAGGATGGAAATTATCTCCAGAATTTTACGAATCCGACGATACGTCTAATGCTGTTAACAAATAATTAGATTAATAACCACGTTGTAAGCCGACCACCGTGAGAAAATATTTGGAGGCCGCATACCAAACTTAAGTTGTTTCCCGGGGCTTCCCAGAGTGTCGCGTGGGTTCCGGTCTCCTATAAGAGCTGAGAGATGTGGAAGGAGGGGATTCATTTGACGATAAGACTGCTGTCCGTGCGTGTCGCGTGTGTACTTGTATTTACGCCCGAAACCTTTGTTTAGGACAAAGACTGTGAATAACGAGTGCTGTTGCGCTAACTTTGTTTAAGTGGATCGGTAATTTATAAACTTTCCGGTGGTAATTCCAGCATATCCTAATATTTGGACGCTTTGCAGTGAGGTCATGAGTGCCTAATTAATTGATGGTGAGAAATACCGTATATACCGGAGGTAATTCAAGTGTAGGACAAGATTTAGACGCTTTGTAGTGAGGTCGCGAGTGCCTAATAATTGGTAAAGAATGCCGTATCTATAGCCTTCATTATGAAGCGGTGAGGGGAAGTTTGTGAAGTGCAGAAAGGTGCTAATAATAAACTAAAGCGATCGGCATTGTTCACCTTAGGCATATGATACTGAACAATCGGGCATGAAATAATAACGAGTGCCCCGAATGATTCAGTTGTTGATTTCTGATACTAGAGTGAAGACAGGTGCCGTGTTCAAGAGACGTGTGATACGAGAGCCTCCGACTATAACTTCAAGAAGACGGCATTTTGAAAGACCCATTCTACCAGAAGACGACGTCATGAACTAGTTACACGTGGAGACTGGAACTAGAGGTTCGACCCAGGACCATACTACTACCATGATTGCTTAAGCAGGCGATTCAACCCGGAAGGAGAGGAATAGTCTCCAAGTTGATAGATAAGTGAACCATAATTTTATATGCATGTGTTAGGATCAGAGGGGGTTGTTTCGCAGAAATACAGTGATTAAATTTGTAAATATAGTAAGGGACGTGATTATGGCCCATCAGGCCATTTATTGAGATTTTTTTATATATATTAGTGTAAGGCATATATGTTTTTATTGTAGGAAGCAAGGATAAGTTAGCTTATGTGATAGGATGCAGTGTACATAGTATTACGGGAGCTTGTTTATGAGCTTAGATCAGTATTCCTTAGTGTGTGGCGTCGGATAAAATCTGCTTGTAACTATGGGTTACTTAGGATAATGTTCCATTTCTCTTTATTGGGAAGGGTTGTCCGATCTACGTAACGTAGCGCATGCATGCTGCCCGAATTTAATATTTTATTTTAATGCTTTCATTTATTTAAGCGACTGTGGGTGAAATGAAACTACACCGTAGGTTGTGTCACGAATATCTGCGACCCCGTTTTACTCTGCCAAGTAAGGGCTTGAACCCTAGACTTGGGGGTTACCAGGAACACGTCATATGGAATGACGATGATCTTTTATGTGAATAATAGGGCAAAGTACTTTATATGTTATAAATGAGGCCCAGGGCGGTCTTTTACCTGTGTTGGATATATAGAATGTGATGTGATTCCCCACTCATTATGTGGCTATTGGCTTGTCATGAGTAGAGGAGGATAAAAGCCCTTTTGGTGAAGGAGCTCTTGGAAATTAGGCCAGGACGATACAGCCGGCAGTGAGTCTTTTTTGTAGTGGGGAGGTTTCACTGGCGAGACTAGCAGGTTATTGCCCCAGCCCTGCACAGCGGAGGGTCGCAACCATTTTTAAAAGGCTAGGTTATGTGGAATTCTTTCTTTTTCAGGCGAAGACATATGTGTGACAGCGATTCTTTCTTTTGTTTTTCTTCACTTTTCAATAGAGGTTTCTTACGCATGAACTTGACACTAAGGAATCAGTTGAATTAGTACATCTTGTAAATATAATGACTGTATAATAGACCTGTGTTCGCATCCGTATATATATATTTCTATGCGGGATAGGGAGAGATATGCCTGTAGTAGTGGATTCGAACCTGCTATTTGTGTGTGTACTCCCCAATACATGTGGTGACCCTTTTCAATGGCTTTATTTCTGCAAGACAGTGCTGATCCTAGCATCATGTATTTTTATTTGTAGGTTTATTGATGCTATTCCATGTAGGGGACACGTTCTTTTTATGGGTTCACTGATCTACTTCTCCACGGCGAGTCATCACGCTATTTCACGTTGTCTTTGGAAGGTATAGATGTAAACCTTTATGGTATTTTTTCTTTGCACTACGAGTGCTATCTATTGTATTGAAAAACTGATTAAGAACACAAACTTATGCTTTGTAAAATTATATATACATTTAAATGCTACTGAGTTCCTCATTTCATAATTTAGGATAGTAGAATAAGTTTCCTAACCCATACTCTCGTCACAAGAACCCAGTCAACGACAGGCTGCCGACTGCAGTTAGGCTGGTGCATTTATCTAGTAACAGGTAAGCAGGTCAGTTCGGTTATGCATTGCTATTTATGCCCTGTAGGGTATAATAATGAAAGGTAATGCAGCTCATAGAAAACATTGAATATAATCATTTTCCTCTGTATGTAGCGGTATATTACCGTATTAAAAAAACGCCTTGAAGTTCATTGTTTTTGTTATAGTCACAAAATATCTTAAATCAATCTTTGTAGATGTAATAATTGCCAATTTATATTAGACTGTCGACTAATTCTCGGTATTTATCTCGAAGGAGGATTATAATGTTTAATTCCGCCTTGTCTGTCGAAGTATCGCAACTGATTTACTAGAATATTGACACGAATATTGGTACAGGGAGAGGAGGTGTACTTAAAACAAAACTAATCTTCATACCGTATTATTAAAAAAATCATTAGTAGATGACGTTTTCGTACGTTTCTTTACACATATCTCCATATTTCATAGAACATGTACAGGTATGACAAATGTTGCAGGCAGAACTATCTTGAATATTTTTGTTCAACTAATTTCCTGCTTGGGCAAGTCATTACGGATATAGGCCTATTTAGGGAGAAATATTTCTGATACTTTTCACATTGAAGGATGAAGTAATAATAATAACTAATGATGTGACAAAACCAAGTGTATTTTTCTCGTCAAACATTCAACACCCACCAGAAAATTGCCGGGATAGTAACTTACTTCAAGCTCCGGAACAACTATCGAAAAATTAACTCTGATAACTAACCGCAATACCCACACTACTACAGCCACTAGAGTAAACCTTATGAACCACACAAGTACATGGGGATGACGGCGTACATTGTTCTAAGCAGGTGTGGATTTAGACGGAGGTGCAATAGGGCCCGAGTCCCGGACTAGAATTTATGTTTTTCTATTTGTTTTAAGAAAATACAGCAGCTATTACGTCGAGGAAGAGACTTTTTAGTGTAATATGTAGCATCGGTATAGTTTGATGTTATTACGCAGGTACCCTCCTATTGTAAATGCTGTCATATTCGTAATATTTTCTTTTTCTGGATAACCCTGCGTTAACGAAGGTTTACCGACCCACCGTATTTCGATACCTTATACAATAATCGCGCCAACCATGCGAGGCTGTTCAACATTTTATTACGATATTATAGGATTTAGAATTAAGATACATTTCTTGTTGTGTTTTTTGTAGTGAAAGTAAACATGAAGTGCTTAATGATTGGTTCTGGAGACAATGTGATAGTATGTCAAAATCTAATTCTAATGACAAGCTCAAGCAACCAGGCAACTCTACGTTCGTTTTTGACAGGGTTACACAGAAACGCAGCAGTGACAGGGTTAATGCAAATTATCCGAGCAGTGTAAATAGTGTTAATAATTAAAAGGAAGTCAATCAAGTGACCATGGTGATGAAGTATTGAAAGAACATTTAGAAATAGCTCCCAAAACTTGCAACCTGTATTACCAAAACCACTTGCAATGATTTAACTAAATATTGTTTAGAGTGAATAATTCAGGAAATGGTTGTTCGTCTAGAATGTGGTAGATGTCAATATTTGTAGCGAATGAGACAACTGACGAAAGTACCTGTGGGCCATTAACACATTCCATTAGGTATTCAGGTATGAAAAGTAATACCAGAACGGGAAGACTTTGTTGACTTGTAAATGTCACTGACCAAACAGAAGAAGGACTTTTTTTGCTATTTGTTTTACGTAGCACCGACACAGATAGGTTTTATGGCTACGATGGGACAGGAAAGGCCTATGAATGGGAAGGAAGTGGTCGTGGCCTTAATTACGGTACAGCCCCAGCATTTACCTTGTGTGAAGTGGCAAACCACGGAAAACAATCTTCAGGGCTGCCGACAGCGGGATTCGAACCCACTATCTCCCGGATGCGAGTTCACAGCTGCGCACCCATAACCGCACGGCCAATTCGCCCGGTAGAAGGAGGACAAAGGAACTCAATAATGACCATGCTGGCCACAGGATCTGGTCAGGTCCCCGTAGAAATAAACCTAGACGAAATAATGAGAGCAGAAATTGACATACGGCCTCTAATACCTATTTTGAATCATATAATTTCATTTATCGTTTCAAGACTCTCGAAGACAAGTAAGGATAACTGTCATCAAAATATCGCAGTGTGTAGGCACGAATTCTCACCTTGCAACGATTAGCAATATATAGTCACCGTCCTGATCGCATTTTAAATTTAACTATATCAAAAGACTGCACTGTTCAAGAATTAAGGAATATTTCGGGAAAATGAAGGAAGTGTGAAACGTCATCCGGAAATCTGCAAACCGAGTTACATCGGTGCAATATTAAAATGAATATTTAAAAACCTTACAAGAAAAGACTTGAAATGACTTAATGGCTTAATATCCATATAAATATGTGACTTGAAACACAAATATATGGGTTGTATTATTTGGCGAATTATTGTTTCCTTCGCCCAAGGTTCTAAAGAAAAATCCTCACGCCAACGTCAATACTCGCCTTCAGGTTGTTTCCAGTTAAGACAAATATAAATTAAACTTACATCAACGGCAGCAACATCCAGATATTCATTAAAATATGAAAGATATTTTTCCCTTATACCAAATCAGATAATTCTATGAAATGTAGATATCATAAATTGAAAGGATTCATTTTGAAGATATGATACGCAAATATAGCATCATCTCAAAGAAAAGAGTTATACACCAACATGCGAAAAGAAATAACAATAACGTGACATAGGCTCGTTCCTAGAATGGATAAAATACATTCCCAAAATACACTTTAGTTACATAGCCACACTGGATCGATGATTCTGGATCACTCCATCACCAATAGCTGTACGAAATCACCATGCAAATGCACAATACTACAATGATGGTACTGGTCATAGGATATGGTCAGGTTCCCGTAGAAATGTACCTAGAAGGAATAACGAGAGCAGAACTTGACATACGGCTTCTAATACCTATTTTGATTCATATCGAAGATCGCTTTATTCTGTCGTCTTCATATTAATTCATTACTGTAAATGACTTTCTCATTTTCATATGCGAAGATTCTACAGCATATTCAACAAATTCCTCTCTATCTGAAAGAATACGTAGACTCATAATAAACATGTAGCTTCACACTGACAATCACACGTATTCCAAAAAAGCCTACAATAGCTCTGCCTCCCAGTTTCAGAACTTCCCCAGCAATATTATTAGGCCCTGTCAACTTAATTTTCCTGAAGTTCTTAATTCTTTCCTGCATGTTTCTACGGCTAATTTGTAAGAGAGAACAATCAGCGTTATCGATAATGGCTATCACCAGACTATTATGCTCATTACATACGTTCAAATACCAATGATTTAATTAATTAGCTATTAGTAGAATGTCAGTGGTTACCTCACCTTCTCTTGTCATTACCATTGACACATCATGGCTGACTCGTTTCCTTTTTCAAACATACTTGTTACGATGTTTTGTGGACCGGCAGAGGTGAAAGAAGGTGCTGGGATGAATAGGTCTAAACTTACGAAATTAAAGTTAATTTAAAATTTAACAAAGGTTATATTTTCTTTTCAAGATCAAGAAATAACAAGTATAAGAGGTACTCAGTAGCATATCAACAAATTAAGAATGTACAATTGCAATTTGTTAATGGATTTGGGCTTCGAGCCCCCAGACACGCAATCCTTGAGCAATGAGCCCAACTTTACTTATGTACAAAGTTCAACAACGGGGCAGAAAACCCCAATCATGCCAAGGAGCACTAGCTCCCAATTACCCAGTTAAGCCTGCTCGAGGCACACAGAAACCAAATTTAAGAAAAAGCAACCCGCTCTCAATAAGTTCAAGCCTATTCAAAGGCCACACCAAACTCCACCTTCAAGCTGCCCTCCAGGCACACAAGAACAGGGGTAAAAATACCCAACCTACTGAGGCCTATTCAGTAAAGAAACAGGACAATTACATGGCCCCAAAATACCAACTTGAGTGGAGGCGTAACCTACACTCCTAATACACTTTTTTAAAACCTATTTGGCATTAGGCCGCTTATGCAAGGGCTAATCCCATACTACGGAGGTGACACGATAGGAAAACTTTATTACATTACGAAGAGAAGGGAAACAGTTATGAAAACGTAGTCACCTCAAAACAATATGAGTGGGAGCTCGAGAGGGTTAGGCACTCTCTATCCCAATTTGTAGTTAAAGAGACAGAATTTATACCAAGTGCCTTTTACATTTTAAAGGAAAGTCACATGATAAAAGTTTCTAACCTGCCCCGAGGGTTGAACTGCTGAGCTAGCGAGAAAATAAGTTATTAAAAGGCCATTACCTTATGGATGAACTGCTGCCCGAAGAAAGAGGCGCTTCCCGCCCCCTGCTACATAATCACACTAGGATAGATGTTACTGAAGTGGCCCGGAGACCAGAAAATCAGCAGTTTAAATACCCTCGTGGAACATTCGAGACCTTTCAAGAATGAGAACCCACACCCCCCTCAATTTTATTGGGTAGCATAAAGCAACATCTCCATATCGGAGAAGACATACGTTATTGGTCAAAAATTAATTAGAGAAATTCGGGATTGGCTAAATTCAAAACAAGCGGAAAGAGAAGGATTATACTGCCAACCCAAAAAATAACTGAATGAAATTTAACAAAGAACAAACTTATGACTACAAAATTTCTTCAAAAAAATTTCCTTCACTTCGCACTAGGGTGCACAATTGTAGTTCTTAAGTAGTGCCATCTAGAAGAGAATGTTCACACTTCTTACTACAGAGAAAACAAAAACGAATCGAAACTGACATAGTTCAGAACACTTCAAAATTTACAGTAGGGACATCTTCTGAGAAATCTTAGAATTAATGTGGTTGTTAAAGTTCAGCCTTCCCCCAGTAGAGGAGTTTCAACTGGCGCAATGTTTGAATTAGCGGCGTGGAGGTGTACCGCCCGGTACAATACTCATAGACAAGTTTCCGCCATTTCACCTGGAAGAAAGTATACCTTTCATATATTTGTCATGAGCAGCTTTCTTTTCAGAAACGAGTTCTTTGGACAGCTTGTGAAACCTATTCATATTCTCCGAACCAAATTGCCTTTCATTGTAATCCTTCCTTACTTCCCTTTTAGGGCTCCTAATTTTCCTGTTATATTATTCCGGATTTGGGTGCGGTTTTAGTTATTTGAGGGGCACAAGGTGCTCAATAGCCCTATTAACAACATAAACGAAATTATGCCATATTCCATTTATGTGCCCGCCCTTTGACGCCCAGCTGGGAAATATTTACATAGAAACTCATGGAATTTAAAGAGGTAAGATTTAGTATACCTGTATACTTTTATTTTCTCGTTATCTAGTATATTGTTTAAGGATTAACTATGATTTAATTCTGTAGTAGAGTGGTCGCTAATTTCTGGTACTACCATCCATCTAACGTGTAAGAGATCGGGTCTAAAGTGTTGTTTCCTTTAGTAGGAAAGTCTAGTACTCGTGTAAATTCACCAACACTAATTACCTTGTTTACCGCGACCTAACTGTATCCCCTTCCCGTAGCCTCGCCATACCAGACCGGAAGATTTAGGTCACCTGCAATTATACAACTTTTCTGCATATTGTTTCATGTGCACATAACATCGTACAAACTACCGAATAACGAGAAGTTGTTACCAGGCGTCCTATATATTCGTATTATTAGAATGGGTTTGGTATAACCTTAATCAATGATTTGCACACACAGCATTTCCTGATCCTCATCAACCCATTTTAAACAACAACCTGTGTTCTTTCACACATAGATAAATACCTACTCCGCCACAACTAGACTCTCTGTACCTCCGTACATAATGAAATTACCTTGATTTACTTTGCTACTATTTACATTCCCATTCAACCATGGCTCTGTACAAGTGACAGTACGTACATGGTATGATTCAGTAAGATTCCAAAATAATATATCTTCTTCTTCTAAGTGTGAGGAATGGGCCCTGAATTTTGGCCGTACCTGATTTTTATACCCCGTATTTATACCTGCTGTCGAGAATTAATTAAGTTTATTTCGAATAATGCGAAAATTTTCGAAAACAGCAATGATACCAGTTCACTTAAATCTTATATACCATGCATCACGATTTGCAATGACCGACTTAATTTCATCTCTTACCCAAGGGGGAGGTAGGGGAGAAACTAGAATTTGGTCCTTCGGAGCATGTTTGTCATACAGCCCTAGTATTAAAATGTTCAGTCTGGAAACCTTTGCCTCATTGTTATCAGTCAGTGGAATGCCATTCCAAGGCAGTCGATATGCTTCATTTCGTAGTACCTGATTTTCAAAATGTCTCTTCGCATTATATACCTGGCTTTGTGTTTTGGTCTTTTGAATGAGTAACATAAGTAAACTATATCATGGGTTGAAGTACCTAGTAGAACAATCTGCCCCTGACTTATCACATTCGGTGGGTTGTTTGTTACAATAAGATATCGTCGTTGCCGGGACAAAACCTCCTATGTTATAATATTTTTGGAGATATACTGACCCGCAGCACGTACACTATGAAGAGCGAGAATGCCTTGACCATCTTCTCACAATATTGCAGCTTAGATGACAGAACCTTACCGGCCAATGTTCTAAGCCAAAATATTTCATATAGGAGGTTTTTCCCGGCAACGACGTGTGTTTGAGACGTGTGATTTATTATGCGTACATGGTTAGTCGGGTCGAAAGTCAATCCGTTGAATTCCACGACGTGGGTAAGTTCTATAAGGATACTGATTCGTCACTGTTAGCTACAGGGTTTTTATGTATGCTTGGCAAGGACTTTCTCGCTCGACCTTGACCGCCAGTGACGGTTCAGTTGCCGGCTACCACGTGTGCGTATGTACGGCAGAATACGATGCTCAAAATCATTATCATGCATTTTACTCACCATGTTTACAGTTTGTGCTCAAAATAATTATCATGCATTATCCTGCATTTATCATGCATTTTACTTCCTTTTTTACAGTTTATGCTGAAAATGTTCCCCATGCGCTGCCAAACATAATCGGCATCTCCTAATAAAATTCTCGGTTACACTACCAAGTTCTTCATCACTGATGGATGCAATTGCAGCTATTATATTGTATTTAAATTTAGTGTGTGAGGGTTGTTCCAACAAACTACACTTTTTAACGTTAACCACAAATAAAAATCACATGCCGTTAAATCTGAGCTACGAGGGGGCCACAGATTTTTACTTATGATCCTCGTACCAAACAGTAAGGAGATAACGACTTTTATGTCTATTTTATTATTTACTGAACCTGTACGTTTGAATCTCTTGGCCAGTTGTTTTAATGTCCAATCGATAAGAATGGACCTCTCTGGAAATTTCACTCGAAACCTTTGTGTTGTCCAAGCACGCGATTTTCTGCACTTAATGTAAGTATTGTGCAGATATACACGTTCACGTAACGAACATTTCACATACATTACAGCACTATATACAATCACAATAAAACACTATACAATACGACATACAGTACGCAGTAGCTTCATTGAACACACTACTATCTCGGAGCTCAGCTCTCAGCAACTGCAGAAGTGCCGGAAACCGCGCGCGCCAGCGGCCGGTAGCGGCCTGTCATCGGCGGCCAAGGTTGAGCGAGAAAGTCTTGCCAAGCATAAATAAAGACTCTGTAGTAGATTAGCGTTGAAGTTCTCGGAATGCTGAGTTAACTCTGACAGTGCACATCAAACTCAGATAAGTGTCATATGTCAGGGGTCTTGTAAACAATTCCAATCAATAGCTTTTGGAAACTAACCAAAACATCAAGAAACATACATTCAGCTTGAAATGGAGTTTTAGGATATGAAGTCATAACAATTCTAGCTTTAAGGTCACTATGATCATAAATAACGCAATAATCTCCAGCGCAATTTAAGCGATTTAGGCGATGAGACGTCATTTTAACCGGATCTGATTTGTGTGTTGTAACAAAGTCCTTGATACCCAAATGTAATAGAAGTTACTGTTACTTAATAGCGTCTTTACTTCGTCAAACTGACACATGGGAGACTGTGAGCATTGATATGACAACACTGAAATTACTGCTGATATACAGCTAAGCGTTACTTAAAATATCTCCCGCCACAGCTGGTGAAGGGAACTTACGGTCAAGGGCGATGGATAAACAAAAGTGACTGGCACAATGGCATCACGGACATGCTGTTCAGTAGAAATAACTGACTCGTTAGCCATTGTCTACAGAAAAATGAAGTCTTTCTTTCTTTCTTTCTTTCTTATTCCGTTTACCCTGAAGGATTGGCTTTTCCCACCGACTCAGAAAGGGATCCCACCTCTACCGCTCAACCGGCAGTGTCCTGAAGCGTGAGAATTTGGTTCGGGGGATACAACTGCGAAGGAGGACCAGGACCGTACCCAGGCGGCCTTACCTGCTATGCTGTACAGGGGCCTTGTGGGGGATAGACAAGGAAGAAGGAAGGAAGCGGCCAAGGTCTTAAGTTAGGTACCATCCCGCCATTTACCTGGAGGAGAAGTGGGAAACCAAGGAAAAACACTTCGAGGATGGCTGAGGTGAGAATCGAATCGACATCTACTCAGCTGAACTCCCTAGCCTGAGTGGACCCCGTTCCAGCCTTCGTACCACTTCAAATTTTGTGGCAGAGCCGCGAACTGAACCCGGTCCCCCGAGAGTGGCGTCTAACTACACTAAGGACTACACCACAGAGGCGAGCAAAATTCAATCTACTAACCCTATTTGTGTCATAAGCACCTCCAGCGTAATTTAGAGAATCGCTTCCACACACGTTAACCACACGCACAAACACTACACACTATAATATAACTCTTTGTTATTTTCCCAGTCAATCTCATAGTCGCTCACTTAAGGCTTATTAGTTGTACAATACTGCTAACATACACGTTCTATCAGTTGTCCTTCAGCACAACAATGCTGCCGTCCTGTGTCCACACCCGACGGAGCCGCACGCGTACTGACAAAAGTAGTTTTTAGTACCCATTACTCGTGAGGGATTCTGTCAGTAGAAATATATCCAATTCCCTCCCCTAAACAGTCGCTACATAGCTTTCCAAACTCTGCCCCAGTCGTGATAGAGTAGGAAATTTATGATTATGGGGCATTTACCCGTAGCAACAATCTGAGTTGTAGTTCGTTTTACATCTCCTAATCGGTGGCAGCGATCTATGTCTGACAAAACTTATTCTATATTTAACGTCTCCTTCACGTTCTCTGTCGGCTGTACGGCTATACCATGGAGCAATCGACAGTTCCACTTCATCAAAGAGTTCAGTCTGTTGATCGAAACGCCGCTCAATATTCGTTTATTTACTTTCAATTTCTTTCGGCTCAGTCAAAACGCTTTTCTGGAACTCGTGGAACTCCCTAGTGAGCTTCAATAGCTGGTTCTGACGTCAGGTGCAGCTTGTCGAGCACCAAGCTGCCTTGAAACTGTTTCACAATGTCTTCAATAGAGGCTACACGGCGAATGTCATTTTTGATGAACATATTGGCAAATACTTTTGCGCAGGTAACAGATTAACTACACAATCATTATTTATATCATGAACTGCACCTGTTTGCAGTTAATCTTGCTATCTGACGACATCTTCCTGGGGGACGATTTACACAACGGCAGTGATCGCCATCTTTGATACATCTTTCTAGTAACATACCTTTTCCATCTGAGAACACTCCCTTCTTAGCCCATAAGTCCTTCAAGCTCTGTCCCTGCTTCTTTTTCTTATCGTCCTCTGTCCTGCAGCTGCCTTTTTCAGCTACCGGAGTAGTACACGAGCTATTACCCGGTTCCTCATCTGGTGTTAAACATTTACTTACAGGTCGTCTCTCCGTAGTAGTGGCAACGCCCTCACTGTCAGTAGATGTAAGCAACCTTGGCGACACGAGCTCTGCTCCTGTTTCCTGCACGTCATCATTCTTTCTTCCGTGTTGCGCCGGTACCACACTTCCTCCTCGCGCCAAGGCTTCCAGCTGGGATGGCGTGTAGTTCTTTCTCCAACCATCGCCTGTGATGAATAGTCTCTTGCCTCTAATAAACGCTGTAAGGCCCTCCCTTCTTGCTCTCCCCAAGTGAAATCGTAGGATTTTCATCTCTTTCCTTTCTTCAATTCCCAGGTCTCTCTGGATCCAGACTTCCGTCCCTTTTAAATTCCTGGCATTCCGGAGAATTTGGTGGGTTTTCATTCCAGATACCAATTGTACTTTAATCGGCCTGTTCCCTTGGATCCTTCCTATTCTCTGCACGTCGTCCACACCGGATTCCGTGCAATTTACTTTCACTCCTTGTGTGAACACTTTCAACACAGCATCTAGTAACGCCAGTTTGTCCTCGCTTCTATTGTCCTTAATCCCATGTATGACCAGACATCTGCTACGTTGGGCAAGTACTGATCTCCGGACCTGCATCTCCAGCTCCCGTGTGCGCTGCTCCAACACCAGTCGGTGTTCCTTAGCAATTTTCATTTCTTCCTGGTATTTATCTAGAGATTCTTTTATACCTGCCATATCCCCCCGAAGGCTGTCTTTCATATCCTGAATATCTTTATTCTGTGCCATAATGAGCTCCCTCGTTGTGTCTGTTTGGCTGCCCTCTTTTATCACCTCCTTGATCTTAGCTATATCTTCCCAATTCAGTGGCCCAGGGTTGCTTTCCACTCCTCCAATTACTAATAATGCAGCAATCACTAACGCTGCCAGCACGATTTCAGAGTATTTTATATCACATTTTAAACCACATACCTGATATTTAATTCGATTGTTCCATCGGCCGATGACCGCTCGGTAGAGTTCTATGCTTATTCCCATTATGCTTACGCCGCAACACTCAGCACTCCGCACACACGTCTGCTTCGTTTGCAGGGATCCAATCGACGAAGTAACATACTCTCCCACAATTCTAACGAAAAACCGAAATAGGCCTTCTTGAAGAGGAACGTGGAGAACTTTCCTAACTACTTAAAGACTTTTTTAACTTAAAACACCTATGGTGGTGGCAGAAAAAATAAGAACGACGACGTAACGTTGAATTTTTAAATGTTACGAGAGAATTTGTTTAACATTTTCAGTAAATCAGCTTGCAGATTGACACAACGACCGTTATGATTTACTGAAAATTAGTCTGCTTTGTTCTTCATATTACATAATTAGAGAATAATTGGTTTTTACGAATAGTGCCTGGCAGGGAAAATAAGAACACTTTCATAAACATGTTGAAATATAGTAATAAATTTGACCGCACCTATTTAATTTGTATCAAGTCATTATTTGGTAGTATTTCCCTTCTTCTGTTTAGTATTCCTTGCACCTTCTAATCACGGAGTCCATCAAACGCTCACATTTTACCTTTGGATATTGTTCCAAGTTTTCTGGACTTGATTCCACTACTGATTATTATTGGCAAATTTTTCGTCGGTAAAATTTTTCACCTCCCCCCATACATTTTAATGAAGATTATTCTGGCAACTGTGTCGACAAAGGCAAAACAGTCACCTGGTTATCTTCAGATAATGTCTTTACAAATTTCGAGGAGTGCTTCGGATTGTTATCCTGCCGAAAATCCACTTCGCTGGCAAGGATTCCCTCGTATACAGTAGCATGGTATCATTCAGAATGTCTCTGTGAGTCCCTTTTGTCATTACGTCTTTAATCCAAAATATGCGGCCTGCACCATTTTGGTAAAAGCATCCCCAAACCATGATGTTTCCTCCTCTAAACTTTAACTGTCTTTGTATATTTGGGATCATATTCGGTATTTTTATGCTCAAATCCAAATAAACTGAAACGATAGAGTTGGCCGTGCGTTTAGGGTCGCGGAGTTTTGAGCTTTCTTTCGCAAGATAGTGGGTTAGAACCCCACTATCGGCAATCCTTAAGATGGTTTTCTGTGGTCTCCCATTTTCACACCAGGCAAATGCTGGAGCTGTACCTTAATTAAGGCCACGGCCGCTTCCCTCCCACTCCTTGCCCTTTCCTATCCTATCGTCGCCATAAGACATATACGTGTCTGTGCCACGTAAAGAAAATTGTAACTGAACTTTGTATAATTGACTGCGTTCTTATTATGTCTGGTACCACTGTATATGTGATTTTCAAATGTAACCAGAATCTGTCGTATTTTCCATGGGTATGTGAAAGAATGCATTGCCAATATTGTTATATGTTCACGTTTCATCAAATACCACGGTTAGAAAAGGTGCCTGCTCGGCGGAATTCTCCTCTTGAAACTCTGTCTGAGTAAATCAACTAACGGAGATCAGTTGCATAGAAACACATGTACAAGCAAACCGAATTTTCTGGGTGCCGGTATATGTATAAAGGACACAGAACGGCGATATATTCGCAATTCATTTCTAAATCAATAACAAGGAGGACTTATATTATACAGTAATCACAACCCCCTTATTTCATAGATGAAGATAAGTTTTACAGATGACCTGACATTTCTAGTAATATTAGTGTAACGAAGGAATCACAGCAAGAGTACTCAGTTTCTCACAACTGGAAGGTTGGGACGAAGCGTGAGGTGTGTGACTGTGGCTTCCCTCCAAGCTTGAAAGTTAAATGTAATTCAGCATCCATTATGGACTGGGAGAGCACTTTCCTGGGGTTGGCTGGGCTGTCGACTGTTATTTATGCTATGGTTTGCTGCTGGTACCCATTTCCGTGTAGAAGACAGCACTCAGCTGAATATTGTACTATATTGCAAAGAGTTATATTTCAATGATAAGTGTATAGCTAAGTCTAATTATAATGTTAAATATGAATTTTTAAATAGAGGGCGATTACGTTAAATGTTAATTTTCAAAGATATTCACATTCAGCAACAACACTTTTCATAGAACATACATATTTAGGGCCGAGCGGCTTATATCTGGAATGTTTAATGAATTATTGGAATGTATGGTAAGAATGCAGCAGAAACTATACTATCCTCACCTTCAGCTGTATTAATGGATACTGCTTCCCACTTATCTCATTTTATTATGAGTACTCTAGAATCAATGGATTTCCTTTTAATATATTAATAGCAGTACTAGACATTGCTTGAATCTACAAGTAAGAAAACACTAAATTACAGTAGATCACTGTCTTTCAAAAAATATTTTGTTTGATTGACACTGGATTCATCCAAATACTGCAAGACTGTCAGAAATAAGCAATCTGTTAGGTGATGAAGACTCTATGATGGTTAAAGGCAATACATTAGGAAACTAGTCTAAAGAATTATACGTTGTCGTGTTCCATTGAGCTCGCGGAAGACATTTGCCAAAAGAATATTAGAGCCTTAGTCTAGAGAGCCAAGTGTAACGGCCGTGAGGATTCGTCGTGCTGACCACACGACACCTCATAATCTGCACGCCACCGGGCGAGTTGGGCGTGCGCGTAGAGGCGCGCGGCTGTGAGCTTGCATCCGGGAGATAGTAGGTTCGAATCCCACTATCGGCAGCCCTGAAAATGGTTTTCCGTGGTTTCCCATTTTCACACCAGGCAAAATGCTGGGGCTGTACCTTAATTAAGGCCACGGCCGCTTCCTTCCCACTCCTAGGCCTTTCCTATCCCATCGTCGCCATAAGACCTATCTGTGTCGGTGCGACGTAAAGCCCATAGCAAAAAAAAAAAAAAAAAAAAAAAAAAAAAAAAAAAAAAAAAAAAAAAAAAAAACAATCTGCACGCCTTCGGTCTGAGTAGCGGTCACCTGGTGGGCAAAGACCCTTCGGGACTGATGGGCCGTGGGGTTTGGTATGGTTTGGCATGGAAACCTTAAGCAATTCCAAAATTACGTATTCTGAATAATGAATAATTAATTTTGGAAGGAAGTAGACAAGAATAACTTTATCCTAGCAAGCATATTCGAAATATTTAACAATATTATTGGTGGAGCGAGATTCCCAGTATCGTAGCAAGAAGGAATCATCTGTCCTATACGTAAGAAACGTGGTAAAAGATCAAATCTAAGTAACTATAGAGGGATAACGTTGTTAGATTCATTGATCAAGATATACAGGTATATTGGCGAAACGATTGGTGAATTGTGCATAGGGGTGCTGGATGTTGTCGAGACTACAATCATGATTCAGAAAGGGAATGAAAATGAAATGTCGTATGGCTTTTAGTGCCGGGATATCCCAGGACGGGTTCGGCTCGCCAGGTGCAGGTCTTTCTATTTGACGCTCGTAGGCGACCTGCGCGTCGTGATGAGGATAAAATGATGATGAGGACAACACATACACCCAGCCCCCCTGCCATTGGAATTTACCAATTACGGTTAAAATCCCCGATCCGGCCGGGAATCTAACCCGGGACCCTCTGAAACGAAGGCCAGTACGCTGACCGTTCAGCCAACGAGTCGGACAGAAAGGGAATAAGGACAAGTGATAATATAATGGCAGTAAAACAATAGTGGAATAAATGCAGGAAAAAGAAGAAAAGAAGCAAGATTTTCATCAATCGATTAAGAGCAGTTTTGATTCGTTTATTAAACCAGCTGTCGTCTTCAAATTGGGGCAGATCAGATTATGAGGGAAATTTATAAGAGCAATTTAAAATAAATATTTGGAATTTAAATATTCTATCAAATTAAAAGGTGGTATAGTAGTGGGGGAGTTAATTTCAAAATTGGGTTTTAAGTAGGGGTTAAAATTGACACCTATATTATTCCAGTAATATTTATTAATGATGTTTTCCAATCGTAAGGCTTTGAAAAAGGAACTTCTATGTGTCACGAGAATCAAGATATTCCAGGCCTAATTTTCGCTGACGACATCCTTCTACTCTTATTAATACCTGTCAAGATGCGAAACAGTATTAATGAGATAGAAAACTACTGCAGTGTGTGAAATCTAAAGGTTAACCCGCAGAAAATCAGAGTAATGGTTTGTAAAATGGGTGACAAACTTCCAATGGGTGAGCAGTGGTGGATGGGTAAGATAAAGCTAGATGTTGTTAAAAAATTTAATACATGGGACGAGGTAGGAAGAAATGGTTGAGTGTCGGAACAAAGAAAGGAGCAAAAATGAAGGGATTAAGTGCCTTGGCTAGTGGAAAAGTAGTTATTAAAAGATGCCTCACATCGAACATAAATTCCGGAAAAAATGAATATGATTCAGAAGTTAAAGCAAAGGTAATGTTCGCTGACGACATCCTTCTACTCGCATTAACACCAGTCAAGATGAAAATTATGATCATTCTGAAAATGCGTCATACTTGCAAATTGGCCTTAATGTTTCGGATAAAAACAAGTTCGCGCTATAGTAATATTATGTGCATATTTCAGCCATGGAGGAGGTTGTCACATTGTCACAGTTATTGGGGTGTTGGGTAGATATTTTCACTAGCAATTATTTATTTCTTTTTATCTGTAAATTTGTGCTGGGCGTGATCGTTCTCTAGTTATATTAACTTTACATGTGTTATAGATGTTTGAAATAAACTACAAAAGCAACTCCATCTCTGAAGAGGCCATGAAGACCTGTGTAGGAGTCGTACGTCTTACGTGACTGCTGATGGGATCCTAGCCACAGGAACGTTGTGATAATAGGATCTAACTAGGAATTTAGTTTTCATAGTTAATAATCACGTACGAATGCCTACTTTGTTTCTTTATTTAGTCACTGAACTCCGAGGGAACATTAACCTCTCCACAGCAGAAGCGTTTTGAATTCTATAGTCCACACCTATAAACTGGAGAGTACAACTACAGAACTAAATATAATCCTGGAATTCCGTAGTTCTAATTTCAGAGTTATTTGCGTTACATCAATCATTTTTATCCACGTTGATTCAGTTCATAGGTGAAAGACAGTGATATTAGAGGTTCATCGCTATGAATGTAGAGGCATCATCCTACTTAATGTGGCTTAAAATTGAAAGTTGTTCCCGCGAGGCAGATTGAATTATTGACTTTCGATAACACTCATCTGTCTCAACTCTTCACTGGGGCTGACGCAGAAATGTAATCCTCTGTGGTAACTTCAGAATAATGTAATAACCAGGTGCTTCGTTTCACTCTCACGCATAACATTTTCTCTATGGAGCATAATCACGTGTATACTATTTCAAGTGAAATCTTCTCATCTGCTGGCTTATCTTCATTTGCATTTTCATTTAATTTTGAATTATTCCTATGTCAAAACTTATGTTTAATTGACAAAATCTGTATCTAAGAAAGGGCCAATCTTGAGGTGAAGGAGGAGTAGAATGACTGCCTCTTCCTCGGAAGACAACGGGTTAGATTCCAGAGGGTTGTTTTTTTCTGCAGCAGCCCAGTGAAGAGTTGAAACAAGTCATAGCTGCCATGTAGACGAAGAGTACCATGACAAGATAAGGAAATAAAAAGTAAACTAAAATTATGTTATAGCAGAGGTTCAGGATGACGTCAAATAGCGGTTAATCACGCTGTTTATGAGTAATCCGATTCATTAACATATTATAATAGAGGATGGTTGCTAAAGCCGGCTCCGCGGTGTAGGTGCAGCGTGCCTGCCTCTCACCCGCCGGCCCCGGATTCCATTCCCGGCCAGGTGAGAGATTTTTACCTTTATCTCAGGGCTGGTTCGTAGTCCACTCAGGCTACGTGATTACAATTGAGGAGCTATCTGATGGCGAGATTGCGCCCCGGTCTAGGGCGTCAAGAATAACGGCCGAGAGGATTCGTGGTGCTGACCACATGACACCTCATAATGTGCAGAAATTTGGGATGGGCATCGGTCGCTTGGTAGGTCATGGCCTGTCGGGGCTGTTGCGCCATGGTGTTTGGTATGTTTTTAATTGATGCAAAAAAAATTAGTTTCTTAATTTTCGACCCTTAAAATAATTGGTGTGCCTGCTGTCATTTCTTGATGGATGCAGTACTTTTGCATCTATCCCTTGGCAGAGGCCAGAGCAAAGTGTAGCTTCCACCGAAGTCCCAGTCTCATCCATGGCTGGGTCAATATGGAAATTAATGGAGTGTGGGTAGTGCTGAGTAATGATATTCGGAGCACAAACAGTGGGTCTGTGTGTTACAAAATGCGTTGCTGATAGGGTTAGTCGTGCTACAATAGCACTGTCTGGCCTAGCGAGGAAGGAAATGGCAAACTACCTCACTCCTGATTTGGCCTAGTACGCCTCATTTTGGTGCTGCCAATTGATTTTTATTTGCTTTTCCCTTAACTGTATAGCCTTTATATGTGCTATTTGAGGATCCAACTAGCTTCAGGGCTGATGGCAACTTCTTGAACAAACGCTTTTGCAGTAGCCACGTAGTCCCAGGACCAAAGCTCTATTGAACATGGATGGGACATGATGGGCAGACGCCTGCATAACTCACCTCAGCCACCCCGAACAGTGGACGAACTGGCCATCGAAGTGAAGCAACCAAAAGGCGCAATTCCGCAGGACGTCATCTAGTACGCCATTGACTCCATACCGCGCAAGATTCAGCAAAGTACTGCAGTTCGCGGCACGCTCACCTTTCACTGACCTGTGTCAACATTTGTACCCGGTGGCTTCCGAACATGTTACTGTCGATTCACAACCATGCACAACTGCACAACTTGAGCACCTTCAAATACCACCGGACTGAGCCAGAATCAAACCTGCCAAGTTGGGGTCAAAAGACCAGCGCCTCAACCGATTGAGCCACTCAGCAGGCAAATATTTAACATATAAGGAAGGATTGGTGTGCGGTATTTGAATGAAGTGACCTTTAGTGTATCAGTAAGATTCATTAAACAGAGCTTAAACATTTTGAGTTCTGCGTACGGATTTTTCTTAGATTCGATTATAATATAATGAATGAAATACTTGTAGTAGCGAATGGCCTTAAAATAGAATATTTACTGTGTAATATTACATAAATCACCTTCACACTACAAAATGTTGTGAGGTATTCGTGCCTGCAATACATGATGTGTTATCCTCCATATAGCTTTCTGCAGCTCTTTCAAATGCAGTGATGAAGTCCTTGAGTACCACAAATCAAACAGATCAATGATGGCACCCCTATACAGCAAATCTGGTCATTATACGCCTTATATCATAGGTTAATCGTCGCCATTCCTGGAATAAGTTGGCGGCAGTGACATAGAAATCCTTCCAAATGACTGTTCGAGAACTATTCTTGCAGAGGTCCACATAGACCGCTGTGGCTGCTAGAAATATCTATAAAATACTGCACCATGGCTAGAACTGCATACGAAACGGTACGTCGAATATTTTGTCACGCACACAACATTTTTGAAAAAGGTAGCTTTGACTTCCTCGAGTTCGGTCAAGTGTCCTCTTTGAGGTGTGGTCGCGGGTTTTCTAGGGCTAAAAATTATGTAGGCGGAGAAGAAAAATGTAGTACTTGCTGATACAGTCAATCAAGGACCTTGAATTGCCAAGACAACTGTTGCTCAGTCGTGTGACCTGCAGATATTGATGTATCACAAGTTCGAGCGTGATGAAACCTCAGTTGCGTTTCTGGGTTATTTCTCAGTCCATGATTAACATCCTTCAATTTTCTGGGAATTAAACCTGTTTTTCTTCGAGCAAGAGGCAGATACTCTCCTCCTTCTCTACCTTAAGGCTGGCCATATCGTAGATGCAGGGTCTTAAATGTTGTAATTTAAACGTCACAAACACAGTAAAAGCCAAAATGAAGTTAGAAAATTATCCCAAAGAAACTGACATCACTACTAGATATACTGTGAGGGAAATGGAAATTACAACACCATAAAACTCCGTTCCTACAGCGGCCCAGTTGTGCATGGTTGTGAATCGACAGTAACATGTTCAGAGCCACCGTGAAGAAATATTGAGACAGGTCAGTGAAAGGTGAGTGTGCCGCGTACTGCAGTACTTTGCTGAATCTTGCGCGGTATGGAGTCAATGGCGTACTAGATGACGTCCTGCGGAATTGCGCCCTTGCTTCTTTCATTTCTATGGTCAGTTCGTCCACTGTTCGGTGTGGCTGAGGTGAGTTATGCAGGCGTCTGCCATCATGTCCCATCCATGTTCAATAGGGCTTTGGTCCTGCGATTACGTGGCTACTGAGAAAGCGTAATGACTTGTAGATCATTCCTGGATGTGCCTGCTGGGTGAGGGTGGGAACTGTTCTGATGAAGCATAATATTTTTCAGCGTTCAGCATCAAAGGGACAACCACAGGAATGAAAAACCTTTTCAGATTGTGTCCTCAACAAACACTAACGGTGATTTCACATAAAAGACAACAGGTCCACTGATTTTAAAGTCTAGGTTTGCCTCGTACGCTTTTCGACGAAGAGATAGATGCATCCTTCCTCCCGTTACACCACCGGACAAGATCGAGACGATCATTGACACCAAGACGAAAATTTGATTACTCTGGTAAAGATACTATGCCATTCGTCGTCTCAACGTGACCGTTCCCGACACCAGGACGGCTTCACATGTCGATGTTCTGAGATTAGTCGAACACTTCGTGAGCCAGCTGCACGCAAATGATTACCAATGGTTTTTCGCATAACGTGCGATACCACAGTAGGTGGAATTTCCACTGCTGTTGGTTGGGGGTCATTCTGAGGTATCCGAATGATGCGGCGATCCCCACACATTGCTGTCCGTAGGGTTGAGCCTGTCCCAGATCTACGAGTATGTGTCCCTCCATTTTACCACTGCTGCTATACACGTTGTACCGTCAATGAATTTCGGCCAACACGTGACGCTACAGCCCTCACAAGCAGAACAATTATCCTGGTCCCCTCAGCTGGTGACAGTTGTTTATACACTTGACATTACTGCACCTCACAGACTCCACGTCAGCTAAGCTCGACAGGGCTCACATACCCTAGGTGGTTCATACGTGGTCAATGAATTGGGGAGGGCGGGATGAACAATACAATGGTATCATTTAACTGGCACCAATCCTCCATTTAAAATATCTACTCGAATGACCACTTCCTTCGCGATGTTTCAGTTCCCATTTTCTCTAGTTTAGAACAATCACAGTGGAGCTTTTTCTATTACAGAGAAACGTAATTTACATAATAACATTATCTGGGATTGAATCTTGATCTGGGTAGCTATAATGGAGTGGAAATGGCTTTTTAAATTATGGTCCATCTTGAGAGCTATCGCTTTTGTTTCTCTTTTTAACGTCTTCACTAGCTTCAACTCATTCTCACGGAGTAAACGATGTAGATGATATATTGCTAAGATAGTGACCCCTGTGATGAAGATAACGGATTTAAGAGTTCTTCCAAATAAAGCTCATGAATCTTTCCTTCGAGAAATTTCTGCTTCACTACTTAAATCAGCGTATCATCTTCTTTGACGAGTATAGCTGACTTGAAATAAAGAATTATTATTATACATATATGTTCAACAATATTAATAAACAAACCCATAACTTGTACTCGTAATCTTGATATCTCACTTTGCTCATATTTGTATTGCTCAAACCTCTGTATAATCATTTGCAATTGTTGGAAATTAGTCTACTCCCTTGAATGCAATTACATAGATGTTAATGTTATTAGATATACGTCCCACTAACTACTTTTACGGTTTTCAGAGACTCTGAGGTGCCGAAATTTTGTCCCGCAGGAGTAAAGTTACGTGCCCGTAAATCTACCAACACGAGGCAAACGTATTTGAGCACCTTCAAATACCACCGGACTGAGCCAGGATTGAACCTGCCATGTTGGGGTGAGAAGGCCGCTCAGCCCGGCTACATAGATATTGTGTGATAAAGTACTCTGTAGGGGAGAGTCTTACAGCAGCGGCCACATTAACTTTTTCCCTTATAAAACATGAAATTCTGTACGGTATGAGATTATCATACAATAATCTTGTGCTTCATTAAGTGCTTTTGCGATGTCAGGGTGTGATTTCCATAAAATCTTACCAAAAGTTTATAATATTTAAAAATACAAGAAAGCTTAATTTCCAAGGATTACAAAAATCTTCTTCCAGTACCGGCCAGTTACTATTTCCTAAGATATATACATGTCTAATAAATTACTAACATCAAACAAATACAGAATGAACTCAACAACACATAATTATTGGAAATGACATCCACTAACTTCAAGTTTTGTTTAATTTTTGCAATAATTGAAAATAAAATACAAAATATTCCCTTAGTCTACACATCCAACATACGCCCAGTGTTTGCATTTGGTACACTGCACCCATTTTTCATGCAAAGACTCACAACGAATAATGCATAGTGTCATTTCTCCCATTTTCTTAGTATTTACATAATAATCATAATAAAACTGCTTTCCGGCAATTTTATTTTCCTTGTTGAACTGGTGAGGTATTTTTGAATGCTCGGCCAAAGCGAATGCTAATTGTAAACATTTTTTCCTGCTCAGGGACATGAAGATTATCTGGATCCTTCATATAAGTAACCAACTCATTTTACATATCGTAATGAAAGGATTCTTTCATTTTTCCCATCTGAGGAGTTAGATTCACAGCCACAGACAATCTCCTAACGTACTTCTTGACGCACAAAATGCCTCAACAGCCTGCCTTGCAGTCATTTTGTTAGACATATTTTAGTTTAGTGCTATCTTCAACTCGTCCTCGGCCTACTTTCATTTCATTTTACTCCCTTTTCTCGACCATTTTACTCTGGAAAGTGATAAGAAGTGGGTATACTTTTATTTCTTTAAAAGTCCTATTGGCCGGTACTGTACGCAACTCACGTGAAGGAACTTCCCCGCTGGATATTGTTTAATAGAAGATGTCATGAAACTCTTACCAGCTATAGCATCCTCAAAGAATGTATATGATATATAAGTAGAAACAAACTCAACAGCTTGTCTGGAAATGGAGTACCTGAGGTTTGAAAATAACTTTTCGCGCGCGATCGTAAGCCGACCAACGTACAATACTCACATCTCACACAAGACTTAACGCTAAACGAAACCCGCAAAGTATGACACGCGGGTATGTAGCATCCTTCATATGCCACCTGTAAGCCACTGCCAAATGCAAACTAAAACGAGAACCAGCAATGGCCGGTACTGTAGGACTCTCCCCTATCGATTTTACTGTTGGTTAATCAATGACAATGTTCGTACCCCACTGTCGGTCGGCAGCCCTGAAGATGGTTTTCCGTGGTTTCCCATTTTAACACCAGGCAAATGCTGGGGTTGTACCTTAATTAAGGCCACGGTAGCTTCCTTCCCATTCCCAGCCCTTTCCTGTCCCATCGTCGCAATAAGACGTATCTATGTCGGTGCGACGTAAAGCAACTAGCAAAAAAAAGAAAATCAATGAAAATGAGATGCTTTAAAATTTGCTCTGACTTTGGAAGGGCAAGTCGAACTAATTCAGAGATATATTACAGCCTTATAAAAATTGTGCTTTCGCTGTCGATGTGTGAGGAGTGATTTAATTAGGGAGTGAACAAAAAGAGACCCTCAGGTATACGCTGGCTGGTAGTACATTTCATTTCCATTCACTGGGTAAGTCAGTTTGATATAATTATGAAGCGAATATAAAACAGTATTCCTTTTTTACATTGAAATGACTGTACTGTATACTAAAGAATTCTGCAAACCTGTGTGAATCCTTTCTTTCTCATAGTCAAAAGAATCCAAAATACCTTTATGACTTAACTGTTTCAATAATGATCTCATAGTGATGCAATTAGCTACTGATATCGATTCTTCTCGCGGGATAATCATTGAAAGAAAATGCCTCGTATTTCTGAAAACTTCATACACATTTTTAGAGTAATAAAATAATTTGATACACTGCTTACAAACATGAAATAATTTCGTTGTAACATGACATATTTTAATTTATTTGTTTCCATTCTTGGCTACCTGAAGTATACTGTATCGTAGTCTTACTATAAAGGGTCCGATGACCTAGATGTTAGTCCTCTTTAAACAACAAGCATCATTATTATAATGAAAGGTTTTTTATTGCTAGCCTATAACATTTTTTATTGTCTTTACGTTGCATTCGTCTCCATGATTTGCTTGATATTAGTTATTGATATTAAAAGACAATGACAAAGACACCTCCGTACAGGCCATGAAGGCCCTTGGAGGAGTGGAAGGTAAAGGCTTCCACCATTGTTAACCGCGACACGTGATGGGGTAGAGTGGTTAGCTCTACGCCCGGCCGCCTTTGCCCCCAGGAATTAACCTGGTACTCATTTTTGGTGTAGGCTGAGTGAACCTCAGGGCCATATGCATCTCCGGAAGTGGAAATCGCGTTTCTTAAATTTTACGACTTCCTGACGGGGATCCGAACCCACGTCCTTCCGGGCGAACCGAGCACGCGTTTACCGCCTCGGCCAGGCAGCCCCTAGTTATTGATATTAGTTACTTTAATGACTCCTCCTGCAGAACTTCTTGTAGGTGGGGTGAAAGGCGAGGTACTAAGCCCAATGAGAGGTGATATCTTTGTCCTTCACCAACTTGTAATATTTATCAATATTGATATAAAGGTCTGCGAATTTAATTGACTTAATTACTGTCTTATAAATCTTATAACGATAAATGATTGACCTCCATCAGTATCATGTCTCTCTCCACCAAGAGCCGCATGGAAATGAGCTTGAGTATCATGTTAACGTTTGTACATGGGTATTAAGACAACATACACCATATTTATCACGTACCTTGCTTAGTGATGGCGCAACATTTACAAATCATGGACAAATGAACCTATGAAACATGCCCGTCGTGTCAGATGGATCGTCAGCGTCCATGGAGTTAAGATGTGTATTATGGCATAGTAAACCATGAACTAATAGATCCTTTTTTCATAGAAAGAGCGTGAGATTCTCAAAAGTACCTCAATGTGCTAACAGACCAACTTTCACAGTTGCTATAAAACTAGGAAGAAGATGTGGTTTAACGTGATGGCTGTCCAGTGCACAGTGTACAACGCACTACAGGTTGTCTTCACCGATTGTTTCCATTTCGTTGAGTTGGATGAAGGGGACCTGTACTTTGGCAGGCCCGTTCATCAGATTCGACCATCGGCTACACCAGATGAAATGAAACGATGTTTGAATGATGCCTGCGTTGACATTTCTGATGAAATGCTAGAATGATTGCATCAATCTTTACATGGCGGAATGATTGTTTTTATTGGAGCTGGTTATCGCCATTTCGAACAAATCCTTTGAAGACTAATTCTATTTCTACCTCAGAATCCAAAGAATTTGTTTATTCACTTTATTATCTTATGATGCATGGAGCAGACAACTGCCAGTATTTGAAATTTTCAATCTACGATAGCTAGATACTAGAATCGCGAAAAAAAATTACATGCTATTTTACTCTAGTTTTATTTTCTTCATGTCAATAGGCATTGTTCCATTTGAAAAACTGTAACTTCCTGAAATAGATACACATTCTAATAATTATTAAAATCTGTGGATGAGCTACAATTATGAGCCCTTGGTTACACTTCATTTATCTGAAAACAGCACATCAATAGCACCTTCCATTTCAGAAATATTTGGGGTGCACGTTTAAAGTGATTCACCTGTATATTATTAGCGAACCGGTCCACACTGGGTTTCGTATTTCTTAATGTCCACACTTGAACTTCAATTTTATATGATTCTTTAGCATCCTTCATCTATTTAAACTGGAAATCTGGAAAATCTGGCAGTTGACACATTGTGATGTGTCCTTGTGTCACGCTTCCTTTAGCCAAGAAGCCCAATAGAAATCTTCTCCTAATAACTTGCAATACTATTTCATCCACCTCACCTATACTTCTCTCCTCCTTAACCCATTTCCTGGCTGCGAGGAGTGTTTACCACTACGTGACCTACCTAACCACCTCAAGGAGGGGTATGAAAGCATAAAAAGAAAACAAGAAATAATGTATATAGATACAGATAGACTTCAATAAAGTAACAAGTTAAGATACATTGTAAAACCTCCAAAATTACACATTTTACTATGACCGAACAAATACAGTCGTATGCATTTCACCTATACGGGCAATAAAAATGAAATGAAATACAATGAAAATATTGAAACTCGCATTTGCGAGTCTCATAAACATACTGGCGTATTAATAAATGCCATGGAAGTTTCGTTGCTTCATTTACCATTAACAATTTCCGACCATCACCTTTCTTTTCACTATTGATGAGGACCTTTCCGGCATATGTACTTTGTAGGAAATGTAATGTTAATGATGGAAAATTGTCCAGCTTTCATCAGATGAAATATATAGTTCATTACATTTTTGATACAGGGATCAGTAATCCCTGTCCTTTCCCTTAAGTATTGTACCAACAATGTAGAGACTGCTGTGGAACGAATGATACATTTTCACGTCTAGTAGTGTACTTTCCCATTGATTAAAATTTAATGAGAAGCATCAATCAGTTATTTAATCTTAAATTTAACGTTTTACGGATGTATTCCAGGCCACCCTTACATTTATTTCTGAAACGTATCTATTCATGTGGTTGACCCCTGTTAGAAATAATTGCAATTTCCAAGTCTCCCTCTACATTATATAAGGCAAACTACCGGATATATTCTAGAATAGGAAGAATGCATGTTTCTGTTGCCAAAGAATATGAAAAAAGATACCCAAAATGTTGCATTTTTTTGAGTTTTCCCCTTTTAGTAACAAGCGATTAAGTTTATTTAAAAGAAAGTGTCGGCTTGAGGTACACATTCATTAACCAAGTGTTTCCATAAGCGCTGAAATATTCTCTTACTATACTTAGGAACCGTTAATTATACAGATAATGTAGATGTCATGGTGATGATGATGCTATTGTCAAATACATCTCAATGAAGTTTACAGTAGCTTTATTACTTAGAGTGTTTCAATATCACTAAATTTGTTACGCTTTAAGATTTTTTTAATTGCACCTGATATATTACGTATATTCGTTCTTTTATTCAACATGTATTCTAAACTATTTTTTGTGAAGTTTTGTCAGTCTAGGCAACATCCAGTCATGGATAAATCGGAATATTGCTTATTCCAAATGTATGTGATATGATATTCATTCCTTGAGGTTTTGTTGTGATAGCTACTTATTACTTACTACGAAATGAAATGATTACCGTTAGTGATCGCTCTGCTTTGTGTGAAGAGCTAATGTTGGCATATTTTTTTAGGTAAAAGTGTTTACAATATCTTTCTTTATACAAGGTAGCTCATTTTTCGATAACTTCATATTATTTTCGTCGTGACTTAAGTAGCATAACAGCTTTCTGAGTCAATTTCTCCCTCTACAAGGAATGTCAGTTTTGAGGCCTACATGTGATACACATCCTGAGGACCTTTACTCACTCACTTTATAATTATAGTGGACTTCAGTGTTACGACCGTCATTCCATCACACAGTTCACTCCCTGGCGAATCCTGACATGGCGCATAATAATGCAGGCTGATTCTACCATATTCAACCTCAACTAATTACAAACCCACACACACACATCTCAACAGTACAAATCATAAGAAAATGTTCACAAATACAAAGGGCTGTTAACTGCAATGTCACATGGCCCTAGTACGATGTAGCAGCGACAGTGGTATATTTTTTCTTTAAAGCAGAACGGCTGACATCAACAGGTAAATTACAAATACTGAACAGTGACTTACATTAATGTTAATCCATCTTAAAACTCTGAGATTATAGCTAATGTAATTAATATACATTCTGGGCCCATTTAATCACTGATGCATAAAAATGGATATTTTTTCATTCAAATATATTTAACTTAGCACTTTATAGCATTATCAATGTTAGCATTTAGCATTTTACCTTTCGAACAGAGAATTGGATATCCATTATAGACTTATGCATTTCAGCGTTCACTCTGCAAGTTTCTGTTAGTTTTTACGAAATGAATCCAAAACCTATTTGTAATATATTATTATAAATAACATGTAATAGCCTATATACAGCTCTGCATTTCTGTTATTGTTATATATTGACGAGCACACAACGCCTTTCTGTTTTAGTTTTCCTTGTTTTTGTTTTCCTTTCTTTTCAGTTTTTAGCACTGATGTCCACATTTGACATATAATGTTTTTTTATTTTATTTTTTATACATGGTTGGATTTAGAGGACAAAATTGGAACGAGACTTACACGGTGAATGGACACCTAGAAACATAGAAAACTGAATTTGATAGCTTCCCAGGTATAAATGGCAATATGCTCACAGATATCAAATGAAATCAAATCAAAATTACTTTATTTTCAAATGTGGTGCCTATTTCGGTGGCAAATGATACAAAAATACATTATTATTACTATTATTATTATTATTATTATTATTATTATTATTATTATTATTATTATTATTATTATTATTATTATTATTATTATTAAGCACTAGATTTTAAATTAAAAAGAAGAGAAGACATTTTCTTAAAATACAATATTATACAATTTACAATAATAATTTTACTATTACACACAGAGCTCATCTTTAATAAATTTATATTATTTACAAAATTCTACTCATAATATCTTCTGTACTTGCACACATAATCAACACATATGCAGTATGTAGACTCACTTCAAATAATACTAAACAACTGCTATAGGATTTAAACTTGCATAGATTTTTATTTAACAAATATTGGTACCTAACATGCCTAAAGACCTGCTGCGTGTTAACCCGAGCCCCCTTTTCCACCGCTTTTCAGAATTACTGATAAATGCACGGAACTAAGATGGTGGCGGATGGACAACACTATGACTTACTAACAACTGTTACTGGGTAACTTTATTAATGACGTGTACATTGCAAGGCATGGTGTGTAAATTCGATGGTGAAACGGGTGATGAAATGATGAATTACAAGATATGATACTGAATATTCGGATGAAAGACGAAATCGTAAGACTGTGAGTTAATGGTGAGGTGAACCGGCAGGTCGTCTGAGCGCATAGCAATTGTCTGATGGCGAGATGATCAATATTGTGGGTGGGCTGTGCTGGTTGGGGTAGGATTTACGGATAACGGTTCACCACAGCACGCTCTCCTGTTATGGAAGTGGCCGGTCTGTGGGTTGCATGAGGATGCGGTGGTAGTGGAGTGGGGAGAAGGTGTATAGTGGGATTTGAGGGTAGTCTGTCGGAGTTGGGATGTGGCAGGGTTCTTAGGATCTAGGGCTCTGCTATCACAACGACTAAGAATTTTCTTTCCGTAACCCGATGGGGGTACGGCGGGCCTCCTATCTCAGTCCAGGAGATGTGTTGCGGTAATTTGAGGTGCGGAGAAGGGCGAGAGGGAAACGACCGTGACCTATAAAAATAACCGTCCCGGCACTTTTATTAATGAGGAGAATGGAAAAAACCGAGTGAGTTCGCCGTGTGGTTAGGGTCGCGCAACTGTGAGCTTGTATTCGGGAGATAGTGGGTTCGAACACCACTCTGTGGGCATTCCTGAAGATATTTTTTCGTGGTTCCCATTATCACACCAAGCAAATGCTGGGGCTGTACTTTAATTAAGGCCACTTCTGCTTCATTCCCACTCCTAGCTTTGTCCTATCCCATGGTCGTCATAAGACGGATCTGAATCCGTGCGGTGAAAAGCAACTTGTAAAATAATATATGTTTCCGACAAGTTCAAATGATGGCCTACACCTAGCAGCTCTGTGGATTGGAAATTTTAACCTCAAGGCACGACACATGGAAATGAACACAGGTAGCTGGGATGAGCTGCACAAGTAATAGCAAGAAACAAAATTGACACGAGTATGTATGTGAAATTAGTGAATACGTATTGCAGATGATTAGACCTTACTTTTCATTACTTGAAGAAACATGCGATAGCCTATCTTGGGTTGCTGTTTCCCAGGCTTGAGGATGGTTCCGCGTACGATATTAACCGCTATCGCACACAGATATTTGGAAATCAATAGTTGGATTAACTACAGTACCTTAATTAATGGCAGTACAGTTACCTGTAGGTTGCATGCACTTATCGAACAAGAAATACATAATAGGACATAGGTATGAAAGCTTTTAAAAAAACGTCAAGACGTGATAGCCATAGATAACAATGAATTTGAGTGATATGTAACTGGTATTCATTCAACGTCTGTAAAGTGTTAGGATATGAACTAATTCCTTAATACGACCTTTATTATAATTATTTGTAATAAGAATTGTAACAACAGTTGTTCAAAACAACAGCTGTTATTCTGTAAGTACTTTTTATGTTACTTTAAGCCCCTTATCTTTTGGTAGTTTCAGTAAATAAAATTTCTCCTTTCACTATTTATTACCAGGTGATACAAATCATGCCTACCGGGCGAGTTGGCCGTGCGCGTAGAGGCACGCGGCTCTGAGCTTGCATCCGGGAGATAGTAGGTTCGAATCCCACTATCGGCAGCCCTGAAGATGCTTTTCCGTGTTTTCCCATTTTCACACCAGGCAAATGCTGGGGCTGTACCTTAATTAAGGCCACGGACGCTTCCTTCCAACTCCTAGGCCTTTCCTATTCCATCGTCGCCATAAGACATATCTGTGTCGGTGCGACGTAAAGCCCCTAGCAAAAGAGATCATGCCATCTACCACTTATTATTTTTCACACAGGTTAATAATTTCATCTGACCTAGACCAGTTGTTCAGTCCTGCTATCAGTGAACTCCACTACGCCGACGACGACTACATATAAATCTTATCGTCTAGCTGGACAGTAACACTACCGTGAATAGACACTGTGCAAAATTACTTGAGGAATATACTGTGCTGAATGGATTTTAATCTTCCTCATCGAAGTCATCAGTCATTTTCATCAAGAAGATTATAATACATCCTGTGGAATTCAACCCATATTTGTTTATATATTTGACTTATAGGAATACATTTGGACGGCAAACTCACTCTGAGTGTTCATATAAATATATCAACTCGACATGGGCAGACCGCAGCCTCATATAGGCCTAGGCAAGTTGTTCAGTCCTGCTTTCAGAGAACTCTATTATGCCGACGACGACTACATACACATCTTACCGTCTAGCTTGGCAGTGATACTACGGTGATTATACAATGTGCAAAATTAATTGAAGAATGGACTGTGCTGAATGGACTTCCACTTTCCCCATCGAAACAATAAGTCATTTTCATCAAGAAGAGAATAAAACATCCTGTGTTGTACAACCAATATTATTTTGTTTAACTGTCTGTCTGCTAGGAATACTTTTGGACAGCAAACTCACTCCGAGTGTTCGTATAGACATACCAACTCGACATGGGAAGACCACATTCACATATACACTGATGGGGCCAAAATTGAGAACTGTTGGATTTGGATATTACTGCACCCAAACTAAGGAATATTCTCAACGAAGCGTCAATCATCACAGCTGAAGTCTTAGTTAAATATGTATTACAGTCGATCTAGAAATTTAATAAGACATTTATCATCTCTGATTCATAATGTGCAATCATGAATTTAGAAATACCACACATTTATATTGATACGAAGACAAGAACAGTTGTTTCAAAGAAATTATGCTATTGTCTGTGCACTGTGTGTAATTGTATTGAACTTCTAAAATATCTGTGTTCGGTGCCGATGATCAAATGTCTCCTGGTCATAGACCACGCAATAAATAAGAAAAGAACAAGTTTGGAACGTAGTCCCGGAATATAAATTAAATTTCTACGCTATTACGTCTCTAAAATGTAAGGTGCAACTGTTAAGAAATACTTCGACTGATCATGGTCACAGGCCACCACATTAATCTCTAACACCTGGGCTATATACGTCTCAGATTTACATTATTTTTAGGATCTAGATGTGTTAGCTTTATATCACCAAATAGTAGCTACACTTATAGCAAAAGTTCTAAGAATTAATTTGAAAATGAGTGAAATTAAAAAGTAGGTCAATTAGATGCATTATTTCTAATAACCTTCTTGTAAGGGGTGATGACCAAGCCCTTAACACTCATTGGTACGGTCGGCAATGAAGGAGGTGAAGCTGATGAGGTGTGGGCAGGTCCAAGCATCCTTAAGAGCTCTGGAGTGAGGGGCTGCTAAATGGAGGAGTTCTTCAGCTGGTACTTCAGACGCGTAGTCTGCAAGTGGACTTGGTACTTAGCGATCTAGAGACGGGAAATGCAGGCGAGAAATACACCGACCATGGCGTGTGAATAAGATATTTGAAACGAAAGGACGTACCATGGTTCCTAGGGGATTAGTTTCTCAGAGAACGTTTCAATTACTTTCAAGTATATCATCACGAGTTTTCTGAGCATGTTTAGGAAAGGGATAACTGAGCATTAAATAAATATACATTGGTATTATCTGTACACTGTATAAATTACATACTTGAACTATTACGTACGTGTTCAATATACAGTACATCAACTTGACTACGATATGATATTGATAACTTATGTTTCCTGGAATTATTAGTTGTTTTATATATTTTCTGTGATTCCTTTTTATTGTTGACTGTGCACTTCCATGGAAACAGTGACACTGCATCTGAGAAGTGGTATATCGTCGTTGCCGGGACAAGACTTCCTATGTGATAATATTTTTGGAGATATACTGACCCGCAACACATACATTATGAAGAACGAGAATGCCTTGACCGCATTCACACAATATTGCACCATAGATGATGGAACCTTACCGGCCAGAGTTCTAAGCTAAAATGTTTCACATAGGAGGTTTTGTCCCGGCTGCGACCATATACGGTACTAGCAAGATACCCGTGCTTCGCAACGGTATTATACTGAAATTTAGAATTGAATGCTTATTGTTTTATATATAATCCGCCGAAATTCGCGATCTGACTCGTTTTCTGAGAGAAACCGCCAAAATTCGTGATCTGACTCGTTTTCTAATAGATTACGGCAAGTATCCTCCCATTTTTCAATCTTTCTTTCCAGCAATCGATTTCGTACTTCCCGGGCTAGATCCAGGTATTCCACCCGGTCAATTGGGTCCCTAAATCTTTGCCATCTTTTCCTATAAGCATTTTTAATATGGATCAAATCCTTCAGGAGATCCAGCGTGGTGTCGTCTTGGGAGCCTTGGCGATACTGAACACGGGCCGGACTGTATTCTTAGTCATTACCCGTCCAGGACCTGTTTCCAGCGCGGTCCACACATTTGACGACGGTCCAGAACATTATTATTATTATTATTATTATTATTATTATTATTATTATTATTATTATTATTATTATTATTATTATTATTATTATTATTACTTTATTATTATTATTATTATTATTATTATTATTATTATTATTATTATTATTATTATTATTATTATTATTATTATTATTATTATTATTATTATTATTATTATTATTATTATTATTATTATTATTATTATTATTATAGATGTTCTGGACCCCACAGCAAGATGCAAGACCACTACTTGGCGTTAATTACATCTGCTGCCGTTGTCATTGTTGAGAATGTGACCAGCGCCATTGCCGCGCGTAGGCAAGTGTGCGGGATTTCTGGCCATACGAATGACGTACTTCCGTGCATTATTGAACTTATTATATAGGTGAAAAATTCGACGGTCAATCTCATTCCTATCGTTTAATTCAAATGTGTTTAAATTTTTATTTATATGCCAGGAGAATCTACTGTAATCTAAGAACGTTCTCCGAAGAAAAAGGTGGCTCTTGAAAACGAACCCAGGAAATATTAAAAATGATCGGCTTATGATCAGAATAAGTACATCGAAAATCTACAGCCTGTTTTCAGTCATTCAACAGGGTCAGGAATGGAATGAATAAAGCTCCATCTAGCGGCGACAATAGGAATTGTGCCGGGTGCCGAAATCTGTCGCACTCCGCTGGGGCAATGATTAATGGATGACAAAATGAAATGAAATTATGTTGGACAGTGTTACTGGAATGAATGATGACAGCGAAAACCGGAGTATCCGGAGAAAAACCTGTCCCGCCTCCGATTTGTCCAGCACGAATGTCACATGGAGAGACCGGGATTTGAACCACGGAACCCAGCTGTAAGAGGCCGGTGCGCTTCCACCTGAGCAACGGAGGCTACTTATAAATACATTATGAACAGTAAAATCAATTGGTCTCACCTACTTTTACACCCCAGCGCCGTTAAGTTTATTTACCCCCCTCCCAAAAACGACAAGAAGGCGTGTTTCTTTATGTTTAAAGAAGATTCTAAACACCAATGTTCACGTCTATCACCTTCAGTTTTGAAAATAAAATAATTCACTTTTTTCACTTTCACAGTCATCCACCCCCCCCCCCCCCGCTTCCAGTGAATTTTCGGCAAAAAATACTTGTTTCTTTAATAGTAAAGGATCGTCTAAATACCAATTATCACGACTGTAGCTTCTTCAGTTTTTGATTTATGTGTCCTCATGAAAGGAATTCAACTCCTTTTCAATCCCGCCCCCAAGGTATCCCCCCCACCCAAACGGGCTTTTCTTTGTTTTTAAAGGAGATCCAAATACCAATTTTCACGTCTCTAGGCCCTACAACTTTAGTTTTTATTAGATGTAAGTATTCTCATACAATTAAGTAAATTAATTTTTCAATTATTTAATCTCCCCCCCCCCCACCCCCGTCCATTGGATTTTCCGAGAATATGTGTTTCTTTACTTTTAAAGCAGATTCCGAATATCAAATTTCACGTCTGTAACATCTTCATTTTTGAGATAATAGTAGCCTAATTAAAAGAGTTCCACACCACTTTCAGTCACTTTTAACACCCCCCTCCACCCAAGTGGTATTTCCGAAAACTAAAAATACACGTTTCTTTACTTTTAATAGAGATAAGAAATACCATTTTTCACGTCTGTAACATGTTAAGTTTCTTGAGATATACTGTATAAATTCTCCATTTAAAATTTCACCCCCTTTTTAGTTCCCCTTAAGAGGAGTATCCAAAAAACAAATCACCTATGTTTCTTTACATTTACAGGGGGTTCCAAATACCACTTTTTACGTCTGTAACATTCTACGTTTCTCAGATATTCTGTAGATGTAGTCTTTCAAAAAATTCACCCCAATATGTCACTCCTGTTTAACTGCCATTAATTGGATTTTCCAAATTTTTTTTTTTAAATACGTGGGCCTTTATTTTTAAAGTAGATTCTAAATATCAACTTTTACATGTGTAAACTTTTAAAGTTTTGAGATATAGATACACTCATTTTAAAAATCCCCCCTTTTTCAACCCCCCCCCCACTATTTCGACATTCCAAAAGGAAAAAAGAAAAGTTTCTCTATTTTTGAAGGAGGTCCCAAATACAAATTTTCAATTCAGTAATATCTTCAGTTTCTGAGATATATGTATCCTCATTAAAGGCATTCAATCCATTATTCACCCGTTTACACCCCTCCTATTCGGATATACAGAAAACAAAACATACGTGTTCCTCAATTTTTAAAGAAGATTCTGAATATCAATTTTTACATGTGCAAACTTTTAAAGTTTTTAGATATAGATACACTCATTTTAAAAATCCCACCTTTTCACCCCCCCACTATTTGGACTTTCCAAAAGCAAGAAAAGAAATTATTTCTTTATTATTAAAGGAGATCCCAATACCAATTTTCAGGTCTGTAATATCTTCCGATTCCGAGATTTAAGTATCCTCATTAAAGGCATTCAACCCCTTTTTCACCCCTCCTATTGGGATTTTCCGAAAACAAAAAATACATGTTTCTTTATTTTTAAAGGAATTTCAAAATACCAATTTTTACATCTGTAAACTTTTAAAATTTTAAGATGTAGATATACTCATTTTAAAAATTCACCCCCCTTTTCACCCCCCATTTTTTTGGATTCTCCAAAAACGAAACAATACCTGTTTCCTCATTTTTAAAGTAAATTCCAAATACCAATTTTCAGGTCTGTAATATCTTCAGGTTCTGAAATATAATTAGCCTCATTAAAGGGTTTCAACACTTTTTCACCCTTTTCCACCCTTCCTATTGGGATTTTCTGAAAACAAAAATATACGTGTTTCATTATTTTAAAGGAGATTCTAAATACCAATTTTTACATCTATAAACTTTAAAAGTTTTGTGATTTAGACACACTCATTTTAAATATTCACCCCCCTTTTCACCCTCCCATTAATTGGATTTTCCAAAAACAAGAAAATATGTGTTTCTTTATTTTTAAAAGAGATCAAATGTACCAATTTTCAGGTCTGTAATATCTTCAGTTTCTGAGATATAAGTACCGGTATCCTCATTAAAGGTACTGAACCCCTTTTTCACCCGTCCTATTGGAATTTTCTGAAAACAAAATAAATATGTGTTCTCTTATTTTTAAAGAAGATTCTATATACCAATTTTTACATTTGTAAACTTTTAAAGTTCTGAGATATAGATACACTCATTTTAAAATTGCACCCCCCTTTTCACCCCCATAGCGATGGAATATCCAAAAATCCTCTCTTAGCGAGCACCTACATTTCAATATGAATGTATCTGCAAAATTTCATTTCATTATGTCCGGTAGTTTTGGCTCGGCGATGATGAATCAGTCAGTCAGTCAGTCAGTCAGTCAGTCAGTCAGTCAGTCAGTCAGTCAGTCAGTCAGTCAGTCAGTCAGTCAGGACAAGCTATTTATATATATATATAGATGATATGACTGTTCTCACATAATAAATCTCTTGGGTTATACAGGGATCATGTAACGATGAATGTCATGTATATTTGCTGTACTGTGTACAGTTTGCCCTGTAGTTTATTTTTATTCCTTGAGCGTTGCAGTAAACGAAGAACTATTCCTAAATTTCGGAACTAGTTCTCTATTAAAGTAAATAAATATATTGGTTAGGAAAAAACATGATTAATGTTCGTGTATTTACTAACTATGTAAAAATAGGCATTTTATTTATTTCCTTAGGTCATGAGGTCAGTATTACACTGTTCATATCACACAAACTACACAATACCAGTTAGGTGCCGCGTGGATATACTTCAAATAAGTATGAATTTAAAAAATTACGTCACGTTTGAAGTTAATAGGTCACTGGTAGTGCACCATGATTGCGAAATCCATTTATCATGGCAGGCCTTAACTTATGTATAACTTAAAATGTATTTTTGAGAATAGGTTAACTGAAAACTGAGCCCTTCCACCTCCAAAAAGAAAAGACAACTCATACATACATACATACATACATACATACATACATACATACATACATACATACATACATACATACATACATACATACATACATACATACTTTATAGACTGTTATACATTTCAGTGCAGAGTGTGCAAGCCTCTGTGAATTTGCTGAACGCCGCCACAATTCTCTATTTGTAACTAGTTCTGTGGCCTCGTTTAGACACAAACCTCTTGTATTTAAATCGATAGAAACCGAGTCTAACCACCTCATCTTGGTCTCCCTCTACTCCTCGTACCCTCCATAACAGAGTCCATTAGTCTCCTGGGGGACCTATATACCTCAATTCGCCTTACATTACCCCAACACCGAAGCCGGTTTATGCGAACAGCTTCATCCATTGAGTTCATTCCTAACTTATATTTTATCTACTCATTCCGAGTATCCTCCTGCCATTATTCCCACCTGTTTGTTCCACGCTACTTTCATGTCTATAGCTTCCATCTTATGAATAAGATATCCTGAGTCCAAACACCTTTCTCTCCCGTACAGCAACGTTGGTCTGAAAACAGACCGATATAATGATAGATTCGCCCGGGAGATGATTTCTTTCTTACAGAATACTGTTGATCGCAACTGCGACCTAACTGCATTAGCTTTACTGCACCTTGATACAATCTCACTTACAACTCTCACTTACAACACTACCATCCTGAGAGAGCACATATCCTAAGTACCTGAAATTATCTACCTGTTCCAGCATTGTCTCCCCAATCTGACTTTCAGTTCTCTTGGATTTCTTCCCTACTGGTATCAGTTTAGTTTTGGAAAGGCTAATTGTCACAACCTACTCATTGCACCAATTTTCAAGTTCCAAGATATAAGACTGCAGGATTTTGGCACAATCTGCAATTAAGGCTAAGTCGTCAGCGTAGGCCAGAGTACTTAATAAATTTCCACCTAACTGAATCCCTACCCCAACCCCCTCACACTTTATACCTTTCAGCAGGTGATCAATGTAAACCATGAACAACAAAGGTAAAATATTACAGCCATGTCAAATTCCTGAAAGTACTTTGAAGCAAGAAATTATTCTATCATCAACTCTCACTGCAGCCCAATTGTCAACATAAATGCCTTTGAATGATTTTAATTATCTACCATTAATCCCATCGTACCCCAGTACGGCGAACATCTTTTCCCTCGGTACTCTGCCATATGCTTTCTCTAGATCTACGAAACTTAAATATAACAGTATATTACTCTCGCAGCAATTTTCAATTACTTGGTGCATACTGAAAATCTGTTCCTGGCAGCCCCTCGGTGGTCTGAAACTGCACTGGTTTTCATTCAGCTTAATCTCAATCACGGATCTCACCCTCCCTTCCAAGATGCCAGTGAATACTTTGCCTGGTATACTGGTCAATGAGATATCTCGATAGTTGCTGCAGTCCTTCCTGTTCTCTTAGAGTTAGATGCAATTTCTGCCTTTGTCCAATCAACAGGTACCTTACCAACACACCATGCTAATCTTATTACTCTATGAAGCCATTTCACTCCGCCTTCCAACTATACTTCAACATTACAGCTCTAACGTCAACTATTCCTGCTGCTTTATGACAATGGAGTTTATTTACCATCCTTTGAACTTCCTCGTCCGGTTCCATGGCTAAATTGCTAGCGTGCTTGCCTTTGGTCACAGGGGTCCCGGTTTCAATTCCCAGAAGGGTCGTGAATTTTAACCAACATTGGTTGATTTCCCTGGCTCGGGGTCTGGATGAATGTGTTGTTTTCATCATCATTTCATCCTCATCACGACGCGCAGGTCGCCTACGGGGGTCAAATCAAATGATCTGCACCTGGCGAGATGAACCCGTGCTGGTATATCCCGGCACTAAAAGCCATACGCCATATCATTTCATTTTCCACTTCCTCGAGCGTAATTTCACCAACATCATTTTCCTCTTCCCCATGAACTCGGTTGTTTGCGACGTCACCAGGAAGATTTCCTTTTACGTTGAGAATATTTTCAAAACATTCCTTACACCTGTCCAGTGGTTCTATGGGATCAATTATGAGTTCACCTCAATTACCCAAAACACTATTATTCTTATTATCGCCTATCCTAAGATTCATTATTACTGTCCAGATATGTTTCCCTGCTATTTGACTTAGCCTTTGCAGCTTATTGCGAAAATCTTCCCACGACTTCTTTTTGGATTCAGCAACTAATGTTTTTGCTCTGTTCCTTTCATCTACGTACAATAAACTGTCTGCATCTGTCCTCATTTGAAGCCATTTCTGTTACGCCTTATTTCTACGTTTACAAGCTTCTCTCACTCATCATTCCACTAAGATTTTCGCTTTCTCCCATCTTAATACACAGTTGTTCCTAGGCATTCCCTTGCTGATTCTACTACAGTATCCCTGTATGCCACCCATTCCCTTTTTATATCCTGATCCTGCTTACTGTCGTTTGTTTGGAACTTTTCGCTAATCATATCAATGCACGTCTTTCTAATTTCCTCGTCCTGGAGATTTTCTACCCCTATTTGTCTGCAATAATATTTCATTTTCTCCATCCTAGGCCTACATATACTAAGTTCACTACAGATCAGATTGTGATCTGTATCATCGAATAATCCCCGGAGAAACCAAACATTACTAACAGATTTCCTGATTTTGAAGTCGGTTAAGATATAGTCTATTTTGGATCTGGTGCTCCGACCCTCCCATATATAGCGGTGAATAGCCTTACGCTTGAAGAATGTATTCGTAACTGCTAAGCCCATACTAGCGCAGAAACCAGCGAACGATTGGCATTCCTATTAGCTTCCATATCTTCCTCACATTTACCAATCACTCTTTAGTATCCTTCAGTTCTATTTCCAACTGTTGGATTGAAATCGCCCATTAGCGCTATCCAATCCTCGCTGTTGACCCTGAGTGCGGTGTCACTCAATGATTCATGAAACTTCTCAACTCCATCCTCATCTGCACCCTCACATGGTGAATATATTGAGACAATTATCGCCGTAACTCCTCCATCTGCCAAATCTACCCACACCATTCCCTCATTTACGTGCCTAACAGAAACTATGTTGCGTGCAATAGTGTTCCTGATGAACAGCCCATCCCCACACTCTTCCCTGCCTTTTTCAACACCAGTCAAGAACACTTCATAATCTTCCACCTCTTCCTCGTTATCTCCCCTTACCAGAATATAATTAACACCTAGCACATCCAGATGCATCCTGTTTGCTGACTCAGCCAGTTCTACTTTCTTTCTTCCACAAGCCCCATTAATATTGATAGCTCCCCATCGAATTCCATTTCGTTCGCTAAGTTGTTTCCAAGGAGTCCCTCCCCTGTCAAATGAAAGTGGGACTCGGTTACCCCCATAGATCCGAGGCTTGCTTAAAGCGCCCTGAGCGTGCTCAGTGAAAATTCTCTGAATCAGGACGCTACCCTACTCACACATAGTCCAAGTGAGGATCTCTCTTCTAACGGGTTAGAGACCAACGGTGGATTGTATATTCTTAGTCCCCTCAGCACAGGGAGGGCTGGATTGTATAGTCTTAGTCCCCTCAGCACAGAGAGGGCCATGACTCAGAATATGTCCGGAGATTCCAGCTCCCAATCCATAGCAACTGGTATCCCGACTCTCAGGACAACGTACTAGGCCACTCAGCCCTAGCCCAGAACGTGACTTCAGTAACCCATACCATGAACCATCATCTACAATTTATACAACAAAATAGTATAACATTAAAGTGCACTCGCTTGGCATAAATTAGCCTAATATGCCACTAGGATAACTCGTGGCTCGATAATAACACAAAATACATACAGTGAACAGCAGAGCCTGGTGATTAATTTGTGTACGCACAGGAAGTCACCTTTTTGGGTTACAGAATTTTATCTAAAGTGTTTCAGTAGAACTGGAGTTTGTTTTCAGGTTGGTTAGAGTTCTTCCACTTAATGATGTAGTTGTCTGAAGAGCATGAATGGTATGATCGACAAGCACAATTACTGAACACGCACAGCTTACAAATGAACGAACTTGTGCCTCTTAACACAGCACACGAGAAATTTTGGCAAACTGAAACGTATACAGAAATACTTCCACATTGTTCAAATGAGAACCGAAATGGTTGTCCTCACTAAGGTAACTGTGGGTGACCCACATACTTGGCGTTTTCCAGATAAGATAAATTAAGTCAGATGACTGTACCGGTTGTATCAGATACATACTCTGCAGTAGAATGGGTAGCCTACCTAGTCTACTGTAGGAACTTTCCAGTGTGAAGCACGAACGGCCACATGCAACAACTGAGTGTTGGGTGAGTAGAATGTTGCAGAGGCTGCAAACTAACCAATAACTTCATTTCTTGCAGCCCCTGCAACACTCGGCAACTCACGCGACTGACAGTTGTTGCATGTAGCCGCTACGTACATCGTTATGGAAAGTTCCTGCATTGGATGAAGTAAACCATCCGTTCCACTCCAGAGTGGGTATCTGAAGCAGCCGGTACTCCCGTCAAGTACCTATGACGAAGTCCTTCAAGCCGCTCCTCCTCATGAACCTGACAAACAGCTCTTACTATGGGCATGAGTGGGGATAGGGCTACACATAGCTTTCCCTTATTAAGTGACGTGCCCCCTCTTACATCTTCTCCGAATTGTCCACTTAATAGACATCTATATTGAAAGGGATGTCATATAGTTCTGAAATACTCGATTTACTCGGAAGAAAGGGTATTGTCACTTTCCAGCTGCCTTTCACTCATTATTTCTACTCGCAGGCAGTTACCAGAATTGACTACACGTATTCAGAACTTCCTCTACTAGTCCTTCGCATCTCACCAGGCTATTTTATACATTATTACAGTATGTAACCGATGCATCGTAATTTATACCTATTCATATTTACTATGCCTTAATAAAACCAATTTATTATATGCATATGATCCTAGTGAATGGCAGATATGAATGATCATGCCATTATAATGTTGGGAATAGGGAGGTTTTAACTATGGAGCTACCTTTACGATAATTGTGTTTATTGCATTGATAAAATTATAAACATCACATCACATCACATCACATCACATCACATCACATCACATCACATCACATCACATCACATCACATCACATCACATCACATCACATCACATCACATCACATCACATCACATCACATCACATCACATCACATCACATCACATCACATCACATCATAATTTAAACCATGTGTAGTAGAACTGGCAGTCACTTGATAATCCCGGCTAACGCAAGTGGGGCTCTGAAATGAAAAAACGCGTCCCTCTGGTTCGTATCCCGCGTAAAGCAGGATCACAATATCGACACCCATGTAGAACGACAAGGTTACTTTTCTTTTCACTCAATAATCTTACAAACTTTCAACCTAACAGAAGTTAGTGGATAAAATAATGTCGGTAAGTAATACGTCTTAATTGATAAATTAATATGATGACCTCCCAAATCATTACTGCTGCACGTAAACATTTTTTGTATATTTTGTGGCATCCAGATTTCTAGCACATTTGACCGCTCGTATCCGGTTATTGTTACATATACTTAATTAGTCTAGAGATGATTGTGACATTCATACAGTTTATTTCGTTTATGTTTTGTTTTGTGTGAACAGTTTGTCCCATGCCTATTACACAGAACAACACACTTATAGCATGGTGACAACAGGTGAAGAAAAACGGATATTCACTCAGTAATCCCACCTAATGAAAGTGGAGTATTTGGAATGAAAATGTTAGGTGCTTGCAGCTCTTATTCCGCAAAAACAAAATAGAGGTTTCGTGTCTAAGGTAGCAACGTCAACAATACTTTTTTTTTCTTTTTTCAGTCCGTAATCTTACATTATACTTCAAACTTTGAACCTAAGAGGAGACATTACGCCCTCGGTATGAAAGTATGTGGTTATTTCGTTTGGTTAATTCAGCTATGATTTTAGTTTTTCTCCGTCACATACGGTTGCTTCAGAATATGAATTTTATTAATTATTACGGAAATATGTGTTAATTTTTTCTTTGTTAAAGGAATAAGTTTCAACTCTACGTATATTTATGACATTGAAGTAATGAAAAAGCGGTTTGTGGGACGATGGAACTGTAGTATGTTGGCAGAATATCATTTGTCCTTTGTTAGAGACACTGCTGAACATGAATACAGTCGGAAACTACCAAAACGTCCTTGTAAACGCCTCCTTGGGTGAAATACCGGTATATAATCATTCCAAGGTTTCAAGACTATGTACTTGTATAAATTATAAAATGCAACTTTAGTCCTTTTCAGTTTGTCGAACACTAATTTGGACACGAAAAACACTGCAACATTCCTGTAAAATGGTATTATAATTAGTTTCCGACAGACTGAAAAACGTTAAAGTTAAAATGACTAACTCTGTACTGGAATGTATGACATCATTTTTGACACAATAATTTATTTATATATTTATTTATATCGTGTCAGAAGCAAAGTTACATATAAAGATGTACAAAAATACCTACAGAAAATAAATAAAAGAAAATTGTGCACTAAAAGTTCATACTGTGGTGCACCAGAAATTAGCAACGTTGAGTGCATTCCTTGTTTCCCCAAGCAGAATTTTCTCAGTACGTACGGCAGGACAAAGATGACAATCTAGCAGATGGGTCGTAGTCTGCACTTCACCACAGTCACACAAAACATAATCCACTTGTGCAGATTGGTTTTGAACCTAGTAACACCTGAGCGCAGCCTATTTAGAGATCTCCAAGTCGTCCAATACTCCATACCTCCAGCTGGTAACTCTTCACAAGGTGTTTTCCATCGTCCAAGATGCTCCACCGTAGCTCGCCACAAAGTTAGTCTTTCATGCTGTTGTGTTCCTTCAAGTTTCTGTGTGGTCCTCAAAAATCTTTTGCGCGATCTTAAGCGTATTGTTGCTGGTTGGACTTTATACAGTGGGTGAACTTGGGATTTTATTGATATTGTCTTCTCCTTACGGGTTGCTACCTCACGTCGGATATCAGGAGGTGCGATGCCATCAAGATAGTACAATTTTTTCGCGGTGCAGGTCTTAGACAACCTGTGATGATGCGACACGTCTCATTGATTTGCCACGTCTACATCTTTGCTATGGCAAGATCTGTACCGTACTGGGCAAGTGTACTCTGACGCGGAGTAATGTAATGCTAGTGCTGATCGCTGTGTCTGCCTGTGCTCCCCAGGTTGTTCCAGTCCGCTTCCGTACCACGTTATTCCTGCCAGGCACTTTATTTTTGGTGTTCAGACAATGTTTTCTATAAGAATGTGTGCGATCTAAAGTAAATCCAAGATATTCTGTGGTCTCACAGTGCGCCAGCTTGATCCCTCCCCATGTGTTGTTCAGGTATCTAGCGGCCTGCTTACTCCTTAAATGGAAAACACTATTTTGAGTTTTTTCTGGATTTGGCTCCAATTGATTATTCCTGTAGTATGTGGTAAGATCTTTCAAAGCGCTAGTTAAAGCCATCTCAATCTCTTCAAAACTGTCAGCTTGAGCAGTGAGAGCAAGGTCGTCAGCATAGATGAATCTCTGAGTTCCTTTGGGTAATGGTTGATCATTTGTGTAGATGTTAAAAAGGGCTGGCGCAAGTACACTACCTTGAGGTAATCCATTTTTCTCCTTTTCCACCTGGTTTTCTTTCTCTGGTTCCACAAAGAACCTTCCGTTTTGGTTTGAGAAAGCAAAGAAGTTTCTTCAATAAGTAATAAAATTTCTGATTACTGAAAATAGTACGTGATGTAATCCATACTTAAAACTTTATTCCGCATATCCGTGACAAGTGAAATTACTTAATTGTATTTATAAGACAAACAAAATGTAATAATTTGTCGTACAGGGTTATTAGTTATACATTTGTTTAAATTAAGAGTTTGTACAATCACAACATTGATAGGGATACATGTATATATATATAATATAATATATAATTGGCATTCAAGTGTCCGAACATATTAAATACATACTATCTGATCTGAAACAGGAAACTGAAGTCTCGATATCACTACGACTATAATTCTTCTCTCTCTTCCTTCTCTGTCGCTTTTCCTCCCAACCTAGTGGGGTCAAGGGTGCAACCTGTGTCCCACTTGTGGATGTGGCCCAGATTTACGGCCTGATGCCTTTTCTTGCGCCTACCATTCATGGAGGGATATATTGTATTCAGTTATTCACTGTTTCTGTGGTATTTGGTACCGGGTTGTATTACGTGTGAATGATGTGGGGTGTGTTTATGCAGAAATAAACACCGTCAACAGCCCTGGAGAGTAGTTTCTGTAGCTTTTTTTCTTTTTTCCACCCAACTGCTGCGTCTGCATCTTAATTAGGTCCAGCCCAATGCTGAAACAGTAACACCCCTGATTCGTACTCGAAGGCCCAGAATTCGATTCCTGGCCAGTCGAAGAAATTTTAGTTCTGGACTCTAGGCTGCAACGGGCTTTGTTCATCCTTGGGTGGCCAGCAGAGGAGCTGTCTGATATACGAGTCCACTTACCCGTTCACGAAAGACATGTATTTTGACAGAGGATGTCATCTCGCTGATCACGTGGCACTCCCATAACTGCAGGCTAGGAACCAGTCGTCTTAGCAAGCCGACACCCTTAAAGGGCTGTGTATGTCACGGTTTTGGTATCTTAGTTACGGCCAATGCACTTCCTTCTCAGACCTTATCACGTTCCCATCCATCCAGCGAGTGGTTGCGCTGTTCGGGAGATATCGGGTTCGAACCCCACTGTCCGCAGCCCCGAATATGATTTTCCGTGGTTATCCAATTTCACACGAGGAAAATTCTGGTTCTGTACCTTAATTAAGGCAACGGCCGGTTTCTTTCCACTCCTAACCCCTTCAAACTTCATCGCCTTTGTAAGACCTATCTGTGTCAGTGCGACGTAAATCAAATTGTAAAAAAAAAGCTTTCCCATCCTAACGTCATCGAAAAACTGTATGAGTTAGTGTTAAACCACTTACAAAGAATAAAACAAAACTCTCTAACTACATAACAAATGCACTGAGATATTTCCTAACGTGGTAAAGGTAACTGATACAAAATTATATTTGTTAACTAATTTGCCCCATCATACATGAACAGTAGATACAGTGGAACGGTGTTTGTTGAAGTACGAGTAGAGTAACGTCTAATATTTTCCCGTCCGTGGTGCATTAGAAATGCCTTTCTTCTCTTTCACGACGCGCCTTGATTCTTGAATGGCTCTCGAAAAATATGTAGTGAAGGCTGTCGCCACTCCACCCCTCAAGCCCTTACATCGAGGTCTCGTTCGGGCCCTCAGCGCGCCTTTGGCACAGTCTCCCACTTCATAACACAAGACTGGAGATCACTGGCTTTCAAATGTTCGCTGAATGTTAACGTCACTGACTGAGCTGTTTATTATGTGACCATGATACACAGAATCCAGCTACTTAAACGATTCAGACGATTCAGACGATTCTCCTAATACTTTCATTTTAATATTAAAGAGCTAACAATATAAACGAAATGGATAAAGGTAGTAACTGCTGTTGGTGGTCGCCTGTCTGATGTGCGTATGCATGTGCAGCAGTCTGACAAGCGGTGTAATTTTACGTAATTATATGAACCATACTTATATGAGGCTCCTCCGGATTTATTATAGAGTACTCCCGGAGAACGTCATGCATTCACAGTAGCAGTTCTAATCATCAAGTTTCAAACCTGGATCTTAAAAGGCCTGTCGTGAAGTTGTAATTGTTAAGTATATCGCATAGATCAATAACGTGTATCATATGTACACGATATCAGGAAAGCTGACTTCGCAAGTTTTAAAACAACCTTATCCCCTTGAGACTCTAAATCGGCTTAACTAACATTGTCAATTTTACCACGAGATTGCAGCGAAGTTTCATTTGTGAATTGCTTTACGCGCACCGTCATGCAGACGCAAAATATCCTGTCCTAACTGTCACTGCGAGAATATCACTCTACTTTAATATACACTCAATTTGCTATAAAATCTAAAAATTAGAATCAAGCCACTATCGTGGCAGCAATAAAGTTCAATAAAGAGTGTATCGTAGTTATTATTTTCATTTTATTAGTGTACGAAGTGTATCTTACATATTTCCATAGTATCTTATGATAAAAACACGTGTCTAGGTGTGAATGAGTTTAATCCCGCCATCGGAATTGGATTTCAGAATTACTGGACAAGATCGGATATTAATAACTTCAATCGTGACTATTTTACTTTCAAGTTTCTCTTACTTCATATTTTCAATCTATGTCTGTTGAAAACACTGAGGATGACTACTGGGTGACCCTATCAGAGGGAGTCACATATCCGGAGTATCCGACGGACTTCATGGCATGTCCAAGGGGTACGTTAAGAAATGGAATGGTGAGAGGGAAAACATTGTCATCTGGTTAGATCTTGGGACCTTCAGGAGGTCTCCACGGGCAGGGCCGGTCGGGTCATTATCGGGAGGGCGGCCTTCTTCTCATCAGGGGTGATGACTCGGCCGGACAGTAGGTTTTTATGTGGTGTTCTTTTCTTTTTGCCTTTGTCTATAATCTGTGGTGTTCTTTTCTTTCTTTGTATGTATATTAACTATGTCTGTTTGTTTTAAAGTTAGTAGAAGTTTGTGTGTGTGGCTAAAGTTGAACGCTGTTATTTTTCTCATTCATTGGGTCAATTTGGTATTTGTTTACTGTGATCTAGAGACAAATAATAATAATAATAATAATAAAGAATAAATAATCTATGTCTGTGCCGTCCCAAGATGTCAGTTGACGCCCTAGAATTATGAATGTGAGTAGCAATATTGATGACAGCGGAACATCTCCCCAGCAGGATATCCATTTAATGAATTACGGATATTGACTTAAGGAGGATCACAATGTATACTCTGCAGAATACTACTATAGAATTTTCAGTTAAAATTGTTGCTGCTTTAGTTTTTTGAGTGACTGTGTTAGATAGCATTGTGGACTCTATGATATATACTGTGCCGTTGGATTTTCCGCAGTGTTAAAAATGTCACCAAGCTGAATGAATGAATTTACGCGAAACGAAATTTATATAGAGCGAACGAAAATACGCGTATTAGTATGATTCACAAGTCCATAGGGGCCGAACTTTAACAATAAGAGCATAATCGCTATGGCAATGGAGGAAATGAAAAGGAAATAGGAGTGAGACTTTTTTTACGAAAAGGAATTGTAATATTATACCTCTTCACTAAGGAAAAGCAAATGGAGGACACGTTTGTCAATTGTATTTAATCGCAGAAAAATAAAATATAAGTAAATATTCTTCAAGCAAGGAAAGCGGAAAACATAGAAGAAAGAAGTACAATTATTTTAAAGAAGCAGTGTTCTCACAATAAAAGAAGAGAAAACCTTAATAGACAAAGCAAGTCGTCATACGAGAACCGAAGTAGCAGTTACCGTCAGAATACCGAGATTTCCAAGCATAACTCAAACTATAAATTCTGGAGGGAAGAAAAATAAGGAAAAACAACACAACAAAATGAGCATATTATCAAAATCTAGCTCTCTTGTAAATAAAATAGAGACTGAAGCAGTATTGAAGTTAATGTAGTATAATTGAAAGCAGTTTTCATTGAATATCAAAGACAGAAAGGCAGTTATGTATTATCAACTTGTTAAAAATATCGATACGAATTCCCGTATCTCTTATTTGTATTCTGTTATCATGACCTCAAGCAAGAATAACGGCATAATGTACTGTACTACTAGATGTGCAGTGGGCAGTCTTAGAGATGTATTCGACACGATGGATCCAGCCCACGTGATGCGGAACGTGCAACCAGCTGATCTTTGGTTTCCAACCGGCCGAGGGTAGCAGCCCTAGATTGAATTGTTGATGAATCGTCTGGACCAGAGAATGATAAGCTAACTTTTCCTAGATTGCAATTCTTAATTGAATTAACAAAAAATAATGTAGTGTTGATATATTCAGTGAAATGTAACCTCAAAATCAAGCACTCGCGAATAAGCTCTGTTAGAATCGATACATAAGATTGGGTTAACTTTCAATGTGCATAAATTAGAATACAATGCAACAGCCATGGGAATCTTGCCATTGATGTTATGAATAGGTAAAGTTTACTACGACAGAAAAAGATCAGTTATTGAGAAGTAGATATTATGAATGTATAGGGCAACCTAATGTTTATTTTGAAATCATAATGGTATGGTTAGGTAGAGATATACAGCAGATATGTGTTTTTCTTTGTCATTGGAGAAATTGGAAGGAATATTATGATAGACTAAGAAGTTAAATGTCGTCGTGATGAGATAATATGTGATCCAATGTAGTGGAAATAGCTATATTTGAGTATTCTACGTCGAGGGAATTGTATCCATGAGAAGATATTGAGATACTTAAGAGGAAATGGATACGTTAAGAGAGCATTACGGTTGAAATGAGTAAGCTACGTGTTGTATTGAAGGAAGTGAATAATCGCCGAAGAGAATTGACGTTAGGAAGGCACAGATGAGATAGAATTAGCACAGGAGTGGGTCTTGTACAGACAGTACTGGGATGAAACGAAATCTCATCGAGGGTGTAAAGAAGTACAATATTGACATATCCGACCTCGATTAGTGAATTTAAAGACAACTCCTTCTTATTATAACCATATTAATGAAATTAATTTATATATAGAGTATGTTAGGAGCTACCCATGATAAACATCCCATATGTGTGTTTCATATGATAATATACAGAGTATATGGTTGAAATGATTAATGTTGATATCTATAATCGTAATTAAGCTCTTCAGTGGATTTAAAGAGCTGAATACACTAAGAGGAGTATTATACTATATTGATAGTTGAGCATATGTTTTCAGATGAGAACTGTAATAAATTAAGAATGAGTAGAATCAGAGTTCTGTTAGAGACTTTCACATTCTGAGGTTATGGTATATGATTGAAGTATTAAAGTAAATTACGGTTAGGCTAACAGGTGCAAGATTTTGCTTGGCAAAGAAAACTGTGAAACTTAGCATGTCATTCAGAGGTATTCATGATAAATAATCATGTTGGAAAAGCAATTCAGTGGTCCAGAATAATTTCAAATTTAGGAAATAGCAAGATATGTTTCAAATAAGATTGTTTTAAGAGAAGTCAGCATGTCAGTGGATATTTTTTGAAAGGAATAAAATGTTATATGTTAGGTTAGCTCATATCAAGCATGTGATGATCATACTTGGAAAACGAAGACGTACCCTAGTTGTAAACAGAACCATTTCCAAGTGATTTATTTGATTTTCAAGAATTATGAAATGAACCGTTAATTTAACTTTCTCTTTCCAAGATATTTTATTTTCCTTTAATAACCATATAGATAAGATTAACTATGTGTGGTGAAGTTATTTATTGGTAGGGGCTATAGATTAACTTTATGGATGTAAGTGGGATGGGATTCTGGGATTCTTGTTTTTTCACGTCTTTAAATCTGGTGGGTAGGGTGGAGACGTCCATCTCAGGTGTTGATAGGCTATAATTTTAGGAGAATAGTGCAACTCCTCAGATCCCACGTTAAGCGAAGGTATTTACCATTACTATACCCTGAGATCATCTGAGTTGCAGGATAATTTTTAATACGCTTCTACTGGACGCAGTAATGTGCAATACGAACGTATATATAATCAATCAATCAATCAATCAATCAATCAATCAATCAATCAATCAATCAATCAATCAATCAATCAATCAATCAATCAATCAATCAATCAATCAATCAATCAATCAATCAATCAATCAATCAATCAATCAATCAATCAATCAATCAATATTGATCTGCATTTAGGGCAGTCGAACAGGTGGCAGATTCCCTATCTGTTGCTTTCCTAGCCTTTTCCTAAATGATTTCAAAGAAAATGGAAATTTATTGAACGTCTCCCTTGGTAAGTTATTCCAATCCCTAACTCCACTTCCTATAAATGAATATTTGCAACCTCTTGTCCTCTTGAATTCTAACTTTATCTTCATATTGTGATCTTTCCTACTTTTATAAACGCCACTCAAACTTATTCGTCTATTAATGTCATTCCACGCCGTTTCTCCGCTGACAGCTCGGTTAGCCGAGCAGCTCTTCTTCTTTTTCTCAATTCTACGTTTTTTGTAACGCTACTCTTTTGTCGGAAATCGCCCAGAACAAATCGAGCTGCTTTTCTTTGGATATTTTCCAGTTCTTGAATCAGGTAATCCTGGTGAGGGTCCCATACACTGGAACCATACTCTAGTTGGGGTCTTACCAGAGACTTAAATGCCCTCTTCTTTACATCCTTACTACAACCCCTAAACACCATCATAACCATGTGCAGAGATCTGTACCCTTTATTTACAATCCAATTTATGTGATTACCCCAATGAAGATCTTTCCTTATATTAACACCTAGATACTTCCAATGATCCCCAAAAGGAACTTTCACCCCATCAACGCAGTAATTAAAACTAAGAGGACTTTTCCTATTTGTGAAGCTCACAACCTGACTTTTAACCCCGTTTATCAACATACCATTTTCGAGGTCACGTTGCAGTTGCTCACAATCTTGTAACTTATTTATCACTCTATAGAGAATAACATCATCCGCAAAAAGCCTTACCTCCGATTCCACTCCTTTACTCATATCATTTATATATACGAGAAAACATAAAGGTCCGATACCACTGCCTTGAGGAATTCCCCTCTTAATTATTACAGGGTCAGATAAAGCTTCACCTACTCTAATTCTCTGAGATCTATTTTCTACAAGTATAGCAACCCATTCAGTCACTCTTTTGTCCAGTCCAATTGCACTCATTTTTGCCAGTAGTCCCCCATGATGCACCCTATCAAATGCTTTAGACAGGTCAATCGCGAAACAGTCCATTTGACCTCCAGAATCAAAGATATCTGCTATATCTTGCTGAAATCCTACAAGTTGAGCTTCAGTGGAATAAACTTTCCTAAAACCGAATTGCCTTCTATCGAACCAGTTATTAATTTCACAAACATGTCTAATATAATCAGAAAAAATGCCTTCCCAAAGTTTACATACAATGCATGTCAAACTGACTGGCCTGTAATTTTCAGCTTTATGTCTTTATACTCCATATGATAGTATGCATCAGGGTTTAGTGACCAAGAATGGGAAAATTTTCCAAGGATCGTATGGATGGCTTATAGCGAATGTGAAACAAATGACCTTAACATGATTTAGAAAAAAATGGAGAAAACATTAGCATTCCTACAACTTACTTGCTTCCAGTATGAGCTCATTGCATGGCTGTACTTGTAACTTAAGTATTTACTCACGATCTGTAAAAAAGAGAATTCCTAAAGCACCGTGCTAATGCCTATTTCATTTTTAATTATTTTATGATTAATGTATTCCTGATATTGAATTTCAGTATTTCATACTCGTACCTTATCGTGTTACACGGTAAGATAAATTGTACAACAATCCCGAATGGATGATCTTCATTACAATGTTCATATTTACCGTTATTTTAAGAGTTGCGTATTGTTGCTGTACCTCTCTCAAAATGAAGTCAATACAAATTTTAGCTATCAAACAAAACAAAAATGGAATAATGCTTAGAATTGTTGAACTGCGATTTGAAATGTCACTGAAAACTGAAAAGAAAAATGTATTTCGTGACTGAGTCTTAGGTATTCTGCAATAGCTTGGAGATCATCTTCTATCTGCAATCCACATCTTTCAGACGGAGTGAAAATACTACATGGTTATCTTGGGCATAAAAATGAGCGTGCTTCTGTATCAGTGACCATCAGGACCATCCATATGGGAGGTTTGGCGTAAAGCGATTGGCGCTTCGAACTTTGCCCCTCCGTAAAGCGTGGCATATTCTGTGATACCCTAAATGCATGAATTTTTTTTTAGAGTTTTGTGATTTGAGATATCCATTCGTAAGGAAAACACTGAAGCTGTTCTCGTAGTTAATACTTTACTAGATCGACTGCCCACAGTGCTCACTTTCGCCTCGGGTCAGAGAAGACAGACTTCGCACAAATGGACAATACGAACGAGAGGAATCCCCCAGAGGTACGACATTTGCCATCAGCACGAGTGCTCGAGAGAGGAGAACTTCAACTTCCCTTCCCTCCGAGTAAATTTGTTTCCATGATGTGAAGTGGGGTCCATGGCCCCGGCTAGTAAGGCGATGTTTTCCTATTGTTGAAACACACTGTGTACATTTAGCTGCTTTACTCCTATGTGACCAATAAATGGCGATTTGGGATTCATTATTTCATCTTTCTAATTGCGACACTGGTAAGGACACGATATTTTATACCTGCTGTTAACATGCATTATTTATATAATTTCTAGATTTTATTCAACTTTGTCGTGAATGTGTAGAATGTATAATATGTAATAATTAAATATCATAATATTGTACGTAATGGTATTGGTAGTGATGTTCATTTAGTTTGAGGCGTGTTGAAAAACGAGGACATAAAATATTGCGGAGGAGATTATTCCTCACCATTTATTGTCTTATAATGGAAAAGTCATCCTGAAACAGCTTTGGTTAGCTTAGATAGCTTGTGTTAGGATTCCTAGTCATATTTTGGAGTGGCACAGGTCTTGGAAGCTTCGGGGTGATGGTACACAACAAAATATCTTGAGGACGCTAATGCGATTCACAGCGTTCTTAGCTGTCGTCAGGACATTATACATTCATTCAAATGTCGTCTTCCTGAAGTCATCACATCACGGCGGCAGGGTAGCCGCGTGGTGACTTATTACAGATCTTGATCTGTATCATCAGCTATGGCAACCTAGTCCGTGTTATGTGGGAAACCCGAAGCCTCCTTCAAACTGAGCATTCAAATATCCGGTATTTCCACAGCCCACGTTATTCCGAGTAAGTGTGACTCTGTCAGGAAAACATCCGAAGGCTTAATCAAGATAAAGCCTAATGTAAAAATTGGAAACCACTAAAAATCGTCTTGAAATATTGTTATTATTATTATTATTATTATTATTATTATTATTATTATTATTATTATTATTATTATTATTATTATTATTATTATTATTATTATTATTATTATTATTATTATTATTATTATTATTATTATAATCGTCATTATTATTTTGAATTAACGACCTGCAGAAGACAAAAAGTGTCTATTTCAAAGTTTTGTTTACGTGCTTACAGTACGGAATAATGATTGGATATTTCTACTCCTTTCAAAAATTCGGCTGCTTTTTTCCAAGTTGCGATGTTGGGATCAAGATTTCGAGACTCTCACAATGATCTATATGGGGATAAACATAGTTCGGATATATAGGAAGACCATAGCAGTGGATTGTGTCCATACACGTTGGCATAACCCAATTCCTATTGTTGCTATTTGTAACACATAATGTAACATAATGTGCTCCAAATTTGAAAAACTTCCGGGTATTGTTTTATAGAAGATCAGGAGAAATCAGGCGCGTGTCAAGAACTTTGATAGATAATTTCAGGAGCGATAAATGTTTGCCCATTCTTCAAAACTCGTTTACTTTGGCTGGAATACGATACACGGCCGTAGAATCATAAGCCCGTAAATTTTTTCTCTGAACTATCAAGGAAACTGTGCCTCACTTACTTTAATCTCTATTCTGCTGATTGTTGACATAAAGTCGTGAATTCACATCGAGAGATTTTGAAATTAAATCAAGCTGAAAGATGTTACAAATAGACTACCCACTGGGGTTCCATTGATTAGGATCAATTTCTTACCGGCTGAGAAGAATATGACATAACGTTGTGTCCATTCCAGCCGAGCTATCGGCAAAAAACACGACAAACAAGCTTTAAATCCGGACCCTTGTGTGAACTATGAGTGTGTTACCAGTGTGTGTTAAACAGCTGGGAAACCACAATCTTCCTTAGAGGAATTTAAGACGATCAAGAAATACTTTCAGCTTCTCGGAAGTATTCAAGAAGAGTGATGGATAAATTAATCAATAAATGAAGGAAGGCAGTTCCGTCATCTCATTGCTATCCATAGTTGAATGCATGCTTTTTTAATTGATTCTTTTTGAAACATTCTTATACAATTAATCTGGTTAGTTCGGTTGCCGTCCATTCATCAGTACAGGCTGCGCAACCCGCGCGCACGGGAAGCTCATAATCTGCTAACCTTGTATTTCCTGTAGGTCGATCTCCTTTTTACACGACGAGCCGTTATTTGCCGAAATATCTGCGAGGTAATTTCGCAGTGCAACCGCGTGGTCACATTCAGTTACGCTGTACCCAATTTACATAAGATTGCACGTTTCGCTGGGAAATTAACTCCCGGCCCATAACTTAGAATTATTTAAAGGTTACACACCTTTTCTATAGATATAAAATTTATCAGTTATTTATGTAGAAATCTGTTAGGAATGTGCTGGTATTCAGGGGAGTTTTCTATGACACGGACCGCTATCTGATTTTCAGTCAACTAAATGTCCTAGGCCTCGGATAAAGGAAGTGATGTCTGGGTAATTTGGGTAATTTCTTAGTTAATCACATGAAAAGTAGTCCACTACATTTCCATTCAAGATGTTCATTATTCTGTCGCTTTCTATAACTACATAATCTTTCCAAGAATGATTCTTCATTTTATTATTTCCCATAATGAGTTACTTTGAGTGAATCTCTCGATTTTGTTTACAATTTGAGTGATAACGCTTCTTATGGAGAATACCTTCCTCTGCGAACCATGTGACCTTGCCGCGGTGGGGAGGCTTGCGCGTCCCAATGATGCAGATAGCCGAGCCGCAGGTGCAACCATATCGGACGGGTATCTGTTGAGAGACCAGACTAACGAATGGTTCATCGAAAGGGGGGTAGCAGCCTTTCGGTAGTTGCAAGGGCGGCAGTCTAGATGATTGACTGATACGGCCTTGTAATAATACCCAACATGGCTTAGCTATGTTGATACTGCTACACGGCTGAAAGCAACGGGAAACTATAGCCGTAACTACCTCCCGAGGACATGCAGCTCTCTCTGTATGAATGATGTACTGATGATGGCTTCCTCCCGGGTAAAATATTCCGTAGGTAAACTAGTCCCCCATTCGGATCTCCGGGTGGGGACTACACGAGAGGGGGCGATCATCAGGAAGATGGATACTGACATTCTGCGAGTCGGAGCGTGGAATGTTACAAGCTTGAATCGTTGTGGTAGGTTAGAGAATCTGAAAAGGGAGATGGATAGGCTAAAGTTAGATGTAGTTGGTATAAGTGAAGTACGTTGGCAGGAAGAAAACGATTTTTGGTCAGGCGACTACCGAATTATCAACACAAAATGAAACAGGGGAAATGCAGGAGTTGGTTTAATAATGAATAAGAAAATAGGGCAGCGGGTAAGCTACTACGACCAGCATAGTGAAAGAATTATTGTCGTCAAGATAGACACCAAACCAATGCCCACCACAGTAGTGCAGGTCTATATGCCTACTAGTTCAGCGGATGATGAAGAAATCGAAGGAATATATGAGGAGATAGAAGATTTAATACAATATGTAAAAAGTGACGAGAATCTAATTGTGATGGGAGACTGGAATGCAGTGGTAGGCCAAGGAAAAGAAGGTATTACACTAGGAGAATTTGGAATGGGACAAAGGAACGAAAGAGGAAGTCGGCTGGTTGAATTATGCACTGATCATAATTTAGTCCTTGCCAATACTTGGTTCAAACACCACAAACGACAGCTGTATACGTGGACGAGACCTGAAGACACTGGAAGGTATCAAATAGACTTCATTATGATTAGGCAGAGATTCAGAAACCAGGTGTCCGATTGCAAAACTTTCCCAGGAGCAGACGTGGACTCTGACCACAACTTGTTGGTCATGAAATGCCATCTGAAGTTGAAGAAATTGAAGAAAGGAAAGAATGCAAAAAGAAGGGGTCTAGACAAGTTGAAAGAAAAGAGTGTGAGGGATTGTTCCAAGGAACATGTTGCAAAAGGACTAAATGAAAAGGTTGAAGGAAACACTATAGAGGAAGAGTGGGGAGTCATGAAAAATGAAGTCAGTGGGGCTGCTGAAGAAATGTTAGGAAGGAAGAAAACATCAACTAAGAATCAGTGGATAAGTCAGGAGATACTAGACCTGATTGATGAACAACGAAAACACAAGAATGCTAGAAATGAAGAGGGCAGAAAAGAATACAGGCGATTAAAGAATGAAGTGGATAGAAAGTGCAAGTAGCTAAGGAAGAATGGCTGAAGTAGAAGTGCAAGGATGTCGAAGGCTGTATGGTCCTGAGAAGGGTAGATGCTGCATACAGGAAAATCAAGGAAACCTTTGGAGAAAGGAAATCTAGGTGTATGAATATTAAGAGCTCAGATGGAAAGCCACTTCTAGGGAAAGAAGACAAAGCAGAAAGATGGCAGGAGCATATCCAACAGTTGTATCAAGGTAAAGATGTAGATAATTTGGTTCTGGAACATGAAGAGGCTGTTGATGCTGATGGAATGGGAGACCCAATTTTGAGCTCAGAGTTTGACAGAGCTGTGAGTGACCTAAATAGGAACAAGGCACCTAGAATTGATGACATTCACTCTGAATTACTAACTGCCTTAGGAAAAACCAGCATGGCAAGGTTATTTAATTTAGTGTGCAAGATGTATGAGACAGGAGAAGTCCCATCTGATTTTCGGCAGAATGTTGTTATACCTATTCCCAAGAAAGCCGGTGCTGACAGGTGTGAAAACTACCGCACCATTAGTTTAGTATCTCATGCCTGAAAACTTTTAACACGTATTATTTACAGAAGAATGGAAAAACAAGTTGATGCTGAGTTGGGAGAAGATCAATTTGGCTTCAGAAGAAATGTAGGAACACGTGAAGCAATCCCGACTTTACGTCTGATCTTAGAGGATCGAATCAAGAAGGACAAGCCCACGTACATGGCATTAGTAGATCTAGAAAAGGCATTCGATAATGTTGATTGGACCAGGCTATTTATGATTCTCAAGATGATAGGAATCAGATACCGAGAACGAAGAATTATCTACAATCTTTATAAAAATCAGTCTGCAGTGATAAGAATCGAGGGCTTTGAAAAAGAAGCAGCAATCCAGAAAGGAGTGAGGCAAGGCTGCAGTTTGTCCCCTCTCCTTTTCATTGTTTACATAGAACAGGCAGTAAAGGAAATCAAAGAGAAATTTGGAAAGGGAATCACAGTCCAAGGAGAGGAAATCAAAACCTTGAGATTTGCCGATGATATTGTTATTTTATCTGAGACTGCAGAAGATCTCGAGAAGTTGCTGAATGGTATGGATGAAGTCTTGGGTAAGGAGTACAGGGTGAAAATAAATAAGTCCAAAACAAAAGTAATGGAGTGCAGTCGAACGAAGGCAGGTGATGTAGGAAATATTAGATTGGGAAATGAAGTCTTAAAGGAAGTAGATGAATATTGTTACTTGGGTAGTAAAATAACTAATGATGGCAGAAGTAAGGAGGACATAAAATACAGACTAGCACAAGCCAGGAAGAACTTTCTTAAGAAAAGAAATTTGCTCACTTCAAACATTGATATCGGAATCAGAAAGATGTTTTTGATGACTTTCGGGTGGAGCGTGGCATTGTATGGAAGTGAAACATGGACGATAACTAGCCCAGAAAGAAAGAGAATAGAAGCTTTTGAAATGTGGTGTTACAGAAGAATGCTGAAGGTGAGATGGATAGATCGAATCACGAATGAAGAGATACTGAATCGAATTGGTGAGAGGAGATCGATTTGGCTAAATTTGACGAGAAGAAGAGAGAGAACGGTAGGACACATCTTAAGACACCCAGGACTTGTCCAGTTGATTTTTGAGGGAAGTGTAGGTGGTAAGAACGGTAGGGGTAGACCAAGGTATGAATATGACAAGCAGATTAGAGCAGATGTTCGATGTAATAGTTACGTAGACATGAAAAGGTTAGCACAGGATAGGGTGGCATGGAGAGCTGCATCAAACCAGTCTATGGACTGATGACTCAAACACACATGGAGAATACATTTATGAGAAGTATTAATTTAAACTCAGTGAGTTAGTTTCATGTCGTAGACATATTATTTAGATTTGAAATGTCGACGCAATTATGTCATCCTTCACTGCCATATCATTTATGTAAAGCTGTGATAGATACACAATATTATCTCTTGCTTATCTGCTTTTAATTTGCACGCTGTAGTGGTGGATTTCAAACTCTAATTAAACGTCCAGGACAAGGACTTTTGAACCGTGGTTTCCGTCATCACAGAATTAATTTTGTCCCTGTTCTGCCTCCACTCCTGACTTACACTTTGACACATTACTTCCTCAGGCACCAGACACTGTGAGATCAGCTATGTCTCTTTCCAACTCCCTTACTTAAATAGTTTTTACTTTCATTCACGTAACTCGAACCCGGTGATCATTAGGCATCGGCGTTTGTAACTGGAACATCACACAGTCCAGTATGGCTTTGAATTTTTGTAAGTGAAATACCTCACAGTCCAGTAAGGTTTTGTATTTTCTGTTTTCTCCATCTAAACAGTAGTCACCACCAGAGAAGTGAGATCTTGCTGTTAACTCAGATTTTCTTGACAACCAATATATTTTTCATCATCATAATCACCACATGAGATTTTTGTATAGCAGTATAATCGTTTATCACATTACATTTTCCATAGCTCCCTATAAGCCAGCCACTGTTCTGATGATTTCTTCCGTTTATGTATCCTCTTATATCATGTTCCCGGCTTAATTTTAGCCTTTCTCCTCCCTATCTTCTTGATGGTATCCAAACAAATATTTTCTTAGGTCAGCGATCTTCGTTCATTCTTTGCATATGACCATACTCCCTTAACCTCTTTGACCCTACGGTGCCTTTTATGTCGATGGCAATATCAATCCCGTTACGGATATTGCAATTTACTACTCCTGCGTAGCGTTATTCCACAGCAACGCCTCCAATATTCTATTTCCATCAGTGTTATCTGCTTCCTAAAGGTTACCGTTGTTTGCGATGCGGCTGATCCATTAGTGACGGTACTTTCTTTCGTAGTTTCATATACTCTAATCATAGTTTTTCTTGTTAATTTTGTACTCGGTAGAACACAATTTAATTGTCTACTTGCCTTGAGCAATATGTTTTCTTATTTCGGTCTTACTGGTATCATCGCAATTGATGACAACACCAAGGTATGTGAGCAAATCCCCTCGTTTCAGAATATCTTGTTTCAACTTTACGTACCCTTTATACCACCTTTTGAAACGTATTTTATACTGTCAACATTAATTGTTAAGCCCTAACTGGATTTTATATTTGACCTATCATTGAGATTCTATTAATTTGTTAAGAATTAAAAGGGTTTAAAAGAGTTCGCAAAAACTTCTGGGTGTCTATTTCTTCTGTTCACTATTGCTGGAAAATATGATGAATAATTTGTAATTAATTTCATATAGCAGTGAAAGAATCAATGTCAGCGTATATTTCTTGGAACATATCGTCATAAGCAGCTCTCAAAATGTGTAGTACTTAACAGTAGTTATAAAATATACATTCATGAAGTGCCTGCTAACTATTCTCTGTCAGACAAACATTTCCACCACCTGCAAGAATTTATGGAAAGCAGATCTTTCACATCAAAAATGTTATTGTGTTCAGTCTACATGTTTTCGTGATTTTTTCGCGTTTACGGAAGCTCTTGATTGTTTGTCGTCATGAGGTATTGAGTTCATGAAAAGTACATTAGAAACACTATACCATATTCCACATACGAGCTGTGGAACACGCAATAGTGATACTAGAATAGAGAATATAAACGAACACTGAAAGGAAGGAAGGATTACAAATAGTTTGCTTACTGCTCTAGAAATGAATGTTTCAGTACAAAACTCAAGTATGTGTAAGTCAATAGGGATGAGAAAAATGACATTGATGATATCGCGAAAAAATAAAACAAATAAAAATATATTATATTTCACCACAGTTAACAAGGAATCTCTAAACTGGGTAAACATACTGTTTAAGAACCACAAAATGACTCACCCGACTAAGAATGTAAGGGGGCATATATGATAAAATTGCGTTTCACTTACAGATTGACAGAAGGAACCCGAATTGAGTCGATGGCGGAATCATATAAAAACCTTGCTTGCCACGTCACTGGGGGAGTGTGATTACTTACTCGCTTATATCTCTTGAATACCTTGATGGATTTTATTGAAATTAACATATGTTTACGTTTAGAACATGAGCTACACGATGATGTATGTCTCATTTATGTGTCTTTATCGGCTAAAAAGTTAGAATTTTTTTCCAGTACATTCGAGAGAAAGGCGTGCAACATGTGGTAGTGACGTCACCGCAGCTTCATTGCTCGTAAGGTGTCCAGCTTGCCACGAGGAACTTCGTATTACGCTCGCACAAGATGTCTGGCATACGAACTCATATTTCTGCCGTCCCTTTTCCATATATTCCGGCAATTTTAAAATAATGTACCGGGCTGGAACAGTTCTGGTACAATATCAACGAAAATAATTTTCGTGATAACAGTGATATAACTGAAAACGGATATCGAGATATCGGACCTGATGGTGATGGGGCGGCAGTTCAGGTAACACAAATATTTCATTTCGTTGCTCCGAATGATTATATGGATGATGTTGAACGTGTCGATAATTTCGAAAGAGTATTATGAGAAATAGATTACTTTTTACATATGTTAGGAGGAGACAAATTGTTCAGTGACATAACCAATTGTGTATATCGTCGTTGCCGGGACGAAACCTTCCACGTAATAATATTTTAGGAGATATACTGACCCGCAGCACACACATTATGAAGAGCGAGAATGCCTTGACAATATTCACACAATATTGCACCTTAGATGACAGAACTTTACCGGCCAATGTTCTAAGCGAAAATATTCCACATAGGAGGTTTTGTCCCGGCAACGAAGATATATCAATGCAGCAATAAAACAGGTGCATTCCAGTAAAATAGATACAGAATAGGAAGACACTTGCTCAGAGGAAATAAAAGCTGATATACATGGTCACCATTCCACTTACAGAACCACGTGATTATTGGTTTAGGGGGATTCAGACAACATGAGAATGTGACAAATACTGCCTTTATCAGTGTCGAGTATCACCAGTAGGGGGCGGAGGTTCGAACAAAATACTTATGACTCAAAATGAATAGGGAAATGGATGCGACGGTATGTTTTCTAATATTATTGAAAACGTGAATATATTTTGATCAATAGTTTTTATAATAATCAACTTTTCTGAAACAATGTGCTCTGCTTCAATGTTTCCCAAATAATAGGTTGAAACCTGAGGATAAGCGGAGTAAAAATGTGGGCGGGAAAGGGCCACGGCCGCTTTCTTCCCAATCCTAGCCTCTTCCTGTCTCATCGTAGTCGGTTCGACGTAAAAGCAACTTTTAATAAAACTAAATTAAAAATGGTGGCAGTTGTACTTCCCTCCTTAAGTGGCGGCTATCGTACGGTTGTGTAATCTACGCTGTGTAGATTTAGGCCTCCATACAAGAAGCACACTTCTTATTAGAAAACAATAATAATTATCAATATAATGGAACATCACTATTAAATGAAACTAAATACAATACCTTTTCTCCTTTATCACAAGTTATATTACACATTTTGGAGCTCTCACGTATCTTATCATCAAAGTCATCAAAGTGGTGCTGATGACCTGGATGTTAAAACAACAATCCTGACCATGGTCAGTCAACATGGCGAACCTACTCGTAACTAAAGTGCTAGTAATGTTTCTATTCATGAGCGGTTCACACATTTCGCTTCGAACTGGATGCCTTCATTTCTCTCCGAAAAAGGAATATTTTTTGTCAGCCTCACAACTATTTTGCCAAATACAATTTATATATTGATGTGAATGAAATACGCAGTCGTCTTATGGTTGGAATATCATTAATCACGATGATAACGGATCACTAGTCCTAGTCCACCATACCCGGAGGTATTGTTCATTAAACGGGTGCTCAGTAACGTTCCGTCATAACCATTAGTGGTAACAAATACACTAACGAATATAAAGTGTACGCCTTACTCAGTGAAGGGGTTAACCTTCAAAATCTCCACTAATGAACGATAAAGAAATGATTTCATAGTTATTTTCAAAATATAAATCGTGGGATATTCCCTGGTAGGGCCATTTTAGCTGCCTTCAAAACGTAATAGTACTTATTAAAGTATTAAGTTGAAATAAGTATGTTACGTTCCATATTTCTAGAGTCCTTCAAATGAACGAAAATTTGCCAGAGATACCACTGCTCACTTAAGCAGTGTTAACGATTTGGAGGACATGGATAGGAGCAGTTAACTTATATAGCAAGTATCAAGCTGCTATAATAGCTTGTATTACGTTCAGAAGTAATTCAACATGTGAACCAGTTACAATATCTTTATGTTTACACTGGCACTGATTGTTAATTCGTTACTAATAAACACTCGTTGTTATACCATCTTCATAAAACTAAGAACGTTAAGTAGGAAAAGAAGACAATTACATTTAGACTATGTGGCCTTTACACTACTCCACCACCAGCAACTCAGTTACGAACAAATTATTGTTTATGAGGGGTTTCAGACAATATCTAACATTAACACAACAATGACTATACAACTTACACAACCGTTAATAATAAGAGAATGTCAAATATTTTGTTATTACTTTGAAAAAATATGCGTGGGTCACTAATTCTTAACATGCTCTAAGACGCGAGCAGAAAATTGTATTGTTCTGTCTGACTTCGATACTCTGGTGTTTGACGGTGGCTCATCAGGAGTGTGTTGAGTTTGAGGGTCATTTGAAAAATGTGTACGATTCCTCTCAGATTAATCATCTTCCTGAAACAGGTATGCTGGTTTTAATCTGTCCACTGATAGATTAGTAAGTTTTCCTTGATTTTTATTGTGAAACATTTCTCACGCCTTGTTATGGCACGGGAACCCTCATAAATGCGTTCCTGTGATTTTCTGACCCTATCATATGTCACAAATACATGGAAACAGGTTTGAAGTTCTTTCGGAACTAACGCTGATCTTGATGTGGTATATGTGTATGTACTGGGATTTAGTTTTAACGTTTGCTCTTGTAGATCAAATATAAACCTATCAGGATCAATATTCATTCTTTGTTCCTCGAAAAATTCATCTGGAAGCTTGTTAGTTATGCAATATGCCATGTGTGCAATTGAGTGACTTGACATTTCTCGAAGCGTAGTACGCAATCCCAGTAAGAAAGTAGGTAGGATTTCGGTCCATTTAGTAGTATTATGAGACTTGATAACTGACTTCAGGGTCCTGTGCCGTCTCTCAGTTTTGGCGCCTCGGCAGCAATATTGTCTTGTCCACTGATATGACGAACGTCAGCTGAAAATTGTGATATGTAATGCTGCTGTCTAATTTATTTAGGAGGCGCCATTTCGTTGCTTAGTTTGAAAGCAAATATGAGTGGCTTATGGTTAGTGAAGATAAAAATGTTTCTACCCTCTAGTAGATGTTTGAATTTCTTTACAGAAAAGTAAATTCCCAATAATTATCGGCCCTAGTAACCTTCTGTGACAGACTCAGCTTCTGTGAGAACAATTAAATTGGTCTCCAACTTCCGTTTTCCAATTGCTGGGCCTGGAATACAGAACCAACTGCAAACTCTGATGCATCAGTGCACTGTGCTAGAGGCAGGTTAAGGTTAGGAAAAGCTAACGATGTTGCATTTGCGATAACATATTTATATTATTAAACAGCCCTGTGCCCTATCAGTTCACTGAATATGTCTGTTACCTTTCTTCTTTGTTCCCTTGCGATAGTCGTGCAGGGCAGCTTGAGTTTGTGCAGCGTCTTTCAGGTAACGTCGGTAGTAGTTGATTACTTCAAGGAACGTACGGAGCTCACTTACTTTATCAGGTAACGTGTAATCCAAAATTGCTTGCACTTTCTGAGGTAGGGGACTTGAGCCCTTTGGCATTACCTTATGTCCCAGAAAGCCTAATTCATTTACTCCAAAGACTGATTTTGAAACATATAGTTGTCCCAGGATAACTTCTAGGCGTGACTTTTGATCTTCTGTAATGGCTGATGCGATAAAAATGTCATCTAGATAAGGAAACACAAAATCCAGTCCTTACAGTACTTCGTGTGTGAATAGCTAAAATGTTGGAAGTCCATTCCTAAAGTCAAAACTCATAACGTTAAATTTATACAGGCCGAACGATGCGATGATAGCAGGCTTAGTCTAAACTTCTTCAGCTATAAGTATCTGAATGTATGCCTGTACTAGAACAATTTTGGAAAACATCTTTTTGCCTTGCAGAATACTGTGGTAATCTTCTATCCTAGGAACAGGATAACGGTCTGGAACTGTTCTTTCATTTAATCACCTATAATCACCACATGGGATTATTGTGTCATCCTTTTTGAGGACCGTGTGAAGAGGTCAAGCCCATGAGGATTTAGATGGCCTTTAATTTCATTGCCTATCATGCATATGAATTCTTGTTTTACCACTTCCATACGTTCTTTGGTGTAGCTGTCTAGCCCTAGAGACCATGGGTGGACCTTCAATAGTAATGCGATGCTTGATATCATGCTTAATTTTTACAGGAATCAAATTCGGTTTTGGTCTATCTGGATTCTCCAGCGACAGATTTGAAAATTTAACATATTGACCCATAGAACTGATACGATTTTCTTCTGAGACTGGCATAACTTCACCTTCATTGCATAAGTTGGTTAGGAAATCTATCAATCCCGTGTTACAAATATCCATTAGTAACTGGAATTTGTTCAGAATGTCAAGTCCCAATATTGCCTCATCGACCTTTGCAACATTGAGTGCCTACTGGATATGGCGCCGAATTCCTAAATCAATGGTACGTAATTCAATACGAAATTAGAAATTTCGGTCCCGTCGGCAGCATATAAAATTCAAATCAGCTCCATTGTCAACTAAAAATTGCAATCCAGACTTTTGGTTGTGACAAATAGGCGAATTTTGCGACATTTCACTTGGGTTGCCGAATTTGCCGCTAATTCAACTGCGGTTTTCCGCTTCCCTGATATGACCAACTACATGTATGAGTACATTTTTGTGGTTCACAGCGATGTCCAAATCGAAAATGGTAGTACCGATATTTACGTCCGAGGCTATAATTTTTCCTTGATTTACTACGCCTATTGATAAGACGGCTATTTACACCTCTAGGCCGAGGTCCACCTTGATGGTCGAGAGATAATGAAGATATTTTTCCTCCGGTCCGGAAATTCGAAAGAGTATGTCTTTCATCGGAACAGGAACATCAAGCTGTTGTCCCCAGTCATCATCTTAAGCGAATATAATTCGTTAATTGGATTCATTTCCTTTACTTTAACGGTCGTGGTAGCCAATTTCCCGACTCCTTCATCTCTTACATTCAAAATGTACTTGATGGAATCAAGGAGTTTTTCTAACCATAGAGTTTCAAGAACTCTTCCGACACATCTACTCCGACTAAATCTGGTATTTTATGCAATAATTGACTAGGCTTCTGATCTCCCATCTCAATTCCAATAACTATCCTCTTAATGGGTTTATACTCACTTTCCTTAAATATATTTTACAGGCGTTCCTAAGCCAATGGGTGTCTGTTCACATCACTGCCCTTAAGAGTGCCCCATATATTCAGGACCCAGTTGAGCCAATAAATGGGTAAATGTCATTTCTTCTATCTTAAATTTAAAACATTTTAATTTGAGCCTCCACTTGGTAAAACCAAATTTCAGGTTTCTTTAATCTAAAATGTAGAATTTCCAGGCTACATTTATTTTTTTCAGGTCAGTCTTCGGGCATGCATTCGTTGTTCACGATATTTTCTACTGATAACATCGAAGTCACCAACATGCAGTACTACAGCCTGTATTCCTGTCTGGAGTAATTTATCACACACACACACACACATACACTCAAAACCATTTACTACATTTTATTGTTTACATTGACACCTATTGTTATCGCGTTGCTAATAAATCCCCGTTGCTATGCCATCTACATATCATAAACTTTATAAATCTATAAACTTTAAACAGTAAAAGAAAATCTTTACTTTTAGACTCCGTGGCCTTTACAAGACCAACAGGATGATTCTAGTGGACAACAATATTGGGATTCTCATGTTAGAAATGTAATTCTTCAGGTTCCACATTACCGCTTCCTGGATTGGTGATTTGTTGGGTAAAAAAATATCAATTATTGACCTAGTCAACGAATTAAAGTGCATTACATTATCTTTAGGATGTTTCTGCTAAGAGTTTGTGTTATAATTAATCGATGAAACCTCCTCAAAGGAAACGCGACTGGAGCACCTTCAGTACTGCACGAGCTGACGTAGTTGTATGGAGGCGGGTGAGAGATTCCAAAGTGTCACCACACGGAAATTTATTGTCAAAGATAACGAAAGACATTTCTGGCGTTTTCCATGAAGGAACAGAATAGTGACTTTGGAAGGAGAAGTTAACATTCCAATAATTAAATAGCTGCCGTGACAAACGTCAATTTACTCATGAGTGATTCTTGTAGAAGTAAAACCAGTCAGAAATACACCAAAATAATAAGGATGCAACGAATAATAGTAACAATAATAAAAATTACCTTTAACTAATGTGTTTATGCTAGAAGTTGATTATTTCGGCACTACCGTACGTTTCACTTATTTACGTTTACAGGTGAATGAATAGTGATACAGGGAGTTTCTGGTTTTGTTATCTATCGTTACCTTTGCTATATATTTCACATTTACTACCTCAAGTACTTATCTGGTAACGCTGGACCTTACTTAAGGTACAATGCCAGCCTTCACTTGACGTGAAAGTAAGGGTCCGCGGAAAATCATCTTCACTTCTGCCGACGTTTCGATTCGAACCGATCATCTCCCAAATGCAAGCTTGCAGGTGCACGACACGTGCCGCCTAGGCAACCCATTCGGCATGCTTTGTAAATACTGTAAGAATATGACTATACCCATTTCAACCGAGAGTTATATGTCGAACTACGAGTATTTCGTCAATTAATTACTGATTATTTCATACTGCGATTAGAGGTAGAGATTGATGAAAAACTAAATGAGTTAACTTTGTGTTTAATTATTACAATTATCTCTAAACGGAGACCGAGCGATTGGCCCCGTGGTTTGGGGCACGTAGCCGTCAGCTTGCATTCGGGAGACAGTGGGTTCGAGCCCACTGTCGCCAGCCCTGAAGATGGTTTTTCGTGATTTCCCATATGCACACCAGGCAAATGTTGGGGCTGTACCTTAATTTGGGCCACATCAGCTTCCTTCCCGCTTATAGCCCTTTCCTGTCTCATCGTCGCCATAAGACCTGCGTGTGTCGGTGCGACGTAAAGGAAATCCTAAAAAGTAAAAATATATAACTGGAGAAAAAAGTACAGTATATCATATAAACTTGAGACTTAAATGTTCTGTTATTCTTCGATAAAGTAATAATATTAAGGTACATACCGTACCAATGACAGACTAAGGAAGAAAGCGCACCGGATATGTGAAGAAGTAAAGAACGCGCTCTACCAAGTTCAAGAGCGATACAAATAGGACAACAGCGTCTTAAAGACGCTCATAATAATAATAATAATAATAATAATAATAATAATAATAATAATAATAATAATAATAATAATAACAACTGCCGCCGCTGTTCCAGAACTAACAGAGAGCATACAGCACGTCATCTCTGGTTGCTCACACTTGGCCAACACCAATTATAAGCCCCGACATGATCAGGTGGCAAAAATCAATCACCTGAAACTTTCTGTAAAATGTGGATTTCTTCAGTCATCAACTGCATATTGGAAATATACACCTCCACCCATTCTCGAAAACTCTTCATATAAACTACTATGGGACCGAGAAGTCATAACCGATGTCACGCTCAGCAACAATAGGCCAGATATTATTCTAATCGATAAATCAAAACGATCCGCATCCCTTATAGAAATTGCTTGTCCAAACACCTCCAATCCGCAAACAACAATAGCCACAAAGATATCAAAGTACACAGAACTGGCAATAGAAATACAACGCCTGTGGAAACTAGAATCAGTCACCACAGTTCCAATAATAATAACATGTACCGGTGTTATTCCAAAATGCTTGCACAACTCGCTGGCCGCATTAAACCTGCATCATCACACATACGTAGAACTACAGAAAGCCACCCTCCTGAGCACTTGCCACATTGTGAGAAAGTTCCTAGGAACGACTTTTCCTCTGACTCTCGCCAAACAGCATTAAGTTCCAGGCCGCAGTTCCAGTAATACTGAAGAACAGATTCCCAAAACGGGGACATAAGAAGTCTGAAGTTGTTTGTATTTATTGTATAAATGTATGTGTTGTAATTATTTCTGTTGTAAATATTTATACATATATGTACCTGTAGTTTCATAATCAAGAGGGTGACTCCTTGCTTAGGCCGAGTCAGCCCATTATGTTACCGGCACAAGCCGAGCCTTCCTAAATTGATACTAATAATAATAATAATAATAATAATAATAATAATAATAATAATAATAATAATAATAATAATAATAATAATAATAATAATAATAATAATATCTGCAAGAGCAGAGGTGGGATAAAAGGGAGCGACAGGGCCTGGAGGATGGACGGGGTAGTAGAGAGAAGAGGAAATCTCTTTAAATTGCGAAATGCATTTATCAATTCTTAACTCTTTTTATGAAAATAATGAAACATATTTAAATATTTAAATGAAATACCAATTAAAGAAATAAGGCGAGTTCGAGAAATGTTAGCTATTAATCTAATAACAATTTGTCATTTTAGAATATTCGGCGACCCGCTTTATAATAATTAAATACCAAATGCCAGGAACCAGCCACGCGACATTTATAAGTATTATTTCACACAAAGAGAGGACCGAGGCACTGGTTTGTTGTGTTACAGACGGCAGGCTGTCAGCTGATTGGACAAAGTTAGTGACGTGGGACCTAGTCACCAAGTCACTGGCTTGCTGTGTTATTAGGCGGCAGGCTGTTAGCTGATTGGACACAGTTAGTGACGAAGGATCTAGTCACCATGTCACTGGCTTGCTGTGTTATTTGGCGGCAGGCTGTCAGCTGATTGGACACAGTTAGTGACGTAGGACCTAGTCACCAAGTCACTGGCTTGCCGTGTTATTAGGCGGCAGGCTGTCAGCTGATTGGACACAGTTAGTGACGTAGGACCTAGTCACCATGTCACTGGCTTGCCGTGTTATTAGGCGGCAGGCTGTTAGCTGATTGGACACAGTTAGTGACGTAGGACCTAGTCACCATGTCACTGGCTTGCTGTGTTATTAGGCGGCAGGCTGTTAGCTGATTGGACACAGTTAGTGACGTAGGACCTAGTCACCAAGTCACTGGTTTGTTGTGTTATTAGGCGGCAGGCTGTTAGCTGATTGGACACAGTTAGTGACGTAGGACCTAGTCACCAAGTCACTGGCTTTCCGTGTTATTAGGCGGCAGGCTGTCAGTTTATTGGACACAGTTAGTGACGTAGGACCTAGTCACCAAGTCACTGGTTTGTTGTGTTACAGACGGCAGGCTGTCAGTTGATTGGACACAGTTAGTGACGTAGGACCTAGTCACCAAGTCACTGGCTTGCTGTGTTATTAGGCGGCAGGCTGTTAGCTTATTGGACACAGTTAGTGACGTAGGACCTAGTCACCATGTCGCTGGCTTGCTGTGTTATTAGGCGGCAGGCTGTTAGCTTATTGGACACAGTTAGTGACGTAGGACCTAGTCACCAAGTCACTGGTTTGTTGTGTTATTAGGCGGCAGGCTGTTAGCTGATTGGACACAGTTAGTGACGTAGGACCTAGTCACCATGTCACTGGCTTGCTGTGTTATTAGGCGGCAGGCTGTTAGCTGATTGGACACAGTTAGTGACGTAGGACCTAGTCACCATGTCACTGGCTTGCTGTGTTATTAGGCGGCAGGCTGTTAGCTGATTGGATACAGTTAGTGACGTAGGACCTAGTCACCATGTCACTGGCTTGCTGTGATATTAGGCGGCAGGCTGTTAGCTGATTCGATACAGATAGTGACGTAGGACCTAGTCACCAAGTCACTGGACTGCTGAGTTATAGACGGCAGGCTGCGGGCACAGTTAGTGCAGTCTTAACAGTCCGGAAAGAGAGTGCACCAACCTCGGAAATAAAATTTATCATGGCAATATAAGGTTCGAAGAATCATATGTTGACAGTACAGTGGACAGTACAGTGCAACGGGGGATGTCAACATTCAGGAGAAGCAATACGTCAAGTTGCAGTCACAATTTCATGAAGTTCTTGCGTCTATGATAAAATTGAGGAGTATAAGATAAAAAAGTAATAATAAGAATAATAATAATATTTAATTCGTAGATTATGGGACGGAGTTATTGACTGGCATGTTTTGATCACCTTCCAGATTTTCTATTGTGGTGGCCCCTTAGACTGAGTGTCGAAGCTATCTGTCTCCAGCACCTACTACTGTACAAGCTTATGCCTTAAGTAGTTGGCAAAATCTAGGTCTCTCGACCTGCCACCAAGTTATACTCTATTTTCCTGCTTTGTTGTGACATTCCTTGCGATCGGCCAGCAGTGCTAAGGAGCAACCTGACGGTCCAGTACCATCGGAGAGGCATTTTTGCTTTACCATGCGTCACGTCAATTTCAGTTCTGGAGTAGTTCGACTACTCTTACAAAGTTTGTAAGGTAATGCCAGGTCGGAGAATGGATGGGCTCTTAGGGCATATTTAATGATAAATTACTAGTTCCAATGAATCTACCTTCCTTATTCTTTTGACTAATTAGTTTCTGAATAGCCCTGGTGTAACGGGGCGTCCGATGAACCCCACGCAGTTTCAAATGGTAATTTAATGGTTTGTGCATAAGCATTGGCAGAAGATTGTTTCTACTTCTCAGGTTTTGGTTTAGCTCCTGTTAAATAGAGTATCTGATGAGACCCACATACGTCAATGAAATGAAAATACACAGCCGGTTTCCTGTTTCATCCTGTTCAGGAGTGGAATGAATGAAGGATCCATCTAGCGTCGAAGATAGTAACTGTGCCAACTGCCGAAGCCTGTGGCGATCTTGTGTGGCAATTATTAATAACTGACAGGTGAAATGAAATGATACTGGAGGTAGTTACTGGAATGAAAGATTACAGGGAACCCGGAGTACCCGGAGAAAAGTCAGTCCCGCTTCCGCTTTGTCCACTTGGAGTGACCGGGATTTGTACCACGGAACCCAGCGGTGAGAGACCGGCTGAACCACGGAGGCTACATAGGTCAATCTTGTAACCAGTATGTTCTCATCGTGCTTGTCTTCACAAACTGTAAAGATTTACTTGGGTATGCAGTTTTGCGCCCAGCTCTTGTACCAGGCAGTATATGATGAGCCCCCTGAATGTTGACGTTATAATTGATTTTTTTGGTTCCTACAGTTGTTCGTTGTTCAGTGCTTATCTTAAAGCGCAGGCTGGATGCCATGGAGGACTTGCTTTGGTGTTTTACTGAGTATAAAATGACACTAACTTCTTGCTTTCGTCTGGCTTATGCCTTAATGTTTAAATTTAAACAAACGTTTATTGCTTTATTACTTTTAACATACCTTACTAAAGCCAGCCTTGCGGTGTAGGCGTAGGGTACCTTTCTTTTACTCGCAGGCCCCGGTCACATTTCCGGCCAGATCAGGAATTTTTACTTGTATCTGAGGGTTGCTTCGAGGTCCACATCCTAAGTGATTGCAATTGAGGAGCTATCTAGCGGTGAAATAGCGGCCTCGTTCTAGAAATCCAAGAATAATAGCCGAGAGGGTTGGTCGTGCCGACCACACGGCACCTCATCATCTGCAGGCCTTCCGGCTGAGCAGCGGTCCCTTGATTGTCCATGGCCCTGAGCGGCTGTTGCACCATGGGAAAAAAGGAAATACCGTAAGAAATATCTTTAGTGCTTTCTATTCTTTATAATCACCCTGAAATTTGCTGAGCTCAGCAGCTTCTTTCCTCTTCCCTCCCTATCTTGAACTGCTCTGCAGTTCGCACTCACTTCTTGTTTACAAGATGAATAGTAATAAAAATAAAAATAAAAATAAAAACAAATATAAATAATAATAATAATAATAATAATAATAATAATAATAATAATAATAATAATAATAATAATAATAATAATAATATGGTTTGTGTTTGTGGATTACTGTAGTCACGTCCTAGTTCGCGAACCATAGGCAACGACTGAGTGGCCTAGTAAGTGGTTCTGAGGGTCAGGATACCAGTTGCTATGGAATGGGAGTAGACATCTCGGACATATTCTGAGTCATGGCCCTCCTTGTGCTCAGGTGGCTAGGACTATACAATTCACCGGTAGTCCAAAACCCGTTACAGGAGAGAACCTCACTTGGACTATGTGCAAGTAGGGTAGCATCCTGCTTCATGAATTTACCGAGCTCAGAACATTTTAAGCAAGCCTCGGACATATGGGAGTAATGGAGTCCCACTCCCATTTGACAGGCGAGGGACTCCTTGGAAACAACTTGGCGAACGAAATGGAATTCGATGGGGAGCTATAAATATTAATGAGGCTTATGGAAGAAAGAAGAAAGAACTGGCTGAGTCAGCAAAGAGGATGCATCTGGATGTGCTAGGAGTAAGTGATATTCGGGTAAGGGGAGATAACGAGGAAGAGATAGGAGATTATAAAGTGTACTTGACGGGTGTTAGAAAGGGAAGGGCAGAGTCTGGGGTAGGGCTCTTTATCAGGAATACCATTGCACGCAACATAGTTTCTGTTAGACACGTAAATGAGCGAATGATGTTGGAGGAATTAGGACAAGAATTGTGTCCGTGTATTCACCATGTGAGGGTGCAGATGAGGATGAAGTTTACAAGTTTTATGAAGCATTGAGTGACATCGTAGTCAGGGTCAACAGCAAGGATAGAATAGTGCTAACGGGCGATTTCAATGCGAGAGTTGGGAATAGAACTGAAGGATACGAAAGGGTGATTGGTAAATGTGGGGAAGATATGGAAGCTAATGGGAATGGGAAGCGTTTGCTGGACTTCTGTGCTAGTATGCGTTTAGCTGTTACAAATACATTCTTCAAGCATAAGGCTATTCACCGCTACACATGAGAGGCTAGGGGTACCAGATCCATAATAGACTATATCTTAACAGACTTTGAATTCAGGAAATCTGTTAGGAATGTAAGCGTTTTTCGCGGATTTTTTGATGATACAGACCACTATCTGATCTGTAGTGAACTATCTCTAGGCCTAGGGTAGAGAAAGTGAAATCTGTCTGCAAACGAGTAAGGGTAGAAAATCCCCAGGACGAGGAAATTAGACAGAAGTACATGGATATGTTTAGTGAGAAGTTTCGAACAGTAGACAGTAAGCAGGTTCAGGATATAGAAAGTGAATGGGTGGCATACAGGGATGCTGTAGTAGAAACAGCAAGGGAATGCCTAGGAACAACTTGTGTAAGGATGGGAAAAGGCGAACATCTTGGTGGAATGATGAAGTGAGAGCAGCTTGTAAACGTAAAAGGAAGGCTTATCAGAAATGGCTCCAAACAAGCGCCGAGGCAGACAGGCATTTGTACGTAGATGAAAGAAACAGAGCGAATCAAATAGTTGTTGAATCCAAAAAGAAGTCATGGGAAGATTTTGGTAATAACCTGGAAAGGCTAGGTCAAGCAGCAGGGAAACCTTTCTGGACAGAAGTAAAGAATCTTAGGAAGGGAGGGAAAAAGGAAATGAACAGTGTTTTGAGTAATTCAGGTGAACTCATAATCGATCCCAGAGAATCACTGGAGAGGTGGAGGGAATATTTTGAACATCTTCTCAATGTAAAAGGAAATCATCCTGGTGATGTTGCAAACAGCCAAGCTCATGGGGAGGAGGAAAATGAAGGTGAAATTATGCTGGAGGAAGTGGAAAGAATGGTAAATAAACTCCATTGTCATAAGGCAGCAGGAATAGATGAAATTAGACCTGAAATGGTGAAATATAATGGGAAGGCAGGGATGAAATGGCTTCATAGAGTAGTAAAATTAGCGTGGAGTGTTGGTAAGGTACCTTCAGATTGGACAAAAGCAGTAATTGCACCTATCTATAAACAAGGGAACAGGAATGATTGCAACAACTATCGAGGTATCTCATTGATTAGTATACCAGGCAAAGTATTCACTGGCATCTTGGAATGGAGGGTGCGATCAGTCGTTGAGTGGAAGTTGGATGAAAACCAGTGTGGTTTCAGACCACAGAGAGGCTGTCAGGATCAGATTTTCAGTATGTGCCAGGTAATTGAAAAATGCTACGAGAGGAATATGCAGTTGTGTTTATGTTTCGTAGATCTAGAGAAAGCATATGGCAGGGTACCGAGGGAAAAGATGTTCACTATACTGGGGGACTATGGAATTAAAGGTAGATTATTAAAATCAATCAAAGGCATTTATGTTGACAATTGGGCTTCACTGAGAATTGATGGTAGAATGAGTTCTTGGTTCAGGGTAATAACAGGGGTTAGACAAGGCTGTAATCTTTCACCTTCGTTGTTCGTAGTTTACATGGATCATCTGCTGAAAGGTATAAAATGGAAGGGAGGGATTCAGTTAGGTGGAAATGCAGTAAGCAGTTTGGCCTATGCTGACGACTTGGTCTTAATGGCAGACTGTGCCGAAAGCCTGCAGTCTAACATCTTGGAACTTGAAAATAGGTGCAATGAGTATGGTATGAACATTAGCCTCTCGAAGACTAAATTGATGTCAGTAGGTAAGATATTCAACAGAATTGAATGTCAGACTGGTGATACAAAGCTAGAACACGTCTATAATTTCAAGTATTTACGTTGTGTGTTCTCCCAGGATGGTAATATTGTAAGTGAGATTGAATCAAGGTGTAGTAAAGCTAACGCAGTGAGCTCGCATTTGCGAACAGCAGTATTCTGTAAGAAGGAAGTCAGCTCCCAGACGAAACTATCTTTACATCGGTCTGTTTTCGGACCAACTTTGCTTTACTGGAGCGAAAGCTGGGTGTACTCAGCATATCTTATTCATAAGTTATAAGTAACAGACATGAAAGTAGTAAGAATGATTGCTGTACAAACATGTGGGAACAATGGCAGGTGGGTACTCAGAATGAGGAGATAAAGGCTAATTTAGGAATGAACTCGATGGATGACGCTGTACGCATAAATGGGCTTCTGTGGTGGGGTCATCTTTAGGCGAATGGAGGAGGATAGGTTACCTTGGAGAATAATGGATTCTGCTATGGAGGGTAAGAGAAGTAGAGGGAGACGAAGACGACGATGGTTAGACTCCGTTTCTAACGATTTAAAGATAAGAGGTATAGAACTAACTGAGGCCACAACACTAGTTGCAAATCGAGGATTGTGGCGACGTTTAGTAAATTCTCAGAGGCTTGCAGACTGAACGCTGAGAGGCATAACACTGTGCCCGTTCGCATCTCGTAGACCATTTACAAAATGGCGGCGTAGGAAGGTATGGCCCATGCGATCTATTGAAGGCAATGAACTTCTCATTAATACGGCATATAGAAGACCATGCACGTCACGGAACAGACCAAGTTGGAAGACACTACAGGACAGTAGAGGCTCAATTTTATTGTTTTATAAAAAATACAGCAGCGCAGTAATTGTTATAAAAAAACTACTCACTCTAAAAAATTCAACGGCAGAGGAAGGACGCAGGAACATGCAAAGCTTACATCTAAAGATTATCATAAACCTTTGAAGAAGATATTGAATATTTTATAATTGACATTCAAATCAGACAAAATAATTCACCGGCGTACATTATAAAGAGACGAGATATTACAAAAATAAATAAATTACGGTGAGATATAACTAACTTGGATCCGGTGAGCAACCATTCTGCGATCGGCGGAGAAGGACTCACTATATTAGTGGACCGATAATTTCGTACGGCAAGAAAATTACCCCTGTTATTATAAATTAATACACATATAAGGAGAATTTATTTCCAATTGAAGAAAATTTCGTCATTAAGAAGAAGCAATAAAAAAATGGAATATATTATGACTGATGTCTCCGCAGAAGGAATTTTCTATGTTGTCTGCAGATTTGGAATGATGACTGCTTGCTAAATCTACATGATGGACTGAACTGGAGATAGGCACCGGCAAACCAGATGACCAGCTGTGGAGGAATGGACCGGCAAACCAGATGACCAGCTGTGGAGGAATGGACCGGCAAACAAGATGACCAGCTGTGGAGGAATGGACCGGCAAACCAGATGACCAGCTGTGGAGGAATGGACTGGCAGACCAGATGACCGGCCGATGAGGATAGGCAGCGGCCAATCTGATGACCAGCTGATGACCGGGAAGACGATGTCCAACATGAGATCCAGATCCTAACAGAGAGTCGAACCACAACCAAGGAATGGAGCGACAACCAGACCAAACATAAAATCTAACGAGCTAAGTCTTTACATTTTCTAGTAGAGTAGTTTCTTACAATCTACAACCTTACTCTAACTTCGGCATGTGCTGATTAATTGGTGATATTTATGAATTAATTAAGAACGTGTGTGAACCATAACGTGAAGTGTGAGATATTTAAGGCTATAAGATAAGATGGCAGTGTAGAATTAGAGTTGTAATATATCATATACATGCCACCGCACTTGCATACATAGAGTAGAAACTAGCATGAGTAAATGAAGGAAGTATTTCTTGTGAAGATCTAATAGCAATGAGTCTATACAACTAGTGAAACTTCGATTAATCTCGTATTAATTGTACAATGATTACGTCACGATTTTACCTGCGCGACAGAGATGAATATAGTTAAGTTACGTATTCCTTTCTTTATAGAAAGAGGGCATTGAACTCCAATTGCTTTTAAAAGATAAGAGGTTATAAAAAGGCGTTTATAATAAGGCAATTCTAAAATGTTTGGCACATAGTTTTAAGAGTAATCGGCGATATGCGTACGGTAATAAGTGTGCCAGTGGTGTGATAATATATATTGGAATGGTATTAAAATATGGTTATTTCTCGGAGTATATTAAGGAATATTTGAAATGCAGATGTTTGTTTATGTGTTGCGGTATGAGAAAGAATTGCTATTTGCCGAGGAAACGTTGCGTTAGATTTACATGAGGTGAGTTCTGTATCACATGGAAGAGTATGTCAAATGAGTGCACATCGAGCAGATGACACATTTTAAGGTAAGATCGAGATGTATTATGGTAGAATTGTGAATCGTGACAGTTTTATCTGACTTTGGTAAATGATATGTAGCGAATACGAGAGAGTTCTTTAACATACGGTTTAACGAGGCTCATGACTAAGTACACATGTGATATTCTTTGGTGCGGTGACATTTCAATATAATACGTATTAATTTCATTCTGTACTGACCATACGAGTTGAGTAGCTCGTACACATGAGAGATATTGAATAATATGAGATAGCTAAAGCACATTGAGCCGTTGGTGGAGGAGTGTGTGGATCGGAAACTACCTAAACAGTTAGATAGATGTTTTATTTCTTTTTCAATGCAGAGATCATATGAGTTGAAGTGTTTAAATAACATAATGAATAGGAAAATGGTTAGTTAGGAGCCATATGTCGTAGGCTCTAGGGAAGTATTGTCTTGGCCCGTGAGTTGTTATTTATGCGTATTCAATATGAAGGACCAAATAATCAGAGTTCAGATTTATGAATAGAAATTTTGGAGAGCAGCTTCACGATTTCATACTCACGCAAGAGCTCAATTGGGAGACATATAAGCAAAGACATGATCAGGTTGATATTCGCAATCTGACTTTATCCCATTTAATTTCTATTACGTTTCAATTTAGCAAACCATCCATTTTTATCACAGTGAATTGACTTAAATGAGGTGAGAATAATTAATATAATTATCGTGACTGTATATACATCAAGTATTTATACGGAGACCGAGATTGCTCAGTGATCTGTCGAATATATTTAGGATAAATTAAAATCACTTCGGAACATGGTTACGAATATAGAAGTAAATAACCGATATGAACTTGAACATTGAATGAGAATGAGTGTAAATAATTTAAAGATCATAATTATTTTACTTTTATTTGAGCCAGCGCTGACTCTTACCCATTATACATAAAAGTTATTAAGATTATACTACCCAGAATTCACATTAACTTTCATTGAACATTATTTATTCCAATAAATTTTGTTATATTATTCTTTTAGGATGTGTCTGTGTTATGAATTCTTTTTGGTAACAGCTAGTTTGTAAGTTAGCTAGTAAGCTTAGTAGATATAAGTAACTAATGAATCTGACGGAAGAAAGAGATTCTTTTTGAGGTTTTCGGCCATTGGTCCATACTCGAGCGGTTAGGTTTCCCTATCATACGTGTCTCAGCGGTTCGAGTCTCTTCCGAAACCACGTAAAAAACAAACATATAAAATCTCAGATTTTATGAGCGGTAGACAGAAAACCCTGAGAAGAAACCGAGTTACCGGGAGGACATTGCGCTGACCGCACGACAGCGGGTGCAACACTCTATAATGATAATGTATTTATGTATCTATGTGTGTATGTATGTATGTATGTATGTATAATAATAATAATTGTACCGGGTGGTACACCTCCACGCCGCTAATTCAAATATTGCGCCAGTTGAAACTCCTCTACGGGAGAAAGCCTGAACTTTAACAACTGTATTAACTCAACGGTTTCTCGGAAGATGTCACTATCTGGCAATTTGGAAGTGTTCTGAACTGTGTCTATTTCGATTTGTGTTTGTTTGTTCCGTATCAAGAAATTTGGACAGTCTCTAACAGATGTCTCTACTAAAACTATGATAACGCACTCTGGTGTAAAGGAAAGTACTTTCTTGAAGAAATTTTGTATTCATAAGTTTTGTCTTAACTAAATTTTGCTCTGTCAGTTGTAGGTTGGTATTATAATCCTTTCCTTCCGCCTGTTTTGAATGTAGCCAATCAGGAATTTCTGTAATTAATTTTCCACCAATAAGGTGTTTCTTCCTCGTCTTGTGTATTAGTTTTTGCTGTTATCCAATAAAATTTTGTGGGCGGGTTGTAATCATTCATGAAACGTCTCGAATTTTCCGCGAGGGTATGAAACCTGCTGATTTTCTGGTCTCCTGGCCACTTCATCGACATTTTGCGTAGTGTGTGATTATGTAGCAGGGGGGCGGTTAGCGCCTCTTTCTTCGGGCAGCAGTTCATCAACAAGGTAATGGCCGTTTAATAACTTTATTTCTTGCTAACTCAGCAGTTTAACCCTCGGGGCAGGTTCGAAACTTTTCTCATGTGACCTATCTTTAAAATGTAAAAAACATTTGGTGAAAATTCCGTCTCTTTAACTACAAATTGGGATACAGAGTGCCTAACCCTCTCGAGCTCCCACTCATATTGTTTTGAGGTGACTACATTTTCATAACCGTTTTCCTTCTCTTCTTAATGTAATAAAGTTTTCTTATACGTGTCACCTCCTTAGTATGGGATTAGCCCTTGCGTAAGCGGCCTACTGCAAGTAGGTTTTAAAGGTGTATTACGAGTGCAAGCTTCGCCTCCATTCAATTTTGTATTATGGGCCAGTAACTTAACCTGATGTTTTATTTTCCTCATGTAAAGGCCCTGTAGGTTGGGTATCAAATACCCCTGTTTCTTGGTATGCCTTGAGGGCAGGTAGAAGTAAAGTTGTTTGTGCTTATAAAATTGAGAGCAGGTCAGCTCTTTCTGGTTTCTTTGGAAAGTGCCTCTATGAGGCTTAATACTACTAAGCGGGAGCAAGAGCTCCATGTAATTAAGGATCTTGTGCCCTTTGATATTTGTGGTTGTGAGTCGAGTACTCAGACTATGAGGCTCGTAGCCCAGAATTTGTAAATTTGCATTGTACCTGAGTGTTCTTTGTTATTTCACCTAGTGAGAATTGTTAACCGTTGTTATCTGTTGATTTTGAAAAGAAAATATAACCTTGTTAAAGTTTTAAATTAACTTTAATTTCGTAGTTGAGACCTATTCCAGCCCGCACCTTCTTTCACCTCTGCAAATCCACAAAACTCCGTATCAAGTGGTAGCAGAGCGTGGTTGAATGGGTCTCAATTTAGCCCCTTTTGACGGCTAAACATTGTATTTCATTCGAACTCTAACAATTTTCTCAGTCGCTGGAATTCTTTTTATTTTTCAAAATTTTTCTGCCTTCATGTCCGGCTCTCGCGAGGTCCTCCATCCTTTCTATTTGCGTAAGGAGGAATTACTTTATGAACTGTCTATTAGAAACGTTCAATCTGGAGGCACGGTTGCGTTGGATGCCAATAAACTTAAAGATTCCCTTGATTTGCCTATTACCACCCCAACGTTGGGAGAGAAAGAGATTGATGACGCTCTCTCCACGATCAATGACAATACTACTGAGCTAGCATCTGTAGTTAGTTTTTTTGAAGAAGGGAACCCATCCCCTAACCAACTTAAACGTGTGCAAGCTCGACTATTCCATTTTTATAATAGGCTTAATGATCTATTGTCTCTCAGGTTGAGTGACATTCAGGGAAAGGAGGCTAGCGCCCTCATTGAAAACATTTCTAAATTGTGCAGTACTGTCGGTCAATTGTTATCGGGGGTAACGGCTCCCAAAACTGACCTGCCCATGGCGGTAAACACTGTTAGCGAGGAAACGCCTTCCAAAGGGGAAGAAAATATAACATCTGGGGTTACTCAAAAGACGCCTGCCCATCTAGAAAGCGGCCCTGATCGTCGGCCCTCAATTCCGCCTTTCTCTTTGAATAATGCTCCCTCCGAGCCTCCGTCACCCCCTAGGCAGTTCCCTACTATGTCACCGGGCATCAGTAGTTTGCCTTATCCATTATCAATGTTACTTAGGGGTATTTCCAAGTTTTCGGTTAACTCCACCAGTGAGGTAATTTCATTTTTGAGATTTTTGGTGGAGTTCCAGGATCATGCCCTAGTATTTCCCTCTCTGCTTCCCAAATTCTTCAAATTATTTATCCGTATGCCATAGGTGCCCTCTCAGACAAAATAGTTAGGGCAATTCCGGAACAGTCATCTATTGAAGACTTTCACGCACACCTTCTCGCAAACTTCATTCCGGCTCGAGCTAGGTCATCGCGTATTCAAAAGCACTACTATCGTGTACAGCGTCTGGACGAAAGTCTTGCCGACTTCATCCAGGATATCAAATTTTATACCAGGGTGTTTGCTCTTCATTTTCCCGAAGATCAAATTGTTCATGCTATTGTGGAAGGTATTTCACCATCCTATAGGTCATATTTGTGTTTTGCGGCCCGCCCGCAAACCTTTTCTGAGCTTGAATTATTGGCCGTATCAGCCGAAGGGGTTAGATATGCTGATACATTACGTGTTGCGAGGGAGCCCCCTCCGTCATCAAGTAACTTTCGGCCTACACCTCGCCGAACCATCACTGCCCGTAAATGTTATGCTTGTGGGTCGCCTGACCATCTTCGGAACAAGTGTCCATCAATTAAATCTAGTGGGACAAGGAATGGAGCAGGGTCATCCCAAGGCTGTTTTAAATGCGGTGCTCTTTCCCATATTGCCAAGAATTGCTCTAATGCTAACAGCACCCCCTCCTGCTCAACTTCGGGTGCAACTTCTACCAACAAGCATAAGTGACTAGAGGCTCCGGCTGAGTCGGCAGACTCATCTTTCCAAGGCTCAGCCCAGGTTAAATCCGGCGAAAGATCGGGGAAATGTCAGTCTTCTAATCTATCATGTGAAGGCCCTAAGGAATGTCTAAGGATGGCGGCGGATTCCCCGCACCAGTACCCTTCCTTAAAGTTGAGGTGAATAATGAGCCTATAACTGCTCTTTTAGATTCAGGCAGTGTTTGTTCCATTATTTCGGCTGAATGGTATTCCAAATTGAAATCTGTTTATAAAATTCCTGATTATTGTTCGTCTTTGGTTCAATGCGTTTCGGCAAATTCTTCTCCATTAGAAATTGTAGGTTTTCTGTATGCAAAAATTAGAATTGCCAAATTTACTTGGAAAGTTAAATTGTTTGTGGCTAAGCACTTGTCCTGCCCCATTATATTGGGAGCAGACTTCATATCTCACACTGGTCTAGTGCTTGATCTTCAGAGCAAGTCGTGCACGTTCAAATTTGCTTCGAATTGTAAAATTCCCTTATTGAAATGTAGTTCTGCGTCATGCTCATCTGTTTCGCCTACCCAGGATGAGATGTTGTTAGATCTTAGACATCTACCTGAGGAACAGGCTGATAGTATTCGTAAGCTGTGTCAGTCGTTTCCTGATGTTTTCTCTGATACACTTGGCGCTACTGACCTTATCGAATATAAGATTGAGGTTACAGATTCGATCCCTGTGAGATTTCCACCGTATAGGCTATCTCCGCCCAAAATGAAGGCTCTGAAAGAGATCATCGATCAAATGTTAAAAGATGGTATTATTCGGCCCTCTAAGTCGGCGTATTCATCGCCTATTTTCCTTGTCCCGAAACCTCAAGGTGGCTTCAGGCCTGTGATTGATTATAGGGCTCTCAATCGGAAGGTGGTGTTACAATCCGTGCCCCTTCCAGACCTTCATTCTTGTTTTTCATGGTTTCGTAAAGCGAAGTTCTTCACAATCTTGGACCTCAATCAGGCGTATAATCAGATCCCTCTAGCTGAAGAATCTAAACATCTGACTGCTTTTGCCACGGATTGGAACTTGTATGAGTACAACCGCGTGCCTTTCGGGCTCCCCACGGGAGCAGCCGTGCTTACAAGATTGCTAGATAGGGTCTTCTCCGACATCAAGTTTGAGTACTTGTACCACTATCTCGACGATGTCGTCGTATTTTCGGAGACCTTCGAAGAACATTTAGATCATCTGAAAGAAGTTCTTAGTCACCTTCGTAAGGCTTGGTTAACTGTGAAGTTGTCCAAGGTCGCCTTCGCTAAGCCTTCCATGTCATTCCTAGGGCATATTGTAACGCCCGATGGTGTTGCAGTGGATCATTCCAGAACACAGGCCATCCGTGATTTCAAACCTCCCAAGGACATCAAAGGTATTGCTAGGTTCATTGGTATGGTGAATTTCTTCAGGAAATTTATTCCAAATTTCGCCAATAGAGCGGCGCCCTTGAACTTACTTCGTAGGAAAGGCGTCAAATTTGAGTGGGGACCTTCCCAACAAGCCGCTTTTGAAGATATCAAATTAGCTCTGTAATGCCCCTGTTCTATCCATGCCCGATTTCTCCAAGAAATTCATCGTCCAAACCGACGCGTCGTCGTCGGCGGTAGCTGCAGTCCTTCTTCAAGAGACTGAACTAGGGAGGCGACCCATCGCCTATGCCTCTAGGACTCTATCGGCTCAAGAAGCCAAATATTCCATCTATGAGCTCGAAGGTTTGGCAGTCTTATTTGCTTTAGAAAAGTTCCGTCTCTATCTGGAACATGTCAAATTCGACTTGGAGACCGATAACCAATCCTTAAGTTGGGTCTTAGCTAGGCCGCGTCGTACGGGTCGTATAGCCCGGTGGGCCATCCGAATTTCTGCTTTCCAATTTGATGTTAGGCATATTAGGGGTACTGAAAATGGTGTGGCAGACGGACTAAGCCGTATGTTTTCGAATGATGTCGAGACCCACGAACTGGTCGATAGTTCTTCACCTCCCAAGTCCATACGACGTGAGGTTAATGCTATTTTAACTGATGCTCCCATGTTGTTTAGGGATCTTGAGAAAAATCAACGTGCAGATCCGACGCTGGCCCCTATCATGGAAACCCTTTCTTTTGGGGAACATGTTGTCCCTTATGTACTGAGGAATGGTGTTTTATGTTGCCCGTCGAAGCATGTAATAAGATGAAAGTGGTGGTTCCAGCTGTTCTTGTACCTATGATCTTCAAGTACTATCATGAGACCCCACTGGGGGGGGGGGGGCATTTAGGCATCTTTAAAACCCGTGAAAAGATTCGTGAAATGTTCATCTGGAAGGGTATGGACGGAGAAATCCGTGAATTGGTAAAATCTTGTAAATCTTGTTGGCTTACTAATAATAATAATAATAATAATAATAATAATAATAATAATAATAGTAATAATAATAATAATAATAATAATAGATGTGTGTTGCGTACTCTTGCCGAAGGTTGGTTATGTTCTCAACATCTCGACTAACAGCTGCCATAGATGGCCTAAGAGTCAATGAAGAGACGTTTCTTGGAAACGAGGGATGATATAGTTTCCGTCGTTTTCCTCAGCGAGCGGAAAGTTACTATGATATATCACTCTGCTAATCCCACTGAAGTGCACGCACCAACCGACCCTAGGAGTGGCATTTTAATGTTAGTAAATGACGTCACTATGTTAATATTTTCAAAACCAAGGATGAGACTGAGACATGTCAGTGACAGTAACAAATTTGTTCTGGCCCTTACCAGAAGACATAGTGCACTGTAAATTATAGCCATGTAATATTAGAATGCAGGTGTTGTCAGTAGAAGCGTTATTAAACGTTCTAAGAAATATACTGCAACGATTAGTCTCAAGCTTTCTTAAATACGAGCTAAGTTTAATGGGATTTTTTCCAGAAAACCTTAGCACAGTAGACCACCAAGTAACCAACTATGCTACTTAACCGACTCATGTATCTAATGTTTAAATAGTAAGAAATTATATGTGAGTTATATGTGAAATGCTCCCTTTTTGGCACATAGATTAGCAGCATTGCTCAATGCTGTAATATAATTATGTAATTACATAATTATAAAGAACGTGCATTTATTCCGTTACATAAATGGATTGTTTAATTCAATTTATTGCAATATATTTTTTTCTCGAGTTTTTCTTTTAAAACTAGAAACATACCATGTGGTTAAGAATAAGAGAGAGTCTGGGCCCTAATACCTTCATCATTTTTTGAAGAAAATAAATACTTTTTTGATTGGTTTTACGTCACACAGACCACAGATAATTCTTGTATTGACGATGGCATATGGCTGGAAAGGAGGCCACCGCGGCCTTAATTCCGGTACCTGTAATGCTCCTTCATTTATCTAATATGAAAATGGGAAACCACGGAAGAACATCTTCAAGGCAGCGGAAAGTGGTATTCGATCCCACCGTCTCCCGAAATCAATCTAACAACTCCACAGTCCGACCCGCGCAGTCATAAATAAATAAATAAATAAATAAATAAATAAATAAATAAATAAATAAATAAATAAATAAATAAATAAATTTATGAATATACGTACTGTATGTGTTTCGATATTTAAGTTATTCACCTACTCAATACACGCACATCTATTTTTAAGGCATACTATTGTCTTCGGCTAATATTCGTTTCAACTTATTTTCATTATACTGGGAAATTCAAATGCAGAACTTGTTTACCACGTTCGTTGCTGGAGATTCTACATATGCAAGGATGATTTAGCTGAAAATATAATTTCAGAAATAATCAAAATGTATGAAGGAACCATTTTTCAAATTTAAATCTTTCTTGCCTGAACTTAATTTTGCATTTGTAGATGGAATAAATACCTTTCTCTTCACTTGCCTCAGAATTTACAATCACTTTTATGTCTCGTTGTAAAAATAAATATGATAATGCGTTCCAAAATTGAAACATGACACCTTTTTCAATAACCGTGAGTATAACCGAAGTTTATTTGCACCCGAATATTGGTACCATTTTAAACGATTGGAAGTATCCTTTCGTGTCTTTAAAGTCCACATAAATTGGTGATATAGTGAGCGTGGTGCCTCCTTGTAATTTTTCAGAGTGAAACTTGAGTTATCATACAATTGTATATAGAAGACACCAATATGGGATTCTCTCTTGAAAATTATTATCAACGGGCTAGTTGGCCGTGTGGTTAGGGTCGCGCAGCTGTGAGCTGACTTTCGGGAGTTAGTGGGTTCGAACCCCACAATTGGCAGCCCTGAAGATGGTTTTCCGTGGTTTCCCAGTTCCCATTTCCACACGAGGCAACTGCTACGGCTGTACCTTAATTAAGGCCACGCCGCTTCCTTCCCACTCCTAGCCCTTTCCTATCCCATCGTCACCATAAGATCCATCTGTGTTGGTACGACGTAAAACAGGTTGTAAAGAAACAAAAACATTAGCAATATTTAACCTTATGTGACAACAATTTCATTATTAAAGTGTGCCACTTATTTTCAAAGCTATTTATACAACTATTGCATGTTCATTTCAACTCAAAGTGTTTCCCAACGATTCTTCCGTACTCTAGTATTGGTACGCAGTGTGCGACGATATCCTCTAAGCAGAAACAGGAAGTCCTGCTAATTAGACTACAAGGGCTGTCTTTGCGGTTTCTGTCAGCGTTCAACAACAGTTTCTAAATTGCACGAGTATTTTAATTGAGGCGGAGAAAACCTGCAAGTCAAGGTTTGTTCTCAGACGGGGAAGTTAGACCGCGCTGTTCATTATACAGGAGACTAAAATGAATGGGGAAGGATAGGAAATAAAATGAAAGTTAACTCCATATAATTGTGCAGTTCCTTCAGATACTGTCCTGTTAATTGTTTTGAAGTAGTACTCATAACATCATTAATTTCGCATTGGACCTGATTCTCGAAGAGCACTAGTTTCTACAAGAATGAGACACACATTTCAGAATAGCGAAAACTACATCGAAGTTAATTATGTTCAAATCATGGAAATCAGCGATTTTCTGCACGGTACACGTGAAATATCACCCCAGTACAATTACATTCGAGAAAATAAAAACCCATGACAACAACAATATTGCGGATTTTCTTTACTAGCATGTATGCACTTTTGACTACCTTTTCGAGCTTACACCATTTCCGTAGTGCTCAACAATGACGCCACCGATACACCATGCCCTGATATGATTTCTTTCACTATCAAGTTAGCATCAGCATGTCTGGCACTAGACCGCGAGCGCATAGGCTCATTCGAATAGCATTTCACTTGAAGTTCTCTTTGTGAAGACCTCAAAACGGAGATTCATGAGAACCACCGCGTGGATAATTTCCATCCTGCAGGGGAAATAGTTAGCAGTGTTCACCCTAATATGATTTTGTCATCATTGTTTACCACAATGATCCGTGCTCTTTTTTCTGCATAGTAAATATTGTAATTACAAAAACGTTCATTGTATCACATCAGTAATGACTCCAGTTTCCGCTGGTAGGTTGGTGTGATTTTAATCTCAAAGCTAATTAAACGATACTACAACAATCAATTGTGGAAGAGGAATTATTTTTGCAATACTCTAAATATAATTAGTGATTGTGTGTGTAGAGTTATTGTAATCATTTTTAACTCCAGTTTGAACGATTGGCCTTTTACTCCCTTTATTAAAGGTAAGTGGTTCATGGTGTGGGTTAATGTAGTCACGTCCTACTTCATGAACCATGGCCAACAGCTGAGTGGCCTAGTAGGTGGTCCTGAGAGTCGGGATACCAGTTGCTATGGAATGGGAGTGGGCATCTCGGACATATTCTGAGTCATGGCCCTCCTTGTGCTCAGTCGGCTAGGACTATTAGAATCCACCGGTGGTCCATAACCCGTTAGAGGGGAGATCCTCACTTGGACTATGTGTAAGTAGGGTAGCATCCTGCTTCATGAATTTACCGAGCTCAGAACACTTTAAGCAAGCCTCCGACCCATGGGAGTAACGGAGTTCCACTCTCATTTGACACGCGAGGGACTCCATGTAAACAACTTGCCCGAAATGGAATTCGACGGGGAGCTATCAATATTAATCTGGCTTATGGAAGAAAGAAAGTAGAACTGGCTGAGTCAATAAACAAGATGTACCTCGATTACTAGGAGTAAGTGATATTCGGGTAAGGGGAGATAACGAGGAGGAGATAGGAGATTATCAAGTGTACGTGACGAGTGTTAAAAAGGGAAGGGCAGAGTCTTGGGTAGGACTGTTTATCAGGAATACTACTGCACGCAACATAGTTTCTGTTAGTCACGTGAATGAGCGAAAGAGGTGGGTAGATTTACAATTTCGAGGAATTAAGAGGAGAATTGTCTCAGTGTATTCACCATGTGAGCATGCAGATGAGGATGAAGTTGACAACTTTTATGAAGCATTCAGTGTTCTATCATCGTTCTATCGTCATGCTGTTATTATACCCCCCTACAAGCAATCATCGATCCTGGCTACGCTACTGGCGAAGCATGACGTAGCAAAAACTTCAGTTTACAATCTTCAATCCAACTTTCGTGCTTTTTATAAAATGTATTCAACAGATTATGTCACTGAAGAATGTTTACTTGGTTTATTGTCAGTTTCCAGTTAGCTTCTTTTTGTAAAATTTTCATGAGTGTGGGGGGTCTAACCCCCCAGTAAACCACCCTTGGCTACGCCCCTCTGCTTCGGTGACGTATAGGCCCACGAGCAACCTTATTGTAGTTTATTATTACTATTACCGTATTTTTAGATTGTTATATTTTAGGGTCTGTATAATGAACATCAGTGAATTAAAAAGGATATAATTTTAATGGAGTTTGAAAGATTGTGCTTTACCGAATACAGATTCATTTAACTATGCAGAGTGAAGAGTTGTGACACTTCTGGGTGTGTGTTATCGTTGAGGTTATTCCGGTTGGCTTTTTTCGCGTTGTAAATTTCTATTGACTCCTTAACGTAAAATGTACTTTTTAAATTATTGTAGTAGTTAAATACAGGGATTCTGCCGCGGCCGCCGCCACCGGGCTCCCAGGGGCTTCCTCCGCCTCCGCCTCCCGGGGAGCTTTCCAAGGGCCTGCTCCTCCTCCACCCGGGAGGCCTTCCCAGGGGCCCGCTCCTCCTCCCGCGGGAAATTTATATTGGTAAACAAATCCACGTGCTTTTTGACAGCTATCATCGACAACAACGCATCGCTACCCTCAGTGCTGCCATCTTAACGGGCCTAAATCTCATTGCTGTCAACTTAACCTCACTAGCGGGGGATTTGAATCGGTAAACAAAGCCACGTGCTTTTTGACAGCTATCATCGACAACAACGCATCGCTAACCTCAGTGCTGCTATCTTAACGGGCCTAAACTTCAATGCTTCGAAATTAACCTTTTACAACACCTGGGTTAAGTTGGGATGCCATGTTAAAATACACGCAGGTGAATTTGGAACTCTTAACCGATATTGATATGGTGCACTTTATAAAATTGTCTATTCGAGGTGTTCTAAGTCAGTGTAGCGGGTGGTATTCTAAGGCAAATAATAAGTACATGCCGAGTTTTGACTCTTGTCAGGAATCTCAGTATATTGTTTATCTCGATGCTATCAATCAGTATGGGTGGGCGATGAGTCAGCATCTACCAGTAAGTGGTTTCCGCTGGCTAACGCAATGTGAAATTGATGATTTACAGCTGCACGCCTTAGACGATGAAGCTAATAAAGACTATATCCTCGAAGTTGACTTACAGTATCCTAAAGAGTTACACACTTCTCATAATGACTTACCGTTCTGCCCTGAAAATATAAAGTCCCCGTACATCACATCAACGACAAAAATGCTAATTGCTAATTTGTGTGACAAATCTAAGTATGTCATTCATTATCGAAATTTAAAACAATGTTTGCAGCATGGTTTGAAGTTAACCAAAATTCATAGTGTACTATAATTTAATCAGTTACCGTGGCTAAAGCCATATATCGATCTCAACAATAATTTAAGAACAAATGCAGTTAACGAGTTTGAGAAAGATTTCTACAAGCTCATGAATAACAGTGTGTTTGGTAAAACTATGGAAAATGTTGACAAACGCATTAATGTAAAATTGATTACAAACTGGGAAAATATTAAGAAAAGGTATGGTGCTAACCATTTAATAAGTAAACCGTATTTCCATAGCTGTACTATTATACATGAAAATTTAGTTATTATACAGATGAATCGTGTAAGGTTAAGTACGACAAACCTACATACGTCGGCTTTGCAGTACTTGAATGAGCTAAAACACTCATGTATGAATTCCATTACCATTATATGATGAAGAAGTAAGCTCATAATGCGCAATTGCTTTACACAGATACCGATTCGTTTATTTACCAAATCAAAACTGATGACTATTACAATAATATAAAGCCAGACTTGGGTAGGTTTGATACTGGTAACTGTCCTGAGAATAATCAATATCAACTACCGCTAGTGAACGAAAAGATTCTAGGTAAAATGAAAGACGAATGTGCTGGAAATATTATCGATTCATTTGTAGGTACTAAATCTAAGTCATATTGCATAATGCTCTTAAATCAACTACAGATAAAGAGACTGAACGGGATTTAAAGGAATGTAGTTCAGAATCAGCTAAGTTTACAGAATTATAAAAATTGTATTAAAAGTAATCCACCTATTTTGCATGAGCAAATGGCTGTTATTAGAAGCAAGAAGCATCAGTTGTACACTCATTTACTTAGTAAGGTAGCCCTTAATAATGATGATTGCAAACGGTTTGTCATTCCAAATTCTACCAACACTCTAGCCTAGGAGCATAGTAGTATTGATAGGTACTACTTCACATAAAGCAGACATGTGTGTGTAAACATTATGCTAGAGGTGTGTACTTTGTAATATATACGTTAAGCTGTCTTACATCACAATTCACTGTACATATTGTATAAAGATAGTAAGAGGTACGATGAGAGTGTAGTACGGCAAATGATTCAAGTTTAAACTTGTAAGATAAAGCATGTACATACAAGAATTGTGTTGAGAAGGGAGAAGTACGCAAACATTACTACGGTAAAATGATGCGAGATAAAACTTGTATATACAAGATGTAAATAAATAATGTAGAATTGGCATATTCTTTTATTTTAGATTAGGTATTACATTTTCCTCTTCCTCCCGCTCCTTATTTGCAAGATAGAGTTTTGTTCAATACTATATCACTCAAGGAAGAAGAGTAAGTATGTCAAGAAAGAAGGTGTTGAGCAGATTCGTAAGTATGTTATCGTCTAGCTCAGTAAGTATGTTGAGAAGAGAATTTTTTTTCTATACAGTGTTTGATTCTAGTCTTGCAATGCAGTGTTCTACACCATCGAACTATAGTATGCGATTCTAGTTGTATTATGTTTTTAACAGCAGTGTGTGTTCAAGTCTAAACATGCATCGCTGCAGCTACGCGAAATGTGCACTGCCTTATGCATAAAATCGCGTTGTATGTTCGATAAAGCTATGCCTTGCCAGAGTAAGTAAAGGTAAAGGAAGTTATACGAGTTGCTATCTTGCGCAAGCTGTTCAGAATTCTAGTCTTATTTTTTTCTCTTAGAACAAAGTTATACCCCAAATATGTTGTAAACACATCAACCGATGTTCTGATCATATGTTGTATCGAGTACAGTGTTCGATTATATTCTTAATCACTTCTTTTGTAATATGATCTTCTTAGAACAAAGGTATTCCTTGACATGTTCTTTTAAATTGTCCGCCACTATGATAAAGATAGCTTGTCAAATAGAATTTTTCAAATTATCCGCCACCACGTTTCAAAGGTATGGAGCTAAAGAAGGCAGCACTGACGTTAGCGATACAAGATGGTGGATGACAGCTGTTACGTAGAAACTGCGTACTACTACGATAAAGATAGCAGCACGGTGCTCTGTTGATTAAAGATGGCAGCTTGTCAAATTGTCCGCCACCACATGTTAAAGATATGTAGCTAAAGAGGGCAGCACGGTGCTCCCTTGATTAAAGATGGCAGCTGTAGAATTTTTTCAAATTGTCCGACACCACATTTCAACTAAAGAATGCAGCACTGAGGTTAGCGATGCAAGATCGCTGATGAAAAATCACGTAGCTTTGTTTACTAATTCATCTAGTAGCTAAGGTTTGAGGTTTGTGATGCAAGTTGGTGGATGACAGCTATCAAAAAAAGCACTTCGAATTTGCCGCCACCACCACATTTCAAAGGTAAGTAGCTAAAGAGTGCAGCACGGTGCTCTCTTGATTAAAGATGGCTGTTGTCACGTGGAATTTGCCGCCACCACATTTCAAAGGTAAGTAGCTAAAGAGTGCAGCACTGAGGATTGTGATGCTAGATGGCGGATGACCGCTGTGACGTAGAAATTGCCCCTACTACGATAAACATAGGAGCACGATGCTCTGTTCATTAAAGATGGCTGCTTGTCAAATAGAATTTTTCAAATTGTCCGCCACCACATTTCAAAAGTAAGTAGCTAAACAGGGCAGCACGGTGCTCTCTTGATTAAAGATGACGGATGACAGCTGTCAAAATAGCACGTGGATTTGTTTCCAAACAAGAGCACTTGAAATTTTTCAAATTGCCGCTACCACATTTCAAAGGTAAGTAGCTAAAGAGTGCAGCACGGTGCTTTTTGATTAAAGATGGCGGATGACAGCTAGCGGAACTTTTCAAATTGCCCGCTACTATGTGCTTAAGGTAGTAGCCATAAAGAGGGCAGCACGGTTTTCTGTTGATTAAAGATGGCGGATGACAGCTGACGAAATTGCTCGCAAGATAGCATCACGGTGCTTTGTTGATTAAAGATGGCGGATGACAGCTGTCAAAAAAGCTCGTGGATTTGTTTACCGATTCAAATCTCGCGCTAGTATGGTTAAGTTGTCAGCATTGAAGTTTAGGCCCGTTAAGATAGCAGCACTGAGGTTAGCGATGCGTTGTTGTCGATGATAGCTGTCAAAAAGCACGTGGCTTTGTTTACCGATTCAAATCTCGTGCTAGTGAGGTTAAGATCACAGCATTGATGTTTAGGCCCGTTAAGATGGCAGCACTGAGGTTAGCGATGCGTTGTTGTCGATTATAGCTGTCAAAAAACACGTGGCTTTGTTTACCATTCAAATTTCCCGCGGGAGGACGAGCGGGCCCCTGGGAAGGCCTTCCGGGAGGAGGAGGAGGAGGAGCGGGCTCCCTGGGAAGGCCCCCGGGAGGCGGAAGGGGAGTGGGACCCTGGGAAAGCCCCCCGGGAGGCGGAGGTGGAGGAGACCCCTGGGAGCCCGGTGTCGGCGGCGGCGGCAGAATCCCTGTATTTAACTACTTATTGTCTTCGTTATTTAAATTACATTTACCAATTTTTTTGTAAAGTGTTTTTTGTTCTGAATGCTACTTGAAATCATTGCGTTTTAATACATTAGCAATTTTGTTCGTGATTTTGTTCACGATATTAAGAACCCGGAAACGAAAAATATGTAGCTCATTAATATAAGTTATAACATTTTAACAATTATTGGACATAGGTTTTAACATAAATAGTTTTACACTTCTCAATAACATCAATCAATTCTTAGATTTAAAAGATAAGTGTGTGATTTAATATATTCTGATGATGTTCCTTCAGAACTTGTCGTTCGGTTTTAATTAATCTGTTCTTTTTTCAAGTATAGTGTGTTATTACATGTTTTCTTTTTCAGGTACTTTCTAATTCTTATTTATTCGCAAGTTATTTTTGAGAGACTACAGAACCTAATAGTTATGACAATGTATACATTTCCATTTATTGTGGAATCAAGGGGATGAGAAATACTTTTTCATATTTTTCAATTAATTCTTTCTTTGTAGAATGTGTCTTTATTTTAATCCGGTGAAAAAGATAGTTCTCTATCACTTCAAAGGATATGTTCGGAATAATAATAATAATAATAATAATAATAATAATAATAATAATAATAATAATAATAATAATAATAATAGTTTTACGTCTCAATAACTACTTTAAAGGCTTTTCGGAGATGCCGAGGTGCCGCAATTTTGTTGCGCAGGATTTCTTTTAAGTACTGGTTAAGTTTATCGCGACGAGGCTAGCGCATTTGGGCACCTGCAAGTACTACCGGACTAGGCCATGTTCGAACCTGCCAACTTGGAGTGAGTATGCCAGTGCTCTACCCCCTGAGTTACTCAGCCAGGCGATATGCTTGTAGATTTCTGCGTATATCACATGTCATTTTTCCTTTAGCTCATTTTTGGTAACATTCAATTTTTCACATGTATTTCATTATGGTTCATAAATTTTTGAATATTTTTAATAAATTCGTGCATGGTACCATGTTTTTAATACAACATGCTCGGTTTTGGTTTTTCAACATAATTAACTTATTTTTTAAATATATTTAATAATACATAAATAAATAAAACCTGTACGAAACGTAAGGTTTAAAATTCAATTCTAAAGGAATGTCTTGCACATTGTAGAACATCTTGTTATTTTAAATGTGTCAATTATTTCAGCAAATGCATTTTTAGGATATAGTAGCACACACGATTCGGCATGGATAGAGCTCAGAAGTAAGAGAGTATGTGAGGAAAGTAACGACCACTCCGTGGAAGTACCTTCGAACCCTCCTTCAGTAAATGTTTTGCCAATCCATCACTTGTGACAGACGCAGAGAGTGTTTCAGGAAACACAAAGCACTAAGCACTAGACACTCCCATACTCTGTTCTCCTCACATCACATCTCCGCAAGTTGTTTAACCCTATAATGCACTGCGTGTCATATTTGTCTCACAAATGATTGGAAAAGATATTCGAGATATTCCGATTAGTAACATGTTCATTCACTATGCTGGATTGAAGGCAATCATTGTAAGTTTACGCGAGTAGCACTTAAATGAAAATATCGAGGTAACTGAACAAACGTACGTACAATGCAGTCGTCAGTATGACAACTTTTTTAATAGTGTACGCGTGTCCGTAGTAAAGCATTCTGAATTAATTTCAGTTTTTATTCTAGCACAGAAGTACATCACGTGTTTTTTAGCAAATGTCGACTCACGCCCAGGTCATTTGATTTGACGCTCGTATTTTACCTGGGCGTCGTGTTGAGGATGAAATGATGATGAATAAGACAGATACATACATCCCCCGTGCCAGCGAAATTAACCAATGATGATGGAAATTCCCGACCCTGCCGGGAATCGAACCCGGGATCCCTGTGGCCAACGGCCATCACGCTAACCATTTCGCAATGGAGCCGGACTCCATTTACATAAACCACGTAAGTGAAAAAATCGAGATTTTGAGAAAGGAATTTATGGACATGCAATCGATACCGGTTCATTAGAATTTTCATTTAAAGGCAGAAATTCTCAAACATTAGGAATTTCTTATGAGTACATCCCCTCAACAACCAGAAACAGTCCGACTATACTGCAATTATTCCATTATAATTACAAATCTAAAACCTTAAACCAGGCACAGATAGCGAGATAATACCACGAGAGTACATCTTTTATACTCAATGCATTCTCAGTATTTCCAGACATATATATTAGTAAATAGTGTACCTAGCTTTACACCCTACTAACTACCTCTTTCTTTTGTGAAGATGGGAACGTATCGGGATTTTATCCTGCAGGAGTCCTTCTACGTGTCAGTAAATCTCCAGACACGGGACTGGAATATTCGGGTATCATTATACTGTATAGCACAGGAATGGACTAGAAACGAACCGGCCAGCATTATACTGTCTGAGCCACTCAGCCCGAGAAAGAATATTCATTACCATTTTCGTTCAGAATTCGAAGAATCACTTCAACATGGATGAAGTTACATCACCATTTCTACGATGGCTTGAATGCTACTGAATTGTTGCTAGCAGCATTTATAAAGTAATGAAATTTCTGATTGATACGTGTGTATACAGATTTGCTCGTTTAAGCGGAGGTTGTAAACTGTACCTCCGGCATGTTAAATTTGTGATGTTCATATCCCTTTCTCTCAGCAAGGATTTGACCTATTGAAATAAAATTTTGCAGGCTTTTAAAACTGTACTTTCACTTTAAATTATGTTATTTTAAAAACTGTATGTTTGTAGATAATGTTCTAATATTTTTTCCAAAAGTTGAAAATTTCAACCTACGAAAGAAATACTACTTATGGTGAATTCATAAGTAAGCCCCTAATCTAATTACTACAATTTGAATTACTGAACAATTTCAAATATTTACTCTTAATACTAAATGAGAAAAAGGAACGTCTGTCTAGGAAAAAACAAAATGGAGAAGAATGCTCCTGATGACAAATCTTTCATTAATTTGTACCAGGCCCATATTCTGGATCATCTGGCTTATTTTCATCTTCCCTGCGCCTCTTCAGGTTTCTTTGTAACCTCCTACCTTCCTCTGGACTGGCTTCAAATTTTATACCTGATATTCTCATACGTAAGTTATCCATTTCACAGCACGCACCAATCATATTCACATGCGGTTCTATTCCCAGTTTTCTTGGCGTCTTAATCCTAACATTGTTCCTCTCATTGAATGCCATTGCATCATCATATACACCATTAGCAACACTTTTACCTTCACTGATATCCTTTTCTACATCCTTCAGTTCAAACATTTAGACGTTCTATATTGCTCCCAGAAAGTTCAGGAAATCAAAAGAGTGATGTTAAACCTCAGGAATAAGTGCGATGTAACTTAGGCCGAGACTCTGGCCTATCATGGTGTCGAAATTTCTTCACCAAATAAATGACAATGTCGGGAAAAAGATCCAGTAATTTGAAGGGAATGCCTTTACCATTCTGCTTTTTACAACATTATTGTACAGTTAGACGAACGATTTGGGTCATTGAACCTATTACACTTTACATCCTTGTTGGATCCTTTGAAGTATGAAGCGTACTAAAGGCTACTTTTCCTCAGTCTTCTTTTGAAAATCTTAAACTGTTCTTCAAAGTCTTGTTTAATTTTATCCTATTGATGAATGAACTTACCGTGCTGTATTCGTTTGACGAATTTTATGGTCAACACCCTCATCAGTTAGTATGTATGTCCCCTTCAAAGCAAACAATTATATACATCCCTGCCTAAAGTGTACGAGCTGGGTTTGCTTATAGTAACTACTCCAAGCACAACAGCGTCAGTCGAAGGATCTCAGGAGTATTAAGATGCATCAGAGGTCAACTCAGTGTCAAGAGTGATTTTCAAGCTTGGCAGTTCTGTCCATAGAAAAGCAACTGCTGTAGCAACTGAAAAACACAGACAAATTTTACGATAATGTCATCACAACATTCGCAAAACAAGAGACACGGCTAGATTTCACCTTCAAGTAGACTCAAAGAAACAGAAAATATTGTGGAGCGACCTAATGCATAGTTTTGTTAGTAGCGGAGCATACTGTGGGCAATAGAAGAACTTCTGACAAAAAAGTAGCAATAAGGTTACTATCAATTTTGAGATAGACCTATGAGTGCAATGTAATATACATGATGCCGTTGTATCACTGTCAGAGGTATTACAAGTCAGCTTCCAGGCTGAAGGGTGAAAAGTGTAACAGGACAGAGAGTTTTCTGACACATACATAAGAGATCAAGGAGATTTTTAACAGAATAGTGATGGATGATTAATGACATAGACGTGTTTTCTAATAATTTGTGCACGTTGATGTATAAAACTGAATACGTTTTTTAAAATAACAGTTTTAAGACACGAAACACAACATGGCATGCTTGCCTTCCTTTTTTCACGGATTATGCAGTAATTGGGAATAAATGAATTATTTGTATCCATCTCAATAAATTAATTGCAGCTTTAAAAATTATATCGATTTGTTTAACCTACAGGTATGATATCACTAGTTATTTTGTGTTTCCTGAAAAGCCAAGAATTTGACATACTATCGTACACTCTGGTTAGAATTCCTTCAATTTTCATGAGATTACACTTAAGTCTGTTTGGTTACAGCTTGGTAACATTATTTTATGTAATGATGTACGTTAAATTGTACTTCCTATGTCCAATAATTAGTACATCCTATTTTGGACAGCATACCCATTTTTCAAAAGTACCACCCGCCACCAATATACACATATTAACAAAAGTTAATTTCTCCACAAACACTATTTTATGCACCCTGGGTCAAAATCACATTATAGAATGGCTCGTTTGGATTCTGAGTCCTTTCAACAAGATCGTGTGACTGCAAAGCAAGCAAATGAATGCTGCTCAGCATCTATCAGTCTGACCAACATGCAAAACTCCCCTAGAATCCAAAAACATCTGAAATAGAAAGGAACGAGCCCAGAAAACAGAAAAAATTCCAGTTCTCGGAACAGAAAGAACAGATCTTGAAAGAAGATTTGGCTGTCCTGTATGTCATGTTGCACATTTAGATGGGCGTTAAATGGCGTTAAGGGTACTATTTCAGAGAAACTCTACATGCGCATTAAACGTAGACTTCCAACTGACAAAATCATTAAAAATCTAGGCATGGTATTTTCAACCCAAAATGGCTTACAACCTCCCGTTATTTGTTTTCTTTCCATTTGTGACCTATACTTCTCCTTTTATAAAGGATTAAGAATGTAGAAGACGAAAATATTTTCCGTTGCATTTTTGTCTGTTTGAATCTCTGCATTTCTATCTCTTTGGCTGTCATGTCAACAAATGGAAAATTAATGTACCTCATTTTACGAAACTCACTATTGAAGGTTAGGAGAAGGGATTGAGGTTTAGCCTATAAAATGCTTAGTTTCTTGATGGCGTGGTATGAAGTTCTTAAAACTGCCAATCGTCTTCATTAGGTAACAATATTAGCACCGAAACGTTGTAGATTATGAAAATACTAGACAATTGTATTATTAGATCTTCTACTGTATACTGTATACCATTTCCTAGTGTGACAAACAACATACTTTGAGTGAGTAAAGGAAATCTCAAATAAAGCGTCCTGTTCTCCAGGTTAGGGGCGGTCGAAAATAAAGTCTGGGGCTTACAACCCCAGTTTTAGCTCCGAGGAGTGGGATATACCCACCACCCCAGTTACCTTCAACTTAAGGCAAGATGGAAACACTTTCGGTAAAGACTACTCCAAGAGGTGGCCGAAAAGGGAAATCCTCCATCGCCATTAGCAGTGCAATCAGGCCGTCGGATTCTGGATGGAAGAGCCGGAGCTTCCCAGAACCTCAACGCAGAAGATTCAAACCAAGTTTAAACACCAGCTTGGAACGCTTAACAACAATGCACTACTGAAGACAGGAAAATTAATACAACTAAACAACATTTTGGAAGACCGGAACAACTGCATACTGACACTACAAGAGCCTAGATGTCTGGATGAAATTCCAATAGATTCAGAAAAATTCAGAATCTACAAAGTAGAACTCGCGATAAAGAATAGCTCCAATATAGAGATCTTAGGGGCAGCTTTAGTAGTCAAAGGGGCATAATTGAGTCCATCATCAAATTTACTTCACCATCAGAGATGATTTTGCTCCTCGCCTGCAGGTCTAGTGTTAAAGCCTATACAATTATCAACGTACTTGCCGCTATAAATGAAGATAACAAAAGAAACCCAGAAAAGGTGAACGACGTTTGGAAAACTCTCGAATAAGCAGCTTCCAAAATCCCTCAACGTCATGTAGAAACCATGCTTGGTGACTTCAAGGCTCAGGCTGGCAGGGAAGGAAGTACAGAGCAATCGTCAGGGACTATTCGGCACATAGACGAAGGAATAAGAATGGTGAAAGGATAATTGAATTCTGTAGACAATTGAACCTTAAAATAGTGTCCAGATATTTTAAAGTCCTCGCAAGGAAGAAGAAAACATGGGTCTGTCCTAACAAGATGCTAGGGGAGTTTCAGATCCACCATGTTGCAATAACAACCCGAAATCGAAAAAGAAATTCTAAACGTCAAAGTAAGAAAGATCGCAAACGTCGACTCAAACCATTATCTCTCAAATATCAAAGTAAATATCCAAGCAGACACGCCTAAACTTGGAGTCAGAAAGAAGCTCAGAATCAATACAGAGACACTGAAGCAGAATGAAGATAAATATATTGAAAACCTGTATATTCTAGTGATGAATATGTAGATGGGAAGAGGTCGAAGAATCTCTGATAAAAGCATCCAAAAGTGTGGAGAACTCTCCAAGGTAATGGAAGCACAGGTGGTGGAATGAAAAGTTTGACGACGCACTTGAACGAGGATTAAAATCCTGGAAGAGGTGGAATTCCAATAAGACAAAGAAAAAATGGGAAGACTTCAGGAATAAAAGGAATGGAACAGCCAAGGTAATAAGAGCCGAGAAGAGAATATATGACAGAAATTGAGTTGAAAAGGTGGAAGAATATTGTACGAAGAACAACACAAGGCAGTTGTACAGAACCTTCAAAGAGGAGCTGCAGGGACGCCAACCACCAAATCTTTGCTTCATGCGAACAGAAGGAAGTATAGTTACTAAGAATAAAGAAAACTGCCAGCTCTTAGCGGACTGTTTTAAAATGCTGCTAAACTGCGAAGAACCTCTGGAAAGACTAGATTCTCAGAAAGAAATTTACGATATCCAGATTCCAAACCTCCAATTCTTGACAAGATCAAGCAGATAACCAAGGAGCTCAAAGAGAAAAAATCACCAGGTCAGGATAGCATAATGGCAGAAATGTTGAAGATCGGAGGCGGAATATTTGTAGAAATATCCACCGCCTTATTGAAGACATATGTAAAACTCGAAAGATCCCCAATGACTGTAAATGTGAGCTCATACACCTGAAAGGTAACCGAAAGGACCCGAATAACTACAGAGGGATCTTTTTACTTCCAATCGCCTATAAGATACTTTCTAAAGCGCTGCTGAACAGAGTTGAAGATCAAACTGATTACCTCATTGGAGAATACCAAGCTGGTTTCTGAAAGGGGAGGTCGTGCGTGGAACAGGTATTCAACCTTAAAATCATTCTGAGAACAAGAGCTAAAAGTAGCTAGAACACGGTGGTCATCTTTGTTGACTTCAAGAAAGCATACGATTCGATTGATGGACAAACCTTATTTAGTGTCTTAGAGGAGTTTGGAATTGACAAGAAAACAAACAGAGCTCATCAAACTACCACTGACGGACACCACTCCTAATGTGAAGTTCTTAGGAGAAATCTCTGCTCCGTTTAAAATAACGACAGGGGTCGGAAAAGGAGACGGATTATCTCCAATCATCTCCAATATCGTACTGGAGAAAATAATGAAAACATGGGAAGAAGCTCTGGAATTGAAAGGAATAAGCGGAATACACCTAGAACCTAGAGAAGAAAGGACAGAAGCTAGAAATCAAGTGTGTAGCTTTTGCAGATGACCTTGCCATCTTAGCCAAAAACCGAGAAGATGCTCGAAAGATACTGGAGAGTCTGCATGAAATTGCCAGAAAATTGGGTCTTAACGTATCTTATGAAAAGACTGAATGCGTGGATTACAAGCACCAAAGCAACAGGCATATAGGGGTAAAACACGGCAAGATTAAAAGGCTAGACAAGTCCAATACCCAGATGAATGGATCCCACTCAACGGGCTTGACAAAGAGGCAAACAAGGCAAGAGCCAGAAAATGAGATCTGGCTAACACAAAACAAGTATAACAAACGGGCAGTATCCTACAAGGCCAAAATGCAACATTATAACTCAGTAATGAACCCTTAAGGATTGTATGCTTCAGAGTGCCTGATTTTAAATTAAAAAAGGGGAGCTGCAAGAACTCGAAAAGAAAGGAAGATTCTGAGGAAAATTCTGGGATTACAGAAGACTACTGATGGGGCTTGGAAAAATGGAGAAATGAGGAGCTCTACAAGTACACTGAAATGATCACGGGCACCATGCGGAAACGAAGGCTGAAATTATACGGACACCTGGTTGTGACGTACCCACTTGGCCCACAGATGTTTGACAAAATTATAACGTGGTGGGTCACTTTAATATTAAAATAAATAAATGATATGTCACTGTATCTCCATAAACATTATCCCATGGGCACCAGTCTTCAAGCTTATGGCTTGAAAACAAAAGTTGATAATTAATAATAATAATAATAATAATAATAATAATAATAATAATAATAATAATAATAATATATATAATATTATTATTATTATAATAATTATATATTTATATATATATATAATTATATTATATAATAATAATAATAATAATAATAATAATAATAATAATAATAATAATAATAATATATATAATATTATTATTATTATTATTATTATTATTATTATTATTATTATTATTATTATTATTATTATTATTATAACACGTAATGAGACTCAAAAACTCCCAGGGGTGAGGTGAACGGAACACAAATCATTAAGTACACTAACTTGGAATTTAAGGATCATTAATAATAATTTCATGAAATACAAATTAAAACAGCTATATTTTAGGATGAAAAACGTGACGTAACGGCGTATTAACGAAATCTGAACTTACGGAAGCAAAATAAAAATTGAATGAAATTAACTCTAAGAAAATGAACTGTTGCGCGAAGACTTGCAGTAACTTATACCATAAGCTCACCATATCTAGACTCTGTTGTCTTGAAGCTGAAGATGGGTGGATCTCTCGTACAGGCTGCCTCATCTGTTGTTGGATTCCAGTCCTACTTCTACATTTCCTGTCTTTAACACTTCCTACTGTACTCCTTACATAAAGTCGTAATGAGTCCTAACTTTAAATGCAAAACCACCATGGGTTATGTTCATGGAGAGAATACACTTGTATTCTTCCGTATTACGGAACAGTAGCGTAGCTAAATTCATAATAAAAGCTCTCCTGCCCTATACTAGTCAAAACCGGTCTCCCGTTGACTACCTCTCGTCACTGAGATAACAAGTCCCGATGAGAGTAACTTGTGAGAAGTATATACTCAGATGCGAAGTGAACTAAGTTAAAATCTTCTCCGATGTGCAGACGTAGAATCGTAGTAAGAGTGTCTTCCAAGAGTGAGAATCAGAATCAGAATCTGAATAAGAATGACAATCTGCTTACGAGTAAGAATAAGAATGTCCCCTCCAGCTCTTGTCAACGACGTATATAGGTTCAAAAGTCTCCTTCTATCAGCCATATCACATGGTCCAGTAAGATTCGAGGTCTCATCGCTTCTCCTATGTATTGCTGTGAATCCATTACGTTGCTTCATTACGTTCATTCACATAGGCTGAACATTCCCGCTGAAATAAAGCGTCAGGAAGCGCAGTTCGAAAAGTTGGCGTTTATAATGTATCAACTGGCTCTTCATGAGGTGGAGAGGGTGAGGTCTCTCGTAACCTAGATGACGTACTTTTCCTGGAACTGGGCTGAAATTAGCCTGCTGACTCTGGTCACCTCACAACGGCTATTACCGAGCTCGATAGCTGCAGTCGCTTAAGTGCGGCCAGTATCCAGTATTCGGGAGGTAGTAGTTTCGAACCCCACTATCGGCAGCCCTGAAAATGGTTTTCCGTGGTTTCCCATATTCACACCAGGCAAATGCTGGGGCTGTACCTTAATTAAGGCCACGGCCGCTTCCTTCCCACTCCTAGCCCTTTCCTGTCCCATCGTCGCTGTAAGACCTATCTGTGTCGGTGCGACGTAAAACAACTGGCAAAAAAAACAACGGCTATTGGAAAATTTACTGCAAGTTATAAATATGAATGATGTTGAAATACTTTACCCAATAATTTGTTCGTTCAGAATACGTTATAGCCGCGATACAAAGAAATGAAATGATGATTGAAATGGATGATAAAACCTTATATATATATATATATATATATATATATATATATATATACATATTAATTTAAACATGAGCTATCAGTTATTAAATATATACATCTTATCAATTAATTATATAGTTCAATAATTGAAAACATGCAGTGATGTCCCAAACATCACATGGTAAGTATGGATGGAAAGCGCCTGACCAAAATGATCTTCAAATACATCATGGGATTAAAGGCCACCTCCATGTGGGTAGAAGAGGTCAGGAAGGATGCGAATGAAATCGTAATTACATTGCAGATGATTCAAAGGAGAAGAGAGTTCAGAAGAAGTGTCGACAATGTAAAATCTTTTGTAGATAAACCACCAAAACGGAGACCTGAACGTGTCATATCCGGAGAGGAGGGAAAGATGAAAAGCCAAGGAAGGAAGAGGCTTTGGGAGGAGAAGAGAATAATGGCCAAGAAGCCTTAAGTTCTATGTGGTCCACAGATGGACAAATTCGAAGAAGAAAAGAAGAAAAAGCGACACACATGCCTAAAGACCATCGATGACTAGAATTGTCATCCTGACTCATAATCTACGCCAACTACACCTAATTTCTTTGAAAAATAGTATGCGTGTACCCTTCAGATACTCTCACCGTTTATCAGTTTGATTTACGGTGAGCTGAAACACGATCTGCTACAAATACAGCCACATACGTAAACAATCAGGTTCCCAGTCGTAACAATAACCAGTGATCGCTAGAGTGAGCATCGGGCGTTTCAGTTGGAATATTGCGCCTCTTCAGGCATTGGCCGGCTGGTATACCTTTCTGACACCACCACTACTACTATTACTACTACTACTACTACTACTACTACTACTACTAAAAAATAATTTAACTCCTCCCCTGAAGGGGCAGGTGGGCTTCCTGTACGGTGACGCCGTCTCCCAGGCCAGGAGATTTGTGTCGGAGAAGGTGAGAGTGTGGGCGGCCGTGGCCTACACTAGGAACTGTTCCGGCATTCGTCTTAGTGCAGAAGAATGGAAAACCACAGAAAACCATTCTCAGAATTACCAACGATGGGGACCAGCCGCTCTTCATCTCCCGAATACTGAGGCCTGGGTGGCACCACTGCAAGCCATCATGTGATAGGTCAAATCCAGTGACGATGTACTACCGGAGATATGTATTCTTCACTTGCTACAAATGCCTTCCAGGCTTTCATGATCAAAATTTTATTTCCCATTTTGAATCCTTAATTTACGGCCCAAGAATGGGAACATTAAACAAAAGGCCAGATTACTCAATCGTAAACATAGCCAGTGTCCCGTCCCTGTGTGGCATCGGGGTAATGAGTTAGAATATCGCAACTTCCCAACACACTGACCGGCTTATACATATACTAGCCTACGCATTTACCGACCAAGTTGGCCGTGCAATTAGGGTCGAGCAGCTGTGGGCTTGTATTCGGGAAATAGTGGATTCGAACCCCACTGTCGGCAGCAATGTAGATCGTTTTCTGTGATTTCCCATTTTCGTACCAGGAAAATGTTAGTCCTGTGTCTTAATTAAGGCCACGGCTGCTTCCTTTCCATCAATAGCCCTATCCTCTCATTTCGTCGCCATAAGATCTATCTGTGTCGGTGTGACGTAAAACAAATTGTAGTTATATATTGATATCTTTAGTCTTATATTTATTACGGAATGAACTGAATCCATCATTACATGCCCCCACCTCTATTTCAGAAGTACTCAGTGGGCCAGCGTATTACATAACAAAGTTAGTTAGTAACATAAATATGGAAAATATTCCATACAGAGATTGTGGTGGAAAACCATTCGATAACCACGGAAATTAATAATTTCCACAACATGCAACTCATCTCAATAAATAAAATTAACGTTTGGTCTAATCATTATGAAAATAATCTTTTTGTTTGATTTAACCCTTCATTGTCATATAAACTTGAGGCAACCGATTCTATTTCTTCCTGTACATATTTATATGTGATGCATGTCTGTTGGAGTATTAAGTGAAAACGGTAGGATATAATGTTACGGTTGAGCCTCAGTGGCTCAGGCGGAAGCGCATAGGCCTCTTACCTCCTGGATACCGTGGTTCAAATCCCGGTCACTCCATGTGAGATTTGTGCTGGACAAAGCGGAGGCGGGACATGTTTTTCTCCGGGTACTCCGGTTTTCCCTGTCATCTTTCATTGCAGCAACACTCTCCATTCTCATTTCATAGCATCTATTAGTCATTAATATATCACTTTGGGAGTGGCGACCCCATCGTACTAACAGGCTATATATGCTTCCTTCATTACATCCCTGACCCGGTCAATGACTGGAAAACAGGTTGTAGGTTTTTTCATAATGTTGCGGAAGTCGGAATGTATCTTAGAATTGCGTGAATTTAGATGCCGTGCTTGTTGGCATTACGATATTCAGTGGATGAAGGTGGTCTAAGATGGGGTTGAAATGGTTCCTTGCTGGTCTTTTGAAAACAGTTAGCTTTATTTAGAAATGATTCTAGCAAAACTTACTTAATGTTTAATCTACAACAATTTTGTATGACGTAGTATTTGACAAAGCAACGCTGGCTGATGTATTTTGGTTATATTCAATAATTACATTAATGATTGTTGTGGACTGACATGCGTGCTCTCTCTCTTCCGGCGCCACTCATCTCCGCTACAATTGTACAGAAAGTAACCCGTCAACTATGATATAACAAAGAGGATTTTGGGACAACGTTTACAATACTTTTCATGTTGAAACTGAGAGGAAAGCAAATTTTGAACAGTTACAATGTTAAAGAAATACACTCGTCCCTTTTATCGAAGAATTCGGGTGTAAATTGTGTTTGTTTGGCACTCTTGGTGACTATGTGTGTGTGTGTGTGTGTTTTCCTCATCTCAGTTTTCTTTTCCTCGCTTTAGACAAATGTTATGACCAAGATATGTAGAACATATGGCCATAAACACTCTTTTCTTTAAACTCTAAATGTCTGGACACGTGACCACAATTTCGTCGTAATTATAATTTCTTCTTTATTCACGGAATTGATTCGAGAGTGGTACTCGATTTCTAACACCAGATTTTATCTACTGTTATGTGTTGCATAATTACGTTACTGGACTGGACTGAACTTCACTGTCACACTAGCAGCTGCTTAAATAAATACAAAAATACAAGAAGTTTTCTAAGCACGTAAGTATATTTAATTAAAAGCAATATTCTCCGATTCACTTGTGAGAAATTGTGTCAAAGTAATAGAGAAGAATTCTGTAGTCTACTTATCATTCCCTTAAATTTCACGAATCTTTTTCTTAAAAATATGTCAAGTGATGCCTGCCTGTAAGGTAATAATTTTTCAATTAACGTGAAATGCTTCTGGTCTACCTTACTCCTCGATTAATGCTCTGATGCAGTCTACACTTTAAGTGCCTTTACACTATGTGTGTTCCATTTTATGATGAAAGTAAAACATTGAACGAGCTGTTAGTGGCGCGTCGCTGTGAGCTTGCATTCGGGACATATTGGGTTCGAATCCCTAAGTCGGCAGCCCTGAAGATGGTTTCCAGTGGTTTCGCATTTTACACAAGAAAAATCCTACAGCTGTACGTTAATTAAGGCCACGGCCGCTTCCTTCCCATTCCCAGCCCTTTACTATCCCATTGTCTCCAAAAAACATACCTGTGTCGATGCGACGTAATGCAACTTTTATTTAAAAAGAGAACTTTGTACATAGGCTATCAAGTTCTCTATTTGCAGGTCTAAGTTTACTATCTGACCATGTACTTCCTTTATTGTTATTGTTAATCGAATACAAACCTGAATGGGTAAAGATATTCATAATTTATTGGAATATTCGGGCACAGTACATATATTTCCTGTTGGCAGTAGTGACTGTCGTAGTTTCATATACGAAATAACATTATAAGCTCCCCACAGTAAAAATTCAGAAAAAATCTAAGAATTCCAACTCTTCCTTTAAGGAGGATATCGATAAAGAGATTGTAAACTGCCGGAAAATGAGTATTCGCTAAGTCATGCAAAATTAAAGTGTTGCTAAAGATATAGTGTCATAACAAGTACTGAGACAGGATATGTGGCAGAAGCTAACACAATAAAATATTGCTTGTCTCAGCTTCAGCCTCACGATTTTCTGATGAAAGCTCCTGTTGCCATATTCCTTTATAATGACGAGTATATGTCAGGAGTGTATTCTTGAGTGTTAAGCTTTCCTTTTGTTTGTGGTTTTAATGTCAAATTGATACACTACAGGCACAAGTCCGTGATGTACCAACTGTTGAGCTGTCTCATACGGGAGGCAGGACTAAGCTGCAGCTGACATTGTCGTTACGCTGACCACGGAACACTGCATTAACTGCCGGCTATGTGACTATGCTGGACTGTTGCACAGCGGGGTTTATATTAGTGACACTTAGAGACTTTTGACGACAGCAGTTCGGACAAGTGCTAGGACTGGAAAGAAAGTGGCCATGGTGTTCTGTCTACAACACCGACATTTGCCTGCTGTGAAAATGGGAGATCACGGAAAACCATCTTCATTGTTTCCGGCAATGGGATTTGAACCCATCTTCTCACGAATTCAAGCCTACAGGTACGTGACCCGCACCGCTCAGCCATTTTTCTTGCTGGCAGCCTCTTTCTTCACTAAATTATAATACTGAGTATTTTCTGTCGTCCTGTCTGATACTTCTAGATCAAGACCTATTCCGTTCTCCGAGTCCATACATTTTCTTCCTCAATTTGCGTTCAGCTGCTCTGAACTGTCTCGAAGAAAATAACATTGCTACATTGATTAATCAAGAAGTCTTTCGTTTGGATGAGCTCGTGTTAGTTCAATTCATGAGACGACCTGTCATATTCATGTTAGAAGAACAATGAACTTTGTACTTATCAGCTGTTCTGACTCAAAAGCCACAAGCTCTGGTCTGTTACGTGCTATTACCAGTTCCGTCCGGTAAATGGCTCAAAGGCTTTATTCCTACTTGTAGAATATTTTTCCAGCATTCACCTACATGAAAGATAGCTAATTACGTATATTACCAGTTTGAACACACAAAGACTTTCACATATCTTCCTTTTGTAAAGTATCACTACATTAAGAGAACTGCTTTATTTTACATCTCAAAATACTGAGTCATCACTAGAGCCCGGATTATATGTAATATAAAAATGAGAAATATGTACATATGTGTGTATGTATGTCCAGTCTTCAGCACTAAGGTTGGTTGGATCCTCAACAGCACCGCCATCAGCTGTCATAGATGGCCTAGGCATCACCGAAGAGGCGTACTAGGGAAATGAGGAGTGATGAAGTTTCCCGTTGCTTACCTCACCGAGCCAGAAGTTGCTATTACATATCAGTCTGCCAAGCCCACTGAAATGCATGCACCAGCCGACCCTATGAGCAACATTTTCACACCATTCATAGCAGGGACTGGCTGCAGAAGGAATGGCATTACTAGCATCGCTCATACCTCAGTCACTTTCCTATTGTAAAAGCCAAGGATAAGACAGAGACAGATCAATGAAAGTAACAAAATTGCTCTAGCCTATACGAGAAGACATAGTGCACTGTAAACACTAGGTCCTGCCATGTTGCTAAAATTGACAAAACATATAGTTAAATATGTAATAAATAAAAATATGTAATTAATATCTAAGCTTTATTTGATGTATTCTTGTACACTGAAAAGGAAACAAAACCGAAAAAGTTAGAAATGAAGTTCGTCGTTGCCGGGACAAAACCTCCTATGTGATAATAATTTTAGAGGTATACTGACCCGCAGCGCATACATTATGAAGAGCGAGAATGCCTCGACAATACTCACACAATATTGCACCTTAGATAACAGAACCTTATCGGCCAAAGTTCTAAGTTAAAATATTTCACATAGGAGGATTTGTCCCGGCAGCAACGAGATATTTTTGAACCTCTAATTTTCATTTGCAGGCACAATTAATAACTAAACATTTTTCCAAATTTTCTGGGTCATTGAATGCCTTCTGGCTGTTAGGATGTTCTTATATATATAAAAGACCGTTCAACTTCACATTAAGTCACTGGCGCGTATTTCAAATTGCCCGACAAAGAAGTATTCAATTGTAGACATGATCAAGCAAGGAAGGTCCGTATCAAGAGAGAAGAAATTTGATCTCATCAAACAAAAATACGCTTACTAGATAAATGTTTCGGAAGACTTCTGTTTGGAGTTCCACCCTTTATGGAGGCGAAGCATATGCAATAAAAGGCGCTTTTGACATATTACATTAAACCGAGAACTGGCGAATGGATCACAAAAGAAGAGTCACTAAATGTGACAAAATTTGTGCAAGGGAAGAATGGTAGACACAGCTAGAGACACCCAAGACTTGCACCGTCAACACAGCTAAGTGATGCGATTCTTTAAGAGAATACCTTAATTTAAAATATTTAATTATTTTGAGATGTTCGAGACGTTCAAGCATTTTGAAATATTTTCAAGTGTTTAATTACAGGTAAGTAAAATTAGTGGATAAAGTATTCTGTTTTATTTCAAATGCGCTTTAACCTTGAAAATATTTAAAATATGTAATATTTATAAAAATATTTATTATACATCGAAATATGTCAAAATATGTATCTTTAAACTCCTGAAAGAATGGTTCCTTTAATGTGATTCACCGACATTTTAGCTTTACTTTTAGCTACATATTTGGGAACAGAATATGTAATTACATATAATCCGGGCTCTACTCATCACATGAACCGTGTGCCTAAGGAGTTTCATACAAAATAAATGTTTATATACCACATACTCATCTCTTCGGTTCATTTGACAAGGCATGCGTTTCTTTGTCCGGTTATCACATTCTGTTGAAAAATTCCCAGTACTTTCTTTCTTTCTTAGGATATATATACTTTAGTGAAAGAAGAGTATGTATTAGGTTTATAGCTATAAACTTTTGCTGATCTTTCTATCATATGTGATGGTTATGTTGAATTATTCATTCTCACGATCAGTGACTAATGCATTCATCTTGTTATTCCCTAACTTATAGATATTGTTAGAGACTGTGATGGTTTATCAGACTCACAGGGAAATGATACACTCTGTGTTACATTTTCTATTCATGTTATCGTTGGTTTAATCCCATATAAGCCATCATTTTCATACCAAGTACCAAATTTGGGGAAGAAAAAAACCAAGGATTTTAAAGCTTTCAGCATTAAGGAAGGGGCTTATATTAGAAAAGCACAATAAACTTGTCCATACTGAAGGCACAACATGTGAAGTAAATGATTTCTTTTATGCAGAGTTACTAGACTTCTACACCCATTGATATGCGCACAACAACATTTCTTATAATAATCAATGATGAATGGTAGCCATCGAGCAATATATACCGCATATTGTATTCTCTTCTCCGTCAAATAATGCGTTTAACTACACATGCCACATGCATTGAATATTACTAGAATCTCTGGTTGATGAAGAAGAGGCAATCTTGACTATTTCCTGTCTAATTCGACGATTATTTTACCACACTCCCATACAATTAATAATAATAATAATAATTGTTTAATAAAATAATCTTTCACTGAAACCACAGGATTTTTTACTCTTCGTTTTACGTCGCACAGACTCTGACAGGTCTTAATGACAACGATGGGATTGAACAGGACTAGTATTAAGAAGGAAGCGACCGTGGCTTTTATTTAAGGTTCAGCTCCTGGTGTGAAAATAGGGAACCATGGAAAACTGTCTTCATGGCTACCAACAGTGGTCTTGGAACCACCATTTCCGCAATTCAAGCTCACAGCTACTTGACTCGAACAACGAAGCCAACTGGCTTGGCATAAATATTATTATTATTAATATTATTATTATTTGTATTATTATTGTGGTTGTTATTTTTTGGTCATAGATACCTGATCACCTTCCATATGTCTCTCGATGTTGCTGTATTCTATGTATATAATATCTATGTAACTATTGCATCCTTTATCATGTCTTAAATTTCTACTCCCCCAACAATTATCCCTAAAGCAAACTACAGTCATAGACGCCCCAAGACGTGTCCCATCAATTTAGTGACACTCCTGGTTAAATATCCCCAAATCGTCTTCCTCTCACCAATTTGGTTACCGGTAAGTATGTCTTCTACCCATCTCACATTGAACACATGTTTGTAACACCCCTCGAAGGTTTCTGTTTAATTTATTTCTCCAACAGTTATGCTATTGCACATCTCTACAGTGCCATTCTCCACGCAAACTTACCAGGGAGATCTTTATGTATGCATATCTCTGTTCAGGCTGAGCACATATCCTTACTTGATCTAGTACAGATTTTGTGTCTTCCGTAGTTCTGCCTTCATTGATTATTCTTCTGCTCAAACATCATTATTCATCTACTTCCTTTAAAAGTTAATTTCTTAACCTGATATTTCGTGTGTCGCTAGATTTCAATCGACTGTTGTGTGTTACTTTTATTTTAGATCTCCTTATTCTATTCTTGCTGTCCTTCTCTTTCTACTCAGACCCCTTTCCAAAATATCTATTGGACGTCTTGATTTATACTAATTTGAATGGTGGATACGTGTTCCGCTCATTAATGGTTAGACCCTTTTTAGTCGTATTCTACATTAAAAGAATGATACTAGACAGAGTAAACAAACGTACAATTAAAAGGGTCGTAAAAACCTAGAATCCAGCATTCCAATTAGCCTTGTCAGTTTCTGCAAAACAGATCATCCAGTGCAGGCTTCATCTGGCTCTCTGCAAATGAAAATTGCTCTTGAATCTACAGGTTTCTACATAAACAAACGCACAGTTAAAAGCGTCGTAGGGCCCAGAATTCAGCAGTTCGTTTAGCCTTGTCTGTTTCTGCAAACATATCATCCAGTGTGTAAGCTTCACCTTGCTCTACGCAAGTGAAAATTCTTCTGGATACTGCACGTTTCCACATACATATGTTTCATCTGTAGTTTCGTAGCCCTATATTTTAAAAATTAATTTTGCATCGAGACCCACCCGTTCTGAGTATATTCTACTCATTTGATGTTATATACGGACGGTTACAACAATCTTCAGGTTCCACCTGGACATTTCTCCAGGGACATTTAGTTGCACCACCGATCTACTCTGCTAGCTCCAGGTAATGTTGGAATTGGCGGTGTTGTCCGTAGAGTTGTGTTTCATATACGAACCATTTCCACATAGCTTGTTGCTACTAAGGTCACTAAATTCTCTGTGGAATGCTGACCACAAAATTGGGATTCCATCTCAGCTTCTTTTCTACTATATTATCATTCTCTTTCCGTTGATATATTGTGGTTGTTTACTATGTTCCTGCAATTTTTCTGTCCTCGATTCTTTCCTTACAAGTGGCTCTCCATCTTCTTTTCTTCTTCTTCATATTCTTCTTCTTCATCTGTTCCTATCGGTTTTCCCACACCTGTGGGGTCGCGGGTGCGAACTTCGTCGTACATGTCCCTGTTTAACAGCTAGATGCCCTCCCCGACACCAACCCTATATGGAGAGATGTAATCACTATTGCGTGTTTCTGTGGTGGATTGGGAGTGGGGTATGTTGTCTGAATATGATGAGGAGAGTGTTGGGACGGACAAAAATACCCCATCCCTGAGCCAGAAGAATTAATCAGAAGCGATTGAAATCTCCGACCATGCCGGGAATCGTACCCGGGACCCTCTGAACCGAAGAGCAGTACGCTAACCAATCAGCCAACGAGTCGGTCAGAAGTGGCTTTCCATCTAAACTTCTAATATTCATTCACCTACTTTTCCGTATTCTAAGTTTGAATGTTCCCTTACTGTCCCATATGCAGCATCTTCTAATCCTACAATCTTGCAGTCTTCAACATTTTCTCTCTTCACTTTCAATCGTATCTCCTTGCATTTACTCTTTCTGTCTACTTCTTTTCATAGTCATGTATACTCTTTTTATTCTTGCCCTTCCCTCATCAACCGAGTCTTGAATCACGAGGGTTGTTTATTGATTGGTACTTGACCTTCCCTCCCTTCTTCAGTAACTCCACTAACCGAATTCCATAGAATTCATCTATTGTGTTTCTTTCACCCACTCCCTCTAGTTTTTATGCAACACGTTACTTAAAACCTTTCCCTCATTTACATTTTTGAAATCTTACCCACATCTTTGTCAGTTCCAAGAGAAAGGAACCCTACGAGATGTTCCTAAAATAGCCAAGAGCTCTCTAGGATGCGCATTCAGAACTTTCTTGGAACTCCCACTCACTTTCCCCGGAGGAGTCGCACCAGGCTGTGGTAAACCGACTTCCATTGACTTGCAGGTGTCGGTAGGTAAACCATACTCTCCTTTTGTTCACATCAGAGACAGCGGCCTACCTTCTTGGCACTGTCAGTTAGCCATTGTCCTTCATTACCCAAGCTAGCAAGATTCGAGCTCACCTGACATTATTATTATTATTATTATTATTATTATTATTATTATTATTATTATTATTATTATTATTGCCGGTCTGAGTGGCTCATACGGTAGAGTGTTAACTTACTTGCACGGTCCAAGTTAAGTGTAAATACATTAATTCTATTTTCTTCTTCTTGTTTTCGAATGGGTCTACCATGGACCACGTTAAGCATCATTCACTTACGGTTCTTCCTCTTTCGATCGGCCCAGTACTTCTTCATCCTTTCGGAGTGGGCTTCTCTACGTTCTCGTGACCAGTTGTTGCCGGTCCGTTTTTTGCTACTTTGATCTTGGAATCCCTTAATTTTGTTGATGATTTTTCTGTATTCCTGTCTGTTGTATACTACCTGCTGTGATATATTATTTTCCTCCATTTCCTCCTTGACCCCTTTAAGCCAGCTAGTTTGTGTCTTCCTGTTCTCCATGTATTCCAGAATTCGCTTGGCTGTTCTCTCTGGTGGCATTTTTTAATGTGTTCGTAGAAGCAGAGTCTTCTCTTCTTGAAGGATGTTGTGATTTTTTCGGTCCTTTTGTATAGTTCCTCATTTGGTCGCAGTCTAAATTCTTGACCCACTTTCCTGGGCCCTAGTATCTTCCTCAAGATCTTCCTTTCTGTCTTTTCAATGTTTTCTAGTAAGAACTTCCTGTTCAGTGGAATACATTCGATCGCATATTACTATTGTTTTATCTTCACCTTCAGCAGGCTTAAATTCGTTCTCACTTCTGCGTCGAAAATGAACCGCCCTATTTAGCACATGTTGAACTCATTCTTTGAGCAGTACTCATTAGCTGTCAAGGTCTGTGTCTTCCTTGCGCTTTTGTGACGTCCTATTCTCACATTCAACCTGTCCATGTGAGATAACATGACTATGCGCCCCCCCATTAGTAGCTGTCTAGGGGAAGTGTTGTTTTATTTAGATAATTTATTGGGAAGTGGTAAATTAATGCGAAGTAGGAATTACGTGGGATGAGCAAGTGTGGGTCGTCGCATTACAGCGATAATATGGGTGGCGTATAATTTCCTCTACCCTGCTATCACCACCTTCCCATGCTTGTTATACATACATACATACATACATTTATTGAACATAACAGGCGACTTCGCCCCTACACAAGTTCACATGCAAAGTAAAATAAATAATAAAGAATAACAATAATAATAATAATAATAATAATAATAATAATAATAAGGATAATAATAATAAGAAGAAGAATATCTATAAGTCATTAGCTGTAGCAGTCACTCAATGTTCAAACATATTCATCCAGTGTCCTTATTGTGCTCTGTACTTACGTCACATTATTGTTCCTGACCTACACCTAATCAATAAATCAAACAACAACACTCAGCATTTCAGCACTTGCATTCCAGCTAACTTTAAAACAAACAGACCATGCAATCCTGTATCATTACCCAACTCCACATAACTAAGTACTCTATCCCTATATTCCCTAATCCATTAGAATTTTATCATACTATCCCCTTCCCTTATATACATAACTATTCCACCCCCCTATTCCCCTGCCTACCCTCTAACTCACTCTCCTTCATTTTACTCTCGCATGCCTTTTTTGTCGCACATAAATACCTGTTCAATTCACCCCCTTTTTCCCATTGTTTAATAATCCATTTCAGGATTGCGTTCTCATCCCCTCTCCCCAATATTTCCCGATGCTCGGCACTCAATAATCCATGTCTTAACCCCCTCGTTACCTCACAGTCTCTTAGCAAGTGAAAATCATCATTCACATCTCCGCAAAGTACACATCTTGTCTTATCCCTCCCCTGTATCCACCCTGTATTCCTTTGCAAACCTAAAAGCCACCACATCATCCCATACCGTTTTGACCTATCGACGTATCTAATATTCAACCCTGCTATCTCCTCTATTTTCGTCAAAACCGTCAGCGAGTTTCTTAGTCTGCTTTCCCACAATAATTTCTGCCTATGGATATCTCTAATTCTCCTTTCCAGTATATTCATCCCTCTCACTTCTGTCTTCGACCAAACCTCCCCCCACAGGTGTCCTAATCCTATCCTCTCCAAATATCCCTTTATTTTTTCTAACCATCCACCCTTATACATGCTCTTAAATTGCTGTGCATACGCTGCCTGTAATACTCTCCCACCTTCCTGTCTTTTTAAATTCATCCAGTATCTAACTATTCTTTTCACACCCTCTGATTCCAAATCCTCCCCACACATTAATTCCGCCCCTACATTTTCTGTACACCTCGGTAACCCCATTACTAACTTAGCAAAACTACTAACAATCCTTCTTAGTTCCTCTCTTTTCTCATCCAGGCCCCAAACTTCTGAGCCGTATAATACCCTCCCAACAATTACCGACCTGAACACAAGTCTCAGTGTTTTATAACTGATCCCCGGGTACTTGACTAGCAAATTTCTGACTGAGGCTAAGGCTGCCAATCCTCTATATTTCACCCTTTTGATCTGGTCACTCCAAGTTCCTTTATCATTAAAAATAACTCCTAGATATTCCAACTTCCTTACCTGTTCCAATCTTTCTCCCTGAATTACCCAATTACCTTCTATCTTTCTTCTTTTGTCCACCTGTACTACTAATATTTTAGACTTATTTCCATTAATTCTCAATCCCCATTTCCTCGCAAATAGCGTCACTGACTTTAAGGCCCTATTCATCGCCCCTGAGGTTAGCGTCATCAATAACACATCATCCGCAAATATCAGTCCTGGTACTTCAAAACCATTAATTACTGGTACAGCCCAATTTTCTGCCCCAAACCCCTCTAAAATATCGTTGATAAATAAAATAAACAGTATTGGCGATAACTTGCATCCTTGTTTTAAACCCACCTTCGACTCTAATGGTACACTCAGTCTCCCTTCTCCCAATTTTACACAAAACCTGATAACCCTATATATTCCTTCCACTGCCCTCAACATCTCCGAAATCCCTAGCCTGCCTAATTTCTCTAATAGGGCCTCTCTATTCACCTTGTCAAAAGCTTTCTCAAAATCTATTGCTGCTACATAAACCGTACTTCTAGCCATATTCTTATACTTTTCTAGAATAGTCTTTACTATCATTATATTATCCACTGTTCTTTTCTTTTTCCTAAATCCCCCTTGGTAATCCGTCAGAATTTCATTTTCTTCCGCCCACTCGCTTATTCTGTTCGCTAACACACCAGTATATATTTTACTCAAATAATCCAACAGAGATATACCTCTATAACTGTTCACATTGTTCCTACTACCCTTCCCCTTGTATATAGGGCATATAATTCCTGTTTCCCATTCCTTAGGGTAATTACCTCCCTCAAATATCCTATTGAATAGTTTAACCATGCCCGCTATCATTATCTCATTTTTACTAATTTCCTTCCAAAACTTGTTATTTATACCATTACACCCCCCGGCCGACTTCGCTCTGGCTCTGCTTATCACTCTCAGGATTTCCTCTCTTGTGATTTCTTTATCCAGGTCATAAATTGCCACTCTCCTATTCCTCCAAATTACTTCTTCTCCCGAACCTCTCCACCTTTCATCCCCCTTTTTCCCTAGTAATTCATCAAAGTGCCTGACCCATTGCACTTCCTCAATACTCGTTCTCTCTATATTCCTTCCACCCTTAATAATTTTATTAATCTTATCCCAAACTCTCTCAAAATTATTTGTCTTGCAGTCATTATTTATGGCTTCCATTTGTTCCTCTAACCACGTCTTTTTTGTCTCACAAATTTTCTTTTTATACTCCTTCCTCAATCTACAGAAAAACTCCCTTTCTTGGCTCCCACCTTTCCTTCTATATTCTCCTAACGCGTCCATCACCTTCCTCCGCATTCCTTCACACTCCCTATTAAAACATTCTTCTCCCTCTTTCTTATTTCCCTTTCTAGCTTTCGCCTTCTGCGCTATCATCTTTATTGGATGTAGCAACAATTCCAAGGCTTTATCAGTATTATTCTCTTCTAACGCCACTTCCCACCCATATTTCAGAAGAAGTAACTCCTCTTTTACTACCCTATTCCAATACCGGCCCACCTTCTCTGTCCATTTATACTTATTATAACCACTCCCTCGTTTATCATTTGTCTAATCTTCCTTCATTGTACACTCCTCTTCCTCCCTTTTCAGCATAACCCTCACCGGGAAATGGTGTGATTCAATCCAGTCTCTTATTTCCATTCTTACAACTTCCTCAATCATCCCTTCCGAACTTAAAACCATATCTATCACACTACCGCCCTTCTCAGTAACATGTGTCAATTTCCCCGTCCTGTCACCCTCTATCCACCCATTCAGAATATACAAATTTCCAACACAGCACACATCTCTAGGAGCTTCTCTCCATAACTATTTGTAATTTTGTCCTCACTCCTTCTACTTTCCAACAAACACATTCCATCCTCCCTACTATAAACTGGGCTCTGTTCCCCTATTCTCGCGTTCCAATCCCCAAATAACAACATATCCTCCTCACCTGGATACATTCCCCTTATCCTACCAATATCCACCAATAACTCTTCAAAAAAATGTTTATTTGCATATGCTGAATTACTAGGGTGGCAGTAAACAAAAGCTAGATTTATTTTCTTCCTCCTTCCCTCACCCCCTCCCAAATTCAATCTCAGCCATATGGTTTCCATCATATCGGTCTCTATATCCTCTACTCTTTCACTAATTTCTTCCCTAATTAGAACTATCATCCCTCCTGGTGCTCGTCCCTTATTCCTCTCTTTTCTTCTATATTTATATTTTATCTCAAACCCCTTCCATGAAATCTCCCTCACTGTTTCCAACCACGTCTCCAAGAGTGCCACAACATCAAAACTTTCAATTCCTTCTCTTCCCATGTCTCTTTTCACCCTTATTTTCTGTCCCTGTAAATTGTTACTGTTACCTACCACAATTTCTGCCATTAGGGTAGATAAAAGTTTTACCCTAATTGGCCTCCGACCTTTAGTCTTACCAATTCTCTCTGCATCGTCTATGTCTATCTGACTAGAGTTTATCTTCATTGAATCACGTATAACTTCCACCACCTTAAATATCAGTTCAATCTTGCTCTCCCTCGCCCCTTCCTCAACTCCATATATAAATGTGGCTTTCTCCAATCTCTCCTGCCTGTACCCCTCCGCTTCTTTCTTCATCTTCATCACTTCCTCTTTCAGATGTTTCACTTCCCCTCTCAATAACTCGATTTCTTTCTCATTATTGCCCACTCTCCTGCTCGATTCCTCTGTCTTCGTTTCAAGCCATTTCTTCATGTTCCCTATCTCCTTTCTCTGCTCCTCCATCATGTCCTTTATTTCCTGCACCTTGTCCCATTGACACGTTTCCTGCATAACTTCACTTACAACCACCCTGAGTGCGGCCAAATCCTCCGTACTATATTTTCCACTGGTATTTGGGCCTGGGTTTACTTCCACCCCCCCAATAACCAGTAGCACCGCTATCACTGTCACTACCAGCACCGCTTCACTCATTTTTAATCCGTCCGTACTTATCACCAATCCATTCCTGGTCTCCTTCTTCTGCCTTGCCTGCCATTTCCCAATAGCGGCCCGGTACTGTTCAATGCCGACCATGTTTACAGCACGCACTTCACTACGCAACCTCTCTCCTCGACCGCTCGAGCTAGACTGACGACCATGCTTGTTATGACTTTAATTTGGTGATAATTCATTTCTAAGAGTCTGTATTATATGAAAAAGTTCAACACATGAATGGATTTCCTGTATTATTGTTCTTCTATACTTCTATTTACAGCCTCATAAAGGACTAACCTTGTCCCAAATGATGAATGTGATTTTGTAGCCTAATATGCTATTTCTTCCTTGTAATAATTTCGTGTGGCTATTACAAGCCGAGTGCAGCCCTTGTAAGGCAGACCCTCCGATGAGGGTGGGCGGCACCTGCCATGTGTAGGTAACTGCGTGTTATTGTGGTGGAGGATAGTGTTATGTGTGGTGTGTGAGTTGCAGGGATGTTGGGGACAGAACGAACACCCAGTCCCCGGGCCATTGGAATTAACCAATGAAGGTTAAAATTCCCGACCCGGCCGGGAATCGAACCCGGGACCCCCTGAACCGAAGGCCAGTACGCTGACCATTCAGCCAACGAGTCGGACTAACTCGTGTCCTCATCCCGAGGTGGTGCAGCTCTTTTCAGGCACACCCCCATTGGAGGTGGGCTGCGTGTACCATTTGAACCACATGCCAGCCCTCCTGCCATTCTTAAATTTCTGGCAGTACCGGGAATCGAACCCGGGCCCCCGAGGACGGCAGCTAATAACACTAACCGTTACGCTACGGAGGCGGACTTCTTCCTAGTGAAAAGCGGACACAAGAATAAGCATTTTGCGCTACATGGAAGCGATTATTCACCTAACATGTTACAAGGAAGTAACGTCTAAACCATTAAAGATATCAGCATTCTGTTTTCACAAATTCATACAGCTGGCCTAAAAGATCAACTGCGTACAAGTTCAAATATGTAAGTATTTTCAAAATCGTACAATTACTTTTTGATACATAAGTAAGAACAGCATGTGCTGTTTTGCATGCCGCATTAGACGGCGTGAAGTCAGGCAAGGGCATATTGAGGCGCAAGCAGTTTCCTCGGAGTGAGTTCAGCCACAGAACGGATACCAGACATGTAAGCACCTCATACACATGTGATGGGTTCACAAAGTGTGTATGACAGACGAACACATGACAGGACAGAAAGGGTTGATGTGTTTAAGAGGAATAAAATAAGTACTTTGCCTGAAAAGGAACATAACGAAAGCTATAATTGTCACTGGTTTTAGTGTACAGTTCATACTACTCTATGAGTTCAGAAATAAACATAACACAAAACACCGGAAGACTTCCTTCTAGAAAAGCAAATGAAAATAAAATATCGTATGGCTTTTAGTACCGGGATATCCCAGGACGGGTTCGGCTGGCCAGGTGCAGGTCTTTCTATTTGATCCCGTAGGCGACCTGCGCGTCGTGATGAGGATGAAATGATTATGAAGACAACACATACACCCAGCCTCCGTGCCATTGGAATTAACCAGTTAAGGTTAAAATCCCCGACCCGGCCGGGAATCGAACCCGGGGCCCTCTGAACCAAAGGCCAGTTACAGCCAACGAGTCGGACAAAAAGCAAATAGTCAGAGATGATCGTGGTGAGATGGCAGCAACACTATTATTTATGTTTTATTTTACACGCATTAATCTCCGCAGAGCTCCAGCGCGACTGTAGTAGCGTGCATTCGGGAGAGCGTAGGTTCGAGTCCTGCCTCGCCTAACCTGAAAGTGATTTTCATGGTGCCCCATGTTTAACACCAGGCAAATACCGGATAGGTACCTTTGTGATAGGCCACGGCCGACTTCCTTTCCAAATCCTTCCCATTCCCATCCGTGAGAAAAAAACGCTAAACTGAGCGCAACCTGTTACATGTCAAAACAAAACAACACAACTTTAATCTCCCTTCCCCGTTGTGTGTTTGCCAGTCATACAATAACGTTGCACACCCAGGATAAGTTACGGCACATCACATTATGTTTACAGTGCATGTCTGGTATCTGTTCTGTGGCTGGAATCAAGGCCAGGAAGCAGCTTGCGCTTCAATATATCCTTGCCCGACTTCACGCCATCTGATGCGGCAGCAAAACCGCGCATGCTGTTCTTATTTATATCTCAAAAAGTAATTGTCCGATTTTGAAAATACTTACATATTTGAACTTGTACGCAGTTGATCGTTTAGGCCAGCTGTATGAATTTGTGCCATTCCATTTAAAAATATGGAGTTAGTATCAATATCTCGGTTATTAATAATCCCATGAGACTAAGTAGCACGTTATTTTACAAGGCCTTGGGTACCATTTACGAATATAAAAACAGAATGGTGATATCTTTAATGGTTTAGAAGTTATTTCTGTGTAACATGTTAGGTGACTAACCCTGTATATTTCCAGTTAATTTTCTAGCGAATCACTGGGCAGATAATTAAATACGATTAATTCTGAATATTGGTTAAGGTCTGGCGTTTATCAAATTGTTATAACTTTCTTTAGCCCTCTTGCACTCATTGTACTCTGAAACATGTATCTGCTGAACGCGAACAAATTTAAGGCTGCCAGTCAACAGAAGGGAACTGCTTGAACCAGATAGGAGGCTGGCCCTGGATGGGGCAGAGGTGCTGTAATATTCAGTGACCAATATACACTGTTTCTATATCTGCAAGCTTCCGTTCATTAGGTTCATAAGGTGTTCACAACTAAATGACTGGAAACAGCGAAACATGCCATATATTCACGTACATACAGGGTGATTGTAAAGAACGTGAAACAGGTTAGAAGGCTGGCCATGCTGATAAATAATTTGAAATAAATAATCCGAAATCATTTAATCACCTGCTGAACTTAGCTAATCTGATCGCTTCGCGAGCAAATTATTATGAGCTTTACGCAGCAGAGTTGCTAAATCTGCACGTGAGTTCAGGCCGGCTTGAGAGTCATGCCGAGAAATCAAACACAAACACCCTGTTGCTTTCAGCCTGAGTCACCGTAGCCTACTTGCTTTGGTTCGATCCTGTCACCTCAGAGGTTTGTATTCAAACCCCGACCCTGGTGATGTTTTATACCTCGACCAGTGCTCTCACGCTGGCATTAACCCACTTACATATTTAGGAACAAAGCCTCGCAAAGTCCACTTCAATTCGCCTGCGAAGTGATCTGATTGGCTAAATCCAGGGGCTGATAAAGTGACAACGGTGTTATATATCGAATTATTCCTTTCAAATTATCTACCAGCACAACCAACCCTCTAATACGCTGTATAATTCAAGTATGATATATTATACGTCTCAGCGTGTCTACTCAAGACAAGACTTAATTAGCTGAGCTGTACTAGTTCTATCTGTCTCCTCATTGTCCGTACAGACAGCGCTTGCAACGAAGTATTTACAAAAAACATATTCAATATTAATCAGATGTCGTTGTTTGAGTCATCAGTCCATAGATTGGTTTGATGCAGGACTCCATGCCACCCTATCCTGTGCTAACCTTTCCATTTCTACATAGCTGCTGCATCATACATCTGCTCTAATCTGCTTGTCATATTCATACCTTGGTCTACCCCTACCGTTCTTACCCCCTCCATGTCCATCTAAAACCAAGTGCATAAGTCCTTGGTATTTTAAGATGTGTCCTATCATACTATCTCTTCTTCTAGTCAAATTTATACACAACGATCTCCTCTCACCAATTCGATTCAGTACCTCTTCATTCGTTATTCGACCTTCAGCATTCTTCTGTAACACCACATTTCAAAAGCTTCTATTATGTTTATTTCTGAGGGACTTATCATCCACGTTTCACTTCCACACAATGTCACGCTCCATACGAAAAATTTCAAAAACAGTTTTCTAATACCTATATCAATGTTCGAAGTGAGCAAATTTATTTTCTTAAGAAAAGCATTCCTTGCTTGTGCTAGCCTGCATTTTATGTCTTCCTCACTTCTGCCATCGTTAGTTATTTTACTACCGAGGTCGCAATATTCATCCACTTCCTTTAAGACCTAATTTCCTAATCTAATATTTCCTGTATCACCTGACTTCGTACGACTGCATCCATTACTTTCGTTTTGGACTCATTTATTTTGTACTCCTCACCCTAGACTCCGTCCACACCATTCAGCAACTTCTATAGATATTCCGCAGTCTCAGATAAAATATCATCGGCAAATCTCAGCGTTCTGATTTCCTTTCCTTGGATTGTGATTCCCTTTCCAAATTCTTCTTTGATTTCCTTTACTGACTGTTCTATATAAACAATGAGAAGGAAGAGGGATAATCTGCAGCCTTGCCTCACCCCTTCTGGATTGCTGCTTCTTTTTCATAGCCCTCGATTCATATCACTGCATACTGATTTATAATATAGACTGTAGATAATTCTTCTATTTCGGTACCTGATCAAGATCACCTTCAGAATCTCAAATAGCTTGGTCCAATCAACATTATCAAATGCCTTTTCTAGATCTACGAACACCATGTATGTGGGCTTGCCCTCCTTAATTCGATCCTCTTAGATCAGACGTAAAGTCAGGATTGCTTCACGTGTTCCTACATTTCGTCTGAATCCAAATTGATCTTCTCCCAAATCATTTTAAAATTGTCTTGCCATTCTTCTGTAAATAATACTTGTTAGAATTTGGAAGGCATGCGATACTAAACTAATGGTGCGATAGTTTTCACACTTGTCAGACCCGGCTTTCTTGGGAACAGGTGGAACAACATTCTGCCCAAAATCAGATGGCATTTCTTCTGTCTCATACATCTCGCACACTAAATGGAATAACCTCGCTGTGCTGGTCTCTCCTAAAGTAGTCAGTAATTCAGAGGGAACGTGACCAATTCCAGGTGCTTTGTTCCTATTTGTGTCTCTCAAAGCTCTGTCGAATTCTGACCGCAAAATTGGGTCACCCATTTCATCAGCATCAACAGCCTCTTCTTGTTCCAGAACCATATTATCTACGTCCTTACCTCGATACAACTATTGTATATGTTCCTGCCATCTTTATGCCTTGTCTTCTTTCCCTAGAAGTGGTTCTTCATCTGTGCTCTTAATATTAATCCACCTAGTTTTCCTTTCTTCAAACCTTTCCTTGATTTTCCTGTATGCAGCATCTACCTTTCCTAGGACCTACTACTACTACTACTACTACTACTAATACTACTACTACCACTACTACTACTACTACTTTCGATTTCCTTGAACTTCTCCTTCAGCCATTCACCCTTAGCTGCCCTACACTTCCTATCCACTTCATTCTTTAATGTCCTGTATTCTTTTCTGCCCTCTTCATATTTTGCATTTTTGTATTTTCTTCGTTCATCGATCAGGTCTAGTATCTCTTGGGTTATCCATTGATTCTTAGTTCATCTTTCCTTTCTTCCTAACATCTCTTGAGGAGCCTTATTTACCACATTCTTCATGACTGTTCATTCTTCTTCTACTGTGTTTCCTTCAGCCTTTTCATTTAGTTCTTGTGCAACATGTTCCTTGAAACAATTCTTCACACTCTTTTCCTTCAACTTTTCTAGATACCATCTCACTGGATTCCTTCCCTTCCTCAATATCTTCAACTTCAGACGGCATTTCATGACCAACAAGCTGTGATCAGGGTCCACATCTGCTCCTGGGAAAGTGTTGCACACCAACACCTGGTTTCTGAATCTCTGCCTAATCATAATGAAGTCTATTTGATACCTTCCAGTGTCTCCATGTCTCGCCCATGTGTACAGCCGTCGTTTGTGATGTTTGAACCAAGTATTAGCAAGGAATAAATTATGATTGGTGCAGAATTCTTCCGGCCGACTTCCTCTTTCGTTCTTTCGTCCCAGTGCGAATTCTCTTACTGCATTGCCTTCTTTTCCTTGGCCTACCACTACATTCCTATTTCCCATCACAATTAGAATCTCGTCACCTTTTACATATTGTATTAAATCTTCTATCTCTTCATATATTCTTTCGATTTCCTCATCATCCGCTGAACTAATAGGCATGCAGACTTGTACTATTATAGTGGGCATTGGTTTGGTGTCTATCTTGGCAACAATAACCTTTTCACTATGCTGGTCGTAGTAGAGTACCCGCAGACTTATATCAACCACATCTAACTTCAGTCTATCCATCTCCCTTTTCAGATTCTCTTACCTGCCAAAACTATTCAAACTTCTAACATTCCACGCTCCGACTCGTAAAATGTCAGTATTAGTCTTCCTTATGAATGCCCCCTCTCGTGTAGTCCCCACCCGGAGATCAGAATGGGGGAACATTTCACCTCTGGAATATTTTACCTGGGAGGAAGCCATCAACGGTCCATCATTCAAGCAGAGAGTGCTGCATGTCCTCGTGAGTTAGTTACTGCTTTAGTTTCCCGTTGCTTTCAGCCATGTAGCGGTATCAACACAGTTAAGCCATGTTGAGTATTATTACAAGGCCATTTCAGTCAATCATCCAGACTGCTGCCTTGCAACTTCCGAAAGGCTGCTACCCCCCCTTTCGACGAATCATCCGTTAATCTGGTCTCTCGGTAGATACCCATCCGATAAGGTTGCACTTGCGGCTCGGCTATCTGCTTCACTGGGACGCGCAAGCTTCCCCACCGTGGCAAGGTCACATGGTTCGCAGGAGAGTGGTAATCTGTACAGGTACGAAATAGTCCAGTTTACTCTTATAGTAGTCTACAACAGTATGAATTAAGAACAATATGAAACAAAATCCATACGAGATAACAGGGAGGAAACTTAATACTAAGGAGTTCTTTGGAAATTAGAAAGCATGGAAAGAAAAAAAGGAAAAATATCATGTCCCTGGCAGTTGTTACGTCGTGGACGGCTGGCCAACAAAGAAAAGGTAGCTTACTCCTTCAATAGTACACATTTCAGTTTCATTTTGAGGGGATGATAAGGAATGAAGAAGTCAATGCCTTGCAGGGTATTTGCTGTTGTTGGAAGTCTGTAGAATATGGAACATTGGTAGAATGTTAGGCATACACAAGGAATATGCAGTAGTGATGTATTTCGAATGCTACATGGACGAACATGCAACGGGAAATGAGGTAACAAATACATGCATTTAAGAGTACCGTATACTATTAACAGAATTCCATGTACTGCAGACATTTACTTCGGTGCAAGATGTATCAGAATGACATAATTTCATTTGTAATTGACTATCTCAGGCCAGGATTACGGAAAGGAAACAGAAGATGAAGTTCATTTTCTTGACTTTTGTGGGGACAGCTTATGACCAAATGGGAGAGCAGAAATCAAGGGCAATAATAACAACATAAGTACAGAAGTATAATTGAAGTGCGTCACTAATTTCAATAAATCTGAACAGAAGACCAAGTTACTTCATGGCAGGGGACATTACTTGAACAATATGAAAAGAAAAATTTAGTTTATATTCGAGAATTATTCCAAGATGTTTGACCTGAGAAACGTGTCTAATGGAATGCCATTTATTTCACACCAGCGTGTAGGCTTATGTTAATTTAAGCAGAATTTCATTTTAACACATGTTTTACATTTATTTTGGACTAAGAATGTGAACGAGACTAGTGAGGAGTGCTTCCGAAACATCCTAATTCAAGCACCACTATTTCCCTCCTTTCATTTAGATAATAAGACGAAGATTGTGCTCTGATCAACAGTATTTGCTATGGAATGAGTAACTCTAAACTCCATTTCGATAAGCAGCCTCACTATGTTCAGGTGCTGAAACAAACGTCGGAGTAGTGCAGCTTTTTAGAGTGTTCGAGGACTCGGGTAGTGCAACTTCAAAGTTTGTGAAATGATCTTTGGAACTTCTTGCACGGAGGCAACTCCAGAGTTATGCCTGTTGCATCTAGTGCGGGATCATCGCTTAATTACTTAGGCTAGTGTTTGTTAAGGATAGGATGTCAAAACAATGGTCAGTGATGAAGTAGATGTTTATTGAAGCATTAAATGAAAAGTGGCCATCACTATAACAAATCAGAACAACTGATTTTATAAGTACATAGATCAGACTTGTTCAGCTGGATTCCCGTTGAGAATAGCTCGGTGCGGCCGGTCTGGCTTGGCGTAAATGTGGGCAGCTTACGTGTAAAACGTACGTCATATTCAAGTGAGAGAGAAAACACGATCAGTACGGCACTGGAGAAGTGATCCGCATCTGTAGTATAGTGGCTAGTGTTGCATTTAACACCCACGGAGGCCCGAGTTCCATTCCCGGCTTTGCCACAAAATTTAAGAAGTGATACGAGGACTAGAACGGGGTCCACTCCACCTCGGGAGGTCAACTGAGTAGAGGACCTGCCTCAGCCATCCTTGGAGTTGTTTTCCGTGGTTTTCCACTTTTCCTCCAGGCAAATGCCGGTGTGGTACATAATTTTAGGCCACGACCACTTTCTTTCCTCTTCGTTTCCCACCCTTTACAACCTCCCCCCTCCCCACACAAGGACCCCTGTTCAGCATAGCTGGTGAGGCCACCTGAGCGGATTACTCGTCCTCCTTCCCAGTAGTATCACAGACCAAATGTCTCACGCTCCAGGACACTGCCCTTAAAGTGGTAGAGGTGGGATCCCTCGCAGAGTCTGACGGAATACCCACTTGGAGGATACACGGACAAAATAAATAATTAAATAAGTAAATAAATAAATAAATAAATAAATAAATAAATAAATAAACAGGAGGAGTGATGGTTTGATTGTGACTACGAAGCTTTCTTCGTACAATTTTCAACGAAATGTTGATTGGAGTATGTCATAAAGAAAGACATTATAATCGCAATAAATATTCGTATTTGATTTATACTGCCTTCGATATTAGACATGTTTTTATTTTTCTATTTACCGTGTGAGTTGGCGGTGCGGTTAAAGGCGTGCATCTGTGAGCTTGTATTTGGGAGCTAGTAGGTTCGAACCCTACTGTCGGCAGCCCTGAATGATGGTTTCCAATTTTTACACAAGAAAAATGCCAGGGCTGTACCTTAACTAAGGCCACGGTCGCTTCCTACCCACTCCTAGCGCTCTCCGCTTCCATAGTCGCCAGAAGATCTATCTGTGTCGGTGCGACGTCAAGCTGATTCTAAAAAACCTACAATTACAAATTCAAAGAAAATTTGACACGTTACAATTTTTGTAACAACGAACAGTCACTCGACACGAGAATGAGTGCATGGTATTGGATGTTTCTCGCACTTAATATTTTATCAGACATAATTTTAATTATTACTAGCGAATGTACCCGTGCTTCGCTGCGGTATTCTACATTGTATTCGAATATCGAAGTAAATAGTGTACATGCAGTAAATAAGATTGTTTTAAAATTGCATGTCTCTTAGCGTTATCCGAGAAAGAGCATGGGGAGGTCCCCGTACATTGTTTCCAATGTAAAGTGTTTGTTACGGATTTGTGATATAACGGCAGGCTCACTTGCCTACTGCCATTCACAATGGAGTTGGGAAGTTTACATTATAATTTCAGGCCCCATTGCCTACTACGCGGACAGAATCGATTTGGGGAGTTTTCGTTAAAATGGCAGCCCCCCTTTCCTACTTCCAGACAGATTACAGTTGAGGAGTTTCTATTATAATGGCAGGCAATTACCCTATTATCACTCGAAATTGAGTTGTGCAGTTATCATTATAATGCCAGGCCCATTTTCCTTCCGCCAGCCAGCTTACTGCCAGTCACACCAAGCTGGTGAGTTTCCATCAAAATAGCAGGCCACTATGCCTAATGCCAGTCACATTTTAGATGAGGACATTTCTTTATAATGGCGGGCACCCTTGCCTACTGCCAAACACAATCGGGTAGGGGAGTTATAAACAAAACTGCATGCTCACTTGCCTTCTGCAAGTCAATCGAGAAGGGAACTATTCATTACAATTGTAGGCCTTCCTTACTAATGACAGTTACACAGGAGTTGGAGAAGGAACCCTTTCCTACTGCCAGTCAAAGTCGATGTGGGGAGTACTGATTACAATAGCAGACACACCCTTTCTCGATCGCTACAAATCGACATCAGTGAATATATATAGATCGACATACGAAAGTATATGCGTGTTTACAATATTGAAGACCTTCATTTACAGATTAACTGCTACTAAACGTACGTCATATCGACAAAGGATTACACCATAAGACACGCCGGATTTAGTGGCCTAAATGGCTGGTCCTATGGTATGTCATCTATTCTTGTGTCAGATTGAGTTAGAAACGTGGAACAGGGTAAAGGTTTTGTAAGAATATCTCACATTACATTACTTTTCGGATAATTATGTGACAGCTACATACATAGCATTTGGCTCATATATGCCTACTGGGTGGGCCATTTTTCGTGAAGAGTTTGATGATTCTGTATTTCATATAAGTAATTGAAAGTATGAATTATGCATGTGAAAATTCCAAATTGACTTAACGTCGATTAATAGAGAAAAATCAAACATAAAAGGGATACAGAAACGGCAAAAAGTCATAAGACCAAGGTTGTACATCATTCCAAATTGAACGGAGATTGTGCAATCCGTTATGTGATAGGAATTTCCGAAGGTCTGCACCATCATTAAAATTGCCTGCATATTTCGATATTCTTCGGGGATAAAAAATGAAAAATTTAATGATCTAGGATGTTGTCCTTTCGTTACAGGCTAAAACGTATAATTTTGTCAAATTTCAATTATCTTCTTTTTCTTCTGGCAGATTATGCCGCAATCTGGATTTTGGGCGAGGCGGGTAAAAATTAGGACTTTCAGGAAACTAAACCAAAACTTATGGAGATGGTCATTATTACCCCTTAAACGGAAAGCTGTACGAAAATTTCGCCAAAATAGTCAGTGTAGAGGCACACAGTCGTTACGATTTGATTTATATAGATAAGGAATCTGCTCCATGTAAAACACCTTTTGGGCTATGTCCGCTGGACTTAACCTGCAAAAGTGACCATTCATATTATCTCCCTTATTAATCCTCCTGACGAAAAAATGCACATGAAAAAAATAGGTTTAGAGGTGGAATTCCATCACGTTTGGTCGATTTCCAGTCAGGTTGGTCTTGTTCTGTATATATTGTGGAAGAGTAAAATCACCATTTCGGTTCCCTATAAACCGCCAGTCCATTCCGGAACATGAAAAGTTATTCACATTTAAAACCTACCTTTGTACAGGTGGATGCTAAATATAATTTTTGGTTCGAATGTCTTCAGTAGTTTTCAAGTTGTAAGGAATACGCTTTACACGCACCCGCTCGTGAGTTAAGTCCGATGGGACTTGTACAGAAAAACGGTCCGTTAATGATATCTCCCTTATTAATCCTCGTATTGAAATGATGCACATGAGGAAAAAGGTTTAGAAATTAATTTCTACCGAGGTAGGTAGATTTCCATTAAGTTTGGTTGTGTATATTTTGTGGAAGTGCAAAATCACTGTTTCGGTTTCGTATAAACCCCCAGTCAGTTCAGGGATTTAGAAACAATATTTGCCCTAAAACCTATCAAGGACAGGTGTATTCTAAATATTAGTCTTGGTGGAAATACATCCAGTAGTTTGTAGCACTCGCGTACATACGGCGTAATTAAGGAAGGAAATAATACAGTTAAGAAAGTTGAAAGTAATAGAAAATGGATTATAACTGAGGACAGCCGATTAACGACAAATATGTAAATGCCAAGTGAATGTATTGGAAAATCAAATGCCCCTCAATAAATTATGCTAGTGTGAGTTATGGATATAATAAAGCGGTAACAGAGGAGAAATTTAGGTCCAGTGATTCTTAGGTAAACAAATAATAAGAAGATGACTAATGGTGTTATTACTTAATCTATTCGAGGGCGGTTATAACATCCAACGATATTCCGCCAATATCCCGCAGATAGGCCGATTGACGCCTCCCTTGCCTTCTACCCAAGGAACAACCACGAATTTAAAAGCATGATGAGGATAATGGCAATACGTTACTTCTCTGCTGGCATGCAGTCAGAGACGTTGCCATGGTAACCTGTAGGTTCGTTGTCGGTCTGTCGGTCACTCAATGCAGAGCATGATACCAGCGGAAAATTGTAAATTTCTCCGTCATGTGAAGAGTAAGGTAAATTATGAACACAACGAAAGTTGTTTATAATGAAGAGACGTTTCACGTACGGTAAACTGAGTTTAGAGAAAATCAATAGTATAAGAGAAAATGGAGGAAAACCATTCTGGTTTTCCTATAAACCCCCCGTCTATTCAAAGATTTTAAAATGATATGAATATCGAAACCTTCCCCGGGATCAGTATACTCTAAATATGAAGTTTGGTTGAGATCTATCCAGCCGTTTCGACGTGATGGTGGAAAAACCATTCTGGTTTTCCTATAAACCCTCCGTGTATTCAAAGATTTTAAAACGATATGCATATCGAAACCTTCCCCGGGATGAGTATACTGTAAATATGAAGTTTGGTTGAGATCTATCCAGCCGTTTCGACGTGATGGTGGAACAGACAAACAGACAAACAGACAGACAAACAGACAAACAGACAAACAAACAGACACGAAACGTAAAAACCACCGATTCGGTCTTGAGTTGACCTAAAACGGATAAATATCTGAAAAATTGGCAAAACAAAAGAAATTACAGACAGCGGACCCCCTACAATTTTATTTATATAGATCACCTCCCGTGTAGGTACAAACCATATGGATAGCCACAACTAACATTATATATGTAGGTTCAATTTTTTCTAAAAGTTATGTATTTGCGAGGACCTAATACAACACTTTGCGCTCATGCTTTTATTTAAGCGACTGCACAAAGATACAAGGTTGAAGCGTGCAAGCTATGATTTACAATTTCTTGAATGGGATTGACAGAATTTCCACTAAGAAAAAAACAATTCCTGTTATCCATTCACTAAAACGTAATTCATAATTCAAAACGTGTTTAGCATGTTTTTCGCAGTGTTCTACAGTTTTGTGACTTTCCCTGTCCATTGAGTTTTTTAAAATAATATTTAAAACCTACCTTTCACCATTATATTTGATGATAATAAAAAAAACGAAGTGTGGCCTCCGGAGAGGTCTGGTGCAAGTCTTTGGAGTTGACTCCGTGTAGACAACCTGCGCATCTGTGAGAATGGTGTTGTAACCCAGGTTGAGATTTACAAAACACAACTTTATTATAAGCTTCAAAATGCAAATACACTATTTACACAAATAAAACTGAAATTTAACTTGAAGCAAAATGAATTAGGAATCTTGAGAATGAATCTATCTTTTGTACACTATATACAAGTTTGCAGTATTTACATCCACTACTATCTCGAAAAGATAGTCTTTTTGATATGAAAAGTTGATAGTCGAGAACTATCAGAAGCACTGACATAACTGTCTTTGAAAGTCCTTCCTTGCTGAGTTCATAAAAGCAAGTTCCATGTTGGAAGAATTCTTACTTAGCGAAACCAAGGGAGCTTGCATTAATTAGGGAATATACGGCATGTAATAGTATGACTGGATATGGGCAGCGGAATAAGAGGAGCGGTGGCCAGAGGTGAGACCTCGTACTGCCAGAAATTCAGTCCACCTGGCCGAAGCACATTTTCAAGAGGAGTAGCCTCCGTGCTCGACGTAAGGTGTATTCTGGAGCTGGGCACCGGGGTAAGTGGGCCACTGGACAGGCTTGGAGTTCCTCTTTATAGTACACACACGACGGTCCAGGCACGCGCACTGAGGGCTGCGCGTCGAGGCTAGAATAATGACACACTGGCGCTCGTGTAGCTGGCTGGCGGAGCGAGAAGGGAGCGCCGGACATACAACAAATGGTTCCCTACCTAAGGTGAAATTTAATGCTGAAAACGTCGCAAACACTCATCCTCAGAGCCAAAGGAATTAACTAATGAAAGACAAAATCCCCGATCCAACCGGGAATCGAATCCCCGACTCTTTCAACCAAAGGCCATCATGTTAACCACTTTTTAAAGTAATGATATCCTTTTACGTCCCAGTAAATACTTTTCGGAGACGCCTAGGGGCCGGAATTTTGTCCCGCAGGAGTTTATTTACATGACAGTAAATCTACCGACACGAGGCTGACGTATTTGGGCTCCGTCAAATACCGCCGGATTGAGCCAGGATCGAACCTGCCAAGTTGGGGACGGAAAGCCAGCGGCTCTACCGTCCAAGCCACTCAGCCCGGCCCCAAGTCTCATCGTTCGTTTTAGCAAGATGTAAATGACTGGGGTATGAACAATTCTAGTAACCCCATCCATAATGCAGGTAGTCTGTGTGATAAATCGTGTGGAGGCGTGGCTTGTAGGGTTGGGTGCTTCACATACATATTCCACGCAATATAGAGTTGCCGCACCTTACAGACGCATACTAACGCAGGCCCAATCCCATGGAAAAGAAAATCTCAATGTTATGAATATTGTTGCACGTTTTACCGCAAGAGATGTTCGAAGTAGCCTCCTTCTTGTTACACACGCCACAGTACTCTTTCACACTCCTGTTAACATTCTAATGTGATAGCTGTTGTTGCTGCACAATGTTCAGACCAATGCCAAACCTGTTTGATGGTAATGTTGCAAGAAAATTATCACGCAAATAGCTCCATGGGGGTTAATCGGCCGATATTGGAGATGTAACCAGGTGAACCAAAACAACACCAGACGCTACATACATACATTAACGATATTTAAGTAACAATGTCATTTATGTGCAGGTGTAAGCTACTCACTTCTTCAGTGATCCACTGGCGAAAAGCTGTCAACCGGATGCCCCTGCAGATGACGTATAATCATTCTTTTCATATGAATGTGATGTACTCCCAATGTGTGTGCCATGTAGGTACATACTTTATTTATAAACTGTGACCGAATAATTCATGAAATGAAGTATGCTATGATATTGCTTAATGTAAAGAAAAAAGTTGTCCGTAAGAATTAATGAAAGCAACAGACTTCTCTATCAATTTTTCAGAAATTTGGCGATTACAAGAAACGAATATGTAAATGGATTATTATAATATAATAGCGTGTGGTCTCCTCAGAAACCTGGTGCAGGTCATTCAAGTTGCCGTCTGATAGGCGACCAGCGCGTGTATGAGAATGGAACCCTACATATGATGAATTCTAATGCTGAAGATTGCACATACATCCAGCCCCCGAACCATGGGAATTAACCAATGAAGGTTAAAATCCCCGTCCCGGCTGGGAATCGAACCCGGGGCCCCTTCGACTAAACGCCAGCACGCTAACGATTTATCCTGTGGAGCCGGACAGTGGGTTAGTTATTAACTACTGTGGAATTTAGTAATCACCAGAAACGTTTTTCTAGAATGATTTCATAACAAATGATGTATCGATTTAACCACAAAATTTTAAAAATATTTTTCTATGAAAATGTAATAATTTAATTGTATTCATGTTTTAGGTTTTATTTCCGTAGTTTATGAAATAACGGTATACCGATGGCCTAGTTAGAATACTTCGTATCTCCCAAAGTTCTTGCTATCAATTATTTCCCTTAGACTGGTTACGCCTCCCAGCCACGCATGGATACACAGTCCATGAGAACAATGTTCGTTGTGTTCTGTATTCCTATGCCGGTGTGTGAAGGAAAATGAACCTTACCCCCACCGTACTATAAGAATGTATGTTTGCATGACGTATTTACTAACTCCTCCAGTATAATTTTTATAAGGTTCAATTTCCTTTACTCGTAAGCATAAGAAGTGAAACCAACGAACATTGTTCTGATGGACTGCATACCCAAATTTCACTGAAATAAAATACTAGAAATTACGATCAAAGTAAATTCATTACAAATATTATTTCAATGAAACTCCATAAAAGGACTGCCCGTTTGTAGAAATAGTGAGGCAATGGTCTCTCGAAAACTGAATTTACGTTATTTCTTTTTGAAAGGGGTAATAAACGATTTACTGTAGTGGTGTAGTTTGATTTTTTGGAAATTATATACGTATACAGTATACGTTAGTATTTAAGACCTGAAATAGGGCCTAATAGTTTTATAGTTACAGCGTAGTTATTGAAGAAATGTAATAGGAGGACATCTGAAATAAGTAATTGTATAGGAGAAATAGAAAGATTCTCTATAACGTAATGAAACTCATATTACCTTCGACAGCCTGCCTCTGTGGCTGATTCCGTAGGGAACCCGAACGGCCGCATCGTTTTTCGTTGATATATTAGCTCAAATTTAATTATTATCCTACACTGTTTTATGTCGGATACGTAACAGAAGGCCCAATGGGACTTAGAATACACAAGAATGGTTTTAATGGGAAAGCAAACAGAGCTCTCCTCACAAGGTAGCCCTTGAGCCCAGCGTAGGGCAGCAGTGCGCTCTAAAAATATTTGAATCCAGGAATGAATTGTGAAGACCGGATCCATTTACCAGGAAATGAAGTGAATTCGACACTTAATATGGGTTTTTTAGGACAGTAGCCAAAGGAAACTATGGAGTATTCGCCATCATCTTCATTATCACTATCGACATCAGTATTTAAATATACGTGAAACTAAGATTATACTAAGATTTCATGAGAGCCTTCATGAGAATAAATATATTTGTGAAAGAGTAGAGAGACACTTTATATAATCCCACAAACCGAGAACATTCAGTTACTCGTTCGAGGATGACCCCAGACATCCCAGTTCATGGGAAGTTGCTGAGCCAATATCCCACATATTTTCCTAATACTCCCGGCAATCACGCTGTTTGTTATCATTTTTCATTCACCACAGCAATATCGTCACAAATCAATGGAGATGTATACATATTTATGCACATAAAGGAAGGCAAACCTCTTGCCTCCCTTGAATAATAGAAGTGTATAACTTAATTAGGCCAATAAAGTATGTAATGCATTATAATACACACAAAACTTAAGTAAACCTAGCCCTCTACGTCTCACATCCCTTCAAACATAATAATGTAAGTGGGTCAATATAATCTGCCATTCACTATAGCCTAAACATCACGAACTTGTATTGATAAATGGTTTTATACACACGACCGAAGAAAACCTAACCCTGCATGCTTCGCTTCACTTTTAATACATACTGTAACCAGGTGACTAATATGCAACCAGTTCCTAACGATGTCACAGAATTAATATGCACAGATGATCATAATAATAATAATAATTGTTACGAAGTTTCGTGGACTTGCAGAGGTGAAAGAAGGTGCGGGGGTGAACGGGCCTCAAAATACGAAATTAATGTTAAGATAAGATTTAACAAGGTTATATTTTCTTTTCAAAATTAAGAAATAACAAGCATGGCAGGTACAGAGTAGCAAGGCAACAAAAGTGCAATTACAGTATTTACAGGATTTGGGCTTCGAGCCCCGAACTCACAATTCTTGGGCAATTAGCCCAACTTTACTCCAAAATAAGTTTTCACAGAGGGGCAGAAAACCCCATTCATGCCCAGGAGCACTTGCTCCAAAATTACACAGTAAAGCCTCCTCGAGGCATACATACTCAATTTTCAAGAAAGAGCCACTCGCTCTCAACTTTAAGCCTATCAAAGGCCACACCAAACTCCACCTTCAAGTTGTCCTCCACGGACACGAAAACAGGGGTAAAATACCCAACCTACTGAGGCCTATTAAGAGAGAAAAGGTTAATTACATGGCCTCAAAAATACCAATTTGAGAGGAGGCAAGCAGCACTCCTAATACATTTGTTTAAAACCTAAACTGGCTCTAGGCCGCTAATGCAAGGGCTAATCCCATACTAAAGAGGTGACTTTAGAAAGAAACAATTTACATTACGTTAAGGAAGAATCGGTTGTGAAAAATAAGTTCACCTCAAAACAATATGCGTGGGAGTTCAAGAGGGTTAAGCACTCTCTATCCCAAATTTTTAGTTTAAAAAGATAGAATTGAATCTAAGTGTCTTTACATTTTAGAGGAAAGTTACATGGTGAAAGGTTTCGGACCCGCCCCGAGAGTTAAACTGCTGAGCTAGCAAGAAAAGAAGTTCTTAAACGGCCATTACCTTGTTGTTGAACTGCTGCCCGAAGAAAGAGGCGCTTCCCGCCCCCTGCTATGTACTTTACACACTGAAAGATAGTACTGAAGTGGCCCGGAGACCCTAAAATCAGCAGTTTATATACTCTCGCGGAAAGTTCGAGGCGTTTGAGGAATGAGAACACCCTCCCACAAAAACTTTATTGGCTAGGGTTAAGCAATATATCCCCTCTGGGGAAGATACACCTGATTGGTTATAAATTAATTAAAGAAATTCGGGATTGGCTAAATTCAAAACAAGGGGAAAGAAAGGGTTATACAGCCAACTTAAACAATAACCGAAAGAAATTTAACAAGAAACAAACTTTTGAAATAAAAATTTCTCCAAAAAACAGTTCTTTCACTTCGCACTAGGGTGCACTTCTGTAGTTCTTCAGTAGTGTCCTCTAGAAGAGAAAGTTCACACTTCTTACTACAGGTAAAACAAAAATACGTCGAAAACGACCCAGTTCAGAAAGTTCAAAATTTCCAAGTAGTGACATCTTCTGAGAAACTTGAAAATTAATACAGTAGATACAGTTCAGACTTCCTCCAGCAGAGGAGTTTCAACAGGCGCAAGGTTTGAATTAGCGGCGTGGAGGTGTACCGCCCGGTACAGACCTCACCCCCCAAAAGTCCCTCCAGGGATGACCCACGAAATTTGTTTGAAAACAAGGTCCAAGTTATGATGTTGATATGTAGATTAATTGCAGAAGCAATTATAAAAATTTACTAAAGTTGGTTTGATCCAGTTTCAAAATTCTTGTAGTAACTGTTGAAGTAATGTCTTTATGTTTGTAGAAGTTGAATTCAGAAGGAAAATTAGTTTTTAAAGTTGAGGAAAAATTTTCTAAGTCCACCAGGTATTGCAGTAAAATCCAAGAAAAGGTAGTAATGTTGAACTGGAATGTCCATGTAGATGAATATGTACTTTAAACGTTGATGAATTTGACGGCCAGACCAGCCGCCGCTGCTTGAGTTCAGGGGAGGCCGCTCGGACCCTTCAAGTACCCTGAGATACCGCTCGCCCGCACTATGAGAGGAGTAGTGGAGTTGAAGCACGCCGCGCCCGCGGCGAACATGCAGGTCGCGGGCCAGTTACAGGTTGTGCGCCGCACATCAGCCTTGGCCGGGAGGAGGACTCCGGCTCGCCGTACACAAGTCGACCTCGCTGGAGTAGAGGGGGCCCTTCCTCTATCCCAGACGCGGCACGGCGCCGCGCGGCTGCGGGGGCACTGAAACATTAAAGCTCGGCGGCAGAATTTTGTTGGACCATCATCTTTTTGAGGGCACAGGCTTTGTGGAGAGGTTGAGGGGCCAGCGGCGTGCAGATATTCATGGCATTTATAAGCCACTGTGTATAGTGGAGCAGGAGACGGGAGCGTGGTAATGGCCGTGGCAAGGACAGGATGGCAGTTTAACTAATCGGGGGAAGTTTACAAAAAATAATTACACATAAAGGAAACAGCTCCCAAGGGCAGAAGGCCTTAAAAGTGAAACCCCTCAAAAAAAATATAACCTTCCAAAATTCTTTTAAAATTATATGAAGCAAGTTAACACAGAAATTATACAGGTTTCACCTGTGACAGGTGAACACTAAATATCCTCTCGGTGGCTGGATTGCTTAACAATAAGGTAACGGGAGTAAGGAAATCGAGAATGACACACGGCCCATGAAATCTGGGGGCAAGCTTGCCCGCGGGAACAAAATTCTTGACCATCACTTGGTCGCCTACCTTCAAATTGGTGGGTCTCCGTCCACAATCATATCTTTCCCTAACCTTTTCATGAGATACCTTAAGATTGGCTTTAGCCTTCTTCCAAAGATCTTTAATATTATCTGGATCTATTGTCTCGGGTAGAATGTCACTAAGAGACCAGAGGTTAGAGAGCGGCGTGTTGGGAACAAACTTGAACATCAAAGACGCTGGAGTAAATTTATGTGATTCATGAACCGCCGAATTCAAAGCAAAAGCTAACCAGTGCAGGGACGTGTCCCACCTAGAATGATCTTCATGATGATAGGCAATAAGCGCGGACCTGAGATTACGATTAACCCGTTCAGCCAGAGATGGTTGAGGATAACAAGCAGAAGTTGTCACATGAGAGATGGACAGGTCAAAACAGAATTTACGGAAAAGATTAGATGTGAAAGCCTTAGCATTATCCGACACGATATATTGACACGGACCACAAGAAGCAAAGATAGAATTTAGACAAGTAATGGTGGACTGAGCGGAAGCCAGCTTAGTCGGAAATAACCAGGAAAATCTTGAAAAACCATCTACACATACAAAGATGAACTTGTTGGCATTTCCCTTTGACTGGGGTAAGGGTCCTACATAATCAATATACAGGCGTTCCATGGGGCGCGACGCTTGATGAGAAGACAAAAGGCCTACCTTGGTGCACATGGTTGGTTTACTAAGCAAACAGGATTTACAAGCCTTTACTAGTTCACGGATTTCACCGTCCATACCTTTCCAGATGAACATTTCACGAATCTTTTCACGCGTTTTAAAGATTCCAAGATGCCCCCCCAATGGGTTCTCATGATAGTACTTGAAGATCATAGGTACAAGAACAGCTGGAACAATGACTTTCATCATCTTATCATGCCTCGAAAGGCAACATAAAACACGATTCCTCAGTACATAAGGGACGACATGTTCCCCAGAAGAAAGGGTTTCCATTATCGGAGCCAGCGTCGGATCTTCACGTTGGTACTTCTCAATGTCCCTAAAGAGCATGGGAGCATCTGTTAAGATGGCATTAACATCAGATAGTATGGACTCGGGAGGGGATGAACTATCGACCGGTTCATGGGTCTCAACGTCGTTGGAAAACATACGGCTGAGCCCATCAGCAACAACATTTTCGGTACCTCTGATATGCCTGACATCGAATTGGAAGGCAGAAATACGGATGGCCCAACGGGCTATACGACCAGTACGACGCGGCCTACCTAAGACCCAGCTTAAGGCTTGATTATCTGTCTCCAGGTCGAATTTGACATGTTCCAGATAGAGACGGAACTTTTCTAAGGCAAATAAGACTGCCAAACCTTCGAGCTCATAGATGGAATACTTGGCTTCTTGAGCCGATAGAGTCCTAGATGCATAGGCGATGGGTCGCCTCCCTAGTTCAGTCTCTTGAAGAAGGACTGCAGCTACCGCCGACGACGACGCGTCGGTTTGGACGATGAATTTCTTTGAGAAATCAGGCATAGCAAGGACAGGGGCATTACAGAGAGCTAATTTAAGATCTTCAAAAGCGGCTTGTTGAGAAGGTCCCCACTCGAATTTGATGCCTTTCCTACGAAGGAGGTTTAAGGGCGCCGCTCTATTAGCGAAGTTAGGAATAAATTTCCTGAAGAAATTCACCATACCAATGAACCTGGCGATACCTTTGATGTCCTTGGGAGGTTTAAAATCACGGATGGCCTGTGTTCTAGAATGATCGACTGCAACACCATCAGGTGACACAATATGCCCTAGGAATGACATGGAGGGCTTAGCAAAGGCAACCTTGGACAACTTCACAGTTAACCCGGCCTTACGAAGGCGATTGAGAACTTCTCGCAGATGATCTAGATGTTCTTCAAAAGTCTCCGAAAATACGACGACATCATCCAGGTAGTGATACAAGTACTCAAATTTGATGCCGGAGAAGACCCTATCTAGCAGTCTAGTGAGTACAGCTGCTCCCGTGGGGAGCACGAAAGGCACGCGGTTGTATTCATACAAATTCCAGTCCGTGGCAAACGCTGTAAGTTGTTTAGACTCTTCGGCTAGAGGAATTTGATTGTAGGCCTGATTCAGGTCCAAGATAGTAAAGAACTTGGCCTTACGAAACCATGAAAAGCAAGAATGAAGGTCAGGAAGGGGCACAGATTGTAACACCACCTTCCGATTGAGAGCCCTATAATCAATGACAGGCCTGAAGCCCCCTTGGGGTTTCGGGACTAGAAAAATAGGTGAAAAATACGCCGACTTAGAGGGCCTAATAATACCATCCTTCAACATCTGATCGATGATTTCTTTCAGAGCCTTCATTTTAGGTGGAGATAGCCTATATGGCGGAAAACGGACAGGAATCGAATCCGTGACCTCAATTTTGTATCCAATAAGGTCAGTAACACCAAGAGTATCCGAGAACACCTCTGGAAACGACTGACACAGCTTACGAATACTATCAGCCTGCTCCTCAGGTAGATGTCTAAGGTCTAACAACATCTCATCCTGGGTAGGCGAAATAGATGAACATGATGCAGAATTACATTTCAATAATGGGATTTTACAATTAGACGCAAATTTGAAAGTGCACGACCTACTCTGAAGATCGAGCACAAGACCAGTGTGAGAAATGAAGTCGGCTCCCAATATAATGGGGCAAGACAAGTGCTTAGCCACAAACAACTTGATTTTCCATGTAAATTTAAAAATACGAATTTTGACATGTAAAGAACCTAGAATTTCTAATGGAGATGAATTAGCCGAAACATATTGGATCGCAGACAAACAACAGTCAGGAAGCTTACAAACAGATTGCAATTTTGAATACCATTCAGCCGCAATAATCGAACACACACTGCCTGAATCTAATAGAGCTGTTACAGGTTCATTATTTAACTTAATCTTAAGAAAAGGAACAGGTGCGGGGGTATCCGCCGCAATCCTAAGACATTCTTTGGGGCATTCAAAAGATGAATTTGAAGACTGATCGTTCCCTGAATTTTCGACCTGTTTACCAGGGGCTGAGCCTCGGGAAGATGGGTTAATCGACTCAGCCGAATCCGCTAGTCACTTAGTATTATTGACATTGGTGGAAGTTGCACCAGAAGTTGAGCAGGAGGGGGTGCTATTTGAATTTGGGCAATTCTTGGCGATATGTGAGAAAGCCCCGCATTTAAAACAGCCTTGTGATGAGCCAGCCCAATTATTTGCCCTACTAGATTTGATTGATGGGCACTTGTTCCGAAGATGGTCAGGCGACCCGCAAGCATAACATTTACGAGGTGTGACTGGTCGGCGAGGTGGAGGCCGAGGATTACCAAAAGAAGGAGGGGGTTCTTTCGCTACACGCAAGGAATCGGCGTATCTAACTCCTTCCGCTGAGACAGCCAATGCTTCAAGTTCAGAAAAAGTTTGCGGGCACGCCGCGAAACATAAATATGACCTATAGGATGGTGAGATACCTTCCACAATAGCTTGTACAATCTGATCCTCAGGAAAGTGAAGAGCAAACACCCTAGTATAGAACTTAATATCTTGGATGAAGTCTGCCAAGTTTTCATCCAAGCGCTGTACACGATAATAGTACTTCTGAATAAGGGAGGACCTTGCCCTAGCCGGGATGAAGTTAGCTAGCAAGTGGGCGTGGAAGTCTTCAATAGATGATTGCTCGGCAATGGCTCTTACCATTTTGTCTGAGAGAATACCAATTGCATAGGGATAGATGATTTGCAAAATCTGACATGGAGAAAGAGAAAAAACAGGGGCATGATCCTGAAATTCAACTAAAAACCTTAAGAAAGAAATAACTTCACTGGTAGTGTTAACAGAAAACTTCGAGATACCTCTGAGCAACATTGCCAATGGATGAGGCAAGCTGCTGAACCCAGGTGACATAGTAGGTAAAGGTTTAAGTGGCAAAGACGTTAATTCAGAACGTACATTATTCAATGAGTTACGGCGTACAGACTCGTCCAATGGGGCAGAGGTTGTTTGAGCTGCAACGGTTTTCCTATTGACATCTCCCTTAGGAGGCTCTTCCTCGCTACCTACATTCACCGTGGGGGGTTGATCGATTTTGGGAGGAACTTCCCCAGTTAACAATTGGGTAACCTTACTAGATAATTCAGAAAGATTTTCAAGAACCATACTAGCTTCCTTCCTCTGAACGTTATTCAATTTTAGAGACAACAGATCGTTAACTCTATTTGAAAAATGAAATAGCCTGGCTTGCACACGCTTAATTTGATTAGGAGAAGGATCATTTTCTTCAAAAAAACTAACTACAGATGATAGCTCAGTAGTATTGTCAGTGATCGTGGAAAGAGAGTCGTCAATTTCTTTCTCTCCCAAAGTGGGGATGGAAATGGGCAAATCAAGGGACTCTCTAAGCTTATTTGTGTCTACCGCAACCGTGCCTCCAGATTGCACATTTCTAATAGTTAACTCATAGATCAACTCCTCCTTGCGCAAATAGTTAAGATGGAGAACATCGCGAGGGCCGGGCATGATGACAGAACTATTTTGAAAAAGGAAAAAGCAAAAATTCCAGCAAGTGAGAAAATAGTTAGAGTTGTAATCAAAGCAATGTTTAGCCGTCAAAAGGGGCTAAATTGAGACCCATTCAACCACGCTCTGCTACCACTTGTTACGAAGTTTCGTGGACTTCCAGAGCTGAAAGAAGTTGCGGGGGTGAACGGGCCTCAAAATACGAAATTAAAGTTAAGATAAGATTTAACAAGGTTATATTTTCTTTTCAAAATTAAGAAATAACAAGCATGGCAGGTACAGAGTAGCAAGGCAACAAAAGTGCAATTACAGTATTTACAGGATTTGGTCTTCGAGCCCCGAACTCACAATTCTTGGGCAATTAGCCCAACTTTACTCCAAAATAAGTTTTCACAGAGGGGCAGAAAACCCCATTCATGCCCAGGAGCACTTGCTCCAAAATTACACAGTAAAGCCTCCTCGAGGCATACATACTCAATTTTCAAGAAAGAGCCACTCGCTCTCAACTTTAAGCCTATCAAAGGCCACACCAAACTCCACCTTCAAGTTGTCCTCCACGGACACGAAAACAGGGGTAAAATACCCAACCTACTGAGGCCTATTAAGAGAGAAAAGGTTAATTACATGGCCTCAAAAATACCAATTTGAGAGGAGGCAAGCAGCACTCCTAATACATTTGTTTAAAACCTAAACTGGCTCTAGGCCGCTAATGCAAGGGCTAATCCCATACTAAAGAGGTGACTTTAGAAAGAAACAATTTACATTACGTTAAGGAAGAATCGGTTGTGAAAAATAAGTTCACCTCAAAACAATATGCGTGGGAGTTCAAGAGGGTTAAGCACTCTCTATCCCAAATTTTTAGTTTAAAAAGATAGAATTGAAACTAAGTGTCTTTACATTTTAGAGGAAAGTTACATGGTGAAAGGTTTCGGACCCGCCCCGAGAGTTAAACTGCTGAGCTAGCAAGAAAAGAAGTTCTTAAACGGCCATTACCTTGTTGTTGAACTGCTGCCCGAAGAAAGAGGCGCTTCCCGCCCCCTGCTATGTACTTTACACACTGAAAGATAGTACTGAAGTGGCCCGGAGACCCTAAAATCAGCAGTTTATATACTCTCGCGGAAAGTTCGAGGCGTTTGAGGAATGAGAACACCCTCCCACAAAAACTTTATTGGCTAGGGTTAAGCAATATATCCCCTCTGGGGAAGATACACCTGATTGGTTATAAATTAATTAAAGAAATTCGGGATTGGCTAAATTCAAAACAAGGGGAAAGAAAGGGTTATACAGCCAACTTAAACAATAACCGAAAGAAATTTAACAAGAAACAAACTTTTGAAATAAAAATTTCTCCAAAAAACAGTTCTTTCACTTCGCACTAGGGTGCACTTTTGTAGTTCTTCAGTAGTGTCCTCTAGAAGAGAAAGTTCACACTTCTTACTACAGGTAAAACAAAAATACGTCGAAAACGACCCAGTTCAGAAAGTTCAAAATTTCCAAGTAGTGACATCTTCTGAGAAACTTGAAAATTAATACAGTAGATACAGTTCAGACTTCCTCCAGCAGAGGAGTTTCAACAGGCGCAAGGTTTGAATTAGCGGCGTGGAGGTGTACCGCCCGGTACAATAATAATAATAATAATAATAATAATAATAATAATAATAATAATAATAATAATAATAATAATAATAGTAATGCTGTGTAGAGGGTGTTGGATGGCGTTCGGACGTTTGCCGTCACCGCTAAATCACGTACATTTGCGTTCACTGAGATTTACTTGTGCCCACTCAAAAAATTTCCCCAACAGTCACAGAAGATTTGCGGTCAATGAAGCAGGGGTTGGTCCTTATTAGCCTAATCTCAGGGTATCCCCGCTAATCTGCATGGGCTCCTGTTCGCTTGTTGCAGATGAGGGTCCCATACACTGGAATCATACTCTTATTGGCGTCTTACCAGTGACTTATATGCTCTGTCCTTTATATCCTTACTACAATCCCTAAATATATCCACAACGATAATAAGAGATCTATAAACTTTCTTACAATTCCGTTAATGTGATTACCACACTTGAGTGCCTCAGTAAGAGAAGGGGACCCACAAAAATTCAGAAATTCGTTTTATCGTGTTTGTGTGTAGTGCTGGTATCTTTTAGCCAATCCTGTGCATTACTTGCGGTTTTGGGATAGTTTCCTGTCTGACCAAATACAAACAGAAATCTGAGGACCTTGGGAATCAGCTGTACAGTTATTAAGAGAAGGGGCTAACACACATGCCTCGGTCAACTGGAGCGGAGGGGCAAGGGTTACATGTAGTTACTTTTCTAATCAGAAAATGTCTTGTGATGGTACAAATAGTAGTGTTAGCGTGAGTAAAATGTGTTGTGTTGGTACAAATAGTAGTGTTGGTGTGAGTAAAATGTCTTTTTTTTGCTAGGGGGGGGGGGCTTTACGTCGCACCGACACAGATAGGTCTTATGGCGACGATGGGATATGAATGGCCTAGGAGTTGGAGGGAAGCGGCCGTGGCCTTAATTAAGGTACAGCCCCAGCATTTGCCTCGTGTGAAAATGGGAAACCACGGTAAACCATCTTCAGGGCTTCCGACAGTGGGATTCGAACCCTCTATCTCCCAGATGCAGGCTCACAGCCGCGCGCCTCTACGCGCACGGCCAACTCGCCCGGTGGTAAAATGTCTTGTGATGGTACAAATAGTAGTGTTAGTGTGAGTTAAATGTCTTGTGGTGGTACAAATAGTAGTTTTAGTGTGAGTAAAATGTCCTGTGGTGGTACAAATAGTAGTGTTATTGTGAGTAAAATGTCTTGTGATAGTACAAATGGTAGTGTTAGTGTGATCAAAATGTTTTGTGGTGGCACAAACAGTGGTTTTAATGTGAGTAAAATGTAAGAAAACGTAAACGAAACGAAGACAATTGGAAGAGGACCGGAGCTAAGAGACTGAGAAATCGTGGTAAAGGTTATGTAAGAGATAAAACTAAGAAACTTGTGCGAGCTAGGAGAAAGAGTTAAGGATGTAAGTGAGCAGTGAAGTATTAAAAGGCTAATGTATTACAAACTATCTAATATTGAAAAAGAAAAGTGTTTTTGAGGATTTTACAAGTATATAAATTACAACTTACAAAATGCTTTATTGTTCTGTCAGATTAAACAGAAGTCATGTAGGAGCCTATGGAAACCAGTAAAGTGAGCCTAAGAGAAAGGTGACATACTACTATACGTACAAAATATAAGCAGTGAAGATTATAGATTGTGGGCTGAAAGAAGAACAATCACGTGGAAGAGCTGACGATGTTTTTAGTGATAGTGATACAAGTCTGAATTAAAGTAGTTTATTTTGTGGGTCACCTTCCGTCCCATCAGCACCATGTAAGGACAGTAGAGGAAGACATGGGAAGTATTGGGAAAAAAAACCTGACTGTCAATCTAATTTTGCGTGTAAATATATTAACATGTTTTCTAAGTGCATTAGACACTATAGTAGAAAGTTTCTGAAATGCACTGACTCTGTTTCAAATAACACGAGGAACAAAGTGACGTAGGCCCTCCCCTTTCATATGAGAAATATTTACAGTACATGTTTTAATAAAAACTTTAACATTGGATTTAAGGTACTTTTAAGTGACACCTGCAATGTCTGCGATGAGTGGAGGGCTACGGATGATCATGATGTCTAAAATGCAGTTAGGCTTCATAAAACGAAAGGCAGAACAAGGATACAAAACTAACTGATACCAGAAAACACTCTAAAGATCCTACTTATGAATACTTACATCAGGCTTTACCTAAAATACCTACTGAAAACGTGTTCTGCCTCAAGTAGCTGTGGATGTATAGTCTAGGTGTTCATGTCTGCAACGATGAATCTGGTATCATGTGTATGTGGAAAAAAGCATTGCTTCTCGGGGATACTGCCAAATAGGTTAACACAAAAATAAACTTTGGTTCTTCTCAAATTATTTTAGTGGACAAACTAAGAATATGGTTATCTTCATTTTGTATTACATTTTCCTACATACTGGGAAGTTTGATGAAATAAAACGTTTCTTTCTGGTGCCTGGCTACACAGTTTTGCCAAGTGATAATAACTTCGGGATGATAGAGGTAAATTTTCGAGAAGTTGATGATGTTTACACTCCCAAACAACGGAGAAACGTCGTTAAAAGCGCCCAGGTCCAAAAACCATTTGCAGTAGTGGACATGGAATGCGCAGGCTTCAAGGAATTAAGAAAACTCATAAAAGTTTTAGTAAACGACAAAGTAAGTATGGAGAGTAGAAAAGTACTGAGTAGAGAAATAGTCAACAATAAAAGAAACAAACCAGGTTTCCTGTTCCTTAAGTTCTCCTACTTACTTTCAGAGTCATGGACAAAAGTTCATATCTTCTGAAAAGTACATGGAAGGCCAAAAATGAACAAAATGATGAAAGTGTTGCTTACAAAAGAAGTAGTGAAACAAGCACTGGAAAAACTGACTACCCTGTACCCATCAGGAAGGGATATTAATCACTTAAAACGCAGATATTTGCTGCGTATACTGCCATACCTTCCAGCAATGCATCACGGGCAATATTTAAGTCTCAAACCAACCACTAAGAAAGTGAATGAAGATCTTGACACTGTAAACCAAGAAGGGGGGAAATCCTCATTTATAGTATTATCTTTTTTGCATACAGTAGTATTTTTAAATGAATGTCGTTTTATTAACGATTAAACTTAAAATGTTATTCTACTCGAAATTTTCTGAGTTACACTGAAATGTAATTAATTCAAAGCCGTGTTATTCTTATTCTTATTCTTAATCTGCCTACCCTCCAGATTTGGCTTTTCCCTCGGACTCAGCGAGGGATCCCACCTCTACCGCCTCAAGGGCAGTGTACTGGAGCGTGAGACATTGGGCCGGGGATACAACTGGGGAGAGTGACCAGTACCTCGCCCAGGCGATCTACCTGCTATGCTGAACAGGGACCCTGGGGGGATGGGAAGATTGGAAGGGATAGACAAGGAAGAGGGAAGAAAGCGGCCGTGGCCTTAAGTTAAGTACCATCCCGGCAATTGCCTGGAGGAAAAGTGGGAAACCACGGAAAACCACTTTCCATGATGGCTGAGGTGGGAGTCGAACCCACCCTTACACAGTTGACCTCCCGAGGCTGAGTGGACCCCGTTCCAGCCCTCGTACCACTTCCCAAATTTCGTGGCAGAGCCAGGAATCGAACCCGGGCCTCCGGGGCTGGCAGCTAATCACACTAACCACTACACCTCAGAGGCGGACAATTCAAAGGCTACAAATTTATATTTCAATTTTCAATTTTGTTGCGTGTTTTGTATAATCTAATGAAAACTCATTTATCTCGAAACTTTGTTTTTGTGGGTTAGCCACTTCTCTTACTTAGACACTCAATTAAGATCTTTCCTTATTTTAACACCTAGGTACTTACGGTGGTCCCTTTGAAATACTGTCATCCCATCAACACAGTAATTAAAACTGAGAGGACTTCTCTTCTTTGTGAAACTTTCAACCTGACTTTTCACCCAGTTAATCATAATACCATTGTCTACTGTCCATCTCACAGCTTCGTCGAGGCATTTTTACATTCTCTCACAATCCTGTAACTTATATATTACTCCATACAGTATAACGTCATCCGCCAAAGATCTTATGATGTTATTCCCGATTCTTATTCTTTACTCGTATACATACATAAGAAACACAGAGGTCAATTAACACTGTCTTGCGGGATCCCCTCTTAATCACTACAGGATTGCAGTGCTCTTTGTTTTGCCGAATTATTACAATCATTTACAAATAATGACACATAGTGACCCTAATATTTTTCGTTAATATGAAATACGTCTTAAAGATGGAATGATCAAATTGTAAATGAAGCACCAACCTCCAGAATAAACGGGAGCAGTTTTGAAGATAGAGCCAGAGGGTAAGCTGTTTTCTGTGAAGCGAATGCTCAGAGAGGGGTTGTAGCACTGCAAATCGTGTGCTCCCTGCTAGTGAGCAATAAGCGACTGCAAACTTCACTGCCTTGGGAATATTTCACATTCGAGAATCTCTTTAATAAAAGAAGTACCATACTATTTTTATAAAGCCCTTTCTCTCTCCCCTTTCCCTATTTATAGAGCTCATAGAAGCACGCTCCTCTCTTATACTCAAATTAGTTTCAACACGTTATCCGGTGTAGCTGAGGCGCTCAATCTAATTGGTCGCTGCAATTGAAGTCCGTTAAAAGCAACGTCTAGTTACAGAGTTCCTATGTTGTGATAATGAGATTGTGCGAAACAGTCAGAAGAGTTTGAAACAAGTGGGTGGAGATGACACTGTCGATCTCAGTACTGTAATTCACAGAGCATAGACGTTATCGTGTAACAAAGGGCACGCGAACGTAGATGCTTCTCACGTTGACAGACTGCACATCGCGTTAACACCTGACGGCATGCAGCGTGTTAACAACATAATTATGGGCATCAAACGAGTACCTGTGATAAAAATGTCACACCAGCCTGGACTTTGGGAAGCAAGATTGTGCATAATGCTGAAACAGGTGGGATTGAATATAATCTTTTTCGGATGAACTCAAGATATTGATATTGATAGCTGTCCAATAATAAATAATAAATAAGAAAGACTGTCTGCAGTTCAATCGTGGTGTTGTACGAGACCAGTGAAGGCGACTCCCTTTCAAGAATTGTTACAAAAGATGAAACCGAATACGAAGAGTCAACCTTTGGAGTGGCATCACGTGAATTCACCCTAAAATAAGAAATTAATAGTGGTGCCTTAGGCAAGAAAACTGATAACTACTTTCTTCTGAGATTCCTACTTGTGTACATTATTGCTCAAGGACCTGCCATTAATTCTGAGAACCATGGGGCAACCCTAAACATACTTCACACTCTACTCAGTCATGTTCGACGGCATCGACATAATGGGGTCGTTTTCCATTGCACGACTACGCTTGACTTCATGTCAATCAGCAAATGAAGGACGCTCTTCAGAAACTGAAACGGGCAACAATGCTACACCAGCCTCTCAGCACTGATTTGCACTCTCTAATCACTATCTCTGTGGGAAAGTGTTTTGAGGATATCGATTCCCACGTAACGGCTACTAAGACGTGCCGGATCACACTCCTACTGTGCATGCATTAATGCAGTCCTTTAAGGGTGGAAAAAGCCAGTTGAAAAGGAAGGGGAATATGTATACAAGTTACATTCTGTGCGTGTCCGGTTTCTTGGCTGAATTATCAGCGTAGCAGCTTTCGGTTCAGAGGGCTCCGAGTTCGATTCACAACCGAGTGGGGAATTTTAACTCTGTATCTTTAATTCCTATGGCTTGAGGACTGGATGTTTGCGTTCATCTCAATACACATCTACACACAAAGCATTTCACTACAAGCCACACGGGGACATAGTGTTGAGGCTGTTCCCAACATCCCTGCAGCGAATACACAGCACACAACACTGTACTCCTTCAACAAAGTAACACACAGTTTTCAATAAGCGGTAAATGGCGCCCATTTTCTTTGGAGGTCCTGCCTTACAAGAGCTGCACCAGGCTTGCAGTAGCCATACAAAATGATACATGATAATAATAATAATAATAATAATAATAATAATAATAATAATAATAATAATAATAATAATAATATAATATATAATATTATATATATTATATATTATATATTATTATATTATCTTATATATATTATAATATATTATATATTATAATATATATAATATATAATATATATTATTATTATTATTATTATTATTATTATTGTGTGTCTAAATTATGCAGCAAAATACGCTAACCATAGCAAAAGTGTGGAATGAATACTGGCTTTATAAAATGATATATTACTTTAGTTTAGGGATGTCACGCACATGATCCGTTCGCTCAGTAAAATCGGTCCTAAGTTGCTACAGAGTGCTAGAATTTCTCCTGATACGAAAACAGTCGGCCTTCCACATCCCATCGTCGCCATAAAACATATCTGTGTCGGTGCGACGTAAAGCAAGTTGTAAAAAGAACATGCAATTTTAAGTGAATATTCTGACACATGTCTTAAGGTCCCTCTTACATGCCAAAATAACTCGCGGTATTCGATCCCACAAATTTAACAAAAGAAAGTTTTCACGTAGCGATCTGCAGAGTTCAGTTATTCACACTGGAATCAATGATGAAGTTTCAGTGAAGAGAACTGATTCTGTTTATTTCGTTACATCGACGTATGGCTGCGGCTTGTGGCTTCAGGACATGCCCCAGTCAACTTGACTCCAGTTTAAACATGTACTCCCTCTTCGTCGTGCACTGTATTTCCGCCTCCACGATTTCTGTTGTGGTTCCTCTGATTGACAGGACAAAGATACTCTAACACTACCATTTACCTCCAGCAAGCAATGACTGTACCAACTGCTCCTTAATTCTTACTTCCAAGACAAGTGGTACCCCATAATGTTGCCATACCTAACTCCTTAAAATATTATTATTATTATTATTATTATTATTATTATTATTATTATTATTATTATTGTTGATGATCTAAAAATTCCCATTGTTTATTGCTGAAATGTGATATTTACTATAAACATAAATTGTCGAGATTTGTAAGAAATTACCATTGAAAGTTTTTAATGACTCTGCTAAAAAAAATTAGAATTTAATACAGACATTTCATAATAAAATTAATAAGTACTGAAGTGAAAGATTATCAATGAAAAACAAGGCATTTTCTGTTAGAATTCGTCAAATCAAGTTTAAATATTTAATGCTGCATGATATGCACTGCAGAAGCAATATATCGAGCTACCTTACAATATTCCTTCTTATGTTCGTTCCAATTTTCGTTCCTATTCATCCCTATGTTGACATTTTTAGTATGGCCGAAGCTGCATTCATTTCGAAATGTAACACTATACTTCTGAATATAATTTAATAGATAATGAAGAAATTATAAAAGGAAAACTATTATAAACTAGTATAAATGTTGTAACAATTTCCAAGTGGAAATCCTGTTAAAATAATTGTTTTAAATATTACACTAATTTTTGTTAGAATTTATTAGTACTGTAATGCAATATTACTTATATTAACCCTCCTGTTTTTTTAAGTAATGTGTCTTGTGTGTCAAAAGAATTAATTATTAAGATTACTCTAGCTATATATTGTCTTTGTTTTAATTTGTATTTTTAACGTCTAAGTAACAATTGTCGTGAACATTGTAATTGGGACTCATGACCTGTTATGTTCGCAATAAATAAATAAATAAATAAATAAATAAATAAATAAATAAATAAATAAATAAATAAATAAATAAATAAATAAATAAATAGATAAATGAATAAATAAATAAATAAATAAATAAATAAATAAATAAATAAATAAATGTTCAAACTAATTCAAAGCAATATAAAAATACAGCCTTTAAAAGGAAATGAGTTATAATAAAAGCTCTAATGTTTTCCATATTTTCCTAATGATGTCCAATTAGGAAATCCAATTAGGTTTAATCTAAAGTCTCAGTTTTAGATTAATTTGTTTCGCGAGGAACTTCGTGCTTTTGGCAGCCAGATTGTCTGGGAAGTAGTTTGATCCTTTCAAATAATAAAACAGCGAATATTTGTTAGAAATTACCATTGAATGCGAAAAATATTGAAATTTAATACATACATTTTATAATATAATTATTACGTGCTGAAGTGAAAGATTTTCAATGAAAAACAAGACATTTTCTGCTAGAATTCGTAAAATCAATTTGAAATATTTAATGCCGCATGATATGCACTGCAGAAGCAATATATCGAGCTACGTTATAATCTTCCTTACATCTTAATTCCTATCTCGTCTTCTTCTCCTTTGTACTATGAAAGGAATTTTTCTGAAAAAGTAGAAGTGAAAGTGACACAGATAGGTCTATAGCGACGATGGTATAGGAAACGGCTAAAAATGGGAAGGAAGCGACGTAGCCTTATTTAAGGCACAGCCCCCAGTATTTGCCTGGTGTGAAAATAGCACCACCCAAAACGACCTTCATAGCTTCCGACAGTGGGGCTCGAACCTACTCTCTCCCGAATACAAGCTGACAGCAATATGACACAAACCGTGCAACCACTCGCTCGGTTTGTAAGAAATATTTCGTAGCTTTATAGTTTTTGTTTCAGGTTTAATCTAAAGTCTCAGTTTTAGATTAATTTGTTTCGCGAGGAACTTCGTGCTTTTGGCAGCCAGATTGTCTGGGAAGTAGTTTGATCCTTTCAAATAATAAAAGTGATAACCGCATGTGTTTACACGTTTCGCTATCGATATGATGTACACGATTCTAGCTGCCATTGACAGCTAAGCAAACCCGGAAAATTTACGTAAAATATTGTTGAGAAACCACGAATCCACGAATGACCAATCAGTTATATGGACTACAGCGAGGAGACGTCATGCCAGAGGGCGCATGCGTGTGCTCCCTTTAGAATTCCCATCACGTACACGGCCGGCAGTGGACCAGCAGGTGGTCTTGAAGTACTGGCGAGCGTTTTGGCCAATCAGAGTGCTACATTTTCTTTAATCATTTAAAAATATATGACAAGTAATATTTAAACTTTTAAAGACACTCTGCAAATCTACAGGCCAACAGCTTTCGTCAGAATGCTATACGATGTCAGTCAGTTCAACCGTTCTCTCAAACTAGCGGTAATAATAATCAGCCTCGTGTTCTAAATATACAGATAATAATAATAATAATAATAATAATAATAATAATAATAATAATAATAATAATATGGACTCAGTTAGTGTGTGATGTTATGCTAATTTGAAGCCATTTCGGCTGCCAGTGTGTTAATGTCGACGCTCTTTGTTACTTCACCTGATGACGGAGGGACTAGAATATTTTGGGCGACGTTTAGCTGAGTTCAAGTTAATTTTATTAACACTCTACGACAAAAAGTGTATATTGAACCTGTTTTGGCCCTTCAAATAATGCAACTATCACTGTCAGTTTTGAACCCATGTTCTTGGAATCCCACACTCTACTAATCCATCGAGGGAATAGTTCTAAGACAATTTAATATTTGAAAAATACTGAACACGAAGCACAATCAGCTGCCAAACTGGAGTATATGTCGTTTATTTTTATATTTCCTTTAACATGTTTTAATGATTTGTAGTGTGGGTTACTGTTGTCACGTCCAAGTTCGTGACTCATGGGCAACGGCAGAGTGGCGTAGTATACGGTCCTGAAAGTTGGAATACCAGTTACTACGGAATGGGAGTGGGCATCTTGGACATATCTTGAGTCATAACCCTTCTCGTCTTTAGACGGCTACGACTACACAATCCACTCGTAGTCCTTAACCCGTTAGAGGAGAGATCCTCACTGGGAATATGTGTTAGTAGTGTAGCATCTTGCTTCACAGAATTTCTTCCGAGCACGCTCATAACGTTTCAGAGAAGGCTCAGGCCTATGGGAGTACCGGAGTCCTACTTACATTTGAGAGGTGAGGGACTCATTGGAAACGACCTGCCGAAAGAATCGGAATTCGATGGGGGACTATCAATATTAATGGGGCTTCTGGAAGGAAGACATCACACAAGGTTGTGTCAGCAAATAAGATGCGTCTGGATGTGCTGGAGTTAATTATATTCGGGTAAGAGGAGATAACGAGGAAGAGAAAGGAGATTATGAAGTGTTCTTAACAGAAGTTAGAAAGGGAAGGGCAGAGTGTGGAGTAGAACTGTTTACCAAAAATACAATTGCAGGCAACTAAGTTTCAGTTAAGCATGTAAATGAGCAAAGGATGTGAGTAGAATTATCAGTTGGAGGAATTAGGAGGAGAATTGTCTCAGTCTGTTCCCTATGTGAGGGTGCAGATAAAGATGAATTTTACAAGTTTTATAAAGCACTGAGGGACGTCAGGGTCAACAGTAGGTACAGGAAAGTGCTAATTGGGCGATTTCAATATGAGAGTTGAAAATAAAACTGAAGGATATGAGAAGAAGGCGGGTAAAATGGGAAAGATATAGATGCTAGTAGAAATGGAAAGCGTTTGCTGTACTTCTGTGCTAGTATGGGGTTAGCACTTAAGGGTATATTTTCTAACATAAGGCTGTTCACCACTGTATATTGGAGGATAGCGGCATCAGATCCAAAACAGACTATGTCAGGGATGGCGAACGTGTGGCACGCGTGCCACTAGGTGACACGCGAACACGACTTCTGTGGCACCTTATTCAACATACTATCATATTTTAATGTTTTAACATGTAACAAATAGGTCAAAAATAGAGAAATGTAGCATACTCTACATTACGCTTTAACAAAGAAGTGTGTCCACATTCATTTTATGGCCATATTTTATACAACTTGTATTAGGTTACAGCAAAAGTACACTTTTCTTAAAACTTACCTGTTTTAAAAATGTAATTTACAGTGACTTTTGCTAAAAAAAATAATTAAACATTCAGCCGAATGAATTTATTATGTTATGAAATGTAATTTCTTTTTTTGAAGCTCTAAGTCAAATGGGCATTTCATGATTACTTTAAAGGAAAATAACCAATGGCACATTAGAAAGTAAAACATAATACGCAGGACCTTAATTGACTCGCTATTAGGTAAAGGTTCGCCATCCCTGGACTATATAATAACCGACTTTGAATTCAAGAAATCTGTTATGAACATGTGGGTATTCCGGAATTTTTGTATGATACAGATCACTGTCTGATTTCCAGTGGGCAAAGTACCTCTAAGCCCAGGACAAAGAAAATGAAATCTTTCTGCAGACAAATAAGGGTAGAAAATATCCAGGACGAGACAGAAGTACATGGATACAGTTAATGGAAAATTTGAAACAATACTCTAGAGATTTAGCAAGTTCAGAACATAGTAGGAGAATGGGTGGCATACTGAGATGCTATTGTAGATACAGCAAGGGTAAGCCTAGGCATAAAATAACTGCGTGTAAAGACAGGGAAAAGCGAACACCGTTGTGGAACCATGAAGTAACAGTAGCTTGTAACAGTGAAAGGAATGTGTATCAGAAATGGCTCCAAGCAAGGATCGACGCAGACAAGGAATCGTACGTACATGAAAGAAACAGACCGATATAATTAATTGTTGAATCCAAGAGGAAGTCATGGGTGGATTTCGGTTATAATCTTGGAAGTCTTCTTGGAGCGGCAGGGAAAACTTTCGGGACAGTACACAGATATCTTAGAAAGGGAGAGAAAAGGAAATGAATAGGGTTTTGGGTAAATCGCCGGGCGAGTTGGCCGTGCGGTCAGGGGCGCGCAGCTGTGATCTTGCACCCGGGAGATAGTGGGTTCCAACCCACTGTCGGATGCCCTGAAGATGTTTTTCCTTGATTTTCCATTTTCACACCAGACAAATGCTGGGACTGTACCTTAATAATGGCCACGGCCGCTTCCTCCCCACTCCTAAGCCTGTCCTATCCCATCACCGCCATAAGCTCTATGTGTCAGTGCGACGTAAAGTAAATTGTAATATTGTTTTGGGTTAGTCAGATTAACTCATATTAGATCCCAGGAAATCACTGGACAGTTGGAAGGAATATTTTGAAAATCTTCTCAATGTAAAAGGAAATCGTTTTGTTGACGTAGCGAGGAACCGAACTACTCATGGGAAGGAGGACAATTGTTTCAGTGAAATTACGCTTGAGGGAGTGGAAAGGGTGTTATATAAACTATCTTGTCATAAAGCAGCAGGAACAGATGAAATTATACCTGAATTTGTGAAATAGCGTAGGAAGGCAGAGAGGACATGATATGATAGAGTAATAGTTGCATGGGATATTACTAAGGCGTCGTCTGATTGGACGAATGCAGTGAGTGCAACTATCTACAATTTCCTTGAAAAATGCTACGAGGAGAATGGGCAGTTTTGTTTATGCTTCTTAGATCTACAGAAGGCATATAACAGAGTACCGAGGGAAAAGATGTTAGCCACACGGGGATATTATCAGATTAAGGCTATATTATTAAAAGTAATCAAAAGAATATATGTTGACAATTTTGTTGTAGAGAGAATAATTGATGGTAGAATGACTTCCTGGTTCAAGGTACTTACCAGATTCAGACTAGGCTGTAATATTTTACCTTTGTTGTTCACGGGTTACCTGGATCATCTACCTAAAGTTATAAAGTGGCAGGGATCGACTCAGGTAGATGGAATATAATAATAATAATAATAATGCTATTTGCTTTACGTCCCACTAACTACTTTTAAGGTCTTCGGAGACGCCGAGGTGCCGGAATTTAGTCCCGCAGGAGTTCTTTTACGTGCCAGTAAATCTACCGACACGGGGCTGTCGTATTTGAGCACCTTCAAATACCACCGGACTGAGCCAGGATCGAACCTGCCAAGTTGGGGTTAGAAGGCCAGCGCCTTAACCGTCTGAGCCACTCAGCCCGGCAGATGGAATATAGTGAGTAGTTTTTCTTATGCCGACGACCTGGTCTTAATGGCATTCAAGCATTCGGTCTAATATCTTGGAACATGAAAAGGGCGGTGCAATGAGTACGACATGAAAATTAGCCTTTCCAAGACTAAACTGATGTCAGTAGGGAATACAGCTAAGAGAACTGAGTGTTAGGTTGGGAATAAAACCTGGATCAGACAGATCATTTCAAATATTTAAGATGGGTATTCCTTCAGCATGGCAGTATAGTAAGTGAGATTGAATCAAGGTGCAGCAAAGCTAAAGCATTGAGCTCGCAGTAGCGATTGACATTATCCTGTAAGATAGAAGTCAGCTCCCGAACAAAATTAACTTTACACCGTTCTGTTTCCAGATCAACTTTGCTGTACAGAAGTGAAAGTTGGGTGGACTCAGGATGTCTTATTCATAAGTCAGAAGTAACAGACATGAAAGTGGCGAGAATGATCGCTGTAAAAACAGGTGGGAAAAGGCATATGGGTACTCTAAATGAGGATATAAAGGCTAAGTTGGGAATAAACTCGATTGATAAAGTTGCACGCATAAACCGGCTTCGGTGGTGGGGTCATTTGTGGGAAATGGAGGAGTACAGATTGCCTAGGAGTATAATCTACTCAATCACGAAAAGTTAAACGATGTAGAGGGAGGCCAATAGGGCGATGATGTTTAGGTTCAGTTTCTAATGAAATACATATCATAGGTATGGAACTAGATGAGGTCTTAGAGCTAGTTACAGGATTGTGGTGCGTTTAGTAAATTTGCATAGGTTTTCAGACTGAACGCTGAAAGACATAACAGTCGATAATGAAGATATATGAATAAGTAAATGCATTTTTACTGAATGCATGAACTTCTAACAATGGTACCTTTATTTACTAGCAGTTCCTCCTCCTCCTCTCCCTCCTTCGGTAACATGGAATGTCTCCCAAACACCCGAATCCAATGTACGTTCAGTGTACCTTCTGTCCTCGCTACTTCATATCACCAGTATACTATTATCTATTCACAGATCACTAATCATACAAATCCCCCCCCCCCCCCCCCCCCTCGAACGCCCAAGTCGGCGCAGTAGCGAGTCTGCAGTTCCAAAGCTAAGGTCTAGGTGTCACTATTTATGTAAGATCTACCCTCCACCATAGTCCCACATCTTGCAGCTCGTTATGCATGTCTAACATATAAAACCAATTATAAAAATGGATGTTACACGAGAAATCACAAAATGTTGCAGCTCTAATCAGTTATGGGCCATTTGCACTACTGTTAGTTTGCCGTAGGGTAGACGATATGTGTAAGTTCTTACGTCGAAATGTGTCAAGAGACTACACAGTCAAATATTGACGCTGCGCGAGGAACACCTCGTATCTCACAATGTTCTTCCGATTTATAATTCTCCTTAAGACTGGTCACGCCTCCCAGCCACATATGGATATGCAGTCAATCAGGACAACATTCAGTGTTTTCATTTTCCTGTGCTCATGTGTAAAGGAAAATGAACCTTAAATACATTATATTGTAGGAATAAGTAAATACTTAATTAATATATACGGTCCTACAGTACGGTACAACAAGTTCACAACTTCTTATATATATGCGGAAGTTGGTGCCTTGTTTCTAATTTCTACAGGGGTCGTTTGAGCTATTTCCGCTTTAGTTACTCGGGCACGAAATCCTCGTTAGTGAGGGTATATTTAGGAACTAATGAGAATGTCAAATTACCGAAAGTGCAATGAAAGGCTTCATCGTGTATGAAGCTGCTCTGCAGACAGCAAAATACGATCACCTTTTGTGAACATCCATTGCGTGGAATAGGACTCCAGCCGGAGTCAGTGCAAATACTGTAAATACCAGTCTATTTCTGGCACGAGGCAGAAAATCATTTGCTAATAAAACGTTAAATCTTGTAATTTGTTTCAGGAAACTCTGGGGAATAAAACTCGTACCAGCTACAGTTCTATACATGTTAGGTGAGTATTCATCGTGGCTTTAGGAGAGTTTTTGAGAAACTATGACGATATGATCACTTCGAGAATATGTTCAATTTGGAAATACATTTTGTAAATGCGTGATAAAGTAGCAGTCCCGGTCAATAGCTCATGAGATGTAGTTTTCACAGCGGACAGTGATTTTCGAAATAATGTAGGGCAAATTTGCAACTTTCCATGACATTCTAAGTCTCATTTCCTTGTTTACATTATTAACGTGAGTAAGGTATGAACTATGCTAGTAACACAATTCCTTATGCAGCCAGTACCTATGAGATAGGTTTGGAAGTATGTGTGAGGATCAGTGATGTGAACATTTCCCCGTACCTGACGATCCAGTCCATCATGCGTGTTAGCTGTAAAAATCTGATGATCTAACGAGCCGGTTTTTCTTTCCTAACCCGGGCTACTATGATTCTGCTGGTCCTGCAGAATGTGCTTTTCGGTATTTGTGTTTCGGTTCGCCAACAGGTACCAGCCCTGTAATTTGTGGATGTAAATATAAAATCAAAACTCTATGTGTAGCTTGTGATGTCTCCCTGTGCCCCTCCAATGAAAACTACTATTTTGAAATATTCTACGCACTTGTGCGATGTTGAGAAATGATTTCTTAGAAACAGAAGGAATGAAACATCTGACTGAACTTTATATAAGAGTTTCTATAATTATGTTAAAAGTTGTCTGCAATATCATTTGTTGTCCTTACTGGACAATTCCCTCACAATGAATTAGTCATGAACCATTTAAAACAGTTTACTTCCATCATCATTTTGAGTCAAAAAATGAGAAAACTTGCTCTGTAAACACCTGTCTAGCACGACTGTACTGCTGCCTATCCAAAACGCGTATCTTAGAAAAATTCTTTTAGTATTTCTTCTCTTTTCCAGCGGCACGAAATCTGCAGTGTGATAATATACGTAAAATGTAAACTTCAATGAAATTTTCGGTTACCAGTTCTAATTGTAAAGCTTGTCAACAAATAATTCAACTTAATACTATACCTTCTTCCTCGTCTGTTCTTCCTCTCGAGCTGTGACTCTAGTCCCAAAGGTTTAGGCTTCTATTGTGGTTTAAAGAATGATTATTGTTTTAAGCATCCTGAGAAAACATGCACCTATCTGTATAGGTTTAGATACCACGAAAATATTATTTATTATCCGAATAAGCAGTAATATGTCCGCCTCTGTGGTGTAGTGGTTAGTGTGATTAGCTGCCACCCCCTGAGACACGGGTACGATTCGCGGCTTTGCCACGAAATTTGAAAAAGTGGTACGAGGGCTGGAACGGGGTCCACTCAGCCTCGGGAGGTGGGTTCGATTCCCACCTCAGTCCTCCTGGAAGTGGTTTTCCGTGGTTTCCCACTTCTCCTTCAGGCAAATGCCGGGATGGTACCTAACTTAAGGCCACGGCCGCTTCATTCCCTCTTCCTTGTCCATGCCTTCCCATCTACCTATCCCCTACCGAGACCCCTGTTCAGCATAGTAGATGAGGCCACTTGGGTGAGGCACTGGTCACCCAGTTGTATCCCCCGACTTAGAGTCTGAAGCTCCAGGACACTGCCCTTGAGGGGGTGGAGGTGGGATCCCTTGCTGAGTCCGAAGACAAAAAGCCAACTCTGGAGGGTAAACTGATTAAGAATAAGAATAATAAGCAGTAATGTGGGCTTGGTAAGTACTATACCGTGTGATTCACCAGTTCCTTGCGATTTAGTTTTATGCATCCCACCGCTTTTACTACAATTCTGAAATACATCAATCCTTCTCTCTAAACCAGCGCAATATAACGAGATTTGTGTTTACGGACTAGAAGACAGCAGGAATCGTGAGCGCCACTATTAATGCTTTATGGTTACCTCGAACTAACTCGTAGAACGAACACAGATACGAAGAACACGTATTTTGTAATAGGAAGTGCACACACAGGCCAGTGACAGGTATTGTAGAGGATGGAAACTGCACGCTATATGTCTAGTCTCGCAATCGGTCACTTGGCAGGGGCATGGTGGAGTTGTGACAGTGGACGGTGCTCGAGGGTTAGAATCCTACGCAAGTATTTTTTTATTATTTCGCCGCCAGTTGCCTGGGATGTGGTAAGGTTGCATACTCTATAGCTTCCACAGACTGATTTGTTTACGTCGTGATAGGATGAGTTGGACATCCTTGCATAGTTTCAAATACACCACCGAGTGGTGGGATGCACGCTCGACTGCAGTACCAGCCAGTATGCGTGCATGTGTTTAACCAGTAATCAGGTCTGCCCAAACATTACTCTAACATTTCATTCGCTTATACTAGTATGTTTCTCGGGATTCCGGTTTCGATTTCGGAATGTCCCAGTTGATTCATTTAATGTGGTTATTGCTAGCTTGACACTGGCCTTGTAAGGCAGACCCTCCGACGATGGTGGATCTGCGAGTTATTGTAGTATAGGATGGTATCGTGGGTGGTGTGTGAGTTATGGGGATGTTGGGGAAACTACAATCACCCAGCCCCGGAGCAAGGGGAGTTAACCTCTTATATTTAAAATCTCCTACCCGGCCGGGAATCGAACCAGGGGCCCTCTTGCCTGAAAGCGACTGCGCTTATCATTCAGTCAAGGAGATGGACAAGTCCCAGTTAAAACCTGTAGTTAATATTTAGCAGAAAGAGTTTTCAATAAGACGTAAATGATTTTAGGAAAATTTCAAGGCAGGCTTCGTCATAACGTCATCGAAATATCCCTTGTTAAATAATTTCAAAATTATGTCCTTATCTCTCTGAAATCATTACAACTTCACCAAGACACATTTAAAGTAATATTGTATTTATCGTCTGTTAGGAGTTATAATCTCCACAACCATAATAATGAAAACATAAATGTTGTTCAGAATGAATCAACGTATATCTTATGAAACTCGGTGATACAAGTTGATCAGAAAAACAAGTAACTGAATTCTCAGCTAGCAAAGCACACTTGAAAAGAATATTTACAAACAAGAAGTAATTGGTGAAAAGCGTGCTCACTCTTAACAAATTTTTTAACATTTATTAGAACAAAACACTAATAATAAATCATCACTAATCTAAGTTAGATTATAACTATATTATTATTATTATTATTATTATTATTATTATTATTATTATTATTATTATTATTATTATTATTATTATTATTATTATGATATTACCTCAGATATCGAGTAACATACCTTCTGAAGAGGTGCCATGTAATCGGCGTAAGTACCAGTTTCGATATTCTGATCTGCTGCAATCTATCCAACAAAACAGGCATAATCTTAAGAAACATTAAATAGAATTCAGCTGTGCGTAATCCAATAGAATCTGATGATGTTCTTTAAGGAAAGAAATATGTCATTCTGATTTTAATGGATTGTATATTCTTTAGGTAAAATCTGTTAATAAATGTTTTCTTTTCTCAGGCATGTTCTGAATTTATATTTTCTGAATTAGTTTTGACAAACTGATGGACCTCACAGTTATAATGAACTAATAATATGTCGAAACTGAAGAAAAAAAGCTACCATTATTGCAATAAAATGGGTACTTTTCAAACTAAAAATGGAACGTATCGAAGTATGAAAATGATAAGGGTTGTGAAGACTTGTCGTTTTCAAACAAAACGTTGTATCTAGGAACACACATCTGGGAAACATCATTATCTCTATTTTATAGTTTAAACGAATAAGTTGTAGTCCTAGGATATCTTCTCCGACCCAAATAGATTTTTCCTTCTGAAATAGCTTGGATTAGATTCGTGTTGATTACATTAAGTTTGGGAATATTAAGTTATGATTATTTGCAAATTTACGACGTGCCAATTGGAATCCTGGTGTAAATGGAATTGACATTCTGTAGTATGTATTATATTTAATTAACGGAATATAATTGCACTACCGGTCAGCCATATCTCCTAGGTATGAATGACTGACACCCACTATGAGACTAAATGAATTTTCATCAGTAATTGCAGAGTTGCTCTTAACATGAGGAGTACAGGAACATAAAAATTCAAATTGTCTTCCCAGCAGTACTGTGACTCCATAAGAACTTAAAATATTCCATTATATTAGAAAATGTATTCGACTTTACAGTTACTTTTCAAATAAAAGAAGAGAACACATTCTCTTTAATCTGAATTTACCGAGCTCGATAGCTGCAGTCGCTTAAGTGCGGCCAATATCCAGTAATCGGGAGATCATGGGTTCGAGTCCCACTGTCGGCAGCCTTGAAGATGGTTTTCCGTGATTTCCCATTTTCACAACAGGCAAATGCCGGGGCTGTACCATAATTATTAAGGCCACGGCCGTTCCTTCCAACTCCTAGACCATTCCTATCCCATCGTCGCCATAAGGCCTATCTGTGTCAGTGCGACGTAAAGCAAATATAGCCAATCTGAATTTATTATCTCCAATACTTGGAAAATATAATATTAACAGTTCTGTGTTCCTTTCCCCCCTTAAATTCCATACGCCGCACCCAAATATTCAAGATGAAGATTAGAACATTTGCCAATCAAAATTCACCACCTTAGAGACTATGCATTATTTATAACAATGCATCTCAGAAAAATAAATCTCTTGATTTTAGTTTGAACTTGAGAATATTTAAAAAAATATTTCACGGCTACCAGTAACAGATAAAATATTATGACACTACAACATGCTGCAAAATTTAAAGTAAAAAATTTAGGAAAATTCTTTATAAGCACAGGCCCCTAGTAACAGGTTACATCAGAAGAAATTTAAATAGTTTGGGTTAAATTTAATTACATTGGGCTTGGCAATATTAAGTTAAAATCATTTGTAAATTTACGGCGTGTCAAATGGAATTCTAGTGTAACTGGGGCAAATATATTGTAGTATACAAGGTGTTAAACGTAATTAAAGGTTACTACATGTGTATAAATATTTCATCTAAGAACACGTGACTGATACTTCCAAAAATTATGATGAATATTTTATATACTGTATACCTAATGCGACAAATTCTATACTTTGTGATCAGTCCTAAATATTTCCAATTCAGAATTTTACTATTTTAAATCACGTCTTTTAGGAGCTGTTGGAATGTCATAAATATAAAGCTAACAGTTAGAGAGTACCGTTGTTGAGCTTGTCATTTAGTATTACAGAAAACGAACTTGAAGGTTATACAATAAGGGAGTCAGTAAATAACTCGTGTCTCGGAAAGCTCATTGCCTAGGTTACTGCATTTAACATGATATTATTATTCCTGAACTTGCATAAACATCTAAACGTCGAGCGCCAGCAAAATGAAACCGCTTATACGAGTATAGTGTTATTTATTCCAGCTCGATGAGAAGCAGATAGCGCACGTTGCATACACTGAAATATAAAAATTAACTTGCTACACACCTTGTTTGGTTTGTGAGCTCGCGCAATGAATGTAATTAATGTTAGTGTCGACAGCGCTATTTCCAGGGGGATATAGGGATATAATTTTCAATTCATGGATCTAGCATTGAAATCAAG